>NC_071547.1:1870527-3070527 GCF_026979565.1 Vidua chalybeata | reverse complement strand
GAAAAATTGTACTGCTGTTTGCAAAATGCTCTGTGCTCTAATGGCTCCCTACAGCTGGGCTTCCCCCTGCCTGAAACTTGCTAAAGGATGCACTGTTGATGCTGAAATTTGGGTTGGTGTGCAGGTATTCTCTTAGGGATTTATTCACTCCATCCACAAGAGATCCTTGCTGGGAAAAGCCCCATCTCTGCTTCTGGCTGTGTAATAGTTAAGGACTGGCAGCCTAATCAATTGCACTTCCCTTCGTGGGCAGCTTAGGCTCTTCCTTTTCTTTTTTTGTAATGAGGTTTATACCTTATTGCTGCAGACCAGAGTTTTGTTAATCATTAGCAAAAAGGTGGCTTTTTAATTAGAGTGGCATTCAGTGCTTTGACATGGGTGACAGGTATGTGAGATGCTGCAGTTCCCTTTCTGCCTCAATGGAAGAAGAAAATCTGTGTGATCTCACTTGTGACACTTGCAGGAGAGAATCCTCTTTCTAAGTGAGCAGAGCTTTTTGCAGTGCTCAGGTTGGGAGCAGAGCCCTGGATAATGGACTGCCAGTCAGGAAAAGGGCTGTTCTTGGTTCTGTTGTGGGCTTGCTGTGAGACCTGGATCAGGTCCCATAACATCTGTCTGCTCTGCCTGTAAAATACGGGAGCTGCCAAATTGCTGCTCGGATTGTGAAACCTAATGGATGTGAATAGTGATGTTCTAGGGTGATTCTTTCCTCTCCCATTGTACACTGGTGAAGTGACTTGCATGCCAATGTCTGTGTCAGCTCACAGATTCAAGGAACCCACCAAAAATGCATTTTCATCCATCCCAGTAATGCTCCCTGAACCTGTATTGCTACAGGGTGAAATGTGTCCTATGGAGCTTCGTCTGGTACCCAGCTCTAATTTGTTACCTTTTCTTTGTTTTTTTACCTTCATGTCAGTTTGCACAATTAATCCCTATTAATCTCCCGTTTGAAATGAGGAAACTGTAAATGCACACTGAGCTCTTGTGTTTCCATGTCTGCCATATCTTGATCAGTTCTTTCTGATACATAAACAGCCGGTGCTGCCTCATACTGCTGTGTGTCTGGTGTGTGGAGAAGCTGGGAAAGAGGACACTGTGGAAGAGGAGGAGAGCAAGTTTAATCTCATGCTAATGGAATGCTCCATTTGTAATGAAATCATACACCCAGGATGCCTTAAGGTGAGTACAAGGATGTGATACATGTTGGAAACAAAAGCTAAATTAGTTATCACCTTAATGTAAAAGTGGTGCACAGAAATTGGGAAGCTTTTAGGTTTTCATCTTTGGACAGATGAGAAGTGAGCAGGGAGCTGGTGTGAGGAGCACAGCACTGGGTGAGATCTGTGGCACACACAGCCCTGACCAGCAGGCAGGGTCCTTGATGTAACAGCATTCCCTGGGAGCAGGGCTCCTGGCTTTGGACATGCCCTGAGTGTGTGAAGATCTTGCTGATTCGTTTCTTTCTTCTTGCCCCTTGTTTAAGGAAGTGAGGTGTTTCAGTTGGGATGGGGAAGGCAGAGCAATCTGCCTGTACTCCAGGGTGAGACATTCACAAATCCATCTCAGTAGCTTCTTCCTGAGTCCCACGAAGTGCAGATGAACAATTGGCTGCTCATGTAGGTCCAGGCACAGATGTGCCTTAGGGTGGCAGCTGGCTCCAAAGATGTTAGGAGCAACTGTTGGAGCAGGAGTGCAGCTCTGGAGAGCAGCCTGAGCGAGTGTCAGGCTGCAGGAGTGCTCACCCTTGGCTGACTTGAGTCCTGTGAGCAGCTGTATTCTTTGCTGGTAACAAAAGTGTCATTTGGGGCATATCTTCCTGCATTAGCATTTAGAAGTTGCCTCTCTCCAGAGCTGATTTCTTTCAGCTGATCAGCCATTTCCTGTTGCTGATTTGTTTATGGTTAAAGTGATTTGCCAAAGCAAATGTGTTCTGACACACCATGCCCCAGAAAGCAGCGTTTGGGCCCTTCTGGGATGTCTGGGAGGAGAGGTGTGTGTGTTCCTTATGCAGGCCCGGGGTGAAGCTCTCCTGGCTTTCATTTCTCCTGAGCTCTACGTGGTGCTGCACCAAGCTCTGTGCTGTCATTTATTAGAGCAGAATGTGGGGAGCTGGCAAACCAGAGCTGTGCCTTCTCCCTGATTCATGGAGCTGGTGCTCAGTTGCTGCCACAGATGGGCTTTGAAAAGGAGCTTTGCTTGTTTGGCTCTGCTTAAAACAAAACTTTGGGGGCTGATGAAGCAGAGGAAGGAGCTACTCATTTTCAGAGGTACCTTAATTTTGGCTGCTTTGCTGTTCCAATCCTTGCTGGAAGAGCTCCGTGCACCCCCATCTCTGCCTTTGCAGTGTCAGTGGTGCCTCAGGGCTCAGTTCAGAGGACAGTTGTTGTCTAGTGGCAGCTCGGGTATGACTTCCTCTCCCCATACTACATTTGGGACTAGTACAGGATGTGGGTCAGATCTGTGAAGTCAGGCAAATGCTGTTTGTTGTCTTACACGTGTGTGGTGTTCTGAGTGTTCCTTTGGTAACTAGGAACAGCATTGCTTTGGGTGTTCCTGACAATTAAACACTGGGATTTACTGTGTGCTTTGTGTGTCTTTTATTTTGATTTCTCAGTGCTTCTGCTGAGCTGAAATGGTGGGTAACTGGTGCTGTTTATTTCCTGAGGCAAAAGAGCACTGGTAGAATTTCAGAATCATCTTGGAAGGTGAGATGAGACTGCTCAGGAGAACAGCAAAAGGAAAATGGAACCTCTTCCTTAGATCCTTCCTTGCTCTTTATTCCCAGGTTCCATGATTTCCTGGAAGACCAAAATCTCTAGCCATGTTTACATGTTGCTCGAGCCCTTGAGCCCTGAGGATGGAGCCCATAAATAGCCTTTGATGCAGCCCCAGCCCCAGGGCAGCTGCCTTCCTGTCCCACTTGGGAAATAGCACCATGTGAACTGCTGGTCATCTCCAGCTTAATGTCTGGCAAATGTACTACTGGGGGAGACTGGAATAAACTGGATCAGTGCAGATGTCCTTTCCTGGCTTACTCCCATGTGGAGTGAATTCCCTCCGAGATGCATCTCCCAGAGCTTGTGGAGTAGTTTGGTGCATGCAGGGGGTGATTTATTCTCCAGGGCAGGTTGGTTGTGGTTTGAAGTCCATCCTCTTCCAGCCCCTGATTAGGCTGTTCATGTTCTGGGGGTTTTTCTCCATGAAACAGCAGTGCCAGAGGACGTCTCTGAGGAGTTAAATTCAGGGTGGCTCAGGTGTACCTGTGCCCTGGCACACTGAGCCTTGAGGGGCTTCTGTGGGGGCCCTGGGTACCAGAGCACCTGCAGTGCTGGTGTTGGAGCTGTGCTGGGGACAGCAGGATGTTCCATGTGCTCAGAAGTGTCACAGGAGCCTCCTGACATCCTTCTTTCCTTGAAAATACCACACCAACACAAATGCTTGTTTTGCTGAACGGGTTTCTTATGAAAATGATCTTGGTGAGTTTCGCAAGCACAGCGCTGCTTCCAGAGGGAGCTCATGAGATTTTGGGATGAACACTGCCTTTCATTGTTCCACAGTGTTTGAGTTGAACCAAGAGTGGTGAATTTTTATTGCTTCATCTCAAATTGCTGGCATTGCTAGCTAGCATGTCTTGAGTACAGCATCTGATGCTGTTTCCTTAGGGAGAAGGGGTTTCTTTCTCCACTAGGAGCCTGTTCTTTTCCATCTCAGCTGAATGTAGTGATAAAAATGGAAGTGAATATTTAGGTGCCTTGTCAGAGCAGCAGGGATACAAAGGCCTTTTCCAGCACAGCTTCAGCCCAGGTGTGTCTCACTGCCTGTTTCAGTCTGGGCACTGCCAGAATTCATGGCTCTCCCTCAGGGATGCCAGATCAGCATCCTGGGGTCTCCATATCCCTACCAAGTGGAGTCCCCAGCTCCAGGTCTCGTGCTCAGATCTGAGTTGC
This sequence comes from Vidua chalybeata, assembly GCF_026979565.1. NCBI lineage: Eukaryota > Metazoa > Chordata > Aves > Passeriformes > Viduidae > Vidua > Vidua chalybeata. The sequence goes on along the minus strand of NC_071547.1, from coordinate 3,066,577 downwards.
TGACCTCGTGCTGCAGGTAGGGTTCTGTGACGCCTCACGCTGTGCCTCAGACACCCACCTGCTGTTTGCAGCAAACGCTCAGAACTGGCTCCCACCCAGCCTGAAAGGCTTGGGACAGATTCAGTGGCAGGTTTGTGTGTATCTAATTAGTTTGCTTACAGTTCCTCACATCTGTTCAGTTCCTTAAACTTCACAGAAGGGACAGAGCTGCAATGCTTTCCCTTCAGCAGCACTTGTTCTATATTCAGTGCGGGAAATAACTTGTTCCAAACTTGGGCTTGGGCCAGGAATTGTTCCCCTGAGGCAGAGATGTATACAACAACTCCTGGAGTATCTTACACCTACCATGGGAAAGAAGGTTCAAAGGCACACAGTTGTGATAAAACCAGTATTTAAATTCTGCCCACTTCATTTACTTATTTATTAACTCCAAGAGTCTTGCTGAGAGACTGACATGTCATCACTCTCACTGGATGGTGAAACTAGAATGGCTGCTCTCTGGCTCAGGGACTTGAGGAAGCAGTTCCTAAATCCAAGGGCTTGCTCCTGCACAGCCACTTCCTTTTCCCTGCACTGGGAGGAGAGGAGGAAATGTTTCAGAAATATGAAAAATCTGCAGATCCCTGCCCGTGCTTGTTCCTGTCTCCTGCAGCCACACTGCTGCTGCCAGTGCCCAGCTGTTAGTCTGGACAGCAGCATGTTTTTGTTGTCTACAGTAGTAATAAATCAGCATTTTTCTTTTTTTTTCTCCAAGTTATTTATTTCTCAGTATGTAATGAAACCCTTAAGTGGGAATGTGCCACTTGTGAGTGAGTGTGTGTATGTGTGGAGGGTGTATCTTAGCTCTGCTTTTCATTCACAGAAATGTCTTTTCTGAAATGCCTGTTCCCCCTGTTTGGAAAGCACTCCAGGCTCCTGTGTGAAAATGCAGACATGAGGAACATTCCAGCTGTGTAGGGCAGGATTGTGCTTTTGCTGGAGTGTAACAACATTAAGCATAAGTTTCTTTCAGACAGCAAAATGTCAGTGTTGGAGGTAGTGAAGTCATCAGCCTCTCTCCCCCTTACCCTGACTGAGGATCTGAGGGTGTGAGAAGGCCTGGAAATGCTCTGTGTCCAGTCTGTGAACAAACGTGCCTGTTCTGAGCTGCCTTGGCAGCCACCATCCCCACTGGCACATGGGCTGGAGGGCTGCAGCCTGGGACTGCTAGTTCTGATCCTGAAAGAAAAGTATTTTAAGGAACACTTGATTACAGTGCAGGGTGCTGTGCTGCTAAAAATGCCCATGGGATTAATGCATGTGAGAACCCTGCCTGTGGAGGGATCAGGCTGTGCCTCTCCAAGGGACACGGGGCTGGGCTTTGCAAACCCGAGGTGTGGGAGGGCATTTGGAGATGTTGCAGCCCTGGGTTTGGGGGGTTGCTTGGGCTCTCGGGGTGTTCTCTGTTGTTCCAAGAGCAGAGTGTGGGTTGGGATTGTCACTGATCTTGTGGACAGCCCAGAGCTGAGCCCTCTGTCAGATGTGTTTGGCCAACGCATGGTCGGGTGGCTGTGCAGCACCCGGGGCTTGCTCAGCACCGGCAGCACGGTGCCTCTGCTCCCCTGGGAGGGCTGCAGTCCATCCCAGAAAACCAGGAGCTGTACAGTGTGCCTTGGAATGATCATCACCTTCCTGCAGGCTTGTGCAGCCCAGCTGTGAATGGTTGTGTCTCCCACAGGTGAAGGAATCGGATGGTGTGGTTAACGATGAGCTGCCGAACTGCTGGGAGTGTCCAAAGTGCAACCACGCAGGGAAAACTGGAAAAGTGAGTTTAATGGGAATAAGTGGTGCTGGAATGAGACACAAAATCTTAAGCATTCCCTCTGGCTTCTAGATAGACTTTAGCCCAATACCAGCTTTTGGGTTTGTGCTTAATTCAGGTTTTGTTCTTAATTACCCCATGGTGGGAGGTTGGAATGAGGTGATCTTTAGGGTCCCTACCAACCCCGGCCGTTCCAGGATTATGTGGGTCATTCCATGATGATTCTCTGAGTTGAAGGAGACAAGCTCACAGCTTTCTGTTCTTCAGTAATTTTTGTACACTTGTACTAACGCTTCACCCAGCACCTGGGGAATATTTAGGTTAGTTATGTGCACTGCTGCGTGTTAATTTTGACAATGAAAATTCCTGAAATTAAAAATTCACAAGCAATTATGCAAAACCGGGAGTGTCTGTTGGAATTAGTGAAACGCTATTTCTTTGCAGACCGAGACAGACACTTGAAAGTGTGTAGTTAGAAAAATAACCTCAGGAAAATTAAAACTTCTAATTCCTTACTAATCATTTTGTGAGTTAAAAAGTGACCAACCCAGCAGCGTTGGAGTGCTGGTGGCAACGTGAAGAGCTGGGAGATGCATAAGGTATAAAGTTGGTTTGTGTTTTGTGTCTCTCTGGCGTACAAGCAAAAGCGCGGACCAGGATTTAAATACGCCTCAAATCTCCCGGGCTCGTTGCTGAAGGAGCAGAAAATTAACAGAGACAACAAGGAAGTGCCAGATGCTGCCAAACGGAAAGGGGACTGCGAGGAGACTCCCAGGCGGAAATCAGAGGAACATTCCAAAAAGGCCCCGGTTGACTCAATCCTGAGGAGAAAGTCTGACGAGGTGCATCTGTGGAGGAAGCGGAAATTCGAGAAGTCCCAGGAACCCACGATGAGAAAGCGGGTAAGGCACAGCCCCCTGCTGATGGGGCTGCACAGAGCCTGGGCTGGCTGGGGCTGGTGTCTCTGCTCTCCTGGCTTAGAGCTCATCCCCAGGTCCCGCGTTGTTCCCAGAGGAACTGGGATTTTTTACCATTCTGGTAAAAGCTGCTGGTCTGACAGGACAGTGGCTTGAACAGGGACGCTCAGGTTGATGTTCAGAGGCCGAAAACACTGGGCTATGGCTGTTGTTTTATTCAAGGTACTGGAAAACTCACTTTAACTGAAGAGTCTTCACAAGATGCTCAGAGTAGGAACAAGGTGATAATCAATTTTTCATGGAAGCCTTTTCAGGTCTCTCCACGTGGTGGCGCCTGGCGGCTGATTTGGGGCTGATCTGGGGCTGTGCCACCACCCTGGGAAGCCTCTGGAAAGGACACCTTGGGGTGCCTGCAGAGAGCAGGAGCTGCTCCCAGCAGTTGGGTAGACAACTTGGCCCTGAATGTGACAGTCAGGACTCTTCAGGCCAGGCAGGGACACTCTGAATTTTCACGTAGATTCCAAAATGTGGTACTTAGGATCTGCAGAAATGCTGGTTTGCAGAGGCAGAAATGAGGGCTCCAATTTACTGTGTCTCATGACTAAAGTGGCTGATGGCTGTAAAATCAGAATCAGTGGCTGGACTAGTGTTGCCTGTGAAGCTCCCAGGGGTGTGAGTCAGTCAGTCCTGCAAGGCTGGACAGTGGGAATGCTGCAGGATGGCAGAGGCAGGGATTTGGGCTGCTTTGGTGGAGAGAAAGCAAAATTCACAGTAGCAGTTCATGCATAGCTGCTTGCTGGCCATGCTTTCCTTTTCCCATCCCTTTGGACTCTCCCCAGTGAGGAAGGCACTGTGGGTCACCACATCACCACACAACACAACAGATGTGTTTGGGTTTTTTACTTTCTTCTTGGAAAAGAAAACGTTATCCTGTTTACTTCTTGAAATTACAGAATCTCTCTCTTATGGAAACCTTTAACTCCAGGATAGTTCAGCTGCACCATCTGGGTTTATATTTTCTCTTCTGGTGTCCTGTATTAAAATACAGCAGCCAGTTGTGTTTTGATGACCCAAGGAATCTGTTCCTGTGCTGATGTTTGGTCCTCCCTGTGTGGTTGAACATTGCCCCAGTCACACAGCCCCTCCGCAGGCTGTGCCACAGCACATCAGCACACCCTGGAGTCCCTGCTCCCCCCAGGGAGCCAGGGATGTCCTGGCACTGCTGCCCTCACAGCCTGGCATGATCACAGAATTCCAGAGCCTGTAAGTGGAGCACCCATCAGTGCCCTGTGTGAGGGGTGCTGGGAGCTGCACTGGCCTGGTGTAGAAATGTTTTATTCTAACCTGTCATTAACTTACTGTGTAACTTCTCCCTTTATAATATGTTAATTTAAAGGCAGGGTGATCAGCTTTCTCCACCGTGCGCCGCGGGCTGAAACTTGGGAACACAGCCACTGCCTTGATCCAGTTATTGGGAAAGCGAAAGCAGGAGCCCTCTGACACAACAAGTGTGCTCACAGCAGTTCCCTCCTTGCCAGCCCAGATCTCCTTATTAGAACCATTTCATTTTAACAGCTGGTGACTTCTTTCTTGCTTGTGGTGATCAGATTAGGCTTGAAGCCTTCCCAGGCCTCAGTTTGTGTCTCTCACACAGCCTGGTGAATCGGAGGGGGAGGATGAGTGGGGAAGAGTGCAGAGCAGTGTGTTGGGAGCAGGGACTGGGGCAGGAGGAAGGTCCTGTCACATTCCCTGTTCTGCAGGGATTGGAGGGGATGGCCACGGTTTGGTTGGGTGTAAAGGAGCATCTAAAGGAGGCTGTGAGTGTCCAGCAGCCGGGATGGCAGCTGTGATCCCAGAGATTTTGGGAATGGCCCTTTTGACCATGACGTGAGGGCACTTGGGCAGTGTTTGATGTGGGTGCCCAGTGGATGTGGCCCAAGCCTGGGTTCTTGTGGCCTGCTGGGAACAAAGCTGTCCATGGTGTGCTGCTGATCTTGTGTGTGTAAATGATCCACTCGGAGATGGGCAAGGCCCTGGAATGTGCAGGAATCTGCACGGTGAATCAGTACATTTGTCACTCCTGGAGTCCAGCGAGCCAGTAGCTGGACTCCTCATCCCTGCTGGCTCTTGAACTCGATACCTTTGGCCGGTGGCTGCGCCCCGGGGCTGGGATGGGGCTGGGATGGGTGGGGCCCGGCGCTGGCAGGGGGCCCGGCCCCGGGCAGGGCTCCCGTGCGGAGCATCCGCATGGGAAGCGCTGCTGGAAGCGCTGCTCAGCTCCCACAGTCAGCCCTTGTCTCTTCCTTCCAGCGGCGATCGTGGAAGGCCCCGGATGACCGAACTGCCATGATCAAACCCCTGCGGCGCCTCAAGCAGGAGCCCGAGGACGAGCTGCCAGAAGCACCCCCCAGGTCCAAGGACAGCGACCAGTCTCGGTCCAGCTCGCCCACAGCAGGGCCCAGCACGGAGGGCGCCGAGCCCAGGGACAAGAAGAAGTTCAAGATGAGGAGGAAAAGGCGGCTTCCCAATAAGGAACTGAGCAAGGAGCTCAGTAAAGAGCTTAACCAGGAGATCCAAAAAACCGAGAACAGCCTTGCCAATGAGAACCACCAACCCATCAAATCTGAACCGGAGAGCGAGAACGAGGAACCCAAGCGTGCGTTGAACAACAGCGAGAGACTCCATAGGTTCAGCAAAGGGTTGAACGGGACTCCCCGGGAGCTGAGGCACCACCAGCTCATGCCCAGCCTGCGCAGCACCCCCCGGGGAATAGCCCGGCCCCCGCCCTCGCTGTCGCCCCCCAAGTGCATCCAGATGGAGCGGCACGTTATCCGGCCACCTCCCATCAGCCCCCCTCCGGACTCGCTCCCCCTGGATGACGGGGCAGCCCACGTGATGCAGAGGGAAGTCTGGATGGCTGTCTTTAGCTACCTCAGTCATAGAGACTTGTGCATCTGTATGAGAGTTTGCAAGACCTGGAACAGATGGTAAGGAGGGCGGGACACGAGGTGTGGTGGGATGGGCACGGAAGGACAGCGGGCGATGGAGGCACCGGTGTCTCCTGGGGCGGGCTCTGGGCTGTCCCTGGAGCTCTGGTGAGCCCAGGCAGAAGGGGTGACCAGCAGAAGTGGCAGGTCTCGTGTTGCTTTCTCAGAAACAGCAGTTCCCAGCATTTCTGGTGGAGCTGTGTGTGTCAGACTCGGTGTCAGCCTGCCAGGCTCTGGAGCAGCCTGTGCTGGAGTCAGACACCGCAGTGTTCCTGCTGCTGGAACAGCCAGGCTGGCTCAGTCTTGGTGTCATTCTGCCCCAGGACTTCCTGACTGCCAGCATTTGTGCAGTTCAGTTATTAAATACCTACTGAGATAGTGAAGATCCCACCGTGTGCCCCTCACAAGGGCTGTGCTGATTGTCTCCCTGTGGAGGGCTCGTGGAGAGCCAGCCTGTTCCCTGTGCCAGCAGAGCACGTTCTGCAGGAATCCTTTGTTGATGGTGTTTGCTCACAGCGTGTCCCTTGTGCTCAGGTACCGTGTGACTGCACAGCAGCAGCAGAAGCTTTAGTGCAGATTTACAGGTTTCAGTGACCCCTCAGTGAGGCCTTGTGGCTCTGGTGACTCCTGCTGTGCACAAGGACAGACAGACTGCAACAGGCTCCTTTCCAGCACAGCCTGCTAACAGAACATGCACAAAGTAGAGAGGCTGATAATTCAGTGTGAGGTGATGTGTGTGGAGTGTCTTCTCCGTGGGCTGCTTGATGTCCCTGAAACCTGCCAAATGCATTTTCTATTTAAATACAGTATTTGCTAATTAAAAAAAAAACACCAAGAAAATGCAGACTCCTGCACACTCATCAGGACTTGGTGGTGTTGCCCTTAGAGACCCATAAAGAGTAAAAAGACACAATCCACATAGATAGGGAAAACACAAACACCCAACAGGAGAGGGAGGATCTGTTTTCCCAAATCTTCTTGTTTTAAGTAAGGAAAACACAGAGTAAATGGGAATATTATTTAAATCAGACTTCATAATCAAAATATAAGGAAGGAGTGGTGACTTGTCTTCAGGCTATAAAATTGATTTTAGTAAGTGCTGGGATGACTTAAAATGGGATCCAAAGTTGTTGGCTCTTGTAATTCTGTGGAAATAATTCCATGATTTATCGCAGGATATATTTGATGGAGGAACTTGAAACTTACGTAACATTGTGTAGGGTTGTGTTTATCTTTGCAATACTTGGCCTTATTTTTGCAATTTTCAGTTAAATGCTGTAGTTTTTCCTTCTGTTTAATGACACCTTTTAAAGCCTTACCAAAATCCAAACAAGTGCCAAATTAAGTGCTGTTGGCTTTTTTTCTTTTTGGGTAGGTGCTGTGACAAAAGATTATGGACCAAAATAGATTTAAACCATTGTAAATCCATCACTCCACTTATGCTTAGTGGCATTATTAGGAGACAGCCTGTAACCCTTGATCTTAGCTGGACAAATATATCTAAAAAGCAGCTGAGTTGGCTTATCAACAGACTGCCAGGTAAGTGATGTGTTTTCATCACCAAATCACAAACCAGTTTGTATAACAAACCAGTCTGTATCCAAACTGAACCTCTGGGCAAAGTCTCCAGGGACTGGGGTGGCCTAGAAGAGGAGTAGACTCTACTAGGAGGGCTGGAGATGTGTAACAGTAAAGCATCAGTGGGTTAAAATGAGACAAAAATATTTTTTCTGACTACTTGACATGTTCAGTTAAAATAATTTGAGGCAGGTCTTGCCCAGCAAGTAATGAATGCTGCTGTGGAAAGGGCTGAGGGGACTGGGGGAAGGAGTGAAGTTCCAAGTGGTGGGACAGATGGAGAGCTGGGCAGGAGGAGGGGACCGTGGTCAGAGCAGCCTGGGGGTGCCAGTGGAGGTCACTGGGATGTGCCTGGGAAGGTCCCAGTGCTCCAACCTGTTCTGTGTCTGCAGGTCTGCGGGACCTGCTGTTATCAGGGTGCTCATGGATAGCAGTGTCGGCACTTTGTAGCTCCAGCTGTCCCTTGCTGCGAACTCTGGACGTGCAGTGGGCAGAAGGACTGAAAGACGCACAAATGAGAGACCTCCTGTCCCCGCCCACGGACAACCGGCCAGGTAAGGGCGGGAGGAGCCCGGAGCCCCGTCCCACCCCCGGGGCCTCTTCTGTGCTTAGTCCCCCTTGGAGCAAACGGGCAGGAGCCCCCACAGCCGAGCCTGGCGGGGCTGGGGCCGTGCTGCCCCCGGGGAGTTCGAGGTAGTGACTTGGCAGCACTCCTGGCTGGAGCCCTGGGGTGACAGGGATGTTCTGTGGCTGCTGAACCATCATCTGAGCCACTGTGCTGGTTTTCTGTCTGACTTTCTTCTCTTCAGGCTGCAACGGGTGTACTTTAGAGAGTATGGAAACACTTTCTTCCAGTTCAGGGAAGGAGCAGTTCTGTGGGTCATGCCACATTCGCCCGGATTTCAGCTCAGGTGAAATTTTGAGCAAATCAGATCTGCTTTCTGGCATGCACTGCACAGCCTACTGCTTATTCCCGACTTGTAATTCCGCTGGGCCCCTGCAGTTACTTTCATCCCTTTTGTTTTGAAATCAGGAGGTGGCTTTGTCCACATGCCTGTTCCAAAAATAGACAAGTGTTCCTGCTGATGTTCCCTCCAAAGCTCCAGACAGGCAAAAGCATCTGAAGTTGACCCAGGGCAGCAGTGTTGTGTGTCACGGTGCATTTCATAGAGGCCTGCAGATGTTGGCAGCACGGGGTGGGGCTCGTGGGAGTGACCGGCTGCCTCTGCTCCGCAGGTCAGATCGACAACCGGAGCAAGCTACGGAACATCGTGGAGCTGCGCCTGGCCGGGCTGGATATCACGGATGCTTCGCTGCGGCTGATCATCAGGCACATGCCCCTGCTCTCCAAACTCAATCTCAGTTACTGTAACCACGTGACAGATCAGTCTATTAACCTGCTGACCGCCGTCGGAACCACCACGCGGGATTCGTTAACGGAAATTAATTTATCAGGTAAGGGACGTGGGGGAGGGAACTGCCCAGGCATCCCAGCTCTGAGGGGGCTTTGACCGAGCCCTGCCCTGCTCCTGCTGTAACTCCCTGGCAGCAGCTGCTGCCACGATGTGCTGCTGGTGGAAATGGCCCCGCAGCTGCCAGGAGCTGTTGTGTCCACGCTCATCCTCCCGGGGGATTTTCTGCACATCTGGGCTGCCTGGCTTGATCCTATGGGTTACACAACTGCTGGGGGATGGGCACGGAGCTGGTGGGGATTCCTCGAGCTGGAGGAAAAACTCAGTGCTGAATTTCTCCCCTCTGCTCTCCCCAGACTGCAATAAGGTCACTGACCAGTGCCTGTCTTACTTCAAACGGTGTGGGAACATCTGCCAGATCGACCTGAGGTACTGCAAGCAAGTGACGAAGGAGGGCTGTGAGCAGTTCATAGCAGAGATGTCCGTGAGTGTCCAGTTCGGGCAGGTGGAAGAAAAACTTCTGCAAAAACTGAGTTAGTTAAAGGACTCGTGTAAATACTGGGGTGAGGGGGGGAAGGGACTAAGAACACGTAGGGATTTTATTTTCAATTGGGAACTTGGAATATCAGAAAATGCCACGATTGGATTTTACAACTCTTGTTGAGGAGAGAACAACGTGAAACTACCCATGTTAAGAATTTCAACTTGTGCCACTAATTCAGTCCACCTGGGATGACCTGCACTGGCTCTTATGCAAATTCATAAGGCGACTGTTACCGATGATAATTGTTCACACCCTGGAAGAGGACTGAGCTCCAAGAAATACTGTTATTTAAAGTACCACAGCATGTGCTTGGTAGTGTAAATTTGATTTCTGCTTTTCATTTCTTAAGAAAAAAAAAAAAAGTTGGTGTCATTTAAGTGGACCACGCACTGCATTTCTGCCTTCTTAACACGTTTTGTTTTGTTACATCTTACATTATGCAGAACTATTTTTGTACAAAAATTGTTTAAAAATTATTTATGCAATGTTTGAATGCATTACCAGTGTTTCGGTTTTGATTGCCAATTTTTATCTTTACTTATGGTAGGCGAGAACTTAACCTATACTTCGTAGGCAGTATCTATCTACAAACGTGCCCAGGTCAGGAAAAGTAGGTTCATACTTTCAACTTAAAGCATGTTTTAATGGAAGTTTATATCCTGCTTTGTATACTTCAGAAGTGACATAAGCATGTTGTGGAAATAAGGTGTAAATTATAGTTGAAGTAAAACACTTTTATCTGTATAGAAATCACCTTTTTCTCAAAATTTTAAAAAAATTCCAATTTCAGCTTTTGCACATAGGAGGGTTTCACTCTGTAGCATGAGCTCTTGTACTCAATATAAAATTAATTTATACAGTGAGTCCAGCAGTAGAATAAATGGTCAAACGTAGTCTCTCTTTCTTTGAAGTGTGAGTTGAGTTCTCATTTAAGGTTTATAACATGGTTATTTCCTGATTGTAAAATTCTGCATTCATAAGTGCCATTGTTGTACGGTGTTGTTTTCGTAGACCTTCCTGATGCAGTTTTACCTTTGTTGAATTTGTATAAACAATTGTACAAAAACAGGCGCTGGCTCTGCACGTTTCTGTTGGGGCAGGGTGGGGGTGGCTGCAGGGAGCTCTGGCCCAGGGCTCTGAGCATTTTCCAGGGCCTTGTTACATCCAGGGATCTGCCCAGGTCAGGCTCCAGGAGCACCGACAGCTTGAGAACATTGAAACTGGAGCTGAGTAACCCTCAGCACTGCCAGGGCTGGGTAAGAAAAGAGACAGAGGCTGAGAGAGCCCATCACCCATCTTTATTGAGTTCGAGTGGCTAATGAGCAGTATGGAAATAACACCGAGGGCATGTCTGTCTTCATTAGCCTCCCCTCTGGACAGACTCCAGGAATTAAGTACCTTTAAAAAGTTACTTCTAAAAAATAAAGCCATTGAGAGGTTTGCTCCCTTCTGAAAAATACCCAGTAGAGCTTGGAGCTGTGTTTTGTGTGAGGAGGAGCTGCTTTCTCCCTTCCAAGCCAGCTTAAGGATTCACAAAAATGGCAGGTGCCAGTGCAGCACAGGTCCAGTTCTCAGGTCCTGCACCCTCAGCCAAGCACAGCCTTTGTTCTGGAACTTTACTGTCACATTGGAAATCAAAGGAGAAACTGTACATTTTTTAACCAACTCTGCTTAAAGAATAACTGGACACACATGGTTCTTCCTCACCTCTTTTTTACAGTGAGCTTCACCAATCCCAGTTGTGGCCATGCTTGGTCACAGGCACACTGTTCTCACCCCCAGCACGAGGTCCTCTTGCTGCTCCCTTCCCCAGGTCACTGCTCAGACATCCTACAGGGACCCTTACAATTCCTGCTCTGACAGGACCTGGATCCCAGCTCATGGCACAAAGCTGAGCCTGACCCTGGGCCAAGGGCTGGCAGCAATATAGGGCCCTCAGCAGCCCCTGGGAAGCTGGTTTGGGTGACTTGGCTTTGGGTGAAAGTCTGTGAACAGGAGATTTTAAACAAGAACTGTCCGTGCTCCTGCCTCCCCTCCCCAGTTAAGGTTAGTAACGCCGTACATTCCACGTTAGCAGCAAGGAGGTGGTGCCCCTGATCAGGATTCACAGTAACATCAGGCTGGGCACATGGAGTACAATCATCACAGATTAATAGTTACAACAGGCATGAGCGGATTAAGGACCACGCTAACATGGTTTACTATAGTACCCCTTCTTAAAAAAATAGTTTATTCCTAAACTAAAAACCACTTAGTAACTGGTTTTTGGAGCCCACCAGGCAGAGCCCGGTGTGGCCCCTGAGCCCTGCAGAGTGATGGAGTGTTTTGTACACTGACAGAGAACAGCCAAGACAGCACACGTGTCATGACAGACATTCAGAGGGAGCAATCAGCATAAAGCAAGATTGCTTAAGGGCTTCTGTGCGGGAACAGTTCATGGCAGTGCTTCCTAAGCCGTGTCCGACACCAGCACCACGGCCACGCTGTCGGAACAGATACATTCTATCATTAGGGAAAAGCTGAATAATCAACTGATATATTCATTGCTTCTAATGCACTAGAGAACACCGCAGGCTAACAGGCTCAAGCAGAGGTGTTTGCTGACCACTTGCCGAGTGCTGAATGCGTAAGGACAGGTGAGATTCTTCAGAAGAGAGCAAGAACTGCTGTAAACAGTTTGACTCCAACACTCTGTGGGGCTGTAAGGTCAGTGGGGCAGCACCTGGGCCTGCCCAGCCCTGCGCTGCAGGAGCTGCTTGAAAAGCCTTCCACCAACTTCCACATCTTGATGTTGAAAAGGCCAAGTTTCACCAAAACGACAACGCTGCCGCGTGCCCCAGAGCCCAGCACTCCTGCCCACAGGAATCCTGCCCACAGGAATCCTGCCCGGGGCACGGGGGGCAGGGCTGGGTTAGGATTTGAAGACGTGCACGGCCCGCACGACGTACTGGCGGCAGATGGGGCACTCGCTCATCCTCTTGCCGCACTTGGTGCAGGTGACCATGTGGCCGCACTCCAGCAGCACGCAGTCGATCACGGCGTCCATGCAGATCCGGCACAGGCTGTCGTCGTCCTCGTTCAGCTGCATCCTCTCCCCCTCTGCAAACCAACAGAGAGGGAGGTCACGGCTCTGGGCCCTGCAGAGCCAGGGCAGTTCCAGCCCAGCCATGCTCCATCCCCTCACATGAACTTTTTTAACCCCCAGCTATGAATTAATCTATATTCCTCCAAAAATAAGCAAAGAAATAAGAACTAGAAAGCTCCTCAAGCGAACATCCAATATTTGGCTTCATTCTTTAAACTCAAGAAACTTGTTTTCAATTCAGAATGTAATGACTGCGAAATAACATGCTGGATTAAAAATCAGAGCGTGTTGGGTTTCCACGTCAGAGCTCGCTGTTTGGCAGAACACTTTCCTCAGAAGATTAAACACAATAATAATAAAGCAGACTAAGAAATAGAAGCCTTAAGTAGGCCATAAAGATGGCAGAAGTGAACAAAACCTGTCAAGTCTCATTGCATAGAGTCACCATCGCCATCAATAACTGAGTATTCTATCAGATAATGGCGAAAAAAAATAAACCTTAAATTCACGTTTTTTTCCCCAAGTTTTGTGTAAGCAAGAATTGGTCAGAGGACAAACTACACAAGTGAAAGACTCCAAATGCTGTGTGGGGCAGAGGGTAGAACAGCAGCCACTGAGCTGCAGCCACAGAACAACCTTATGAAAATGTGGACTGAGACCAAAGAACTTGGACTTTTGTCACTGTAGATTTTAATTCTGCAGTAACAGACCTAAAGTGCCCTGATCTGCACAGCAACAGAGGAGCTCTGGCTAATGCCCTGTGAAACCCAGCAAAGCACAGGGAGGTGCCAAGTTCCAGTTCTCTGAGGAACCAGTTCTCAGTTGTGCAATTTTACCTTCACCGTGAAAGCTGAGCTCTCCAAGCTTCGGAAGAAAAGTCTCAAAAAAACAGCACAATCCTGGAAAGCTTTGTTTAATCACTACAGCCATGTTCAGCTACTCTAGGGGGAGCCTGCACTGTTAAAACACATTTTCCAGGTGTTCCAGCAGAGCAGACAGAGGTCAGATACCACGTTCTTCCACTGGCAGAACCAAACCAGAAACTCAGTAGTCTTAAGAAAGCAGAAATAAAGTATAAACCTACGTGTCTTGTGGTTCTCCTCGCTCTCTCTGTATAGTCTGCTCACTTTTTCCACAAGTTCCCATTTTTCACAGCATCCTGAGTAGTTGACAAAATTGCAGGCGAGGATTTCCTTCAGCTGCCGAACACTCAACCCTTCGATGTCTTCCAGACTGGAAATGTCGGACAGGGAGGCCCTCGCTCTCTTCCTGGCCAGCCCCGGGGTCTGAAACACATCAGTGTTGTGCTTTTAACTGCCCTGGTTACTTCAGAGCACCAGAGCTGGAGCACGTGAAGCTGCAGCAGCTTGGCTAAAGTTTAATTCTTTTTGAAGCCAGTGTGTGCAGACATTCATTGCTAGACACAGCAAACTCTGGAAGAACCAGAGCATGAGGCCAAATGTTGGCAGAGATATAAAACACTTTATGGTGTCACATGCCAAAAATCTATTCTTTGGATAATTCGTATCTCACCTGCTCTTCTGCACTTTCTTCTTCTTCATTATTTACAGATGTTTCAGTTTGTCCCTGTGTACAAAATGAAACTTATCAGGATAAAACCGCATGTTTTTCCCTTATAAAACACCTTCCTTCCTACCAAGGTGATCTCAGGAGACAATGAAATGACATTTTGAAGTTCCAATTGCTACTAATCATTCCAGATTTAAGTCACTTCTAACATGAACTAGGAATCTTTGCTAATTATCCCCAGCTTTCAGGTGAAGGGTACAAAAAGTATTTCTCCTGTCTCTCCAAACTGTATCAATTGGTGTTTTATTTTAAATTGATACATAACTATTAAAAAAAAATCTATAAAATAAAGCAATACTATTGCATAAAACATGTTAATCACTGTACCCGTGAAGGCGTTCCACTTCCTGTGCTTCCCCTTCTGTTGGCAAGTTCTCCTGGGTTTGACATGGACACAGACGTGGAAAAGGGATGGGTAAAAAAGCCCGAGCTCTGTGACCGCGACGAGCGCAAGCTGCCAGCGTCCATGTCCTCCTCTGCCCCCAAGCCATGGTGGCACAGCACCAGGTCCACCAGGTCTTCCTTCTCCCTGCAGGTGTCCGTGGGGATGTTCCTGAGGATCAGGTACTGACGCAGATCCTTCACTTTCAATCTCATTAGCTGAGGGCGCTGGAAGGCCGTTTCTTGCAGCAGGTGACAAGTGGAACATCTTCTGAGATTCTCTTGTAGGACTGAACAAACTGAGCAAAAATCCTTTTTGCAGTCACAACACACGTGCTGAGGGGAAAGGAGGGAACCATTCAGCTCTGGGTCACAGGAAACAAATCCAGGCCCCGCTCTCTGCTTCTCCAGGCTACAGAATTTACCATTAGCTCTTCCACTGTCAGTTGTGACAGACAATTTTTAAGATTTAAATACAGAAAACTGCCCTGTCAATTTTGCAAGTGTTCCCAGGGAGTCCCTCATTCTTCTGGCACTACTGAAGCTGATTTGAGGTTTCAGTGACAAATATTACAAATAAACAAATTAATCAAGTAGTCAACTTGTAGTTTAGACAACAAGCGAAACTAAAACAAATTTTATGGTCTGTTAAAATACTTCTGAACATACTGTCACTGCTGCTTTCATGTGTGTAAAACAACAGTATAACCCCAGACTTTAGAGAACCTACTGCTTCCTCAACTGACTGCAAGAACTCAAAGCAGGCCTCACATGTGATGAATCACATGGGAGGGAAACAGTCCCAAAATCCCAGATGTCACTTCTGAAGAGAGCTTTGTTCAAAGGACTCACAATACACAAAAGCTGGAATAGGCAAGACTGTCAGCTTCCAGCTGCTGTGAACAAACCCAAACTCCTCAAAGTTTTCATGATTGTAGTAAATTAATATTGGCTTCAGAAATGTCCCTACACAATGCTTCACTCAACAAAGCCTTGCCATGTGAACAGGACACATAAGGGAAAAACAACACACAAACTGAGGGAAGAGGCTTCATGATACCTGAAAGAGCTGCAGAGGATTAGGTCACTGAGGGGACAAAATAACAATCCTGGACAGTTGTGATACACAGAAATAATAAAATATTAATTATCTCAGTTTTATTTATCTGCATTAACCCACCAATCTGCCTCCCAAAGAAGGAAGAGGCTGTTGGAGCACAACAGCCTTAAGAAGAACTAAAGCTGGTCAGGAAATAACCAGAACTGCGTGAGAACTTCCAGAGAGAAACTCTAATACTGTATTGTGAGGTTTTAAATTTTCCATCACCCAGTTTGTTCACTCCAGGACTCAGCCACTGTTTGGAGCCACCTTCAATACCAGATTTGATTTACTGTTCATGATTCTGAAGCTAACACATGTATCTTAAAAATCAGAGTCCATTAATTTCCAGGCCAGCTCAGATCCAACGTGTCACTGACTAATGAGCATCAGACTTACTAACTTCTAATCCTGGTTGACAATCATTTCCTGTGACCTCAGAATAAGGCACTTCCTCCCTCCCCGAGGCCTATATCTGCCTCAGGTTTCTGAGAAAAACACTCATCTCCCAGTACGCCACAGATGAGTTCAGAGGGGTAAAAATCCAGTGCAATAGGAAATATACTCACTTTTTTCCTGAAAACTGAGAAGGAAAGTCCACAGGCTTTGCAGACGATGTTGGTGCTGGCTGCAGCAGGAGCTGGATATGCTGAGAAGCCTGTGCTTGGTGTAAACCTGAAGGGGCCAGCACCTCCCCCAAAGCCAGCCTGCTGGCCACGCACTGCTCCCGTGCCCATGACTTCATTCAGCAACCCGCAGCAGGAAGCCCACATGGAAGTAGCTCCCGCCTGAAAACATCACAGAGCAAACGCAGACAATCAGGATCTGGAAGCCCACATCAGATGGGACTTGCTGCTGAGGAGCTGCTTCACTCCATCTGTCATCACCCCAGCAGCAACTCCCGGAGCTCCGGGCTCCCGGCACGCTCAGGGCTGTGCCAGACCAGCTCCGCTCCCAGCTGAAACCAAAGGGGGAAAGATTTGCCTCCAACGCAGGCACAGGGAGCTCACACTCACAACTCCTCTTCTGGACAATTCCCACAAAGAGAGTCAGGAGTTTGAGGAGTGATGCAACAGCGGAGCAAGGAAGGAGTGACTGGCAGCCCATTGTAGGTGAGGGGCAAACCCCAAACGGTGACAGGCAGAAACAGCGACTTCCAATGATTAATGCAGAACTGTCCCTGCAGGATCTGCTCCAGAACTCACCCAGCTCTCCCATGACTCACAACAAAACTCTCTCTAAAATAACACTCCTGGCTTTCAAACTTGAAAACCAACCTTCATTAGAAGATAATTACAGTCTGGTTTCACTAAGAAAGAAACATTTTTCAAGATTTCTCCTTGCTTTGTTGCCTTACAGAATGTCTAACAAAAGCTAAAATAAATCTAAATAAATTTATTTTCTACTGATTGTATTTCAGTTTTGAGTCACATAATCTTCAACAGTGGGAATTCTGAACACATAAGCAAAGTGCTATTTTTTATCCCTGGAAGTCTTTAGCACTGGATTGATTCTCTATCAAAAGCTCATATTCTACTTAAAGGTGGAATTTGGACTCCAAGTTGGGCAGGTCACGAGTGTAATCACTGTCAGGTGGCTCCCTGAGACCTGCTAGAAAAAACATGAGGGACAAACAGAATCACATCCAGTTCTCCCTGAAAGGAAAGTGAGGGTGCAACTTCCTTTAAACACAATTACTTTTTCATGTTTTTTCCTTTAACAGCTGTTCTCTTTTTCATTCCAGGGCAGCATCTTTTTTTTTTTTTTTTCCAAAGCACCAAGACAGAAAAGAATTGCTTTTGAGACTTCTTGCTGTAAATCTTGCTTGAAATCTTGCTGTAAAACCCCAACTTCTTGCTTGAAATCTTGCTGTAAAACCCCAACCAACCAGAACACACACTTCAGCTCTGTGACATGGTGCTTTAATTCCTGGTGTAACTACACCAATTTCTAGATGAATTTGCACATTTGCCCTGAACTGAACAGAATCCTCTGACATTTGTGGGAACTTAATGCCAGAATAACTGGGGATGGGCCAGAACGTCTCCCTTCAAACCACAGAGCACAAAAGGTAAGAACAGGAGCTTCAGTTACAACATCAAATATGCATTCTAATTAAATCCTCTCATCTGTTAGATCAACTCATCATTATGGGTATTTCAACAGCAGAATTCATCCTGGTGAAGCAAGAACCCTCTGTGCCCTGGGCACAGGAGATCTTCCTCAGCTTCCTCCAGGGGATGAACTCCAGCAGCCCTTCTCTCACCTCCAGGGAGCTCACACAGCTCACTCCAGCCCCAAACTAAAGCTTGTTTTATACTTCTCCATTATAAGCACTGTGGAAATGCATTCAGATTCATTTTCCCTGGACAAAACATAATTATTCTGGTTTATTAGGCAAGAGGAATTAGCTTTCCAGAAATACATCCTGAAAACCAATGACAGTTCAGCAGAGCTCTGAGTTTTAAAACTTAGAACTTCTGAAAAATACTTCCTCTCATCTTAAGGGAAAACTGTAACACAACCATTCCTCTCATTCATCACCTCTTCTTCAAAACTGAGGAGCTAATTATGTATCTAAAATATTTCAAAGCAGCCACATTTAAATAACAGAAAAATAAAATAATGAACCAAAAGGACCTGTCAAAATTCAACTTCCTTTTCTACACAACTATGGCCTCAGGGGGTCACAGCAGCAGCAGGACACACAATGACCAAAAGGACATGAGACATTTGATACCACAACCCCAGCCTGAGAGTTTAACACCTGCTTCTTGGACTTATTTTATACCAGAGCCTGTAACAACTGTTCAGACACCACTGTCAACACCAAACATATGTATTTTTAGGAATTTTTCGTCACCCATTTTGGACACACCGAAGTTGTTGGTATCAAACAGAAAATTTTTATCTTGCTGCCAACCACTCACTTAAGCTGACAGGACTACGTGGGCATTAATTTTCTCCTTAACCCACATCACCTGTGGATTCCTTCTGTGCCCTCAGGTCATTAACTGATAATTGAATTACAGTGTCTAGACTCTCCATGTTGCTCTGCAAAAGAAATGCCACCGTGCTGAAAAGCACCAACACAACACACAAATTAAACACGCTAAAACAAAAAAATCCCTCCCTAGAGAATTAATCAAAACATTCCCAATTTCTGCACCAAAACCATCAGTCTTCCACGGACAAGCTGCCATCGGTACCGTCCCTCTCCATACCTTATGTGCATCTCATAGGAGCAAAATCCTGCGTCCCAACTTCGCTGCTGCTGTTTTCAGCTTTAAGGGTGTTTATTCAGCTGACGAGGATTTCACCTGCTGCTCCTGACACACCTGTGCAAGCTGGGTGTGCTACCAAAGCCGCAGAACGACAGGAGAGCGGTGGGAGGGATTTATTTTTAATCATTTTAACTGAAACTTCCTCTTTACACCCACCTTTGGACCAAGCAGAGCTTTTCCGGGACGGCCCAACAGCGCCGGGCGCGACGCGGCGCCTCAGGGGAGCGCCCGGGGCTGCGGCCCGCCGGGAGCCGCCGCTGCGCCCCTCACAGGCCCGGCCAGGCCCTGCCCGGCTGCTGACTCAGCGCGGGGCCCCTCGCTCGGCGCTGCCGGCCCGGGCGCCCCTCAGAGCGGGGCGGGACGGCGGCCGCGGCCTGAGGCGAGCCGGGAGGGGCGGCCCGGCCCGGACATCCCGCCGGGCTCCCGGCCCCGTCACTCTCCCCGCTTGGCCCCCTCCTCCCTTCTCCGCAGAGGGCGAAGCGCTTTCCCGGCTGGCCGCGCCCCTCACCTTCACGGCTCCCCACCCCTCCCTCACCTTCATGGCCGCTCCCGCCGCTCCAGCGCCGCGTCGCCCCCGCCCCGCGCCGACCCCGCCGGGCCGCCGCTCGGAGGGCGGGCCCTGCCGCCGCGCCGCACGCCATTGGCTGCCGCGCCGCCGCGCCGCGCGCCTATTGGCTGCTACGCCCCGACGGCGAGCGGGAGCGACCAATGGGAGCAGAGGACACGGCGAGGCCGAGGGGGCGCGGAAATGCCCCGAGCGGGGCCGGGACACGCGGGGGCACCGGGGGTGGCAGCGGTGGGGCACGGAGCGTGGCACCCATGGTGGGCACGGAGCGTGGCACGGAGCGTGGCACCCATGCAGTCACCGATAGTGGCACCGATGGTGGGCACGGAGCGTGGCACGGAGCGTGGCACCCATGCAGTCGCCGATAGTGGCACCGATGGTGGGCACGGAGCGTGGCACCCATGCAGTCACCGATAGTGGCACCGATGGTGGCACCAGTGGTGGGCACGGAGCGTGGCACCCATGCAGTCACTGATAGTGGCACCGAGGGTGGGCACGGAGCGTGGCACCCATGCAGTCGCCGATAGTGGCACCGATGGGGGCTCCGAGGTGCTGCGGCCCCTCCACTCGGCCCTGGCACAGCTGGAGCGCTGCGTGCAGAAGAGGAGGCCGAGAGGGGATCTCATCAACCCATACCTACATCTCCAAGGGGTGCCAGGGGGATGGTGCCAGGCTCTTTTTGGTGGTACCCAGTGACAGGATGAAGAGGAATGGCCATCAACAAAACCACAAGAAGTTTCACCTCAACATGAGGAAGCGCTCATGGAAGGTGGCAGAGCTCTGGAACTGCCCAGGGAGGCTGTGGATCCTCCCTGTGTGGAGCCCTCCAGTGCCACCCCTGCCATGCCAGGGACACCTTCCTCTGTCCCAGGCTGTTCCAAGCCCCTCCAGCCTGGCCGTGGGCACTCCCAGGGATCCAGGGGCAGCCACAGCCTCTCTGGGCACCCTGTGCCAGGGCCTGCCCACCTATGAGTAAAGAATTTCCCCCTAACACCTAACCCAAATCCACCCTCTTTCAGTTTTATTCTACCAAAGCCTTTGGTGAGAAACATTAAACTTGAGAAAATATTTATTATTTTAAAATCCACTTCTAGTGAGCTCCTAGATGCCATTATTATTTTCTTTAGGCTATGAGTGGGATATACATATATATATATACACATATAAAATAATAATCACAGATTGCAAGAACTGAAAGCTTTTAACCAGAAGATGACATTAAAGAAAACCCAGCAGTACAAACCTGACCAAGGCTTCAGGAAAGCTTTATGTAAGAGCACGCAGGGCCAAGAACCAGGCAGGGCTTTGCCAAAAAGAGGAACAGACAAAAGTGGCTGAAAATAAACACAGAGCACAAATCAAATTTACCCCTACAAAGGGTTGGATGCAATCTGCTAATTTCTGCAGGAAGGATCTATTTTTGGAGCAAATGAGATACAAGAAGAGGGTAAAAAAGGGAAAAAAAAAAAAAAAGAGGTGTGTAATTGCCACGTGAATGGCACAGTCCTGGCAGCTTCAGTAAGAGCAGATAGTGCACACAGCCCAGCTTCTGGATTTGCATTGACACCATATTTTAATTCAAAATCAGGGCACCTTTTTTCAGAAATGCTTATGCTCCCTGACAGGCTTTAGATATGCTCTGAACTTGTATACAACTTAATAAAAAAACTTCATTTTCCCCCCAATAATAGCTTGCTGTTTTAGTCAAAGTGACAGAAAAAAATAGGAGAGCCTTGTGAGTACAACGTTGGAGCTTGCAATGGCACATTCCTCACATTTCTCATGCAAGGGATTGCTTCAAGTCACCTTAAAAATATCAGTACAGTTTGCTTTTTAAGAAGTTCTATGTCATCTAAACTCTGTCAACTCAGTATCATCCTTGAAATACCAAGTTATAGACACATTTTTGTTATTAATATTACATTAAAAGATGAGAACTCCCCATGCAGTCACTGCAATGGGGTAAAAGCTGTCCCAAACCAAGCAAAACCCAACATTTTCCCTTTTTCTCTGTTAAGGATTTGCTAACAAGAAATCCTCCCAAACACAGATGTTTTAGGGAGTAACGTGGGCCTGACAGAGCTGAGATCTGGTGACAGTGCTGGCAGCTGCACTTGCCACTCCTGCCTTAATTTGGGCAGATCTGGATGAATCATGTCCTTAACATGTGATTGGAGATGACTTTTTCTGCAGACTGTAACCACGCTGAGGGCTTTAAACGAGGCTCTTGAACTGTGCCAGCTCCTCCGTGGGTGAAAAGGAGCATTTCAAGAGGTTCTATTAATAAAAGCCTTGCCCTTGCTGAGCCTCCTGGACTGTGCCAAAGCAGCATTAAAAGATTTAAATCTATTACTGCGAGATGTCCCATTTCCTTCTGCCACCAAAAACCAGGTGACAACGACTCTGTAATCCCCCAAGGTTTTACACAGCACCAGAGCCAGAGGGAGGGAAGGGATTCTTCCCAGGAATACGAATTTGGTTTTAATTTAACAATCTGCAAAATTTAATAGTAAAGTTTAAAAGGACAAATTGAATGGCTGGGCTTTATCTGGGGATTTCAGGTTGGATATTAATGGCTGTGGGAAGGATCAGGGAATCACAGAATTAGAATGGTTTGGGTTGGAAGGGACCCTAAAGATCATTTATTTCCAATCCCCTGCCATTGGCCGGGACACCTTCCCTTATCCCAGATTACTCCAAGCCCCATCCAGCCTGGCCTTGGACACTTCCAGGGGCAGCCACAGCTGTGCCAGGGCCTCACCTCCCTCACAGGGAGGAATTTCTTCCCAAAACCCCATCTAACCCTGCCCTCTGCCAGTGGGAAGCCATTCCCAGTGTCCTGTCACTCCAGGCCCTTGTGAACAGTCTCTCTCCTTCTTGTCGGCCCCTTCAGGCGCTGAAAAGCCACAATTAGGTGACCCCAAAACTTCTCTTTTCCAGGCTGCACGACCCCAATTCTCTCAGCCTTTCCTCACAGGATGCTCCATTCCTCAGATCATCCTGGTGCCCCCTCTGGCCTCGCTGCTGGGCACAGCCTGTTTTAGGTGAGATAAAAGATGACTTCTTCAACTGCATTACCTAATCTTGGATTTAATACAATCAGAGTCATCTCTCACTGCTGGGTTTCAGGCTGAGAGCTGATTTAAACACCCTTCAAAAGTGTATTCTAAATGTTCTCTCTGCACCACGCACTGAAGGATTGTCAGCAGAGTTCACACCTTGGCTCCAGAGCCTTGCACAGAAACATCAGAACCAGATGTTTGTCGTTTCCTTTTCCCTCCCAGCCCTTGCTCAGCCCGGCCTTTGTCTCACCCCCTCTCCTCCCTGCCCTGCCACGCCACCAGCTCCGTGTTTCCGCCCAGGCCACCGGGCTTTATTTTCAGGAAATGTCAGCAAATTGCCCTTTAAAACATAATAGCTGCTGCTACTTCCTGGGCTCTGTGTTCAGACACAGCTCAATGAGTTCATTGAAGGCGAGGAAAGGATCGTTAATTACGCCCGCAGCAGCAGCAAGCTACAATGTTAAGTTTCTTAAATGTAAATGTATCCTAGAAAATTACCCCCAGCTTGATTTGCCTCCTCCTCCTCCTCTCCCCACCCCCAGGCACGAATCAGGAGCAGAGCAATGGAAATCCCCAGGGACATGCAGATGTATAATAATATTGAGTTTTGTTTTGCTCTCACTTAGAAAAATGAGAACCATTATAATAATTGGAGTATTTTCTTTGGGAATATGATGCCTTAATCAAGTACTTTAACAAGTTATTGAGAAAATAAAAACTTACATGTGGAAACACCTTTTTGGCATCACAATTAACTTGCAGGAAATCCGGAGGGGAGTGAATTCACTCTGTGGTGAGCTCTGTAACATGGAAATGCTCATGTCAGAGCACAGAGAAAATGCATTAGATAGGTGGGTCCGTCTAAATGTTACTGTATAAAAGATGTAACTTTTTACCCCCTGGGCTGCTTGACTTGTGGAAACCTCCACCTTGCAGCCTGTGCAGAATAAACAACATCTCCTTTTTAATCTAGACTCTTGTCTGTTTAGAGAGCTCCCAAAAGCAGTAACCCCACCAAGCCACTGCCCTTGGTCACCTGTACCTCACCTGCAACAGGTGTGGCCAGCTCCATTAGTCACAGGCTCATTAAAGTTAGAAAAGACTTCCAAGATCATCAAGTCCAACCTGTGACCAATCGCCAAACCTTATTGCAAAGAGCCACGTCTGCCTGTTTTTTGGACACTTCCAGGCATGACTCCACCGCTTTCCTGGTCAGCCCCTTCCAATGCTTCACCACTCTTTCAGTGAAGAAATTTGTGCTGATGTCAGCCCTGCCCCTCCCCTGGCCCAGCCTGGGGCCGTTCCCTCTCCTCCTGTCCCTGTTCCCTGGCAGCAGAGCCCGTCCCCTCCTGTCAGGACTTGTGCAGAGCCAAAGGGCCCCCTGAGCTTCCTTTTCTCCGGGCTGAGCCCCTTCCCAGCTCCCTCAGCCTCTCCCGGTGCTCCAGCCCCTTCCCCAGCTCCGTTCCCTGCCCTGGCCACGCTCCAGCCCCTCAAGGCCTAGCTTGGCGTGAGGGGCCCAGAACTGACCCCAGGGTTTGCGGTGCCTCAGCAGTGCCAGCACAGAGAGAAAATGTCTAGCAGATAAGTCCCCAGGGCCGCAGCGGCCCAAGCGCAGCCCATGCCCTCGCTGTCCCCGGCCTGGCCGCACTGCGGGGCGGTTCAGGGGAGCAGCCCCGCCACCGCGCGGACCCTTCTCTCCCCGGAACGTCTCTCTCGCGCCCGGCCCGTCGCGGCGGCCCCGCCGTGGCGGCGCACAGCCCCTCCTCTGATTGGCTGCGGCGCGGCGCGAGCGCCGGCGGCGGGGACGGTGATTGGCCGGCGCTGGGGGGCGCGCGCGGTTTCCCGGGCGACGCGCGGCCCCGGCGCCGCCATGGCGAGCGTGCACGAGAGCCTGTACTTCAACCCGATGCTGACGAACGGCGTCGTGCACGCGAACGTGTTCGGCGTCCGCGACTGGGTCACCCCGCACAAGATGGCCCTGCTCGTGCTGCTCAGCGAGCTGGGCCGCGCCGGCGCGCAGCTCGGCCTGCTGGAGCGGCGGCGGCTCAACCGGCTGCTGCTGCCGCTGCTGCAGGTCGGGGCCGGGGCCCGGGCTCGGGCAGGGCCGGGGGGAAGGGTGGCCGCGTTGTGTCGCGGCCTGTCGCGACATGTCGCTGTCGTCCGCAGGGTCCGGATATGGCGCTGTCGCGGCTGCGCAAGGCCATCGAGGAGTGCTGCCCGCACCTGGCCCGCTCCGTCCACATCAGGTGCGGGGGCCGTGCGGGCGGGCGGGGGAAGCGCCGCCGAGGGAGCGCTCTGCGCTCCTCGTGCCCGCTCTGAGCGCGGGGGGTGCTCCGGGAGGCGGCAGTGGCTCGTTCCAAAAGCGTTCCCTTGGGCCAAAACGCTGCTGCCGTCGCTTGCATACGCGTCATAACTAAATTCTGAACGGCGCCAACATCGAAGTCATCAGATTTAAAGTTTCTGTGGGACAGAAGATCTGTTGTCATGTCGGATAACTCACTAAACAGCAACGGTTCCAAAAATGCAAGCAGTGCAAAAAAATTTTAAATTGTAACATTTTTTAGAATTCGAAAATAAAAAGAGAAAAAAAAACGGATCCTATTTGTTTTAGGAATAACCATCTCATCTAATTATTCTCTTAATAAAGACCTAATTAAAAATAAAAAAACCCCAAACATCATTATTATTATTATTATTATTATTATTATTTTACTTACCACTATTTAATATGATCTTATTTATCTCAGTATGAAAACCACCTGGGGTCCAAGAAATTAGTTTTTACCTGTTTGTGTTTACTCATTTATCCAGGAAGCAGGGGATATTTGATGTCTATATTAACACCCTAAAACATGTCATTTTTCCTCTGTTGTCCATATTAATACCGTAAAAAATGACATTTTCTTCCCCTTTTTAGGTTAAAACTTATGGCAGAAGGAGAACTGAAAGACATGGAACAATTTTTTGATGATCTTTCAGATTCATTCTCGGGGACAGAGCCAGAAGTTCATAAAACAAGTGTAGTGGGTAAATAATTGTTATCCATAAGCTGGTTTTGTTGTGTATCTGTCACTGATGTCATTCCCTCGGGACACAGCTTTGTTTTTCTGGGGAGGTGTCAAATTGCAGAATGTCATTTTGTCTTGCTAGGATGTTGCATATTAACTGATGGTTTTGCATATTATGAGGTTGTTACTGACTTTAACAATTTATCACTTCTCTTTAGTGAGATTTGCTGCTAAATTAAGACCAGATTTACACCCTGCAACACTGAGTTGTATCACTGAGATGCGACTCAGTAATTTCTATTTAATTTCTCATTCATTTCTGTTTAATGAGGAGCTAAATGAAGCTGCTGGCCATGATTTTGGTCTCCTGTCTGCAGCAGCACCTGACAGCCCGTGCTCACAGCAGGCATTTCCCTCTCCAGGTCTGTTCCTGCGCCACATGATCCTGGCATACAACAAACTTTCCTTCAGCCAGGTCTATAAACTTTACACAGCACTCCAGCAGTACTTCCAGAAGGATGAGAAAAAGGACGGAGCCGACGAGAATGAGATGGAGCTGACAAATCCAGAGGAGCTGGATGGGAAAATGGAGAAAGAAGAACTTGATGGGCCTTTAAGGTGATAAATTCCTGTTAAAGCCTTTTCCACCTCTTAAGAAAATTCATGTTTTATTTGTTTAAGCTCTCCTGCAGCCGGGCTGAGCTCTGTGGCCGCTCGTTTCCTTGGTGCCACCGTGTGGTAACGTCTGTCAGTGGCTCGGGAGGGTGGCACTGCCCCATCCTCATCCTCCCCATGGGAGCCACGGCCCAAAGGCACTTGCTGCCCACAATTTCCCGCTGCTGAGTGACTCCTCTGGTTGCCACGTGCTCAAACTGTTGGAGGGGTCACTTCTGCTTGCAGCAAGGAAAGATTGCTCAATAAGGAGAAGTTAAGCTGAATGGTTTTGTTTTGCTTTTCACCGTTCTCCAAATAAAAGAACTCGTGTTTATTTACCTCAAAAAGGAGAAGCAAATACTGAGAGTTTTCACCTGCTGAAGAGGTGCTCCGTTGTAAGAATGATCCTGAAAGTATCTGATGTGTCCATATATTTAAAATGTACTTTGTAAACTGTATTTGTGTAAACTTGTGCAGGAGTTGCTGCACTGTGAGTCAGACAGCAGCTTTTGGGGTCTGGCTGTGGGCTGGACATGCTGGATTTCCACAGAGTAAATGTCTTGCAGAACAGCTGTTTCCAGCAGTGATGGATGATGTGGCCAAAGTGCCAGTTCATCTCCTTGGGACTATCTTCAGAAGACAGAAAAACAAAGCAGAGCCATTTGAATATGTCAGCCCCAAATCTTCTCTCTGCTGTATTTCTTTAGGGTTTTTTAGGGTGTATTTAGGGTAATGTTGCTCTCAACTATAGTGTCTGCAGGTTGAAGCTAAATTCTGTGAAATCATTTGGATTGCTGACTTTGATGGAGTAGATTTGTTCTTTATTAAGTTTTCTCAGTGTTCTTTCATGCTCTGAGCTGTAATATCTCAGAAAACTTTATAAAGCAGAAGTGTGGGGTGTCTGATGAAATGTGTTTCTGTGTTGTGTTTCCTTGCCCCTGTTTCTAATCAGAGTGTTTCTTACCAGGGAAGAAGAGATAGCCTGCAGTGGGCCTCTTTCCCAGAAACAAGCAGAGTATTTTCTTTCTCAGCAGGTATGTTAATTCTCATTAAAGTGGAGGAAATGTTCCATAACATGAATTTCACCTTGAATTTTACCCACAGTGTCAGCTGAGATGTTTTCTCTGGTCTGGTAGAGGCTTGTTGATATCTTGCTTGTTGTTGCTCAGAGTGAGCACTTGGGGCTATGAGTGTTTTATCCAGACATGTCACCATATGCTGATATTTGGTTCTCAGAATGTCCTTCTGCTCTGCTTGCCTCACATTTCTGTGAAATGTGCAGTTTTGTTGATTATTCCAGCTGGTAAATAAAAAAGAGAACAGAAATACACATGGACAGTCAGCTGAATTACAGACAGTTGAATTACGTGAGTAATTCAAAAGTCAGTAATGCTAATTTTAGTAACTACATTTATGTGATTTTTTTTTTATTAATTGAACTGCTTGCAAAGCAAACTGGATTTATCAATTTGTTTTCCTGAGGGTTTTTGTTTTGTTTTGTTTTGGGTTGTTTTGTTTTGTTTTGTTTTGTTTTGTATGAGAAGATACGTGCAATTCCAGTGAGCAATGTGTGGCAATAGTTCTTCAGAGAGAAACTTAACCAGAATTCTTTAAGTGCCTTTAAACAGCCCTTTGAATAAAGTTTTATTTGACTTGGTCTCTGTGAGCTCTGGAAATTGAACACTATAATGTAGTATAGAACTGCCACTGTCATAATGGACGGAGCTGCTACAAAATCTTCTTTAATGTCCTCTCCAAGCAGATAACAACCTGGCAATCCTGCACCACAATATATTTTTATAACCCTCCTTATGGAGTTACCTATCTTACTTGTACTGTTCAATTTTTATTCCAGGCTTCTTTACTAAAGAATGATGAGACAAAGGCTCTTGCTCCAGCATCTTTACAAAAGGAATTGAACAACTTGTTAAAATTTAATCCAGACTTTGCTGAAGCAGTAAGTATCTTTTTCTTCATCCAGAATGGTTGTAAAAGGATTTCTTATCTCAAGGATAGGATTGTTTGGAAATAATTTATTCTCTATTGAAATATAAGTAGATGACAAAACTGTGAGCAAGTTGCATGTAAATGTTTAGTAATTCAGACTAAATCTCCTGAAGGTACGGGAACCTTAATTAAGCAAAATACTTCCCCTTCACACACAGATATAAACCTCTTAATTTTGGTGTGACTGACTGCATTCTTGTTCAATTAAATCTAAAACTTACATCTTTTACCCACACTTTCCTAAGTGATTTCAGGCCTCATGCTCCTGTAGTTTAAAAATCAGTATTAAGTATTAATCTGTTAATTTTGCTGGTAGCTGTTCACTTTGCTTCTGGTCCTTAATAGCAATTTATACTGAAAGCCACAGACAGGCCATGCTGAGGGGCCAGACCTATGGTGTGAGCTCTTGCTTTGTCCCTCAACAGCTTCTTCTTGAGCAACTTCCATCAGTTCAACTCCTTCCTGCCTTGCTTTCTGCCTCTTCCTCCCAGCAGCCCTGGGCTGAGCAGACAGGATTTTCCTTGCTGCTGTTTGGATGGGTGTCCTCGAAAGGGCTGCCACAACATAAAGGATTATCCTGCCCAGCTCTCAATGCCAAAAAGGAAATTCATCATTTTAGCATCTCCTTTCTATCTGCACCGCATTTTTGGAAGCAGTGCTGGTGTTTCTTAGTATCTTTTTGAGTGCAGACACTCCATTCCCAATCTCACATAAATACAGGGATTCTACCTCTGCAGAGAGCTCAGACTCTCTGGGATCATTCTGACAGCTGGATCTTGTAATTTTCACCATTTGGCAGGTCCTGTTAGGGCAGACAGCCAATATTGTCCATGAAATTATCCAATTTTATCCAGAAATTCTGCCCAGGTAGTATCAGCATTGCAACTTCTGATCAGTATTTCACAGTTACGTGTTTTGGACAGAAATACCTAGTAATTATAAACAAAAACTCCGGTTTAGTACCTGTACAATTACAGCTGATTTTGTTTCCCTTTCCAGCATTATTTAAGCTACTTAAACAGCCTCAGGGTGCAAGATGTCTTCAGTTCCACACACAGCCTCCTGCACTACTTCGACCGGCTGATCCTCACGGGGGCAGAGAGCAAAAGCAACGGGGACGAGGGCTACGGGCGGAGCCTGCGCTACGCCGCGCTCAACCTGGCGGCCCTGCACTGCCGCTTCGGCCACTAGTAAGGAGCTCACTCGCCCTGGGGCATCGCAAAGTGCTCACAAAGACACCTCCCCTTCCTTCTCAGAATCCCTGCAGGGGATTTCTCTCACTTGACAGCAGCTGTGGTTGGGTTGGGATCCTCTTAAAATCTTGGTTTGTTTGGGTTCGTTTTTGTTTTGGTGTTTATTTGGTTTCCATAATAACTGAGCCATCTAAGAGTTGACATTTGTCTGTGTCCTGGGTATTTTAAGTGTTGAATTACATTTCCATGACCTCAGAAGGGTCAGTGGGCATGAATGCCTATTTTCATCCATATTTTCAAGAAAGAGTGGATGGTTTTCTGCAAGTCAACATAGAGCTGATGATCTGGCAAAAGAATAATTAAACCGAAAAAAGCCATCCGAGCTTTTAAAATTTAAAACGCCATACGGGTTGGGATTTATTTTGTTGATAAAGCTGGCCTACCCATCTTCATTTATGGTTTGCATTTATTGATTGCTGCCTGGAGGCATGATGTGAAAGGACTGGAGAGGGGAAGGACACTGCAAAGTTGAGAGCAACAATTTCTACACAGGCAGATTCTAAATGTGGCCCCTGTTCAGACAATAACTTGGCACTGTGGCCTGTACAGGGTTTGAAAGCTCATGTAGGGGTTGCAGCTGCATTTTGGTTTGCAAATGCTGTCAGACTTACTGTCCTGAAAACCAGAATGCAGTGCTGAGTGCTGGGAGGAAAACACAGGCTGTTAAATCAGAGATCTGAGTGCAGTATGCATAATTCAGATCAATATTCCTCTGGATCAGGATGCTGTATCTTAAGCACTGTAGGAATACTAATTGTTCTTCCTCTCTCTGCTCATAGCCAGCAGGCTGAACTGGCACTTCAGGAAGCCATCAGGATTGCCCAGGAGTCCAACGACCACGTCTGCCTGCAGCACTGCCTGGTAAGAGCTCTGTCCAAATGAGCCTTGAGTTGTTCTGCTCAGGGAACTGCTGCAGAACTTCTCTCACAGCAGCATCTCCCCCAGAGCATTTGACTGCCCAGCAGTGGGGTGACATCACTGCTGGCACACAGGGCAACAAACTGCAGGATCATGGGATGTTTTGATGCAGCTCAGGGTTAATTTCTTAAGCAGGAATTGTTTTCCTGAGATCTCAGTATAGTAAGCTCAAAGCTGAGTCTTAGATGTTGTAAAAATAAGTATTTCAGAAGCTTCCTCCTTCCTTTCTGTTGAATTCTCAGAGTAACCAGCCACCTTTAGAGCAAGCAAAGTGGGAGGGAAGGGCTTAGATTTCTCTCTATTTTTTCCCCTGTAATTAACATTATGATGAGTTGACATCAATGGTATCAGAGGTGCTGCATTCCACAGTTCCCTGTATTTTGTGCATCACTGAACCTCCAGCGTTGGCTGGTGCCACACCAGCATCCCAGCCTAGATGCACTTCTGCTATGTTTTGTGCAGCATTTAGTAGAAGTTTCCTTAGAATCAATCCTCAAGTGGTTTGCATTTCCAGTGAGTTTTTGTGCATTCTGTAACAGCAAGCCAAGTTAAAAGTGCTGCAGCCATCAGTTATTTGCAATGAGATTTTGATCTTTTTCCTTGCTAGAGTTGGTTGTACATCCTGGAGCAGAAGATATTTGATAGCTGTGTTCTGCTGGAGCACTCTGTGAACAAATCCTTACATTTTGGATTGCCAGTGAGTCCATTTCATCAATCCTTAACTTTATTCTGGGACAAACCCATGTGGCGATGGGCATGTGTGTGATGAGAGTTTGGGGTTTTGTGGCTTGTCTGTTCAGAATATGTGACTGGATTTAAACAAACATGTTTTAACACTCCAAAATCTAGCTGTTTCTATGACTTTTATCCTTCATATTAACAAGCCAGAGTTCAGTTGCTTTAATGCCAGAGCATTATTGCAAGGCTCACTGGTTTTCCTTCTAACTTGTTTGATTTTCAGGCAGAAAAACTCTCTGTGGCTACTGGCCCAGGCACCATTTTGTTACAATCTGGTGCTCAGGGGAGGTTCTTAGGCTTCCCTGAATCTCAGTGCTGATGCCTCTGGCAGGGCATTGAACACATTTACTTGTACAGCTCTGTGAAATCTTGCAGGGCAGCCCGCCCCTTTGGTAGTTCGTGCCCTGGTAGATCGGTTGTCTGTTAATGTTTAGTTCTGTCTTCCCCAAATCTGCAATTCCTTTGTTAAGATAATTGTTCTAAAACAGACTAAACTGCTGTTGTTGGGAGACAGGAGCAGACATGGCCTCTGTGGGGAAGGGAAGGAAAGCAAAGGCTCTGTTTTCACAGCAGTTCTGGAGAAATCCAGGTACTGGTCCTGTCCTCCTCCATAAGACTTCTGTGTGGGGGAGTGGAAATTACCTTTCACATCCAACAAAATGACATTCACATATGTGTGGGTGTGCATAAGTGAGTATTTAAAGAAATGCCTGGAGCAGCGTTCCTTTGTCTGTGCTGTCTTTTTGGGATTCTTTTTTAGTAGTTTAGAACTCTGCTCCAGTGTAATTTGCAAGCCTGGGGCGCTCTGTTGTCTTCCAACGCTGTAGGTATGTTTTTTTTTCCTTCTTCCCAGTATCTTGCTTCCTTGGGAATACAGTCCCTGGTTCAGCAAAGAGCTTTTGCAGGAAAGGCTGCCAACAAACTAATGGATGCCTTAAAAGATTCTGATCTGTTGCATTGGAAGCACAGCCTGTCAGAGCTCATAGACATCAGCATAGCACAGAAAACAGCCATTTGGAGATTATACGGCCGCAGGTATTTGCTTTCTTTGGAACTCCTGGATTAGCTGCTGCACTTGTTAGCACATAATGCATTTATATAGGTGTAACAAGTGACTGTGTCTCTCCAGTGCACTAAAATAAAGCAATCAGACTGTAATTCAGTACAGGCTGAGTGCAATTATTTCCATTCTCTTGTGTTCCTTTAAAACTCATACTGATAGAGGTTCCATTTAGTAGTGGCAAATAGATCATAAATTGTTCCTGTGCCCCCACTTTCAGCATCTCTGTGCTTTGGCTGTGTGCAGCTTTCAGTCTGTAGTACTTGCTGTGCCTGCACAGTCCAGAGTCCCTGGACAGCAGTTATTTTACAAGTTTTCCTTCTCCCCAGGCCCCTGGCTTAACCAGACCATGTAGACTATTGTCATAACAAGACCATAGATTAAAAATGGTTGTCATTTGCTGCTTGAAAACTAAAAGATATTTCTCTTGCACAAGCACCATGGCACTTCAGCAAGCCCAGACCTTGCTGAGCATGAACAGTCTGGAGGCTGTGAACGTGGGCGTTCAGCAGAACAACACCGAGTCCTTCGCCGTGGTGTTGTGTCACCTGGCAGAGCTGCACGCCGAGCAGGTGAGCTCTAGGGCTACTTGCACAAAGTGCCATTTGCTGAGAGGAGTGTGGGTGTTACTGACAGAGGGTGCAAGACTTGACTGGTGGTTTTTCTGCCTTTAACGCCTGCTCTGGGGGCAGAGACAATGCAGGGTGTTTGCTTGGCAAATCCCTTCCCTTCCCTGAGGGTTGTGCTGAAAGGGAGGGGAGCAGGGCCTGCCCCGGTGCACTAATCAGTGTCCTTCTGTGTTCCAGGGGTACTTCGCAGCTGCTTCTGAAATACTGAAACACCTAAAGGAGAGATTCCCTCCCAACAGTCAGCATGCACAGGTAGAATACTTAGCATTCAGCCTGTAAGTTATGTAACTATTATACAGTAGGATCTAAGTCCCACTGCTCCTGAATTTTCCTCTGGATGCCTTGGGCTATACATTTTCTCATTTCCCTTGGCTCATCCTCATGGGAAGCTGTGCAGCTTGAGCTTTTTTACAAAAGCATGGAAAAGCTGCCTGTGTTGTTTTCAGACTGGTGAGACATTTCTCTCACCACAACCTCCTAAGATGAAGCTGTTCAAATAGAAATTTCATTAACAGAGGAAGAATATACATCTGCTTCATGAGCACAGAGAGCAATTAAATGCTCTGCATCGATTTGAAGCTTCAAAGTTCTGTTTAATTAGTGCTGCTTATTTTGATATATTACAATCCAGAAATAACTGAGATAATAGGCTAATAACCTGATTTTTGTGTGATTCTGGGAAACATCGCCACAGGAGTCTATAAGATAGTATTTACATTGAAGTGTTCAAGATCCCATTAGATATAGTGTGAGCCTTCTCTTTTCACTACAGAGTAAATCTACTTGTCTGCAAGTCTCAAATCATTAGTAATGATTTAAAAGAACCTTTTCACATAAAATGCAGTCAAGTAGCTGAGCTTCAATATTGAAACATTAATCCAGACCTGAGCATTTCTGTTGAGGACAGTAATTCAGTAAATCCAGTAATTGGACAGTGGAGTTAGTGCGTCTAGAGATAAATACCCCCAGGGGAAAAGAAAAAGTAAATTCTAATTTGGGATTAGAAAATGAGCAGGCACAACTTCTAAAACTTGTTTCGGGATGTTCTTTGTTTAGCTTTGGATGCTGTTTGATCAGAAAATACAGTTTGAGCGAGCCATGAACGATGGCAGATTCCATGTAGCAGATTCTCTTGTAGCAGGAATTACAGCACTTAATAGCATTGAAGGTGTATACAGGTAAGAAATCGTGGGTCTTCATGCACTTGCAGGTGTGTTCCATGAGGATAATGAAAAATTTAGCAAAATGATCACTGGCAGTCACAGTGCTTACATATTTTTCTCTTTCCAGAACTAGTTAAGGTCATGTTATCTAACCTATAGGGCTATTCCCTTAGAGCAGCTCCTGCAATAATAATTTGTAGTTGTTTCTCTGGGCATCTTAAGAACTGGAATAGCTGAAGTTGGTATTATTCTAGAGCTGTGAATCTGTCGTGGTAAGGTCTTCAAAATCTGCTATACTCAAACCTGAGCACAAAGCAGATTTTTATGTCAAATAGCTGGGGAGGGAGCACAGGCCTTGAGTGAATTCCTCTGTGGCCTGGTTTCTACATCTCCAAAATGGAACAATGTGATTTTTTTTTCACTCACCTTAATGGGGTCTTGTTCCTAAATGAGAATGACATGTTAAAAATAGTTACAGTTAAAACTTGGTATTTGGTGAGTATGAAAACCACCTTAGTGTTCAAAGAATTTCATGTCGATTTTCAATGAGGCAAAACACCTAAAAGCAGCCAGTGCCAGTCAGCCAGAAGAGCAGTATTCAAGCTGTGGGACCTGATGCTTGTCCTTCTGGAATTGGACTGATCATGAATTCCCTGATCTTTAAATATTCTGTTCAGTGTCTGATTCAGGGCGTTTGTACCCATCCCCTGCTGCTGTGCATTTGGTCCTGACTTCCCTGCTCTCCATTTTCCTGTTGCTCTGTATCCTTGTTAGCTCAGGCCAATTTTAGCTGCTTTACCTCATACCTGTTTTTCTCACAGATAATTACATATGTTGTCTAGCTTGCATGTCCTCCCACTTCTGCTGCCTGTTTGGCCTTTGGTTTTGGCAATCCCTGGTTTCTATCTAAAGCTGTTTTATGAGTTTGATCCTTTCTGCCTGGGAGTTGTCCAGTTGGCAGCAGGGAGATCTGTTTTTCCTCCTGTCTGTGTGTGCAGCATGTGTACACTTTGTCAGGGTGCCAGTCTGCAGTTACAAGAAACACAGGTCACAAAATAGAGACCTGTTTTACTGTGTTCTGAAGAGTAGAATTCTACATGAAATACAAAAATACAGTGATGTTTTCCTTCTACCACGACAGAAAAGCCATTGTATTGAAAGCCCAAAATCAAATGTCAGAGGCACACAAACTTCTGCAGAAATTGTTGATCCACTGCCAGAAAATCAAGAACACCGAGATGGTGATTAGGTAAGAATGTTTCATTTTCAAAGTATTAAAGCCACTTTGCGGTGATTAGAATCACCCATTTCAATTTGTCTGTGTTCAGACTTCACTAGTCTTCAGACTACCTGCTGTGATTCTGAGATTACAGAGTCATTTCAATTATTAATCACAGTATGGAGGAATCCTCAAAATATTGTGTCATTTAAACCTAGTTATTTTTAATATGTAGACTAAAAGGTGGTAAACTTAAAAGTTCCATGAAGATTCATGGAAGAAGGAAACACTGCATCTAAAATAAACAGGAAATGTGTGTGTGTGGTTTTACCTTGGTGTAAATCTTGAGAGAGCTACGGTGTTACTTCATCTTTTGTATGCCTGTGGCATCTCCTCTTAAGGGTGTAATTTAAATTTATTGTATGTGCAGCAGCGTAATTCATAATAATACCAATACCATTGTGGATGGAATAATTCCCTGGGAAACAAGTGGACATTTTTCATCCAGAGTAAAGGTTTGTAACAGCTTGTCCCTGTTTGGTCAGGGTGCTGCTGTCCATAGCAGAGCTGTACTGGAGATCCTCGTGTCACATCATCGCGCTGCCGGTGCTGCTCCAGGCTCTGGCCCTCGCTCGGGAGTACAGCCTGCAGTACTTGGCTTCTGAAACTGTGCTCAACTTGGCTTTCTCCCAGGTAGGTCTGATTTGTGTTTTCACAGGGCTGCAGGGCAGCATTTATTCTGGGAATCTGGGTGCTGCTTTTACTCCTGAGAGATTTAAGGACATAACCTTGTAGGAATTAAATTATTGATTGTGAAGAAGCAAACTCTGAATGTAAAAGCTTTCGAGGAAGTTAATAAAAGTTGAGTTTTGCATGTATGACTAAAATGTATAGTTATTGTATATAATTAAGCAGCATAAATTTCCCTGGTCTTAATGTCTTCAGTTATTTTTTTATGCTGGTATTTTGGCTTTCTAGCAGCACAGGTTGGCTTGTATATTAAAAATAATGCCGGTAATGAGTTCAGTTATATTGTTTATTCTGAGAGGTGTGGCTGTCAGCACTGCCTGAGTGGAGAAGCCTTTCCCAGTCATTTCAGAGAGTAGCTCATTTCTACTCACAAGTTTTGATTTAAAAGAAGATTGTGAGGAGAAAGTTGAAAAAAAAAAAAAAAAAAAAAAAAGGTGTGTGTTACATCATGTTATTAGAAACACACATGGCTTCTGTTGGTGTTCCCTGAAGAAGCTGCTCATATCAGTGGATTCCAATGTGAGACCAACAAGTATTTATTTATCTTTCAGCTGATCCTTGGCATTCCTGAACAAGCCCTGAATATCCTGCACATGGCAATAGAACCTGTCTTGGCCCACGGAGCCATGCTGGACAAAGGCTGTGCCATGTTCTTGGTGGCCAAATGTCAGGTGGCTTCTGCAGCTTCCTACACTCCAGAAAAGAAGATTGAAGGTAGTGTGAAGAGTAATTCTCTCTGAAACTGCTCAGAAGTGCAAACCAGTCTCTGTACTGGAGTCCTGCTACACCAGAGTGTGTTACCTGGTTATTGTACACAAAATTCATTTGGAATTAGTTGTTGCACAGATGTTTATAATGGAACATTGTTTATCTGCATACTTTCACAGACATATTTTGCAGCAAAGGCTGAATAATAGAAACTAGCTGAGAGACCATGTTGCTAAGACACAAATGGTTTTGAAAAGCTGAGAAATTTGTAATTGGCCTCCTTAGACTTGAGCTGCCTTGCTTGGAGTTGTTACTGTGATATTTTCTTAAATATGAATGTCCCCCATTTCCCCACAGCTTTGGAATCTGCTATCTCGAATCTAAATGAAGCCAAGACTTACTTTGCCAAAGTGGACTGCAAAGAGCAGCTCAGAGACGTTCTCTACTTCCAAGCCCGGCTGTTCCACACCCTCGGCAAGACCCAGGAAAGGAACAAATGTGCCATGTTGTTCCGTCAGCTGCACCAGGAGCTGCCAGCACACGGTGTCCCCTTAATCAATGCCTTCAAGTGATGCATTTAAAGATGAGATTTGTGTGATTTCCTGTTTTGGCTTTGTTTGTTTGTTTTCTTTTTTTTATGAACATCTTTTTATTGTATTCAGTCATCCGTGTTTCAGAATAACTGCCAATAAATCATGGTCTGCTCTTGAACAAACTTGTGTTTTGTAACACAAATGTCATTTTCCACCCATTTCACTTTTATTCTGTACTTGAAACGAAAAAATTAGTGGAGAAAAAAGAGAAAAGACCCTCTTGGCTGTGTTATAAACACACTGAGGGGAGCAGTGCAGTCACGAAGAAGTAGTGTTCTGTTCTTAGTAGTGACATTTCCCAAATCAATGCAGGCTTTATGAACACAGGGGTATAAAAAATAGTGGAAAATGTAGGCAAAGCTCCTTTGTGCTCTTTTTAAGTGGTATGGAAGGAGGAGTCTCATTTAAAACGTGTCCTTGCTTTTAACCTGTCTGCAGTTGCTGTTTACACTGCAGAAACAGATGGTGCTGGCAGAAGGGGAAAAACCAGGGTTCAGACAGAGAGGTGTAACAGTGCAAAGTCCTGGCACTGTTGTTTCATGTGTCCTTGTACAGAGTGGGGATGAGGAGCGTGAAGAGTGGGAAACAACAGCCCCAGCTCAGCTGAAATGTTGTTATTGTGTGTGTTCTCCCCTCAGCACTGTGTGTCATTCACCTGCTCTGCTTCTATGGGTGAATAAATGGAGATCACAACTGACTGAAGTATCTGGAGGGGCCAAGGAATCTCCAAGAAATCTGGAGAGGGACTTTGGACGAGGGCCTGGAGTGACAGGACATGGGGAATGGCTTCCCACTGGCAGAGGGCAGGGTTAGATGGGATATTGGGGAGAAATTCTCCCCTGGGAGGGTGGGGAGGGAGGCCCTGGCACAGGGTGCCCAGAGAAGCTGTGGTTGTTTCACCCCTGGAAGTGCCCAAGGCCAGATTGGACAGGGCTTGGAACAACCTGGGATAGTAGAAGGTGTCCCTGCCCATGGGTGGACTTTGAGATCCCTTCTATCCCAAACCATTCTATAACTGAGTATGTGATGTGCTGGCATTGACTGCCAGCAATAAGATCCTCATTTTGGAAGAAAATTTCATTTTGGCTGTAGTGTGGAATTTGAGGCCAGATGTGATTGCACTCCTGTGAGTGTAAACCTTCTGTGGGTGCCAGTCACCTGGTGACTATAGAAAAGCTGAGCATCATTAAACCCCAGGAGCTACCCTGCTTGGAAGCAGCAGATTTAACTGTGGCATTGCCAGACCAGACCTAAACCTGGTTCTGCTGGAGCTGGGCCAGGTAAGGAGGAAGAGAGAAGTACTAAGGTGTGGTTGAGAAAAGAATAGTCCGGTGTTAGTTAACACATTCCATTAATTAGTGCTGCATCGGGGCTGTTGGCAGATCATCAGGGCCTTGATTTTAAAAGGAGGTTTCCAACAGCAAAGGGGAGCCCGGCTTTGTGGAATGCTGGTGATAGTTCATTCTCTCTCTGCTGTATTTTAACCAGCATTGAGGAGTTTAATCCTTAAAATGTTCAGAGCACCTACTGTGTTCTGGTAAGTGCATAAACCTGATTTTTAGAGTGGCTTTCAAGATTCTGTTCAGAATACAGTGTTTATCGACAAATCTGGCATGGAGGAGCAAAGGTGGCTCTGCTCTGGGGAGCTCTACAGTGTCAAAGTGGTGCCCATAAACGAGCCTTGAAGTAAAATGAGGAAGGAGGTTTGGTCAGCTGTGGAATTTGCATCTGCTAAAGGCTGAAGCTGTTGCTTCATGAAAAGAAAACCGGGGGTGAGCTTGGTGCAGAAATGGTGCTGGATGGAAATAAAAACAAACCCCAAATACCGAACAAAGCAAGGGGTATGTTTGCCGAGGGCTGGTGTCAGCTGGGGTGTTAAAGGCCGTGCCCGTGAGCTCTGTCTCAGCGCTACAGAGCTGCAACTTGAGTGGGAACTCTTTGGTAGTGGCCTCTGTGGCATTTCCAAACAACTGTTTTCCAAACCTCCCCTTTAGGTGATGATTTGGGCAATCCCCCGCTCCGTGCGGGGGAACTGGCGCGGGTAACCCGGTTCGCCGCCAGCCGACCTGACGCTGGAAGCCCAGTGTTTGCACGGGGGCAGGGGGAGGAAGCGGCGCCGGGGGACGCCGCGGTTCGTGTCCCTCCGAGGCGGACGCGGGGAGCCCCAGCGGCAGCGGGACCGGCCGGGGCTCCGCGCTGCATCCCGCGGGGAGGTGACGCGGGGCCACGCGGCCCGGGGAGGAATAAAACACTGGGGAAAAAAATTGTAAATAAACAAAAGAACAAAACACACCGCAACAGCGGTTTACAGGGGGGAGGGCGGGCAGGATGCGGCTGCCCGGGGGGAAACCTGCCCTTCCCCGGGGCGGAGCGGGGCCTCCCTCTCTCCCTCCCTCCCTCCTTCCATCGCTCCCTCCCTCCTTCCCTCCCTCCTTCCCTCGCTGCCGCCGCTGGAGCGGAACCGAAAGCGAAGGCGGCGCCGGGCAGCGGCGCTCCGGCCCAGCGCGGCGGGGGCTGCGGGGGCTGCGGGGTCCCGGGGTCGCTCCCCGCCAGGTCGGTGCTGCGGGAACGGGCGGGGAGGCCGGGCGGGCCCGGGCGGGGGATGCGCCCGCGGTGGCGGAGACAAAGCCGCGCCCGGAGGGAGCGGGCGGGCGGGGGCGGCCGAGCCGGGGATGGAGCCGCGGCTGGGGCTGCCCTGCGGGGCATCGCCTCCGGACGGCATCGCCTCCGGACGGGGCTCTCTCTCTCTCGGGCGGCCTGCGCGGACACCCCCGCGGTGCGGGCTCGGTGCTGTCCTTTCCCCATCCCGCGCCGTGGCCGCCCGGGCCCCGCGGACATCCCGCTGCCGCCGGCCCCCACACGTGCCGCGGTGCCGGCGGGCGGCGGCACCCCGGGCGCCGCGATGGGACCGGGTGGCCACAGCGAGTGTCCCGCAGACCCCCGGGGCTCCTGTCCGGGGGTTGAGGGCCGGGATCAGGGGTCCCGGGAAAGATAGGCCATGGGGTTGGGGAAAGGAGGGGTTTTTAAGGTCAAGGGACGAGTGAGAGTGGGGAGGGAGCTGGTGGAGCGACTGTGTACAGGGGATGGGTCTCATTAGAAGCCACAGGTTGGGTTGCTGCGAGTGACAGAGCGTGGTTAGAGGTGGGATGCAGCCCTGCAGCCACGTGCACGGCACAGAGCATCAGGAGCATGAAGATAACAGTCGAGACCAAGAGCAAAGTGAGATGACCACGGGAAGCTGGTGTGATGGAGCTGTGGGCTGACTGCAATGCTGCAGGGGCAGAAACCAGCCCTGGGGACAGGACCAGGTTGTCCTCAGGACCAGGGAGACAGGAGAGAAGATGGAGAGGATGTGTGACAGCTGTGGGCACCAGAGCTGCCTTCATGGCCCACACCCACAGACAGAAACAGCCCCTCTCCTGGGAGAAGGAGCTCTGTCCTTGTCCTGGCTCTCCATGAGCACTTTCTCTTGGGAAAAAAAGCCAACAAACCCCCAAAGCCCATACCTGAGTGTGCTGAGGGGTGTCTTAGGGACCAGTGCTGTTCCAGGGAGGTAATTTGGAGGAGCCTTTGCTTTCAACGCTGCCCTAATGTCTTTTAAGTGGTGTTCACAAAGTGGAGAGCTGCTCTAGTTTCCTCTCTTGTGGGCATCGTGAGCTGGAGCTGATGTTTCCAGGAAAGCTGGGAGTCGCTTGGCAGTGCTGGACAAGGTGATGGAGGTGCCCTGAGCTTATCCTGGCCCATTCTCAACACCATCTCTGAAGCTTATGCTCTTTTGGAATGCTCATTATATATTGCTTCAGTAGTTATAGGCAGTATCCTCAAGATTATAAAAAAAAACCTTTCTAAAGACGTTTTTGTGACTCCTATTGAAACCTGCTGCTGGATGTTGTGACACTACAATGTTACCAGCCTGGCTTTGTATTTTTTTCCCCCAATTCTTTCCACTCTGTGTTGGCTGGGCCGGGCATTGCAGGAGGCTCTTCCATTTGCCCTGGGAGCGATAAAAAGCTTCTCTGCTTCAGCACAGGGACCTGTCCTAGATGGGGCATGGGTGCCTGTTTCCAGTATCTCATAAATTTGGGTGTCCTCTGACTTCTAGAGAAGCTGCTGAGAGATTTTTTTTTTCCCCATTAAAAGTCAGGTGGGGCATGCATATGGTCTTTGTATACTACAGTGACTAATATATTTCTGGCAAGGTCTGTGCTCACCCGTAGGAAGGGAAACTGTGATCGATGCCCCTGTTGCTGCAGATGACACCACTCTTGGCATGGGTACTTCCACCGCTGACCGTGACCGGGGAAAGCGAAATAGCCACTGGACAGTGCCCAGGGAGACCAATAACTGCCCCAGGCTGGCCCTGCTTGGCTTTTAACCAACCTCTAGAAGTAGCAGGGGAGGATCTGTGCAAGTAAAATCAGCCCTGGTTTCGGTGTCTTGAGTTCAGTTTTGTTATAAACAGCTCAAGTTGCGATTTGTGAGCTGAGCCCCATGGAAGGATGGATGGAGGGGTCACTGCCGAGCTGCCACCAAGTCTTACTCCCTTGGGAAGGTCTGCTCCTGACACTGTGTCTGGCCTTGCCACAGTGACACAGGTGTGGGGGAGGCGAGTGTGCGGCCCCTGCATCTGGGCAGAGAAACAGCTCCGGGGAGGGAAGGGCAGGCAGATGCTCTGATTGAAATCCCTGCAGCCAGTGCTGGCTGCAAGGTGTCACCTCTGCACTCGCCTGGAATCGGTCAGCGTGTTCCCTCCGGAGGTGGCCGCATCCAGCAGGGCCCAGGCAGGGCCCACGCGCTCTCGGCAGAGCTGGGGCGGCGCGAGGGGCTGTGAAAATCCCTCACCCTCTCCGGGGCTGATTCCACTCCCATTCGCTTCCGCTCAAGCCACGTGGACGCTGAGCGAGAGGGAGAGCTGCTGCCAGGGTTTCACAGACCTCTTTTCGCTTTAATATCCCTCTCCTTGCTGAATTAGATGTGAGACTGATTGCTTCGATAATCCTGCTGCAGCCGCTATGGGTTATATATGGATTGCAGCCAAAAGCTGTGCCGATAAATCATTCCTATACACCAGGCTGTTATATTTCCTGAGGATTTTGTGGGCATGTGCTGCTCCCTTTTACATAAGGATCTGCTGGAGTTCATACCAGAATGTGCTGCTTTTCCCCAGGCAAGGGCCAGGATGGGTTGGTGAAGCCAAAGCCCCCAGGCTGTATTTTCTCTCTTTGGGATTACTGCCCTCGTTTCAGCTATTTTACTTTTCTCTCTGGCTGGGAATACAGCTGTTCTCCACCTCCTCCTCCTTTTGTGCTTATTAAGGATAACAGGGCTGTGTTCAACAGTGTGACCCCACTTTTGGGTTTCTCTCAGGCAAGGTGCCATCTTGGCAATTTTTTAAAACTCTCATCCTCTGACCCTTTGCACACACGCAGAGGGAAAACTCCTCTGATTTCCCACTTCAGATGATGCTACGATGGGGCTTGGATGACTTTTAGTTTCTAGAGCCTGGGGAAGCCTGCTTGAATTAATCAGACTTGATATGTTTATCCTGGTCAAGCCAATTAACTCCCGCCAGCCGGGACACGCTCAGCTCTCAAGTGTGACTGAGGCTTCATAACTCAATTTTGCTCAAGCCTGGCAAAGTTCATCAGGAACCCTTGGAAATGGGGATGTAGGCAATGCTCTGGGGGCAGGATGGGGTGCCCAGCCGTGCTGTGGCACCGCTGGGGACTGGTGTTGTTCCTGGGGACAGTGATGTTCCTGGGGTGGTTTCATCCCAAGGCTGCCCCGATGAGCTGCCTTTTTTGGTGTGGCCGCAGAGCACGGTGAGGGTAGAGGGCACAGCATTCTGGATCGGCTCTGGCTTCAGGGCAGCTATTTATATGTGCCCACTGGAGGGGTGCCCAAAACAGGCCAGGCAAATGGCCTCGAGATGCATCCTTGTGAATTCAGGATGAATGGGGGGGCTGCCTGTTTGTTTTAATCCATTTGGGAGTGCATTAAAACATGCTGCTGTGGGCTGCCAGCAGTACTGCGGGGGGAATTTGACTTGGCTGGTGGCTCCTGGCTCTCTCATCCAGCAAAGCCCCGTCCAGGAGTGGATTCAGCCCCATGAAACTCGGCATTTCTGGAATAGTTTGTCCTCGTTGCTGTTCATTGGCTTATTTATAGCCTCCCCATCCCTGTGCTTCTCCATGCCTCGGAGCAGCGAGCGGTGCCGCGTTGGCTTCAGCTCCAGGCCGATCCCACTTGGGCACAAAAGCTCTGGTTTATAGATCAGTGTTGAAAACAGCAATTAGGCCATTGTGAAGCCTCGAGGACGGGGGGAGACGATTTGATTTCTGTACTTGACCCATAATTTCTGCTGGGCTGATTCAGAGTGGTTGTGCTGCGGGTGCAGCACGGAAACTTCAATGGAGATGAGTGGAGCTAATTTTAACCGGCCGCCTCGTTGAGGTGTGGGAACCAGGCAGAAAAACGCCTCAAACCCTGTTCCTGCTTCTGGGCTGGTTGTT
Source organism: Vidua chalybeata (assembly GCF_026979565.1). Classification (NCBI taxonomy): domain Eukaryota; kingdom Metazoa; phylum Chordata; class Aves; order Passeriformes; family Viduidae; genus Vidua; species Vidua chalybeata. The sequence goes on along the minus strand of NC_071547.1, from coordinate 3,023,060 downwards.
TCAGGATATTTTTTTCACTTCCTTCTGTGGCAACTTGTTAACCTAGAAATTAAAAACAGCACCAGTGTTGGGGTAGGGAAGAGTGATGGTTACAGCCAGCCAACCACTGAACAGCCCCAGGTGCTGTGGAATGCCTGGCGTGTGTGAATTAACATAATTTTCTCCTCTTTTTTAATTATCACTTAATTATTTGATTTTTTTTTAAATTTTTTGTTGCTAACAGTTTTCTCATTTATCTCAAGGTTTGGGTACCTGAGTTTTGCACAAAAGGCCACAGGGTGAGGAAGAGAAATCACTGGCAATGATGGGGACGAAGCAGTGAGCCAGGGGGCTGGTCCTGCACCCCATGCTTGGTAAGTGGGTCCCTGTGTCCCTGAACTGGTTTGGGGGGACTTGGCAGAGATGTGCCCACTTTGAGCAGTAAAGTAGGGAACTCCGTGGTATTTATGCCGGTATAGCGCAATTCTTTATCCTGCCCCTTTAAAATAACCCCTTTGGAGTATTTCCATAGTGGAGATGATGGAGTTGTTATTCCCTGGAGGTGTTTGAATAAAAAGGGTGGAAGGAGCAGTGGTGGCAGCCCTGGGGTTGAGGCTGGCTCTGTCCTGGGGTCTGTCCCATGGCAGGGTGGTTGTGCATCCTGGTGACATCCTGCACTTCTTCCCTTGGCTTCACCATTCCCTGTGGAATGAATAAATCAATCTGTAGCACAATGACCAGCAGGAAATCCCGCTTTCCGGAGAGCCTGGCCGACCCACTCTGTGTTTGCAGGCACATCTCCCCACCACAGCATGGCCAGGATGAGGCCATCGGTCCCTCCACGCCGCCACGCGTCCCCGGCAGCCCGCCCGCCCCACGGCCCCTCTGCTGCGCCGGAGGCTGCGGCCGCCGAGCCCCCACGGCACTGCGGGACCCCCCGGCGCTGAGCCCCGGCCACACCAGCATGGCCTCGCTCATCGTGGTGACCGAGCACGACGCCGCGGGGAGCGCGAGCGAGGAGGAGATGGACGTGCCCGGCACTGAGGGCTTCGGGGATGGCCGGAAGCTGCACCTCTCCGGCCGCAAGCTGTCCCTGCAGGAGCGGCCGCAGCCTGCCCGCTCGCCCGGGCACGGCGACGGTGCCACCCAACGCTTCATCTACCCCTCCCTCCCCTACTCCCCAGTGACGTCCCCGCACTCCTCCCCGCGGCTGCCGCGGCGGCCGACGGTGGAGTCCAACCGTGTGTCCATCACAGGATTGCAGGTGAGGGGGATGGACGTTGCAGGTGAGGGGGATGAACATTGCTCCTGCAGTTCTCCTGCCCGCATCTGCCTGGATTTTTCCACCGTGGCATTTCTTCTCGCTTGTTTTTTTTGGGGATACACCCCCACGGCTTGTCTGCAGGTGTGTGGCAGGGGGCCCTGGGACATCCTGGGCCATGGGGAGAGCCCTCAGGGAGGTGAGACCCCCAACTCACTGGTTCTCTTGCCTTTTGCTGATGCCACCAGCTCTCATGGCTGTGTTTGATGGAAGCCAGGGTGTAGCGCAAGTTTCTTTCTTTACTCCTTAAAAATAAAAAAACAGAGAAGTTCACTGAGATCTAAAGGGAAAACAGGCCTGCCTGCCCCCAGCCTGACAGAAAACAGGCAGCAAGTGGCTGCTTTGCCCAGAAGAAATAAAATTACTCGGCACCAGGTCGCCAGCATTAAACCCCTCAGGGCTCTCCCTGTCTGCCACTCTCGTTCCACACGAGTGGACAGGACAGGATCTCGCCTGCCCAGCCGTTAACATTTGCAATTAGTCCTCTATAAACACACCAACGTGTGGCTTGGTGGGTGGTTTTGTGGCTCATGAATCAAAGCTGCCCAGCCCCACGCAGGTGCTTGGGTAGAGGAGAATGGGGTGTGAGTTTGCAGAGAAATTTTGCAGGAGATTTAAAAGGAGAAGAGCAAATGTGAGCAGTTTTGTGGCTCATGCCAAATCTCCCTGCTCTCTCCCCACAGGACTGTGTGCAGCTCAACCAGTACAAGCTGAAGGATGAGATCGGGAAGGTGAATATTGGGTTTGGGGTGGGATGAGGGGTTTTGGTTTGGGAGGGTGTCAGGCTTGCTTTCACTTTCCAGTCACGAGAATGCTCCAGAATGGGAGCAAGTCCAGCCACTCGCCACGGCAGCTCTTTGTTGCTCGCTGTTCTGTTCTGAGTGCTGCCAATTGAATTGTATATTTTAAAAGTTATTACTAATTTTCCCCCTTCCCCCTCCCTCCCACACAATGGGGCATTTGAAGCTTTTCTTTGCTGTCAGTGTGATGTCAGACTGCACACCCCCCTGCTCATCCCAGCATCGCCCACCAGCTCTGTGATCCCTGTGGGGTGGGTTTGCGGAGGAGCCCAGAGCCTGGTTTGGTGATGTGGGTTTTCTGGATGGTCCCTAACTTGTGCCCCATGGCTGTTCCCCTCTCCAGGGCTCCTATGGGGTGGTGAAGCTGGCCTACAACGAGGATGATAACACCTACTATGTGAGTAGCACACAGCCCTGGAGCCTGCAGTGGGGCAGGTGGGAGGGGGATGGATCCCCTCTGCTGACTCCCTGCCCCTTCCCATCAGCCGCATTTTATCCTTGACTTGCCCCAAATTCCACATTTGTTCCCCTCTTGTAGGCAATGAAGGTTCTCTCAAAAAAGAAGCTGATGAGACAGGCGGGCTTCCCCCGTAAGTGGCAGAAAGCCTTTAGGGTGGGGGATATTTTGGGGATCCTGGGGGATTGTTCCCACCTGGACATATCTTCGCCTTTCCCACAGGCCGCCCGCCGCCCCGTGGGGCCAAAGCTGCTCCCGAGGGCTGCCTGCAGCCCAGAGGGCCCATCGAACAGGTCTACCAGGAGATTGCCATCCTGAAGAAGCTGGACCACCCCAACGTGGTGAAGCTGGTGGAGGTAAGTGCTGGCCTCTTTCCAAAACTTATCCTTGAGCGTGACGGAGCCTGAATGCTGCATGGATGGGCTGGGTGAAGGGGAGTGACCCCAGAAGGGAGCAAGGGCAGGTCCTGCCTTTGGGAGAATTTTGTGTTTTCCTTAGTTTAGAAGGTTTTTTATTCTCACCTCCCAAAAGATATTTTCTTCCCTGCTCAGAAAGAGAAATGCAGAAAAATGTTTCTTCTGTGGAGGAAACAAGCGCTGAGACAGGTTTTGGGGAAGAACTGGTGTTTCTGTGAGTTCAACAGTGTAGCTGCCTTGCCCTCCACCCACTGCCTGTATGAAACAGTCAAAAAATTGGGAATTAAGGTTGTGCAGGCTGGAGTTTATTTGGCTCATGAGTCAGATGATGCTTCCTGTGTGTTTTAAATATTTGCTTCCTTGAAGTACAGCTACATCTCTGTCCTCTTTTTCCCTACTCTAGTGGGTAGAAGCTCAGAGATGAGCAGACCGTGCTGATGGTGCAGATGGTGCAGAACTGACATGGCTGCTAAATAAAATATCACAATGCTTAATTTGCAAGGCTTTCATGGTACTGTTTAATTGCCTTTTTGCTTCTTTCGGCAGGTCCTGGATGACCCCAGTGAGGATCATCTGTACATGGGTAACTGCCCATTGCCCTGGGGTTATCAGAGGGATGGGGAAAAAGATTCCCACTGTGTTTTGGAGCAGCTCTGTGTGCAGGGCCAGGTCTCTCCTCCACTGTGGGTATAGCCTGATGTGCTAGAGGAGCAAATGAGATGCAGTCTGGGTTGTGAACAGAGATAAGAGTGTTTATAGCACTTTATTGGCATTAATTTGACACCAGGGCATGCTTTGCCATGAGAGGCACCAGCACTGATGTTCTCAGCTTTGAAGCTGGAATGATAGAAAGCAGTTTTATTTCTCTGGCTTTGGGAAAAAGGCACGAGCTAATTATCCAAGGTACAAATGAGCCACATCCCAACCTGCCTGGCAGACTGCAGCTGTTGTTAATACACAACTTTTGAAGAAGGCTTTTTTTTCTATAATTTATGTTCAGCCTGTACTAGTGGAGGAGCATGTGATGCCTTCATGGCTAAGTGCTGAGGTCTGCCCAGGGTGTGGGCTCAGCCTTTTTGGTGGCAAACAAAACCAAGGGGTTTTGTGTGCCATGGAGGACACTTCACGTTGCTGAAGCTGCAACACTGAGAAGATAGTTGGCAGCATCCCCTTAACTGAAAACGGGAGCAACCCAAATGCCACGTGCCTTGCATAAGACAGCATCTCTTTTTTAAAAATAACATATTATTTTTAGAATTTTTGTCATTAAAATAATTGCTTTTGTGCTGAGGCTATGCTCGTAGGAGCCATACCCTGTAAGTGATCTGTAATCACCTTCTCTTTTGTGTTGCAGTGTTTGAGCTGGTGAAGCAGGGGTGAGTACTGAATTCCAGATTTAATCCTTCTAACACTTGAACATGAGATGGGTTTGTGGGTGGCAGAGCTTGGCCATCCAACGTGGGAATGGGTTGCAGAGGTGATGGGAAGTTTCATGGTTGGGGCTTGAGGTTTGTGTAGCATTTCCCTGGCCTGGTTACAGCTGAGTACACCCTGTGTACTGTGTGCCTGTGTTTGGGGTTGTGTGCTCTCAACAGCCAGTGACAAAGCCTTCGGTCCCTGTTTCAGCACATCCAGGTGGGGAATGAACTCTGTTCTCTGTTGCCTTCACAGCCCTGTGATGGAAATCCCAACCTTGAAACCTCTCAGTGAGGACCAGGCTCGGTTTTACTTCCAGGATCTGATCAAGGGCATTGAATACTGTAAGTGTCTCTGAAAAAGGATGGGCTTTCTTATTTTTGTTCTTTTTTCTTAACACCTGCAGCTGGCCTTTCTGCTGGTGTACGGTGCCATTTCTGGTGGCTCATGCTGCACAGGGGCTTTTAAAGCTGGGGCTGGTTGTAGTGTTAGCAGAAAGAGCCACACGGAGCCCTCGTGGCTCCTTTGCTGCAAACCAGTGCTGCTGCTGCACCACTCATTGTCCCTCTGGCTGCAGTGCACTATCAGAAGATAATCCATCGGGATATTAAACCTTCCAACCTCCTTGTGGGGGAAGATGGGCACGTCAAGATTGCTGACTTCGGAGTGAGCAACGAGTTCAAGGGAGCTGATGCCCTTTTAACCAACACAGTGGGCACTCCTGCCTTCATGGCCCCAGAGACTCTCTCAGAAACCAGGAAAATCTTCTCTGGAAAGGTATTTAATAGCAATTTGAATGGTCCTGGACTAACCTTGCACAAACAGAAATCTTGTTGTAGATTTAACTGTGCTTTCTTCACTCTGCAGGCTTTGGATGTCTGGGCCATGGGGATCACACTGTACTGCTTCGTGTTTGGGCAGGTAATGAGATGGATTTTTCAGTGCTGTTGGTGTTTGTTTGTATCTCCCATGTTCCAGGTAAGCAGTGGGACTGGCACCTTGTGTCCCTGTTGAGTTGAGTGGAGATGAGGATGTGTGGATGGAAATGGGAAACCTTTGCCTGTCCCTGGGATGGGTGCAGCCAAAAGGGCTGGGCTTCACTTCTTCCCCAGTGGAAAAAATTTTGGTTTTGGACAGATTTTTTAGGAAAGGAGTTCTTTTAGTAATTGGTAATTTTTGGTTAAATGTGTTTTTCATTGAGTTTAAAATTAGACATTAATATAATTGGAAATCTTCTGGAATTTCCCTGTAACTGGATCTTTGCTCTCCTTCATATCCTATGAGATCCTGATGCTCCTCTGCCTGCCTCACTGCTGCCTCTTAACAAAAATTGTTGCTTTCCTCATTGCTCTTTTTCTTTGTGGTAGTGCCCTTTTATGGATGAAAGGATCTTGAGTTTACACAATAAAATCAAGACCCAAACGTTGGAGTTCCCAGACCAGTAAGTACTCAAAAACAAAAACAACCCATCAATCCTTATTTTACAGCTCATTTGAGTTGTTTCTTAAGCACTGCCCTGGTAGGGCTGGCCCTGCTCTTCTGTTGTTTTGCAAAATTCAGGCTTTGAGTTGGTGTCTCCCTGCCCTGTAAATGTGGGATCACACTTCACATTGCCTCAAAAGGGAATATTTTGATTTTCCTGGGGGTTTGGAGAGGAGGGGGTGTACAAGAACCCAGAGCTGCCTCCCCCTCCCTGTTGGGTCTGGAGTCCAGCCCCTCTGCCCAGAAGGCTCATAGTAGCTGGCACTGAGGTGAAGAACAGAGGCAGCACCCATCTCTTTCCCCATCTCATCTCTCCCTTCTTCTTTCCACAGGCCAGAAGTTACAGACTTCTTGAAGGATTTGATTACACGGATGTTGGATAAAAACCCTGAATCTAGGATTTCAGTCCCAGAAATCAAGGTACTGACCCAGCTTCCTGGTGCTGGCTGTGGCTTCACTTCTGTTGGGTTCTCCTTGCTCATCTTTTTTTGGGAGTCAGTTTGATCGTGCCAGGCTAGGTCCTCCCCCTGTGCCCAGGGCCCCTGGGCAGGTAAGTCCCAGCTCCTTCCCCTGCTCTGGGACCTGCTCAGCTTTGGGACCTTTGGTGCCTATAGAAGTTGCAGGCAAAAGGAAATCCCCTGAGTACAGTATTTCCTCTGCTACCAGGAAAGTACTGTGCAACAGCCTTTCGCAGGAGATTTCTGGTCCTTCGCCCCTGCGGGAGCCTGGAAGGGGCGAGAAGCTGAGAGAATGGAGACCAAGGTAGGGGGAAAGGATTGCGGGGGAATTGCGGAACCTTTTGTGCTCCTCCTGCAGCCGACCAAGTCACCAGGTGTGTGGGCAAGGAGAAACAGGAGTTCTGCCTTCAGTCATGGATTAAACCAGGTCCAGGACGAGGGCTCGGTGGGTCTCCCCATCACTGCTGCTCATATGTGTGGACTGGAATAAATCTCTCCTGCCTCCTGGTGCTGTCTCATCCATAAGATGAGAGTGAAGATAGGTCTCCTTCCCTAAAGCTCAAAGATGCCCAGTGCTGTAGGTCACCAAGGTTATGGCTTGGTTGTGTAGCTGGGGCCAGCGCTGGCTCTGGATGAGCCACACCACAGCATTTTCTGCTCCGGCCTGTGCAGTGCCTGCTGGCACCCAGGTGAGCTGGCTCACCAGTGACGTGGCACAGCCCTGCCTTGCTCCCTGGCATTTCAGGAGCACGTAGGGGCCACAGCTTGGACAAGGAGATGCGTTTGCCAGGCTTGTGTTGTTTGAGTTATGAAAAAGAGGAAATCGCTCCTGACAGGCTGTGTTATTAATTGAAGTTGCACCCTTGGGTCACCAAGAACGGAGCGGAGCTGCTGCCCACAGAGGATGAGAACTGCACCCTCGTCGAGGTGACGGAGGAGGAAGTGGAGAATTCAGTCAAGCACATCCCCAGCCTGGCCACCGTGGTGAGTAGAAAGGAGTTGATGGCCTGTGGATGCACAGTGGGGTCCACGCTGCCTGCTGGGGTGGCCCAGAGCAGCTGGAGTTCACTGCTGAAGGGCAAAAGCATTGGGCAGGATTAGAGCAAAGACCTTCCCTCTCTCGGAAACAAGTGCTGCAAGACACTTGGGTGTCTCAGAGTCTCAGCAGCTCACTGGACATGGCCATACCCCACAGTGCAGGGGAATATTTTAGAGCAGTTTCAAAGGTAACTGTCATTGGGTTGATGGTCTTCACGCTTCGTCTGGCTGCCTAAATATCACTGTATTTGCTCAAGGCAAAAGAGCATCTGGTCCAGAACCTGCCTGTGGCCAGAAGCAGGTATTTTGGCCAGGCACAAGGAGCTCCTGCCCTGTTCTGCCTGTCCAGCCAGAGGGGCTTTGGGATGGAGATCTTATCTGGGCCACGACGTGCATCAGCCCCCACCTGGAGCTATTCTTGGTGACTTCATCTCATCTCTTTTCAAGCTCATATTTTTATTCTCTGCAACCCACTGTGGTGGTGAGAACCACATTGTAACCCTGTCCTGTGTAGAAAGTGAAATCCTTTGTGGTTTTGAACCTAATGATTTCTTTGGGTGCCACCAGCCCTTGTGTTAGGAGAAGCAGCGAGCAACCATTCACAGTTCCCTGGCCTGGTGTTATCTGCCTGTAGGCACCCAGGCTGTGATTTTTTTGAAGAACAGGTTTCCCTTTGAAGCCCCTTTTCCATCTCATAGCTTTGACCACATCTGGCCTAATTTCTGGAGCTCTCACCCTTTCAGATGCCCGGCAGACTGGCCACAAATGTGTGAACATGCAAATGCTCCTTGTGCTGCTCAGGCTGAAAAAGCAGATGTTGCTCTAAAGACATCGCCATTGATGAAGGGTTTACCCCCTTTTTCCTGTTCAGAGGGGACTTGATCAGTGCTCCCAGCCCTGTTGAAACCCAGGTGTGTTCAGTACAGCTCAAGGCAAATCAGATTTTACTGCACCTCTTTGACTGTTAGATAACACACTGCCTCCAGGCAAATGTGGTATTTTCACATTTGCATTTGATCTTCAAAATCAACCTCTGGTGCCTGATCTTTGTGCAGCCAAGTGCAGGCATTGACGCTCCAGTATGAGATTCACTCACGTGGCTTTGACTCTTAAAACACCCTCGCCTTCAGACACAGAACGTCTCTCTGTGTGCCCTGGTGAGCAGATAAATGAGGCACAGAGGGATGAGAAGCAACATCGAATGGAGTCAGGGGCTCTCAGGGATGCCCCTGCTGAGGCAGGGTCCAGTGCTGCTCGCCTTGATTTCTGCTCCCACCAGCAAAACAAGCTGGGGGATGCCAGGGAAGAATCCTGACACGTCTCTGTTCCCACCAGTCTCTGATTGGTATCTTTGTGTTTTGCAGCCAAAGCTGGACAAATGGCCAGCTTTCAGTTTGGTTTCAGATGAACATTAAGGTAAAATTGTGCCAGTTCCTTCCCCTCTCCCTTTCCAGTGAATTATTTTGCCAGGTAATCATGGAGGACTGGGAATTTGCAGGTACTGGATGCAGTAATCAGTAAAACCTACTTCTGGAGAGGAAAGAAACCTCCCAGACTTGGCTTTGCTTTCCTTTCCAGCCTCTTATACCTAGTGTGGCTCTCACCTGCAAGGGTTTCAGATGAGGATACAGCCCCTGTATTAAGCAGCTGGAGACTTGCAAAGATGCTTCCTTCTGATTTCTATTAATAGAGAACTTTGGCCTGTTTTCACTAGTTTTTTTAATTACTTGGACATGCAAGTTGGATGTTGCTGTTGCTCTTGAATGAAGGAAAAGCACCCCAATGAACTGCATTCTGGTTTTGCAGATCTTGGTTAAAACAATGATCCGGAAGCGATCCTTTGGGAACCCGTTTGAGGGGAGCAAGAGGGAGGAGCGGTCATTGTCTTCCTCTGGGAACCTGCTGCCGTAAGTGTCATCACCTCACCTCGGCCCCAAAAAGACATTTGCAGCTTTTTCTGATGCCCTGGAGGAGAAATTAAATAGTTGGGCTTTGAAACTTTCATGGGGGACATTACTGCAACATTCACACCCCACCTGTCTGATCTGTAACTGCTTTATGTGATTTTTGTGACATGGAATATCCTGCTGTTCTGATGAGATGAAAAACATCTTTTTATGGCACTCACAGCCTGTTACATGGGGAGAGATGACACATGCTCAGCGTCCAAAAGATCCCATGGCAGGGAAGGGGCAGAAACCGGTGTCTCATGGCCTCCTTTCCCTTTTTCTGAGTCACTCAGCAGCTGTTTTATTTCCTTTGAAAACAGGAAACAAGGCAGTGAAGATAACCTGAAATGCAATGACTTGCCCAACGTGGGAGAGGAGCAGCTTCTTTCTTGAACCTGGACTTTAAGGTTCTGTGGAGCAGCTCAATCCAGGGCACGTCACCAAGCGTGCACTGGGGATGAGGTGACCAGAGCCCGGAGCAAACACAGCATGACATGGCGCTATCTCAGTACAATGCTGGATGTAGAGCTCACATAGCAGCATGTTATCACACCTTATCAGGCATCTGATTATTTGCCATAAACATGGAGCATCTCTGAGCACTTGGACTGCTGACTTCTGGTGGGAGAGGCGCTGGCGGACAGCGGAGAGGTGAGCGGTGGTGATGAGCAGCAACAGGGCTTTGCAAAGCAAAACCCACAGCAGCCAAAGGAAAATGCATTTGGAACTGCTTTTAGCTGGTTTTAATGCCAAATAATTTGCAGGGACTGACGCCAGCGTTGCAGGGGCACGATGCCCATGGCGTGGCTGTGGGCACGTGCAGAAGGGTGAAGCTTTTGCCAAGTGGCATACACAGCAGTAAAACCAACCACACGTGTGCACTTTGAGCGTTCACGACCTACCAGGAATGTTGTTGCATCTATTTCTTGTCGTTCTGGTTTGTTTTTAATTGACACCTTTTTAACTGCATGGGAACAAAGCAAAAACCCACCTGTTCAGCTTTTCAAAGAATGCCTACCTTTGTGAGCCAAGTTGTGTGAAACAGCATCTTCAGGACGTTCAAAAAGTGAGGTTAATTACCTCCTCAGGTAATTAACACCCTTCCAGAGGCCTTGGTGTGACCAGGACTTGGTAAGTTAGGTATTCAGTGTATGAAAGGAAAAGGTATTTAAGGGCTTAAGTTCAGTTTGAACTATTTTTGCTGCAGACATATGAGTGAAAGGTGGTGTTTAGAATGTTTTAAACAACAGAAGAAGCACTAACAATTTGTTTCTAAATATTTTACTTGATCTAGGTAGATATACTATAAAATATAAAATTCAGGGTAAAATCCTTCACTTCCATGTACATTACATGGTTTACTACAAGTAAAAATAATACAACTTATGCTGGTTTTTAAGTATAGACTTAGGGCTTGCTTAGAATTTAAGATCTTAATGATTAGCTAGTAATTTTCAAAGAAACATTTGTTTTCCAAACTCTTAATCTGGATTCTGGGGCCAATGCTATGTATTTTTTGCAAGTTTGTTACCAGTAGTTTGTGAATGCCTGTGGATCAGAGGCTTGTTAGTAAATTAAGTGTATATCTAGTTAATGGATTGTTTCTTATGAAGAGCTCTTTCACCTTCAGTCAGATTACTCTGATTATTTGTGGTGCTTGTACAAAATAATAATCTGCCATGTGGTGGGAGAGACTTTGGTGTCCAGACTCACTTTCCCAAGTTCTCTGTGCTCGGACAAAGCTGGAGAACAAGGAGCCAGGGTTTGCCTGAGGAAAGGGGTCACGGTAAGTACAGTTGTTTTGTGGATGGAGCATGGGACTAGGGAGGAAAAGGTCTGATTTTTTTCCTTTCTCAGTCTGATGTGGTCGTGTGACCTTGAATGAGGCATTCAAGGTACCTGACAGAGAAGGAGGATTTGAGTCTCCCAAGCTTGTGAGGGACTGAAAAGGTGTAATTCTTTGCCCTCAGGAAGAAGGCACTAGGAGACTGCCAAGTGTCTTGATTAATGGTAAGGTCTCTGCCTGTTAACCCTGGCCATGAATGCCCTGCCTTTAAAAAGTGACCGTTCCCTTGTCTTCCTTTATTTTATCCTGGACAGCACAAGCAGCAGCGTGCCGAGGTCCTTGGCCCCACTGCAGTCAGACCTGGCCTGGTAATTCCTGGTTAAGACTGGTTTTTCTTAAAGCCAGGACAGCATTAGCAAGGGTGCAGATGCCTACCCAAACTGTCCCTTACATTTTTCAATCACTTGAAGCGATGTTCCCCCTAAATTGCAATTTATTCTGGAAGCATTGTGCTGCTGGCCTCTCTCCAAAGCCAGTGAGGACAGTTGGTGGTTTAGGAGCAATACTATGGAGTTTGGAGCCATAAGACATGCACTGTTTTCCTCCCATTTTAGTCCGAGGCTATGCCAAAGCCCTGCAGCTTCAGCTATGGGAAAACCAAACAGGTAATTTGGGGGCCAGCACTATTGCAGCTGCCTGCTCCCCCTACACAGGACTTTTCATTGTGGAAATGTGTGTGAATGGGCAGCCTGGTTCTCTAACCCTGCAAATGGACTTGATCTGCCAAAAAAAAATGTAAAAAGCTAGGGGATCCAATTCTTTGTAGGCGGTGCATAGTAGTGTGTGTGTGGTGTGTTTGCTAGAGGTGTGTTGTAGAGATCTCTGTGCTGCCCATCCCTGGTTGTGATTTGTCAGGTGAGACAGTTTACATTGACCCAACTGGTCTGCCAGGTGTAACACAGCTTCTCAACAGCTGTACCAGCTCCCCAGTGCCCAGCCAGTCTCTGGGCCTCAGATACTCCCACTGATCAGTGTCTGACTGCCTGCACGGGCTTGGTTCTAAAGGATGCTAAACTCAGCACTTCCCCAAGGTGCTCTCCAAACCGAGTGTCCCCCAGTGCAGGCTCTGGTGGGGCTGCAGCCGAATGCACATTTTGGAAAGAAACGCAATGTGGATTTTTCTGGTTGGTCAGCTCTGTTGAAAGCATAAAGCGTGGCCGTGCGAGGGAGATCTCTCTAAATGCATGACCTGTTAGAGAAGCTGTACTGTGTATATAAACCTGCTCAGTTCCCCAGCTGCTGTTCCTTAGTAGTACTGCTGGCTTTCTCCTTATAGTGAAGTGAACATTTTGCTTGTGCCTTGGAACTGGGCGATAGCTTGATTTCCCCAACTCCCTTTCCTTCCAAGCAAGCCCGGTGCTGACTGTGGGCTTATTGCTGGGTACTAAGCCTTTTTGGCTCTGAAAGCACACAGAAAAGTGCTAAAAGGGGAAACCAGGCCTCTTATCTGAGTAGTTTTCAATGGTGGTCCCCTCTTACCTATCAGGCAATTGATCTGTTTCTTTTCTAAGGTCTGGAATTATTCCTGATTTTTATACTGTTTGTTTAATGACCAAGGCTTGTGTTTCACTCCTACCCCTTTATTATGCATTTAACTTTATCAGGTGTATCAAGTTTAAATACTGTGTATTTATCACTTTTAAATTATATTACCTAAGAAGAAAGAATAAACCAACAACTAAGTGTTTTTCCACACAGGTGTTCAAGCTTCACTGTACAAGTTGAAATAAATGACATGCAACCAAACCCAGAGTTAGTTGATCAAGTGGAACCATTATTTTGTTTGAGTGGTCTTTATCAAGCTGTGAGAGTTTGGTTGTTGGAAGAGGAACCTAAAAGCAGTCTCCTGTGTTAGTGAAGTCTGGTGCTCTACCATTACTGGGGACCTTGGGCTAGGATGGGACCACAGCAGCTCAAGCAATCCAAACTGAGCTTTCACATGCACAGACTGGAGTGCCCTTGGAAGGGCACCCTTTCAGCTGGGACACAACTTAGTGCTCGACAGCAGCAGGCACATAAAGAATAAAACAAAATGATAATGCTGTGTTTTACCCACTGTGCTGCTGGAGAAAGGCAGCCAGAATGCTGGAGGAATAGATCCTGGGGCTCAGTAACACCAGAAAAGGTTCAGAGAAGGGAAGACCTGGACTTTGTGAGTCAGTATGATCACTAGAGGTGCTAAAGGCCATGTGAATATAAAAGCCAACAAATCCACTTCAATCAGATTGTGTAAACTGCATTAAATGCACCAGCCAAGACGCAGGGTTGGTGTGGTGGAGAAAAGCACAAGAGGTGTGCCAGGGAATAATAGATCTGTTCTTCCAAGCAGTTGGTACCAGCACTCAGATAAAGACCTTAAGATCTTGGCCTGTGGCTTACAAGTCTTTTCCCTTGGAGAGGGTTTAAAGCAACAGACATGGACAAGGTGTCAGGAGAATCAAGGCAGAGCAGCTGTAGTAGCAGCAGCACTTCTGCTGAGAGAATGAAGAAGCAAAACCCACAGAGCCCTGGCTTTGATAGCCCTCCACTAACACTTTGTATGTGGGAGAAATGAACAATCAAAACCCAGCTTGCAGAACTTAAGAGGGCTGAGGAAAGGTAGTATTTTATTAAAGTAAATTTTAAAGTAATAACATAAAAATTAGACAAAACAGAAAAAAAAAGCTCTGTAACCAGTAAGCCATTTATCATAGCACAAGAGCCAGACTCTGCTTTATCTTGACCTGTGGCCATTGGAGCTTGGAGACCCCAATTCTATAGTAAGTACAGGCTCAGCTAATCTTCACAATCCTTCAGGGAAAGAGAAATGACAACAGCAAGGAGCTGCTGTCCCAAGGTCAGGCACCTCCTGGCAGTGGCCATGTTCACTCTAAGGAAGAATCTGTGCCTATTTTCCTGTGCCCTCTGCTATCAGTGAGCTCAGGGACAGAAGGACTGGCAAAATGATGATGCCAGAGCTGTCTCTGTCTCAGGCTCACCCAGTGTAGAGGTCTGGTATAAAGTACAATTTTCCCTGTGTTTAGTGCAAATAACCTGGAAAGAGCAGACAAGGAGCAGACCCAGTTCTTCTCCCTGGGACTGGCTCCCAAGTAGTAAAGAGTAGTAAAGATTGTCCCTTTCTCAGTGTGGTTCCCACTTCCTTCCAGCAAAGAGGCCTCATGGCAGGGTCAAGAAATGTTCCCAGCAGTGATTTAGAGCAGCAGTTGGTTCTGGAGCACCAGGAGCTCAGGAGTCTGTTCCATACGTCTCACCAACTCCCTGCAAGGATCAGACATTACAGTTCTCTGCCAGAAACTCTTCTTTCTTCCCCTTCCAAACACATAAAATCCTTTGCCCAGGCAAGCTACTTCCTGTTACTTTTCCAGTGGCATGAGGTGTTCTGAATGAGAAATCTGCCCTCTGCAGCCACACTTCCCACCAAGCCGAGGGCTGAAGGGCTGAGCTCTGTCCTCAGCACTAGTTAAGCAACCAAATAAATCCTACTGACTAAACAGATCATTTGATTCCTGGAGGGAGCTGTAACTGTGGCTGTCAGCACATTGGTCTCAGAAAATACCAACCCATTGAATGGGTTTTCTCACAACTGCAGGAATCCCAAAAGCCAAGAAGGAAGGATTTGATGGGAACAGGGCTGTTCCCTACAGCTCTTAGGAGGTAAATGCCAATGACTGCAACCCAAAAAGGAGGTGCAGTAGGAGCATGACAAATTCTTGAACATATATTTTCCTCTCCAAGAGTGGTTACCCAGGAAACACAATATTTGTTTCTAGTGCTCTTCCCTGCAACAGCTTTGATGTAGAAATTAGCTTCTCTGATGAAGATAAAGTTTCCTTAGAACTGTGGTTCAAAATCCCCATTTGATGTGAACTTTCTACATCCTGTTTCAGAATGTCTATGGAGTCAGAGGAGGAAGCAATTTTGCCTTTACCTTGCCTTCATTGATGCTTACCAGTTCATAATCCTCCACATATTTGTATTTCTTCTCCCGATAGTAGTACCTCTTCTTCATGCAATATAGAACAACAATGTCACACAGCACTGTTGCCTAGTGGAGATTGAAAGAGTTTAAGATAGGGATCCTGAGAACTGAGGCACTAATCCAGAATCAAGTCCAAGTGCAGACAGTCACTTACCACACCGAACAGTGCTAAGCCAGAGCCGATGTTAATCATGGTAGGAATTACATCAAATTTTCCTGCCTAGAAGACAGTTACAAGCCTGAGCATGCTTTTCAGCATCTCTGAAAGGCCTCACTACAAGACCTTCAGGAACTGTCACCCTACCTTTCCAAACACTATGATATCAAAGCGGATGCCATAAGCTTTGACAAGTGTCCGTGATTCAGTGCCATCACTATTCCTGTAGTACTTTGCAAACCTGCAGAAAAGATAGGTCAGAGCTTAACTGGAAATTTTGAGGTTGCTTATGTGATCATGCAACATCCAGGTGTGTTCCCCATCCCAAGTGGATGGGCTGAACATTGGTACTTCCAGACACAAGCCCTGAGTGATGGAAATTTCATGCTGGCAAACTCACATAGGAGAAAAGCCCAAAGCAGGTGAATTCAAGACAACAGTGAGCACCATAAAATGAGGAAATTTGCAAGGCATATGAAGGGGAGAAAGCAGCTTTAGCAGAGGAGCAGAAGGACTAACAGGAAGAAAGTCAGCTACACGAGAGAGGCAGGCAAGGGCTGCAGGGGACCAGGCAGCCGCGAGAGGGCAGGGCCGGGAGCACAAAGGCT
Source organism: Vidua chalybeata (assembly GCF_026979565.1). Classification (NCBI taxonomy): domain Eukaryota; kingdom Metazoa; phylum Chordata; class Aves; order Passeriformes; family Viduidae; genus Vidua; species Vidua chalybeata. The sequence goes on along the minus strand of NC_071547.1, from coordinate 3,007,154 downwards.
GTTCTGTGTCCCACACTGGGTGACAGCAGGCAAAAGACAGGGAAAAGGGATGAGAACAAATAAGTGAGATCAGACTTACTCTGCCACGTGGTTGACTAAGCCAGGAGGAAGCAGAGAAGAGGGTGGAAGAGAAAAGGAAGGATTGATAAGGGGCCGTACCAGAGTCTAAAATTAGCAAGAACATTTCAGATTCAGCTGTGATATCCTCCAGACGGTCCAGACACCCTGATACCTGCTGGCCTGGCACCTCCCAAACACACATTTGTGCTCTGCACAGCTCCTCAGCAAATTCACCCAAGTTCCACCCAAAGATCCTCTGTCCTAAGTGAGATTTTGTGATTCTAGAAATAACAGCCCTGAGCTGTGTTTTCTCACAAGCAGGAATCCTGCAAGGATCTTGGCAAGGTGGCCAATCTGTATTTAATATTACAGTCTGAGTCTGGATACGACCAGCTGCCAGCTCTGTGCTGGTGTTTTACTGGAAGTGCTGGACCTAGCTGTACTGGCCAGAATGTGTATGTGGTGGTGCATACCAGGATACTCCTGGTGCAGATATGGTCTTCAACTGACAGAGACACTTTTACAGGTTAGTTTTTCTCCCAAGGAGAGTGAAGGATATGCTTCAGTCTCCCAACCCCACCTCAGTCCCCTCAAATTCTGGCCTATCAGCACACCCTGAGACAGTCAGTTGTCCCATTGCCACCTCATTCATCAAACAGCCACCAAAAAGCTGACAGAAACATGACTCAGGCACTCTAATGCAATCAGTGGAGCTTCACTGACCTCCCCCCTCTGCTGTGGTTTGCACACGGTGAGGATCTCACCTTCTCTGTCTTACAGCATCAAAAAAGCTCTCAAGGTTTTCTTCTGTTGTTCTCCAAGCACCATCAAAAGCCCCAGACTACCACAACTGCCAGTGGCAGATGGAGCTGTGACACCAGGTGCCCTCCACAGCCACATTACCTGAAGTTGTAGCCGGGTGAGACGGTGTGGGCAGAGTCCTTGTTGTCAAGGCGCCGGAAGGAATATTTTGGCACACAGTGGGAAGCAGCTCTGTCCAGGTTGCAGTCCCAGTTGATCTGCAGTGCCATGACTCCACCCTGCCAAGTGGAGGAGAGGAGGTGATGAGCAGTCCAAAGTACACGGCCAGCCCAGCACTAGGCTCTCTGCTGACCAGGACCTGACCTACTGGCTCTAATCCCAGGCTCAGTCCAACACTCTTTTCTGCTGCTACAGAACCTTGCACATAACCCCACCCAAACAAAGCAAGGCCAATTATTGGTTAAGTAGAATTCACTCCAGTCCCTCTGGCCAGAACACTCTCCATCCTGCAGCTGATCTGTGTTCTGTGGTTTATGCCTTGAGGCAGAGGAGACAACCCCCTACCACTCTTCTTCTAAAAACAGCTGAAGCCCAAGAGAAGGGGCAGCCAAATACCTCCACAGCCATTTCCTGGAAGTCCTGCCCTGCAGCTTCAACAATTTTCCCTAAACGGAAGATAGGGCAGAAGGGATCGGTCTGGGCATCATAGATGCAGTTCTTGAGGTAGGTGGAGTTGATAGTGGGGAGGATGTTTCGCCTACAGGAGAACAGAAAGAGAAGAGTTGTTCATCCCATTTACTGCCCAGGAGACCAGACAGTGTGATGACTCTCTTGCTATTTACTTGCTGAAGTTGAACTTGCGGTACCAAATGTTGTTCTTCACCAGAAGGGTGAAGTTCTCAGCTTCTCGCAGGAATGCTGGCCTACAAAACAAAAGGGAAACAAAAACAGGACTCTGCAGAGTTCTTGGTGCTCATCTCTTCAGCTTTTCCCACAAGCATGTCAGTGGGAGAAGAATCAGCTGTGTACCACGAGCCTGCTCTCAGGAGGGGCACTGTGGAGTAGGAAGACAGAGCACTCACTTGGGTATGTGATAGTCATCCTCCACGGGGCACCACGCAAAGACTTCACAGGTCTTAATGCTGTTGTTGTATGGAACACACTCCCCAGTCTGGATGCCTGGAAAGACACGTGCATGGAGGTACTACTGAGCAAAACCAGGCAGTATTTGACCTGTGACATTCCATATGATGAAAGTGATTTTCCTAGAGGTGAAGTGCCACTACCAAAACCCACACTATCTTCCGCTGCAAGTGTAATTTCAGAGAAAGAAGCATCGGGTGCTTTTCCTGAGTCAAATCTTCATCCACGTGAAATACTGCTTCAGGGACTGAAGGCCATGAAAAAGCTTCACACTGTTTGCTAACTCACCAAAGCCCACATCTACCCAGCATCCACCCAACACAGTCTAAGTTCATGTGGTCTAAGTCCACCAGAAGAAAAATCTGAGCTTCTGCTTCAATTCTCTTACATGTGAGAGAATGAGAACAAGGAGACTGAAGTGAAATGGTGCTTCCTTCACAGCAGGGAAGGCACAGCACAGAGGCACCACAACCCAGACTGAAAGGAGCTTTTGCAGCAGGTTTCTTACCACTGCTGTGGGTGCTGACATATCCTGGAATACAGTTATTCTTCACCTCACACTTTGTTTGATCGTCTGGGAGCTGGAGAGGAACAGTAGTTACATAAAACTCTGAGAACCCTCTCCCCCGCACTCCCACCCACACAAGGCAGGATTAAAGCAGATTCTGCACCTACCTCTGGGCAGCGGCCTTGGCTCTGGTTCAGTGTCAGTATCACATTGGTCATGACAAACACAGTGTTCTCACCCTGAGCATGCAAAACAAGAAGGAAACTTAAGAGTGACAGTCTGCAAAGAGCATCCAAGGCACTGCACCAAACATCTTTGTTGACAGAGCCTAGGTGGCCCAGCAGAGGGGACTTGCCCTGGACACTGCTGATGCAGTGCTAAAGGAGCAGATTCCTACATGTATCTCCTGGTGCTGCTGTGTTTAGCCAGAGGAAGGACTGTGGGACTGGCAGCTCCTTCTGTGCTCCCACTCGGCCCGAAGTTCCTCATTCATATTGAGCTCACACAGCTCCTCAGGGGAGTTGTAAGGCAGGTGCAGAAATAGAGCTCCAGCTGCAAGTCCGAGTGCAACTCCCACTCTTTCTTTTCGCAATATATCAGTTAGGAATTTGCCTGCTCCTGTTTCTTCAGGGAGCACTATTTTCATTACTTTACTTTCACTACTTTCAGATCTGTATGACTCCAGATGTGTCATCTGCTTCCGCTCCACTGATACACAAATATGACCACTCAGCCAAAATCTGGCTAAATCTGTCTTTTTTTCTGCACCATATGTCATGCAGACAGGGGGACCCATGACCAGCAGCTTGGCTGTGCCTGCCCAGCCTGAAGGCCACCACATATGGCCCACACAGCACAGATTCCCACAGATACAGTCAATCAGTAACTACAGCAATGCTTCCCGTTCAGTTCTGCATCAGGTGACTTGCAGGCTGTTCCTGTGGCTTCTGCCAACAACTTAACTTGGGGTTGTTTGCTTTAGAAAGCAGTAAGAAAGATGACAGGTCGTTATTGTTGCAGCTTCTTCCTAACGCCTGCAAAATCCTCCTCTGTTGCAAGTCTTTGTGGGCACCATGGACAGTGGGATCAGTGCACCCTCAGAGAAGTAAAGGCTCAAGAAGAACTTAGAGCCCATTTGAGTACCCAAAGGAGGATTACAAAAAGGAGGGAGCGGGACTTTTTACACAGGCAGATAGTGATAGGGTAAAGAGGAATAGTTTTAAACCAAAAGAGAAGAGATTTGGATTAGATATTAGGAATTCTTCACTCTGAGGGTAGAGAGGCCTTGGCACAGGTTGCTTAGAGAAGCTGTGGCTGCCCCAGCCCTAAAGTGTTCAAGGTCAGGTTGGGCAGGGCTTGGAGTAACATGGGAGAGTGGCCCTGCCCACAGCAGAAGGATGGCACAAGATTATCTTGATTGCTTCCAAACCCAAACCATTCTACTATTCTACACAAGCACACGCACAGACATACTTGGAACAAGCTTCCCCAGGGCAGGTGCTCAGCATTATCTGCAACAAAGCAAAGCTGCTTCATTCTCATATCATGGCCACACTGGAGCCAAAGCTGCTCCAGCTCTCAGTGGACTTTAGCAAAGCAGTAGCTGCTTGTTAGAAAACCCTTTTTCTGCGTGTGAAAGTGATTGATACCTGAGGAGGGATGACATAGTCAGCTACATCCCAGACCCTGGCTCCCAAAGTGGATGTGTTTGTCAGTGTTACTCCCTTCACCTTCGTGGTTACAGAACTGACCACAGAGTCTGTTTCCTGGTAGCCCTTTTCCCACAGAAAAACCCACCTGAAAGAGAAGGATTGCAAGAAACAATAGATAAACACCATAAACAAGTTTCAGGTCGGAATTTCTCCTTTTTCCATGTTACCTGAAAGGGCCATTCCAGACAGTTTCACAGCTTTTCCTTACAAAAGGGTCACAAGATTGACAATCTCCTGTCTGATTTTTGGGGTGATATTTTTTACTTTCAGACTGATTTGCAGGCTCTAATTTGCTTTTATGCCCAGCTCTGCTGGGGGAACGACAATCACCTCCTGAGAGGTCCCACTCTGAGGGGCCCTTGGGCCATGTACTTAAAAACTGGACCTGGCCCTTGTGGGGTCCTTTCCAACTCAGAATATTCTGTGATTCTGTCCACAATCCCAGTTAAGCAGTGCCACCCCGTGCGTGTCGCCGTTCGGTGAGCTCCGGGCTCCCCTCAGCCCGCGCCGCCCTCACAGAATCGGCCCCGCGGCCCCTGAGGGAGGGGCGGCTCCCGCCCTCAGCCCGGGGCTCCCAGCGCGGAGCCGCCCGCTCCCCCTCAGGGCGGCCGGCCCTGCGCCCCCGCCGCCCGCTCACCCGATCACATAGGCGAGGATGCCGAGCTGCACGGCGCGGTTGATGAGCCCCACTTTGCGGCTCCGGATCAGCACGATGCGCGGGGTGTCGTACTCGAAGAGGAAGCTGTGGAAAGCCCCGCACAGCGCCATGGCGGCGGCCGGGACGGGATCGAAGCCGGGACGGAGCCGTCCCGGGCCGGGCCGCGGCTGCCGCAGCCCCACAGCGCCCCGAGCCGCCCGCCGGGTGCTCCCGCAGCCCCGGGGCCCGGAACAAATTGCCCGAGGCCAGCGGAGGCAGCGGCACCGGCAAGCCACGGACTTTTCACGGCTGTTTTCACAGAATCACAGAACCCATTAGGTTGGAAAACACCTCTGAGATCATCGAGGCCAAGCTGTGACTGAACACCACGTTGTCAAATAGACCACGCCAGTCTTTACTTAAAGGCTTCCAGGCTCGGTGATTCCAACACCTCCCTGGACAGGCCGTTGCAACATTTAATCACTCTTTCTGGGAATAAATTCTTCCTAATTCTTCCTAATGTCCACCTAAACCTACCCTGGCACAGCTTAAATCAGTGCAAGGACCAAGCAACTGCCTGCAAAAGAGAGCAGAGCATATTGAAGACTGTCACCTTTCCATCCACAGTGACCAAATTCTTTATTTATCCTCTTGCAGAATTAATCTTTGCTATAAAAGCAAAGTTCATGTACCGTCCACCTTGTTCTGAGATACCTAACACAGTCCTTATTGTAGAAATATCACTATAACCCTCATAAGAGCAGGTAAATCATCAGAAGAGATGAAGTGAACTGACAAAGTGGCAGTGGGAATTTCAAGCAGTACAAAACTATTAAGACCCTTTAGTTCAGCTGTATATTAGTAAAATGCTTATTTTTTTACAAAACCAGCCAAAACAGAAAGGACCAAAAGAAATGGGTAAAGGATAGGAATATGAGTGAATATTCAGTGTAACTTTCAAAAGGCGAATTGGTTCATGTGCTAGAACAGAAATGCACAAATACCTATGGTAGTGTTTTCCCACTCTAGATATATAAGATGGTGCCATATGAATATTAACACAATTAATGCATTTTTCAATTGGAGATATAAATACAAATGGCATAATCTGCCAGCAATATATCTTAAAATGTATGTGGGAAATGGCAAACTGCTGGGTTAGCTCAGAAAGAACAAATCTTCGTTGAAAGGAGTGCAGAACACACCTGTTACAATCCTTCTCACCTTCTTTCTCCAAAAATAGAACATGTCTAAATAGAATAAAAATAGAGAACAGAAAAGGTGTTGGAGCACAGATTAATTTACCCTGAATTTGCTGCTCCTTGGATGTATTCTGGCCTTACACATCATAGCACAAAGCTACTCACACAAGTTCAGTGGGAGGAGGTAGAGGATGCAAGGCCTGCTTGAAGCTAAAAGCAAACAGGAGGGCAAAGCCCCACATTTTAATTCCAGTAAGTATGAAAGAAATGCCCGAAAATATCACACAAAAAATGGTAAAAGTACTTTTCATTGTAATTCCTTGGTTCAAGCTGAAAAGAACGATACAAAGAGAACTCAGGGGCTTTTCAGAAAACGCTTTGTGTCACTGGAATCATCTAAAATAAGCGTGTTTGATCTGGTTGGACCATGAGGCCTTCAATGGTGAGTTATGAAACTCATTCCGTGGCCTCTTTCCAGAGCCTCGCAATCCAGGGCTGCAGAAAGCTGACAAGTCTGCGGCAGAAAAATGCTCAGCACGTTTTTTAGGTGATACATCTTTTGGGCTTTGTTCCTTCAGGGTCATGCTTTGAGGTGACTTCTGGCTTTCTTCAGGGTGCAACCAGACAGCACCAGCTGCTGAAACCAATTCAGGTTGTGATGTGCTGCCCTTTTTTCCTTCAGCAAGAACTGCTCATGGTGCTTCTGAGTTGGCTGGCATTTGCCACAGCAGTACCACTTTTAGCAGCCTGGGGAAGAGGGCCTTGTCTAAGGGTTAGCCTCAGCTCATATTCTTCATTATGATGGTTCCCATGGGACTCACCAGTACACATCAGCTCAGATTCTTCACTTTCATTGTTCTCATTGGACTGGCTGGTGCAGCAGCTTGCCAGCAGCACAAAATTTCACAGGGTTGCTCTGCAACAATTCCCAACATAAATCAAAGAAAACAGCATTTGCTGCTTCATCCAACCACCGAGAGAATTTTCAATAGGGATCCTCACCACTGAGTTCTGCACTTGACACAGCACAATAGGGATAATGATGATGGATCAGCAGGTCTGGAGGAGGATTGTTTTTGTGTGTTGCCATCACCCACCCCAGCGAAACCGAATCGACACCTCACGAGTTGTTTCAACACCGACGCACTCCCGCGGGCACGTACCCACCACAGCAAAGCAGCAATTTTTAGTTGACTCAAGAAAACACATCCTCTGGTCACAGAGTGCCCATGCTCTGATAGCTTTAAAATCATGTTCTTCTAGACCAACTCTGAACTCCTGAGCACACTTCAGCATTCTGGACATCAGCATTTTCCATTCTATGATCAGTAGAGAGTGGCAAGAACCATGGGAGCCATAACCAACTTCCAGTTCCTTATTCTATCAAAACCCTGACTTTCCTGGTGCACAGCTCACATCAGCTTATGGATCAATAAGCTGATGTGAGCTTATTGGAAAAAAGCATGGAACAAAGTATCCTTTAAATGTGACAATGAAAAGCTGGCAGTGCAGACAAAAATCATTATATTAAACTGAAAGACCTACTACAGCACACAAGGACACTAATATCCAAGCTCTGGTAACAACACCCATATGCCTTCTGTCTCAGACATGCTGTCAGGACTCAAAGTGCTGTATTGTTCTTGACTGGTATAGTTGACTGATCTCTAAGCCCTGTTCACCTTCATTTAAATAAATAATTTGAATAAGAATTTGCTTAGCTGAAGGGTCAGTTCTAGGAGTGGCAGATACAGATCCCTCTGTCATTGCTATTCAAAATTTGTTTTACAGTTGGTTGCCTGTTCAAGTACCAAAAAAGGAAACTGTTTAAGAGGATATGTCTGGTGTAAAAGCCAGCAGCTCAGCCTTCTGCTTGCTATCATCTCCAGGTATTCTGAAGATAAAGACACTTAAGGAAAAATTCATTTTCCTCCTTTCTTTTTGGGTTCAGTCCCTGCTGCTCTGCTTTGCCATCTTGATGCCAACAAACCAGTGCAGAGCAAGCTTTTATTTGATTCCACTCTCTCCTGCACATCCTACTGCAAGCTAAGTTTGGGAGACTCTGAGTGGTTTAATCAGAGTTCCTGAGATCACGCCATCATTTGCTTCCCATTCACCAGTATATGATTTGTATTCTCTGAAGGCAGTGACTCACTCCATACACCACATTGTGACATGCTCTTCTATCTTCTTGCTTGCACAGACATGAAATGCCCTTTTTTCTGTATTGAATGGTTCCAGAGATATTTTTAATGGGCCAGCTTTTAGCTTGCAGGTCAGTCAGGTTTCATTTGAGAGTTTTCCTAACTCCTTCCAGGATCAGAGGTTTCTTCTAGCCCTCAGGGTAGAGATTATTTCCCATCTGCTCTTGGTGGTATAGAAAGAAGCCTTCCCTGTAGCAGCTTTGTGCTCAGAGTTCACCTGTTCAGAGCTGTCTTATCTCTGTCTAGAACCTGTGTTACATCTGCTCAGTTTGTAAACATATGAATTTTTTTTGTTTGTAGCTTCCAGATATATGTGCCCCTAACTGGGATCTGGGAATTAAGATGAATTCTTTACTCTTTGGATATTACCACCAGCAAAATTTTACCTGTGTAAACGAATCCCGTTCACTTTATTTGAATCACACATTGTGCTATAGTGATTTTACCCTAATATAAACCAGTATAGCTGAATAAGCAATTCTATTGACCAGTGCATGGGAAAAATAGTTTTGCTGAGAGGCTGTGTTCCCAAGCTTTCCTTATTTCCCTTGGTTCCTGGAGGACTAATAAGACTAAAGAATTATAGAAACTTTCCATTTGTCACCCAGGCAGATACAGTCCTGAATGCACAGCCTTTTTGAGTAAAGAATTCCAATTTACACTTTTTTTTTCAGAGCACTACTACTCTTCAGAAAGCATTGAGGAATGTTTGCACTTATATGGTGTAATTAAATTTTGGGAAGTGAATATTGTGCTTATTGGCACAGTGAAATCTTCAGGACTCCTCAGAATTGCAGGCCAAAAAGAAGCATCAAATTGACTAACTTCTTTTACTTAAATACATCAGTTAATGTTATGCCACTATACTATTACCTGGGAAGCTGTCAGTGGGAGGAATATTTTGCTAAGAATAACAGGGAGTTAGGTGGCTCAGGAGGGCAAGAAAGATATGGGTGGTTTTCTTAGCTTTGGGTATCAGTTGTTCTCTCTTTATTGCACTTGTTTGTGTGGGCCAAGCATAAACCAAGTCTCTAATTACAGCTGAAATATGAACAGGAGGCTTTTGATATAATTCTTGCTATAATAGTAGTGAGAATTTACACCATTTGACAGCTGCTGATTTCTGCCCCATGAATTGGCAGTTTCACTGCCAGTCCCCACAGCCATGTGGTCATTTACACCAGAGCTGCACAGCTGCTAAAAGGGTAAGGATCAGGAGTATTTGAATTTCCATCAAGACAGCAATTCCAAGGGGGAAACCCAATCTTCCAAGCAGTCATCCTTGTAAAGACAGTGCTCCTAAGCAGGAAATATTTTTCCTATCATTGCATTTTGAGCAATGCCTTGCATCAGAGATGTGTGATGACAAGCAGCACATTAGCTGGATGACCTGTAGCTTCCATGAGGGACTTCTCGTGTCTTCTAAACCAAGTTAATGAATGAGATTTAATTGCAAACCAAATCAACCTTTGTGGATGCTACCTGAGCAGGAAGGTCACTGAATAGTTTCACTGTACAACACTCAAGACAATTAATTATGTGTGTTAATTTTTAAAGTACTAAAAATTAGTAAACCTATAATGGGAAACTGTTGATCATCATCCACAGGGGAGCATCTGAAACCTGATCCAAAGCTCTTCTGAAAAAGGTGTTATAAAAACCAGTCCTTCTGCCAGCTAATCCAACAACCGTGCCCTGCCTCAGGCAGAAATGAACAATCCAAAATAGAAGAACCTTCTTGCCAACATGCAATTGTTCAGCTCCTGCCATAACTAACAGGAAGGAAAAGGAGGCCTCCTGTGTAGTTCATGAGATTTACCTTCCAAAAGATTTTGGCCAATGAAGACAATCATGGGTGTAACCAAAGCCCCACATTGCTACCTCAGTATCTCAACCACACGGCGCAGCTTCCTGGGCTCTGACCTTGGTATTGTTCTGGTAGAAAATAAACACTCAGCTTTGCTTTTTAGTGATTCCTCCATTTTTTCTTCTTGCCAATGGAACTTGTGAAGCAACTTTATACATCATATGTTTGGACCAAACCTCTCATCAATTATTTTTGGTGCCTGTAGTGACCAGCTCCTGGCATGTTAGAGGCAGGTTAGGGAACAAGGCAGAATGTGTCAACTGTGCAATGTAATTGAAAGCAAAACTCCCTCAATAACATCCCAGCAGGAGCCTACACAGGGTGACATTTCAAAATGACTGGCAGTCACTGAAACTTTGTAACAAACCCTTAGGATTTCATTACCTCAAGGAAGCTCATGCATATCTTTCCCGGATACTGTATGAACAATTACAGCCTTCCTGTTGTTGGACAAAGCCTTTTTCAGACCGTAACTCTGTCCACATGAGAAGGGAATGGAATTTGCTCTCAAGTGCTGAAAAACCTCAGCAGAAGGAGCTGTAGGAGGCATTGTGGGCACTAGAGGGGACCTGGCAGTGGAAAAACTGCTCTGTTTCTGCAGAAAACCCCAAACTGGGGAGAAGAGGAGATATAAATGTCAAAACTTATATGTATTTTATATTTTATACATATGGGCTTGTAAATGAGCTAATGAAAGTGCTAATTGACATAGTTTCTTATGCATATATTTCAAAGCTGGCTGAGAGGAACTAAAATTCATTACAATTCGCTTCTTTAGAGTATCAATTCCATAATTTCAGTTGAAATAAAATAGTTTCTAATTTTTTTTTTCATTCTTTGGCTGCTACAGACTAGAAATAGAACATTTTTATCTTGGATATTGTACAATCATGGGATTACAACAAAAGATGGCTATAAGGCCCTTCCATCCTACTACAGGTCACAGCAGCATTGTTGCATGGAGTCTTTCTCCTAGAGTTTTGTTATCTCACTGAGATTGACAGCATTGAGGCTTTCATGATCTGTGTAGGGAGGATGAAGAGATTGTTCTTTGGTCTGAGGAGGATCCCCAGACACCAGCCTGCAGCACAAAGCACAGACAGCCAATCTACCCCACGGGGAAGTGAAATGAACCTCAGTGTGATAAATGAACCCACAGAGAACTTCCACATTTTCTTGCAGAAGAAAACCCCACATTAGGAAACTTTTTAAAAATTATTATTATTTCAGTCCCCGATTAAAGCTCTCTTACGTTGATGCATTTTTCCTTGACATTTGAATTAATGAGCCAAATGTCTCCAGTGAATTCAAGATGAGCCTGAGACACCTAAAGCTGTTTCTATGGCAGCTGCATGATGGTACAAACTGGAGGCTATGACTTCACTGCAGAATCATACAGCAGGGCAGCTTGGTAGAAGTCAATTATTTGGGTATTATAATGAGTGTTAACAATATGGCTGTGAAGGAAAGAGCTGGTTTACATACATGAGATCTATGAGTGCCTAGGCAGAGGGAGTACCTTAAAATTTCATATCAATGAAATTTTGTTCAATGTGTCTTGTATGTTGTCAATGTATCTTTCTTTCAACACAAAAAAAAAATGTAGGTATGTCTTTCACTTACTTAGGGAGGTTTTCTATGGATTCTACAGGGAACCCCTGACCTTACAGGTTTTTAACAGTTGCATTATAATTCACACATCATCCTGTTTGAATTCTTGTAAAGAAATAAGCTCTGACTCAAGGGTTTTTTGCCACTTAGAGACAGTTTCAATCTGTCCTCCTCAAATGTAAGATAGGCAATTTGACATTTCAGATTGTTGCAGCTTTCTATAGGAGGAAGCTGCAGAAGGAACTACCCAAACCATGGTCCTGCCACACCTCATCAATCCTTATTTAGCCCTTTGCTTGGGTCAACAGTGCTTGTCATTGTTTGGGCTGAGGGTGAAGTAATTTCCTTCACAATTTTATATGAAGTTTCATATCTGGGTCTGGTGATAGATTAGGAAATCAAGTGTTTCAGCTAGAAGATTAATTCAACAACTTGAGCCAATTAAACAAGGATGTAAAAGTGGGCAGAAATGTGAATATTGAACTGACATTAACTGAAGACTTGCCTGCATTGGTACAGTGTATTCTGCTGTAACCCAGATCCTGTTGCTTTTGTGAGCCACTTCCTTCACACTGGTACTTACTGAGCTGTTAACATCATCCTCTCCTGTCAGAGTCTGTGAGAAGTGGCTAGACAACTGTCTGGACAAAATGGAAAAGACAAATAAACCCATAAGAATAAAACATGGCAGCTTCTTTGTACCATTCTTGAACAAAACACACTCCAAGATAAAAGTCAGATGGACATTTTTAAGTAGGTGAGACACATCAGCTGGATCAAACTCTGCCTAGGTTTCACTTTCACAGCTTTTGGCTTTGAATTGACGTACACAAGAAGAGAATTTCTATTTTCCCATCCTAAATGACACAGACAATGTGGGGTGACATCATGACCCTTCAGATGCCATTTGGGAAACAGCATTTATCTGCAGCAGGCCTTGATGCCATCCAAAAACTTTCCCCCATGCTGTGTTGCTGTGCACCTAAACTCTGACTTTTTCTGTCACAAATGGTAGTGTCCTGTCCATGTTGTTTTTCTTTAAAAGAGCTTAAAAAACATAGGCTTTAATTTTTCAGAGTGACTATTTTTGTGCCTTGTGCTGATTTTTTCAAAAACCTTGGCCTAACATTTTTACTTTCCCATGAATTGAATGTGTTAAGGAGGAAGGACACCTCTGTTCCAAAGCTGACAGGAATGTCACCCAGCTCATCTAACTCATAAAAGCACTGTCAAGTTTGAAAAACTATTGTATGTTCAGAAGATACTTTCTTCATTACATAAAAGTGATATAAAAGGCTTGCTTTGAAAAACAAGCCACAAGCACTTGCACCAATTCAGGTTAACAATAGACTTTTCTGGATGGAGATAAAATAGAATCTGGAGAACAAAAATACAAAGCAACTGATCGATGTTCCTTTATTTATATCCTCTATTTTGACAGCATTTCAGCCTTTTCCTCCTGGAGAACAGTGCTTTGGGATAACAATGTTGTTGGAAAGTGGCAGTGGGAACCCAGCTCTGAGTAGCAGAAGGTGGGCATAGAACCTTAGTAAGGCCACTTGGATTTCCTGCAGACTTGATCCTTGGTGCGATTGGGATCAGCGTGCGCAATGTCCTGGCCTGCCGCCCTCCCAGGAGAATGAAACCAACTCCACAAACCTCAGCAGACTTTGTTCAGCAAACTTATCACTGAGAACAGCCCTTGCTTGGCAGCACAGAGCAAAATTTGCCCTTTAGAGGCAATCAATTATGGCACATTCCTAAAACATCTTATTGTTCTTGGAATCTACTGCAAGGGGTGACTGGACATTTCATCTGACCTTGAACAGGAGGCTCTAAAGAGCAGGCTCTAATCTCAGAAACACTGGTGTAAACCTGAGACTAATCAGTGAAGTTATTTTGGATTTTTCAGACAAGAAACAAAACCAAACATCATGGCAAGAAACAAAACTGTGAGTGTTTTCTAGAGAAAGGTGAGTTAACTCTGCCCAACCAACCTCTCCTTATTAAATAACATCCTATGCCACACTCCCACCTCGGAGATCCACAGCCACATCCACCTTCCAAGGTGGTCTAACACCGTATCAATGGTCTTGTTGCTGCTGTGGCATCATCTATCCTCAGTACTGCCAGACTTTGCCAGGCTGAAGTAATGCTGGGACAACTGGGGCTAAATGGATGGAAGGCAGCCTCAGGCCAGCCTCCTCCTGGTCCTGTCTCTCTACCCCCAACGCTTCACATCAGTGCAAAGAAGGTGTAATGCTCTTCTGGGCTGGGCAGAACACACAGCACCCACTCCACAGGGCTGGCATTGCCAGGCAAGGCACAGGGCAGTGGGGTTCTGGGGTCATCAATGGCCACAGGGCTTCTTATCTCCTATTGCTTGGGACACCCTTCTACCTGGTCTTAGACTGGTTTTATATCAGGTGCGGGGATCAAAAAGGAGTGATGAAGTCACTGCTCCTCTCAGCAGAGCCAGCCAGTGGCACACACCTTGGCTGTGCCTCTCCTGCTGCACAGTCACACAAAGCTGCAGCTGCTCAGTGTGTTCTGAGCCAACTGTGTGCATCTGGTCCAGGGGGCAGGGAGAGGTGTGAGGCCACCACTGACACTGCACACACAGGAGGTGGGGCTGCGGACGTGCAGAGCTCTCAAGGTCCGACCTGTAAATCCCAGGCTCAGAGTCTGAAAGACACAAGTTTGGATAAGAATCCATTAGACCCAGATTTAAAGGACCAGGATCCTCTCTCATGCAACAGAATACTCTCATAAAGGCACAAAATATACAAACCCTACAACACAGATCTAATGTTTTTCTTCCAATCCTTTAGTACTTTAAATCACTTACAACTGTAGACATGACAAAACATTCAGAACCAGACAGACTTCTTGGCTGTTGGTATTGCCTTAAATGCCTCAGCTCATAGGAACAAGCCACATTCTGCACAAAGAGGCTTAAAGATATCTGTGATCACTCCTTAGGCTTTAGCTGACCACAGTACAGCTGCAAGTGGAAACCAGAAACAGGCTGGGGATGCATTTAGGTACTAGAATAGCCATAAAGAAATTAATTTTTAATATAACACAGTCAGACCTATATGTACATACAGCACAGTATTTATAATAACAGAAACAAACAGGAGGGGTCAGATTGCTTGAGCAAAGCAGAATTATTGTCTCCTCTTCCTAAATGCTCTTTTTTCACACTAACATCTTCCATCTGGTTGGGATCTGACCTCGGCAGCCCGGCCGGACGCGTTCATGCTCTTGTCTGTGGTGTTCCCATATAAGGTGATCTCTCTTCGACGGCAGCAGGATTCTCATTTGCTCAGGTTTCGTCCCACTCGGATTTGCTGCTCTCTGTGGTCGAGCTCTGTCACAACTTTGCTCGGCAGCATCTGCACAGCAGTAGCTGTAAAGGGAGGAGAAAGTCAGGAGGGAGCAATGAAGTTGTGCCTGCAGATCCAGAGAGCTCTGGATTGTTTATTTCCGTTCTCTGTCCTCCACAAGTTACCTCTGCAGGATGTCTTCATAATAAGCAGCTTCCACAAGCCTTTCCCAAGCTAAGTAAAAGACAAATTCTATCCAGAGAACTGGGTGCAACTGTAGAGCTGAACTCTTATAAACAACTCTCACATCAAACTTTCCTTGAAAATCTGTATCACTCTCCATGCAAAGTAATTTGGGACTGTGGAAAATGCCCCCAGAATTATACAACAAATATACTGGAACATTGGCTCTCGAGTCTGTAAGAATTTACTCAGATAGCACATCACCCAAACTGAGATAACTTAAGACAAGTTAAGCATAAACAAATCTCAGCTGCTTCCTGTAATATTTACCCAAGGCTGCACTGAGAGCTTATAATCTCTTTCATGTCTGTGAAGATTCTCTTGTGATAAAGAGGTCAAGGCACTGAGCTAAGCCTTGATTGTTTTCTTTCAGGCAGTAATTTTGAATATTCAGACCCCACTGAGGACTGTAAACACCAAGGAGCAGGGGGGCAGCCAGGGGACTGCATGTATGGAGAGCACAAAGCTCGTGGAAGAAAGGATCATGACAACATAAAACTTTAAGGATGACACGGGATCTCTCTCACTTTCTCCAAGCTGAGAAGTCCCACAAAACTGGGCTTCAGTGTGTGATTTTGCTCCTGCCTCCAATTGCTTGAGCTTTCAAACATGATAACAAGTTCAGCCAGTCCAGTTCTGACAATGTCTGGTCATGGAGGTCTCCTTTCCCAGAGTCAGAATAATCAGACTTCATGGGTTTCCATCTCACCATCTCTTTTTCTTCTTGGCATTATCAAAAGTTTTCATCCTTCCTCTTCTTTAACGTTACAGAGACATGAGAAGAGGGGAATGTTCCTTTCCTTCTGGGAAGGTGAGAGGACTGGAACAGTCTCAAGAGAAAGCAAAATGCTCCCAGTGCACCCAGCCCAGATCCCTCTCCACCCTCACCACAACTGCCTTCCCCTCAGCACTGAGGAAGAAAGGATGAGTATCAGTGTTCACAGAAACAGTGTTTCTCCAGGATTAAGTGATGGGGAACTCACAGACACCTCCATCAGAAATACCATTCTCATCTGCTCTTTCTGTGTTCTACATGCTCAAAATACTCATCGGAGAAAACAGTAACTGATACCAGGAAAGCATGACAAAGGAAAGCAGATCTCTTCTGGGAACTTGTAGGTAAATACGATTCCTAAAGGTCAGTATATGGACTGAAAGCACAAAGGAAACATGATCTGGTTTTAAAGTTCAAATCCAGGAGTCAGGAGACTTGGATTATGTTCCTGGCTCTACCACAGTTCTCATGCCCAACCACAAGGCACCCGTCCATCCCTTTTGTCACTTCATTTAACCAGTTAAGAGCTCAGACACCAATCAGTGTCATTTCCCAGCCTTCCTGTGAAGACCAACACATTTTATGAAATTTTTGTATGAAGTGTTTTCTGTTTCTCAGAAGGAAAAGAGGAACTAATCTAAGTTAGTCGCAGTGCTTAGAATTGCAAAGTATTACATTTATGGTTGCTACTTACTGAGTCAAATTCTGCAGTGATTTACAACCTGTGCATTTCAATTGGCACCAATTTAACATGACTCACTGCATATTTTAATCCATCATCTGGGGACTCACATGGGATTCTAAGACTATCCAAGAACCTAATTGAAATAGCAGAGAGGCTCCAAAATCCAACTATTTCAGGCCTAAGAATGGCTTTTGAAGGATCTGCGAGAACAAACTTGCAGACTGAGAGATTCCATGAGCAAGTTTGACTTTAATTTATAGTCTGGTTCGGATTGTTTGGTGTTCTTGAAGCTGCTGTCCTTGTTTCAGATTTATGCACTATGTATTTATTGCTACTTTGAGGCATGCTGACAACTGATGTTCAGCCTCGAGGACATAAATTTGCCATTTGCCCGTGTTGAAGCCTGGGCCCAGGACTGGCTGTTCCTGTTCCACACGGATCCTCTGTGCACCTTTCCATTTCAAAGGAATTAAGTAACCATTCACCTGACATGTACATCAGCCACACTTGACATCCCTTTGTGCTGTCAAAGGCTGCCAGAAATTTTAATTGGGTAACTGCAGCAATCTGTTTGTACATCTCCTACACATGAGACAACAACCTCCCTCAGAAGGAGCCGCAGAGCCAAGTTTATCCTCCAGAGGCTGAATCTCGGACCTATTTCTGCCACTCCTCGCACTTGTTCCGTGAAGGAGCCCCACGAGGGACTTGCCCTGTGCCGTGTCCGCCCCAGCGCCCCTCAGCCGCAATTCCCGGGCGGGAAGGGGAAGGGCCGGGGCTGCGGGGCGCAGCGGGAAGGACTGACCGGGGCGTGCTGTGGGGACACCGGGAGGGCTCCCAGGGCGGCGGGCTCCGCGCTGCCGCAGCCGCTGTGAGGGCAGCGATCCACGATCCGCCAGAGGAGCCCGGTGCCGGTCGCTGTCCCGGTGCCGGTCGCTGTCCCGGTGCCGGTGCCGGTCCCCTCACAGTTCGGCCGCGCCCCCTCACGGCCAGGCCACGCCCCCTCACGGCTCGGCACCGCCCCGCCACACATGACCACGCCCCCTCCATGCCACACCACACCCCCTCACTCCCGGCCCCGGCCCGCTTCGCGCCGCTCGGCGGTAACGCCGGAAGTGACGCCACGCCCGTATCCCGGCAACCGTCCCCGCGGTAACGGCGCGCGCGAGGCTCCGGTCGAGGCCTCCCCGCCAGGGCCCGGCCCGGGCCCCGATCCCGCAGCCCCGCCAGGGCCCGGCCCGGGCCCCGATCCCGCAGCCCCGCCAGGGCCCGGCCCGGGCCCCGATCCCGCAGCCCCGCCAGGGCCCGGCCCGGGCCCCGATCCCGCAGCCCCGCCAGGGCCCGGCCTGCCCCGATCCCGCAGCCCCGCCAGGGCCCGGCCCGGGCCCCGATCCCGCAGCCCCGCCAGGGCCCGGCCCGGGCCCCGATCCCGGCGCTCCCCCGGCATCTGCTGTGTGTTCTCTGCAGAGGTTTTCCCGGGACACAGTTATGGGTGACCAAATCCAGTTCATTGTTGAGAAGCTCAATCAGGAGCCCTTCAGGAAGAACTACAATTTGATCTCGTTTGACTCCCTGGAGTCGCTGCAGCTGCTGCAGCTGCTCAGTGATGTTCTGGGGGAGATTGACCCGAAGGTAAGGAGGGCACTCAGGGATGCTCAGAGTGATTTACTCTGAGGTGGCCTGAGGCTGGAATTTGCTTTTATTTAAGTCTGGCTCAGTATAATCCTGCGGCGTGTTTGTCTCACCAAAAGAAGCTTGTATGAATGTTCCAGGAAATAAATGTGCCTGGCAAGAATCCTTCCTGCCTGTACGTCTGAGTGCTCTTGGCAAAGCAGCAAATGCTTCTTGGGGCAGGGCGGCAGCATCCCCGGAGGCTGATGACGACGTTTTTCCCGTGAAACTAAAGATCTTGGTTCATACTGACAATCGTGTTTAGTCGAAGTCAGGCTGTGTCCTGCACGCACCCAGGGCAGGAGCTGATCAAGAACTGAACCTCACGACTGTGCTGTTGCAATGGAAATTATATCTCACTCCTTGGAGGCTGCCAAAAGTGTGTGTGAGGTCAGAAGGGACCGTTCGTACACCTGGGGTGTGGATACCTGTGCCAGGATATCCAACTTTCCGGGTGGATGTGGTCGGTGTGACTGCACAGATGAGATCCCACGAGCAGGGAGAAGAGATTGCTGGAGGAAAAATTGACAGGAAAATCCATTAGAAGAGAATTGAAGTTTGGTGATTTAAAGGATGTTCTGTACAGAGCATCTCATTATTGTGTGGTGAATTAATAAAGTCAATTCTTTCAGTCTTGCCAAATAATTAAGATCACTTGGACAAACAAGTTTATAAAAAAATAATAGTAATATAATTGATGGTAGGAAAAAATATAGTGTTATCCTAAAAATTAGTAATTCATTATTAAATCAGTTGTTTTATAATAGTTACAATAATTTTTACTATATGAGTAATAATAAAGAATAATTTCTTATTTGATTTTAAAACCCGTTCAGCATGCTGTCGACATTAGAGAGGAGCTGCCGGAACAAACAGCTAAAAGAATGCTGAATCTCCTTGGAATCCTCAAATACAAACCTCCAGGGACTGTGTCAGACCTGTGAGTACCTTTTTGCCTACAAATCCTGTTAAAACATCTTTTTAGGTTCATATGGTACTGACCTTTAGCTCAGGTGAGCACTGCTCCAATGTCCCCATGGATGCCAGGATGGGATCCCAGGTGTGGCTCCAGCTGGGCGCTGTCCCCGTGGATGTTTTGGGGTCCCAGCTGGGCACTGTCCCTGTGTTCCTGTGGATGTTTTGGGGTCCCAGCTGGGCCCTGTTCCCGTGCCCCTATGGATGTTTTGGGGTCCCAGCTGGGCGCTGTCCCCGTGGATGTTTTGGGGTCCCAGCTGGGCGCTGTCCCCGTGGATGTTTTGGGGTCCCAGGTGTGGCTCCAAGTGGGCCCTCCCTGCAGTGGCGGCTCCGGCCGGCAGAGGGCGCCGCCCAGCCCTGCCCAGCCCCGGTCCCGGTCCCGGTCCCGGTCCCGGTCCCGGTCCCGGTCCTGTCTCACCTGTGCCAGGTGATCCCAAGTCCCGCGCTCCCCCTGCTCTGCCGGCATCCCCTAAGGCTGTTGAAGGAAACGCGGAGTTGTCACTGCTGGCTTTATCCTTTAGTGTGTTACAGGGTTTTTGTCTGACTCAAGGTAGAAGAATCAGGAACTGCAGACTTCCAGCTCAGAATGGGTTGGGTTGGAAGGCACCTTAAAGATCACCTGTTCCAACCCCCTCTGTGGACAGGACACCTTCCACTATCCCAGGTTGCTCAGAGTTCCTTCCAGACTGGCCTTGGACACTTCCAGGGATGGGGCACCCACAGCTTCTCTGGGCACCCTGTGCCAGGGCCTCACCACCCTCACAAGGAAGAATTGCTTCCTAATCCAAAGCTCTCTGTCACTGTTACCAGGACATTCCCATTGTCCTGATAAAAAGTTCCTCTCCATCTCTATTTTGTGATCCCTTCAGGTTCTGGGATGTGCAAATCCTTCAGCCTTCTCTTTTCCAGGCTAATCAAACCCAAGCCTCATTGTGAGCATTTTCTCTTCTAACAGCATTACGAAAATCATTAGGCAAGTGGAGAAGGAATGTCAAAACATTGCAGATTTTTTGTTCCAAGCCATCATCCTTTTGTTGGAGATTTATTGGCATTTTCTCCTGGTTGGTTCCATACAGGAGTGCTTTTCGCCAAGGGCTGGTTACTGGAAGCAAAACTGTAATTCATCCTGTCTTGCATTGGCTTCTTCAGAGGACCAGTGAACTCAGGACAAGAGCTTACCTGGCACGTTTCTTAGTGAAACTGGAGGTGCCAGCAGAGTTCCTACAGGATGATACTGTGGCTGACTTCAACAAACAGGTACCATTCCTCATGAATGCCAACATTTCATGTTAATTAAAGTGCCAGTGGGAGGAGGGATAAATGAATCAGGGAGTTAATGCTGGCATACATGTTCAAAGTGAGTTATGTTAAAAGCTTGTTGGAATCAAGGATAAGCAAAGATTCATATTAAAAAGTTGATGTCTTGACCACTTTTCTTTCAATAACCCTGAAATTATGTATTAATAAGTAGCATTGAATTAAAAGGCCTTAAGCCCATTAAACACTGGGTGCCAAATAATGTTCAGAGCCATTTTGGCTTAGACAGACTTTTAGTTCTTAATTTTTGAGCAGCTTTGGGGTTTTTTTTCTATGAAATATGACCTGGATATTTTTAACTTTATACAATTACCACTTCAAACAAGTCCAGAAAATGTTATGACCAAAAGTCGATGTGTCCTAATTGTCCATTGATTGTGGTTTTAGTCATGATAGTCTTTTTATAGTATTTGATGCCTAATATTTGTGTCAGCCTTACTCCACTTTTGCTTTAACCATTTATTTTTTTGTGAATAAAGAAAAGATTTCTTTCTCTTCATGCTGACATTCCTACTTATTATGTTCCCACTTCTTTTGTGAGCATTAAATGTTGATTTTAGATAGTCAGATTGGGTGGGTTTGAAATGTAAAACTTGAAGGTGAACCAAAGTTTTGGGTTTATTATCTGAGGTACATATTTACTTATTTTTTTCAGTTTTCTGTGCCTTCTCTTCTGTTAAAACAGAGTGGGTTTGAGTGATTGTGAGAGGTAACTTGATCTGTTAACTCTGCACCAGCAAAGCTGAACAGTCTGACTGAGACTTGACTAAGCCTTTTATTTTTCTGTTACCTCTAACAATATTGGATTTATACCTTGAAATAACTCAGCAGAAGTAGCAGAGAGAGAAAGGAATGCAGATTGTATGTTTTGTTCAGTATGTCACAGTCTTAATGTGTATAAATATCCACCTCTATAATTTCCATTATGTAAGACGTGTTCCTTTTTGGAATTACAGTAATAGAACCATCTTATTAAACTAATATTCTGCTGATTAGTTCAAAACAGAAGCTGGGGTAATAGAATGGCTTACTGCAATATAATATGACAGTGCAAATATTTAGATATTAATGAATTAAACAATTAGCCTGAATTATTTAGATACAGTCTTGCAATGGTGTCTTTTAAGGGAAATTTCAAAAATGAGAGTTCAGATACCTTTTAGCACAGTTAAGTTTTATGAGTGTGTAGAATCAAGCTAAAATGAACTTTGTAAATTACTTAGAGAAGATACTCAGCAAACCTGTCACCTTCCCAGCCGTGTTGTGATTTAGACATTGGATTGCCTGCAATATATAATTTAAGAAATAAGCAACTTCAGGCATTAATCTCATTGTTCAGGCTTCAGTGATTTGCTCCCAGGTGCCAAAGATCTCTTTCCATATAGGAGCCTGGGGCACTTTTTGGTCATTTGAGTGTGTCCCATATTTCAGGTGCATGTGGAGCACCCAAAGGGAAAAGAGAGAACCATTTTTTGTTGTGATCCATCAAACTCTGCTCTGCCTTGTTTGAATCCTGCCATTGGCCTTGAAATTTCATGTTCCAGTGGGGAAAAATCTTATGGAACTCCTCTTTTGACAGAGGTAGAGACAC
The DNA here is from genome assembly GCF_026979565.1 of Vidua chalybeata. NCBI lineage: Eukaryota > Metazoa > Chordata > Aves > Passeriformes > Viduidae > Vidua > Vidua chalybeata. Next base: position 2,984,862 of record NC_071547.1, on the reverse strand, counting down.
AGAAAGGAAAACTCTTGGACACCAGCAGTGAGAATGCAGTTGCTCAGAGACCACCTGCTCATTTTCATTCTTGTTAAAGGATTTCCAGAGTTCATAAGGGGTATAATGGAAGCCAGTTGGGTTTTACTCCTGCATTTTGTAACTCCTTCCTCCTTGTCTGGCCTGTGCATTCCTTTTCTCACCTTTATTTGCCACTTAATCCAGCTCTTTGTGATTTTATCTTCTTAGTCATTTTATTGCTATTTTTTTGAATTCCTTCCAGCTTTTCAGTGTGTGCTTGCTACTGAAACAACCAGAACTGAGCAGAGCGCGCTGGATGCTGCTTCCCCAGGGTTTTATAGAATGGAGGTGCTGCTTCACTGCTCAGGGCTCTGATGCCTTTGTTTGAACTGGCCTTTGCTGTTGCCATTTGGTATTCACCTTTCATATCAACTGCTCTTTCCAGGAAGTAAAAAATGACTTGATATTCTCTTTTTAGATTTTTCCATCTCATGAAGGGCTGTTTCTGTGGAGATAATCTTTCCTTCTACCACAGCTCGCGTTTCTCCGAGTTGAATCTAAATTTATTTCCTCTCCATATTTCTAAACTCTTGCTGTCCCCTGTTATTTCTCTACCCACACAGACTTTCACACTGCCTCTCAGTTTAAGATTCCTGGTGGGCAAAGTACTGGTGTGGAAGTAGCACACTGTCTCCTTGTCTCTGAGTGCTGAGCTGCATCTGTCAATCTCTGGGATGTTGTGAGGGTTATGCAACGTGGCACAGCCATTTCTCACGTGTGCACTCAGCTCTGCTCTTGGGTCACTCTGGAAACTCAAGCCCCATTGCTTCCTTCAGAAGTGTTGTTAGAACAAACAATTCCTTTTGGGGCTGGTTTATATATGTGGTATACACAGATGTATAGTAAGAGAGAGTAATTTGTTAGTTTGTCCCTCTCAGGTGACATCTTCCTGTTTTCCAAATACACTGTGTATTACAAAAGGTGAAAATACGGAGGAAATTGTGAAGTTCTGAATGTCTCTTCAAATGGAAGATAATACACTGTGATTTATTTCTGCTTTTAAATTGACAGGCTTTTGCAATGATAAAATGCTTTTTTATCTTGTTCTCACCTTATTTCTATGTCTACATTTACTGTCTTAGTAGTAAAACAGTGTATTGATCTGAAAATCCTTAGACACAGAGCTCATTCTGCACAATTTCCATTTCATTTCACAGTATGAAGAACTCATGGAAGCATTTAAAAACCTACATAAGGAGCACGAGCAGCTCAAAATATCTGGTTTATCAACTGCAGAAATAAGAAGGGTAAACAAACTCCACAATTTTTTTTATTTCGTTGGTGTTTTGCATGTCAGTTCCATGTTTGATGGCTTTGTGGACAGTGTGAAAGCCGTAGAGGCCAGAGCTGGTGGGCACTGCAGCTGCCTCTTGACACTGCTCTCTGTTGGCAAACACAAGGTCCTTGCTCGTGTTTAGAGCTGAGCTTTCTGGAGCAGATTGGGGAACGAGGCTGCCAAGACTCTGTGCAGCATGATTTCCAAATATTGGAACTCCATTTCCTCTGAATGCAGACTGATACAAAGCCTTTTGCTTTCCTGATAGCAGCTAATAATTCCAGAGGGTGTTGAATGAATTAAGAGCTTAAGTCAATAGAAATGATGAACCCACGTGGTTCAAGTGTTAAGTAGAAATATTTGCTCTGTTTCAGCAAAATAATTAAGCTTGTGTACAACTTTCCAGTGGACACACAGAGAAGCCAAGCAAATGTTGAGATAAGGTCTACATTTGGAGAATTCATTTTCCTTTCTCTCATAACTACCTGCACTAATCTGCAGAGCCCTGCTATGTAAATTAGAACTAAAGGAGAATTATAATAATAATAATATACATGTTTCAGCAGTAGAAAGTGTTTCTTTTAAGACAGTTTTAATACAAAAAGTGGCAGCAGACATCTCTCATAAGCAGGTTCATGCAAATTGGTCTGCCAGGAAGTGGGTAATGCTGGTGACATTAAGAACATATATCAGACTGTATCAGATGTTGAATCCATACTGATTTGTTCCTTGGTGGTTTCTGTTTGTTTGTTTTTATTTTAGAGAAATCCACCTGCTTTTATTTTAAATGTTCACTGTAATACTCAAGGATGCAGATGAAGAATGTTAGCATAAAGAGAGTGGGAACTGTGGGGGAAGTAAGGGAGAAGAGAGATTGGAATCCTGGATGTTTGATCATAGATCAATAAAATTATAACCGCCTCCGTCTATTCAGGGAAGAATTCTGATTTTCATATTAATTTGAAGAGAACTTAGTCCAATCCAATATACATGGGGGGGAATAAATTAATATTTCTTTATCTGTTTTTCCTGCTTTTTAGGACATCAGTGCAATGGAAGAGGAGAAAGATCAACTGGCCAAAAGAGTAGAGCGCCTTAAGAAGAGGGTAATAAGAGAAGTAACACTCCTACATTTCAGTGTCATAATCCTTGGCCTGCAACTCCGATTTTGGAATGCAAACAAGGATTAAGATAAACACACTGTATGTCTAGGAAGGAATCAAGTAACTAATTGACCTACAGGGAATCTCCCCAGGCGTTGATCCAGAGCTTTTAAGAATCTCGAGTCCAGTACTTTGCTGTCATTTCTGAGTAGTAACGTGTATGGAAGGGAAGTGCTAAGTGGGCTTGTGAGACATATGATCTCTTTAATGTATTTCTCAGCTATCTGACAGCAACATGCACTATTTATCTGCTTGCTGTAGGTGGAGACAGTACAAAATCATCAACGGATGCTTGAAATAGCAAGACAGCTTCGCTTAGAGAAAGAGAGAGAAGAATCTCTGGCTCAACAGAAACAAGAACAAAAAAGTCAGGTACTGGCATAATAACATACCTGTTAAAGAGTTGTTGATGTTTGTTTGGGAATTGTGCATTTAAAAAATACATAATGGACAGCAGTAGTTGGGAGAGTTTCTCCCAACCTCAGAAAATTAAATCCCATTTAAAAGATCTATGTACATTTTAAGGGAAGAGCCTTGACCCTGCAAGTTTTGAACACCACACTGAAGGTACTTGGCTGCCTCAGCTCCCACTGACATCATCCTTTAGCATTCCCAGGAAATGTTCCATGACTTACTGCTGGAGCACCCAAAGGGAACTCTTCATATTTATGGTAGTGAGCAAATGTTTCCTTGGTTTGATTTCTATCTTTGTGATCTGCACAAAGGTTTCAGGGGATGAGCAACTCAGCAAGTACCTCATATTTTTCCTGGAGGGAGGCAATATGTATTCAGGAGCAACCTTGGGATTTAAGCCCCTGAATTTGGGAAAAATGATGTCCTGAGAAGCCCTGGGAGCAGTTGACATCCAAGTGTAAGGGTGGGTTTTATTCCAGTCCTGTGTTGTCAAAACAAGATACTTCAACAGAATCCAGTGCCATTCTGTTACACTGTCTCACCAAATTCTGTAGCCTGAATTTCAACACTATTAAAATGAGGAAAGCCCTCAGATTTCTTCTATTGCAGCCTTCGTCTGAATGTGGGATCAGTGGGAATCAGTGGCCTCTCAAGCTGTTGTGTCTTTGCTGGAGCCCCAGTAAGATCACGACTAAAATGAATGTGATGTCCAGTTAATTCCAGTTCTTACTACACATCTCTCTAAGTCACAAAAATGCAAATCAGCTGGGACTTGTTTGGCAGGAAGCTTCCCAGACTGCTCTTGGGATGGACAGTGCATTGCTGTGACAACTCAGCTGCATTGCAGGATAAGGAGAGTTATCTGCTGCAATCCTGATTCCTGCTGCCTTTTGTTGTTGTTGTAATGCTCAAGCCACTCATATATTTGGTTGAAAATTGTTGGATGAATTTCTGCCATCAGAGAAAATATCACTTGGGAGAGCAAGAACACTCTTCTCAATTAACAGGAGAGAATATCGAGTAAACCCAGGCCAAGTGTTGAAAATTTGGTCTGGCACATTTCCCTTGTGAAACAGAAAATCACCAGGCATTAAAGCTGCCATGTTTTGTGTTTGGGGCTCTTTTGGGGCTCTGTTGGTTGAGTTGTTTGCACATGGATTTCCAGAGAATGACCCTGTGTGTGTCCAATTGTCTCTCCAAAGTTGTTCCATGCAGAGCAGAGGCTGCAGAGAGCCCAGGTCCAGCTGAAGGAGATGCAGCACGTGGTGGCAGATTCCAAACCAGAAAGTGAGTAGAAAGTTTTCCTGTTGCATCCTAGGTTAGTGTGGTGCAAAACATGCTGTAGAATGGTGTATAAATTACTTCCAAAATGATAGAATCTGACTACTTCTCAATTTAAATTTAGTAAACCAAGTCATTGTCCTGCTCTTTCAAGAACATTTACTATTTCAGTTGCATCACACAACTGCTTTGGCAGTTCTTCTGAGTTAAAAGGATTTTTCTCAGTCGCCACCTCGTAGCATTGTTATTACTTTATAATTTTAATTTGATTTTTTAATGATTCTCATCTGCCACTGAACCACAAGTGGAACTAAAGGAGTGTCTGAACCATCTCACAGGGACTTGCAGTGGATTTTATAACTGTTCCTTTTTTGCAGTAGCTATCAGAGAGTTTATACAGCAAAGCTGTGTCAACAATTCTATTTCAGTTCCTGGGTTTTTTTAAGGCCAATGGAAACTCGATGGGTTCAGTTCACAGAAGCAAAGGTAACATAATAAAAAGCCAGTAAATATGTCATTTGATCATTGAGATGAAAATAAAGTTAACATATTTAATTTCCTTATCTCAAGTCCTACTTTCAGGGGAAAAAACAAAAAGTATTTCGATGTTCCCAATCAAAGCTTGGAGTCATTACTTAAGAAAACTTGTGTTGAAATTTTGCCCAAACAAAGACCTCAGGACTCAGCTTTGTAATTGCTTTCCCCAGATACAAAGGCACTGCCTGTAGCAGCAATTACAGAATGCCAACTGTGGGGTTTTTTAAATAATTGAAATTAGGTGACCACAGTGCACTGAATAGGTTCCATTTATTTTAAAAGCTTTGTTGGTCTACAAGGTAGCACAATTTATTTCATTTTGAAGATTTACTTTGGCTGCAGTTTAGTACCTCAGCTGCCTCCTGGTATCAGCCTTGTCTGCTGACAGTGCAACAGCTGGATTTTCACTGGAAGTCAGATCCTTCCCTTTAAAGGAAACTTCTTGCATTTTTAATGCTTCAGGTGTTTTTACTTCCTAAACAAAATAAAATGTTCAGAGTTGTTGCTAATGAGCAGAAGCTTTGTTGTTTGTCTTATGGATTTGATTACTTCACTTTATAATTAATTTTATATTTAAAGAAATGTAAAGGAACTCTGTAAGGAATGCAACTAGCACATATTCATGAGTGTTATTAGCATGCAATTAGCATCAGCCTGCTTGAGCTGTGCCAGGAGAATATGCCTTGTGGTTGGTAGGATTTTAACTCTTAGAAACATCATATTTAGAAGACTTCTTATTGTATCATCAATTCTTATGAGCTTCTACAAAAGAGCTGGAAGTGATGCTGCTGGTTCACAGAACACTCCTTCCCTGCTTATTCATTTCAGTCCTTCCCTGTTTATTAACATCAGTCTTGCCCTGTGTGATAACTTCAGTACTACTCAGGATATTGTTTAACTAGAGAAGGTAGCACTAAGTAACATGAATTTCCCTATTCTGGAGGGGTTTTTTGTGGTGTTTGTTGTATTGAATATGAACAGTATTTTTGTTAGCACTGAGCTCTGGTCTGAATAACCACAACCCAGCTCACACTTACTCTGCAATTCTGACATCATTTTGCTCTGCTGCACAAACAGAAATTGATAATATGAAGAAAGAAACCAAATCACTGAATTCTTGATCTCTGTCCATTTTGCAGAACATTACTGGTTACTTTATTGGCAGAAATATGAAGAAGTGAATGAGTAGCTTGAAAATATTGATTAAAAGAATGTGTTAAAACGATTTGTTGATGAACAGTAAAATGTGTAATTTATAAACTTCATTAATTTAATATGTAGAAATAGATTTAGAACACTGAGAACTTCAAAGATACTTGTCAAAGAGGAATTGCTTTGTACAGATGCCTATTTTATTTCATTCTTGATGAAAACCAGAAATTAAGGAACCTATTACTTAAATATTCCATTTAGTATAAAAAATTAATATTTTTCTCTTCCACACAATGATATTTTCCTGAAATTCCAAGTTTAAATGATCTCCTCCAAGACTGCAGACCACATTACAGATAAAGCTTTAAAAGTATTTGATAAAGGAGAGTGCTTAAGTGGAACTTTATTTCATCTTCAAATGATTTTATTTAGTATAAAGTCACTGTCAATCGATGTGAGGTTGTGGTAAAGCACTTTTAAGATAATTTGATACCTGTGATGAGAATACAAGTCTGGGTGGTGAGATTGATGGTGTTGCTGTAGTTGATTTTTTTAAGGTCATTAACTCTTCTACCCCTTGTTTTGAACAAACGAGGCAGCAAAAATTCAATGTGGTCTCTGTTAAAAGGATTGAAAGGAGTTTAGTGGAAGGTTTAGAGAAATGGAATGGGTGTTTGGCTTTTTTTTTTGTTTGGTATTTACACCAGATTCCTGAAAGAAAATAGCAAATGATCATTGGTGAAATAAAAAGAGGGAAATGGCTGAATAATGAGGAGACCCTTGATTCCAAGTGACCACAATCACTTGGGAAGCCAAGCTCGTGCCAACAGTATTTATTTTGAGGACTAGCCAAATTCCAGGCTATTCCTCCAGGAATAATGTATATGCAATGTACTTATGGCATGTGGGGCTCTTTCCTCAGAAGTGTCTGAGAAGAATTTGTGGGTCAGGTGTGGGAGTGGGAGAGCTGGAGCTCCCACTGCCATAGATGAGGTGCCTTCCCTGCTTTCATTTCTGGGAGAAAATGCCACAGGAGGGTTTTTTTGCCTCTGGGTTTGGCTCTGGCACATCCAGCCCTGCAGCCCAAGGCAAATTCAACATTCAAGAAGAGCACTGAAAGGACAGAGAGGTTTCAAAGAGCTCTAATAATAATTATAAACATGAAAAGCAGAACTTAGAATCACAAATTCAGGAAGCTTTTGGTTTTACAAGGATATATGGAAGGGATGATTGGTCTGCCAGTGTTTGCATGTCCCAGGCCTCTGCTGAAGAGAGGGAAAGTAGAAATGTTCTTGGAAGCTGTGGGGGAAATAATTTCAGCCCTGTCTTTGTGTCTGCAGAAAGGGGAGGGAAGGATTTGATGCTGGAAGTCTGTTCTAGAGTTGGCCATGGCCTTCCCATGTGCTATTAAACAAATTGTTGGCAGAGTCTATGAAATGAGTGTCCCTCTCTCTCTTCCCCCCTTTTAAAAACTGAATTCCTGTTGCAAATGGTTCTGGTCCAGGATGCCCAGTTGGCAGCCTGTAGTGGGATTCTGAGCACCAAGTTAGTCAAGATTTAGCTCCATTAACAGAATTATGCAGAGAAAATTGCCTCTCATCTACATGACTGAGCAAGCACGAATAAACTCTTTCTTCCATCCCTCTCTTTATAATAATAATAAAAAAATTTGAATGGAAAACATGAGGAGTGCTCTGAATAGCTCTCCACATGTAAATATGAGGTTGGCAGAAGCTTGCTAAAATAACCTGAGGGCACAGAGCCAGATTTCTGTGCTGCTTACGTGTGTAGATTTTGTAACCATAAGTCAATGTTGAAACATTAAAACAGAATTTATATGTGTAATGGAAAGACCTGAAGTATGCTGGCATTTTTTCCTCTCTAGCCTGGGAATTTCAAAAGAATGCTTTTCACTGAAAAAAAACCCCAAACCAGGAGCTGTCCTGTGTTTTGGTTTCTAAGGTTCTGTTAAGCAGCAAAAGTAGCTTTTAGATAGTTACTTCTCCATGTGTTGAGTTGTATGGGAGGAAAAATATATCCAGAGTGTTCAGAAAAGAAATGATATTACTCATGAGGGATGTTGAAATCATGTCTTTCCCCATCAAGAAATCAAGTTTTAACTTGTTTTGTTGCTCCATGAGGACTCAGCACAACACAGAACTACTCAGGGGGCAACAGGACTTGGTAGCAGCTCTGAGGTTTTTTGAGAAATAAATCAGATTGTGATCAAGGTTATACCCCATGAAGTCAAAAGGTCTCTGCTCTTACCAAAGCTCTTGTAGTTCTTTGCTAAGTTTCTTGTCATATCTACAACAAATCATTTAAGCATGTGCCTTTTTATCAGAAAACTGGAGTAGCACAAGAAATGAAATACAGGTTATATATGCAGGTTTCTTTGCTGCTAAAAACCTCAATAAATTGATTTAATTAAAATATGAATATTTCATATCAGAAGAATGTAATTGATATCACATTGATTTCCACACCAAAGATCTTGGTTATAAATACCAGACTGGGAGGGGTGCTCCAGTCAGTTCTGAGGTGATAATTCAGCTCACAGGGTACGTGGGAAGCAGCTTTGCTGCGTTTGCAGAGGTGGGAGATTTCTAGTGAGACATTAAAAAGTGGTCCCTCCTGCCCAGCTCTGTCATGGGCTGAGGAAGATTGGAATTGAGTTCTTCTGGAGGAAAGAAGTGGGAAATCTCTCCCAGTAAGTCCCAGTGTGTTTCCCAGGGTGCAGCTGCAGTGCCAAGTGCATGATGGCTGTTCCACAGGCAGAGGAACTCCTCTCTCCCACTCCAGAACCAGTCTGGGGGTTTTTGTTTTGATAAATGGCCCCTCCACAAAGGGGAAAAGGTCCAGTGGTAGTGTTGCTTTCCATAAACACAGAAATCAACAAACTGGGAACGAGGAACTCCCACTCATTTTTAGTTTGTGTTGACTTGGTTGGCAGCACTGCTTTCCCCAGGGCCTGTTTTTCTCCCAGTTCTTGAGTTTTTCTCAAGAGCTGATGGCTTATTTCCCTTCTGGCAGCTCTCCTGTCAGAGTGGGCTGGGAGCAAGGCTCAGGAGGATCTCTCAGGACACTGATTTAGAGGTAAATAGCAGCAGAAAAACAGGGGCCCCTTTTCCTGGGCTCTTTCACTTTGTTCTGACCTTTCTCTTTGGCAGTCAGGCTTCTTAGCCTGAGAACCAAAAGCTCTTTTCATCTACATCCTTTCCCATCTCTGTTTCAGCAGCATCAGCTGCATTTTTGTATCTCTGTGCTCAACTTCCCTCTGCTTGTGCAGTAAATGAAAGAGATGGAGATTGTGAACTTCTTGTTTTCCTTGGCATTTCATCACAATTCCATCTTCTACCTAATATGGAGAGAACCAAAATCCCAACCATAAGAAGTTGTTTGAAAACTAAAAAGAACCCTGGATCACCTAGATCATGAGAAATACTCTGAAATACCCATTCCCACTCTTATCTGACATGCAGCTTCTGCATCTTGCAGTCCTTGGCACAGCTGTCTCTGAGGAATTGCTGCACTCAGCTGCCTGTTGTCAGTAGAGACTGTGCAGTGTCATTTAAATAGATGTTTCCTTTTATTCTGTTGCATTTTTCTATCTGTGAATTGTTCTTATCTTGGGCTTATTTATAAATGATCCGTTAAGGAGCCTGAATTACTCTGCCTAGAAAGAGCCAAGTCCTTCTGAGCCTGGTAAGGTGCAGGTCCATCAGGCTGGTGTCTAGCAAAGCTTATGAATGGGGTTGCTTTTTTCTTTTGGATTGTTATTTTCTGCATTCTCAGTCTATAAACTGTCCTGAGATTAAATGTTTGTTCTTTCAAGAAGAAATCTTTACAGGGAGGCAATCTTTGTTCTAGCAATGTAAAGGACCCTTAAAGTAGGTACACATTAAACTTGGCCCATTTTAAGGCCTTTTTAAATACCAGACAGAAAAAAAAAGTTTTATTTTAAGCATGAATCTCCAAGGGTATAATAAATCTATCAACGAGCTAGGCCAAATTAAGATTTTTCTACAGATAAAGGTTCAATGGCTGTTTATATCAGCAATGTGTGTTGAATTCTGTATCTGACTCAGCTGGAGTTTCCTGTGAGATGGGGTTTACTTGTTATTAATGAGAAGAATCTCTCAAAGAGGTGATAGTTACATGTTCAAGATAGAGATGAATAATAAATCCTCTTATATTGTTTAAAATCCAAATTAAAAAATTAAATCAAGTAACTCCCCCTTTCTCTGAGCACTGAAGACTCAATGTTATGCTGTTATTGTAATCAGCTGCTAAATACTTTAATGTGTTGGGGAAATCAAACTTAATTATCTGCTACATTGCTTTTATAGACACTCACTGATTTAATTTGTTTTTAAGGTTTAATGAAGAAACTAGAAGAGGAGATAAATTTCAATTCCTACCTGGTAAATGAAAAAATACCCAGAGAGATGGAGAGTAAAAAGACTTCAGTGTATTTCTTACAAAAGGTGGTTGCAGAGCCAGCCATGACTCAAGCTGATCTCACTGCACTGGAAAGTGAGGTGAGGGACCAAGGTCACCCTTCATTTGTGTTCTGTAGCATGGTCTGAGCTGCCTGGACTCTGCAATGTTCTTATCCCTGCTTCATATCCCAGAGAAAATGTTTCATTCCCAAAGCAGCATCCCTCAGCTGTAAAACCGAAGGTGTCTCAATCACTAAGTGCAAACTCTCTGATAGGGTTTTTTTAAATACCCACAAAAGAGACACAAACAAACCAACCCCAAACCAAACCCCAAACCCAAACATATCCTTAGGTGCTGTTGAGGAAATTGTGTTAATTCAGCACTAAAGGGCTGATTTTTCTTCTCTTCAGATTTCACTTGTTTGGAACTCTCCCTGCCATCAAGGGGGTTTATCCCAACACATCCAGAGCTTATGGAGGGAACAGCATTCCCTGAGGGATGTATCCTCACAAGATGATGCCTTAATCCATGTGCAATGGCTCCAAACTCCTCAGTGTTTGGAAGAGCCCTGCATTGTTCGGTTTAGTTTTTAAGAACAAAGAAAATTTGGGCATCAAATACTTGATTTACCTTTCCAGGCTTCTTCATAAATGAAAAGAAAATAGTCTTAGAAAAACTCTTAATTGTCAGATATATCCAGAATGTGCAGAGGGGTTTGTTGCCACACAAGTGCATTTATATATTAACTCAATGAAGTTTTCCTGTTTGCATAATCCTAAAAAAAAGATGAAATACAAAATATAATCTTCTAGAAGAATTTAGAGGAATGTTAATTATTGGTATTTCTATTGATGATAATGATGAAGAATTACACCAATGTTAGAGGGAAGAAGAGTAGTTTCTTACCAGCTGGTGTTTAATACCCCTGGGATTTCCAACTCCGGCTTTGCCATGAAATAGAGATAATGAGGAAACAGAGTATCCATCTTAAGGGATGACAGCATTAATAAATGGCAGATTAGGGCTGAAATAATAAACCAGCTCTGTGATTCAGCCTCTGCTTTCCTAGATTAGTTCCTTTAATCAAAACAATATTTGTGGCTGCAGTTATGGCTTTCAGGCACGCTTGAAACCCTGTTTTTTGCACATTTCTTTTCCAAGAGTGTTGTTTGGTTTATCACAATACTTTAAAAAGCTTTAAGATTTTCCCTCTTTCTCCATGATGTAACCTTTGATTTGTTATATTTTGGAAGTATCTTCTTGAAAGATAATAAAGCCATGTCATACACTTGGGTGTTATCACAGCATGGCCTTAGGCAGCTTTTTCTTTTTAGTTGGCTTTTTATTATCTCAGTGCCTTAAAAAGGAGCTGAAGTGTACCAAGCATGTTTCCACCATGCATTTTATAATATTAACCCAGGAATTTATCCACAGAAGGGAATTCTTATGCCATTTTCAAATTCAAGCCTATTCTACCACTAATAGAATAGAATTCACAGGAGAGTTGGTTTTTTTTCGCCAGCTGTTGGAGTATTTTTAGTCCTATTGAGCAATTTATTTGAGATTCTCAGTTTTTCAAGCATATGGATGTTGCTCCCAGAACTTCCAGGGTGATACCCAGCACTGTCCCTGTGTTCTGGTCTGACTCCCTGGGATTGCAGCACGTGTTTACACTGCTCCCTTAGCAGCAGCAGAGAATTAAAGGCAGGTTGCTGTGGCTGTGTTTTCCATGGCTGGTGGGAGTCCCAGTGCACTGGGAAGGCTGGAATCTGCACTCTGGTGTGGCTGAGAGCTCCAGAAACTTTGGCTGGAATGAAGCTCAGCACTTTGGGACTAAGGACAACCAAGGGCATCTTGTGGTAGGAGGAAAAGGCACCACAGGCCTGGAATATGATGGTCTGTGACTTCACAAAGCGTTGATGAAATTTTTATCACTTAGCCTTTATTTGCTTCCCTTTGAACTTCTGTTAAATGGTTGAATGAAACGGAATTTTAGTTCATGTCAATAAAATTATATTTTTCACTCAGTATGTGGCAATTTCTTTTTTCTGTACCAACTCACTGCACTTTCTCTCCACATGCACCAGTTTACTTCATTTTCAGGGCCAGCGTCATGGTTCTGCCTTATCATAAAGGCACAGAACTGGAAATCCAAAAACAGCCTCTTCCTGGCCAATACTTAATGACTCACGGAGATTTTTGGGTCTGTTTCTCTGTTTAAAAAAAAAAAAAAAGAACTGGCTGGATTGTAAATCATCGTTGCAAAGCATTTAATTCTTGGAGAAGACAAAGACACCAAGCTCTGTTTCCTTAGTTTTCCACTCTGTCTTGCAGATAGAGGAAGTCAATGCACAAATTAATCAGCTGATTGAGAAAAGGATCATCACGTATGAGCCAGCTGATAGTAAATTCTCCATGTATCGCCAGCAGGTAAGAAGGAACAAAATGTGTTTTAAGCAGAAACAGGAATAAAAATCAGTCTCTGTTTGGTTTACATGCTGATTTTTTCCTTTGATTTCTCTAGCATCATCAGTAGAAATACATGATAATGGAGGTGAGAAGGAAAATAAAGAGCTGTTGAACGTATGTATGTTTAGGGCTGAGTCAAACGTTGCTTTTAGTCGTGTCAGTGAATATTTTTACTGCTGTCCTTGCAGCACAGCAGTTCTGGAAGGGGCATTTTGGAGGAGCTATTTTGGTAAAGTTCCAGCTGTGGATGGATTCTTACAAGGCAGCATGGGGGCTGCCTGCTGCAGCTCTGTCCCTTCCTTAGGTCTGACAAATGCCATTTTTCTCCTTTTCATCTCTTAAGAAGGAATTCTTTGATTTCTCATCCTGAGGCTGTAAAATAATCTTGCTATAAAATAGGCTGTCTGGTCCAGTCTTAGTAAATTCCCAAGTTATAAAAAGGATTTATGAACTCAGAGATTTTCAGAGCTTACACAGGAACCTGAGCGATTCCTTTTCCAGGCACCTGCACCACTGCTAATTTTATGGAAGATCTTCAGTGTGATGCCTATGGTCATGGCTTGAAAAATCAAAAGGCTTAAGTAAAATGTACCAGTGGGAGGGAAAAAATGGGGATAAGATATGTACTACAGTTCAGTCACAAATGCAAAGTGAAACACCATTTTATTTTGGAAGAGATGTTCTTCCTGAGAGAGAATCCTGCTCTGGAATGTGCTGGGATCAAGGAGGGTCCACTTCAGGAGCTGAGGTTGCTGCTGGAAGCTCAGAGCCTGGGGAGCTCTTTGCTTTCTTCTGCCAGGGCCTGGGTTCTGTTTCATAAAATAATCAGCTCTGTTGTCCCCTGGTTTGTCACCACAGACACCTCGTGCAGCAGAGAGCTGAGCTCCCACCCCAGCACAATTCTGTTGGAGATTTATTTAGGGAGAAAGCTGGTCCTCTCAGCTGAGTGTGAGAAAGCTGCTGTGTTTTGGCTTCATTTTTTTGTAAGTTTTCCCTTTCACTTGAAGAAACCAGCCCTGCCTCAAATTCCTGTACCTGCATCTAAATGAATGTGTTGTATTATTTTAGAGTATTTTTCAACAGGATACTTTAGCAAGAGAAAAATGCTTTTTTTTTTTAATCCTTGAACTAATGTATACTTATGTTACCAAATCTGTTCTGGTCAAAACTCAGGTACTATTAAATATTCAGTCTTGTATAAAATATTATTTTAAAGCGCTTTATCTTCTAGACTAAGAAAAAAATTAATCTGTAATCTACACTATTTCTGTACTTTATTGCTTTATACATCATCTTCTAGCTATTTGCCAAGATTTAGTGGCTCAGTTCTGCTTTAGTGTAGCATATTTCTGTAGGTTGGAGTAGGTTGGAGTTATAAAAATCTGTATTATGACATTTGTGAAATCTTGGATAACTTTCCAGTCAAGCCATGTTGGTGTATCTTATATATGCACCAAGAGGGACTAAGCAGAAGAAATGGAGCAGCTAAAATGCCTGCCTTTTTCCTCAATGAAAATGAAAAAATGAGGTGAAAAAATGTAAATCTAAAATGTAAAATACATCAGCTTGAGTCTGGGCAAAAAGGCTGTGCTGGAAACCTCACCCATTCTGGAGAAAGTTGAGATGCTGCAGCCAACTTCAATGAGGTTGTGGTTTAACCTGCTGTATATAATTTATACATTTTATCTAAAAATCATTTTTCTCCTGATTAAACAAGGCAATTTTTATGTTAATGATCTTGCAGGCTTCTATAATTTCCCGGAAAAAAGAAGCCAAGGCAGAAGAGCTTCAGGCTGCCAAGGAGGAGATGTCCAGCCTGGAGAGGCAGGTGGAGCAGAAGAACAGTCAGGCCCACGAGCTGGGAGGCTCTGAAGTCCTGACTGAGGATGAGGTAGGGATTTGTAGCTATTTTCAAATGATTAATTTCTCTTATTCACACTGTGCCTAATCCATTGCAAGGTATACAAGGAGTCAGTGTTGGGCTGGATTAACATTCCAGCCAAATAATGGCAACATCATCACAGTGGTGTGATGGTGAATAACTAACCATAAAGGTCAACATGATTATAAATAATATAAAAAGTCTGTATGATTATAAAGCATAATACCAGTGATTATCAGAGATGCAATTAGGCCTGTGGTATTTATTACCCACAAAAATTTTTACTTAAAACCCAGATTTCCCAGGCCCTCCTGAGGTTCAGCTGTGACACAGTGACTGGCACAGAGTGTGGCCCAGGCACAGTGAGATTGGCAGCTGTACTTCTCAAAGCAGCTTTTTCTGCTTCAGAAGTTTCCAAAGAATAAGGGAGCTACAGTTTGGTATTGGTTTGCCAGCAAAAAAAAAGGACTTTTCTTCAGCCAGTAATTTTTCCCAGTTGGGAAGAATCCTGCTAAGGGAACTTACAGGCAGAGTCACTAAACTAAAGAGAATTTTATCTGCATCATTCTCTGAGTTAATATTGTTCTCTCATGTATTGTCTTTGCATTGCCATCATTTAGCCAGGAGCACACACTCCTTGCTTGCCTGTTCTTTGTTTCTGTGCTTTTTTTACATACTACTAAATACAGGGAACGCCCTTTTGAGAAGGAACTCCCTTCCTAATCCCATAGGACATGGCTGCTCCACAAAATCAGTCACTTTTAAAGGAGTCTGAAAGTGTGGATGAAGAGTTCAGGTGGGAGTAATGGCACAGAGATGTGGAAAATTAAGATGTTGGTTTCTCTTCCCATCACACACTGTACCCTTTCCCGTGGTAGCAATAATAAGGAACCCACTGCATTAGATTTCTCTCCACTCCAAGGTTTTCAGCTCCAGTGGGCACATTGCTGGAGTCTTTGACAAGTTCTTAAGCAAAAATTAAAGCAGAAAGCTGACAATTTGTGTTTTGTGACATGTGATGGAAAGAAATGTTCAATTAATCAACAAGAATATATTACCAAGACAGCAGCATATGTTTTACATTATCTGCACAGGCACTGTAAGGTAAGAAATAATTGTGCCTATTCTTCAGAAGACAAGAAACTGATCCATAGAAATTTGAGGAGAACTGGGTAGGAAGGAAACCTCATAACATTGTAAAAGGCTTAGTAATGAAAAACTCAAGTTAACTGTCTGACACAAGGAAGTGGCTCAAGACAGAAAAAGGACAAGATCTGTTTTTGACATGATCTGCATTCCTTTTGTTCAAATATGTTCTGCTTTTGATTTTTATAATATTTTCAGGTCTTCATTTTGCACAGAGAAGGATAAATGAGCAATTTGGGAAAAAAACCACTGGCTTAAAATCAGAAGTATTTGTCTTTTCATAAGAAGCATTTCCTGGTTTGTAAAATATTTTCTGCAAGGAAATGTGTATTGGCAAGGAAGTCAATATATAAATCCATGTCCTGTTCATGTTTATTACTTCCTTAGGTGAAATGCAGTGGTACTCACAGGCACCCGTGCAAAGCAGTAAAAAGGGTGTTTCCTGTGCCTAAAGACTAGGAAAGGATTTGAATTCTTGATGGTTTTTGGTCACTTCTGTTTCAAAGGTCATGGTTTCCTCATCTGGAAGGTGGAGACAGTGATGTTTAATTCTTTGTAAATGTCTGCTGCCAGAATTGCTGCACAGAGCCTTGGTGCTGTAGATTCTGCATCTCCTCCAAGTCCCTGGCAAATGAACAGAGCCAGTCCTGCCTCAGAGTGGGGGTGTGAGGAGCCAGGGCTGAGATGAGACAGGGCTGGCAGGGAAGAGGGGATGAAGCAAAAGTGGCATGAGCAGGTTTTCCCTCCCCAGTGAAACTCTGGGTTCCTCACTGCCAGCCAACCTCCTGCTGCAGGTTTGTTTCTGGTATGTTCTGCTTTAGGATTTGTATTTTCTGGTTCAGTGCTCCAGCTTTGAGGCAATAGCAAAGGAAGTGTTGATTAATGTGGTGGTGAGTCAGTGCTGCAGTTCATGGGGACAGGAGGAGTTTGTCCATCCAACCTTCACTTCACACTCTGACAGCCAAGAGCTTCCTTACACTTTCCTCTTCCAGTGACACTTCTGACATTTAGTTCCTCCATTTTTAAAAAGGCAGAAAGAGGGTGTTTTAACAAATAGCTTTGCTGTCTTAAATTTAAATGGATTTTTTAATCCTATCAAAGTGCTACAGTTAAATCAAAGCATTGTTTTTCTCCTATACCCAGAATTTCTAATCTTTGCTTTGTCTCACTTTGCTCTGTCCTATTACATCCCATGGCACTCTCAAGACTTGGCAATGGAAGAATCAGCACCTTCCTAACTCGTGCTCCCAAAGCAGCATTTGGATCTCCAGTTGAGGTGGTTTTAGCCCTTCATTCACCAAAAGGTCAGGCCTGGCTTAGGTTTTTAGGTGTTGGTGTTTTGCTTTCTTCCACAGTCATGAAAAGCATTCTACTAGGTTTGAGAGGTTGTACACCTGGATAGAACTCAGGAGAAACAGCAGGAAATAACCAATTCATTTACATCAAACACAAAAAAGTAGGAATAAATTGTCTTTGGGAGTTATGAAGTCTTTTTAAGTACTTCAATCAAAGTGCAGTGAGCAGGGGGCACAGTTGGCAGCTCCTCACTGCAGCTGTCAGATCCTGAAAATTAGGGAATCACATGTTGACACTTGGAATGCTGGATGGTTCAGTTACAAGTGATCCTAGGTAAAGCTGGGATATTTTTAGCCTTTTACACAACCCATTGTACTTTCCAGAGTTCAGCACAGGGCCCAAGAACACTGAGGTTCCCAAGGATTCAGAGTTGTCCCAGAGCTGTGCTGAGCTGCAGGATGGGAATTAATCTGGTTTTGAGAACAGAGCATGGGAGATCCTCACTTTGTTCACAGGTGTGTGAGGTTTGCACATGCATTTACTTAAGGAGTTTGATCTTTTTTCCATACAAATGTTCATCCATGCCTACTTGCCCCTGGGAAAACAAGACAAACATTTCTATTTGCAAATAGAGAAGGCAGCCTCAGACCCAAGATCATGCCACTTTTCCTCAAAAACTGTTGATCCACCTGAATCTGCCAGATTTTTGCTGTGGGGAGTTCCCTGCCACCTGAACCAAACATATGCAGAGATTCAGGGAAATCTCCCAGAGCTGAGCACTCCCTCAGCACCCCCTGCCATGGATAAATCCTGGATCTCATTGACCTGTGCATCTTCCCTGAGCACTGAAAAGGGGTTTTCATTATAAATATTTGGATTGATTCAAAGTATTAGTAATGGCTGCCTTAACACTTCTTGCCTGACCAGAAGCAAGCACTCCTGGAAGATGCTAAGGAAGAGTTTTCCTGGCTGAGCTGTGCCATGAGCAGGCTGTAGGATACTTTCATTTTATTACACTGAGGTTCTACTGCTCTTATCTTTTAGAAGCTCATCCTTCCGTGTCTGAGTTATTAACTCTGTCCAACACTGGCTGTACTAGCTTGAATTTAGAGCCTCTTAGGAAAAAAATATGGACAACCTGTTATGTTCAGGAACTTTTCCTAACTGAATTTTAATACTTTGGACAGTCTGTATCCCATTAATTAGTCTAGTTAGAAATCAAAACATCTGTTCCTCAGTTATTAATGAAAATAGATATAATCAGCTAAGATTTTCTAGAATTATTGTGCTTCTGCAAATAATTTTCTTAACTAAATGTTTTTATTTGGAACCTTGTAATGTGTTTCATAGAAAACCACTTTTTTTGCAATTAATACTTTATTTTCTGTAATATTTTTGCATGAAGAACATTTTGAATACAATAAAACAATCAAATTGCTGCATTAATCCAGAAAATACTATTTTAAAAGATTTTACTCCAAAGTGAGCAATTTATCTGGAGTTTGCTCTTTGGAGAAAACAAGCTTTATCCATTTTCTCCTCTAATGATAATCTTGGAATAAGAAACCTTGTGGAAATGTCTCTCTCACAGGGGCAAATGTGAGGTTAATGGAGAAAAGGTGAGGAGCTTGTAGTGAAAAGCCAAAGCTGCAAAGGGGAGCTGGGCTCTGGTCCTAGTTCTGACCACAGAGGTGACCAGGCTGATGTCCCTTCCTGGAGGGGATAGTCTGCCAGGCTCTGGATGCCCCTGGAGAAGCCATTTCTACATCCCTGACTGGATTTTTATTTAGAACTGTTATGGTAATTCCTTCACTATGTGTGGAGAGACTGAATCTGGTGATACCAACCTCTTCCAGAGCCTAATAAATGGAGAAGCATAAAGTAGGTGCATTGCTGGATTCTTCCAATAAAAATGGAGCATAATCCAGGGAATCTGCCCAGGGATGGTGCATACCTGTGTTATATGAGAAATCAAAGTCCTGTTTTCATTCACTGTGTTCCATAATCTGCATTCCATGCTTGTTATGTTACAGTCACCCATAAAAATAGCCAAGTGAAAAGGCAGAATCTTTGCTTGCTTGTCCTTGGATGGTTTTTGTGTCTCCAGGGGCTCTGACTGGGCTGACACGGGCTCCAGGCTGGTTTGCTTCCACTGCTCCCTTAGTGCCAGCACTTGGTTCTCATCCAGTCATTTGATCTCAGAAGCTGAAACAAGTGCTTGAGAAGGAAAAGCTACTGGTGGCCATGGCCTTGACTGGAGCACCACTGCACAGGCAGATCCATGGGAATTCCAGGATGAGCCTGCTGAGTTTGGACACAGGGAGCAGTTGCCTTGGTCTGTTGGAAAATGCTGCTGCTCAGGAGTGGATTCCTTTGGTTACTTCACTTGAAAGTGATGTGGCCCAACAATGTTATTTCTCTGGGAACTATTCCAATTATTGAAAATACCTTTCACCACAGTAAAATGCAGTGTTTTGTGGCATTGATTTCTCTTGTACACATGAGGTGTATAAAGCCTCAGGAGCAATGCTCACACAGATGAAAACATTGATATTTTATACTTCTTTTATTTTTGGAAACCTATGGAATGACTCTCAGCTTTTAGGCTGAAGAAGCCTAATTTTGCTGTAAGAACCCTACAAGCTGCTGATTTAAGTAGAATCAAATCTAAGAGCTCCAGCTCAGAACTTGGCCCTGGATCTAAAGGAGCCTTCAGTCAGTGAGATTTTGAGGGGCTAATCTTTGCTGCCCTTGGAGTAAATCAGGTCTTTTGAACATTTTGCCAAATTATTGGTTGATTTTCTACACAGATTATCACTTTCCTGCTGTTGTTTATATCTGTTTTACCTTGTTTGCTGCAATAAAAGCTGTGTGAAAGGTTAAGTTTGCTTTAAAGAGCCAGAGGTTGTGCATCCACTTCTTAAAAGGAACAGATTTCAGTTGTCACTGTGAGCAACTTGTAGTTCATTTGGGATGAAATTTGTATTATATAGTCCTAAGTTAATCAGCTAATAATAGAACAGTGGTGGAATTGGTTCGTTAATCAACAAGATCCTTTGACTTCCATTGTAAAATACATTATGCTTTGAAAATTGAATATGCAAATACCCTACCTCCCACTTGAGCTATTTTCAAGACCTTAAAAGTGAAGAGAATTGTAGTTTGCTTTTCATCCTGGGATGCACTGACAGAAGATCATTCAGATTTGATAGCTCTGTGTGGTCACATATTAAGTTTAATCCTTTACCTCATTCTTTATTATATTCCACTGGTCAAATGAAATGTCCCAAGGATCAAGACAGATGGCTGTGCTTGCCTTAGATTTTCCTCAGCTGGTTGGAGAGATTGTATTTATACTTTTGTAATCACTTGGAAATCACAGAAAGCTTGGTATTGTCAAAGCAATTAAAGAAGGGAAAAAAAAAGTCTTTTGTATTAATGAAGAGGATGTGATTGAATTTGCTATGAAAAGGAATGAATTTGGTGCTACTGTATTAAATGTGCCAGTAATGTAGCAGAGAGTGTGACAGGGGCTCAGGTGACCTTGTGTATCCTTGTCCTGGGTAATAGCAGGATGTAGGATGTTATCCCAAAGCCTCACAGAGGCCAATCTGCATACAGCACATTGAGTAATTTGTGGGTTTGTTCTTTCACCAAAAACGTTTATAGCTTTTGGCTTTAAAAATAGTTCTGGAGCGTAGCAAGAGAGAGGCAGCTTTGGCCTAGATATTGCACAGGATGGCAGATGAACAGGGTTGATTTCATTGTGGGCAGTTTGCCCAGGACACTTTTTATAGAACATACAGTTACTCTGGGGGTTCTTAGCCTTTGGTCACATTAGGGGTTTGGGTTTATTCTGAAGAAGGGAGAGGGATAATTTCATAAAAAATAAAAATTATTGTAAATTTTGAAATTTAAGTTATTTTATGTTTGAATTTCAAATTTGTATCAGTGGGAGTGGGATTAATTTTCCTGCCTGGTCTGTGCTCCCTGCATACACTGAACGCCTCCTCATCCAGGAGCATTCTGAAGCCTGTTCTTACATCATTTACTCTCATAAATTTTGCTTTCCATCTCTGGATCTGAATGCATTTTTTGAGCTGTGACTGGCATTTACCTTGTAGTTCTCATGTAAAATCCAAGAATGAGAGCTGAGACTGCACAACAAATGGAAAACATAAAAGAACAGAAAAATGTTATCTGGTTGTTTCAACCCTGGTGCTTGTTTTACAAATTGAACACACACAGGTCCAAGTGTAAAGTTAGCTAAGGCTGTTGGACTGTAAGGATTTTTATTATTTTACTCAGTCTTTAATAAAACTATAAATTCCCCATTGCTTTAGATTTTGAGTGAAATAGATACTGCATTTCTCTGTTTCTCTGCAAGGACTCTGCTTTTATTTTCCTGGCTTTTTTAAACGTAGCCAGCAATATCATCCAGGTCTGCAGGAGTCAAGGAAAGAGAACAACAAGTTTTATCTACTGAGAACATTAAAAAAAAAAAAATCTTTTCCCATGTCCTCTTCCCTTCCAATTTTGCTGCTGTCTATTACCATGTTTTGGTCTGCAGGACTGGGGCTCTCTTACAAGTGCAAATTACTGTTGCATTAAGTTTTTATTATCCATGACTCCCATAACGTTTTGCAAGGAGTATTTACTTTTCCAGCTGTCAAATGGTGGCGAGCAGAAGGGAGTGATCTCAGGCCTGCAAATGAGTGAGCTGGGACAGAAAGCAGAGGAGCTGCTTTCCTTGATCTCCCTCAGTGAACGAATGCAGAGCTGAAAATAAATAGAGCCTGGGAATCCTGAATTCCAGCTCTGTTCTAAGCACTGCGTTTTGGATGTGCAGGACCAAGAGGATAATTACATTGCACGCTGTGGTAAGGCCCTGCTTTGCTGGAAGTGAAGTGAGCTCTGCTCTCTCTCCCCAGTTCAAGCAGTACGTGAGCAAGCTCCGGAGCAAGAACACGTTTTACAAGAAGAAGCGGCAGGAAATAGCAGAAATCACGGCGGAGTGCGGGATCCTGCAGAGGACGGAGGAGCTCCTGCGGCAGCGCCACGAGGCCGCCCAGCAGCAGTTGGTAACCTGAGCTTGTGCTGCTCCCCCGGCCCTCCCTGCCCTGGGCACAGCCTGAGGATCCCAGGGATGCTGCTGGGATTATTCTTTGTATCACCCCCAGCTCCTGCTGCCCTCGCTGAAGGAGCCTTTGGGGTAGCAAAGGTATTTTTGGCTGTTGACTCTGAGGCTGCTGTACTTTGTGTCCATCAGGACTGGTCTGCAGCTTCTTTTTAGACTGAGGGGCCTGACCCTGCTTTTTAAAGTCGATGGTAAATCTGTACAAATGCTGCTTAGGGCAAGGCTGGATGCTTACATTACTTTTTGGTATTCATAGATGTAGTGAGGGCTTAGAGCATGACCAGCAGCAAATAGGATCCAAGTTACTGCTGTAAAATATATAGGAGTAGTATTTAAAGAAAGAGCAGGCAAGAAGGAAACATTCTAACTCCACGATATTAAGAAGAAAATGTGTTCAAATTTAAAACTGGATGAATCTTCCCTAAGCCAGAAGGATTTCTGCTCTGGATAACTGTAAGCATCCCAAATGCAGGAACACTCTGTGGTATTTTCTTCCAATCCCTGTATTCTTGTTACCAAAATACTTTACAAAAATAATTTGCTGCATCTTCTCATCAAGCAGACAGATTTTACACATTGAACTTCTTCAGAGCCTGACTTCCAGCCCACTTTGCTCTGTGGAAACTCTCTGTTCACTTCACTGAGCACTGGATGACCAAATATTCTATTTACAGAGGGTTTTTATTATCCTGCTGTTCAGGCACGAGATAAAATCTACTTTTCTGGAAGCTAGATTAATTATAATAAATTGATTAATAAAATAAATTAATTACAGTACTTACCCTTTTCACTTCTTCACAATATTTGGCTCCACGAAGGAATTTGCTGTTTCTTGGTTAATGGACTCACATCCAGCATTTATTGTTTGTGTCTGCAGCAAGCAATTGAGGAGAAGAAAGGAATCTCTGGATACAGCTACACCCAGGAGGAGCTGGAAAGAGTCTCTGCAGTGAAGAGTGAAATGGATGAAGTGAAAGGCCAGACATTAGATAACATGTCTGAAATGGTGATTTTTGTCTTAAACTACTGCATTTCCTCAGTTTGAGTATCTGGTTCCTCAGGATATAAAATCCAATTTAATGTTTTTGTTTGAGTTTATAAATTTCCTTTAATCTGTGTTTATAAATATATATATATATAAATATTTCTAACAAATGCATCTGCAAAGCTAATCTTGACAAAGTTTACTAAAATGTGAATTTCTTTTCTTTAAAATCCTACAAATAAAACCTTCTTTTCTCCCCTTCATAAACTTTAGGGATATCAAATATTCTTGTATTTGATTTTTTTACTTTTTTTTTGTCATTTCAGAAGTGGTTTCATATTTGTTCTTATTTGACACATTATTTGAAAAAGACAAATGGTTTGAATCTGTAATGGAGGCTTTTTCTAAAATGTTTGTAAATCACTGGAGTTAAGCATTTGTTGAAAAGATACTTAATATGCTTAAAGAGCTAAATAACTTGTCTTTTTCTTTATAGCCTGATTTTCAATTGCCCTTAAAACTGTCATGTTTTAATTTACCTGCCCACATAGCCATAGAAGCAAGAAAGAACTTGAATTTCTAATTTAAAAATATTATAAGTAAGCAAAAAGCAAAATAGCATCTTTTTAACTCATTAGGGCATTTTTAAATACAATGGTGTAACTAAAATAGAATTACTCTCAAACAGAAAGGTGGATGCCAAATGAATTTTCAGTCTAAATATATCAAAGTGACTCA
Source organism: Vidua chalybeata (assembly GCF_026979565.1). Taxonomy (NCBI): domain Eukaryota; kingdom Metazoa; phylum Chordata; class Aves; order Passeriformes; family Viduidae; genus Vidua; species Vidua chalybeata. Next base: position 2,960,883 of record NC_071547.1, on the reverse strand, counting down.
GTTTTAGCATTTTCAAGCTTTATTTAACCTATGCAAGTATTTGTTTTCCTTAAGGATTTCTTCCTTTATCTGAGCCCCCTCTGTGCCTCCCCTTCATCTCCCCTTCTCCTTCAGCTCTTTGGTGTCTGGCACAAGGGCAGTGCCCTGGACTTTTCTGGGATGTCCTCAGTTGGAACAATGGAAGCAGAATTTACCTCATTTGTGGGAATGACCCCACTGCCAGATGGGCTTTTCCCCTTTCTTAATTAGGCCTGAACTCCAGTTGTATAATTAAGGTTTCATCACACATTTTTTCTCTCTGTATTTTGGTTTACTTCCCTTTCTTTTCACATTCCTAATTACATAAATGTACAATTAGGGTTATAGAGTTAATGAATATTATTTTGTCCCTTTCTCAGGTGAAGAAACTGAATGCCATGGTGGCAGAGAAGAAAGCAAGCCTTGCTCCTGTCATCAAAGAGCTGAGGCAGCTGCGTCAGAACTGCCAGGTTTGTAGAAACACTCCTCTCTTTCTGTGTGAACCGAGTCAAATCCACAAATAAATCGAATTTACAGATCTCTGAAGTGCTCTACAAGGACATGATCAACTCTGAGGGAAAGCTGGAAATAGCAGAATGTGTCAACAGTGTTTGCAGCAAGCAACGTGCTAAAGGTTGGGATTTGTAAAAGCTGACAGTGCAGGCACAGAATTCAGTCCTTTACAGCAATTTTAAAAATTACTACCTCAGGGAAAAATGTGAAAAGTCATAGTTCAAACCCAAAGCAAAGTTAGTTTCAGATTAGTTGCAAAGCTATTTCTGTATTTCAGCATTGGTGATCCCAACCAACGCTGTCTTTTTGAGTGGATTGCAGATAACTTCCCATCCAAATGTAGCCTACATTGATTTAATTCCTGCTTTAGTCTGTGGCACTGGCAGATTTGTCCATTTGTTCTCAAAACTTTATAGAGAGCTGGGAAACAAAAAGTCTTTTGGGTGTATAGCTGCCATAAGTTGGCTCATTACCATGGAATTAAATAAACTGATGCATTTATCCATCAATGAAATTTCCAGAAAACCTACTTTTAATGGTTCCATTCAAAGTGTCAGCAGATGAAATCCAACAAAGAGGTTGATTGTGCACAAGTGGAAATCTGGCTTTTCATAGGGAGCACTTATATTGATCCTTTCCTAATGTCTATTTTTATAATTATTTGTTCTTTCTTCTTGCAAACACAGACTTGTTTCCCTGGCTGGGAACAGAGGGAATTTCCTTCTCTCTGATCCCAGAATGTGGGGGGTTGGTGGCTTCCCTGTGTAACCACAGCCATGTGCCAGCGAGGGTCACACTCCAGCAGCTGGGGCTGGTGTGTGAGGGGCCTGAGTGTCACATGCCAGCCACAGGAAGATTTCATTGATGTGCCCTTTTGCCCTTTTCACCAAGGAATTAACTCAAGAATGTGATGAGAAGAAAATCCAGTATGACAGTTGTGCGGCCGGGCTGGAGACCAATCGCTCGGCGCTGGAGCAGGTGAGGTGGGGCTGGCTCCTGCCCCTGGATTAATGCTGGGCTGCAGTGCTTCCCTGCCCTCCCTCAGGATGAGGAAAGTACAAATGCAGTCAGTGTGACCCACAGGGCGTGCCTGAAGCTGCTGTGGGGGGTGGCTGCAGTCACACAGGTCCTGAGCAGCAGCACATGGACTCAGGGTGCTTCATCCAGCTCTGATCAGCAAGGACGTGAGTCTGCCAGAAGTGCTGCTGCCCTGGACAGTGTCTGTTAGGGAGGAGTTCGACCATAAAATAAAGATTAATTGATCAAGACAAATCTTTATATGCAGTTAGCAGTTTCACTGCATTAGCAACAAGTTCAGTGGATAATTAATGACTGAAACTGGTGGTGAGGAGACTCATTAAGTGGGACTGTCTTGTATTCACTTTGTCTCACTCCATCACTCCTGTGAATTTTGACTGGGCTTGGTTTCTCTAGGCCTTGCCCTCAGAAGAATATACTGCAAGGTAAACAGGGAGTTTAAAGTGTGGGTGGATATATAGACAGTTATTTTCCTGCTCTAAAAGTTCCTTTGTAGGGTCCTTCATACCAGATGGACCTGGTATGAAATGGACTTTCCAAAGGAACTATTTTACAACAGCAATCAAGGCTTGTCTTCTTGGCAGACAACTCAGTCATTTTCTACCACGTGGTGACAATCACATCCACTGACTGAGCTGCACATGAGTTGAACTGTAGAATTCAGTTTTCCAGCTGATGGTCTGGAAATCACACAGTGACAAAGCTCTGGAATTGCAAATGCTGTGCAGCCTGGAATGTGTACAGGAATTCCATTGGGATCGTGAGGCTTTTTGGGAATGGACCATTTAGAGATGGGAGCAACCCACTATGTCCAGACTCCTCCATTTAATTATTGATTGGTGATTAACATACTATTGGCACGTCTGTAGCTTCTAACATGCACTTTGCAGATGTGTTCCAGGAAATGATTGTTCACAGCTGTGCTTGGCACTTCAGATGTGCTGAGGAGCAGGAATCCTGGCAGCACTGCTGAAGTGTCTGTTACAAGTCAGGCATTAATAAAAGCCTGTTAACAGCCATTTTGCATCTCTGACTGTGACTGAAACTGCAAATCTAAAACCACTCAGTTGTGTTTCACTCTAAAAGAGACTTGTGAGAAGCCCAAATTTTATAAACATTTGAGAAATTATCAGTTCAGGATTATAATTATTATTGTTATTGTTGTAGTTATTATTATAAACTCTCATGGTTTATATGGCAACACAGGGCATCTCCTGGGAGCTTGCAGTCACCATGTGCTTTGGAATCTTACTCTTTTCCCACAGGAAGTGAAAGGGCTTCTTGAGGAGTGTGCCCAGGAAGAGAGCAACTATCATTACATTAACTGCATGAAAAGGGTGAGAGCACAAACTGTTCACTGTGAAATGAAGTGGCAATTATAAAATACACCCCATATATGCATTTAAGTGATACATTTCTTGACAGAGCCTGGAGATCCAGCTGCAGCGTGCCAAGGAGGAAATGAAGGCCTACGTGTCCCCAGACCCGCAGGAGCGGCGCAGGACTCTGCGGTGAGCGGGGCAGGACTCTCTCCCCTTGGCAGGACTCTCTCCCCTTGGGGTGACTTGAAGGAGATTCACAAACTGAGGCTGAAGTCAGGAATTTTCTCATTGGCATTTGGGCTGGAGGAGTTCACCTGATAAATTTAGAAGCACTATAATAATCTAAAAATAAGCATCTCGGATTCCAGCCTATACTGCTGTGAACGTACAAGTTCTGTCAGACATACCAGGAGATCTGCCCTTCCCACTGGAGATTCTCAGCCCAGGACAGGCTCTGGCAGCTCCACACTCTGAGGATGGTTCTGCACCATCCCATGAACCTCCATCCTTACCCTCAGTTTCACTGACTCCAGTAAAAAGCCACTTCCTTCATCCCATAACTCTTTTCAGGACCCCTCGCCTTTGACTGGCAGCAAGAGAAACAGGAAATACTATAAATTGAGCTGCTGATTATTTTTGGTGTAGTTTTCTATTTTAAATAGAATTTTTTCCTGCCAAAGATGGAAATGTTTTCTGAGAATGAGATATTTCGGATTCATTATCTGTGCTAAGTCTAAATGTTACCATGTTGTAGAGATTTTTTACACTTAACTAAGTGTAACTTAACTAAATATTTTTGTGAAAGTATCCTGCTGAAAATTTTGTGTATGTTCAATCTTCTAATACGACATAAAAGCTGAAACAAAATTTAGGCAACAGTCAACAAACTGTTTCAAAATTAAGCATCAGCAAAATCCAAAACATTTTTAATTTCCAGTTGGTAGAAGTGTCAAAATACCCAGGGCTTATTCTTCATAATTAGCCTTTCAAAATTTCAGAATATTGCATGAAATAGAAATTCTGTTTTCCAGAAAAGTGAATCTTAGATCCTTGTTGTCAGCAAAATAATCCAGTTGGTGTCAGTCGTTTTACAAGGTGGTCTTTGCTTTCCCACCACAGTATTTCCCAGTCATGAAAACTTTTATCAAAACAGTTTTAAAATTTGTGTTTGCTCAGTTTTATGGACGTTGATAGGGAAATGTGTCAGACAGTGAGAAAACTCCAGGGATTCTCTCAGGAGAATCCATCAGACCCTTTCCTGAAGCCCCTTGCACTGGTAGCAGTGGAGCTGCATCTCCATGGTCTAGAACAGGAGGCAGAGATCACCAGGAAGGGAAGGACCAGAGTAAAATCCATCACAGAGACCTTCTGCAAGGATGTGAGGCATGGGAGTGTTCAAACACTGTGTAGTAAAGAGTGTAGGAAAGTAAGAGTAAGCAAAGAATCAAAACTACAATCGTTGGGGAGGGAGAAGGATGAGGAGAGAAAAAAGGTGATGGAGGCTGAGAGGGCTCTTGGTCATCTCACAAAATAATGAAAGGCTGTAGGAAATAATCATTTATCTAATGAAGGAAAGATGAAACAGCACAATTAAGCAGAAGGCTGAACAGATAAAACCTTAGTGATGATGTGAATATTCATGAAGATGAGGACCTGAGGCAGTAGGGTCAGACAGCAGGGAGTGGGAGCTCAGGTTGGTTCACTCCAACCCAAATCCTTGGGAACTGGACATCCAGGATGTGGGGATTCACACGGAGCAGCCATCAGAGCCCAGTGCTGGGATGGAGCACGAGCCCAGCCATGCAATCCCAGGTATGGGGAGGGAATGTGAGCAGGCTGTTACCCCTCTGTGCTGTCCCCGTTTCACTTCCTCACTGTGGAAATTATCCTCCCACAGGGACCAGCCACAGTCCTGACCTTGCTAAGAGGTCACAGAGCTGTCTCATTTCAATGAGTTACAGCAAAGTTCAGTAGAGAGATCTTAGCAAAATATAAAATGAGACGATGACATTTTTCTCTAGACATCCCTTTAGAACCTGAATGTATTTTTCAGCAAGTGCTGGAATGTAAACAGAGTAAAAATGAACCATAAATAGAATTGCACTCTCCTAACAACGTATTGAACAAAAATGTCTTAATTCAGACCCTCTTTATTGAATATAAACTCTCTGTTCCGTGGAGTCACTTGTTAGGAATGTGAAAAGTTAATTTTCTTTTCTAAAAATAAAAAGTTGTGGGGTTTTAGCAAAGTTATTAAGTTACATTCTTTCCAGTCATCATTATAAATAGTAAAGAAAAACTTACTAGGAAAGACATAAAATCTTCTGATGATTACTTGGAAAACTCTACTTTTTAAAAAAAAGAGGGTGTTCAGGAGGCCAGATGTGTGAGAACATGTGCTGTGTGCCAGGGCAAAGAAGCAGCTTCAGCCTCACCTCCAGATGGGTGAGGATTGCTGGGATCAGTGTGACAGCACAGCACCTGGAGCAGCCTCAGCACAGCTCTGCTCTGTTCTGGCTGGAATTGTCCAGGAGCAAGAGATCCTAAAGTGATCCATCTCCATTCCCCTGGAGGCAGGACCAGCTGGCCCCAGGCCCAAGTGCTCCAGTCAAAGTCCTGGAGTACCTGGGAGGAAGGGAAGGAATAAGGGAACACAGTGCTTTGGGTCCACACAGCTGCTCTCACACTCCAGGAAACCTTCAGGCTCTGGCATCGTGAAGGCTGACATTTCTTTCTGGAAATTAGGATTTCTGTACTTGGAGGTCGTCTACCCTGAGCACTTTGAAAAGCTCTTTAAATGAGCTGGTTTATTTTGAATTCCACTAGATGACTGTCACACCAGAAAAATGTAATAATTACACAAAAATATAATTGATTTTTTTTTTCCAAGTGGCTCAGTGCACAGGGTTTTTTTTCTACTGTCACATTTCAGAAAAGCTGAAGATAAGTGCCTGTGCTGTCTGTGGACGGTGCTGTTGTGTTTTGCATATTTTACTGTCAGGGGTCGTGTCAGCTTTGGGTATGGCAGAGTGATGAGGCCACCTGGTACAGACAGAGGTGGCCAGCCAGGGCTTTCCATGCTGAATGTCAGCATTAACACTTCTCAGCCTGTACTTAGGCCCTGAAATGTGAGGGCTGTTTTCTGGGAGAGGAACGTGCAGCATTGCCACTGCACTCAGTGGCCTTCTCAGGCCTGGGCTGAAATGCCATTCCCACTCATTCCTGGACTTTCCCACTCATTCCAACGCTGCATTCACAGCAGTTAAGGGCTGTGGGTCTGTAAATTCTGACACCTGTACGAGTGAGCCTGTGGCTCCCCTCGGGATGTCACCAGGATAAATTAATTACAAAAAGGATCAGGATCTCATCTGCATGGTCTCACTGTTGCCCTCAAGCTGGAAGGAGTAGTGATCATGCCTGCTTCAAAAATGTAAGAGACCTTAGCCAGTATCACTTTTCCCAGCTGCACAGCTGAGACAAGGAGATCTGATCCTTCATATCAAAGATTCATTTTGTCCAATGACAAAAAGGTTTCTTTGTGTTTCCTCTTCTGTCTCATTTGTGAACCTCACAATACTTCCATCATTTTCCATGTTTGCATCACTATTCTGTCCTGTTACATAGAACCAAATCATGATAAAATCATTTTATGTTTCCTTTAGAGAACAGTATACATGGATAATCCTTGAACAAGAAAACCTTGGGAAGGTAAGAATGAGACTTTTACCTTGCACAGCCATTGTACAGTTTGTATTTTTGTGGGGCTGTGGTCAGTCTTTTATAAAAAGCATTGTGCAGCCTACAAAGAAAATTCCATCACTGCTGGCATTGGTAATTAATACCCTGGAAAAGGATCCTGCTCCCTCCTCAGGGCTTGATTTCCTGCAGGGAATAGCATCAGCTTCTGTAAGGGATAGGCAAACAGCTCAATGTGACAGCACATTCCCTGAAAACCATTTGGATAAGACCCTGAAACAGGGGCATAACGAACTGTGCCAGCTCAGATTTTCTGTTGTATATAAAGCAACCTGTTGAAGACAATAAATTCTGAGCCTGTCACCCTTATCACTGCTGCTAAAGGCCAGGGGATCAGCGGCGTCAGACAAAAGCAGTTGTCCAGTTTTAATCTTGTCTGAAGCTCAGATCAGCAGGGACGAGGCTGGGCTTAGCAAGTCACACCAAACAGCTTTTATTAATTTCCTTTTCTTAGTCAGTCTGAGTGATTTTTACAGGTCTGGGCTGCCTCTCTTAATAATCAGGAGGGGGTTTAATTGTAAAACATTGATTTTGTGTTAGAGTATCATGGTATGAATCCACTGCAGGTTGTACCTTGATACTGCAAGAGCTCTGCATGGAAATTATGTCAGATATTTAGCATAAGTTCTCAAATAGATGAGACTAGACAGTTAAAAACTATGGAAATAGTTGTCAATCCATACAAAGATCTAAGTCCCAGGTGTTAATGCCTTTAGCACTTGCAGGGAGTGTTATCAATGTGAACAAAACAGTATTTCCATAGCATATAAAAATCTCTGTCATTCCAAGCTGCTTATGTGAGCAACTTTTGTGGTGTAGAGCTGTTGCAGAAATCTGATACATTTGTATTTTTAACAGAAACTACGAGAGAAACAGAAAGTTGTACGGGAAAGTCACGGGCCCAATATGAAGCAAATGAAAATGTGGCAGGACTTTGAGAAATTAATGGAATGTAAGAGAGAATGTTTTCTGAAACAACAAAATCAAGCAGCCATTGGTCAGATCATTCAGGAAGGAGGTAAAGATAGGCTTGTGTTATGAATTCTTACTCCCGATACCCACATGAAGTAGGAAGACTCTTGTTAAATACTGTTGCTTTCATCAATTCTACAATTTTTGTCCATGGTTTGGTTTTGGTGCATAAACAGAGAGAGCAAAGAAACCCCTCTGGAATCTTTTGCTCCACTGTCTGAGTGACAATGTGCCATGGTTGGAAGCTGTTGGGAGGGCTGCACTGGGGTGAACCTGCTCGTAAATCCATGTTTTATGAGGCCGGGAACGGCACGCATCTGTAGGGAGATCAAAGGGAAACAAATCCTTCTGCAGGGTCACAGAAAACTCACGTAATTGCTCTGCCTCTCATTCTCTATCGATAAGGTTACATTTTTGCAAGGCCTGAGAGACTTGATATTGTATAACTGTGGCCCTCCTGGCTTGGCCCTGTTGTCCCTATTGTCCTTAGCCACCCAGTGTGGCAGCAGGAGCGGGGCCACTGTCGGCCTGGCCCCAGCACTCCTGGCCATTCTTTCCTTGCACGGTTGAGCTCAGCTGATTGCCTGGAGAACAATCACTTGGATTCTGAGCTTTTTCCATTATCTTTTGCTGTTGTTGTTTTTTCCTTGAACATTTACCCCCTTTATATTTCCTGAGTGTGAAAATGTAAAGGGAGCTCAGCTGAAGCTCTCCCCAGGGAGGGGTTTTGAGCTGTTTTGTCTGCACAGTGCAATTCCAAAGGGATTATACACACAAAGAGGGTCATCCCGGGGCTGGAGGTTATCCATGGATGTAGACATGGCCCAGGGCTTCTTGCATCTGGCCTGGAGTGCAGCCCTGAGCTGGGAGCCCCAGGCAGCTCCCTGCCCTCAGAGGTGAGTGCATCCCTCAGGGGAACAGGGATAGAGGTGAGGACTGAGAGTGTCCCTCACACGTCACCATTCCAGATGAGCAGCTCCTGGCCCCCGTCACAGATCAGCAGCACAGAGATAATTCTGTGGGACCAGAACTCCTGCTGTTCTCCTTTGGCTTACTGGATTCCTAGATAGGTTGGTGGGGTTTTTTATAGTTTTTCCTGCTTGAAGTAGAATGTCTTTTTTCAGGATATTAAAAAAAAAGTAATTTTGCTCTCTTTGATACCTAACTATGTCAGATCTTCTGCTGGATTCTATATCCAGAGAGTATGGTAATTATAGAGTTCCTGGTTTGCTTTTGCATTAAATATATTTGTTAACAGGACTAAAATAAAAGCTGGCAAAACTACATTTTGACTGTATGGTATTCTTCTTTTTTACATTTTTTAGGTGAAAGAAGGAAATTGTTGGTGGCTGGGCCACATGAAAAATGGGTTATTTAATGACATTTATTTGAGAAGCTTCCAAAGGGCTTACAGTGTGAGGAGTGGGTCTCAGATCCACAGATCCCAGGACATCCTCATGCCAGCCCTCCCACGCTGCCAAATAGCTGGAGATAGTTTTTCCCAACAGCTGCACACTGACCCCACTCTTCCAGGCCAGGGAGAAGAGCAGGCTGCCCCTGGCACAGGGTGGAAGGAAGGCACAGGCACAGGTAGAGCTGTGCCACCACCCCCTGCCTCCAGCAGCTGATTGCTGCAGGATTCAGTGAGGCAGGGAAGGAATCTCTGGCAGGGAGAAGCTCAGGAAAGGCCAGGCTGTGTGGGATGGGCACAGCCATCTCCAGAGAGAGACACCTGGGTGCTTTGTGCTTCCTGCCCTGTGCCATCATTCCCACACAGCACCTGCACAGGGCTGCAGAGCTGCAAAAGCCGTGGCAAACCCATTCCTGGACTTCCAACGGAGGCGTTCGCTGAAGGCTTGACAGTAATAGTTAAAATAACACAGACAAGGAGATGTGAGACATGCTGAAAACGTGGGATAATCACCAAAAATGGACATTTAGGTTACTTAGGAATCAGCCTGTGGTTCAGAGTCACTAGACAGGGCAGGGAGAAAGGGGATTTCATAGACTGGAAGTCAAAACTTTAAGCCAAACGTTAGAAATCCTATTTGACTGGGCCATTTACACAAAGATGTATGACAGGGATTAGCCTGCTGCCCAGGAAAAAGCAGTGCCTTGGAAATTCACAGCAATGATGTGGACTAAGACTGATTACAATCATTTTCTGGTTTTCTGTTCAGTTACCCTAAAAATAGTTCATCTTTCTTCCTTATAAAAACAGTTTATTGCTAGTTACTCAAAGATGACGTGGTTGTTGTTCTGATCTGATTAGTGCTCTGTCATTTGTGCTGCACCAAGAAAGGGCACACATTATACACTGCAGCAGCAGCAGCAAAATGACTTTCTGAGATGAAGCAAAAAATCATAATAACTGTTATCAAAGGAAAATTGGAAAAACTCAAACACTATTTTTAGCTTTTTATACAAGTGGACATTTAATAAATGCAGCTTTAATGGATTCTGTTCACTGGCTTTTCCACTTAGTTCAGGATTTGGTAGGAGCATTCAAAACTCTTAGAATTTCACAGTTTTATCTTCCTATCTTGCAACAAAAAGCTAACTTTTCGGTTTTTTACTTTGTTATTATTAATAGCGTGGCTGGTTAATAAGATTAAATATTCCAAATGGCAAAATACTTGCATTTCTATTGGGAAAGCCCAAATTAAAAAAAAAAAAAGAAAAAAAAAAGGTAAATTTGGGGCATGAGCACTTACCAAATTTGTCCCAGCTGGAGCACCAATCCGAGCAGTCACATGAGCTGCAGCTCACTTTGTTTCCAAAGACTTGTCCTTATCCCTATCCAGAACTGGATGAGGAGGCATCCCAGCTATAAAACTACTGTAATATTCTGCAGCTTTGGGGGATTTAGTGATGTTGATTTCAGCTGTCCTTGGAGCTACAGCAAGATCCACATGGACCTGAGAGATGAAATAGTTCCAGGCATCCAAAGCAGCACATCCACTGTTTTGTGGGAGCAGCCATTTACCACCTGGGTATCAGATAATTTGGTTTATATTAGAGGTACCATCTTACTTCCATTTGAACTATAATAACTAAAATGGATGTTATAAAACTTCCTTTGCTACCCAGATCTAGGATTGCTTATTTTCATCTCTTTACTCTCATGGAGATTACTACTGAGGATGTCACATGCATATAGGTGCCCACAGTCATGAAAGTTATTGTGTTTAAATATCCCAATTTCCAGAAGTTTCTTGACAAGACTTCCCTGCAGTGTGATGCTGCTCTCAGTTGCAGAACATGCTGCAGCAGAGGTGTTCAGCAGTGCCTGGAGATGTCCATGGTTGTACTACCTATGGAATCAATACGAGCTCTTGTCCAGGAGCTGGAGCTGCAGCTCAGAGCTGCACCTCGGATCAGTGTTCTGTGTCTGGCCCAGAGGCAGCTGGGTGCTCACTCCTGGTGACTGTCCCCAGAGAGCCATGGATGCAGAGCCCTTTGGCTCAGCCTGGATCCCCTCTCTGGCAGTGCTTGGCCAGCCTGGCAGATGGTGACTGACTGAACACAGGGGACTGGAGCGCTGTCACCTGAAGTGTGCCCTTGGGGTAAGGCTGTGACACAGAGGGGCACTTCTCCATCACCCTGGCTGGGACAAGGGCAGCTCTGGGTTCTCTCTGGCCCTGTTTGCTCAGAGCCCATGTAAAAGGCAAATCCCAGTGCCCGGTGTTATCGCTGCCAGCAGGAGGTTCCTGCCCAGGGAACGCCGTTAACCCTTCAGCTGCCTCGCTCCGCTGCACTGTAACAAGACTGACATCCCACGGCCGTGCCAGCGTTCCAGTAAGGAAGTGTTACACAAATCAACAACTTTATCACAAGGTCCCACCTGTCTGGCAACACCCACGTGGGGAGTTGTTTTCTAACAATCAGAATCTGACCTATTTCCAGCTGGTTAAAAGAGTTCTTTAAATTCTCTCTGAATTTAAAGCGGGCTCTCCAAATTCCCGAGGCACTCCGTGTTATTCCCAGGGCAGTGGGTGAAAAGGGCATTTTCCACACCGACTTCCCTGATTCCCGTGTTGGTGTCACCCTGGGTGAGCAGCTCTGGGGACTTGGAGAGGGAGCAAACGTGTCCGAAATAATCAGCAGGAACTGGGAGACAAACCTGAATTTCACAAAGCCTGACTTCAGTGGGAGTTTTGCCGAAACGAGGTCTGCTGGATTTAGCGCCGTTCTTCATCCTGACAGAACAAGCAGGAATTAAAGGGCCCATCATCAGATTTACAGCACACTGAAAATAAAAATAACAGTAATTAGCTAAAATAATGCCTTTCAGCCAACACAAATCAATGTTCCATTGGACATGCTCTAATTTATAACAAAAATGAAATGTTTGTGGAAGATTTTCTCAGCACAAACAATGAAATAACAAGTCTTGAGCAAAGTGGTTTGATTTTTAGTAGACATTTATGAGAGGCTGTTGCAAAATCCAGTGCTGAAATATTTAGAGTGTTTATCACTTGATTAAAACTGTATTCTTTACCTTGTATTTACATGCATTATTTATATTTATTATTAAAAAATGTATTTTTGCCCTTTTTTTGCCATTCCATTCTGCATAGTAATGGAAAAACTCAGTTTTTGCTAATTAGGATACACACATCCAGCATTTGTTGAAAGCCAGGAGCTGGAGATTTTTTCCTGCAAATGGATCTACCCAAGCCAATGTCTATTTTCCTGCTTCAGTTCAGTCTCTTAATACACAATAGGATGTAATTTTTAAGCTTCTAAATTTTGCTGCAACTGCTCAAGTTCTAAACCCACTAATTTATACAATAAGTACTTAATTAAGTCTACTCTTGAAATAGGATAAAACCTGCACTTTTTGTTAATACCATGAAAAATGCAGTTGACAGGAATATGGAAAATGGGATCTTACCAGCTATCAAAGAGAAATTCCTTTCTCTCTCCCTACTTATTTTTCCTGGAATGGAATAGGAAATATGCTTTGCTCTTTGGGAGCAACAACAACAAAACCATAAAGATTTTCATCACATACAAATAATGACCAAGTAAGGGAAATAATGAAGGAACCAATCTCCCAGTTTCTTTATACATTTTGCAACTGGTTCATAATTAAAAAAAAAAAACCCTAAAAACCATTAAGATTCTCTGTAGTTAAAATTTTGGTGGTGGGGGGGAGATAATGTTTGGCTTTTTGAAACTGGATTACTCTTTTTTAAACAGCAGTTGAAACTCTAAGGTTATAAAGAATTAATAATTCAGCAGTTTACTTGGTTTACAATACCACAGCATTTTCTGGTGAGTAAACCAGGGTTTAGGCATTTCTTTGCAGTTATTATAGAAGTTTTAGAGCCATTAGTGAAGAATTACCAAGAGCAAAAAGGGCTGATTAATTACTTTGGGATTCTAAAAATGGAAACATTTAAAATTAAAATCACATTAAAATCATACATATTGCTTATCAACTGCTATTTAAATGAAGCAGTGTCCTAAAGCAGCTTTCTGTGGACTGCAGCATTAAAACCTTGGAGGTTTTATAAAGTATTTATAAAACACTGTCCCCATCTCCCTCGTTCTGTGCTTGGAGCCTGCCGTGTTTTTATAGCGCGTTAAAAAGCAAACAGAACTATCAGAGCACTGAAAGTCACCCACAGACAACCTGTTCCACGAGTATTTTACGTTGATGTTACATCTCCTGGCCCAAAGGCTTTCTCTCCTTGGTTTTCCCTTCACGTGGGCTCAGGGAGCAGCGAGGGAGGCAGTTCATGTTCCTGGGGCAGTGAGGGAAATTGGGCAGTGCCAGGAACTGGGCAGTGCCAGCATCACCCTGACATCAAATCTCCTCCAGAAAACATCTCCCACAGCTCCTAACCAGGCTCTTGCTGTGGTGTTACTGCTCCTTTTGTGGTTTTTATTTACTATGCTGCACTTCAGTATTCCTGGAGGAAATGCACCACTTTAAACTCTCATACCATGAAGGTTCTTTTCTGCTTCTTGGTTTAATTGAAGGGTGATCATAAAACACAAAGAGAGGGAAAGAGGGAACTCATACACTGGAAAAAGCACTATAAATATTTTCCTGAGGTCATGAACACAACCTTGTATCACTTCACCCAGTGTTGTGGAAAGAATTAGACAACCCTTTCATGAAATAACTAAATGGTGCTTACAATTCAAATTAACGTGGCTTTTTCTTTAAAGAAAACATCCCATAATTCTTAATTCTGTTATCAAATTTATTTTCAACCTTTGAGGGGATTCACTTGCCAGTGACTTGGCAGTGTCAGACAAATGTTTGACTTTTATTCTGACACTTGTTGAAGAATTTGATTGAAACTATATATGTCTAGATAACACCCAACAAAGTGCCCCTCTTGCGTTTGTTTCGAGATATTTTTGGAAACAACAGAGGCGACCTTGGACAGAGCTGCTTTTCCAATTTAGGAATTCATTTGGTCTAAGAGAGTAAAATTATACTCTTTAATCCTTTCGTGTACCCACAAACAAGACAGTTTAATTTTATGCTACTGCAGAACTGTTTTTCTGTACCTTATTGGTGGTGTTGATCTGTTTAGGATAAGAATTAGTTTGAGTAATCAACAGCTACTTTTGAATGTACATATAAATAGTCTCTGATGTATCACATGCCCCTTAAAAATACTGTGTAATCCAGAATCTCAGCAGCCCTTTATGTAACACCTTTGCTCCTCTAGAACACCAATAAAAGGTGTTTGCCTTTGTCTTTGCTTAGAAAAATGGGATTTCAAGGCAGAGCTCACAGAGACGTGATGTAAAATCTAAACGGGGATTGGGAAGGGGCTGGGAGGGGCTGGCACCTGTCCCCTCCAGCACAAAGGGTGTTTTTCAGGCTCCCAGTGGAAAAGCCAAGGTCTGGAGCCAGGTTCTCTCTCCCCCAATTGTTCTCTCCCCACTTGGGTTTGCCAGCTGTGCAATCGTCTCTGCAAGGTTTTATTGCATCTAATCACTTAGGATGTGTTAAATAGTTTGCACTTAATTTTCTATACAATCAATATATTTTAATTCATTTGTATCACTCTGCTACAGACCTCCTGCACTCAGGGACAAAATGGGATTAGTTTGTGGCAATGATAATGCAGTTTCCCTGCTGGAGACAAAAGGAGATCTCACAGAGTAAATGTTCTTGTCATTTATCCTGTACAAGATTTACTCCCTTTAATTTTAATGCTGTCCAGTGTTACCTAATGATCAAATCCAAGGAATAACATGGAAACTAAATCTAGACATGCCAGTGGGATCTATCTGGGATAAGTGGCACATGCTTGGGAGTATATTGTTTATATTAATTTGATCACACTCCGTGTCAATGCACACTTTTATAGCTCTGTTACACTCTGACTCTGACTGATGGCTCAAGTTCTAACTCCAGAATATCCAGTTCCCTGATTTTATGGCATTGTCATGTAAAGTATTTGTGGACAGCTTAAGAGAAGTGACTCTGATCCTCTAAATCCGTGTGACTACCCTGGCACATCCACAAATCAGGTTAAAATGAACTATTTGGTGCTGCAACTCCCACCATGGAATCTCAAAATAATTGACAAAAAAGTCATAGTAAATTCTGTTGGCCACGTAGCCAGATAAACAAGTTGCTGCATTAATGTTATTTTCTGGGTGAACAAACCCCACTCTGGAACTGAACAGAAGCAAAAGTAGGAATCCAGTTCCTGTCTCTGGGCTGTGGTCTCAGGGCATGCCCAGGATTCCCAACCTGATGTCCCTGTGGAAACCTCCTGAGGCTGATCCTGATTTTTGTTGTTCAGGCCCCCAAGCCCCCATCCAGCCCGAGGTTTGGATTGCTGGAACACAAAGGAATGACATCTCAAACGTCACCGAATTTCCCAGCGCACGACTCAGTGTCCTCACTTGGAGTATCCTCAGCTGACCCTGCCACTGCCTGGAAAGCAATTCAGGAGTGAAATCTCTGGACATTTGAGATGTGAGAATTCATTGAAAAGTGTAATGGAAAGGTCAGAAGAGACAAAAAATAAACAAATACGATACAGACAGAGATAAAGCCAATTCCTGAAGGAGCTTTTAATTACATTGCAACGAGGAATTTCAAACATAAAAAGCATCACAACTCCTTCATGGAGCTAATGGAGTCAACACAATGAAATGTGAGATTTTTCTCCTACCCTGAGATTTTTTTGTAATGCCAGAGAGATAAGATCAGGAGAAGCCCTGTGTACATGTGTGCACACAAGGTTGGGTCTCACTTAGAAACCAGAATACAACCTGGAATTTGTGTGATTGTTCTTTGTACATTTCAGTTTTTAACAAGTTAATACTTTGTCCTGTAGCTGAAATATTAATTATATAACCTGACACTGAACTAACTGGGAATTCTATTTTTTCTTAGAGGAAATTAGAGGAAATGAAGCTATTTTTAATATTGTATTATATTATTGGAGTATTGTTCAATGTTGTCTTCAAAAATTGTAAAGATGCATGAATGTGAAAGAGCTGCCAGAGAAAAACTGGCTGGCTTGGAGCATGGTAAGGGATGGGAGAGTTTGGGTTTCTGGTTTATTGCCCCCAGGCAGCTCTGGACAAAGCTGCTGCTTCTGCTTGTCTGTCTCCTCCTCACTGTGCTGGAATTGGCTGGATTAGCCCTCAAATAGAAGAGCAGCAGATTTATCATTAAGCACTAAATCTTGCTTTTACATTTGAGAACAACTCCAGGGTAACCTCAGTTAATGAATAACCCAGTCAATGGTGAAAGCTCCTATTTAGTCTGATAAATTTGGCCTTAAACAAAAACTTTTGTTGATACAAGCATATACAACAGGGGAATAAAAACATTTTCCCCCATGAGAAATTCAGTGTTGAGAGAAAGAAAGCTAATTAAATATTCATATAATTTCATGAAAAAAAAGCGCAATGTTTAACAAACCCCCCACAACTTTAGAATACAAAGTCAAAATTTTCATGAGAAAATTTAGACTTTTTGGGGGGGGAAATACCAAACCCAGGTTCTTTAGTCAATACAAAAAATCGAAACCAATTCAAAATGCTTTGATGGAGGTGTTCTCCTTGTACCATGTACAGCCTGTAATTGAGTAGTTCATTTGGAATCAGATGAACTCCTCATCCCAGGCTCAGTATTATATCCCACAAGGAGAGACATGAATACTGGAGTTTCATAATAAAGGAAATTTCTTTGATACAGCAGCTGCATCAGAGCCAATTTCACCTGCAAACACACAGTGCTAATGCAATTTATCTTTATTTGAAACAATCCATATGGGTACGTCCAGTTTTTATAAAAGGGCATTCAACAGAGAGGTTTGCAATGTTGTGGCTTCCCTGGTGCATAAATATTGAATCCCCAAAAACACAACATTAGCTAATTAATTTGGGGGTGATTATTGGCTGGAGGAAAAGAACACATTAAGGCCCTAACACATGGGTTAGGCCTGCCCTCTCACTGCACACACTGTGGTTGCTCCCTGAATGTGGATTTCCAGATTAATCCCAGCAATAATTCGCACCTGGAATCTAAAAGGAAGCCAAAATAAAAATTGGATGGAGCTTCTTAAGTTGCAGGGTGCTGCATCGACTGTGTGGAACTTCAGCCAAAGCTTCCTCAAAACAAGAATCCCTCCAGTAAAATGGTAGTGAGAGCTCCGCTTTCAGCTGAAGCTGTTCCTTGGCACATACCAACACATTCCATGGAATAGTCAGGAAAACCCAAGAGAAGAGGTGGGACTGCCCTGCTCTCTGGCACCTCAGTCTAAACCAGCCTGGAATTATGGTGACAATGTTTTTTTCAGTGGTGCTGGCACAACTCTGTGAGGCTGCATGGTCAGGCTTATCACAGTCTCTTGGTGAGAGATGATTATTAACTCAGTTGTTCAGTTTATGGCCACAAAACAACTGAGAGCACAACTCTAAGGGTGGAGAGCTGCAGGTGAGGAGCTGGGAGAAAGGGACATGAAGAACATGGGGCTGCAGGTTCCTAAACTATCCTCTCCCTCAAAGAAACCAACTTTTGCAGAGCTGCATCTCTGACTGCAGTCCCTGTTGTCCTCAATGTGCTTCAGGGACAGTATGAAGACAAATTAGAAGAGTAACACTGTTTTATTAAAAAGCTCCCAAGCCAAGGTGAAATCTTCCCTTCATCAAAACCTGCTCCCCTAATGGATGTTGAGTGATCAAAAAGTTAAACAGCAGAAAACAAGACAGAATTTTATCACTTAAGAAATGCCTACCAGGCAATCAGTGCTGGGAAGGCAGGAAATTAATACTCATAACTTCTGGTTACTCTGGCAGCAGGGTCATGCTCCTCTCCTCTGTGTGAGTCTCAGAAAATGAAATACCAAGATACAGAATGATCACCTGGGCTTTTGATTTTCCAGGGAATGTTTTTTCCTGCATCAACTCATTGTCCTCCCCTCTGAGAACGTATGCATCTGTTAAAGTGGAACATATAGTTCTGGAAATGAGTCGCCTACACGATGGATAAATCAGACTGAGCCTCTTTCCTGATGTAATGTCTTGGACAGATCCCTCTTGAGCTCCTCCACAGGAATTTGGAACAAACAAAGGGAAATCAGACTGCCCTAATTAGTGCACCCCATCATTTACAGTGACTTCATGACTTTTATTTAATGCCACAATAAATTCCAGACACACTGTACATGTCCTGTGTATTGATAGGTAATATGAGGTAAAATACAAGAACGGGGAGATTTTAAAAATGCTTATGCAAGAAACCATGGAAAACATCAAAATACTGCAATCCAGTTGTGGGTTATTATGTAATTCAAGTAGACAATATTTTTCAATCTCTTAAGCAATGAAAATTTAAAATATGCAATAAACCCTACATTGCCATGTGTCTTGTTTATGGTCAGTTTAAGGATTGCAGACTGTGCCAGTCTGGTATGGGCTTTGCCTTTGCCAAATTGAGAGAGAAGTTGTAAAGGAAACATTCCTAACAGTATTTTTTTCTGAGTAAATGCTTTCATCCTGAGCTTTATTAAAAACACACATAACTAATGCAAATGTAACAATAACATACCTCATTGCCAGCAGTTGTGCAATATCATGAAGATATGCACAAAAACGCCATATAAAATCAAGATGTCTGCTTACAGGAATTGTTAGACTCTCCTTAAGATGAAAAGGATGACAGTTTCTAGGGGAATCATTCACTCCTGCTCTCAGTATAACCCCTGTGCACTGGATGAACTAACCTCTTTTGAGTCAATCAAGTCACACCTACCTGGGATAAAAGAGTCCGACCCAAATAATCCATAATTAGATCCTCAGCTGCCAACACTATCAATCTCCTGAGGCCTGGGGTGGCCTGAGCTGCCCTCGTTCCCCAGCTGCATTTCAGGGAAGAGGATTCATTCTTGAAAGAAAAGATAAATTTTTTCAGGCACATGGAATACTAAATTAATGTTGTTGGACATTCATTGTCTTGAAGTATCTTAATTTGTTGCCATTAACATATAATCAGGCACCAGATGGTGACCTTGCCAAGCAGAACAGCAATTATGTTCTTGCTTATGGAACTGGGGGCTGCTTGCTGCCTTTTATTACACCTTGAAGGGAAATTCAGAGGCTGTTCAAACAGATTTAAGATCTTCATACCAGGTTCAATCTGCCAAAATCACTACCCAAAAGTTCAGCTGCCCACACCCTGTACACAAATTCATTTTTAGAAAGCCAAAAAAAACTGGATCAATACTAAAGTTATAAAATTAATTTCCCCATTATTCTCATATATTGGGTGTTTAATATCTCTTACCTTTCAAGAACATGATATTCTTGGGATAATTCAAATTGATACTCTCTGGTTCCAGCACTATTTTGTCAGTGGTCATTACATAAATATAGTGGTTAGATGTGGCTTTGAAATTCCACAATGATATCACTTAAAACAAAAATAAATATTTCCCTTTTAGCAGCTTATGATGTAATTAAATGAAAAATGTTGCATGCAAAGATTTTCATTTTATATAGAATCCCTTGTTCACAGTACAGCCCTTATGACACTTAAATCTGTTTGAAAAGGAAATACTTATTGGTATCAGGTACAAATAAAACTCATTCCTTTCCAAAACCATCTGGATTAAATCCTTTCAAGCACTAACACACCGAGGCACACAGAATCCTTCCAAAGGATCAGAAGGCCCTCACACAAACTGCAGGGATTTTTTTTTCCTCATTTCTATGGCATATGTTTTATCAGAAATCACAGTTAAAAGAAATTTCATGCTCAAAATGGAAATCTTTTCTCACATGTACTGCAGCCAGAAATTCCTGTGATGGCAGAATTAAATTTGGCGTTGTTCTCAAATGGTAAGGAAACTACAATATGGAACAATTACCTTTTTTTTTTATTCCTAACTACAGAAATTGTTACTTTCTCTGAACATTTATAATCATCTTAAAGACTCATCAGTAGCTGTCAAAGAAGTCCATTGTCTCTGCCCAGAATTTCTTTTGAATTTTTTAGAGGAATTTGCATATGTGCTGATCTAGAAGAAATAATTAATCCCTTTTTTTAAAATGTAAAATGCAATGAGTGCAGCAGATGGGAAGTGATATTCACTTACAAATACATGTAAGCAGCATCTAATCTCAGCTGAGATTGTTTTGCCACAACACAGAAAGGTGGACTGCTACCAGGGGTCCACACCAAGCACATAAATTAAATTCCAGACTGGTCAAACTGGAAAGAGAACAATTTTGGTGATTTCAGTGTCTATCTTCTGCCAATATTTTTATTTTCTTTCTCTAAAAATACCCCTAGAGGAAAAAATCTCACTGCATGTTTCTTTCTGTTGAGTCATTTGGTTTGTTTATGAATCCTATGTAGAGGTGCAGTTTTCCAAAACGCCTCCTGCATGCAGAATAACTCCCCTCTGAACAGACTCTCTACCTGAGCATCAGGGAAACAAATAAACTTGTAGCTGAGGACATTTCAAGGACAAGGAAAATTACTGTTGAGAGGAGAATTATCTGATTTGGTTCATGTTTATTTTTACTTATCTCCAGCAATCTGCTGTCCAACAGAAGATGCTTATTTGTAGAGGAGAAAACTGTCTCCTTCTTGGACTGATGCCCAACTGGAGCAATGGTGCCACTAAGGACAAGAAGTACACCCTGAGCATGGATTAACTCATGTAACAGTGACCAGTGTTAGAGAAGCAATGGTTTGTGTCATATATGTCAACCAGTTAAGGATAAATTCTTCATTTCTTCCCATCACACTTCTTACCCACTAGGCTAAGTCTGCCTTCCACCCAGGAGGTGCATATTCCCAAGTAAAATATTCTACATGTGAAATTTTAGAATTAATTATTCCCAAAGAACTTGTGTGAGGAAGCTCTAGGGTACAGCTCTGTTAATTTATTTTACACATGCTTGCTGCCAAGTTAGGGGGTTTTACAATTTCACAAGAAGTCTTCCTCTGAGGAACTGCTTAGAAAAATTTGTTCAATCCTGCTGTCCTGTGATGAAGGAACAACTCCAGGTTACTAGCTGAAGTAAGCCTGACTGCAGCAGCCTGGTGGGTTAAGAAGGCTAAGAAGCAGAAAAGACCTGTTAAATTTTTTGCTGCAACTGAATCACTAAGAAAAGTGAAAAAGGGAAAAAATTAGGGCTATGCCTTTCCATCTGCTTAAGGTTCAACCCTTATTTTTAGTTTATTTCTCATGCAGTGACTTTGTCTTGCAAACTCTTTCATGCGAGGCATTAACTAAGGCTGAGTTACTGGTGTGCCAGTGATGGTATCCAGTAGTTACTGAATATAAACCTGGGTGTTTGTGTGCTCTGAGTCTCTGCCTCAGTAATATCTTTAAATATAATAGTCTCTGCCTGTTGGCTTGTTTTCTCATAGGGAGGGTGACAGAACATTTTGTGTTCTCTTATCTTCAATAGCAATGAAACAGGAGGAGCTCCACAATGCGAAACCAAATCTACTGCTATTAATACAACATCCCAGCCACAGAGAAGAGATTTGTTTATTTACCAAAGCTAGAGATGCCTCTCTCTGACCTTTCTTGTGCTTGTGTGCTTTAGCTGGGAATAGATTCCTCAGAACTGGGTGCTCTTTTAAAAATATACAGTAAAAAACATACACGCAACACCCCCAAAACAGAGCCCAGGCTGCAGCCCAAATTGCATGAAGTGACACACAGCTTTGGGTAGTTAGAATCAGTCTAACTAGGGCACAGTCCATATTCAGTTTTGATTCCTCTGCTAGAGCACGGAGATCAGTCAGCTCTCCAAAGCCCACTCGCCTTCCTCGCTGCCACTCAGCGACACGTTCTGACTATAACCATACATGGGCCCATTTTCTGTCTGAGGCCCAACAGCTCCCTGCAGCCCAAGAAACCTGCCAGGAGGGATCTTCTCCTTCTCTGCATAATTAAAAAGTGCTTCACACTGGAAGGTACTTGGTTTAAAAAAAACCCAAACAAACCAAATATTATTTTCCTGGAATTCGCCCTGCTTTACCTGAGCTTTAAACCAGTGAGAATCATCACATACACAAATCAAACATTTTTAAAACTATCTTTTTCACAGTTGGTTGTGTTTAGTGACCGCCTGGACAACTTAAAATAGTATCTGGAAGAGTTAAATCTTGCATTAGTATTAAGGATTCAACCTGGTTTAACCTCACAGATTCAGCATTTTTTTGTTAAGCTGGTGCATCTCTGGTATAGCAAGAGCCTGGAGTTCTCCACAGCTCCCTTTGGTGATCCTTGCTGGACAGCCTTGCACTGAAGTTCCTCAGCTTTCTGCTCCTCAGAGGCAGCAGCCCTGCACCACAGCTAGCAAAAAGGAGTGTGGGTTGGATCCTCAGCCCCCGAGTTCTCCAGCTCAGCACATTAATTCAACTTACCCCTAATTTTGGTACCTGCTCCATGATTGGTATTTTCATCTAAGCAGACTAATAATGACTTACAGAAGCAGATCTGGGAGTAGGAACAGGAAACAAGGGAAGGAACTGGACCTACATGTCCTGATTCTAAAGTAATAAGCATTAAACCATTTATAAAGGGAAACAGCAGTTATGCCATGTCCTCCTCCAAGAGTTACGACAGAAGGCAGCACCCAGGCCCATGGTTTGACAGTGTCAATCGCCTGTAGAATTAGAAGAGGCAAGAGTCCAAAACATGGACTGTCTTTTCTCTGTAACCACTGGGCAAAATTATCTCTAAATAAAATTTTCCAAATATTATTCTTAGCCATAGTCTGGAAGGCCAAAAACCTGTCTTTCATTACTCCAGAAACTACTTCACACTTCTGAAGGAACTGGTTTAGGAGTGATGCATGCCCTCATGCTCTGACCAACTTCACACTTCATTTTTTATTCAAATCTAAGTAACAGGCTTTGGGGACCTTGTCTGTATTCCTTCCTACTCAAGTCTGTTCCATCTGCCTGATCCCTTTGGTGACTTTATAATACTTCTTTTGTGTCACCACAACTCCTGCTGCCTCCCAGTCAAACTTCCCACACCGATCTGCACTCCCTGTTTTTGCATCTTCACTGTCTGCATCTGCAAGCACACGAATAAGGAAGGGCTTGTTTGTGTGCACCAAATATACTATGACCACTTTTACAATTCAGGTTCAGGCAGAGAACTCTGCACACACAGCAAAGCTCTTCCCCATGGAAAAAATGCAAAAAAAGCAAGAATTAGGGGAAAGTTCTGTGAGGAACCTGTGGGAAGGGGTCCCTCACCCTGCCTGATTCACAGCTGGGGCTTCTCCCTGGCAGCTGAGACTGGTGATGTGAGAGGTTAGGCAAGAGTGGGAGCAGATTCCTGTGGGGCTTCACCAGCCAAATTCCTATCTAGCAAAAGGTTGCTACAGCAACTCTGAGCCTCCTGAGATAGAGAAATTATTGTAATGGTTGCTGAAATGCCTCCCCACTGCTCTGAGACAGGATAGGAAAATCCTTCCCTTTGATACAGAATGGTTGCCCACTGCCACAGTTCACATCAGCTCTATACAAGCACCAGGTTTCCTGAACATGCCAGGAGCTCATCGCTACTTTTCCCTTTCTCTCATTTTCATGCAAACAGAAATAATAAACCTAAACATCAGACAACAAGAACTACAGTTCCAACACCTTTTTTTTTTCCCATGGAGATCATAAGAGAAAAAACAAATCATGTGGCAGAAGTTAATATACTGCTGAGTGGGCTGAACAGAATTTAGAAACCTGTACAAAGCCAAAATATATAATTTCCAGAGTAAAGTTTGTGGTTTTCAAAAACCACATAGATAGAAAAAAGCATAAACAAACCAAAGCAGGACAATACCCCTCAGAACTTCTCAATGACTCAATGTCAGCAGGTTTTTGGCTGCCCCCAGCCTGTGCTTATTTTCCTCTGGCATCTGTCCTGCTCACAGGTCGTTCAGTCCACTGGACTATGTAATAAATACCAGACAGAGATGATGCTTTAGACAGAACAGGAACACTTGTGACTGAAACAGGTCCTGAATCTAGAATGGGGTGGCCTGAGGACAATGGGGACACAGAAACAGCAAGTGGTGTACACTGTAAGTGGAAAAATTTTCACAGAACTTCTCCCACTTCCCTCCTTTTCACTTTTCAGCAACCCAGTTTGGTCTAGAAGCCAAAAATGCAAACAGCAGAATTGCTGATCTGAAGAAGTACCTGTGCTTACTAGATGACATTTAAAATTATTTCTTTAAAAACAGGAGTCATAACTTTTGTACAGACACCCCAGTTTTAACCTGAGCATTACATTTTGGCCACTACAAAAAAGACTAAATTTCTCTGGGTATAAATCCAGTCAAATCCATGCAGTTACCTCCTGTTTGAATTTGGCCCAACATGCCTAAAAACCCCTTTGGGATGGTTCAATTCCAAGCATTGCACTAATCCAATCTCCTGCAGCTGCTGAATGCTGTGATATTTGGTGTCAGCACACGGCATCTGAGACTTTTTGACACAATCTTGGTGTAATTAATAGAGTATTTAATTGCTTTTTCACTTTTCACCAGGTCTGTGAGCTTTTGGATTCACACTGAAAAGCTTCAGAACAAATCCTTCTTTCAGTGTGACAAAATATCTTGCTCAAGTCAGAGAAAATTTTTCTTTCTTACTTCTCTCAGTTTAGTGTCTACTGTGAAGATGATTTTCAGAGATCAAGAAAAGCATATAATGTTTAAAACAAAACATTTGTTAACTAAGGATTTCCTGGATATTTCTGCTTTCTTATTTATACTACGTCCTGGACCTTGTGAAATCACTGTTTAACTTTCAGTATTATTTATGGAAGCAAGCCTGTTGCTGTTTCCAGATCTCACAGAGAACTTTCAGTTTGCAGTTTCAGTACCAGGTGTATAGTCCTGGTTTAAATTAATCAACTAAAAAAGCCATATAAAATAAGTATTTAACCCTCTCACACCAGAGACCTTCACAGCTAGGATGTTTTTCTACCTCTAAGCTCTCTCGTTGGAGTCGGGCTCCTGAGTCTTCAACCTTCCTCTTCCATGACAATTTGGAATTTGGGAATGGACAGCCTTTTCAGAGCAGCAGAGGTAAGCACTAATTCTGGGGTTTTTCTGTAGTGCACAGAGAGAGATTTGAAATATTGCCCCCTTGGTTATACATACAAAATACCAAAGCATGGAAAGAGATTCTAGGAAATGAACAAATTTTATGAGGCTTTGCATGCTGTCACTATTGATCAAAACTCTTCAATCCACAGCAGAAAGAGGCAGACAAGGCATAATGATTCAGAGCACTGGATGTGTGATAAATCATTATCAACTTCTGTGCTGTCAGTGTGACTACTCTGACTTAACAGCCAGGAGGGAAAAAATCAGCTTCAAGTGGGACCCTCCTGAGCACATGGCCCTGGATTTGCAGGCTGTAGCACTATGTGCTGTCCCTCACAGCTGCACAATTTGAGTGCAAAGAGATTTAAAATGTGAGCAAATCAGAAATCAACGTTTTACATTCATTTGCATGGGTAGAAGTGACTGTGCATACAGGAAGTTCACGTGGCTGCTCCAAGCCAGGCTGGAAATGGTTGCACAATAAGGACTACAATGAAAATGATGACAGCAATAATAAGTAACTAATTTAAAACTCTGCTCAGGTGCTGCCTTACCTTGCAGTCCTCTTGCTGACACTTGTAGTTTTGTGTTACATGACACGGGATCACTGCTCCGGCTCCAGCACCACACCAGCATTGGGGAAATCCACTCAGGAGGCTCCTGGGATGACACACAGATGTTGCAGTCTGATGACAGTAGAAGAATGGAATATTGTTATTTTACAATGTTGTTTTTCTTTTAAACCTGGGGAAATACATCCCTAAGTCTTTATTTAAAAGAGAAAATATTAGGACTTCAAAATCAAGCACGCAGTGAAATTAGAAGATTTCAGTGTTAGAAAAAGAAGCCAGGAATCTTGTAATTAAAGATGCCTTCAGGGCATATGCATGGAAAGGCAACCTTTATTCTGGCATTTTCTAACTTCAGTGTACTTGCAAATTATGCATATTTTGGCAAAGATTTTGTATCTGTAAAATGTATATATTATATATAGAACTGAATTAATCTCTGATATATTTTGCCTCATAAATACAGTTTCCTGTTTCCATGCTAGAATCTACAGCATTAACATATTCACATGCCAGTTGCTGGATTTATTCTTGATAATCCAAAGGCTGTGACTGGATGTGCTCAGCCTCTCCAAATTTCAGTCTTATCTAGCATTTTTAGTGAGTCACTCAGATAAATTATCTGAATGTCCTGGTAAAGTGACTTCTCTTGTCCAGGGGCTCTGGAGAGCTCCAATTTCCCCCCCCCCCCCCCCACATCTGACACACAATTATGGGTTTAAATGCTAAGACTGATGAACAGAATTTTTCTTCTTTTTCACTGATTTAATTTTTGAGAATGTGTAATGTTGTACCAAGAATTTCTAAATAAAAGTAGTTTTAAAAACACTATGTTAGCAAGAGCGTGGCAAATTTATTTCGGTGTGCAACAAGCCACATAAAGAAAAAGCAACACAATTAATCTGAAAATAATCTTCCTGTGGAATTGGAAAAATGAAAGAAAGGCTGGAGAAGGAGAGACACACTAATTCATTTTCTTGCAAATCATATAAGAATGTGACATATTCATTTGTACCTGAACAGAGTATTTCATTCGCCAGGAAAAAAAAAAGTTTTCTATATTTTTGCCCCATAAACTAAATAAATGACCTAACAAATTATAAAAGAAAAAAAGAACATATTTAACTTTTATTGCACTCAAATATTGAATCATACACATGGCTCATTTTCATTCATGTCTTCTTTCTGCAATATAAATGTTATGCAAAAGCATCAAAACTGCTCTTTGCTGCTGCCTTCAAGTGGAAGTTTCTCTGTGTATTATGCAAACATTTGAGTCCTATTTAATTCAGTGAAAACTGAGGCACACAGAGTCAGGCACTGAGGCCTCTGTTGGACCCAGGAGCCGAGCACAGAGCCGTCAGTATTGCACCTGCACACCCATCCCGTGGCCTCTTCCCTCTTTCCTGCCTGGGGACATTTTTGGGGACAAAAAGGCAGGCAGAGCACCGAGCACCCTCTGACAGGCTCAGAGAAGTGCTGTGCCCACTGGAAACACCCCAGATGCCAAGAACACCAACCACGTTGGGATCAGGAAATCCTGACAGCCTCCAGGGAGGGGTTAATGAAGGATAAGTGTGTACATTTGCTGTTTGGTGCTCAAATAGCACTTCCTTATGACAGCATGCATTACTTAATCTGCAAAGGTCAATGGATTGCTCTTTAGTTCCTTCCAAATGCCTGTGCAATGAACTTTGTCATTTTTCATACACATTTCTCAGCAAAGAACTGGTGGTACAGGTTTGAGGCTTAAAATGCCTCTTCAGCTGCAAACACCTCTCACTGCACTGTATTTCCACATCCCCCCACAGCGTTAGAACTGTCAGAGTCACTAAGCAGAGACTCCCCTGTAGCCTCACTCTCAATTTCCACAGAACCTTGCACAAGCTAAACAATAAGAAGTACAATTATCAATTTCCTTTTAATCCTCTTGCAATATAAATGATCAGCCAAAGTATTGAACGTGCAACACAAGGGCAAAGAGATGTAGGAAAATTGAGATAATGTTATCAACCTGCAGTGTGGCTGTGGTTAACATCAGCTTGGAGGAGCAACTTACTCTGCATTAGATCACTTCAAAAAAGAGGTGGAAATATTGCAGGTCAACAGCTTGTCCAAACTGCATAAATGCCCAGAGAATGGTATGAATGAGCAAAGCCCTAATCCTGGGAGCTAAAGCACACAGCTGCTGCTCCCCTTTCCCCATGTGGTGCTCCACTGGAACCAGGCATGCTGCTGTGGACACCCAGACCCCAGGTTTGGGATATATTCTGACCCAGTGTGGATGGTTGGAATAGCACTGGAAATCTCCACGCAGCACCAGGACAGCGGGGTTTAACTTAGCAGGTAGTGGAATGCACAAGCACAGCACAGAGACAAGACTGGGGAATTAGGCTGCTGGCAAGTAGCAGCTGAAAGCTGATTGAGCAC
Source organism: Vidua chalybeata (assembly GCF_026979565.1). Lineage (NCBI taxonomy): Eukaryota > Metazoa > Chordata > Aves > Passeriformes > Viduidae > Vidua > Vidua chalybeata. The sequence goes on along the minus strand of NC_071547.1, from coordinate 2,932,682 downwards.
AACAGATTGGGCTTTCAGACTGGACAGATAGGCAGCAGCTATTTAAATGGAGTATTAACAGTTTTGCTCTTAATTATTTCCAAACCTTCCAGCTAATGCAAACTCAGCACGGCATGTATTTTGGCCTCAATTAATTATTTGTTGTTTCTGTGTGAATCCAGCTAAAAGAAGGCTGAGTGGTTTGTTGAGAATTTTTGCCCCTTTAAAATAATTCTCTTAAGTGCTTGGCTTACTTCTGCAAGCAGCTGTCATGTAAGTAACTGAATCTATGCCTCACAAAAATGGTCACTTTCTCCATTTCAAGTGGAATTTCTTTCTGAAATGACACTGCCCTGCAAGCCAACAAATGGTCACCATTCTGCCAAGTGGCAGGTGGAAGGCCATGAAACTCCAGAGCTAAATGTGGAAACTCTACGCCTTCAGAAAAGGGAGATTCCTGTCTTGCCTATCTTGCATCTTACTTTTTAGTCTGGGAGGAGGTGACATTGAGGCATTTCTATGTCTGGAACAGCTTTTTCTAGAATTTTCTGGAAGTATTTATTAGGAAATTTTCTCCCAGATCCGCGCATAGTTAGTCATGTGAAAGTCACAACAGCTGGTTTACTCATCAAAGAATAAACAATTACTAATAAAAATGTCAAACCCTCCTAAACATCTCTGAAATAAGGAAATTATCTTCCTAAATATGTTTGAACAGACTGCTTTAATGCATCTATTTCCAAAAGAGGTCTGTTTTTATATCTATACTTTCTATATATCCTCCTTAATACACATTTTGAATAAAATACCTGAGATCTCTCATCAATACTAATCCAATATGGATCCAGACACACAATAGCACTTGTGACAGATAGGACAGAATGTCCTACATGACATTTATTCAGCTTGTGAGAGGACAGACATATAAAGCTTATGGCAGCATAAAGTAAAAAAGGTTCATGGAGCCAACACATGGTCCAGTGTACAGAGAGTGACTGACACAAAGCCAGCCCATCCCAAAATCTGACACATATTTTCATTGTCATGGTGAATTTATAGCCTGAGATTTTTATAGTCTTTTCCTCAAAAATCAAACAAAAAACCCCAAAAACAAACAAACAAACAAACAAACCAACCCCAAAAACAAAACCAAAAATGACCCAACCCAAAGCCCCCTTCAATTTCTGCTTTTTATTTCATTGCACTTAGGAGAAGGAGAATGTTCTGTCATCGAATTGACGTGAGAATGAGTTTAACTGAGCCTCTTTCCTAATCAGAATAATTGAATTGATGCTTCTTTGAGCCAAAACAGTAAAAAAAAATAAACTACTGGTACTACTTTGGTGTATAATAGCTTTCAGGCCTCTTGTTTGGATGATTCAGAAGGAATCAAAATGTACAGAAAGAGTAACAAAACTCAGTCTTGTGTCAGCCAGGATCAAACAAAAGGACTAACTGGCAAGTCATGGTTTCCAGTGGCAACCACAGTTTTTCAAGCCAAGATTGTTAATGGATAGGATATTAGGGGTTTCATTAAAAAAAAAAAAAATGGACATCACATTTAGTAGGAGTTGAAATGAGCTGCATACATCCCATGCCACATGGAAAGACATCTCTTTCCCATCAGCCAAAATGTCTGTACAGAAAGAAACATAAAAGCAACAGAAGCTGTTCATGGTTGCAGCACATCCAGCATAAAATGGCTATAAAATGCCCCAAATTCTAGTATTTTGAGGCCTTAACAGGTATCACAAAACCACCCAAAAATTGTCTCAACACATCAGAGTACTGAATGCTCCAAGTTTTCTTATGGAAGAAGAGCATCCCCAGGCTTTGAAGGAATACCTGCCAGATTCCCACAGCTTGGTGATTGGACATTTTTTTTTCCAAGTGGTGCTTGCCTTTAAAAGTCACTTTAATCAGAGGAGATCTCCCAGCTTTGCAGAGCACCAGGGAATTCTGCAGAGCAAATATGAATTAGCAAATCCACTTATCCCTTCCCGCAGTTGTCATAAACAGGTGCTGCATGAACACAGGCCAGAAACAATTCATGTCTTCACCATTCTCAATGAGATTTTAATTTGTCTTTCTTCTTAGCTTTTTTCTGTGACATTTGAAATGAGCAGACTCTTGTATCTGCAAGGTTATCAAGTTCACATTTGGGAATGGTACATGAACTCTACACATTGCCCCGAGGCCCAGGCCTGAAGGAATTGCAAGTGTGCAGAGATGGAATATGCAAAGACAGGAATAGGAGGTGGTTTAACCCAGCAGGCAGCCAAACACCACCCAGCCCCTCACTCACTCCACTCGAGCAGATACTGGCAGGAAAATTAACTCTGTCCCAGGCAACACCAGGACACAGGAGCACAGTGACACTGCTCACTGTGAGAAGGAAAAGTGCATTTTTGGACTGGGGAGGCAGAGGTGCATGGAAAATGATGTGATTTGGAACAACAGTGCTTCTCCCTCCCTTTGCACGGGTACAAAGAGCTCCAGAAGTGTTGTTCCAGTTCGGTGCTGCCACAACTCCCCATGTGAAGGCAGCACCAGCCAGGAGTGGAGTAGCAAGAATGCTGGTTGTGTTCTTTCAGTGCTGCAAGATTTCTGGCTGCCACACCTAAATTATTCCTGGAGTACCTGGTGCTCCTCCTCCCCCTCCTGCACGGCTGACGGAAGCTACAACGTGGCCCTCATTTTGCAGCAAGTCTCAACAAGAGCAGTAAACAGTCCGCAGCATTCCTGGCACACAGAGCAGACGGGAGCAAGAACTGGCTTTAGCAGTTGCCATCCACAAGAGACAGAGTATATTTTCCAGTTAGGAATTCTGGATAAAAGCTATGAGCCCTGGATAGACACTTGTACTGCACCTTCCATTTCAGCTATAGATTCTAGAATTTGCAGTCAGATATGGCAGGACAATGTCTGATAATGCTTTTGCTTTCTCTTTCAATCCAAGCTTCTTTTCACTACTCCATTGAAGGCAACTTTATACAAATGTGTCCAAAAAGCACAGTGTGGTGCTGCATGTTCTTCACATTTCCAGCAAGAAAATTAGATTATTTAATTTTTCATTTTATTTAATCATCTTCTGATATATTTATCTCTATAAATTTATATGTATTCATTTATCACTATATAGTAACTGAATTTTGATACTAAATACCATTAGTAGGGCAGAGACAAGAAGTGCTTACCCACATGAACCAGTGTTAGAATTAGAACTGCATTTCTTAAAATTTTGATCCATTATTGGTTAAGAAAAAAGTAAGAATCTTCATCTACTATGCACTTGGATTCTAAACATCATTTTGCCTAGTTCAAAGATTCTGTATTATGTCTCCAGCTGGCTTTTTCTCAGAGCTATACAGCTGGAGCACAAAAGTGTTCTGAAATGTCCCAACTGAATTTCAAATGAATATCAGAAATAGGCAAGGATATACATGATACATGCAGAATATGTGTCTAGGGAAATCACAGAAGATCTAGTTTCCACTAGTTGGTTATACATAAATTATTTAGGCAGTAAGCCTGTTGATTAGCTGGAGGCAAAGATATCTATTTTAGGTGTACTTATGGTCAGGATTAACTCATGAAACTTGGATGGCATCTCCCATAAAATGGCTAAAATCGTTTCAGCAACCTCATGCAAAAATTAGATAGTCTCTTTTTTATCACTTTTTATATTTTTTTTAATTATTTTTTACTTTTCCTTAACAAATAGGACATGATTTTTGAAAATCATGTGATAAATGTCTTACAAAACTACACTAGAAACTATTTAGGGTGACAGGAGAAGAAAGAGGACTGGGAGCCAGGAGACCATTTCTATTTCTAGTTCTGCCATAGACTGTGTGACTGTGACTTTGAACCTCAGCTCCCGTTTTTGTGAAATGGGGATGACAATCCTGTTCCCTCAGGGATATTTTATAACATAATTTTAATTTCTTTAAGGTTTATAAAATGCTTGAGACCCTTGATTAGAAGCTGCAAATGCAAATAATTAATCAAGTAACAGCAAACAGTATCAGCACTACTATTATTATTGTAAAGAATAAGAATATGTGTTAATGTTATTAATATCAAATTATAAGCTCACTAGCATTGTTCTGACAAAAAACCCAACCTGCACAGTGCAGGAAAATCACTGTAGCTCACTTCTAGGAACAAGAATGCTGCCAGCAGAGTTTCAATATGAGACTAGAAAAGACTTCTTTAAGTTCTCCATCTGAGCAATTGTAGGTGGTAAAAATGAATATATTTTCAATAATGCTTTGTGACATGGGAGCAGAAACAGCTTTAAGAGCTTAACAGTATTTTTAAAATATGACTCAGGGGAGGTTTTCTTTTTCTAACAGAACTGGGGGGGGAAAAACCACCCAGGAGTTAAACAATCTTTTAGAAACCCAAAACCTTGAAATAGAACAAGAATTGTAGGTCAGGATAATTTGAGTTCACATGCAACATCGTTGACATATAATAAATCTATGCATAAAAAAGCAGATGTCTTATATTGGAAGCATTGAGTTCTGGCAGATAAACTGTAAGAATTTCTGTTCTGTGAGTGATCAAAACCTACCACAGGTAATTTGGGAGCTTAAACCCCTTTGAAAACCTGTCATTTCTGTAAAATACCTAGATAGATTGTATTAAGTGGTAGAAATGAGGTGAGGAAATGGAAGCATAGGAGATCAATATAACATTTATTCCACTAAAGAAAAACATGTTCAGGTTTGGTTAGAGTCACATTAATAGAGGATGAAGGCAGTCCAGCAGGTTTTTTTCCTCCTGAATAGCCCATGTTAGGAAGCATTTGTGAAAACCTTAGAAAGGTAGGGAAAGGTGACAGACACACAGTACCCACTAATCTTACCACAAAAATATTGCCTTTTAAAAAACAAAACCCATGTGGATTGTGGGTTACACAGATTTCTGAGGGTTCAGACTAGAAGACTTTAACTGGTAAACCAAAAAGAGTATTTGGTTTCAATCCCTCATTTTGTCTTATTTCATGTCAGAGAGAAAAAAAATTACCTCAAAAGAATTTTATATTAAAGAGAATTTTGGAAATTATATTTAATATACCCCATAACCAACAGAGGAGATGGTTTAACAGCATACAAGAATTTTATCAGTGTCTGAAAACTGAAGTGTGCTACTTCACTGTATTACTAATAACTACCTATGAGTTTGGAGGAAATCCTCCACCAGCAACAGAGAAACTTCAGCTTTGTCATATCACAAAGTGTCAGAAGTCTAAGAAAAGTGGTAGTCATGTGTCATTAGTCCTAAACAGTGCCTGAAAATGGAGTCATCTCCATGAGTAAGAAAAGCTGTTCAGTCTTACATTATTGCTACTCACCTACATGGAGTGCACCTACATCTCTTCCTTTCAATATTGAAAAGTCAGAGAGAGTGTGACTTTTCCTTGTGATTCAGCAAATACATTGAATGGCAGAAGCCCATGCCATGGTGGAACTGTTTGTGGCACCGTGCAAGAACTCTGGAAAAAGGGAAATATTTATTGTTGTACAAACACCTTGATTAATGCCTCTGAAAGGGTCAAGAGATTAAAAAAACAAGTTTTAAAACCAAGTAATTCAGGTTCACTTAAACCAGAGTCTTCCTGCACAAAGCCTGAGTAACTCCTTTGCTCAGGAATTGGTGGCCCACGACCACCAGTAAAGTAATTCAACTTTCTGTTGCACTCTTGAGTGCACTCTCAGTATGAAGTTCTGCAGGTAACTACTACACAACATGATCACAGCTATGACACTCCTCACCTTGTTACAGAGAGAAAACACAGGGCAGTTCTGTAACACCCTACAAACAACAAACCACCATTTTCTAAACATTGTGCTTGGCCATGCAGCCCCCTAAAAGCTCCCAGCCCCATCTACAGAGAGCAAAACTGAGATCCAGAAGCCTACAAGGAATATTTACACAAGAAAAAAAATTGCAGCAAGCTGCCAAATTAATTAGAATTAGACCGTGATTATATGGAAAAATCAGGTCAGGATGAGATAAGAATTCAAATCATGTGGGCACCAACCAGTGCTTTATTTCTAAAGTTGATGTGCATTTTTTAAAATAACAGTCCAGCTGATTTCTTTTCCAGGGAACTGACTCACCATCAAAATAAGGAGAAATTATTTTTTCAAATATGTATGATGGACGTTGGTTCTGATAAAATGTTTCTCCCTCCCATACACCTAAGTCTCCTACTGACACAAGTATGGGGTACACAGATTTTTCCAAGCAGAGAAATAGAGACTCCCATGGAGTCTCCTGAGAGGAACCAAATGATCATGAATAAGATATAGAAATAAAATAAGAAACCTAGCAAGCCAATCTGTGATCTCTCATAGTTACTGTCACTGAGATCAGACTCTGTCTCTCTGCCTCTTTACACTTCCAAGGCAGCAAGGAGCTCTTTGTGCAGGAACAGAAATCCAGTTCCAGCAACACCATCCTTTGTGTTCACAGTCTCTCAGTCTCTGTGGAAGCCAAATTCTACCTGCTGCTGATACAGGAACACACATTGCCAAGGAATAAAAATTATTCAGAATAAACTCAGATTATCTTAATTATCAACATTCAAACTCATATTTTATCACTTATTCCTCTGCTGGGTTTGTGTAACTGTTTCATCTCAGTATTTTTTGCATTTTGCTGTTTAAGCTATAAGCTTCTTAAAGGGGGAGAGAGGGGAAAAAAAAAACCCTTGACATAATACCTTGAATTCAAAGAGCAAACTGACTGGAAAAAATAGTTACTATATTTAAACTGCATTATCCTATGACAGAACTGCAGATTTAAAACCTTTCCACTTTGATACAGCACTTTTGCAGCTTTTTAATATGCCTTAGTAAATTTCTACTGGCTGAAACATTTTAATAACTGTAATTTCAGAGGAATAAAATAGTACTGTGGGAGGAAGAAACAATGCTCCCATTTGTCACTCATGAAGACTTGTATTTGAAATCAGCCAGGGTGATGAGAGCAGTGAGTTTGGTGGTCTCAACATAAGCCCCATTAGGCAATTAGCCAGTCTGCAAAAATCATGACATAATTTGGCACAATTAAGCAGAATATTCTCACTTTGCTACATTCACTGAAAGAGATCCTATTGCAGGTCAGCATCCACGTGTTTTGGCTCAACAACTGGCATTTTATGTTGTGCTCTTCCATGCTGAGTTTAGCTCCACTCAAAACTATTAATCTTGTTTGAAAATTGAGCTACAAAACATATGTGTTTGTGTACAGCAAGAGACAATTCACATTATGACCAGTAACTCTGCTGTGAATCTGCTTTGCAGCAGTAGGGATGACTTAATGTTATTGCAATTTGAAGGAAAGCATCCTGCAGTCCTCTCTCAGGCCAAATTCCCATTTACTTCAATTAGTAAGCATTACAGGAACTGCTTTAATGCTGCTGCCTGATGTGTTGGCTGCTTCTTCTTAATATATTACAGTGAAAAAAGGTAGTAGGCCAAATGTATGAATCTACACTTCCATTATGTACATGGAATCTCAGCAAGGCCAAAACTGCCCCATTTTGTTGTGGTTCTTTCCCAGGTACCACTCAAAGGGGTTCCACTCTAATGACAAACTGCAACTTTGCAGCAGCAAAATGAATTGATTTCCTTCCTTAAAAATGGAGAATGCAAAGCTCTCTGCACCTGCTGGAAGCCTGGAAGCTTTCATGAGCTTCTTTGCTTCAGGCAGAGCTGAGGTGCTGTCATATTGATTTGGGTCAAAATAGCCATCTTTAGCTAAACATGTCCTTTAGATAACCATCTTCTTTAAGAGACAAGACAAATGTCATGGAAAGCTTTATGAATCCTTGCAGAGCGATGGGAAACAACACTGATTTCAACTCACAATTCTAAATTTGTATGATCTCAAGTGATGCCAAATTTAGCAGGTACTGCTTCTGCTGCAGTGTCTACATGGGTATTTGCAGCTCCTTCTGCACTGTGCTGTCTAGACCATGAATTGTATCTGCAAATGTTTCTCAAATGTGTAGCTGTCAGAGGATTTGAAAGGGATCACCTGCAAAGGAATCCTCAGCAGCAGCACTGGTCCTGCACTTCTAGGGAAGGACAGGGAAAGGACTGTGAAGGAAATGCAGAGGTTATTCTACCCTGGAAGAGAAAGAACTGTAGAACAGCCCTTAATTCAGTAATTCTTCTCTCAAAATTCACTGAACCATAATAGAACACGTGACAGAAATAAACACGGGCAGAGGACTGTGCTTCCAGGTTCTTTCCAGATTTTATCTAGGGTGGAAAAAAGGGGGAAGAATCAAGTTCTCTCTACTGAATGGACGAGAGAGAAACAACGAATGGGAGCTGTAGCTGAACTAGTGAACTCCAGAGAATGCCAAGAGTTCTCCAGGATTTGCTAGAATTCAGACTCTTGCCTTCCTAGCACCATTTCCTTCTGTTAAGAAGTTGGATAGAAAGAACACAGTAACTACTTTATTCTACCCTCTGCCAAGATCTAATTGCATGTGCCATGCCTCTGGTATGCTTAAAATAATTTTCCATAAGGTCTTTGGGAAACAGGCACAAAAAGGAAACCAAGAATGACATAGGAAATAAAACACAGAAATACAAATAAAATGAAATGCGACCTGGGTTTCTTTCTAGTATCATTCTGTTTTGAGAATTGTTACAGATGCTTAATTGTAATACTTTAAAATAGTAAGAAAATGAAAAGCAGGACTTTCAAGTCCATTACATGTGCACTTGTACATGAAGGCTAGTAAATACGCTTGTGTGTAAAAATAATGCTTGGTAAATGTATTTTTACAAAAAAAACTTATATATAATCCAGGTTTCATTAATGTGGTAGAAGGGAAGAAACTACTCATAGAGATATATCGAGCTGTTATTGAAATACATTAATTCAAGTAGCTGGCATTATTCCATATGGAATTATTGTGTAAATAATGTATTTTTAATGTTGCATATGCATGTGTACATGTTTTGGGGATGGTGGCATCACAGGTTCATGCCGTATCAAGAAAATTATTAAAACTGGTTAAAAAATGACAGTAAATTGTATAAATTATATGCACCTGTCATGTTGACATTCCTCACCTCTGTAACAAGCTAAGTCTGTTTAGGTGTAGTGTGAGGTATGAAAAGCAACATAACTCTACTGATGCAACCTTTGCCCATGCTGATTAATCCTGCTGATAAGCAAGATGAAATTAATATGGGCATGGCATGGAATAAGTGATTGCCTTACCTGAACTAGGTCATCAGATCTAGCTCAGGAATTTTCATTCAGAACTGCCCTGTGAAGTGTAGGCTGTCAAGTTATCCTTCCTTGGACCTTGGCCATTCACAGAGGAGTCTTTTCGAGCAGTTGCACTTTTGCTAGAAAGGCTATAGGGCCACACATACCCTAGAACACCATAATTTTACATGGGCTGTCCCCTCTCCATCCCTTTTCTAGCACAGAGGTAAGACTGAGATATTTCATTCCAGATCAGTTTCTTATAGCATGGTGCTGTGGGTGGTTTGTAAGTGGTGGAAATGCAGATTGTAGGTAGGATCTGCATTTATGTAAGCCAGCACACATGTAGGGATCAGCTCTGGTATTTGCACAGGCATATGTACACAGGAACATCACTTGGAACCAAGTTTTAAAGGTGTTTATGCTGATCGGCTCGCTGTGTTGTGCGTGTGTGTTGCAGGTGTATTAATGTCAGTTGGTGCCGATTTCTCTTTGGTTTGTGTTCACTGAAGTTCCCATAAATTACCGGGTGGGATTGGACGGATCAGTCAATTCTCTGTGCTCTCTCTCGGTTCCTGTGCCTGTGCCAGGGCCGAGACACGGTGCTGAGGAAAGCTGGTACCTCACCCCACAGCCGCGCTGAAATCACAGCGTGCAGTTTATTCCTCCTCACGTTATCGCCGGGGCTGAGTGTGCTGTCACCGGGATGTGTGCGACGGCAGCTGGGGACACTGCTCAGTGCCAGCGCAGGGCACGACCTCTGGGGAGCGACCCCCGCCACAGCACCGAGGCACATGGCCCTCACCTCTGCACACTCGTGATGCATGAGGCTCCTGTCGCGACAGAGGCCGGTGCAGCCCCACAGAATCACGGTCTTTAGGGTTGGAAGGGACCCCTGAGATCGCCCAGTCCAGCCCTCTGCCAAGGCAAGGCGAGACAGGAACGCGCCCAGGTGGGTTTGGAATGTCTCCAGAGAGGGAGAATCTACGGCCTTCCTGGGAGAGCCTCACCCTCACACTCTGACCGGATGATGCTCCTGTCGCGCCAGAGCGCGCCAGCCTCAGTCACCCTTTGACCGGATGATGCTCCTGAGGCGGGGGCCAACCCCAGACTCACCCCTGGACGGGATGAGGCTGCAATCACGACAGGGTGAGGGCAGTGCTCACAGGACGGCTGGCGCTCCTGTCGCGACACGCGCCGGTGCAGCTCCGCGCCAACCCCCGCGCCAAGACCCCAATGGCGGGCAGCTCCCCTCAGGCCGCCCCGCTCCCCCTCACCGCGGGCTGAGGCCGGGACAGCGGCGGGAAAGCGGCCACCGCACCTGCGGGGCTGTCCCCGTGCGCAGCGGAAGCGGCTCCACCGCGGCGTGAGGCGCAGCCGCCGCCGGGCCCCACGCGGGAGCACGGGCGGCAGCGGGACCGCGCTGCGCAGGGGCCGCGCCGCAGCCATCGCCTCCGCCCCGCGGGCGGGGCCGCCAGCATGCCCGCCCCGCGCCCCGGCCCCGCCAATGAGCGGCGTCCACATGCCGCGGCGGCGAGAGAGCGCCGGGCGGCCCCCGAGTTACATTAGAGCCGCCGCCGCCGCCGTGCGACCGGAGCGAGCGGAGGCAGCGGCGGGCGCGGGGGAGCCCGAGCCGTGACGGCGACAGCGGCCTGGGCCGGCCGGGGGGGAGCGGGCTGCTAGAGAAGGAAGGAAGGGGGCGATCCTGACCCTTCGCGGGCAGCGGGGCAGCTGCGGCTTTTTCTCCCCCGCGCCGTTATCGCCCTCCGTTACCGGGGGCGGCTCGGAGCCGCTGAGGCGAGCGGAGAGGCCGCTTGGCCACCTGGACGCGGCCCATCCCCGCAGGGACCCGCCGCGGCACCGAGGCGACCGCGGCTCCGGGGGCCCGCGCTCTCCCCGCCCGAAGTCCCTCGTCCCCGCCGGAGAGGCGGCTCGGCTCCCTCGGAGGCGTGAGGGGTGGGAGGGGGGTGGGGGCTTTTTTTTTTAAATTTTTTTTTTTTTTTAAGGGCAGCTTTCCCTGTTTTTTTTTTTTTTTAAATTTTTTTTTTCCTGCCCCTCCCGGCCTCCTCCGCGAAGAGAGAGGTGTGCTCGGGCCCCTCTGCTGCGGGAGAGGGTCTATGGTGATAGCACGGGGGTGGTGAGGGCTGAGGAGGGGTCTCGCCGCCGCCCCCGCCGCCGCTGAGGAGGAGGAGAGGGAGGAGGAAGAGGCGAGGCACGGCACCATTTGCTGCTCCCTGCCCCAGCCATGGAGAACGCGCACACAAAGACTGTGGAGGAAGTTTTGGCTTATTTCGGCGTCAACGAGAGCACCGGGCTCAGCCTCGAGCAAGTGAAGAAGCTGAAGGAGAAATGGGGCTCCAACGGTAGGTGAGGCGGCCCGGCCGCGGGGATGCTGCCGCCGGCGCTCGCCCTCTTCCCCCTCTGCTCCCTTCCCCAGCCCTCTCTGCTCTCCCTCATCCTTGCCGGGGCCCTGTGCGAGGCCTAACGCGTGTGCACTGGCAAAGCCGGCATCTCTTCCAGGACCCGGAATAGGAGCGAGGGAGAGAAGATGGCTGACTTGAACTCCACCTCGTGGGTTTCTTTCAATCCCGAGCTTGCAGGGCTGCTCTGGGGAGGAGGGTGTCACCTCCGTTCCCTTTCACCCTTACGGTGGGAAACCTTCTTCCATTCTGAAATGAAGCGCTTTGGCGTTTGGGATTTGCCTTTTTTTCTTTTTTTTTTTTTTTTTTTTTCCTCGTCTTGACCTTCATTTTCCCCAGCTTTTTAGCGCCTTTCAGCCCCTTATTTTATAGTCTCTCCAGTCGGGACACAAAATTCAGTCGATTTTTTAAAATCCTCACTTCTTGGTTGTCCTAGTCCCTTTTGAATTCCCTTGCCCTTGTGTAAAAATGAAAATCTATGAGAAGATTACACGGTGGAAGTGTTTTTTTAGCTTTAACACTGCTTTTATGCCTCTTGGGTTACTAAATCTAGTTGCAGGAACATAAAGGGGAGAGCAGAAATAAGGACATACCCTTAAAATGGAGGAAAGAATCTGAAATATTTTTAACCAAGTTTGATGGTTTGTGTTTTTTTGTTTTTGAAGTGAATGTGGAGGAAAAGCTTTGTCAGAAAGCATTTGAAGAGCGTTTTGAGCCTTTGACCCTTTGTGTGCAGCAACAGCAGAAGTCCCACAGCTGGCTGGAGTGATGACTTGGCTGAATTATAACCCTTGGCACATTCCTGCGAACCTTTATGTGTCTTAAAATGCAAAACTCTCAGGCCCATTCACACACTCTGGTGAAAAGAGCAGCCGGAGCGAGGATTTCAGTGTGTCTGTCAAATCCAACTCAGCTGAGCGTGCAATTTAGGAAGAATATCTGGTGTGGATGCCTGATAATGCTCTAATGTGTTTTCTTTGATGATTTCTTTTCTTTCACATGCTTCCTGGAAAAATCTTCCACTAACAGAGCTGCCGGCAGAGGAAGGTGAGCATGGTTATGAAATCTTCTGCTAATTCTTGTTGATAATTAATTTTTGTACATGTGCGTGACTCAATGGCTTTGTTACATATTGCAGGAAAAACCTTACTCGAGCTTGTGATTGAACAATTTGAAGACTTACTAGTTAGAATTTTGTTGCTGGCTGCTTGCATATCTTTTGTAAGTATGATTTTTTTTTTTTAAATTTCCTAGGGTTCTGTATGGCAGAGTGACATATTCCAGTGTATATGACCTGTACATACTGAAATTATTCTTTCTTGCTGGATAGATGCAAGATTGCTGTCTCTTAAACTAGTTCCTTGTGACAAGGTTTCTGTGTGGTGGCCAACAAAAATTTTGGGGAGTCTTTCACTGCATGAGTCATAAGTACATAACTGCACCAGACAGGTATTTTAAAAAGTGCTTCTCATTCAACCCAGTTTGCTTCTTTGAGGTGGGATTTCCCAATGCTGCTGTTGGCTTTGAAAATTAACCTTGAGTAAGTAAGCGTTTAACTGGACATTCTTCTTGCCTTTGGGTTAATCTTTATCAAGCTCGATGTATAATCGTTGGAAGACGTTTTTGGATGCAAGGCAGACTGTAAATAGAATCTACATGGCGAATATTCCAGTTGCCTTCCCTTTCTGATAATAGCAAGGTGACAGTTGTTGCTTTTGACAGTGACAAGAATGTTGACGGCTGTGATGGCACCATTGTTGACCAAATTTGGTAACTGACCTTTGGATAGTCAAGTCATTAAATGGACATCTTGCTTTGCATACAGGACTAAAAGAACAAGAATGTTTTCACTTTTTTTTTTTCTTTTCTAAAAAAAAGCATGATTAGGCAATCTTCTTATATTATGTGCAAATGGTATGTGCTTGCTGAAAAACTGGAAAACGGAGTGAAGACTCAGAAGGAAGGTGAAGGCTGTATTTCTTGGGGAACTGGACAACAGAAACAAAAGCTTGCAGAGTATTAAATTGTTTAGGTAGGGAGTAAAAGTTTACAGTAGACTTTGCCCTGGAGTTGTAATTAACTACTTGAAAAAAAAAAAAAAAAATGCTGCAGCTCTTGGGGGGAGTGGAAATTGTGGTGACTCTTTAGCTAAGGGCAAGCTAATTAGGATGGGCAGAGGAGAATGTGCTCTGGAGCTGTTGTGTGGTGGGGGAAGGGTTGCCTTGGTGCTGCAGTTTGTGCTGTCCTGGGGATCTGCTCACCCCACACCAACACCTTCCAGAGGCCTCTGGCTTTGGGTCTGTAATTCACCAGTACCAGCTGAGCAGAGCCTCAGTGACATCAGACCTGACCATGGAGACAGATGTGCTTCTCTCACTCCTCTCTTTCCTGGGGAGGAAATCAGGCTGGCTATTGAAAATTGAATAAACAGTCATTGAAGAGCATTTTTTTCTTTTTCCCCCTTTTCCTCACAGAGGGTGAGAAGGGGATGTCGTTTTGTTCCTGAAAAGTCAGGAGTGTTTCTGTCATCTCATGAGACAAATGACAGCGCAGAAGTTTGTTAGCTTTCCGTGCCAAAGTAAATTAGTTGTTTTTATTATAAACAAGTAAGTGAAAAATCAGATTTCCCAAATTAAAGCTTTGATTACTGAGTCTGAGTAAGTATGAGACCAGACTGACAGAGGTCATAGAACATACACTGCTGAGTCCTCTTGGAAAACTTGATTAGTAGCTGAATTCACTTGCTTTTTTCAGTATGGTTAATTTTTCTATCTAATTAAGAGGAGATTGTAGTCTAATGGAGTGTGGGATAGATTTGGGTTCTCTGCTTCTGTTCAGCTGACATGGTACATGACCTTGGGCTACTGCTCTGCCTTTTCTGCCTTCTATTTTGGAGCTACAGAGGCACACTAAATTGATGTTAGAAGTAAAGATTTTTCTCTGGTGAAAACTAAAACCCCTCTAGATCTATTATGATTTTGGTACTTTAAAAGTTCTTCCCCTTTGTGTTTGTTTCTGGTGTTTTCTTTGCTCAGAAGGTGATCGTGTTATCTGTTTTTCTTGGGTTTTAACACTTTTTCCTGATGAAAGCATAATACAGACTTTTGTAGTAGCTGTAAAGCACCATTGGATATGTTGATACAAGGATTGCATTACTGCAAAAATAGGATGTAATTACATCACCTAAGTTCTGGTGTTCTTGACCAGCTGTACATTGTCAGTTTAGAAAAATTAAGATGGAGGTATGAGAGAGAGGATCTCGAAGTATATAGATAATTTTGGTTTTTTTGGTGTTGAGGGAGTTTTTATGGCAGTTGTGTTACAATCATAAATCATATTAGTTTCTTGCCGTTAGAACTGCCTGCACAGTAACACACTGGGTTTTGTGCAGAAACATCCCTTCTTATGTAGAACATAAACTTGTGTTCAGAGTGCCTTTTGTGCCCTCTGCTCCCACACTGCCTGTCAGGTACGTGTCAGTAAAAGAACTCAGAGCAGCAGCTCAATCTGTGTCAGCCAGGCTGATTGCCGGGGTCAGATGCTGCGTGTTTGTGGGCTGTGGATCCTGTGTCCTACATTCCAGGTCAGAACTGCTGTAAGGGATGTGCCTGGTTAGTGAAAGCCTTAAGTATGGCTTTTGAAGAGAAACAGTATAAATAATTTCTGATGGATCTGTGCATAGACTTGTCTCAGTCTTCTGTTGGATCCGTGAAGCCTCTGCAGAAATGAATCTGTGGAGTGTATTCATGGCTTTTAATTCTTGATACTTGTGTAGCATGTGCTCAGATCTACAGTGTTTACTGAAAAGAACAGCTTGCTTTGCAGTATAAATGATTTTGACAGGTTGCAAAACGTGAACTGCATCTGATGTAGAATAATTCCTTAGTGAAGTGTGGCTGCTTTAAGCAGTGGTGTGTGCTGAACTCTGCAGTCTAAGCTCTGCATCACACAGTGGATTTTCTCCTACAAGGTGCAGTGTAGGCTATAAACTCCACCAAAACTTGAAGTGTTTGTAGAACATCCTATGAGCATTCCCTCCCCTCAATTATTCCTTTAATTCATAAGCTGACTTAGAAGTGAATGTCCTGAGAATGTTTTCTAATAGTGGATATCTGTGTTTAGATTAAAACAATACACTGTGCTTTAGCCCAGAGATTGTAATAGCCTGTAAATTAGCATGAGTACAACCTAGCTTGTGGTAAAAGGTGAGCGAAGGTCCCCTTGGAGGAGTAGGATGTGTCAGTAACAGTGTTGCAGGCTTTGCCCTGAAATCACCCCACAAGCTACCTGTTAAGGTCAGCAGCAGTGAGTGTGTGGCACAAGATAAGGGTTGCTGTAGAATGTGACACTGACATGCTTTTAGCTAAACTTAGATCGCTCATTAGCATGAGGGTAGGGGTGATAAAAATGTGAGAAGTCATTGTGATTCCATTTTATGTTGCAAAAATTAAACTGTGGGTGACAGGTATTTTTTTTTTCCTCTCTTATTGCTATGATAATATATTTATTTTCAGGAATACGGCATAACATTGATGGGTGCTTACAATCTGTGAACTCAGTAAAATTCTTAATTTTGTGCTTATACATGTGGTCACGATGTTGGTTTGTGTTTGAGATCTTTTCCTCTGACCTCCTTGTGTAGCAGACAAAAATCTCTACTGAATCATGGAACTAAAATTGGCAGGTTTTTCTTTGTTACCTGGTGTTCAGTATAACTGACATGGATGGAACAGGACTACTGAAATAGTTTGCATCTGCTTATTTTTAAGTTAATTTGTACTGAAAGGAGAAATCACTAAAAGAGGCGTTTCTGAGCAGGAGTTGATACTCTGTCCAAAATATATTAAAACTGAAATCACATAATCCTGTGAGAAAACTCTTAAAAGCAGTCCATGTGTTTTGTATGACCTGCTTTAATTAATCCTGGGCTTCTTTTTGTTGGGATGAGATCTTACCTCTCCCAGCTTGCTTCTAAGTTTCTGTTGTCAAAATGAAAACCAAACAAAAATCCCTGTTTGGTTGCTGACAACAAAGTATTTGCTTTTGCTCTGTTAGCGGTGAGCGGGTACAGCCTGCTGGGCAACACAATTCTGTCTCCAAACTCCCATTCTCCAATTCAATTGTTGTTACTTAATGACACCTAGTCATCTGAGGTAACTTGTCTCCATAACTGCCCTGACAATAGAGATCCTTCACTTGTAGAAATGGAAAAAGCTGCAAGGGCACTTGTGCTGTTTCAGCCGCTTCCATCAGCGCTCGCCTCATTGCTGGCTGGCTTTGGCATTGTACCTCTGTCCCCTTTTTACAAATAGCCAAGTGCTGTTTGCCTGTCATTGTGTATCTTTTGCCTCAGAGTCCTGCAGGTCCACCCCATTAGGCTTTGTTTAAAATAGGCTCTGCAAGCCATAGCTCTGGCAGCCCTGAAGCAGATATGCTGAATGAAAGTTGTCCTTCAAGCTGCTTGTGTTGGCTGTTGATATGGGGCTTTCATGTCTTGCTATTATTTCACTTATATTTTTAGGCTTGCATTTCTCTTGAGCAATTATCTTTTTTCTTATTCTTCCTACTTTCTTAAATACATGGTGACTTTACCTATTGACAGTAGTGCCTGACCAGAGCATTGGAGATCAATGACCTGGAAATGAAGCTGTTCTACATGTGAGTTTTAAGTGATTAGGGCTGAAACATGATGGGGCCCTTCTGAGTAGCAATTGAAAAAAAAAAAAAAAACTCTCACTGTAAACCTCTCCAGGGTCTTAAAAGTGTGCTACTGAAAACTTTCTGACAAGGACTCAGTGACTTGGACAAGAATTGTCTAGTCTTTACCAGGCCTTGGCATATGGTCTGTTGTTACTAAAAATGCAAAGCTAAATATTTATTATTGCTTGTTCTACTTCCTCTTTGTTTTTCTTGCCTTTGTTTTGTTTTTTTTACTTCAGATTGCTCTCAAATAATGAATCGTGTCTGTTACAGAATGTGTTGTGTATCACAAATATCCTAAGTGAAGTGTTAATATAGCTGTAGTCTGCTATAGCAAAAACAAGAAGTTGCAATGTATTGGGTTATTTTATGTCTATGTTTACTAAATTGTTCTAGAACTAGAGCTTGGATTGTTCCATGATAGTAATTGTGTAGATACTTCTGGAGAGAAAAATGTGTGTTGCTGGCTTCCAGGGTTAACTAGATACTTCACTTTAGTCTTGTCACAGATTGATAATTTCACCAAAAAACAGCAGTAAAAATTTAAACCTTCAGGCTCTATACTCTCAGGAACTCTAATTTCAGTTCATCTGCTCTTTTTGAAATAATGACTTATTGAAAGAAAAGATCCCTTGAAAACTTAATTTTGGCTCTCCTTGACATACTTGGATCTTGCTGTCCTTGTAGCTCCTTTCCTTACCTCTGGAAGTTGTGGCCTTTCTCAATGTTATTTTACAACACACGTGGTCTTAAATCAGAAAAGATTCTGGTTTAACCTCGTGTAAAAGAGATGTTTTATTCCAGTTAACTTTGTAGGTGCCTGCTCAGATAAGCACGTCACAACATAATTGAATTTATTTGCTTTGTTTGGAAGCAAAGCGAGCTCTACAGAACTCCAATAAAGAAAGGGAGGGAAGAAACAGATTCTGATGGCAGCGTGTGGCCTTGTGTACGCTGACAGATCTGGAAATGCCCCACTGGCCTCTCCTGTAGCTCCAGGGGCAGCAGCAGCTCTGGTGCAGCGGGGAGGCTGCCCGTGGCACAGGGATGTGTGTGGGGTGAGCAGGGACAGCAGGGCCTGTCCCACTGCCCCCACAGGGCAAATGGCAGGAGCTGTTCCAGGGATTGGAGAGATCCCAACTAAATCTGTTCTGCAGGGGGATTACACAGACCCTCAAAGTGTTGTGTTACCAGTTGGAATGTTGCAGTCGTATTAATCACAACCTGGATCTTACAAGTTTATCCCTTTGTAATAAAAATTTCTTGTTGCCTTGGATTTGCTTGACAGTCTGCTTTCTGCTTGAGGCTTTCATGCTGCTACTCCTTCCTTTTGACATCCTGGAGTGTCTCACAATTGAGCAATAGCTTGGAGCAGCATGTTGGTGGAATCATGGGCTTGCTTTAGTAACAGTTTGCTCGCTGCAGTCTTCTAGTGATTCAGAGTGCTGTTGCCTGACTACCAGCCCTAATTATCTCAACACGTTGTTCCTATTTACTGTCACTTTCCAGGCTTCCTGTTGCTCAACATGTTGACAAAAATGCTCTTCCTCTCTGGTCATGTTAACTTGACTTTTCATCAGTGACTCCAGCATTCTGCAGAGGCCCTGACACTTTCAAGTCGAATGACAGATACCTAACAAGTGGAGTGCACTTTTAAAACAAATGAATTAAAACAAAATCTATGTGGAGCCTTTTATGCAAGTCCTCAAGTTTGATTTACCTTTTAAAATCCAATTTTGAGTTTTATCAGCTACTTGGTTTACAGTCTGGCTTCAGATATAACTATGCCATTCCCCTGGATGCTTCAATATGACACTACTTGTATTTAAATAAGTAGATGATTGGTTTTTGTATCTACTCACGGAAAACTTGTAAAGCTGTTTCCGTTTGTGTGGCTAAATTACTGGTACAGGCAATTAACTTGCTTAAAATTCAGATTCTGACAAGTTTTTAGCATTTTAGGCTGTCAAACTAATCCATGTCCTGTTTTACAAAGTAATTAAGTAATTTTTTTCATTGTCATAACTGTTGTCACGACTTCTGCTTTCACTTCTGAAGCAACAGTAGCAATTGTTTCCCAGATAAATAGCTTATTCCTTTAAAAGAAGAGCAGCCTCTACAGTGAACTTTGTACTGCTTTAGTAAAGATTCTTTCTCCTTTTCCATCGCGTTTTGCCAACTCATTCATGAATTACAAAGCTACAGACTTGGTAGATTGAGGGGTTTCCAAAACTGCTGAAGTCTAAGCATTTGAAACTTAACAGGCATAAAGTTTGCAAGGTGTCTGTGTAAATCAGGAATTTAAACCACTGTGTTTCTCTTGCAGGTCCTGGCCTGGTTTGAAGAAGGTGAAGAAACAATCACAGCATTTGTAGAGCCTTTTGTAATCTTACTCATATTAGTAGCCAATGCAATTGTGGGAGTGTGGCAGGTACGCAGTTTTACAGCATCAAATCACAAATGTTTTGGGGCTTTATGGTTTAAGAGGAAGCACTGTACCCTGTAGTGTTGGGTGTTCTTACAAAGCAAGTAGGATGTGTTGCTAACTCCAGATTCCTGAGAGTCAGCAAACCATAAAGCTTCTCAACAGAAAGTGTTGACTTAAAGGTAAAATGAAAGCTTCAGAAGTGTTGCCAGAAAGGCAAAATGCCCATCAGTGTGTTTGGCCACACACTGCTGAACACATGAACGAGACAGGCCAGAATAAAGCCCTGAATTCAGGCAATAAATCAGGCCGTGCAAAGCTAAGAACAATTGGGGTGGTTTGCTTGGGTTTTTTCCTGACTAAGGAACAAAGGATGGAGCACTTGTAATCTTGTTTCTTTTCTGTTTCCTCTTGAGACAACTGTTGTGTTTTAGTAAATTATTAATACAGTATTAATTCTCCCTATTCAATTACTATAGTACCTATTAAGTGTACATCCAAAGACTGCATGTCTGTCAAAAGGCACAAGTTTCTAAAGAAAACATCTAAATACCATAAAACTTTTCCTATACTGTCAGCTGTGACATTAATTTGATGCCTTTTATAAATCATATAGACAGTAGTACCATAACATAAAATCACACTTCATGAGATGCCAAAACAAAAATGTTCACATCACTTCATTTTGCTAATTTGATCACTTTAGACAGTGGATGTTTTGTTAGAAGTTTTTTTCCTGCATATAAAAAATGTTCTAGGATTTTATGGTAAGTTCTTTGTATTATTGGTTGGTTTTGTTGGGATTTTTTGTAAGGGGGGGTGCTAACGTGCCATAATTACTTTCTCTCTTAGTGCACGAGGCTTCGTGCTTTAAAAAATATGAAACTGGTCAAAATAACAAAAATTAAGAGTAGGAGTCTTGTTAATAGGTTGAAACATATTAGAGAGGACCCTGCCTGCTGGAAGAAGTGGCCTTGAGTGGCCTTGCTGCCCATTCCTGTGCTCTGCTTTGTGCTGTCCCAAGTGAGCTGGCTGAAGAGTGTTCCTCAAAATTCAGTTTTTAGCAGTGCCCAGCTTGCTGCCCACCCTGCTGGAGCAGGATTGCAGGGAAGAGATAATGTTGGTCAAGGGGTGACAGCACTGCCCCCTTAAATGACATTTTATATTCAAGTCTTCATAAAGTAATTGTGCAAGAGTTAATGTTTAACTTGAAATTCTTGAGCTGCAGTTCTGCAGGTACTAATTTTAAGCGTGAAATGGAAGCTAAAGCTGTCTGTACAGTTTGAGAATTTTTCTTGTGTAGTTGTTTCCCTGTTGTAGGAAATGATCAGGGTTTTTTTCTGATGTCACAGTATCAATGAATACCTCTATGTATACTTCTATATGCATGGAACTTCATTGTGAAAGAGAGTTGCTGCCCAGATGAAATGACTCATTCCCTTGTTCTAATGGGCATGGAAAATCAGCCACAGTACACAGTCTCCACCCATAAATGTATCTGTTCCTACAGGTACCAGATGTGAGCACTGAGTCACAGCTCTGCCGCCCTCAGCCTTTCCTCTCACGTGCACCTTTCCCCAG
This sequence comes from Vidua chalybeata, assembly GCF_026979565.1. Taxonomy (NCBI): domain Eukaryota; kingdom Metazoa; phylum Chordata; class Aves; order Passeriformes; family Viduidae; genus Vidua; species Vidua chalybeata. The sequence goes on along the minus strand of NC_071547.1, from coordinate 2,911,328 downwards.
GAGCACCTGCCAGTGCTCCAGTGCCTCCAGGGTAGTCTGGCTACCACAACTTCAGGCAAACTGCAGCAAAAAGACTCAGTCTAGCACTCTGAGCTGGCTGCATGAGCTGAATCGTGGAATTGTTGAGGGTGGAAAGGATCTTTAAGATCATCAAGTCACACTGTTAACCCAGCCAAGGCCACCATGAAACCATGTCCCTGAGGGCCACATGTACATTTTGGATACCTGCAGGCATGGTGATTCATCCACTTTCCTGAGCAGCCTGTTTGGATGCTTGACAACCATTTCTGTGAAGAAATTGCTGCCAATACCCATTCTAAATTTCTCCTGGTGCAACTTGAATGTTTATTCTCGTTCTGTTCCTTTTCTAAAGAGTGACAAGGTCCCCCCCGAGCCTGCTTTTCTCCAGGCTGAGTTCCCCCCAGCTCTCTCTGGTGCTCCAGATCCTTCCCCAGCTCTGTTTCTTTCCCTGGTCATGCTCCAGCCCCTCCATGTCCTTGTCAAGAGGGGCCCAAAACTGCTCCCAGGACTGGAGGTGCCTCAGCAGTGCCCATCCCCTGTGCTCTGATCTTACTGGCTGCACTATTTCTGCTCCAAGCCATGAGCCATTGGCCTTCTTGGCTACCTGGCCAAAATTCATGTTGAATTTTTATTTCTCCTTTTGGAAGAAAAAGTTCTGTTGAAGTAACCTTCATTTTGTGGGACTTTAAGGTTTTACCTCACAGTGACTCATAGTCCACAGAAAAGCAATGTTGGTGTCCTAGTGCTGAGGAGCAGAATTAATTCACCTGGTGGAATATGGGGCTGGTATTACTTGCACTTTTATGGCTCTGTACTAATATCTGCTCTGCCAGACCCTGAGCTGTGCCATGTAAATAAATGTTAGTTCCTTAAGGTAGTTTTGGTAACAGTCATTTTCAGCTGCACTTTTACAAGGAACTAGTGAGTTCCTCGACTTTTGAATTTCTGATGGTTTTGTTTCTGCTTTGACATGCAAGGAGGAATTTTTTATTATCTGGAAAGGCTGATGTATATTTGAAGGGCAGATGTTCTAAAAACTCTGTGCACTCTACCATTATCTATAATTATCAGGGTTAAATGACATTTGTTCTTGTCAATAGGCAGGGAAATGGAAAATAAGTTCTTTTTCCAAGAGCTGGAGAAGGAGCACTGATAAGCTGCTGGTTTCTGCAGTTGTTCTTTATCCAGGTGGCATCACAATACTGATACCAATCTCTGCTAGAGCTCAGTGAGAGGACTGCAGCTGAGATAGGAAAGCTGATGTGTTGGTGGAAATCAAAAGGTTTTCCTTTGTGGGGATTAATCCGAGTTTGTAAATTGTTTGGAGGTTCTGGGGAAGTTTCTAGTGTATGCTTTAATTTCACTTCAGCATGACTTGATTTACTGAAATAAAGTTGATAATAAGTTGGCTTCATCATAATTTGATCCTTGATTTGTGTCAGTAAATGAAATTCAGCAGTGCTGGTCCACTCCAGGCTGAGTGTAAGCTGCTCCAGCCAAGGTACAGCCAACACCTACATCCACAAATCTTAATTCTGGTTAGTGCTTTTTTTAATGTCAAAAAAACATCCATATGTGACATGGAACTCTTTGTGTGGCCTCCCTGCAACAACACAGCGGATATTCCTGATGGAAAATGCTGCAGCATTGAAATAAACAATTTCTGTGTTCTGAAGGCCCACAAACACCTGAATTACACTCTAATGATTTCCAGTCAGCAACCCCCTAAGGGGAGGGGACACAAAATGTTCTGTATGAAGAAATATAGCTGAGCTGAGTTGGTAGCATTCATATGATAATGCTTTTGGATAATTGGATCTGACAGGCTTATTTTCCTTGAAGGCTTTCAAAATTACATATTTTTGCTGTCTTTTAGGAAAGAAATGCTGAAAATGCTATTGAAGCGCTTAAAGAATATGAACCAGAGATGGGCAAAGTGTATCGACAGGACCGAAAAAGTGTCCAGAGGATTAAAGCAAGAGACATTGTCCCAGGTGATATCGTCGAAGTGGCAGGTAAGACCCACTTTTGTGGTGCATACAGGTATTAGCATGTTAATGTAAAATTGTTGTGGGGCTTTGTCTTAGTGATTTGAGGCCCTGGGGGGAGTTTTCAAACACTCCTAAGTATATGCTTCACTTAAGAACCATCTTGCTCCTGTTCATCTGTAATTACCTTAAATGTGCAGTTGTATGGAGGGGATTGTTCTTCCAATTGCCACTTAGTTTAATTGGTAGGTCTGAAAGTTAAGGCATCTTAATTGGAGTTGTGGTTTTAACACTTGTCACAAGTTTAGAATTTTGTTTTCTAGTGTCTGGTTTAAGAGTGTCTTAAAGCTTGTCTGCTTTTCTATCACGAAATAGATATTTCTTCCTGGTGTTAAAATGTCTGCAGTTTCCTTGGGTTTGGGAGCGCAGAGATTTTTTTTTTTTTTGTCACAGTCTGTTATTTCATCTGAATGTGTTTCTCCAGCTCTTAGACTTGTAGTAGCAGTGCCTTTGAACTTCTCTTCACAAATGTCTTCTGTCCTCTCAGCAAGTGTGACTGGCATGTGACTTCACTGTTTTCTCATCTTTCACAATTCTTTATTGCTCCTTCTGACAAATTGCTGTATAGAGCTCAGATACATGAGCTATGCAGAGTAGAGCTCCCTGTTTCTCCTGGGTAAGCTTTTGAAGTGCCAGTCTTAAAAGCCTGGACATTTTCCTAGAGCTTTGTAGTATCTTAGTTTTGCTCTAAAAGCTGTGTCTTTGTCTGGAAGGAGTGCAAAAATAGAAGGGTTATATACTTCCAGCTAAAACTCCATCATTTTGGTGCTAATGCCATAGTAATAAATTTTCTCTGAACTGGGCTTGCTGTTCCTTCCCAGATAAAACTAGGTGGCTCTTGCTGAGTGTCAGGAGTGTTACATGTTCAGATTTTGTAGGTCATTATCGACTGTTAACTGAGTGGTTTTTTCCTTTGGGAACAATGCAGGGTGTAGATCAAACTTACTTTGCACTCGTGTCACTTTGATTTTAGAGGTGGTAGCTGTCTCAAGAGGAGATAAATATATACCCTTAAACTTGACTATCCTCCTGTTTTAATTAGCAGGCAAAGAGAGTGTGCACTCAGAATGAAGTTGGTGCTGGCTGCCTGCCCAGCTTTCATTCCTTGAGAAACTTTTAACGTTGGCTGAGCCCTGTCTCAAGCCCCTGTTTTGTGCACAGGGTGGTTCAGCTACTAGTGATGATAGTGAAATGAAGGGTGCACTGTGATGCCTTGTCAGTAACTGTGCTCTGCCTCACTGCTCCTGCTCTGCATGGCCAGAGCTGTGTGCTCTGCAAGGGGGGTTGTTTCTGCTGTGTTTGACGTGTCCTTTTGAGGCAATCAGAACTGTATCAGTTACAGACTGCAGTAGATGGCTGGGCCAAATCCTTATCCTGTTTTTAAATGTCAGCAGTGGAATGGTGGTTTTGGAAGGAGTTTTCATCGTGGGAATACACTCGGGTTGTGCTTTTTGGTACTTTAAAGCAGAGTTGGTAGAATTGGGAGTTGATGACTGTGTGTTTTGCACTGGTTTGGGGTATCACTGAGGAGAAATGCTGGATTTTGGTGCTCTGGCATGTATACAGAGCACAGAACACTTTCTCCTTGATTCATTGCCATTTCAGAAGCAGTACAGATTGTGTTTTCATCTTCAAATTTAGCTTTGCCTTTATTCTGTATGAGAACACCTGGGGGATGTGTGGGCTTTTACTTACCTGCTGTATATTGTCAGTACCAATAAAATCAATTACTCCGTTTAAAAGGCCTGTGTCTGAGGGAGAAAAACAAACTGGGAATAACCAATGTGCCTGTAACACCAGGCTGCCTTTAACTAGCATAGTGTCCTCTTTATCATAGGTTTACTATTGCATTATTAAAATCTGCTTGTAGAACAATGATAGCCCAGCATGTGTAGATTTTTTTTTTTTAAGATAAGGACAAGCTTAAGCCAGTATGCTCATGTAGAAACCCAAAAAATATCCAAGTTTTATAACTGTCCTTTAAGATAGGTGGTCTGGCTTGTTGATGGATTGTAGAAGTTTTTCTGGGTAAAATATTCACTTAAATTTGTGGATCAAACAATACACTTAAATTGCCTTCACTTGAAGCTGCAGTTGATTGTAAGTCATGTGGATGTTTAATGGAGAAATCCTAGTTGTTCAGTGTAACACAGCTTCTGACACTGAAATAATAAATTCTTGTAGCTAGACAATGATGAGTTTTAATTGTAATCAAACTGAGAAAAGCCATAGAGCAAGTAGAGAAGAGCCAATAAATGCATCGTGTCCCAATTGGTGTCAAGACCTGGAGGTGAGAGAGACTCTGTGCATGCCTGTGCCTCAAGTGCAGCAGGACTGTGATGGCCTTTGACATGTTGTTTGCAAAAAGATGGCCATGTAGGGAAGTGACAGAGCCCTTCATGCTGGGATACATATCTGGCTCTGGAATTCCTGGCCAAGTGCCAACGACATTTGTGTGTCCAGGCAAATCTCTTTCAACCCTGTGGCATGAACAACCAGGTGATTGGTTTCTCCCCTGTGCTGATAACTAATAGTGAACAAATTTCTACAAGTCATCCCTTGCAAAATAGTTGCATTTAATGCTGTAACAGCTTTGCTAATTTGAAATAGCTGTGTGTGGGTCTCACACAGAGATTACTTCATTGTAGGAATTGTTAGGTTGCTATTGATACGTGCAGATATTAATATCTTAACTGCATGTTAAAGGATTTTCCTCCATGTTCACTTCAGCAGAGATGGTGGAAAAGGTACTGTACAATGAACAGGAGCTCTTAGGGATGTTTGGGTCACAGATTTGGGAAGTGTGCCTTAAATTTGCTTGCAGACCTGTGGTGGGCATGGCTCTCAGTGCTGTAGTGTGTGATGGTTACTAAGCTACAGAGTCTTTCTTAGAATTGATGAAGTGACAGACACCCAGATGCTGTCCTCACATGGCTTTTCAGTTTGCCTGCCTTTAAATGGATTATCATATTGTTGTAGAAGCTGGAGGTAATTGCAGGGTACATTCTAAATCTGTAACCAGGGGCTGTCTTAATAGATTAGATACACTTTGGTTTAGTTAAGTTTTTTGTTTGCTGGGTTAAAGTGACATTTTAAAGAGAAATTTAGCATAGCATGGCCCTGCTTCTTACAAGTTTTGTGTGAAGTTAGCCTGAATAATTGGGATAAACTGGTTGTAAATCATGTATTTTTTTTTAATAGAAGCACATTTGGGAGCAGATATGACCTTTGTTCACTTCCACTGTATTTTCCAGCATAAAATTTTCTGGAGCAGATACAGTGTATCTGAGTTTCTGTAATTTAATAAATTAAAGTTCAATAGTTGCAGTCAGTAAACGACCAAAGTGCAGCCACAGTAGTTCCTCTTTTTCCTGAATTTCTGAAGGATGGTTCTTGTCATCTGTTACTGTATCTGTAAGTACTCAACATGTTAAAAATATACACAGAGTTGCCAGAAGCTGTTGCTTATTAAATTAGTGTATATTCCAGATTGCTTAGTTTTATACCTGGCACAGAGTAGGCAAGAACTGCTTTGAGGCTTTTTATTCCAACTGCAGAGCACTTCAAGACTCTTGGGTGCCTTATTATAAAGATTAATTTTGGGATGAAGAAGGTCAGGGAGGAAGATTTTTGATGTGAATTATGTCACTCCCATGTGGTTGTGAAGAGCTCCAGATTCTACCTGGTGGCACAACTAAAAACATGGATGTTGCAGGTCTTATTCCAAAACACCTGGGTCCTTGTGCCTGTGTTACTTTTGTAACAACTAGGATTGATGTTCAGACTTAGTGCTAGAGATGCAGGTTTATTTTTTCTGGGAAAATATTGAGATTGGAAAAGATAAGGAAAAGGATGGAGGAAGGCTTAAGCCCAGAACAGAGAACTTCTGGAGGCTGTCCTGAAGCAAACTGCTGAGAGCTTCTCTTGGTGGGGAAAAAGAATTTACTGCAAATGTTTCCTTACCAGGTGCAAACTGTTGGATCTGGGTTTTAAAGCACATATTTTGCTTTTTTTTTTCCTGAAGTACTACTTTTGAACCAGAAAAGAGAGGAAAGTAAGGTCAGTGGTTAATAATAAATACATGCACGAGTAGTGCATAAATCTGTGAGCTTCAATGAACATTTTGGCCAGCACATCAGAGGCAGCTTGGGGATAACCAGACACAGTCCAAACTCCATTGCATACTTCACCGAGTCTGGAGTTATGTGAGGTTCAGCTCAGGGCATGGCCTAAAATTGTGTCACTTTTAACACACATTGGAAATACTGCAAAACACATTTCCAATGTTTACCCCAATTCTTGTAGCATTTCCCTTCAGAATTACCAAACTGTTTGGTAAAAATAGCAAAACTAATTCTGGTTTAGTTGCTTGAAAATTGAGAACATACCTGATATTCTGTACTCTGACAGAGCTGGTGCTGAGTGGGTTTTATTTTAAGGACAAATAGTACTGAACAAAAAGCTTGGACATCAAGGTAATGTTCAGTTGATACTGTATTACCCTGGCAAAGGAAGATCTTTTTTTGGTTTTGTTTTTTGTTTCTTTGGGTTTTTTTTTTTTTTGGTTTTTTTTTTGTTTTTGTTTTTTTTTTTTTTTAGGCTAAAGAAAATTTGCACTTGAAACTTCGCTGCGCTTCCAGAATTCTGACTTTTGGTTCTTCTCTTACCCAAATGCAGCATAACTTGGAAACAGGACTTCAGCTTTGGTGTGCAGAAGTTGTTGTTCTTTACCTGACCTGGCTTAAGTTGAAGCTTAACTTACCAGTGTGTTCTTTCTGCTATTAGATATTTTTGTAGGCTGATCACAAGAGTTTTCCATCTAGTAGGCAGTGGTATAAATAGATCCACTAATTAAAAGCTAAAACTAGACAAATGTGGTTTAGAAATGAGTGCAGACTTAGAAGCAGGGTCCCTGTCCATCAGCACATCTATCTAATGTTCTGGTGCTCTCTTCAGAGAGAACGACAAGTCTGTTTTTAGAGAATGAAAAGAAACAAGTTTAAGAAAAATTCGAGTCTTATGTACTGTTTAACACAGTAGCTCCATTTCTCTCAACTCTCAGTTTTGACCTGGAAATACTTTGCTCCCAGAAAGCAAAGCTTTTTCTGTCCTTTTGGCTTTCCTTTATAAGAAAACAACATATATGTGTTGTTTAAGTATTTTTTAACCTCTACCTTGAACAGTTCCTGGGTTAGGATACTCACACCTTGCATACAGTAACCTCTGGAGATATTTTCTATCTGCCCAGAATGCAGAAGGTGGATGATAGAGGCTGTTTCATGCACATTGTCTAGTGCAAAGAATGAATTTAAATGTATTGTTCTGTCGCCTTGTTAGTGAAAGCAAGTGCTGTTTTACTGCTATGGTTACAACTCTTGGACCTTTGCTGGTGTAATCTGTCTCAATGGAAAATAAATTTTACCTTCCTGGTTTGGAGTGGAAACTCAGACTTAAAATTTGGTTCATAATCTCTCTTCTAATTTTGGCACTTCGACATTCTTGGCCATGTATGAAAGCTTAGTTGGACTCAGTTATGTTCCTGTTTTGTAGAGCTTCTGATTTTTGGTACCATTTTATTATGCCCTGTTCAGGAAGTGTTAAATACTTAAAACCTGTTACTACAGGAGAAAAATTCTGTTTCTGATGGTCTAAGGAAATCAAGGACAACAGGAAGATGAGATTGTGTACAAGGAGGGAAGAGGAGCTAAGCTGAGCTTGTGTTAAGGAAATTTAATACAAAAACCAGTTCTGCTGGAGCAGCTCTACCTCTAAATAAAAGGAAACCATTCTGTTCAGGTGTGAGGTTTAAATATTACTGTCCCCAGCAATACTCAATTCAACACTCAGAAAATCCTCAGTTTTGTATAGCATCCCTTATGTGTTATTTTAAATCTATTAGTTTCAATTCTTAACATTTGGTGGGTTTTGGCGATTGGTTTGGGGATGCTTTTACTCAGTTTCAGGAACTGTGTTCAAAAACTGTTCAACTATAGAATAATTGGAGCTGTCCTGATAATCTTTATTACAAAAGTCCAGTTCCAACCCCCAACGTGCTGATAGCAGATCCAGGGTGACACTGACTTTGGTTAATGATAAACATAAATAAAGTGTGAGGTACATGTTCTATATGAACAACTCCTCTGATATCTACAGGAAGAATTACTTTGATTTGCTGTGATCACAAAAAGGGACTTGCTGCAAACAGATCACTTTCTTTGCTTAGAAGAGGAATTGTTCTTGTAACACATTAACATAAAAAAGAAGCAAAACTTTTTATAATGTACCTGCCTGTAAACCCGAGCAAGTTTCCAGGGGTGTGAGGGGCCAGAGTTAACAGAGCTGATATTGGTGTTCAAAGTACACATTTCAAGCCTCGGTTTTGTTCTGAGGACTGTTCTATGGCATACTGGCTTTTGGGGTACAGTTAATTGCTTCCTGAGCCCACTGCCACCAGCAGTTTTGATTAGAAAATCTGGAATATGGATCTCCATAGACTATATTGAGATATGGTCTAATAATTTGAGTCTTGAAAGAGGAGTATGGTCCTGTTGTAGTCTAAGGTTCTTTGTTAGTACCCAGAAGTAACTAAAAATACAAGGGACTGAAATCGACTCAGCTTTAACAGTTATTTTCCCTCCACCTTCATTGTTCATAGAATATGTGTCCCATCAATTCTGCCCATCTTCCTGGGCTCTTAAAGCACTGACTGCCATAGCCTGCAAAATCAATATTGTATTTTAGCTGTAGAGGTCTCCCAGGGAGTGTCTCAAACCATTGTCTGACAGAATTCTGAAATGAAGTATTTAATTTTATTGCTATGCTGGAAACTGGTAAAGTATTGAAAGGGATATCAGTGCTAAAATGAAACACCCAGGTAATGAGCTGATCATTTCACTGTAGGACTTGGTCAACGCCAAGGATAAAATTGGGACTCTGGTTGCTTAATAATACATTCTGTACTTGAAGTCAGTTTGGGACAAGTCTGTGGAGAGGCAGGGTTGGACTGTGTAAAAATCAGATATCTGTCAGTGATTGTCCATATAGAGGGAACTTGACCCATAACTGCCACAGCACTGGGAGCAGGAAGGTAAGGGTTGGGAGCTTGAGAAGAAAGCCTGAGTGTTGGGTGTAGTCAGTGGGAATTTTGAAAGGTAGCATTGCTGGTTAGATGGCTGAAGAACGCAGTATTTGAAAGTACTAAATTATCCCTGTTTACAGTGAAAAAGCAACTGACATAAACTTTAAATTCATATTGCAACAAAATACTGCTCCAGTTTCTACCAAGGAGTAGAAATTGTAAATTGTCTGTTTCAGTGTAGACTCATACACAGTTAAATAAAATGGATATTTATCTTTCTTAACCCCCTGTCACGACCAGGTTGTTCTTACACAGGCTCATTTATTGTGTGCTGAAGCTCAGCATTAAAATTCTAAAATTCTGTGTGTGAATAAAAGGATTCTGTGGGTGAAGCTGTAATGGTTCAAACCAAACCCTTCTCACTCCTCCAGACAGCAGTCAGTGCTGTAGCTGGTGGGGCTGGTTTAATCAGTAGTTATGTATTTGGCCACATTATGTTTCAGAGCATGTACCTGGGCAGTTTTGAAAACAGCTTATTTTATTTCTTCAGAGCTGTTGTGGAGATCAAGGGACTATTTAGGATTAAAAAGTTGGGTTGAAATAATCGATGAAAATATTTCTGCAACTGACTTTTTATTTTAGATGTCAGACTATGGAATTATATCGTTTACTGTAGCAGCTCTGTGCTGAGCAGCACAAACACATAATCACTTTCTCATTTCTTTCAAGCCTTGGGTATTACTTCCATTGGTTCTGTGGACTGAATTATATGAATTTTAAAAAGCCTCCCAAAAAACAACAACCTCCCATTCTTTTTCCTGTTTTAAAGCCTTCTCTTTGTAGATGAGATCTGTAGTACACTGCTCACTGAATATTTCCTGTGGTTCCTCTCTGTCATAGGATAGCTTCCTATTCCTTTTCAGTTGTGCTCTTGAAAGTATATTCAAGACTATAAATGACTTAGTCTCATAGTAGTTGTTATTTTGCAAAGAGTTGTTTAAAATGTCTCTGTAACTGACCCTGACATACAGCTTTCCTGCCTATTGGAAATGCCTTGAATATTTTACTACAGCCTTCCCAGTCAGAGAGGGTGAGTGAATAATGAGTCTTATCTTAAATCGTTGAGATAAATTTATGAAGCTGCACTGTCATAATAAATTTAACACTTCAGTTCTGGTGATTCAGGCAATTGATAACAACAGTAGTAGTTTTCGTGGAAATACTGATGTTAATATCGACAGTCTGTTAGAGGGGTCTCTCCAAGTATTTTAAATCTTGTGAATATTAAGTTTGAACAACTTGGAGAAGTTCAGAAGTAGGTTAGAAAATCACTTGTGAACTTTGCTGTATGTTCTGTCCAGTTTCTTGAAAGTTTTAAGATTGTTTTTTTTAACAGCTTCATTTTTGTGTTGTGCATCTCCAGCGATGTTGCCAGACGTGGTGGCTGTGGGCTGCCTGCAGTTCTGCAGTGCTCTGAAGATGTTTGTGCAGGTTGCCAGACCTCTCAGCACATTACTCTGAGGGCTTGGCCTGTCCAGCCATATCTGCAAAGCAGCTGCTACTGTGTGTCTGCAAATAACCCTCCTCAGGACACCAGGAGAGCAATTGAATAGTTTTGCCTTTTTTGGGCTAGGTCACCATTTGTCTAAGGCTATTTTCTCTTGCTGTTCAAGGGCATTGTGGCTTAAATTAGTATTCGCATGGTATAATGACAGATTTGTGGCTGCATTTTTGTCCCTTCATATACAGATGCTCACAAAAACACACATCTAACTCTACAGGCAAAACTATACAATCTTTTGCTGGTTTTAGTGGTTGGAGTTACTCTGAATTTACAGGAAGTCACATGGTGCAAGTTTTCCTAACGTTTGAAGTAGCACTTCATTCTCCTCTTCAGGGTTTTGTTCCACAGTTTTCCACTCCAGGGTGTGAGGGGTTGGATGAGCCAAGGCTGTGTCACCACTGTAGAGCTTTTCATGATATTATTTCTTAATGTGCATTATTGCTGCTGATTGCATAAGCAGTTCCTGCAGGAATTGCAGCTTATTTTAATTTCACTGCGGGGACACAGATTCCACCTACTGAAAGGATCTGTTGTCTTTAGTTAGTTATTCTCCCTTCTTTATTTCTTTGCATTATTTTATAATAATATAGCTGACACTCGAATGCTTGTGGTGTTAAATTACATTAGAAGTGTTCAATCATGTGTTAATTAGGAATATTGACATGCAGAATGTAGAACCCCTCCATGTGAATCAGAAATGTGCCTCATTAATATGCTTTAGCAAGTTAATTTGCATGAAACCATTTATTTGCAGTAGGCACAAAATGGTAGAGCTTTAGTTTTTTTCCTTAAAAACTAAGAAGAGCTGGGTAAGAGGAAGTAGGAAGGGAGAAGACAATGTTGAGATGTTAGGGATGCTGGAGCTCAAGTGACAACTGGATTTATCTGCCATTTTTAGGAGTGTGGTGTTAACTTTTATCATCTGCTGTCTCGGTGTCTCAAGCACTTGTTAATGGATGTTTTGTTGTTTGTGGGGTTTTTTTTTTTTCTTCAGTATTCTCTTTTGCAAAGTAGAAATGTGCATGACAAGATAAACACGACAGAGATCTGTGAAAATTGTAACTGGGATATGGATTGTGGTTATTTAATAGAGCAGCATTACAGGAAAATAAAGCTACTGTGTGATCTGAGGTTAACTTCCAACTCTAAAACATCTGGCAGAATTCAAAGTGTAGCATTACAAGAGCATATTTGCAGAAGCACGTTATTCTCACAATTGGTGCCAAAGAAAAGGAAAATACAACTTCTTTTAGTTTTCTAAATAAATAGATGTGGCTGATGTGATCTTTGGAGAGCAGAGGACTCACTTTGGGCATAGAGAAAACAGCTGAAAGACTCTGCAGGACCCGTTGTTCTGAAAAGGGAACTCGATTCACCTTAGCTACGGGTTTTGATTGTTTATAAATATGTCTTCTGAAATTGATACCTTGCTCTTGAGAATGTTTTCCCTTTGCTTTCAAGTGGCCATGTGGTTAGAAAAGCAATCCAGTGACTTATAGCTTCTTTCTTGGAGGTTAGGTAGGGGCAAGTCTAAATTGCCAAGGTGTGTTGGATACTCAGAAAATGGGAGTATTGCAAGTCACAAAAGCAGCAATAAGCTGCTGGTGATCTCAGTCATCTGTGCAGTTACTGGAAAGTCATTTTTCTGGCTGATGGAGGGAAGGGACACTTGGTCAGTCATCTCTCAAACAGCAAAATTCTGACTTTGTCTTGTCATTTCTTTGTAGTTGGAGACAAGGTTCCTGCTGATATAAGAATTACTTCTATCAAATCTACAACTCTAAGGGTAGACCAGTCAATTCTCACAGGTACAGTTTCTCTGACTTCTGTGTAATTATGTGCATAATTGAAAGTGCCTTTTCACCATTTATTTGCAATGATCCATTAGAAACAAGCCTGCAGCTATTGAAGTTCTCTGCATTCAAGTGCAGTAAATTTCAGATCTGGTAACTTGTAGAGTGGCTGAATGTGTTGCTTCATCATTGGCTTTGTTTTCCCTTTAGTGGGATGAACATTCTTACTGAGTCTTGTAATGCTTTTTTGCCCTTCCTCTTTCCCCAACAGACATAAGCAATCTGTGGGAAATTAATTTTTTTTTTTAAAAATGGATTTCTCTTCTAGTTCACGGAGTCTTCTAGGTTTGAACATCGTGTCACCACTCCAATATGAAAGTATGTAAATCTTACTAAATGTCTTCTGCAACAGGAGAGAACAACTTTTGCAATGCTGGCAGCTTTTAAGCTGCTGCCACTAAAGACTCAGTGCACTCAAGCCTTATTTGCTCAAATTCTATGCACACACATTCGTGTGTTTTCTGGTACCAGCCCTCAAATGCAGGAGCTATTTTTAGAGCCCTTTTCAGATTTGTTGAAAACAAAACAAAGTAGCAGCACTTCTGAATATAGGAAAAAAAAGCTGGGAATCAACCGAGCATGCTACAACAGTTTTCTTTCAACTGGAACATGGAGATCTGTCTGCCTGTTTTGGTAGCATAAATTATTGTTAACTAGCTCTGAATTTTAAAACAGTGAAGTATTCATAGGAAGCCTATTTTTCATCCTTGAATCAGTCTTGAAACAGGCTCCAGGGTTTCTCACTACAGATCCTGAATAGCACAAGACTGATCAAGCTTTACTTATGTTTAGCATAGGAAAATGGATGCACTCCATGCCTGTAAAGCTGCTGGAATAAGTAGAAATAGACCATCAGAATTCTGTAAAAAGTGACTATTCCTTGCCTTTATTTAAGTAACAGAATTCTTGTTTTAATGGAAGCCTTTGCCGTTTGCACCCAACTTGATGCTTAAGTCTCCTGTCAGGTAAAATAGGACTTAGGTCTGAGATGCTGCTCAACAAAATCCTTTTAAAGGGAGGAAGCTTTGGGTCCCTTGAGCTTACACAAAGTAGTGTAACTCAGTGACTGAAGCTGAGAGCACCACCTTGTGAAATCTGGTGTAGCAATGAACCTCTGCTTTTAAAGAAAAGGAGCCTTTCTATACCTGTGTGACATGCTTGTAGAAACTGATACAGAGTTTTTGCTAAAAGCCAGACATTTGGTTTTCTTGGCCAACTGAAATATTTTCTGTTTCACTTAAGCAATTAAATTAAGATCATTTGAGGAAAGAATTTTGACATCCTAAAAATTTCAGAGCCGAAGATTATAACTTTTTGATTCCCTCAGGACTCCAGATACAAAATCTCTTCTTAAGACTATCATCTTTATTTTAGGTGAATCTGTGTCTGTTATAAAGCACACAGACCCTGTGCCTGATCCTCGTGCTGTAAATCAAGACAAGAAGAACATGCTCTTTTCTGTAAGTAATTTACTTTGAGGTTTTCAAAACATTTATAAAATAACACTGAAGCTGATAAAAAATGTGCAAAACTTCAGGTCTTCCCCCAAAAGCTCCATGACTTTGCTATGTTCTCTGTATATATTTCTGTGTGTCTCCATACACGTTGAACTAAATTAACTTTTAATAAAAGCTGTCCTCAGGGGAAGATGCTGGATGAAACCAGTCTATATGAGGAAAATTATTTTTGTCCTTCACAAGGAAGTCTTGGAGGGTGGAGCGCACACACTTGTAGTGTTTCTGCAGTAATTTTTCTAAAGTAATAGTTCTTCAGTGTGATAAGAACCCACACAAATTGTGGTGGTGTGTAGCTAAAGTTGAGAACTGGCTTAATTTATGTATGGGATTGAAACAGTTTGTTCAAATTTATTTGAAGGAAGGATTAAATGTCTTTCAGATAAGAAAATAACTTTTTGCTGGCAGGGAGCTTAATTTTACTGTTCATTTCCATGTTAAATATGTTCACACAGGGAGCCCTAGAGAACACATCTATTACTCACAGCAAATAACATTAAATCTGACAAAATAGAGCCTGGATTAAAAAGAGAGGTGAAACACATTCAGTATTCCAGCTGAAATACTTACTGCTTGCTCAGCATCTGGGTTTGGCTGTGGTGCTTGTGAGAGATCAATACTGACTCGTTTTGAGCCTGTTCTGGGAGCAGAAATTCCACCCTGGAGTGTTCCCTTACAGACACAGGCAGTGTCATCCTCTTCCTCTTTACCCTTTTCCATATCCTGGCTGAAGCACAGTCTGAACTTGTAGGAGGTGGTTTGGTTCGAGGGGTTTTTGTGGTGTTTTTTTGGGGTTGTTTTTGTTTGTTTGTTTTGTGGGGTTTTTTGTGTGGTTTTTTTTTTTTTTTTTGTGTGATTTTTTTTTTTTTTGGTGGTGTTGTTGTTGTTTTTGTTACATTAAAGCCAAACAAAATAAACTCACCCACAGAACCTGTTTGTGTACTGACTCCAAGTTTTCCCTGCTCTTCCTTTACCTCAGGGCACAAACATTGCTGCTGGTAAGGCCATGGGGGTGGTTATTGCAACAGGGGTAAACACTGAAATCGGGAAAATCCGTGACGAGATGGTGGCGACCGAGCAGGAGAGAACCCCCCTGCAGCAGAAGCTGGACGAGTTTGGGGAGCAGCTGTCCAAAGTCATCTCCCTGATCTGCATTGCCGTGTGGATCATCAACATCGGCCACTTCAACGACCCCGTGCACGGCGGCTCCTGGATCCGCGGCGCCATCTACTACTTCAAAATCGCCGTGGCCCTGGCCGTGGCCGCCATCCCCGAGGGCCTGCCCGCTGTCATCACCACCTGCCTGGCGCTGGGCACACGCAGGATGGCCAAGAAGAACGCCATCGTGAGGAGCCTGCCCTCCGTGGAGACCCTGGGCTGCACCTCGGTGATCTGTTCCGACAAGACGGGGACGCTGACCACGAACCAGATGTCCGTGTGCAGGGTACGTCCCGCGGCTGCTCCCGCTGCTCCTGTTCTCCTCAGCCACTCTCAGGAGTCAGCACTGCTCTAATTCTCCTGATCCCGGCTCTTTTGGGTTCTCATATCATCAAAATCCTGCTCTTACTTTCCTGAGATAAGCCTCCACTTTGAATTCAGTTTTCCACTGTGTAGTTTTGAAGGCTTTTGTCTCTTCCCTTATTTAGTCATGGCCAAAAATAGCTGTACTCACACTCAGGGAGGAGAAGGCTGTTTGTAAGCAGCTTTCCATTGACTTGCCTGTGAGCCTTTCAGGTTACTGGCAATTCTTTGGTGTGATTTATGCCTTTTATTAGAAAGTTACACTGTAGAACGGGCTGTGTGTAAGTGTCAAACACTTGCCTCTTCAGTTGAGAAAGACAACAATGGTGGAGAAACTTGGTATAAGAAAAGGAGATCTACTGCAGTAACTTTGGTAGTCAAAGGTGTTTCCACTCCTGGGTGGTTCCACCTTTATTTGGTTATCTTACCTTCAGTGGCTTTGCTGGTCTGATGGGGATCACTGCAGTGTTTTCAGTGTGCAGCAATGACTAATCTGGCAGCCTGAGGTGCAGTTGACCCTGTCACCAGCATTGCCAGGGTCATCTTCAGTGTTGGTGTATTTTTAGGCAAGCATGAGTTCTGTGCCTCTCCTCCCTTCCCCCCAATACTCTGTCTAGTGTTGGCTAATTTGGGACTTTCATGGCTGGTCACTTAACATAATGCATGTTCAGTTGCCAGTTTGCCCTTCTGTGTAGGGATTTAATGGAGAAAACACTGAATTCTTCTGTTTAATAACTTTAGATGTTCAGTGGCACAGCAACTCCAGCATGGAATGTCCAGAGCCTCATTACGCTGGGTTAGAATTCCAAATGTGTGCACGTTGGGCTCTGCACACCAGTGGTGAAAGTTTGTAAGCCCTAAGCACTTTGTTCTCATGTGATTGATGGCTTTTTCTTCCTAATTGGTGGTTGACTTGTTCTACTTCCTTAAGTATCGTAGTATTTATACCTAAGAGACACAAAGCAGCTGCTCATCAGTATTCCAGAGGAGGTTACTTGCAGTAGAGTTGCATAACTGCCCTAGTCTTTGCAGGGATTTTTTCATCCTGCAGATGCCAAAAGCAGGAGGCTTCCCTGGTTAACTCATCATTTAAGTTGTGTTTATTTAAAAGCTCAAAATGCTCTGCTCCTTATTTAGAGGGCTAAACGTTTTAGATCTTGTCCAGCACAACTTGGTTCCTCGTTAACCTCTGGGGGCTGCAAAAGAACATGAATTGAAGTTTGCGAAAATGTAGCAAAAGTCTAATACCTGTAACAACGAGTTTATTTTATTGGGCTGTGTTTTGTGAACATGCTTGTCTAAAATGTAGGGCACACAGTGAGGGGAGAGGAGGGCATTGCTAAAATGTGATGTGACAAAAATGGCTTGTGCTAACCAGTGGATCAGAAGTTCCATTAGGATACACCATCAATTAGTGAGAAATTATCTTCTCTAGTGCTACTCCAACAAGCGGTGAGAGTAAGACAGCTTCAGGCACTGTGGTTTTTATCTCCATCCTCTCACATGTGATTCTGCCTGCAGCTCTCCTAGAAAGGAAACAAAGGAAAGACTGATTTGCAGATCTCTTAGACAACTGCATCCTTCAGATTGGTGTCTGAATTTGAAAGTATCATTTTCACCAGTGCTAGAAAAGCACTTGAATTGGCTGATTGGTTTAAGCTCCCAGTGTCCCATGTGGTAAAGTGACTTGTAACTGGAAGCCAGGACAGGAAACGCTTTCATTTAAGGCTGGTATTAGGAGAAAGTCTGGCTCTTGCTAAAACCTCACCTCTTAGATCTCAGCTTCTCTTATTTATAGATGCTTTTATTTTGATTTTGGGAGAAATTGTCAGCTGACAGTGTCCAGCTGAGCTGTGTTTGACTATTCCAAAGCAGAGAATTAATTCATGATTTGTGTTACATGAGAATTAATTCACAGGTGTGAAGTTTAGGAAGAGCTTGGCTCTAGTGAGGATTGTCAGGTGGTGTGTGAATGGGCTTCCCAGCTGAAGTGTACACAGTTCCCGTGGTTTTCAGCTCTGTTTTCCAAAGAGCTCTGTAGGCAGAAGAGCTGTTCCCTGTACTTTGTGCTTCAGTGTATGAAGCTGTTCAAACATAAGTGGGATCCAAGTGCACAGAATCAGGTCTTGTCTGGTTTGTTTATTCAGACTGAACTTGCCTCTTGTACCTGCTTGCCTAAGGCCTGTTTAAATCTCTTGCTTTAATTATTGTTCAAAGGTAGTAACACTTCTAACTCTCTAATTTCAGATGTTTATCCTGGACAGAGTAGAAGGAGACAGCTGCTCCCTGAATGAATTTACTGTAACTGGTTCAACGTATGCTCCCATGGGAGAAGTGTAAGTGTCCTGTTCAAGTTAAATATTTGTCTGTTCATGCGTTCACTATTACTTTAATCTAGAAAAGGGATACATGTAATATTCAATAGTGATAGTTAATAAGTGAAAGGGCAGCCAGTGAGAATGCACACTGAAGGGCTGGGAGGGGGAAGTAATAAACAGGAAAACAAAGATAAATTGTAGAAAAGTAAACCTTCATAAAACATAAAAAGTCTCCAGTATTGCACTGTTCCCTTGATAATCTAAAAATTAGTAAGGGGTAGAGAGGATTTCTTTTATTGAAATCTTCCTGGACTGAGAAAAGCTATCTAAGTGAGGTTTACATTTCTTATTCAAAAACTGGGTAAATCTGAAGAGGTGAGCATTTGCTAATCTGTGAGCTCAGTGTTTCCAATTTCCCTGCCTCAGAGAATGGGGAAGTTGTTTTTTCTGAGGCATCTTCTGAATGTGTTGGAGTTACTTCTTGAATTGACTGTAAATTCCTGTCCCTGGCCCTCAGTAGTTTATTGGTGCATCTCTACTTGAGCTGGTGTGTGTTTGTCCCAGCCCTTGCTATTTGAGCTGCTGTTAAACCCAGTCCTTTAGGAAAGGAATGAGGTTTGGTTTACTTTATCAGCTGCAAGTCTCTACTAGTGAGGTAAGTGGTTCATCCTGAAGACTTCAGAAATTTTTAGGACTCTGCTTCTTGAAGAAAAGCCTCTTTTTACTGGGTTGTTACAGCTCCTTTTACTTGATCAGTCCTCCATGTGTTTTATAACCTTATCAATTCAGTTTTACTTGCAGAATAGAACTCTGCTGTGGATGATGTAGAATTTAATTTCAGTTATTGTAAGCATCTCAGCCTTGTGCAGTTTCACTCGTGTGCCTCTGACTCCTCCAATCTTGCCCATCTCAATAATGATTATCTCTGTTTAATTTCCATGGCAGTTAAGACCCTGGTGTTCCCAGCAGCTGGAAATCTTAATTCCCCAGTTCTTTTTTGTTTCAAAGCTAATTGCTGTCAAAAGCTTATGCTTTCATTTCAGGAGGCAGCATTTGCTTAGACAAGGTGACTCCAGACCTTGCAAAACTCCCAGCTATTGCACTTTAGCTGGGCTTACAAGAGCTCCAGATAAACAAAATAATAAAATAGAGTGTGGTGACAGATGTGGGGGATAATGAGACCGACAGCAATGTTTGTTAATGTGCTGTTTTCACTTACTGAAGTTGAGGGAATGTGAACAAGTGTGTTAAACTCACTGCATTCAGGGACACAAAGGATTCTGAGAGAGGGAAATTGCCTCAGAAAGGCTCTTATTGGAGCAAAGGGAAACTCAGCTCCACTCCAACCCGTAGGGCTGGTTTATTTCTGCATTTATGGACAGCTTTTAAAGCCGTGGCTTTGGAGGAATTTTAAGTAAGGTGACTGACTTCACCTTGGATTGCAAACTGTCACTGAAAATGGAGTTGGGGGGGGTTTAAGAGGCAATTAATCCATTGCACTGCCCCAGAACAGGACCTGCTCCAGATAAGAAGCATTTCTGCTAGGTCTTACTTGGTACTGTTGTCTTCCACAGCCTATTCAGTTTCATAACCATTAAGTGTTCTTGCACTAAATCAGTAATTTTTCACTTAGTGTTAAAATATGATATCAAGCTCTCCCCTAAGATTCATTCAGAATATAAAATCACAATTATTTCTTATAAAAACCTCCCAAATTTCATATCAATTTGTTTTCCAGGGATATTGGGAGATTGTCAAAAGTATGGAGTAGTTTTGCCATGTCTCAGCACACTCAGTCTTACTGCAAACTGAGAGCACAAACCCAATAATAATTAAGAACTGCAGCAAAAGCTGGCAGATTGTACCTGACCTTCAAATGAGTTCATCTTGAAAAACCTGAAGCTGTAAGGAAAAAAAATTCCTTTATCCAGAATTGATCCCAGCACCTTAGGCTCTGCATTTGTTCTTCAGAAACTGTTGATAAGGAACACAAAAACAAGGGCTATAAAAAACAAAACCTGGTATGACAAGTTATGAATATTCCAATATGCTGCTGTTCTTTGAGTTCAGAACAGGTGAAAACAGGAAGTTTTGGGTGGGATGGATGAGGTGACAGCCTGAGAGCTGGACTTCAAAGCCACAGCTTATGGCTGTAGGATTATATGCCAAATGCAACATTAAAAACATACTTGTTTCCTTAAGATTCATTTTGTTCTCGTGCTGTGTTACACAACACTGGAATTTGTTTGCAGTACCACAACTGAACAAAAGCTTACATAATGGGACATGTCATCGTCTGTGTTGTGAATTCTTAGAGTAATGATCCACATCTTTCCACCATCAGACCTTTTTCTCCCCTCCTTCAGAGCTTTAATAAAAGATATTCTATATTAGCTCAGCCTTGGTCATTTTGCTAGGGGAAAATAACAGTATTGAGCACTGTCTTGGTTCTTTTGTGCTTGCTGTAGAAGTCTGGGGATGTTCCAGAAAAGGAATCAATTCACTGTTTCCAAGTGTGAAAGCAGAGAAGTTGCTTCTTAGTTGGGATGTCAGAATGGTGCTTTACTTCAGGAAAATGTACCTTCCCTCTCTCTGAAGCCTCGACATACTGGTTATTAAGTGTGCTTCACTACTAGAAAAGAGCACTTTTTTTCTTGTGGAGGTAGTCTTGTGAAATGACTTCACTTTTCATGGCTTGAGGATGCTGACATATAATACAAATCAATTGTTAGGAAATTAAAGAGGAAAATCTGCTTTAATGCCTGCCCAGTGCATGCACTTCATGCATTGCAGTAAAGCTGCAGAATATGCAGCAGCAAGGAAGCTGAACTCCTCAGGTGTCCAGCAATATTCCTCTCCTGCTTGGACCTCCCCTCCAAGCCCTGCAAAAACAGGGGCTCAAACAGTGCCTTCTGTGCTCATCACTGAGCCCTTCTCCAGGCTGCTGTGTGACTGTCACTGGAGGAAGTGAGTTTTTGTGAGTGGTGTCATCAGTGATCTTCTCATTCCATTCATGATTCTGATCCAAACTTCAGAACTCCCCTTTATCAGTCCTGCTCTTCCCAACAACTTCTGTGGTTCCAAGTCCATAACTAATGAGCATTGTACTAAATGGAAATGCAGTAAAGAGGATGAAGAAAATATGAGATGCTAATACTAAATAACTGACTTCAGTCTCCCCCTTTTCTTCCTCTGGAAAGGCATAAAGATGACAAACTCATTAAATGTAGCCAGTACGATGGTCTTGTGGAACTTGCAACGATCTGTGCACTCTGCAACGATTCCTCTTTGGATTACAATGAAGTAAGTTCATATCCTGGAACAGAGGGGAGTGTGGCAATGAGGACAAATGTTCTCATCTGTCTGTGTAATACCTTTTAGTGCTAAATCCCCTTCTAGTCAAGGGGAGAGTATTTAGGCCCTCTGAAGTATTAATTCTGAGAATTACTTGTTCGTTGAACACTGAGAACTAAATCCAGCAGCAAGTGTAATCTGTAATTTGGAGCTCTCCTGATGCTGCTTTCTTGCTTTGCCTTGCTGCCTTATGGGTGCTACCAAGTCTCAAAATGTCTTAAATGCTTGATGATAAAATACTGACATCTCTCTCTGCTGCTCTTAAGGGTAAAGGCTTCAAATTCCTACAAATCAAACTCCTCAAAGCTGCTCTTTTAAAATAGTTTTACTTGTTTCATGAGCTGCTTTTTTTTTTTTCCCCTCATTGTGACACTTGAGCTTGGTAGGTTCCAGGTGATGTTTAACCTCCTGTGCTTTTGTTTGCTTTGTGTTAACTCAAGGCTAAGGGAGTTTATGAAAAGGTTGGTGAAGCCACAGAGACGGCGCTTACGTGTCTGGTTGAGAAAATGAACGTGTTCGACACAGACCTGAAGGGACTTTCTAGAATCGAACGTGCGAACGCCTGCAACTCGGTGAGTCCTCTTTTACTGCCATTGCCTGGGGACACAGCTCTGTAGTGTGTATCACCTAAATGCATTTTATGCTTTTTGTTTTAATAAGGTGATAAAACAACTGATGAAGAAAGAATTCACTCTGGAATTCTCAAGAGACAGGAAGTCGATGTCTGTCTATTGTACTCCAAACAAACCGAGCCGCACGTCCATGAGCAAGATGTTTGTTAAGGTCAGTCCCTCACTGGAGAGAGAGAGGTGGTGGAATGGCTGCAGAGTATTTTAAATACTTAAAAATTACAGTGCAACTAACTGCAGCGTGGAGTGGGAGGAAGGACTCGGTAATTTAAGTAAATGTTGTAATGGAAAGGGATTTATTAAGCTAAATTACTTCTTCTTTTTGTCTCTGCAGGGTGCTCCTGAAGGTGTGATTGACAGATGTACACATGTCCGTGTTGGAAATGCTAAAATCCCTTTGACTCCAGGAATTAAGCAGAAAATAATGTCTGTCATTAGAGAATGGGGAACTGGCAGAGACACACTGCGTTGCTTGGCTCTGGCAACCCATGACAATCCTCCCAAAAAAGAGGAAATGAATCTGGAGGACTCCTCAAATTTCATTAACTATGAGGTAAGATCAGTAGCACTTCTCCCTCTTCCAAACTGGAGAATGGTGGCTCCTTCTATTTGATTATTTCTCAAGGAAGTTACATCTGAGAATTTTCTCTTTCTGGGTATTTTTGATGTCAGACATAACAGTTCCCCACTTGTATGGAGGGAATGCTCAGTCTAAGAAGAGACTTTGTGGTTTAGAAGAAATTGTTGATGGCAGGTAGCTTTTTTTGGCTAAAAGCACAAGAAGAAATCAGTTAAACAGTCCAAAAACTGCATTGTGGTTTCAGTTTTTATGGTTTTTCAGTTTGGCGTTGCTCAACTGCAAGACCTTTTTGGGGATTTTGTGATGGAACATACCTCTCTGGGAGTCAGGTTCACTTCCCTGCCTCTGTGCTGTCAGCTGCAAGGGCTCAGTCCATGATTATCATCTTAGCTGCTCTGTAATTTTCCAATGAAATCCGTATCTGGTATTTAGGAGGAAAGTAACAACAGTTGCATTAGTTCTTGGCTTGTGCTCTCTCTGCTCCTGGCACTGATGATAAAAGTGAAAGACTCAATGCTTGCAGGTTGAATTTGCAAGGCTGGCAAATAGAACACGTTTTAACTTCAAATTAATGCATTTCAAGCAAAATTTGGTGAGGCAGGACAAGGAGTTATCCCAAATGTCACAACACAGGTGTACCATGCAGGGAAAATAATTACCTCACTGCTACCAGAGGAGAAATCTGCAGGATCTTGCACTGAAAGTCGCTGTGTCTTGTTTCAGACCAACCTGACATTCGTGGGCTGCGTGGGAATGCTGGATCCCCCAAGGATTGAGGTAGCTTCATCCATAAAGCTGTGCAGACAGGCTGGCATCAGAGTTATTATGATCACTGGTGACAACAAGGGCACGGCTGTGGCCATTTGCCGCCGCATCGGGATCTTTGTGGAGGATGAGGATGTGTCCACCAAAGCCTTCACGGGCAGGGAGTTTGATGAGCTGTCCCTGGCTGCCCAGAGGGATGCCTGTCACCATGCCCGGTGCTTTGCCCGGGTAGAGCCTTCCCACAAATCCAAAATTGTGGAGTTCCTTCAGTCTTTCGATGAGATCACAGCCATGGTAAGTGATGGTTACTTGGTTAGAAAGGCAAATGCTGCTTAAACCCTAATTAGGCCTTCTCTGAGTAATTCCCCATTCTGGAAAACACTTGCTTCCGTATTTCCCTGCACTTAATGAGTTTTGAGGATCCAAAACCACACCCAGTGCAAAATTCCTTTCTGGATCTGTATGTTAATGCCCACCTTATTTACTGATTCATTTCCAACCCTGAATTCTCATTTTAGACTGGTGATGGTGTCAATGATGCCCCTGCACTGAAGAAGGCAGAAATTGGAATTGCCATGGGTTCTGGTACTGCAGTGGCCAAAACTGCTTCTGAAATGGTTTTGGCAGATGACAATTTCTCCACAATTGTGGCTGCTGTGGAAGAAGGACGTGCAATTTATAACAACATGAAACAGTTCATCAGATACCTGATCTCCTCCAATGTTGGGGAAGTTGTTTGGTAGGTTTAAATTTATTTTTTTCATTGAGCTAGAATAGTGATGATGGGCTCTTCCAGTATTTCTCACTAAAACCAGAGGAGGAGGTTCTCCAGGTAATGGGTCTCTGTGGAAGCTGCATGTTTCTGGCCTCTCTTTAGCGAAGAACTGTAGCTTGCCACAAAAGCTGCACATTGTGTTATTTAGAATATTCTAGCTCAGTAGGTAATGCTTTCCAGTCATTTCTATGATTGGAATAATTCTCTGGAGAAGGTAAACCAAAACCTTAATCAAACAGTACAAGATGTGGAATTTCAGATAACATAGTCCCAGGCATAGCTTAGATGTTTGTTTAACCTCAGGTTCCAGAAACATGTTGTGTGTTCCTCCGGGAGGAGCAGAGGTGACCCAGCACCACAGAATGCATTGCTGGTGACAAAATGTAAATACTGATCTCCTCACAGTCCTTGCATCAAAGCAGACTTTTCCCAGAGTGGGATAAAGCACAGCAGTTCTCTCTTGCCTTGTTTCTTGTCAGCTTTAAGGCCATCCTTCATATGGCTCTTGTTGCAGCCCCTTATTTCTGTTCTATTTATTCACACAGGCTTGGAGCCATGAAAGTTACAGGTTCAATAAACTTCTGCAGGGAATAGCAGTAATCTAGGGAAATGAAGGTTAGTTATTTGAGCCGAAATGTCTTTTAGAAAGTGGTTTGCAAGCCTTTATCCATGTGTACATATATATTTAGCTATACAGACAAGTAGAATGGAGAAAAAACAACTCTAAAGTCAAGTCTTCAATTTTTGAAGTTATCAGAAGAAGATGATGCTTCAAAGCTTACATGACAGTGGTTAGTCTTTGCTTTTGGGTATGTGTGTAGTTTTCTGATTGTGAATATTCAGCTTATGATCTTCAGTGGGTAAGAGAGAACAGAAGTGCTGCTGCAGGTTTAGGCTTAAACGTTACTGACATGCACAAGAATGAGCTTCTAACCGGTGGGTTTCTTTGTAGTATCTTCTTGACTGCTGCCCTGGGTTTTCCTGAAGCTCTAATTCCTGTTCAGCTGCTGTGGGTAAACCTTGTGACGGATGGTCTCCCTGCCACTGCCCTGGGCTTCAACCCTCCTGACCTTGATATCATGAACAAGCCACCGCGCAACCCCAAAGAGCCCCTCATCAGTGGGTGGCTCTTCTTCCGCTACCTGGCTATTGGATGTAAGTACTGATGGCTTTTCTTTTTTCCTTAAATAAACTAAGACATGAATTACAACCTGGTTTTTTTTTCAGTACTGGAAGTCTTGAGGGAGAAGTTCAAATGTGGCAAGTTCAAGTATGTCTTGCATACAGTTCACAGCGCTGAGAAAAGCTCTTTGTTTTCTTGCAGGTTACGTTGGTGCTGCCACAGTGGGTGCTGCTGCTTGGTGGTTTATTGCTGCTGATGGTGGTCCAAAAGTTTCCTTTTACCAGCTGGTATTTGCTCAGTTTAATATCTTTGGGGGGAGAGGGGAGGTTCCTGGTGCTTTCATACTTGAAATGACTGTACAAACCCGGTAGGTTACAGGAATTTATATAATTAAACATTTTCAGACTTGTTCCTGTGAAACTTGATCATGATTAATTAGTCTTGATAGCAAAGCTCAGAGGTGGGATAGCTGAGCTTCTAACAATTTGAAGGACAAATTGTTGTCTTGTAAGTGAAAGCCTAAAGAGGATTTTTCTAAAACAGGCAAGAGTCTGTAAGCACTGGTTTTAAGAGTCACAGTAGAAACTTCCCTTTCTGCAGTACTCACTGCTGTTTTCCTGGTTGCCTGTTTTACACTTCAAAAGTTAACGAGCTGTGGAAGTGAGATGACTCTGTTCTGTTCCAGAGCCATTTTCTGCAGTGCAAGGAGGACAATCCAGACTTCTATGGGGTGGACTGTGTGGTGTTTGAGTCCCCGTATCCGATGACAATGGCTCTCTCTGTGCTTGTCACCATAGAGATGTGCAATGCTCTCAACAGGTTTGTATGTCCCATCAGGAAAGCCAAGCCTCTTCATAGCTTATCCAAAATCCTGCTTTTTGTGCAATTTGATCCTTGGTGAACAGCTCAGCTAATGAAGAGTGAGTCACATTTCCCTTCTGAGTTGTGGTAGTGCAAACAAACTGACTCTTAGATAACATTTGAGATCTCTTATCATAAGGTGTATTTTTAAGTCTGCCAATTCATTCTGGTATTTTACTAAGCACAAGCAACTGAAATATTTTCCATTATTTTTAATCTAAGCTTAATCAATCAGATTATCCCTACTATGTTGGTATAAAGTGATATCAAGGAGAACTAAAATAAGAATGCTGAAGATATGGAAAATAGTTTTTCCTGCCCTAAGGGAGTGTGGGTTTAGCCAATTAATATTAGATTATAAATGGAAACTACTAAATAGCACAATGTCAAGGGTATTTTTCTTCAAATAGCTTAGAGGTCAGTTAATTTAAAAACAAATAAACTCAAAATACATTGCACTGGGGTAGTCCTACATAAAGATACTGCTCTACATCTGCTGCTCTGGATCTCAGCCTCTTCTCCAGCACAGCCTAAATGCAGATGGAATCAAGAGCCAGCATTAAGAAGATGAAAGTTTTTGACCTTGTGTCAGTCTTTCAGTGAACTCCAGCAGAAGTGGGTGCACTTGGGGCCCTCAGCTCTCTTAGGCTGCCATGTCCACACTTCCCTTTCCCTCCCATGGAGAGGATTTTGGGGTCGTAGTGAGAAGAATAGACTAGGTCAGGACAGAACACTTGAGACGACTTCAAGAACAGACCTGAGGCTGATGCTGACTGCTTTGCTAAGCTGACCTCAGCCAGTTTGAAGTTGCAGCATCCAAACCGTGTCCTGGGCTGTTTCCTGCCTGGGATCCCTGTGCTGTGCCAGGCTGCTTTGTGGTTCTCAGAGCTTCCTGTTGGTGTCAGAGTCACACATGAGCCATGTTTCTGTTGCAGCCTCTCAGAAAACCAGTCCCTGATGAGGATGCCCCCGTGGGAGAACATCTGGCTGGTGGGGGCCATTTGCTTGTCCATGTCCCTCCACTTCCTTATCCTTTATGTGGAACCACTGCCAGTAAGTGCTCATGCCTTACCCCCACCCCTGAACTTCCAGACAGAGCAAAACCTTGTGTGGGGCTCGAGGCCAGGGCTGGAGGGGGAGCTTGGTAACCCCTGGCTTTTCTTTCAGATTATCTTCCAGATCACACCTCTGAACGTGACGCAGTGGCTGATGGTATTGAAAATCTCCCTCCCTGTCATTCTGCTGGATGAAACACTTAAATATGTGGCCCGTAACTACCTGGAACCTGGTAAAGATGATAGTGTGCGGCCTGCCACCAAACCCTGTGCTCTGTCAGCATGCACCGAAGGAGTTTCCTGGCCGTTTGTGTTCATTACTATGCCCCTGGTTATCTGGCTTTACAGCACAGACACTAACTTTAGTGATATGTTCTGGTCTTGACTGACATGGTGACAAGTTTTGCATTCAAACGAGGAAAAAAAGAAAAAAAGTTTAACTTAATTTTTTTATTGTTTAGAGCAACTGTCTATTTCTGCTGAATTTTCACATGAACATATTTGCCGGTGATGGAGGTTTCATAATCTAGATTTTGGTTTTTTGCTTTTTCTGACTTCAGTGGGGGCAATATATTCCTCTTTTATACACAGTTAAAGTGTCCATTGACATGTACAGAGAACTAACACTATTTTATGCAAATATTTTTTTGTAGATGAAAAGCATGTACAGTGTTCTGTTCAATAGTCTATTCATCATGTAAAAAAAGTAAATTTTTTTTGAGCCAGCGGACACTATCAAACTAAATTGGCAGCAGATTTTAGGGAATGAATGTGTGTTGTCTAAAACTAAAAAAGCATGTAACTGTTTGTCTTCTGCATGATCATCCAAACTTAATTTGTCATAAAGTCAGGTTTTGTTCACAAGCAGAACTTTCTGCACTGGGTAGAGAGTCCTGCTCCCTGGGTCAGGATTTCTTCTCGGTCCCCTCTTCCCTCACTCTTGGTTCTTGACTGTCCTTGTTTACACCACTTTCTGTATGAGGTATGCCTGATCTTGCTCGTGCAGAAAATACCATTCCAGGTGCAGCCTGCTGGGGTTCTTCCATACTCTCCACACACATAGGGTTGGTTTTTTTTAAGGATTATTTATTTGTCTATTGTATTTTATTGTAACAGACCTTACTTTGCCAGTGTTGCCCATTATGCAGGGACAGGGAGGGCTACTTCTGTCTCCTTAAATCTAAAGCCTTTTTAACACACACAATCTGTTTCAATTCAAAAGAGGGTTTAAGTTGGGGTTTAATACCTTTTTTACATGTGTCAGAGCCTTTATTTTTCTTTTTTTTTTCTCCCCCCCTTTAAGATCAAAATTTGCAATGAGACCTGAAACAATAACTTGCACTGCATAGCTAGAAATTGGATTTCCTACACTTAGGGCACTAATGCTCAGTTGTATACATGGAGTTACTCTGCTGGCCTGTTGTTAGCCTGACTTGAAGTAACAAGCTCGTGTGTGTTTTTTGTAAAATCTGTAAATAGCACATGACCAAATTGAACATATTGTATAGAACTATTTTTATTTTAATGTGGCACTAACCACCTTCATTATTACGGTAAATGTTAAAGCATGTTTTCAAATTCAGTCCTGTATCAACAATGTGTAAGTCATTAACAGTCCTAACTGTGGTGTTTTTCTCCAATGCCTTCCAACTTTCATCGACTAAAGTGAGTATTTTTCTTCCATTTCACCCTGCCAGTGGTGACTTGCTGTAAAATAGCATATGCTGTATACATGTTGAAGAATAAATAGTAATTTCCTTCATTCCCATGCTGTGTTTTGTCAAACTCTGCTGTGCTACATTATTATCACCACTTTAGACTCTTGTTTTGTGGTCTGAAGCTCAAATTACTGATTCCAAAGGCAAAGCCACTTGCTTTTGGTTTAGTGTATTTTAGGGTCTTGTTTTATAGCACCTGGGAGCCTTAGTGCCCCAAGGTCTTACAGCTTTTGGTCTTAAGTTTGAGATAAAATCAGACAAATCTGTAACTTAAGACCCTGACAGCTGTTACCATGAATGTTTAGTGTCCAAAACTCTCTGGTACTCGTGGTCAGGTGCTGGATTACTCCAAAGCTTTTTCCTGCTCTGAAACAGGGGCTGCCCCTCAGTGCTGAGCACCCTTCCCTGGTCCCTGCAGTGCTCGAAGGGCAGGTGCTGCTCCTGGCAAAACCAGCTCATTATTTGTTATTTGCCATCTGAGAAGGCAAAAGAACAGTCTCAGCTTAACAGGGCAGTCTTTGAAACTTGCCCTGGGGTCACTGTGTCTGTAGAGCAGCAGGTGCTGTTATCTTGTGCTGGCTCAGTCTGCTTTAGTAACCAAATTCAAACAGCTTTGTGATCCCTCTTGGAGGGGAAGGATAGTTCCAGGCTATGTTCTCTTGCTGCCAGCTGGAATCCAGCGGGCACACATAATTCTCTAGGTTTGAGCTCTCAAGTGGAGAGGTGCTCCCTCAGAGCACAGAGGCTCTACCAGAAATTCCACTGCATGGTGATACTTTGTTTATAGAGACTTTGACTTGAGTTGATGCTGAAGTGGCTCAGAGGAGCTGACCTGATGATGTAGCAGGTGTGTTGCCAAACTGTGAGCATTTAAATCCCCTCAAATGCCCTTTTTTGGTGTGGAAGAGCCAACCTAAGGTTTTGCATTCCATAAAACCACTGGCCTTCACCAGCCTTTAGCTGTATCAATAACAAATGAGCAGCGTGAGACTCGTCCCTGTTCCTTGAAACAAAAAATAATCGTTCCTGTGATGTAGGATTCCTTGAGATCAAAGTGTGTACCAGTGTGTTATTTGCTGGAAACAAATTAGCAGCTTAGTTCAGTGTGCTCCCAGTGCTATTGACAGACATTTCCAGGGCAGGAGTGCCACTGAATCCTTGAACACTGGTTCTGCTGAACCTCAGAGCACCATGTGGTGGCCTTTTTAAAGCCACGTGTCTGGCTGCCACCATGGATAATTCTGCTTCTTGTACAATCCTGTTCCTGTCTTTTATGCCAAATAATCCTGCTGTACACCCCCTTTTTGCCTCTCTTAAGAAGCTGAAGGGGAAAATGACTGTCAATAAGTAGAATTCAGAATATTCAGAATTCAGCACCTTCTCTGTTGGATCTGTCAGTGTTGAAGATGAATCTTGCTCCTTGTCATGGATTTCCATAGAGATCTGAGGGCTCATTCGTGCCTCTGTCTCTGAGGCACTTGGGGTAGGGCCTTGTGTTCTTGGACTTTGCCTTGATATCTGGATGAGTGGTGGGCAAATGGAGATGTTGGGATCCATCTCTACAGGCTCCTGAGCTTACAGGAACAGTCAGGTTTTACAAGGTGCTCTTTCAGAGCCCAAGCAATCTTCATCTGCCCTGCTTTTCTTCTGTTTCTCACAGTCTTGTCCAAGTTTCCCTGCAGAAGTGGAGCCATAGGGTTCCCCAAGATCAGCAGCTGCAGATCTCGGGTTGGATGGCAACTGTGCTGTGCTTTCAGGATTCTGTTCTCCAAGTGCTGCACATCCCACCCTTGGCTGGTTGGGATTGGCCAAATGTTCAAACCTACCATGAGCTTCCCCCTGGGTGGTGAGGCATCCTGCCCTGGCATCACATCCTTGTGATCCTGGAGCTGGAGTGCTGGGTCTGGGCTTCAGCCCTGGCAGCTGAGCAGGCTGGGGGAAGCTGCAGGAAGAGCCTAAGGAGCTGAGGGCTTTTCTGTCATAGAAAGTACAGAACTGCAGTGCAAAGTTTCTAATTTTTGCAGGAAATGTCTGAACTAAAGTGTTCATCCTTAGTTGTTTAGATGCTGTCATCTTTCAGCCTCAGTCTTTTCAGCTGGAGAAGCCAGGAAGGGAGGATTTTTCAGGACAGACTCATTTGCCAACATCTCAAAGTCAAAACTCATTTGTGTGGTCCCAAATGTTTTCTCTCCAACCTCCCCAGTGCTGGGGTTGAAGAAGGTAACTCCTACTGAACCATGTTAGCCCACAAACAGCAGCCCTTGTTCAAGCAGGACTAACTCAGAATTCCCCAGGCTTGATTTCCCACTCCATTCTTACAAAATAACTTCATATTTTTTGTTTCTCTTTGCTCCCATCTCACCGAGCTTTTTCATCTCTGCTGTTTCCTGGGTTCCTGGGTGCCCTCACACATCACTGCTTATTCTCTACTGTGAGAGGGGTGTGTAAGACCAGGATCAATCGTGTGATTGATGCTGCCTTATGCTGGGAACACCAGGAAGGATATTGGCTTGTGCTGGGAACCCACTGGGGTTTGGAATGAGAGCAGCTCCTCCTGAATCCTGTCTTCTGTAGCAAGGAGGATGCTCAGGCAGCTGCAGTCATGCATTGAATTTTTAGACAGGAGCTTTTGTCTTTGCAGTGCCTTGGGCTCTCTCTGCTTTCACGTGTGAGCAATCCAAAGTGCTGAGCTACACAACGAGCTGCTCCTTCTTGCTGGCATCCGAGCAATAAAAATAGTTCATACTTGGTTTCCCAAAACGTTATTGCAAATAAATGAGTACGAAAGAGGCTGCAGAAAAACATTTCTACCGGTCTGTCAAAGTGCTCCGAGGTGTGTGTTGGTAGAGAGGCTGCTGGGGAGGTTCCTGGTACGAAACTGAGTTTTTAATCTGATGATAGAATGCAGTACAGCAGTGCCAGCCCGAGACACAGCTCAAGCCCAGAGTTGATGGCAGCCCAAGGGGGCTGAATTTGCTGAGATGAAGGGAGGTAAAACCAATAGAGTCGTCTGTCTCTTGCACCTGTCTTGTTTACTTTTTTGCACTTCTAACCATTAACTGTTTCCCTAATCTCTGCTAATTACATCCTTAATTGCATTAATATGCATTTTCAAATCTTAGCAGGAGAGCCCAAATTTTAGTGTTGAAGCAGTGTTTGGAAGAGCTTCCCTGGAGCTGTAGGGACTCAGAGCAGTCTCTCCAGACACAAGGCTGACCTTATGCTGTGGTAGGGGTGAAGTACAGCAGGAGCTTTAGGACCTTGTACTCTACCCTTTGCCTACACATTAATCCGTGTAGTTTAGTGACTTCTTCAAAGCTTTCCTACTGCTTCCCAGAACAAGCTGCCTGACTTGGAAAAGGGACATTGTTAGGTCACTTTGGGGCCAAACCTGCCCTAATGCCTCAACTGAAAAAAAACAAGTGCGTACTATGGAACTTGAAAGTAAAAATTCCAAAGAAGTGAGAACTGTCTGTTGCCCACTGGTCAGGCAGAGAAAGGCAAAAGCTAATTAAATGTGTCTTAATTGTTTTTCACTGCAGTCTTGAGTAGGAAGTGCTGGCTCTGCTGATAATCAAGGGAGCTGAGCCTTAATCCAAAAGATTCTGAGCTTCAAGAACAAAGTAACCTGAGAGTGTCCCTTCAATGACAGAGCAGCCAGTTAGCAAACTTAACATTCTTTCTTCTGTCACTGTTGATCTTAGTCTTGCTTGTATAATGATACTTAGCATTCATCCTTTCATTAACTGATGCCTTTTCTTTCTTTCCTTTTCAGCAATACTGGAGTAATCGCTTCCTAAACAATTTTGCAGAAATGTAAGGTTGTTTTGTTGCGTGCATGTGTTTTTAGCAACACATCTACCAAAACCTCTGCATGTATCGTGTAAAGATTCTTTGCTTTCCCTTAAAAACAAAACTCATTGTGTTCTCTGTGGAAGAAAAGTGTGGTACCATTAGGACTTCATGATACAGATGTACAAACGTGCAATATAGCTTACCAAGTCGGAACTCTCTCCAGAGAAGTTGGGTTTCTGTGCTGCATGGAGAAGAGTTTGGTTATCCTTGAACAAGAATTGCGGAGCTGTCAGCCGGTTTCCATGTTCCTGTATGTAAAATGTCCGTTTATACAATGTACAATATCAGATAATGCATGCCTTGGGGTGTAGACGGATCTCTCTCTGTATTGTATCACCCAAACATTCTACTCCAACAGCTTCTGTACAATGCTCTCCTATTTATAAATCCATGGAAACGATTACTGATGAATGTTAAACCGTAAGCCTCCACTTCATAACGTTGGATTTTTTTATCATCTGTGCAAATCAACCTCTTTTGCACTGTAATGTAACTTATTTAAATCTAAGGCAGTAAGACAGATGTTGGTGCAATACAAAATATCGTGATGCATTTATCTAAAAAGCAACAACGACGTAGCCAGTTCCCACAGCTGCATGTGTGACCTTTAGAAGTTGTAAATAAGATCAATTGTCTATTGACATGCTGACAGTAAAGGAGCATCACACCTAGTTTCATTTGTATCAGGTAAATAAATTTATTCTACAATACGTGCTCGGCGTGTTATTTGATGCACTTTGTTTCCTGCAGGTCCGTGCGCAGGCACTGCAGCGCGCTCTTATTTTAATGCCAGGATGACACTTTTTAGCACCAACACCATTGCAATCTTTCCTCCTAGAACTATGCAGATGCAGCTGCTCCTCGGCAGTATTGACCTCCTCGCTGGTGTGATTTCCTCTGTCCAGGGGCTTGTGTGTGTGTTTAAGGGACACTGTCAAGTACTTTGATCACTCAGTTTTTTTAAAATGCTCCATTGTTTGTAAAATCCCTCTGAGAAACATAAAATAAACAATTCTTTCCCAACTACATCTTTATATTTTTTTTTTTGTCCTTTTCTATTTTCTAAATTGCCCCAGCTTAAAGTAGCTCCTGGTCTCTTCCCTTTCCGTAGGCAAAAGGAAGATGAGCCAAATGTGTTTGCTCCAAACCACACCACGAGCATCCTGCTGGGAGTGCTTGGCAGTTTGGGCTCTCTCCCTTCCCCAGACCAGGGGCTGTTCTGCCATGAGCTCACAAGGCTGCTGCTGGGCAAGGCTAAAGCACTCCCAGGGTAAAAGCTGGAATTTCCAAGTTGTCCTGTAATGCTCTGCTCCAAAGCCCAAACACCAGATTTTGTTTGGAGTAAGAGACAACTTAGGAATGTGTTTTACATTAAATGTAATGCCTCTTAGCCTCCAGCCCCTGATAGCAGCACCCTGCTGGCAAACAGCGTTATCCGAATGAGGTGACACATCTGAGACCCGTCAAACGCAGCAGTTTAAAAATACAAGGCTCGAATTCCATGGTCCGGCAGCTCTGTAGGATGGTGGAGGATGCGTTAACGCATCGGGCCGAGCTGCTGGCGGCTGCTTCCTACTATGGAAGTGCTGTGGCGGCAGGCTGAGCTCTGCTGCTCGCCTCGGGGCTGTCAGAGCCCGGCTCCGCGCTCCCTTATCTCCCCCGCGGCTCTTCCCGCAGCCGCCTTTAGCGCACCCGTGGCCAGCGCTGGCAGCGCCGCCCGTCCCGCTGCACGGCAGCCCCAGCGCTCCTCTGGGACACCTGAGCCCGGGGCAGGTGCTCGGGGCAAGAGCATCTCTGGCCTTTCACGGCCTCAGCCTGGCTGGGAAAACGTTTTTCAGAGCTCGCTCCAGCCCGGCTGCTCTCCTGCCCCTTTTTTAATGCGTGTGGAACTTGTCCCCGGCACCGGTGCCAAAAGGAAAGCTCAGCCGCGATGGGAAGTCGTTATTCAGCACCCAGCTCGTGCTGCTGTCACAGCGAGCTGCATTCCTCGGCTGGTGAGCAGCTCCTGAGCCAACTCACACCAACTCACACCTTAAACGTTGCTTTAAATGATGATCTGCAAGTTTAAGCAGAATGAGGCCCCCAGCTGGAGTACAGCCATGTGAGGAGAACGTGATGCTCAGTGGGTTGCCAAGGTGCTCAGTGCAAGAATGTGGTAAGAGATACTGAAATAAACATCTTCCCCCTCCTCCTCCTCTCCTCCCTGCAAACCCCCAGCTCGAAAGCACCACATGGATGAGCCCACTGACAGTACAGAGCAAAGAAACCACTCCCCATAGCTCAAGTTATGAGGCATTATGGACATATTACATTAAATACAGAGGGCAGGCAATATCCCTATTTTTACCTCGAGGTGAAATTGAGTATGATTAGAACCCACATCCACCCCCAGGCAAGTGGGTGAGAAATGAGAGAAGCTCTGAGCACCTGAAGAGGTTTTCTAAAAGATTTCATCCCAGCAGTTTACCCACATGGAGGTGCAGAGAAGACTTTCAACATCAATTTATCAGGCCCCAGGATTTTACCTCATACCCCAAACCATCACCCTATTTGCCACATTGCTGTTTTGATGGGATGATAGGTGAGGAAAAGGAATCTGATCTCCAAACTCACAAAAGCCCTTGGCCCCTCTGGAAGCTCTTGGAAAGAGAGGCTTGTACAGAGTAAACATCCACTGGGGACCCACTCCCACACCCCAGACTTCACAAAGCAAAGGCCAGGCTCAAGCCAGTGAGTGAAAACAGAGATTATTCCTTCTATTTTGTAGTTCCATCAAGTGATGGGGACTGGCCAAAGGGCTTTCCTTAATACATAAATTGTTACACTGAAGTTCCCCATGTGAACATTTTATTTTTCCCTGTTTACACCAAAATAGCTGTATTTGATTATCAATTTCCTCCCCAAACACCCAGTCTTATATACATCCTTGCCTCCTCTTGGCCAGCTTCTAAAGGACATTTTAACCAACTAAGGCTGTTTAGTTTGAAATCATGGGTTTATACTGAGTTTAAGCCCTCCTAAAGTCACTAAATTTAAGACCCATGGAGACTGCAGATCTGGGTTTTTTAAATATACTTGGTTGGGGTATGTTTGTGTAACCTGAAATGACAATGGCAGACACAGCCTTTCAGATTTCCTTACCACTGAGATCTAAAGGAGGGAATAAGGCTTGCTGAATCAGAAATCCTGCCTGCTTCTGCCCTGGATGGATCAGTTTCCACATCACTGAGCTCCTGAAAAGCAAGAAGGGAAGAATCACCACACAAAGAGGCTTAATGAGGAAGACAGTTACTGAAAGGGGGGGGGAAAAGTCCTAGTTAATAA
Organism: Vidua chalybeata; assembly: GCF_026979565.1. Taxonomy (NCBI): domain Eukaryota; kingdom Metazoa; phylum Chordata; class Aves; order Passeriformes; family Viduidae; genus Vidua; species Vidua chalybeata. The sequence goes on along the minus strand of NC_071547.1, from coordinate 2,875,372 downwards.
AAAATCTTTCTGTAACCAGCAGCAGCAGAAAAAGAAACACCTCAGTTCAACAGAGAACACTGATACTGGCCAGCAGTCCTCAGTCCCTCCTTTATTTCTGCTTCAGTTCCAGGATTCCCATGATCTAGAAATCTTCAGAATTAGAAACACTGCCAGTATTGCAGGTGTTATCAGCACATGATAAGAGTAAATGCATTATTTAGGCAATTTCTAACCACACCATGAATGTGTGCTGCTGTCAGACTCTGGTAAATTCAGCCTTCTAGCCCTTAGCCAAGTCTATGTACAGTTTGAAGAAATTCTGTCCCTTTCCCAGCACTTCCTGTCAAAGTAGGAAAGAATGAAAATGAATGAATAGTAATGAAATATGTGATTTAAATTCAAGGATTTCAGGTAAACAGGGGCACTCTGCCCTTACCCAGCACCTCAGACACACCAACACTTCACTTCCAGTACAACTGGATGGCAACAGATTCCTTGCCTCGTGTCCAAACTGTTTCATTTCTATCACTGATCTAACACAGCCTGAACTTCAGTTCTTGGCTTCGTGATCTTTTCTTCTCGGGTGCAGAGCATGTGATTGAGGCAGGGAATGAGGTCAGCTGCTTATTAAGGGCTAATTGTTATATTCCCTGAACTAAATGCCTGTAACTGCATTGGACAGTACCAGACCTGTGCAGAACCAGAGATCACATTCTAAAATTAAAGCAGTAATGAAGACTCATTACTAGACAAGCAGAATCCCTCTAGAATTCTGAAGTGAGGGCCAAATGTATCTCTCCACACAATCTCAACATGTATGGCACCTCAAAGTTCCACAGTCACAGTGCAACTCTTAGCAAAGATCACACACAGCTACGTAAGCCCAACACAGCAGGCACTCACCAGGCTCCATCTGCACACCCTCACAACTTCTCATGCCCAGTAAGGAACCAAGTTCTCAGGAAACCAAAGCTGTGAGGATACAAAAGACTTTTAACAGCCATCTCTAGGTGTTCTGAGCTGTGCCTGGACTTGTTTGCTCAAGCTGCACTCAAGGACTCATCTTGAAGTAGTTTTAGTTTCCTGCCTGTTCTAAAAGCAGATATTATCAGATTATCTACAAACACACTACAGAATAGTTGCAGCAGAACTGTGGCTCTCCAGTTTCCTTTTCTATGTAAATACTTCAGAGAAATGTGCAAAGCCAGTGGTTTCCACCTGAAAAGAGTGACCTATTCAAAGGAACCATTAGAATGAAATGGCTGAAAAATACAGCACATACCTCTCATACTCCTCATCAATTAAATGTATCCTGCCTTTAGTTTAGTAACACAACTCAATTTTCATTCTCAGCAGAGGTTTGGAATACAACTAGAAAGCTAATGCAGCTACCCAGCTTTCAGCTGGTGAATGCTGAGTTTGAGGAGAAAGCAAAGTTTTTTTAATATAAAAATAGATGCTTTGAATATCTTGCCCATTTTTTCTGTTACGAGACACGTGATGAGCTGAAATCCATCCACTGCATCCCACAGCAATGGCAAAGATAGGAAGAGGACAAGGCCTTTCATTAATTAAAGTCATTAATGAAATATTTGCTCTCCCTGAGATGTTACACATTTGGTGAATCTGCTCACTGGAAGAGCAGGAGCAGTTTATGCCAACCCAACTGCCACGACAGCTTTGCTCTGCTGTTCTTCCCCTACCACCTTCAAAGAACCATAACTCAGTTTGGTATTTTGGAAACTCTAAAGCCCACAGAATTCCAGAGAGAACAGACAAGCAGCTGTTTTCTTTTCTTAAATGGATGAACTATTGGACTCCTCTGTAAGCCATGACACACCAGAACATTTCCAAAACAGACAATAATCTCCCTCTTTTGTTGTGCATTTTTGATACAATATCACAGAGGGATATTTTACCCTTATCTGTCTTTCAGGGAGAAGCTTCTTTTCCATGTCATGTATTTGTAACAAACAGCCATTTTTCCTCCAACTCAAATACTCAAAACTATTTTTATAGCTTTCTAAAAAGTCTGTGTGCTCCAGCATACCTGTGGTAACAAAATAAATACAAAAGGAATTAAACTCTTGATATAAAGATTATAAAACCACATTTTGGTAAGGACTAAGGGAATCAGAACTGTAAGAAAAATAAGTAATTCCTCTTCCCACACATCAAGCCCACAGAACTGAAACAGTTTCTAGATTACCCAAAGCAGTTCACCCTTGAAATGCTGAGGTTAGGAATTTGTACATGAAGCAATTTTGCTTCAAAAGGTGAGGGAAAAAGACATGAATTCAAAAATTACCTGACAAAGCCAGGAAGTATATAAACATGGGAAAAACAGGACAATGTGTGTATTTGCATAATTTAACATTTCTTCAGCAGTGCAAGAGGGATTAATTCTTTTTATAGCATTTTAAATGTCAGTACACAAAATGTAAAGTGCTTTGAGTCACTGCTGCAAAACCTTCCAGGAACATACTGAAATAAAACTAAACTGCATTTTAAAATAAATGCTCATGTACAGAGTTTAAGTGATTGCAGTGTTTAGTAAGGGTTGAAGAAATTACTTTAATTCTCCACCACTGGCTCAATTCTGTACACAGAGAAATTAGTCAGCTACAAAAAGTGTCTGGGAAGTCCAAGTTGCTTATTGTCCCAAATTTATCCTGGACAGCACAGGTAATGCCCTAGAAAAAGACAAATTAATTCAACAAACACAGCAAAAGAACAGTGCTGCTTTCAGCCACACTCAAGCAGCTCCCCCAGACTCAAATGGCTGCACACAAATGAGCATGGCCTTTCCCACAAAGGAGTACAAACCACTGTATTTACAACTGGCCCAAGCACACTCAGCCCTGGACAGAACTCAGACATTGTCTTCATCACAAACAACAGGCTCATTACACACCTCAGATTCTGATGGTTTTAGTTTTAGCAGGAATTTTTCAAAATGAAAGTTGCAAATAACCTTGGATGCAGTTAGTCCCTTACACTTAATAAATAAGAAGCATCAAGAATCTCCACAGTATTGAGATGCACAGAACTATTAATTGCTTTCAGAGTCTATTAAAAAAAAAACCAAGTCCTTTGTTACTGAAAAAGAATCAGGGTTTCTATTCTTCTAAGAAGAGTGGCCCCAGTGGTGTGTTCAAGTGCCAAAACAAGCAGCAGGAGGCTTTTACTGCATCCCAAACCACTGTTCTTGATCTGCCCACTGAGCTGCTTCGCTGTCACTGCCTTCCAAGTCCCCCTCTTCTCCACTTCCCTCCATGTCATCCACATCTTCTTCCTGGGTGGCATCTGTTGGACTTTCCTCTTTTTCCATTTTCTGCAATCCTTCCAGTGACTTCTGATCGTTTGGATCCAAACTGAAGAAAGGAAGGAAAATAAAGCATTGTCTTGAAACTTTTTTCTCTTTGTGGCCTCAGTGTAAAGAGTAACAATAAAATCTCATCCTGTTGTCTGCACTTCCTGTTTAACATCATCAGGAAGCTTATTTTAGATGATGATGCAACTTCCCCTTGAGCTGCTGTAACACTGAGTCTTGAATCTCTTTATAAAACAGTTCTGATCCCAGAGAACACGTTTATCTAAACATCCCACTCTTCCAGAAAACTTAGTCACCTCTCCCAACAATACTAATTATAAAGCAACATGAAAGCAGTAAAAATTTAAATGACTCTGACTAAATATAATCTATGCAGGCAAGAACCAGCTGACCCATTTAAACTGTGCAAGTTTGCAGAGGACATAATGTGCTGGATTTAAGGCAAATTGAAGATGTTGCAATCAAAACATGGGAATATTTAACAAAGTAACACCCTAAAATAGCATTTAGATTATGTTAAATTGAATCATACTATTTAAATTTATCAAACAGCTAATTTCTATATTCACCTTCTAGTGTAAAGGAATGGATCCTAAAGTCTGACTATAAAATAATTAATAACTATAAATAATTCCATGCCTTAATCCTTTTGTTAGTCAAGGAATCACAAGCCTAGTGACATATTTAGCATTAATACAGTTCCTACATTTTCCACTTCTCAGTTTGAAATCTTAAGACCAACCAATTCACGAGCAGGGTGTCATTTGTGTGGTTTTGTTATTTTAAGGGAGAATGACACAAAGCCACCTCTGATTCCCATCCTAATCCATCAGGAGCTCATCTTTTTACTCAGTGAAACTGATTACTGGTTCTTTTAAAGCTCCTGCAGTCCCAGGGGTGCTTTACCTCAGGGCTATGCTGTACTGGTCCATGGCTTCCTGGTACTCGTTGACAGCCACCAGGAAGTCCCCCAGGATGCGGTGCAGGACACAGTCACTCTGGTTGGCCAGGGCATTCCTCAGCAAGGCAATCCCATCTTCATACTTCTGCTCCCTGCCTGTTCACAGGCAAAACTACTGTTTTAATCAATAGCTGAGACAAATCTATAAAAAGTCACAGTGTTCACGGTCTTCCCAACACAAGGCTATTTGTCCCTCTAGACCTGTCAGTAGAGCAGTGCTCTGCTTCTAGCAGATTAACTTTAAACAATGAATTTTTCTTGCAATAGCTATTACATTCACAATTACATCTACTCTGAAGTCAAAACATTCTGTTTGCAATTGCTTTAATTGTAATATCAGCTGCTGGATTCAATTAAATCCTGTGATTTTTCCCTCAGGATACAACTGATAAACCCCTGGACTGTATCATCACTGTCACATCCTTCACATGGATGTAGCTCCAGAACACCTTTCCATGTACAAGGGTATTTTTAAACAAACCAACCCAGAGGAAAAAGGAACTTACTGAGAAGTTCTGCTTTCTTTACCACAGCTTTAATGTAGTCAGGTCTTTGTGTGAGAGCTTTGTCCAGCAATGTTTTTGCCTTTTCCTGTGTGACTGGGTCCTCCAGGCAGACTGTGGCCAGCAGGGTGAGGGTCTGTGCATTTGCCCCCAGGGTTTTGTACACGTTGTTTGCCATCACCATGGCTTCACGGATGCTGTTGGATGCCAGGTAACACTCGATGAGACCTGGTGATGCCAGATTGGAAACACTTCAGGGTTTGAGTCAGCACCACAGGCACTCAGCTCTCTATTATTTGCACTTAGTAGCACTCGGGTGTTGAACAGCTGACACTCCAATAAGCAAATATAAATTGTAATTGAGAAAGTGAATCCATGCTTGTCAACATACTCATTCTACAGATAATTGACTTGATGTTTATTAATGGTCAGGCACTGAAAAAAACCTCCAACCCTAAGTACACCTAATCTAATGTTTTTGTCCAATTCCAATACTGAGAGAATTAATACTTCACCTGGACTTTTCACTACTTGAAGCTGCTGTTGAGATCAACAAGATTTAAATATTTCAACAAGTACAACAAAACAAAGCTCCCAGCAGAACTAACCATCAGTTACCGTCATCATCCAAAAGTGAGCTGCTCAAAAAACCCAAGTCTTGTTTACCTCCAGATGAAACCAAACAAAACCCAAGAAAACCCCTTTTTGAACATCATTCTTACAAACCCAGGCGTTCTCTCGCATCCCTCGCCTGACCACACCGTAGGTTTTGGGGTAGTAGTTATTTACAGGAGGAAAGAACTGCTGTCCATTCCCTTCCCTCACCACCAGCGTGGCACCATCCCTCACAGAGAGCAGCTGTGAGCAGCTGCCCAGGGCTCACCCTCGTAGCAGTCCAGGCGGCAGGGCGCCAGCCGGATTGCCTCCCGGAAGTGGATGATGGCCTCCTGCACCCGGCCCATGTTGCGCAGAGCAGCTCCCTTCAGCAGCAGGGCCTGGACACTGTTGCTGTTCAGCTGGATAGCTTTGGCTCCCAAGTATAAGGCACGGGAGTATCTTTTGCTGTAGAAACTGTGACACCTACAGAAAAAGGAGAGGGATTGTAAACACACGCTGCCTGCGGTGCCTGTGCGCAGTCGTGGGGGTTTTGAACTTCTTGTATTTGAAGTTAAGAAAAGAACTGCTTCAGAAATTTAAAAACACCCAGTACAGGAATTAAAACTGTTAGTATTTAATATATTGTTGGTATTGCACAGGTGTGTAACTCTAAATTTCACATACAGGAAAAAAACACAATAGATATTTACAGAGAGTTACCCAAGAACACAACAGACAGGACAGAAAAGCACCTTCTGAACAAAACAAGCTGAACCCACTGTGTCAGCTGTAACCCACCACATTCAGCACATGGAGAGCTGAGGTGAGAAAGAAAACAACTCACCCAGACACCACCCAGGGCTCTGCATGTTGGTCAGAAATATTGAAGAGCCGGCAGCCCAAGTTCTCCACATCCTCCAGCCGACCCTCGCGAGCCAATAAATAACCATAAACATCCATTCCTAAAGACACACGTTGGGGGATCAATCCTCAAGAAATAGAAAGCTCATTCACAAGAAAAAAAAAAAAGCCACACAAACCACAAACACCTACTTTAAACTGTGCAACTACCTAGAAGGGCTCAAGACATGCAGCTTCTGAATGTCAATTCTGAACTGAAAGCTGGGTAAACAATATATAATATTCCACTGCATGTAGCTGTTACTCTTCAGGTCAACCTTCTCTCAGGATTTACTCACCTTTTATTAGGTAAGGATCCAGCATTTGTGCTTGTTCAAATTTTAGGATAGAGTTTTTATTGTCTCCAGCTCTGAAGTATAGGTCTGCTAAGCTCCCCAGCAAGTCCACATTATCCCTCAGCAATGACTTCTTCTCTAAAGAGCTTAAAGGGAAAAGAAAATGCCTGTTATTTATAAAAGACATTTTGAATACCATTATATATAAGAATTTATATATGATTTGATTGCACCACGCTCTTTCAACTCTTACCAAATGGTGTTTATTGCTCTGGTGTTGTCTCCAGTATGCACAAAGGCGTATGCCTTGATCCACACGGAGAGCCAATCCAAGTTGGGAATGCTCTGGATTATGTTGATGGTCATGGAGGCCACTTCTGCTCCCTTCACCGACAGCGAGAGCAAGCCTGCTTAGAGGGGTTCATACATCAGTCTCAACCACCCAAAAACTGCTTTTGATACAAATTGTCTGAGGAGCAGAAACTCCCTCCCTTGACAAACAGCTGTCACAGGGCTTGCTACAATTTCTACAGTGTGGGTATGACATGCAAATGCAAGACAGTTACAGAAGTGTAATTAAAATTTTAACAGGGCTGAACACTGCAGTGCTGACAGAGTGCAGACACCCACCTAGGATGGCATCCAGGGCCAAGGGACACTGCCTCAGCACCTCTTTGTAGCTCGTCACCGAGGAGCGCTCCTGGCCTGCCTTCTTGTAGAGATTTGCCAGCATCATATTGATCTGCAGAAAACAGAAATGTGGGGACAGTCGAGTGTGAGGAAGGAGAAAGAATCACTAAGAAAGGTCACAACTCTGTCTTCAAGCCTGCCTGCCTCTGTTCTGAGCAGAACCTGCATTTCTGAGAACACTCCAAGGTACCATATCGTACAAAATGGAAACTGTGGCTTCTTTCTGAGTACAGAAATAAAATCTACATTCTCTTGCACGTGCACAGTGCACCTTGAAACCTGTGTTTTGCATCAAAGACAAAAGATGGGCAAGCACATGATGCCAAGAAGGATCTGTACATCCATTAATCAGTCTCTTCCAGGAATCCCTCTGTGTCCATGCAAGTGTTTGAATTAGCTTAGCAAGTCAAAGAAAGTTTCCATTCAGCTTCTGAATGGAGCCATGATTGACCAAGGAACAGAAATTATCTGAGCTCCTCACAACACAAGTAGCTTGTTTCTGCTGCAGCACTTTCATTTGCTGGTCTGTATAGGCAAAAAGTTTGCTTTTCTCAATCTTTTCTTCTTTGTCTGTTCTGCAAGTTGGTCAGAACACTCAGAATTAACTGGAGTTTAAGCCATGTACACTTTTAGGACAATTTAACATGAAACACAGTTGACTGATCTGATGTGTTAATCTTTTAAGCCCCTCTGAGTAACAGAGCCAGCGAGCAAAGACTCCACAGATTTGGCTCTGCAGACCACAAAGGGATCTAAATATTTAACATTATCTAAACTGTTGCTGAAAAGGATTAAAAGATTTTAAAAGGTGGAGCACTAGCAAACCTTCTACTTGCCAAAGTCTCCAGCCTTTCAAGGATTTGGCATTGCTCCAACTATACAAGAAGTTAATAAAGATGCACAAAACATTTAATTCCTTAATTTTTTTTCTTTAAATTCTTTCTATCAGAGGAAATACAAAATTGGTATTATTTTAAAGAAAAGGGTCCAAATCAGCTAATTTAAAATTAGGAAATGCTACCAAACAATATTTAACTAATGAAAAAGACATAATGCCATTAAATCTACATAATATGTTCTGCCCTAGAGATACACTGACCACGAGGTTGTGACAAAAACCTGCCAGAATTCACCTTTGGAGTTCTCTGCCTGGAAGGAATCCCATCAAGAATAGCAATGGCATCTTTATCTTGCTTCAGCATTGTGTAACATTCAGCCATTTTGTATTTCACTTCAATTTCTGATGGTAAACACTGAAACAAAAAATAAAAGATTTAAATATGATGTTGGTTCAATCAGGTATGAAAATTTTAATAAGGTTTCCTCATAAATATTTATACTGTGTTGAAAAATATCTGGTGCATGTAAGTTAACACTGCAACTCACTGCTAGTTCATATTGTTCCTGTCTTCAAATTAAAAGTATGAAGTACACATACTGAAAAATTTCATGCTGGAGACCATTTTAAGTTTTGCATTAGAAAACACCACAGATATTATCCAACTAATTAGCCTTAAATGTCAGGTTTATTTGACATGATAAATGCACAACCTAAGGTGGTTAAGAGACATGTAAGGGTGATGCTCAGAGATGTGGTTAGTGATGCACTTGGCAGGGATTCAGTCTAAAGGATCTTTTCCAGCCTCAGTGACTCTGTCAAGATTTGAGTCAGCAACATTACACGGAAGGGGGAAGGTGATCACTTGATGCAGCACGTTATCAATTCTTAAATACCTGGCCCTGGGGTGTTGATGCAGCATTCCCAGTAGAAGGCCTGACTTTGGAGGTTTTACTTAAGGCTTTTTTCTGCTGTAAGGCCATGGTGTACTTGCTGACAGCATTCCTGTACTCCTTGTCATGGAAGAGGGAGTCTGCATGATAGACAAGGAGCTGGTACTTCTGAGAGGGAGAGAACAGCTCCCTAGAAGAAATGCAGACAGAGAGGCTGAGATCAGATGGCTGCAAAAGAATCCAAACCTTACAGATCCCAAGTATTTGTAGCTTTGATTTGTCTGGCTTCAACTTGCAACTGCTGCAGCTCCTTCACTGCACTGGAAGGACCATTGGGTAACAGCACTGACTCCTCACACAGGGCTTATCTCACCAATTTCTTTTATCTGTAAACAAACAAATCCAACAGCCATTCCTGACACCTGGTCAGCAACAGCAGCTCAATGTTTGGCTGCTTGGCCACTGCCCCCATCCTTTCTGTAACAAGCCACAGGCTGTAAACATCCATTACACTGCATAACTTTCTCCTAGGATTCATTCACCTTTTACTAGGTAAGGATCCAGCATTTTGCTGGTTCAGATTTCAGAACTGAGTTTTGTTTGAACTCAAGTTTAAAAGTGTTTTGTTTAGACTCAGGTTTAAAAGGCAACCCAGCTCCTTGTACAGCTGTTCTGGTCCTAATCCCTGTTCCTACATTATAAAAACCCCCTCTATAAAACTCTTAATATGTGTGCAGACCAAATGACCCAACTGTGGCCTTCCAGGACCTGAATGGAGCCAACAAAAAGCACGGAGAGAGACAATTTACAAGGGCCTGGAGTGCCAGGAAAAGGGGGAATGGCTTCACACTGACAGAGGGCAAGCTTAGATTGGGCATTAGGAAAAATTCCTCCCTGTGAGGGTGGTGAGGCCCTGGCAAAGGCTGCCCAGAGAAGCTGTGGCTGCCCCATCCCTGAAGTGTCCAAAGCCAGGCTGGACTGGGCTTGGAGCAACCTGGGATAGTGGATGGTGTCCCTGCCCATGGCAGGAGGGCTGAAACAAAACAACCTTCAAGGCTCCTTCCTTGCTGGTTCTATGATTCTCTGCCAGGACACCCGTGCTGTAGCGGGCACCCCAGAGGGACGCTGATGCTGAAACCCGAACAGAGGCGGGCTCCACCCGCGGCGGGGGCGGGGACAGGGACAGGGAGAGCCCAGGAGCGGCCCCGCTCCCTCACGCCCCGCGCCCCGCGCGCCCCCTGCCGGCGGGGCACTCACGGGTTGTTGCCGCTCATGGTGAGGAGCAGCCCGCTGAGCAGCCGCACGTTGGAGTGCAGCCCGGCGGCCGCCATCTCGCGCACGTGCTCCACCACACTCATGCTGCTGCCGCCGGCGGGGCGGAGGGGACGGGACGGGGCGAGGGAGGAACCGGCAGAGAGCCCGAGCGAGGCACCGGCCACGGAGCTGCCGCCGCCGCCCGCCGCCACTCCAAAATGGCGCCGCCCAGGGGTCCTCGCGCGCCGCCGCCTGCAGGCGGCCGAGGCGCTGCCCGCGCGGCCCGACAGGCGCGCGGCGGACAGCCCGCGCCGAGGGGCCCTCGCGGCGGCGGGAACGGGCGTGAGGGGAGAGCGGGGGCCGGGCGGGGCCGTGAGGGGAGAGCGGGGACCGGGTAGGGCCGTGAGGGGATCCGCTCTCCTCTGGGTGCTCCGGGGCGAGACACACACTGTCCGTGCCTCCACAGCTCCCGAGTCCGCCCTTTGTCCTTCTGCGAATACGCTGATGGTTGCGGCAGCTAAATGTGAGTGAGGTCTCCGAGGTAACGGCGCTCCTGCATATAAAAATTGGTAAAGGAGGAGAAAAACCTCTCAAAACCTACATTTCTTCTGGGAAATGCCTCACTGGGCCTTCCGTTAACTACAAGGATAGACTGGGAGATGAATAATAAACTTTATTTTCCCACCTTTATTACAGAAACATTTTAAAACATGGCTATCCTACTCCTAAAAATGGAATCGGTGAACTTTCGGTTTGGACGTGCCATCACTGATATTGGGAGAGGAACACAGCTCTCAGCAGACAAATACAGCAGGCAGCAAAACATCACCAGCACTGGGCTTCAGGTAACACTAAAAAGTGTGTTAGTGCTCTGTGGTGAGTGTGACACAAGTCCTGCCTTGGAGGAACAAAACCTGAATAAACTAAAAGTGGATTTGTGTTCTTCCAGAAATCCTCAGGACAGCCACTTTTTACCAGTTTGTGAGTGTTTGAATGCACCATCAGGAAGGCAGCCACAAACCCAGCTGTGTGGGATCTGCCTGTGTTACCCTGTAAAGGCATTTTGGGAGCACAGCTCTGAGGAGACAGACTGCTAAATAAACAGGTAAATGGCTACAAACTGCAGGCCCTGTACTAATCCCAGGGTTCAGAGAGAATGAGTAATTTCCTATTGATTAATGTTACACAGTAATCATGGAATCACAGGATGCTTTGGGTTGGAAGAGACCTTAAAAATAATCTCATTCCACCCATGGGCAGGGACACCTTCCACTATCCCAGGTTGCCCCAAGCCCCATCCAACCTGTCCTTTAAGACTTCCAGGGATGGGGCAGCCACAGCTTCTCTGGGCAACCTGTGCCAGGGCCTCAGCACCCTCAGAGGGAAGATTTTTTTTCCAGAATCCAAAATAAACCTGCCCTCTGTCAGTTCAGAGCCACTCCTCCTTGTCCTGGCACTCCAGGCTCTTGTTGGCTCCCTTCAAGACCTCCAAGGCCACAATTAGGTCACCCCAAAGCCTTTCTCCAAACCAGAAAAAACCTCTTTGATTTCTTTGAAGGCTGTCCATAAGACACACAGTAGTTCCCACGTTAATTACAAGCAAATTTTATTGAAAACAAGGTAAAAATCACTGCACTGGACAACACAGCGTGAGAGGTCTGTTTTCCCTGGACATACGACACCCAGACTCCAGCCAGCAGAGCAATGACACAGCTCCCCTGCCCCACAGCCAAGCCCACTTCTTCTCTTAAATACAAGCCCTGTTTTAAATGCTGTAGCCACGACTACAAAGAGCTTGCATCTGAAACAGCACGTTAGAAATCACTTATTAAGCACCAGCTTAATAATATTTGCTTACACAACTTATCTTTTTGTTCTCCCTCTATCACTCATTGACAGGTTTGGTTTTTTCTTTTTTTTTTCCTTTTTTTTTTTCTTTTTTACTTCATAAGCACTTAATTCTTTCTTGGTACAAAATGTATCCAAAACAAAAGGCAAAAGACTCAAACATCTTGCTGTGGAAATGCTTAAAGTTGTTGCCACTTTGCTTCACTGCCCAGGGCCTGAGAGACTCTTGTTCATGAACTGCCTCTTCACAAAGCAGATCCACCACTGCAGAAGGAAGTACAGAGTCAGAAAATCAGAAGTGGTTTCCACTGACTTTAAAGTATTCAATCTCTGACACACAACAAATATTTTACACATAGTTTTTTTACACACTGGTTTCTACTTGAATTGAGGTGAACAAGACAACAGGAATGGACACAATGAGTTCATATTACAGGACTTTGAATTAGAACGAGAAATTCTACTTTGTCTTATTTTACTTTTATTGTATTTTATTCCAATACAATCATAAATGAGGGATGCATCAGGAAGCTCTGCCTTTGAAAGTAAATTAGCCTAAGTGATTTTGACATTAAAGGCAGTCACATTTGCACATGAAACATGTGAACACTAAGGAGGTGACTCATTCATTGATTAGTGATTTTTTCAATCTGGACATGAGGCAAAACAGTGGACTTCAAAGCAGCTCTCAAATCAGAGCTGCCTGGGAAGAGAAACAGCACCTCTCGTGCTTGTGAACTCCATTTGCAACCCCAGCCACGAGCAGATGTGCAGTGCTTTGAAGAGCTGAACCAGACACCTTCTTATTACTGCCCAAAGTGGCATTCACTGTCATATCACATTAGATTAAATTTATTGACAACTTGCAGCTGCCATGTCACTGCAAAAACAGACAGGCTTGGCTGAAGTTACCCTCACCCCCTCTTCTCACTTCTCTCCACGCGAGGCTGAGCAAACACCCCTGACCTCTCACTAACTCTGTGCTGATGCCACTGAACTCGTACCTTGCTTGGCTTGTCGCTCTGAGGATCAAACACTTTGTCACAAAGGCGAAGGCCGGTTTCTTGCCTCAGCTGCTGCAGGTAGGCCCTCATCACCTCTGAAAGCAGCACAGCAAAACCAGGGTAAACTGGGCAGCACCAAGCCAAACTGGATTTAACAGGGACACATCAGACATCGCTGCTTAAAGCAGAGAGGGAGTTTCACATCTGCAGGCACTCCCAGCTGGCTGAGTTGATTAGCTCAATTTATCTATAGAACCTGGGGAATCCTCAAGGTCAGAAAATCCAGCTTGTGCTGCCTTCAGAAGACACAGCAGATTTGGAAGATTTAGGTTTAAAGTAATTTTTCTAACAAAAGTGCAGTTAATAAAGTGTGACACTCAGAGGCCCTGGGTCAGCCTTACCTTCCTCCTGCTTGTTGGCAGGTTTGGCATAAATGGCGTTCAGTGGAAAGCCAGGCTCCCCTGGGATTGGGAAGTTAGTGATTCCTAGTGTGTACATTTCCTTCTCTCCTTGGCCCTTGGAGTTACACTGGAAGAACCAGGCAAACATTGGGTTAGCAGTTATGAACAAAAGCTGACAGAACATTAGACCCAAATACTTTACAAATCTGGAACATGAAAACTCATCAAGAAGAGCAACACAGCCTTGAGGTATTTGAGGCTCTGACAACTGGGACTGGGGTGAACAGGATTATTCTCCCCTGGAAGGAGAATATCAGGAATTCCTTTCCTTAGAACAATCCTCAGAACAGACTGTTTCCCACCTGCACAGGAATTCAGTTTTCTTACCTTTTGCAGCTTTTTCAGGCACTCAGAAATGTAGAGGGTCACATAGATCAGTGTTCTGTCAGCCTCATTCTGCAAAACAAGAGCAGGAACCTTAGATGGCAGGGCTTTGTGGAACTGATAAAGTCTGAAACAGGAATTCATTCAAGCCATTTTGGGCTATAGTTTCCCCATGAAAGAGAGATTTGCAATTCATGACATTTACCCAACTTTAAAGATTAAGTGGAAGGGCAGTTTTTGTGATCTTAGAATTACTTCCCTGAAAATAAATTTATATTCACAGCACCAACCCTCCAAAGAAGTAGAATATGCTCAGTATCTCAAAAAATTACCTTAATTTCATAATTTTTGAAGAAAACATTAGCTTTGAAATAGTAGATGGCTTCATCTATAATATCTGTGTCCTTAGCTATAAAGAAGAGATACAGAGTTAAGCAGTGCACTGTTACACTACATTTGTCATAACTTTTACTCACTGAAATACATAAATAAGGATTACTGCAAAAGCAAAACCGTGGTATTTACAAAAAGCAGAAGTCATCACCATGTAACAGAAAACTTCTGAAACACTGTGAGTTCAGACTGTAATATTTAAGCTTCCTACTCCCTTCTCCTTCCCCTCTGATATGTCCCTTCACAAACAGCAGCAATTCAGCAGTTCCTCACTTTTCTATCACTTTTGAGTAACTCATCAGAGTTTTAACATCATAAAAGGATAGAAAAAAAAAGTTTTTTGAGAAAGCACAACCACTCAGATTCCATTATCCTCTTAAAATAAAGGAGACAGGCAGAACACAGAATCTGACCTCTGCTACCATCAGAGACTGCTTAAATCCAGAAACATTTCATTTCCCTTTGCAAACTGAACCTCACATTTCTGGGGAATCCCACAGCTGGGAAGTTCAGGTGTTGAAGGGAAATCTGTACCTGGCTGCCCATGGGCCCTTTCAGGGTGCCTGGAACTTCACTGCAGTTTTTGAAGCCCCACACCCGTAAGTGCTGCTGTCCCTCAGAGCAGCCCAGAGCGCGAGTTCTCTGTGGCTAAACCCCACTTCCTCTGACACAGAGGCTTCACACCACCACAGCCTCCTCAAAACCCTGCTCAGGAGCACAGGGGGAAGCACCAGAACAGCAACCAGAGGCTTGGATTACTGAAACCACTAACTCAGCACAACATGGAGCACAGGTATCTGTGCATAATTATTTTCTATGATTTGCACAACTGAAGTAGTTGAAAACTTTCCTCCTCTCTAAACTGCAAAGCCTTCCATTTCCCACCAGTGACTCTTCTCATCACTCTTGCTGGGGCTGGCTTAGAGCATCCCCTGAGGTGATGAGCTACATCCAATAATTCAGAGATTATTATAAACTTACTTTCTCGAGGTGCTGGGCCCTTGAACTGGCTTCTGATGGGTAACAGTGCCATGTTCCCAATTAGCTTGGTGTCTGAGTCCATTAAAGTGGAGTGGTAAGCCTAGAGACAGGGAGAGCTGGTTATTGATCCTACTGAAAATAGACACTTCCATATCCAATCACGTGTCTTCATCAAACAGGAGTCACAGCCTAGTTCATTGTGATGCTTCCAGCATTTTTCCTTGCACAAACAATTGATATTTTCTATTTAGGTCCAGATCTTAGTGTCATTCTGGTGAAGACCAGGAAAGCACCAGGAGATGGGATAAAATCTGTGTTGTTGGTCTGCAGGCACATTTCATCCCCAGGCTGCCTCATCCTGTTACCCAATCCTGGCAGCACCAAGGGGTAACAGCCCTGCTCACCTGCCTGAGTTTTGGGGCATTGCACTGAAAGTTAGTTGGTCATTAAAAAATAGGTAATTTATTTCCATGTCTGGCTATTAATAGTGGATCATTATAAATAAAGCCAGGCTTAATGCAGTAAAAAAATAAAAATAAAACCAAAAAATCTCCAACAAAACTGATTTAAGTGAAAAACAAGCCAGCTTTCTGCATACAACAAATTCTTCCTGGAAAACCGATTTTAAACAACTAATGAGTTTAGTTTTAGGCACTTTCCAAGGTGCTGTGCAGGCCACTGGGAATCCCTCATCTCACAACCCACCTTTTGCGGGGGGCAGAGGAGGATGTGACTGGGAGAGGCTGGATGCAAAAAACAGTTTATTTCACGGAGTGGTGGTGTGAACAAAGCCAGAGCAAAGCCCTGCTGTGACCGCCCTCTCCCCCGCTGCTGCCGGGGCTCGCACCCTCCCGGCTGCGGGTGGATCCGTGGCAGGGGGAGGAGAAGAGGAAGAGGAAGGCGCCGGCCTTGCAGCAGCCTCCCACGAAGAGCCATTCCCCGCTCTCAGCAGCGCTCCCCGCAGCTGCAGCCCCTCGTTCCCCCCGCAGTGCCCGCGGCCGGACCCCGCAGCAAGCAGAGCCCCTTCCCCGGCCCGGGATCGCCCCCGCCGCCCCCGGCCCGGCCCCGCCGCCCCGCGCCCTCCTGCCCGCGCTGCCGCCGCCGGGGCCGCGCGGCGCCGGGCGCGGAGCCGCTCACCGGCATCTCGAAGGGCAGGAGGCGGCTCGGCGGGGCCGGGCGGGAGGGGAGCGGGGCGAACCGGGCAGGACAGCGGGCACAGAGCTTCCTCCTCCGTCTACGCTGCAGGAAATGAGGCAGCGGCAGAGGCGGTGCGAGGAGGGGAAGCGGGAGCCGTGCACCGCCCCGGAGGCAGCGCACCGGGAAAGGGATCCCGGGAGGAGGCATCGCCGTGCCCGGGCACTGCCCGTACTGGGAACGGCCACGGAGAGGCACTGCTGGTACCGGGAGGGGTCCCGGGAGGCAGCGCTTTTGTCGGGCACCGCCCGCTCGGGGAATGGGTTCCGGCATGCTTCGCTCGCAGCTGGCTTGCACGGGGCACTTCGTGTAAGGAAGCACAAGAGGGGTCCAAACGCGCTGTGGTCAGAGGGATACAATATTTTAAGGTGCACACTCCAATTGCTATCAAACCATTACCTTCCCTGAGACCCAGCGTTGCTGAAATTGTCCCCTGGTATCTGACTCCTGGCATGAGTCAGGGAGACAAAGTGGGGACGTTTGGAAGGTGAGTCACAATAATTCACCTGCAGGGCTGGGGTTTATCCTTTCAACACACCCTAAGCATGGCTCATCCCAGTGGCAGTCTGGAGGCGAATTAAACCACGGTAGTTTCTCCAACTGTGGAGTTTTTGAAAGGTTTAATTGGAGTTTTTAATGGTTTAATGGAATTTTTGAATGGTTTAATTCAGCCAGATCAAGACCTCCCACATACAGATTTTTCTGAGTCTTTTTCCTCTGGATATGCAGGATTTGCTGGTCTATTGAACCTCTTGCCCAGTTCTGGCTCTGCTTTTTTATATGTACTAACACTGGCCTATGTATTTTATAACACACACAAGCATAATAAAAAAAAATGTTTATTAAAGTAATTACAAGGTCATGTAACTAACTCTCCATTATAAATATTAGTTATTTTACAGATAAAGCATCAAGTGTGTTTGTGTAGGGGTTGGGGTTTTTTAATTTCATTTTTATTTTTTACCAAAAGCCAAGTATTTTCCTCCCAGTTTGAACATGTTTCTTACTCATCCACATGATCTTGAAAGTATTCATCCACAAGAGCAGATTTATCTTCTTCACATTCCTGTCAAAAAAAAAAAAAAAAAAAAAAAACCAGAAAAACATAAACCTTTGTGGGTTGAACACAGGAATCATTAGGGGACTTTGAACAGTCATGCAGGAAAAAATCTTAGTGATCTCAGTGGTACTTTCTGACATTTGAAGGTTAAAACTCTGTTAATTTTGAAAACCAAAGCAATACTTTTAAACAACCATTTGATCAACCTGCATATGCAAGATTATATTAAAGAATTTAATTTTTATAACTAAATGAAGATGATACAAGCATTGTCACTGAAAGACTAAACATGGCTTATTTTGAACCGTACTACGACAATAATTTATTAGCAAGGCAAAGAACATATTTATATCACCACTTCTATTATGGATACTTT
Organism: Vidua chalybeata; assembly: GCF_026979565.1. Lineage (NCBI taxonomy): Eukaryota > Metazoa > Chordata > Aves > Passeriformes > Viduidae > Vidua > Vidua chalybeata. Next base: position 2,857,483 of record NC_071547.1, on the reverse strand, counting down.
CTAATTTTTCATCTTCTCACCAATAGTCCCTTACCTTTGGTTCTTTAAATTCCAGATCTTCTCCATACTGAATGGTGAAGTCTATGTGCTGCAGAACGATGTTTATGCTTTCCTCATCAGAGCGATCCAAAGGCAGGAATCGAACCATACCATAGTCATCAATCTACAGAAGGATTCAAAGGGACTTGGCAGGGAAATGCACAAAGTTCACTCTCAACCACAGCACTCAAAGCCACTTCCTTAAACCACTCTTTTCTGGACTTCTAAAATACCATTTAAAGTCACACTGCAAACCATTGGCAATTCCCTACTCAGAACACCTGGCTACCAATCCTAAGTTCTACACAGCAGCAAATTCCCAAAACTGCCAACAGAAAAGAATTCAAAGGAAATGTATTGGCTATAATCCAGATATCAAAAGTATCTTATCAGTAGTATCAAGAATCTCATGCTAATCTGAAAAAAAAAATTAGTTAAAAGAAGCAAAAAGCGATAGTGAATTTTAGGGTACCAGCTCAAAAGCAATGTACCTACCAATCCACATATAGATTTGGTCAGTTTTTTAAACCTTTTGCTTTTCAATATATTTGTAGAATCTTCAATCATAGAATACATATCTGGATCCAAGTACCTGGAGAAACAAAGTCATCATCAACACTGAAAGTCTGTCATTCAAAATGACACAAAAGATCCAAGATAATTATTTACAGAAAAATCCAGAGATCAGTACAAACATGGAGCTATTCTTTTGACTCTGACTAAGCTAAGCATCCTACCCAGATGTTTAAAGATTATTGTTTGAAATAAACAAAATCCATCTTCTCCCATTCCAAATGAGTATGTTTTAATTGTGGGAAACATTAGACTCAACTTGGAGTGAACTTTGCCTCAGTATATTGTACTACAGAGTAAATAATTTTTTGGAACTTACTTTTCTATTTCCTTCTTGGCTTTCTTGCTCAGCAAATCCATTTTGGTCATGACGTTAATCTGTGGAATCTCCAAAGATATCATTGCACTGAGAGCCGCCAGGATTCCAGAAATAAACTTGAAGAGGATGAAAAATGATGTATTAAAGTACACAAAACCACAACACAAACACGCAGGACACTCAACCACAGGCCAAATCTGGTAATGAATATATGAACACGGACACAAAGCCATATGAGGAATCATTCTCTCTGTTGGAAAAAGGAGGTGCCAAGTACCCCCTCAATTTTTGGAGCCTCAAATATGGATCTGCCACTGAAAAGGGCATTAAGAAAACCCAACCCTTCTCGGGATAGTTACTGCTAAATGGGGAAGGTGGCCTGCTTGTTCTTGGGATCTGAGAAAGCTCTCATGGAATCACAGAAGAATTTAGGTTGGAAGGGACTTCTGGAGGTTTTCTGGCTCCTACAACTGCTCAAACAGAAGCACTTCCAGGTCAGAGCAGGCTGCTCTGGGGTTTGCCCAGTCACGTTTTGACTCTGAACCCTCACTGCACAATCCCTCTGTGCCTGTCCCAGTCTGTTCACTCTCACAGTGCTGCTTTACATCCATCTGGGATTGTCCTTGCTGCAGACTGTGTCTGAGGCAGAGCAACCACATCTCCCTGGACCTGGCAATTTTTTTTTCTGGGCAAACCCAGCTCCCTGAATGGCTCAGACTTGTTGTTCTTTATAAAAATGAACTTTATCAACAGATTTCAAATGGATACCTTGAAAGATTCCACCATGAACTGAGAATCCACAAGGAAAACTCCACAGACACGGAATTCCCACTGCTGCAGCTGCTCCACCAACTGTTTCATCACTGGCAGGTGTGTGTAGAGTTCAATCTGACCTGGGGCACACTCAGGATGTTAACAGGTAGGAATGGGAAGCAAACAGGAACAGTCCACAGTTCTATGCAGACAGGGGAACTGCACTTAAATAAAAACTAGTAAGGAAAGCACCCTCTTTTCAGGCAGCTCTGACTGTGTTTGGGTGAAATAGAAAAGAAATAAAAGGGGGTTTTTCCTCCTTTGGTCTCCAGTTAGTGTTAGTCTGCAGTTGCTACAGCTCACGATGCTACCAAACATCTGTGCAGTCACCCAGATCAGCCCAGGACCAAGTTCACTCCTGAGACATCTGAAAGTGACTCTGACAACTGTTAATAGCTCAACAAAATGGGAACTATCACAACCATCCACAACCAAATGTTCCAATTTGCGAATTTCCCAACGCTTATGACGAGTGATACCAAAACATTGGTGTGGGTTTACCTGGGCAATCAAACAAAACGTAGTCATCCTCCACGTGCCCGAGGCTCTCCTCCAGCCAGCTGAAGTTATTGGCAAAGTATTCCATGCAGAACACCAAGCCACCATTGGGGCCAAACCTCAAGGACTCGTCTTCCATGACATCGTCCACTTCTATCAGCTCGCGGATGTCTGCGACAACACAAACGGCCCCAAGGGCAGGGCGTGAACTCTGCAGGCAGCGGGGCAGCTGAGAAAACCAACAGGACTTCCCAGCAGCGCTGGGTGCAGGGGGATCTCCCTGCCACAGGCACAGCCGGCAGCCAAACACAACAGGTTATGGTCATGAAACTTACACAGATGCCTTCACTCCCCAAGTAAATACATGCTAAGTACTTCCCGGGACTTATTGAGGGGGGTCTTTTGAGGGTTCCTGGTGGTTGTCTGGGAAACGTCTCATTCCCCAGATTTTTCTCTTATGGTCCTGGATCTTCTAATGAATCTCTTCTCCTGAAAGTATCTCAGCTATGTGGCCAGGTCAAGGTGCACTTTTCGTATCATCTTTGTTCAGACACAAACACTGTTGTTGTTCATGAAACTGAGGCACCTGCCAGTACGTACCAATCACTGGTGCAGGTAAATACAGGGATTAAGAGTGCATTAACCTCTGACATAGGCGCTGAGCACTATTTGCTACCCGACTAGAATTATTCACCGATTTAAGGATCACACGCTATTTCATTGAAACGATTTTCCATCATCTTCCCCCACCGCTGCATGGGCTCCGTTTTAGAGCAACAGAAGTGGTCCGGTCGCACGGAGCCCAGCCGTGCCCGGGGGCCGCCGCTCACCTGCCATGACGGGGTAGCTGAAGAGCTCGGCCGCCGGGTCCAGGTTCACCACCTGCACGGCGCGGCCCAGCGCCTCGCAGTGCTGCACCATGGTGGAGCAGTACGTGCTCTGCAAGGCACACGCGGCCGTCAGGAGCCGTCAGGGAGCTCCCGCCGCCCTCCCCCGTTCCCCGCCGTTCCCCCGCTCACCTTCCCGCTGCCCGCCGGGCCCATCACCAGCTGCGCGTACCGGGGCATGGCTGCGGCGGCCCGGCGGGGAATGGCCGCCGCGGCGCACCGTAGCTCGGCCGAACCCCTGACGGCTCAGCGCATGGCCCTGCCCGCCGCGGTACGGCGAGCCGGCGGGGTCAAAGCGTGCACGCCCCTCTCGCGAGACGGCGGCGCTGGGGCGGGCGCACGTGCGCGCGCGGTGAGGGACCGGGACCCGCCGCGGCCCGAGGGGCCTCCGGTAACACCGACACCGCCCCCGGGCCCCCCCCGCCGCGCTCCGCTCAGCCCCCGCCTGGCGGCTCCCACACGCGCCCGCTCCCTCTCCTCCGGAGCCGCGGCGCTGCCGCCCCTGGCAGGGATCCCCCCCCGGTGCTTGTACCGAGCATCCTCCCGGCGCCCTCCTTTCCGTCAGCCCCGGCACCGCCCCGCCCTGCGAGCCCGTCCCTCCTCAGGTACCCGAACCGCATCCCCCCGGCTCCCCCCCTCTCCATCCCCTCAGTTCTGCCCCCACGAATCCCCCCAGCCCGCCGTGTCCGTGATGCACGCCCGGTGTCCCCGTTCCCCCGAGCCGCCCTCACTTTTTCCCCCTGACACCCGGCGCACCCCCGCGCCCCTTCGGGGTCCTCCTGAGCCCCCAGCAGCCTCAGCCGCGCTGTGCCCATCCCGCCTGGCCTTGTCCCCCGAACCCACCGCCTCTGGAACTTCCCCTCGCCGTTCCTCACGGCTCGGCACAGCTTGTACCACATCCGAAGCCCCCTCACACATATCCTCTTCGTTCCCATCGTGCTGGGGGATTCCTTGTGTGTTCCAAACTCTTTCCTTGTTGACTCCTAAGTCCCTTTCTTAAAAACGTGTGTGTAGACCACTATTAAATCCATTAGTGGCTTGAGTTTGCTTTCCTTTTTTTATGCTCTGTTTTTTTCGCCAGTGTTCTTGGATCAGATAGTCACTCTTCAGGCACTGATTTAAATGACCCCTTTCCTTTGCTAATATGCAAGAGGTACCTGCCCCCAGTGCCCCCACTGTTCGTGTGCCACTGATTTAACATGATACTTCACGGTGTCCTTAACCCAGTGTGTTCTGTAATTCCATGTGGGTTTCTGAAAGATTTCCCTTCATTTTGTGGCGTTTTGGCTTACGTGCTAGAATTCCAGTACCGCTTGGTGCCCTTTGTAGCAGTTTTCCTCACGTCTTCATTATTTCTGACTCCCGTTTTCCTCTCACTCTCTTTTGACACTCGCCCCCATTTCCTCCGGGGCTCTTGTTGGGTTGGGAGGGCTGTGAGTGACCCAGAGCCGGAGCGTGGGTGCTGATTCTGTCCCTGTGACCCGCAGGCCTGTGACATGGCCACGGACGTGGCCGAGCCCGTGGTCCCTGACTGCAGGAGCGGTGCCAGGTCCGACGCCGATTACCCGCTGCGGGTCCTCTACTGCGGAGGCAAGTCCTGCCTGGGGTGGGAGTGGGAGCACACATCTCTTCCTGCAGGAAGCCACTGGCATTGGCACGGAAAAGGCCTCTGGGCATTAGTGGGATAGCAAGAAATGGAATGCATTAAGCTGCTCTGCTGTGTTCAGAAGTGTTCTTTGCTCGTTCCGTTTGTAGTTAGGTGGGTGAAATTTAAAGGGAAGTAAATTGGTGTGTTTTTAGATGGGAATGTCATTTTGCTTCAGGCTGGGATAGAGTAGGAAACAGCCCTGTTGTGTGTGAAAATCTGCACAGTTGGTTTGGGGTCCCCTCTCTGGGACATTGGCAGCTCTTGGAGAAAGGAAAGCTGACCAAACCACCTGGTGCTTTGTTCAGTGTCTCTTTTGCCTCAGGTAGATGTGGTGTTTTGTTCTGTAGCTTTTCCCAACCTTGGACTTCTCCTCCCCTTCCCTCAGTGACTGGCAGCTCTTGCTGTGATGGTTTTATCCTAATGCAGAGCGTGTGAGCACAGGTCTAATGAGAGAGGGATTAAAATATGGAGTGGCAACAATAAAGAAATGTTTTTGAGTCAGTGTGTGGTTATAACCAGAAGTTATGTAAGAACTCATCCCTGACTTTGAAACACCATTTAGAATTTAATTACTAAAGCTGTAAGTAAAAAGGTGAAAAGTAAAAATTCCTTTTGTAATCTGTTCTTTTTATTCCTCCTTCTTTCTCCAGTCTGTTCGTTGCCAACAGAGGTGAGTTAATTGTTGTCCAAATTTCCTTCTGTCCTATTGTGCCCTGTTTTGGTGTATTTGTGATGCATTTTGTCATTCCTCCACTAACAACATTCATATGGCTTTTCTCTAGTACTGTGAATACATGCCTGATGTGACTAAATGCAGGCAATGGTTAGAAAAGAATTTTCCAGATGAGTTTGCAAAACTTACAGTTGGTAAGAGTCTTTTCTATTTTCTAACTGATATGTGTCCTTGGACATATTTAGAAATATCTGAGCTTGTCCACTTATCTCTTTCCTTTTCCTGATGTATCATGTGAAAGTTAATGCTCTGGATGCTGTGAAATGAATTTTATAATGTCAGGAAACACTAAATAATCAATTTGTAGTTTCATTAATAATATTTGAGCTTTCTTAAGGTTCCTGCCATAAACAGTCACCCATGCACATGTTTCCCATCAGAGTTAGTTTATTGGATTTTATGTCTTTCCAGTCTGCAGTGGATGGCTGGAGGAAAGGTCTTTAATAATGGGGAACTTATTTGTTTGCATTTGGAATTTCATTATTAATGTTATCATTATTTCTGTCTCTCTGTTCAAGAGCCTTTATTGAAATTGTCACTGTAGCTTGGAGCTGAGGCTTTTCTGGAGTCTAATTTGCATAAATACTGTAATGAAGATGTAACATGCATCAGTCAAAAGGCTGCTGCACTTCAGCATAGTTTACTGATTCAGCAAAATCTCACTTTACCTTACTTTCTGTTCCTGTAAAGCTGCGGGTATTTGATCACTAATTTTTTTTTTCCCTCTCTCCTTTCTGCTGCATTTAAGAAAATTCACCTAAACAGGAAGCTGGGGTTGGAGAAGGCCAAGGAAATGTGGGAGGAGGAGAAGAAGAGGAGAAGAAGAAGCAAAAGAGAGGCAAGGTCTAAATAGTTGATTGTGGTACTGATTTCAAAGCAGTTTGGGGCATCCCTTTCTCACCTGCTGGTCTGCAGCAGGGCACGAATCCCTTGCATTTTGGTGGTTAGCTCTGGAATATAGGGAATATATAGGGAATATATAGGGAATATAGGGAATATCTTCCTCCCTGTGGTCGGTGCCAGTGGAAATGTTGGACAGGAAGGCCAGGCAGGGAAAGGTGACCAGCATCCTGTGCCCCACTGTCCCTGTCACCACTGTCACACTCACTCAGGGAGCAGTTCCTCCCAAGCTGAAATCAGCTGGCATTTCTCCCGGAATGCTGTGCCCTGTTGAGCAGCACTTTATGGGCTGCTTGCAGAGTGGAACAAAGGCTGCTTCCCTCTGTTAATGCCTCATGACTCTGCTTTTGCCTTTGTTCCTTCCACCTCTCTGTATTCACAGAACAGGATTTGGTTTCATGTTTTAAATTTGTTACCTGTGTCTCCATTAGCAGCTGTGTCTCCTCCCAGCAGTACTAATGAAAAACATTTTCAAAACCCAGCTTTGGAAGATATAAAGTTCTGTGGAACAATTTAAACACACTTTTATCTTCGATCCTTGGAGCTCTTTCTGCTGAATTAATTAACATGCTTTCCACCATAAATCAGAGTTCTGGAGCTGTTAATGTGCATTTGCCTGTGCAGTGTCAGTTGTGTGTTATGCTCCAGAAATTATGGTTAATACCCAGTAAGTGTCATATTTTATGCCACATATATTTTTGTTTTATTTTTGGTGTCTTGGTAACCAGTTTAATTTACCTTCTCAGCAGGCAATGTGTAGTGACAACAGTAATTCGTGTTCTGTAACTTGGATGCTTTTCCCAGAGACTTCAGGAGATTTTATTTCAACATTAATTTGTTATGAGGGGTGGTATGATTAGTTTTCAGTCTGGCTTTTGGTTCTAAAATAATAGCGTTTAAAATATTTGGTGATTTTTCTCCTAGAATCTTAAGTTCCATGAAAACTTACAGTATGGTGTTAAGCAGGATGATGTAAGAGTGACTATAAGAGTGTGAGGGAAAACAAGAACAAACTTCATAAGACACTGCTGAAACTCACAGAAGGAAATTTAAGGCATAAATTTACTGTCTAAAAATTTTCAGATGCCAGTTTATAATAAAACAGAATTGGAAGTGCTGCGTGTTAGAAACAGAAACAGTCACAGGGGTTGGTTTACTTGTCATAAATTCTTTAGGTTTTCATGCTGAGAAGGCTCAGAAACATGAAACTTTGGTTACCCTGGAAAAACATGATGACTGTACACAAAGTTAGCTGAGATCTTAATCTGGCTTGAGGAATCCTAATGAGTGGAATGTATCTTTTGCATGCTTTACTCTGACTCAGAAATGCCTGAGATGGGGAGTGTTCCCACAGGCTGGCCTAGGAGCAGGCAGGGGGAAGGGTGGTGTTAAATGGTGTGGAATTGGGGTGCTGTGGCTGGCTGCTGTCACAGGTGTGGGGTTGGCTGCTGGCTCACATTTCCACGTCTGGTTCATTGTGGGGTCGTGCACAGGTGTCCAGAACTTGATCCTCTGTTTAACCCAGCAGCCTGAGGAAAGCAAGACCTTGTGGCCTCAGGAAATGGGCATGAGCAGCTTGCTTTGCCTCAGGCACAAACCATGAGGATGTTAAAATAGTTGTGGAAAATATCAAAGAAAAATTTATTTCTCGAGCTACGCCCAAGGAACAATGTAAATGTAGACCAAACACAGTGGTTGGTAAAGTGTGGGGAAAAGCCCCTTTTTTTGCTGATTGTAGTGGGGGTCTGCTGTGCAACCTGTGTTTGAATGCACATTTCACATGTATGTATTGTTATTTCCCATCAGACTGGACTTTGATGCCATGGGATCTTTCTTAAATAATAGTAAATCTCAGACAATAAGCAAAATACATTTTTGTGTTGGGGAGTTAACAGTTTCTTTGTTTATAGGGACAAAATCTGACCTTGTATGCTTTTTTCTTTGATGAACTATGACATAATTTAATTAATCATGTAACCTTATGCTCTGTTTTAAAGGTGGAAGAGGTCAGATAAAACAGAAGAAGAAGACTGTGCCACAGAAAGTTACGATAGCTAAAATTCCCAGAGCAAAGAAAAAATATGTCACAAGAGTGTGTGGCCTTGCCACATTTGGTGAGTTTGGGTTTTCCTGGTATTGGATGTGCCTGCCTTTAGCCTCATGATGCTTCTTCTGGCTGTATTCCATGGGGGAATCTGCTTCCAGCTGTGAGATTAAAGTCCCAAGGTGCTTTTAGCAGTTCCAAAGCATGTCAAAGGTACACTGACTTCCCACAGGGATTAATTATTAAGGTACTTACTGCCATGATTTTTCAGACAAAGAGGGTTACAGTTTTTTTTGAAACAGGGTGCAGACTCACCTCAACAGAACATGTAGAGGACATTCAGCAGTTTCTACCTTGAAGCATTTGTAGAGTCAGATGTTTTGGGTGTAAACAACAGACTTGGCTTTCAGGGGAAACTCTAGCAGAGCTTCAACTGTAAAGTGCCACTACTTTTTCAAGTTAAAACAAGATTTTGGCTTTAATCTTGAGGAAATATTTTTATGACAACAACTGTACTTAAATTGTTCATTTTCCCCTGGGCAGAAATCGATCTTAAGGAAGCACAAAGGTTTTTTGCTCAGAAATTTTCCTGCGGTGCCTCAGTAACAGGAGAAGATGAAATCATCATTCAGGGGGACTTCACAGATGACATTATTGATGTAATCCAGGAGAAGTGGCCCGAGGTAATAAACCCTTCTTTCTCTCAGGAAGACACACACTTTTCCACACTAGCCTGTGATTTACCAATGATTTTGGAAAAGGGTTTCATCTTTGGCAGCACAGATTGCTGCACAAAAATAAAAGAGCAGTTGTTGCATTCCCACCCTACAGTGAGGGAGGCATGTCAGAATAAATGCAGCTGTCAAATATCTGTGCCTTCTTTGTGACCATTTCTTAACAGTGAGTGTCTAAGTATTCTTACATTGCCATCCTATTTTTCAACACCTCTTAAAATACTGCAAAATTAAAATAAACAAAAAAGCCCCAAGCCCCACACATTTGTGCTTCAAAAGAGATCAGCTAGTGTGGGTTGGACTGAAATTTAAGGCTGAGAGCTGTAATTGCAAGGGCTTTCTCTGACTCTCCCTTGTCCTGGCATTTCCCAAGTGGAATTCTTTATGGTTTAACCCCATAGGCCTGTCTTTATTCCCAGCCCTGCAGGCTCAGCTGTGTCCTGTAAGCACATGTCACTCATACAGGATTTACAGCAGGGAATCTGGAATGGGGCTGTTTGCTTCTCCCACACTTCACTGCACTTACAGGGGTGCACATTGAAGGAGGCATGCAAAACAAAAATACTTAATTTGCTGTGTTGTGCCTTTTTCTCTCTAGGTGGATGATGACAGCATTGAAGATCTTGGAGAAGTCAAGAAGTGATAGTGGAAGACTACCTTTATTTAATTACATGGTTATAAATGATATAGCAAAAGTGAGGCTTCTAAATCCATTTGCTCTGCAGTGAAACTGTGGAGGACCCATATCCTTGGCATTCTCTGTATAGGCTGCTTGGTTTTCTTTTTTGTTCTTGGGGGTTTTTTGTGATATTTGCCAAAGTTAAATTGAGGTTCTACCATGCTTAAGCATGAAGTAGATTTAAATAAAATTACTGTTCCTCACTGAATAGTTTCTGAGGTTTTTTGCACCTACTTTCCTCTACCTATCTTACAGGAAAATAAGAATTTAAGGCATTAAAAGTTTGTTTTTCATCTGCTCTTCTTTCTGCTGAGCTTAACTGAATAAGGCACGTGGCTGATGTAGACACTTTTACCTTTCATTTACCTGGAGAGAATTTTAGAAATCAGAATGGAACAAACATTCTCAAGGTTTGTTAGCAGTGAAAGAACAGTGAATCCTGAAGGGGTCATTCTACATGCCTGCCGATTTAATTATTTTGATAAGTGGAAACACTGAGAAATCTGTGACTATGACTTAGAAATTTATCCTATTTTCGTAATTCCAAAGATCTCCTAACCCTGCAATTGTAATGCCTTTATGCTTTTAACCTGCAGCTCATTCGAGAATGGTAGTAATGAACACAAATGAATAGTGAGCACTATTCCACAGGCCATGTTAGCGGGTGGGGTGCCAGCTCTGCTGTCTGTACTCCCACAAACAGCCTCGAGCATCGATTTGGTGCTTTTTGTTTCACTGTTCCATTTAATAACAATAAATGCTCCCTGGTGGCAGGGTCCTGGAAGTGACATGCTCCTGTCACTGCAGAACCTCGGTGAGCTGAAAGCCAAGGGGGTGATGCGTCAGATTCTCTGTTCTCTTCCTGTAAGGTTGCTTTTTCAGTGATTTCTATTTATAAGCCATGGGTGTATCTGGAGAGGTAACTCCATCCCTGTCGTTGGAAATAGTGTCTCTCGAGAGCTGCCTGCATCTCTATAGTCCTCCCATTTAACGCTGGACAGGGAAGTTGCCTCCAACCCTTACCATTCCTGCCTGGTTATTCCTCATCCCGTATTAACAACGTTGTTAATTATCACATTTTTCTTGCAGCTCCATCCCCGCCAGCAGCGCCCCGGGGTGAGGCGGCGGCGGCCGCGGGATTCGAACCCGCGGCTGGAGGACCCGAACCGGGGAGCCCCGGGACTCGAACCCGCGGCCCCTTCGCTGCGGGGGGGCGGAGCTTCCTCCAACGGCGGGCGGTGCCGGTGGGTCGGGGCGGCCGGGGCTAACCGGGGGTAACCGGGGGTGTAATGAGCGAGGGCGGAGGGCAGGAGAAGCCCTTGCGCTTAGGAAGGGCCGCCCCAGCCGGGCGGGACAGCGGGGGAGCCCTGCCCGGGGACGGGAGTCGCTCCCCGGGGGTGGTAGCTCAGGGCCCCGCCTCAGGCCTGCGCCCCCCCGGCCCGTCCGCTCCAACGCCGCTTGTGCTCCCTCAGGGTCGGCGCGCAGCGCGGGTGTGCAGCGGGGGAGCTTCCATGGTGAACGTGACATCCTTGAAGCGTTCCCGGTTCCACGAATGCCTGGCAGAGCTCTGGCCCGCAGTCCCCCATGAGTTCATCAGTACAGCGTTCTGCTTCGCCCCAGGTAAAACATGAAAGTGCCGTTAACAATCGGCTCTATTTTCGGTAGGAGGGTACTCATTGTGCTGCTGCCGGGTTGAGTCACGGAGCGCAGGTGGTACCACCTTGTTCTGCAAAGGGCTTCGGTCAAGGGCCACGAGTACAAGGAACTTCTTGGAACGGTCTCTATTTATAATATAAACATAGCTCAACTAAAAATAAACCCCTCGAGTTTATGATGAGAGAATTTGTCACTTCCCTTGTGTTGAAATGCACTCCGTGTCTCACCTTTTGTAGGCATTTAGCCCTGATCGCAAGAACAGCATCATTAGGAGGCAGAGACAGGAGCTCAAGCTGTTAATTGCAGAACTGAAAGATCGTGACAGGGAGCTCAATGACATGGTGGCAGTGCATGAGAGACACATTCAGGCCTGGGAAGATGATCGCCAGAAGATACTGACTTTATCAGAACAATGCAGCTTATTAACTAGTAAGTGGTGTGATGTAAAGAATGAGATCTTGCTCCTATAAGCATGTTCAGGTGCTTCAACCCCTCAATAACAGTTTTGCATCATATAAGGAGCCATTTCCTGCCCTTCAGCCTTAAATTTTATTGTTTCTCTGAGATCTAAACTTCCACATGGTGCTGAAGTGATCTGATCTTGAAGGGGGTGTGATGATCGGGTGACTCTTTCTTGTCTGAATGTGTGAATTGCTTCTATGAATTCTTTAAAAAATAATCTGATTAAATAAACGTGGGGGAAGAGAAAAATTTGCAACCTGCCAGCGAGTTATAGAGCCTTGTGCCCTGAGGTTTTGCCGCACAGCTCTGAACAAGCACAAACCACCCAGCAAAACACCTGGTGGCTCTGAACAGGCTCAGTACAGAGCTCACCACGCAGTTCCTGTTCCATCTGACCTGGGTAGCCAGGGAATCCTCCTTCATGGTGTGCAACATAAGCATCCAGGTCTGAATTGTGTGATTTTAAAACACTGGGTTAAATTATTTCTGAGATTTAAGAAATTGCATGACAGCCTCTCAGCTCTTTTCTCACGTATAACTTTGTCTCCTTCCTTTTCAGGTGAGCTGAACGAGAGAAATGCAGTTATAAAATCACTGACCAAAAAGTTGAAGTTATTAGAATCCCAGCATAATGACAGTAAGATAACACTTGAAAGCACAAGACAGAAGTTTAAAGAGCTCACTCAAAAAGTAACAGATTCATCTGTTCACTGCCAGGCTCTGGAGGTAGGGGTTGAGTAATGGTCTGGTTTTGTAGTCCATGCATTTACAGGATGCCTGTGATGAAATGTAACATTCCAAAACAGAGACATGCAGGGTATTAAGACCCTTGATCACAAGCAAGTTGGGGATCAAAAAAATTGATTTTACTCCAGTCCTCTTTTCTCCAGGATCTCACATTGCTATACACAATGTTTAAATAACGTTGTGGACGCATTTACTGGGGAAAAAATAATAACTTTGAATCACTGAAGTAATAGCTGACACATATTTCTGTTCACTAGGAGAAAAATCAGAGTCTCCACTGCTCAATTTTGGAACTGTCTGCTAAAACAGGCCAGCTGCAAGCGAGGGAGCAGGAGCTTCTCTCTATGCTTCAGATGAAGGTAACATCTGTAACATCTGTCAGGATGTACTGTTGTTTTGTCCAAACCCATCCATGATAGAAAAAAATAAGAATTCATTGTATTTCCTATTTCAGGACAAGGCCTTAATTGAAACAACTGATCAGATTAGTGAGGTTACATCTAAATTTAAAACACTGGAGAACACACTGCGTACAGCAAAGGATGAATTCAGTAACAGCAGGGAGCAGCAAGACCTCAGCCTGACACTGAACGATGTCATGTGTCAAGTAAATAAGATGAAAGGTAAATGTTTCTGCTGGGCACCTAATTTAGTGTAGGCCAGCACAATTCCTTTTCCCTCTGGGAAATGCTACATTTTGTTTTACAGATATCCTCTCTGAAAAGATGAAAGAAAGCAGCAAGAACCAGGAAGAAATCAGTCACCTGAAACAAGAAAATGGCTGCTTGAGGAGTGAGCTGATCCTGGCAGGTGAGGGTGGGCAGCTGGCCTTTCATGCCTTGGCTTTCAACGGCTCAGAGAGTTCTGGGCAGCAATTCACTGATACCTCTGAAGGAGGCAGCTTGTTACCTGCCCTCTTTGCAGTTTAATAAAAGTATATCCCTTGTGTGCCATTCTTCTATGAAGCAATATCTGGAGCTTCTGCAGGGACACTTTATAAAATCTTGTGAAAGCACAAAGTTCACCAAGGTGATTGCACGGGGAGGAGTGAGTGGCTCGGGGGACTCTCTCCTGAAAATGTTGAGTCTTTCTCTTCTCTGTTGCTTCCTTTAGGTAATGGAATTGGTTTAGTCTGGTTTAGTATTCAGGCCTTGGTAAACTGCATCTTGCCCTCCATAATACCTTTGGTTTTGGGTGGAAGAACATCTGGTGCTGCAGTGGATAGGAAAGATCACTGCAATATTCCTGGGGATAACCACAGAGACCTTGAAAGACTAAGTGGCCAAAGGTGTCTTCTACTGTGAGATAATTTCCTTGCCTATCATTTTTAGTCTGCTATTTGACCTTTGTCAGATACTGATGCCATGTCTCATTATTTTAAAACCAATAAAATGGGAAATTGTTTTGCTGCACTTCTCTCTACACGCATGAATTAAAATTAATTAACTGAATTTCCTTTATGCTTTCCTCTTTTTTTTCCCCCTTTTCTCTTTTTCTTTCTGAAAACGTTAAATAAATCAGTCAGCAAAGCACAGTATTGCTGCTAGTAAAATGAAGCCAGGTGCTGAGGAAAAGTCCAAGGAAAATACTTGATTTTTTGTTTTCTTGGGGGTTTTGTGCTCTTTTTATCTGTTGATCTTAAGAAACTGCTTCTGTTTTGTTTCAGTACCACCTCCTACTGCTACAGACACAGCATTAGCAATGCACTTGCTTTGTGTCTATTCACCTGAAGTAATAAAAATAATTATTATCTTTTGAAACAGTGGAAGAAGCACAGAGAAAGGACCAACTTTTTCAGTTTGCCAAGTCTAAGCAAGTGCGGATTGAAAAAGAATTGTCCAGTTTGCGACAGGTACAGCCCTGATTGTGTTTCTGCTCCGAGGCCAGAGGAGCATTTTCAGTTACATCAGACCTGTGTGGAACAGTGTAAAAAAGATCTGGATATTGTTGATTAAGGAACACAGATCTGATTTTGCCTTGCTGGGATCCCTGTAGAATGTTGATTTATTTCATTTGGGGTTATGCTGAAAAGCCCATGGTGCTTCCAGGCTTGGGAGGTCACGTGAAGGGCAGCAGGACTGGGATTGCACACCTGCCCAAGGTGAACTCAGCAGAGTAAGGGACACAGTGTCCTGGCAGGTCTGTTTTTCACAACCTAAACCCTGTGTGTTCACCTGCTCTCAGCTGAGGTTCTCAAAGCATGTTCCACTTTTTAATTGCAAATAATTGATGGGTAGTTACCTTCTCCATTAGCTTCGCAAAAAATCCCCTGCAGCAAAAGCCAAATCCCATGATCATCATCCATGTCCTGTAATTCTGTAGCTGTGAACAACGTAATAACAACATGTATTAAATATCAGGTAACAGTAATGATATTTTATTTATTGTTCAGTGTGGTTCCCTCTTAGAAGAATATTCTAATCTTCTAATAGAAATCCTGCTTATTGCTGCAAAATATATTCCTAAATATATGCAGGCATGTCCTCTTAGATTTGGAAGTCTTTGTCAATAATTTGACTACAGGCATTGGTTTATAAAAACATTTTTAGGATGTTTTTGGAAGCCAGGCACTGTGGTACTACCTGATGATGATGTTCCTGCACCCAGACATTCACCAGTGCCCTTCACTGCCTCTAACAGGTCTGTGCAAAACAGCAGCGGGACTTGCACTTCCTTCATGTCAACTTTGATAGCTCTCAGGACTCCAGGCAAAAACATGAAAATGCATCAAGTAGAAGGAGGTAAAGACATTTTAATTTTTTTTTTTCTTAAATAGTATGTCCTCAAAGAGAGACTTCACTGTTCAGCCCCAGCTAACATCCTAACGGGTGTGTGCTGGGTCAGGATGGCTTTGCTGGAGTCGACCACAAACATCCAGTGAAGCTGTCAAGCACCTTGTGTTTTATTTGGTCAGGAGAGACTGTGAACATTAGTCACAGACCAAGTGTTGTAGCAGGCCAGACAGCTCATGATTTTTTTTAGAAAGTGAACTAGTCTGGTGGTAGGGGTGTTAACCTGGCTCCCTGCTACTTTTATTTAAAAAGCAACGTTTATTTTAGGAAGTAAACTTAGAGAATTGGTGCACACCCTGGAGGTTCAGACAGAATCATCATACTGTGATTAAAACATGAGGGAGCTCTCAGACTGATTTTGAAAAGTAACAGCCAAATCTGGGCAGATTTTCTGTGGGGTTTTGGCAGGATACACACTGGTGGTGTGTGAGCTGCTGCAGAACCGTGGCAGCAGCCTGTGTTCTGTAGAGCTTTAGGAGTGCACTTGGGGATGCTCTTTACCTGCAGTGTTTCTGACTTGTTTTTGTCGTGCCGTTGTAGCTCAGGGGCCACACTCCCTGCCTCTGAAAGCCCCAGCGAGACAGACAAGGGTAGGACTGAGGGCAGCCACAGGATGTGCGAGGAGTGTGGAACTGCACCAGTTCCAGCAAGTAGGGTAAAACCCACCCCTGAGATGTGTGAAGTAGATAATAGACAGTTACTGAATGCTTCAGACTTGGAGGAAACTACCTCAGCATTGTTAAACCAGTGTCAAAAAGCTGTGAAAGGCTTGGCCCTGCCTGTGGAAGAAGGAGAAAAGCAGGATGTTGCATCAAGCTTTGATGAGCTAGACAGTGAAAAATTTCATGAGGTAAACAACACAAGGCCATTGAGAAACAGGGAAATTGGAGAGAATAGAGTGAAAAGCAGAGACCAAAAAACCTTTGAGGTGTCTTTGCCTTCATATGATCGTTGGCTTAAAATCAAATCTCGTGTAGATTTGCAAAGCACTTTAATCCAGAACAGCACCAGGTCTGACAAAACTGATAATGGAAACAAAACCTGGGAAGAGAGATCTGACGCTGAGTCTGGCCAAGAAAGCAGAGAGACTCCTGTGACTTGCAAGTCTGACTCTGATTCTGATATTAATAACTTCATTGTAAATGAAGATAAACGGTGGAAGCCACTCTCAGATCTGGAATGGCTGGAGATTTTCAAATCCAAAAAGAGAGATGGAGAAACACACCATGGAAGAGATTACAGCTGTTTGGATACTGCACAAGAGATGAAATGTACCTGCTCAAAAAGGTTATGAGTTTGTTGCCTTTAAGAAATAAGCATAAGCTAGACTTGCGTAGCAACTTAGGTGTATAAACTCTCAGTATTATCTCAAGCTATGTTTAGAGTAAGTGCTGTTTTAAATATAGTTTTTCAACCTGAAAAGTAAGAAATTTAAAATAAAAATAGCTCTTAAAGTATCGTGATTCTATTTTTATGCTTTTTTTTTTTCTCCTCTCTTATCCCCAAGAGCTGTGTGGGCAGGAGAAGCTGCAATACCATATAACTTAGCCAAATAAATTAATTGAGAAAATCTTACAATTTTTTATAATCCCAGGTGTTGCTCGTAACTCTGATGGGTAAAATATGTTCTGACCAGAGCTGGACTTGTACAGTGATGTTTCTGCGAGGCAAGAAACAGATGCAGGTTTTGTGTGATGCTTTAGTGACTGTGTTATTTCTATTGAGAAATCACATCTTGGCTGGGCAAGAATGTAGGACACAGCTCTGAGCACAGGCTGCTGCCTCTGTCAGGGCAAGAAATGAGATGGCAAGATTTAAAGGACGGCAATCTGTCCACTCTCCAGCTCATGGGACTCTATCCTTCTGTTTGTGCTGTGGGAGGAGAAGGACATGTGGTTGGGGACGAGCAGGATGAGGTTTCTAATGCTGAGAAGTGTCAGAAGAAGACCCAGGTGCCTCAGTGATGTTGGAATGTCTCCGAGATAAAAAACCTGCTCTGCATTTACAGAAGTGGCTTTGTGCCTGCATAAGCAAAGGCATTCAGAGCTGGGACTTGCTGTGGATTTGTTCTGTTGGTTCCTCTATTTCTGTTCAAAAAATTGATTTACCCAGCTCTACTTTAGAAGGATTTCTGAAGTTTCACAGCGATTTCATAGCTGCTTTTTAGCCAGAGGAGAGGAGCCTTCCAGCTGGTGGTTTGACAAGCACAGTAAATGAACAGCTGTTTAAACCTGCTCACAGTGTTTGCCAGCAAGCCTGCTCAGCACCCAAACAGATTAATGTAATGGAATGGAAAGGTCTGATGTATGGATGCTTTCATTCTGTGTGGCTTTTGAAACAGAAATATTGTAGGAATTGTTGCTGCAGTGAGACAGACCTGTTCAGAAACAAGGTGAATGGGCAGCCACTGAAAAGGACTGCTGGCCTGGCACATTCCCACGTGCCTTAGCTGAGCTTCACTCTCCGTGTGGGCTCTCTCTAGTTTCCACTGCCTATAAATCATTGGAAAGACTCCACTCCCCTTCTGTCTATACTGACCTTCCTTATCAACTCCCCCAGCAGCACCAATGACATACTGCCATCCCTCCAAATCCCTTTTGAGGCTGCATCATGAAAGCTGCTTTCACTTTTTGTCTTGCCCTATTTGTCTTGTCCTTGAGTGAATTTTAAGGGGAAAGGAACAAATTCATCCTGGGCAGTGCAGCTAGAAGATATCCTCCAGTTAGGGGGGAGCTGTGGGATTTACTGCTGAGCTCTCCAGGTTTCTTGATGCCCACATTTGGTCCTGGGGCCCGGCTAATTGGAGATGGATTGACTCAGTGCAAATCCCTGACTCTCTGCTCTCCAGCCTCTGCTGACTCGGATTTGGCAGGCAATAAATCCTCACCCGTAAATGGGAGGAAGGCAGGAGACTTGCTTCTGTGAAGGGATTAATGGCAGAGACCAGCACAACATTCCTCCTGGGACTTGGATCTGGATCCTCCAGTTTTCCATTGCTGCTTTCAGAGTGCTGATGATGTAGTTTGTGTTTAGGGAAGGGTGCTGGCACCTCCCTGTCATCCCAGCAAATATTTTTGCCATGAGTTCCTGAGTTCTGGAACAGCCAACAAGGAGGCTGTTAACAGTCAAATGCCTTCCTCAATGGCAGAGGGGATTGTGAAATCCCAGAGCGCAGGAGCCATTTCTGTGTGCTCTGACTTGGTGACTTCATTTATGTTGGGCCAACGTTTGCTGCTTTTGGATTTTTATCTCTATTCTCATTTTACAGATGGAGCATCAGCAGGTACTTGTTGAGTCTGCCTGGGCTGGACTAAGCCACCGATTCCCGAGCCACTTCCCTGCCTCAAAATCAAACCTGTGTCCCCTTCCTTTCCAACCTGTGTGTTTTCCAGGACAGCCCTGCTCATCTCATGTCTTCACATCCCTGTTCCAGGCTGCTTGTTCCCTTACATCTCCACAGAACCTTTCCTTGTCAGAAACACAGACAATGGCTTTTCTCTCTTAAAAGAGCCTGTCTTATTCTGGTGTTTTATGGGAGAAGTGAAATGGGACACAGCAGACACTCATGAGCTGGCAACTCTCATGAGGGCTTTTTCCTAGATTGAATGTCAGTTTAAAATACACCTATTTTTAACAGTCTTGCCAGGTATGGAATGCATTGTCACACCAAAATAACTATCTAAAGAGTATCTACCGAAATGTCATCAATTCAAAGAGAATATTTGCTTTAAAATACACATATTTTTTCATTATTTGCCAGTCCAGGCAGGGCTAGCAGTCTGCTTCTGTTGTGTTGATGAATGTGGTTTGCTCCTATATTTAAAAATAAATAAACTCAAGCCTCTTTGGGAAAGCTCTCCTGTGATCTCTGTGAGATGATGACTGTAAAACACTGTGAAATTCCCTTGAAAGGTACACCGACAAATATTAATTTGCCTAATGGTTGATTAGAACCAGAAAGGGATTTGGGTGTGAGAGGAGAGCCAGTAGCAGAATCTTGGGGAGAGCAAAGTTTTCCCTTTGTGTGTTCTTTGCAAGGTTAAATACACACTCAAGCACATGGTCATGGAGCTGGTTGAGACTGGTTGAATGTCAAACCCTTGTGCTCAGAGGATGAAACTGATCTGGGGAAGTTGTTAAACGTGGGAATGCTCTGAGGAACGGGGTAATCTCCCAAGCTTCTTGGTTTCCTTGGCTCAGGGCCCACAGTTATTTATGTTGTGCCACGATTTTCCCTTGAAAGTTTAAAAAGGATGGTGATGCTGTTTCTGCCAATGTCTTGATTTTTTTTTTTTAACAGTGAAGGAAACGTGGAACTGAATTCCCTCTGCTTGACTTCTCCTCCCCTGACATCCACTAAGAGCAACATGACCCAAAGTTCTGGGAAATTCTCTGATGAAGATTCCCCTCTGGACATCAGTGACCTGGCAGTGACTAAACCAGCAAAGAGATACTGCATGAACACAGTCAGTATCTTATTTCACAGTGTCCTTGACTGATTTTGAGGGGAATTATGAGGAATTATGACTGATGGTAGGAATGCAAATGTCTCCAGGCATGGAAGAACTGGGTACTCAAATGATGAGACAGCAGGCTTATGGTAAAGGTGATAACATTTTTTTTTAAATAGCTCCTTGTTGCCTCAATATGTCTTGGACAGCATAAATATAAATGAGTTTTTTAAAAATGAATAAGGTTTTGGAATGAAAAGCTTGAGGAAAATGGATGCTGGCTATTTGGTAATTCCACTAAATATCTGGGTACATGTGGATGCAGTTAGCAGAAGCTATTGGACATTGTTTCTTTCCTGTTCTGCTTTGTTTTCCCTCTTTCTCATGTCTTTATTCTCCCCTTTATCCCTGGAGTACCTCTCTTGTGAGTGCTTAATATACCCACGTGTGGAAAGAGCTCTGTGTTTATCAGAAACACCAGCAGTTAGAGTCTGTTACTTTGCAGTATTCTGAACAGAAACATTTCAAAATCAAAATGCTGATTCTTGGTGTGTTATAATTCTTTGCAATCCTCCAAAAAAAAAAAAAAAAGATCATTCCATAACTTTGGCTCCCTCTCTGTGTCCTGCAGGACACCAGTTCCCTGTTCTGGAAGCTGGAGCGCTCGTTGGCCCAGTCCCGACAGATGCTGGCTGATCTGGAGCTCAGCCTTCTCCACGCAAGCATTCCCAACACCAACAACATGAGTAAGGTACAGATTGCTCTCCCAGGACGAGGTTGAGGTCTCAGGAATACTGACTGGGAACATCCTTTCCCTTATGCTTGGCTTGCACTGCATTAGCAAAGCATGAGGAGGGTATTGGTTGTGAAGAGACAATTCCTGCATGCCTTAGTGCTTGAATTTTTTATAGGATTCTGTTTAGCTGCTCAAGGTCATGACAGGATTTGACTCCTGTGTCTGTCTGAACAGATGGAAGGCAGAAGTCATTTTGGGGCAAGCTGCAGGAGGTCTAGAAAAAAGTGAACACTGGTTCTTTCTGACTTGAAGCAAATGAGATGACTTCTCAGGCTCAGCACACACTCACTGCTCTGCTGTCCCAGAGACTCGCAGTCAGAACTGCTTTATTATTATATTCATGGAAAGGAGGGCAGTATAGGGAATATATAGGATACTTTGGGTGTGAATTTAAACCAGAAACTCAGCTTAAATAAAGGCAGAGTTCTTGTGTGTTAGTAGTTTTAGCTCCTTCATTGCAGGGTCAGAAAATATATTCAGTGGTCAAAGAAAAGAACCTGTATGTAGCTGTCATGGCAGTTTATTTTATGAGCACTAGTGCTGATAAAGTTCCTGTTGAGTATTAGGGCAGCAGAAGTAATCAGAGAAAGGGTCACTTGTTTAGTGGGTAAATATCCATAAGAATTTCTACCTTGTTTGACAAGGACATTGTACCTTTTGTCCCTAGCAATGAGCACACTTGTGCTGGTGTATATCCCAAAGGGAGGATTTAGGCTCCTGGTTTCAGAGCAGTGCTGAACCCTCATCTTCATCCTCACACGTTTCACCTCCCTCTAAAAATTTGCACTCCTTTTAGCCTTAGATGAACCTGACCAGAACAACGTTGCTGTAAGGAGCAGACAAAGCCATTTTTATAACATTCAGAACCATAAACCCTTCGCTGTGCTGGGCCTGACTGTAAAGGTTGTGTGCCAGCGTTTGCATAAACTGAAAGGATATTTTGTTCAGAAGTTCCTCTGCAGGATTTCATTCAGTGGCAAAGACAGCAGCAGTTTAGTCTTTTGCAAAGACTCCTGAGTAGGAGGATTCCTGAAAAGCTCCCTGCACACAGTGCTTGCTTGTGGCTCTTGCCCAGCCCCATCAGCTGTCTGGCTCCTGCTCACTGCTTGGCACGTCACAGCTCAGTCTGCCCATGACTCTGCTTTAGGATCTGATGCTGCATTTTTGAGCTTGGAAATTGGCTTCTTTTTCAGCTTTAGTGGATAGAAAATGAAGCAAACTCGTGTGTAGTGGCGGGAGCAGATCCTGAGCCACATCTGTGGAACTTTGATCTACTTTCAGAGCAGTTCTGGGCAAAAACTCGTCAAGCGTGTTTGAGTTAATGTATGCAGGCCAGCTAACCTGTGCTTAAAACCAGGCTTACCTGGGGCTGTTTTAAACTGAGCTTTAGAACGGAATAAATATGAGATACAGCCTTTAGAATTTAATCAGGGGGAAGTGGTACATGTTGGATTCTGTGCCCTGCTGGGGCGGGGAGGAAAAGGGGGAATCAAGAGCTGTACCCCTGCTGCTCACCAGCTTGAACCTGGCAGCTCTGGAAATTTTATTCTCTGAGTCCTTTGATTTCCATGTAGTATTTTTACATTACAATAGAAACAACAGAACTTGCAGGAACTCTTCACAGAAGCCAGTTACCTGCTGCAGAAGAAAGAGATGCCAAGCTTCCTTTTTTTCTCTGTGATGTTCCCTGAGCAGGAAGGTGTTTTCAGCTTGATCTTTTTTTGTTTGCTTCCCTCTTTATAAATGCATCTGCAATATTAATACACTTTATGGATTTTTGAGATGGGCCTGGCACAGGATTCTAAGTGCATTTCCAATAAAACTCTTGTGAGTACTGTAACAGCAAACAGATATTAAGTCAGCAAGTAGTTCCTTTAGTCAAATAATTAAACTTTTGTGAAGCGTGTTCCTCATCCTTGGGGCGGTCAGATCTCACAGCTTCATTCCCCAGTACCTGCACTCTCCTTATTGTAGTTAAAACCCTTCTGTGTGTTACAGATAACAGGATCAAGGATGTGAACATTGCTGAATGAGAGACTGGGACGTTTTTTCCAGTGCCAAGGCCAAGGGCTGTTTTAGGATTCTGTTCTTGGGCTCAGAGCCCCAAAATCAGAATGTATTGAATAGAGCTGTTTCAGAATATCCAAAGCAGCCTTGCCCACAGCAGATTGTTTTTTTCTTTTTGAGTCAGGAAATTTCTCACTCTCTGATTATTTGTTCTCCTATTGTGGATTGGGTGCTTGCAGTAGGCACCACCTTGTCTGGTTCTGAGGACAAAAGAGTAACCAGATATGGTTAAAATCCTGAACGCCACATGAAACTGAATAAGAACCAGCAACAATGAGGAGAAAAACTGGCAAAAAAAAAAGAAACCTCCCAGTGCTGACACAGCCCAAGCTCGTGCCTGCAAAGGGAGGTTACCCCAGAGCCAGCTGGGCTGTGACACTGTGTGACTCCAGTTGTGGGTCAGCCTCCAGCCCGTGGGGAGCTGGTGCTCAGTTCTCAGTTTCTTATTCCAGCTGCAGTCCCTGAGCTGTTTGTGCCCTGGGGAGTCAGGCTGGCTTGCTGCACTCATGTTCTGCTGGTTCTGCATTAAGCCTGGAGACATTGAGACTCCTCTGAGAGCCCGTGGGGTCTGTGGAGTGCAGCTGATGGGGCACTTGGGGGAGATGGATGCTGAGGAGCTGGAATGCCAAACCTTCCTCTGCTGTAACGTTCCTGTGCACAGAGAGAGCTCTTCTTTTCCTGAAAAGAGCCCTGAGGTAAAAGCAGACAGAGGTTTTATAGGTTGAAGCCAGCACTGTGACTTGCATCCTGAAACCACTGATGTTACAAAGCTTCAGGAGCAAATCCCCAAAAGTGCTGAGCCCCGTGCTGAGGCAGCAGAGTGGGGAGAGCATGCTGAGCCTACAGAAATAATCACATTTGCCTCAAGTGAGAAAAAGCGGGTGGAACAAACACGCCACAATCCACTGTAGATCCATGACAAGAATGAGTGGCTCTCCAAGTCACTGGCTAATGCATAATTCTCATTTTCTTTCTGTGTTAAAAGGCACTGAATCACTCTGATCAGTTAGATCTGAAGCAGAGCAGGTCCAGAAATAGCCAAACATTTGTGCAGTTTCATATACAGAAGTGATTGAATTGATTTTGGTTGTGTTTGTTTGGTTTTAAATTGCTTTGAAACTCATTTGAGGGCAGGTGCGCTGACAAACATTTCCTCCCTAGCTGCCAATGATTTAACCATTCTCATCAGTCAGTTGTTTTGCCTCTAGAGAGAGGTTGGGTGGAAGGGGAGTTGAAGAACTCAGGAGGAGAGCAGTGAGGAAAAGGCTATTTTCAGTTTTGGACACAGCAGCATGTGCCAGTGCTCATAAATGGTGACTCAGTGGCTGGCCTGGGGCACAAAGATCACTCCTTTCCTCAAAGCCAACTGGAAAGGTTTTATTTCCCAACACCCCAGTGGTGGCCCTGAGACTGTTGCCTTTCTGTGAAGTACTTTGTTTACCTTTTCCTCTTTATATTTTTACTCCATGTTCTTACTCTGTTTGCAGTGTGAAAATTTGTGTAGTAAATTCACATAATGTGGTTGCTTCTGATATTTCAGAGGAAATCTTCTTGCTTTTTAATAAAAATCTTTTCCATTTTCTGCAGAGGAAGAAGTTGTTTCCAACACAGAGGTAATTCTGAGGACTGAAGATCATTGACCCAGCAGCTACAGTGCAAAGTTACCTAATTTTTCTCCCGTGGTCCTCCTGAGTGTTTGAAAGACTCACAAGTGGCAAGAAGATGTGACTCTGCAGGAATGTATTTTATCTTGAAATAAAACACAGAATTACGCCAAGATTTACAAAGCTATTTTTATAGCTGAGAGCTCAGGTTAAACACTAGCTTGTTTTTTAAGAATCTGAAGTGTGTAATTGTTACAACATAGGAACTATTTTTCTTTTTTTTTTTTTTATGGTGGCTCAGAAATATTTATAGAGTATGACACAGCCAAGCATTCTCCTTTTTTTTTTTTTAGCACATTGTTTTTGTTCTGGATTTCTTGCCTTGTAGAGAGAGATGAATAATGTTTATAGGAAGTTCCCAATTAGTGTTGTAAGCAGGAACTGCCTCTGCTGTTGCTGAAATGGGAGAGCTGTCACCCACAAGATGGGCAGAACAAGTCTCCACACTCAGGAGCTGTTTTTTCCAACAAAAGTTTATGGGATCAGGTGTGTATGGCCTCTGTTTGCACTGTAGAGGTAGCCAAGTATGATGTAACCTTTTTTTAGCATTTAAACTGGATTTATGTTTGCTCATTGGGCAAGATGTGCTGTTATCACAATTTGAACTTCTTTTTTAACGTAGAGATCAAATAATCTGATAAAGGTGATACTTTGCTGTTTCTCTTTTGCCTACTTAACACATTTAGCACTTGATTTCTGACATTTCTCAGCACAGACATGAGTGGGCTGCCCACTCCTGAGTAGATTGGGAGCACTTTGGGACACCAGTGCCCCTCCCACAGCCCTGTGCCAGCGTTTTTCCTGCTCAGGGGGAGCCAAGGGTGGGAGTTTCTGCTCCATCCACTGCCACCAATTATTGCAGAGAAACACAACACTCTGTGGTCTCCTTGTTAACTCTTTCATTTCATTTTCTGCTTGCTCTTTAATTACTCCAGGGGCAGCCTTTCCTGCAGGTATTAATGGCCCCAGAATTCGGTGGCCAGTTCTGATGAGAGCTGCTGTTCTCCAGACTCTTTCCCTGCCTGCTCACCAGCGTTACCCACAGAGGGAAGCTCAGCTGCTCCAGCTCTTTCCAAGTTTCCTCAAGCCTTTACAGTGCATTTATTCCTCTACCTGCACAGAACCTTCTCAGGCTCCATCCTCACAATCTCTTCTTGTGGGTATGACAAGAATTCCCCCTAAAAAGCCAATGATGACAATGCCATGATGCTCACCCTGAAGCTGTCCAGCAGCTACACAGAGAAATTGGTGCAACTTCTAAGCAGCAGCTGCATTTAAATGGTCTTGAGGTTGTTGGATGAACTCACTGAGTTTAAACCCCTGGAGAGTTTAAAATGATGACTTTTAAATCAATATAGAAAACTGAGCTCAAGCGATGCATCAAGGATCTGCAGAGCCTTAGGATTTTGTGTCAGGGCTGCTCTGGATTTGTGGAATGGGAAGAAGGGGAATAACTGGGCTAATTTATTCAGCACTAAGTGACTTAAAGCCCAACTACATTATTGACCACACTCTGATCCTCGAATGGAAACGCTTCAAACTCGGTGCCTTAATTCTGGAAGCAGCTCAAATACTCCAGGGAGCCCTTTGCTATTGTATCCTTGGTTTGAATTATTATTTAAAGACAACAAAGCTTCTGTTCAGCCACGGCCTTTCCGCAGGGTGGATGCGAGCTCCGGTCATTGACTTTGGTAACGGGAATTGGTGTTGGAGCTGCGGGGCTCGGAACGAGCTGCGCGTGTGTGCCGGTGCAGTGGGAGAAGGGTGAAGGTGGGCGCTGAGAAGGGACGGTCGCGCTGGCGGTGACCGCCGTTCCTGGTGGTTCCTGAGCTGGGGAATCGCCTCGGTGCCTGCTGCCCCGCGGGGGCCGCTAAGGGACGTGTCCCCCGCTCCGTGTCCGTGTCCTCTCTCCGTGTCCGTGTCCGCTCTCCGTGTCCCCACTCCGTGTCCCCTTTCCGTGTCCGTGCCCCCTCTCCGTGTCCCTGTCCGTGTCCCTGTCCGTGTCCCCTCTCCGTGTCCGTGTCCCCGCTCCGTCCGTCCCCGTGTCCGTGTCCCCTCTCCGTGTCCCGTGTCCGTGTCCCCGCTCCGTGTCCCCTCTCCGTGTCCGTGTCCCCGCTCCGTGTCCGTGTCCCCGCTCCGTGTCCCGTGTCCGTGTCCCCTCTCCGTGTCCGTGTCCCCTCTCCGTGTCCGTGTCCGCTCTCCGTGTCCCCTCTCCGTGTCCGTGTCCCCTCTCCGTGTCCCCTCTCCGTGTCCGTGTCCCCGCTCCGTGTCCCCTCTCTGTGTCCCCGCTCCGTGTCCCCTCGGGGCTGCGCGGTCCCACCTGCCCGCGGGGGGAGCGGCGCTGCAGTTCCGAGCGCGGCCGCCAGGGGCGCGGCGGCGCGCGGCGCAGTGCGCGGCCGGGAGGGGCGGGGGGCGGGCGGCGCCGGTCGCTCCTGCCCGGAGCGCGGAGCCCCGAGCGCGGATACCGGAGCGCGGATACCGGCGCCTGGATACCGGAGCGGGGAGCTCCCAGCGCGGCCCACCATGAACAGCATCAAGAGCGTGCCGGCGCGGGTGCTGAGCCGCCGCGGCGGGCACAGCCTGGAGGCGGAGCGGGAGCAGTTCGACAAGAGCCAGGCAAGGACGGCGGGAGGGGGCGGCGGGGCCGCGGGACCGGCCGCGGTTACGGTCCCGGTTTGAGTCCCGGTCCTGCTCCCGGCTCGGGGACGGGGCAGGCCGGCCCTTTCCGCGGGGCATCGCCTCGGGGCGCGCTGGGCGCGGGGGCTTCTCGGGCGATGGGATGGAGACGGGATGGGGGGCGCAGGTCCCCGCCGGGCTCCGGGGAAGCCCCGGCGGGGCAGCGCGGCCGCCGTCCCTCTGCCCGTCCCCGTGTCCGCCCGTCCGTCCCCGGCGCCGCCGCCGCGCGCTCCCCCGCCCCCACCTGCGCCGCCGCTTCCTCCCGGCGCGGCCGCGGGACGGTCCCGCGTGGGCGCCCGCCCGTCCCGCCGCCCCCGCGCCCGTCCCCGCGGCCGCGGCCCCGCCGTGCGCCGCCGCTGCCGCGGGCAGCCGGGCCCCGCGCCGGCCGTGCGCCCCCCCCCCGCACCTCCCGGGCCTTATCGCAGGTAAACACGGCCGGCAGCACACGGGGAAAGTTTTACGGTGGTGGCGGGAGCGCGGCCGAGCCCCCGGAATGGGCATCTCCGCATCCCTGCCGAGCCCCGGCCCCACCGACACCGGGGAATGTTTCGCGCCGGGGGTGGATTCACCCCTGCCCCGCGGCTCCGGGTCACCCGCGGGTCACCCTGCGGGGATCGGGGTGTTTGGACCCACGGACGGTGGCACAGTGGAAACAAAGCCCGAAGGTGTTTGTGCTCCATCGCGGCCGGCTTGGCGGGGGTGTCCGTGCTGCTGTGGCCCCCACGGGGTGGGCAGTGGTCGGGCACTGATGGGGCTGGCATATGGCTGGTGGGAAATGAAGTACTCAGCCAGCGTGGGCAGGGATGGGCAGAGGGATGGACAGAGTGACGGGCTCGCTGCTGCCCCAGCAAAAATAACAGTGCCCTCCCGCGTGCCTCCTCTGACCCCTCTGCTTTTGCAGGCTGTGCATCCATCGCAGATGTTTTCCCCTTTGCCCCTTTGCCTTGCGGTTCCTTCCTCAGCCCCTGGGTTGATTTGGCCCTGGAAAGCGCCAGCGAAGGCAGGTGGGAATTTCAGGCCTCGCAGGGTCACGGGGCTGGGTAGGAAACGGAGCTTGCTGGGTTTGGGGAGCAACACGAGAAAACCGGCAATTCCGGTTCCCTCTGGACGCGTCTCCTTCAGTCGTCCCGCTGGGCACCGCTGATAAACGATCGCGGCCGCGGCGCTGCCCCGTGCTCCGGGGGCTGCCCGTGCCCGGCACGAACGGGACCCTCCTCCCCCGCCCTTCCAGGGCACCTTGGGCTTTTCACTGGGACTTCTGGAAATCCGCGCAGTCACAGGGATGCTGTGAGCGGAGGTATGGACAGGGAAAAGAGGTGGTTGCTCGCTGGCTGGTGGTCACATTCACTGCCCAGAACTGACCTTTTTTTCCAGCAACTGCTAAAAACTGTCCTAAAGGAGCTTTACCCTGGTGTGGTTTCCTGTAGTGGCGCTTCAGTGAGAGCAGAACTGTTCAGTGTCAGAACGTGGGTATTGATCTGCCTTTTACCTCTAATTATAGCAGCTGCCCAGCCGGCCGCCAGTCGCCTCTGTGTCACAGGGGTGCTGGTGGCACGTCCCCTCCTCATCTCTGTGTCACATAGGTGCTGCTGGCACGTCCCTTCTGCTGCCTGAGGATTCTGTACCAGAGTCCAGAGCCCCATCACCTTTTCCCCTGTGAGGGCTCAGGTGATGTCTGTGGTTACAGACAGGAGTTGCTGGCCCTGATGAGATCCCAGGTCCTTGTGGGTGACATGAAGGTCACCTGCTTTCCCTGAAAATGCTTTTCCATATCTTGTGTCAGGGTGATGTAGATGTCCCCCTTGGAGAAGCCGTGCGTGGGAAGTAGGAAATCACCATCCCACAGCAGCCTGGCAGGAGGAAAAACTTGTCCTTTTCTGCTGCCAGTTTTTGCTTTTCTTAAAAAGGTTAAAAATCCAATGAGCTCTGGAACCTGCAGGATTGCATTGTGTGTGACTGCCAAGTGGCGTTTTCCTGGTGTAATTTGGGAAGGAGCAGCGTTAGGAAGGGAACTCTGGAGTTCATGGCTCAGCTGTTCTGACAGCTCTCGTGCTGCCTGGCCAGGGAGGTTTCCAGCTGCCAAATAATCTCTCCTGCTGTGGCATCATGCTGGGACCCGGCATCCACTGCCCGGAGGGAGCTGGGACCCGCTGGGATGCCCGGGGGAGCTGTGGGCGGGAGGATCAGCCCTAATTAAAAGCAGCCAGGAATGAAAGGGTGGATGTTAAACTGCGCTCCTTCATTTGGGCGCTTTGATCCCGGCTTTAGTCACCGGCTTGGTACGTGCGGGCTGTGAGCAAAGCACTGGGGCTGCAGCCCTGTGGGATCCCACAGCCCACGGCCCGGCAGGTTTTGGGGTTGGCTCCTCACCCAGCTGGCCTGCCAGTGATGGGGAGCAGTCCACAGGTTGCATCAAAGTTTTGGCCGGGCTGATTGTGCACCTGCAGTGACAGCCAGGACCTGCCCATCTCCGGACGTGCCAGTGGTGTCCCAAGAGGTTGGGTCAAGGGTGAACCTCCCCGTTTTGGAGCCATCCTCCACAGCCTGGCTTTGCCAGACAGCCAGCAGGAGCAATCTGACAGCACACGTGTGCCAGGCTGCAGCATTGCCCCATGCTGGTGCCACCATCCCATTTTCCTGGATCTCCTGGCCAGCTTGATGCTTGGAGGCAGGGAAAGCACACGTGGGCTGGCAGCCCTGAGGGACTGGCATTGGTTTGGTGCCACCATGGTTTATTTGGGACCATGCTGGACCCGTGGTGCTGTGGGTGGGCTGGGGCTGCCCCTGCATGTCCGTGTGCTGGACATGAAATGGCTCAGTGAAACCTCTGCACTGAATCCTCAGGGATTAAACCAACCTCTCCAGCAGCTCCTGGGCTGAATTTTGGCTGGTCAGGCTATCAGTGAGACTAAGGGCAATAAATGCAATAAAACCACCACTGCCAGTGGGCATTACAGACCTGTTTTGGGACAGACCAGCAGGGTCTCATCTCACTGAGCAGCTGAGGTCCTGTCCCTGGGGATAGGGGACAACATTTCCTTTCCTGGGGGTCTGCCCATCTCACACTTTGACCCTTCTGGCTGTGCCTCCTCCAACCCCCGTGGGGTTCCATGGATGGGTTGGGATGAGCGTGGTGGGCTGGGACAGGCCTGTCTTAGGGCAGGCAGCAAAACTCCCGGTTTGGGAGGTGTGTCTGCCCTGCTCCCTCTATGCAAAACACCTCAGGAAAGATGCTGTAACTCCTTCAGTGGCTCTTCACTGTAAATGCATTTCCAAATCCTTCCTTGCCTGGTCCAGGGATAAACCATCCTTTCTGTCAGTATCCCGTGGGAGGTGCTGGCATCCCTGAGGACCTGTGGCACATCTCTCTGGCCAAGCTGCCATCCAGGGCACAGCCTCTGCCAGCTCCAGGCTTTTGGGTGGCTGTGAAGGCACTTTTGGAGAGTCAACTGTGCTGCAAGTGCCTGTTCCCGGGCACTCCAGGCTCGTTAACCTTTGGGGATAAGAGGATTACAGCAAGTCACCGGCTTAACTCCACTGCTGCTTTACGGCCCCACATGGCGGGGTAACACCGGGACTCTCCTGGTGCAGGAAAGGCAAAGCCAGCCCCTCTCCCCAGCAGCTGGGCTCAGCCTTTTGGGACATCACTCCTTGGGATGATTCAGACTTTTGCTGCTGTCATGGTCAGTTCGTGGGTAAGCTGTTCTGGACTCTTTTGGGGTGAGTTTGGTGCCCCTTTGGTGTTGGGTTCCTCCTGCATAAGTCAGGAGCACTCGATAACTCGGGGTCAGGTTCCTCCTCCTGCATTTCAGAGGTGTCCCTGGACAAGCAGCCATGTGGAAGCAGGTGCTTTCCTGGGCAGGTAGATAGGATTTTTATAAGGTTTTAGTGCTGTGGAGCTGCAGGGAGGGACCGAGTTCCTCTTCCGGCACAAGTGGCGGCTTCCTGCCTTCCCAGCTGGGACCTTTTTCCTCTGCTGCTGACAGAGGGCTCAGGGACACAGGCACAGCCCAAGCACTCCTGCCAGGGTGAAGCAGCTCAGCTGAGTCTGAGGAGGAGGAGGAAGATCCTCATCAAACACAGCAACTTGTACTTGCAGCCCATCAACATGTGGGGGATGCAACCGACCCCACTCTGGGGTCATCTTTTGGAATAAATTCCTAATTTAAAGTCTGCTGTGATCAAACACATCAAAATATAGATAA
The DNA here is from genome assembly GCF_026979565.1 of Vidua chalybeata. Taxonomy (NCBI): domain Eukaryota; kingdom Metazoa; phylum Chordata; class Aves; order Passeriformes; family Viduidae; genus Vidua; species Vidua chalybeata. The sequence goes on along the minus strand of NC_071547.1, from coordinate 2,826,100 downwards.
TCCTCTTCTGATAATCACATTGCTCTGGATTTTTGCTCCATCAAGATGGGCATTGAGGCTGCCACTCCCTCCTTGCTTGGGGGCTGCTTTTCCCCACGTGCTGTTTGCACACAGCAACATCTTCAGAAGAACCCAAACCACTCCCCCGTGGTTCAAAGGCTCCTTGTGATTACACAAACAACCCTGGAATTTGGCATCTCACTATTGTGCTTTAATGTTCCCCAAGCACGGCGCTGAGTTCAGGCTGCAAAAATGCAAAAATTGGTTTCCTGGGACAGGGACAGCCAGGAGCACCAGCAGCAGTGGTCAGATCCTGCTGGGGATGGGGGCTTTAATGGATGCTTTGTTTGTGGATAAAAAGGCCTATTCTGATGTGTTACAAATGACTTTGAGGTGGCAAATGTGTTCTAAAATTCAGGATATTCCCCAAGAGCATCAGCTCTGCACTTCGGGGTGTCGGGGTAGCCATGGGGATCACACCATGCCTGACAGCCACTCTCCCCTCCTCTTGCAGGCCATCAGCATCAGCAAAGCCATAAACACACAGGAAGCACCAGTGAAGGAGAAACATGCCCGCCGTATCCTTTCCCTTGGCTCCCAGGACAGCACAGAGGAGTTTGGGGTCTGGGGGTGTCACCCCCTGATGCTGGAGCCACAGGAGATTTGGGAGACAAAGATCTGTGCAGAGCTCAGCTGGGGGCTGGCATCACCTGGGTTCATCCATCAGCGAAAAGGAGAACAAGCAGTGCAATAAAATTGCATTTCTTTGGCAGTAAAATGCAGAGGGCCCCAGTGTGCCCTCAGCAGGGGGAGCTGCACCCAAAAATGACAACTGGGGATCTTATCTGGGGGTTTTATTTGGGAGTGCAGCACTGTGCCGGTGATCCCTGTGCTCACGGGGCACTCAGTGTCCCCTTTTCAATGAAAGCTGAACAGGAACAGTCCCCAGCCCAGCCTGTCCCCTGCTCTGTGTGTGCCCAGTTGGCCTTGACTTCCCTGGAAGGGATCATCCTGGGGACACACCACGAGAAGGGAGCATTCACCTTCTGGTCCTACGCCATCGGGCTGCCCCTGCCCAGCAGTGCCATCCTCAGCTGGAAGTTCTGCCACGTCCTGCACAAGGTCCTGCGCGACGGCCACCCCAACGTGAGTGTCCCCTCTGCAGCGTCCCTCCTGCTTCGCTGCCAGGGGGGAGTTTCTGGCTCTTGCCAACATCCCTCTGCACAGGGAGTGGGATCCCTTCCCTGCCCCAGCCACCTTCCCCAGGCGCTCTGTTGTCTCACATCTTTGAAACTCCCCCGTGCAAATCCCCGACCTTTGGGTGCTGAGGGAAGTCTGGAACTTCTCCCAGAGCTGGAGTGATGTAAGGGGCTGGATCCCTCCTCTTCCCCAGCATCAGGGCACACAGCCAGCCCCACTGTGCCACATCCTTTCCTTTTGTGTCCCCAGGTTCTCCAGGACTGCCAGAGGTACCGCAGCAACATCCGAGAGACGGGGGACCTGTGGGTGAGTGGGGCAGAGCGCAGGTTTGAGCCTCCCAGGGGGTTTGGAGATGGTTGCTGAGGAACACGGTGGGCACAGAGAGGGTGAAGCACTGCCTGAAACAACCTGCTGTCTCTTTGGGTGATGGCTGTGTGCATGGTGGAGCCAATGGTCACCGGCTCGTGTGGGATCTGCTGGGTCTGGTTACCTCACTGTGGATTCCCCATCTCCCCTTGTGTCTCTGCAGGGCCATTTGCACGACAGGTACGGGCAGCTGGTGAGCATCTACACACGGCTCCTGCTCACCAAGATCTCCTTCCACGTCAAGGTGAGGCCTCTGCCACCTCCACGCCACCAGAACGAGGGCATGTGCCATGCCAGCAGCAACTGATGGCTTTTTCCTTCCTTTTGCAAAGCATCCCGAGTTCCCCCCGGGCCTCGAAGTGTCGGATGAGGTGCTGGAAAAGACTGCAGGGACGGATGTGAACAACATGTGAGTGTCCTGGTTGGGACCCAGAGCCCAGGGTGTGGTCACCAGCTCCATGACCCCCTGCTGGCAGTGTCCTGCTGACAAAACCACCCCAGCGTGGGGCGGTCACCAGGATTTTGTGAATTGTTTGGATGGTGCCCGATCCCTCTGCACCCACAGAGCACTGTGGGGTGTAAATGCAGGGAGAAAAAGCCCCAAATTCTTGTCAGTCATAGCCCTTGCCATCATGAGGACTCTCAATGAACACGAGCAGCTGGAGCAAAGATGTCTCTGCTGTCAAGTGATGGAGTTTTGGTTTGTTTTGGCAGCTTCCAGCTGACGGTCGAGCTGTTTGACTACCTGGACTGTGAGCTGAAGCTGTCGGAGTCAGGTGAGGAGGCGGCAGGGGCAGGTCCCTCCCGCTCGCCCCGGGGCTCTTGAGCAATAGTTTCACTCTTTGGTCGGGAATGGAGTTCCGGGAGGCCGAGGTTGGAGGCTCAGGTCCCTCTTCCTCCTCCTCCCACGAGATTTCTGAGGTGGTTTCTCAGCTGGATTCCCCCGTTGAAGCTCTGTAGAGGCGGTTGTAGGAAAATATTTAGAGCATGTGGCTGCTTTGAACCCACCTGAGCAACGCAGAGTGTTGTTTCCAGAGCAGAGCTGCTCTGAAATATGTTTTTATTTCTTTTTTGTGCAACCACATTAATCATATCCATTACACAAATGCCTTCTGTCCCTCTGAAGCAGAGGATGGGGCTGTACTTTTTTTTTAAAGACTCATTTCCCCTCATTGAAATGCCTCTGGGGAGGGCTGGAGGCCCTTGCTCTTGTCTCTCACCTCCTTAGGAATTTTTAGATGGCTTAGAGAGGTGGCAGATTCTTCCTCTGCTTAGAGTGAGGAACACGGAGCTGCCCTGGAAAACGGCACAGCGGGAGAGACCGAGCTCCCAACAGCCTCCTGCTTCTCCTCCTGACCCAGTTATACAGAGAATTTATATTCATAAATACTTTAAAGCTGAGCAGGGAAGAAGCCAGGGTGGATATGCTGCTTGGATCCCTGCCAAGGGAAGGGATCTGTTTCCGAGCAGGGGCAGGCGAGGCTGCGGTGCCGCCGGGCTCGTCCCCTGCCCTGGCATCCTCTCCCAGATCCTTGCATGATTAAATAGAATGGAGCAAAACCTCTCATTTTTCCCAGCTGTGTCGTGCAGCAGCAGCTTTAGGGCAGCGTCCTGGAGTTAAACCTCTCCTTTTTGGGGTTGGGGTATCCACAGCAGAGCCGAGCACCCCTTCCCTCTGCCAGCATGGTCCCTCTGGGTGTTTTTGCTGCTCGGAGCAGGGTTGTTCTCAGCTCAGGCAGCAGCCCTGGCACTTCCCCGTGCCCCACATCCGCCGTGGTTAATGATCAAGCGGCGTGGCCGGGCGCGGGCGGCTCTGCAAACACGGCTCCCCTCAGTTTTCAGGCAGCTCAACACCTCCATGGCCGTGTCGCAGATGTCGGCGGTGCAGTGCCGCCTGGCCCCCCTCATCCAGGTCATCCAGGACTGCAGCCACCTCTACCACTACTCCGTCAAGTTAATGTTCAAGCTGCACTCCTGTGAGTCCCGGGGGTGTGCTCCGTGCTGGTGTTTTCCTGGGGTGGGCTTCTGGGTCTGGGGATGAGGCTGGTGTGGATTGAGGCATCCATCTCCGTGTCCCTGTATTTCAGCTGGGTTCTAGGGGTCTGCTCCATCCCACACAGACATGCTGGATAAAGGAATTAGAAGGACTTGTTCTTGATTAATTCAAACCCACGTCCCCTGGCCTGCCAGCCCCCCACACGGGCAGCACAGTGCCAGCAGCCTCGTGTGGGTATTTTGGAGTTCCCACACCCACATCTCCCTGTGCCACATCCCTGATCCCTGTGCCAGGGATGGGAACACCCCACTCCCATCCTGACCCCTCACATCCCACTCCCTCCTGGCTTTTACCCTGCTGGCTTTTGCAGAGGAGGGGTCTGGGAGCTTGTAAACACACGTGCAGCCCCGGATCACTCACAGCTGTCCCTCCTCCCCCAGGTCTGCCGGCCGACACCCTGCAGGGCCACCGGGACCGCTTCCACGAGCAGTTCCGCAGGTAACCGGGGCCCAGGTGGGGCAGTGGGGTCCCCTCTCTCCTTCCAAGCCCCCTCTCATCTCCCCTTTGTCTTTCCCTCCTCTGCAGCCTTAAAAACTTCTTTAGGAAGGCATCTGAGATGCTGTATTTCAAGCGGCTCATCCAGATCCCTCGGCTGCCGGAGGTAGGGCAGGATTTGGTGTGGAGAGCTTGAGGGTGTCCCCCTGGATGGGTTTGGGGTCTGGGGACACTGCAGGGGGACCTATCAGCAGCACAGGGCTGGCTCCCTCCCTTCCCCTGGCACTCTGCCTGCTGCAGTTCCTGAATCCCTGCAAGGCTGCAACAACTTCTTGTCCCTACAGAGCCCCCCAAACTTCCTGCGGGCGTCCGCGCTGGCCGAGCACGTGAAGCCGGTCGTTGTCATCCCCGAGGAGGCCCCCGAGGATGAGGAGCCAGAGAACCTCATTGAGATCAGCACAACTTCCACCACGGAGCCGCAGGTGGGGGCCTGGGGCTGGGATGGGGGGCAGGCTCCCGTGTCCTGGCTCAGCTCAGCAGCCTCTGTCCTCCCCAGATCACCTCGGATCTGTTTGAGCAAACCTTCGGGCCGCCCAACGGCGTTTGGGATGACAGGTATGTATGGGGGGGCCAGCAGGGGCGAGTGGCCGCTGCCACGTGGGACCAACCTGCCCTTGTCCACAGGGATGCTCAGATCGAGAGCCTGAAGAAGGAGGTGGAAACGCTGCGTGCAGAGATGGAGAAGATTAAGCTGGAGGTAAAGCCTGGCTGGGGGACAGCTGGGGTGGGGTTTGGTGCCGTGCTGTGGAAACCCTGAAGGGATGCAGCAGGAGTGCAGTCCTGGCGTCCAGTGTTGTGTTCTGGGACCTCTCCCCGTGCCAGGATGCGATTCCTGATGGGGTGGAGGCATGTGAGACCTGTCCCTTGCTGTCCTCATGGTACCAACAGGGACAGAGTGACTGCCAGGGTAAAGAGCAGAGCTTTCCTGTGCATCCCACGCCTGCTTTGCTCTAATTGCAGCGGGGCACCTGGGTGGGGGTGCTGGGGAGGGCAGGGCCGTGCCCCAGTGCCCGGTGACCCCCACAGGCACAGCGCTACATCACCCAGCTCAAGGCACAGGTGAACAGCCTGGAGGGAGAAGTGGAGGAGCAGCGCAAGCAGAAGCAGAAGGCGCTGGTGGACAACGAGCAGCTGCGGGATGAGCTGGAGAGGCTGCAGAGGGTGAAGCAGGACAGTGACAGGTCACAGCGGCTCTGCGCCGAGGCCGAGAGTAGGTGCCCTACTGGGGTGTCCTGTGGTGCCCGGGGCCGGGGGCTGCCCTCGCTGTGGTCCCTGAGGGTCTCTCTCCCCTGCAGAGAAAGCCAACGCCACTGAGATCCGCTACACGAAGCTGAAGGAGAAGCACAGCGAGCTCATCAACACCCACGCCGAGCTCCTGAGGAAGGTAACGCTGCTGCCTCTGCAGGCAGGGACTGACACTGAGGGCAGTGTCCCCGAATTAAATCCCTCCCCCTCCCTTTTGGGGTTGGGGTGTCCAGGGCAGAGCTGAGCACCCTTTCCCTCTTCCATCATAGTCCCTTTGGGTGTTGTTGTTGTTGTTTTTCGGGGTGTTTTGCTGTTGTTTGGTCTGTTTCTGCTGGTTTCTGTGGCCAGTGTAGCTGGTGGGATGTCACTTGTACCAGCAGTCATGGCATGCTTGGTTCCAGTCCTGGAAAGGGGCTCTCGAGGGATATGTTGGTGATGAGGATCCTGTGTCTCAGTTGTGCCACTCACATGTTTAATTTTTTGCTTTGGGTGTTTTAGTCTTGCTTTTGTCCCTTGGTTCCTCTGCCACCACTGGTGTGGCTTGTGCCTGTCCAGTCCCCCTGTATTGGTCCCATCACCCTCTGAGCACCAAGCAGGGGGCACCCCTTGAATCCATGTCCACTGGCATTTTGGATGCTGTGAGAAAAGCATCTTGGATTTATTCTCTGAGCTAGAATTTGGTTGGAATGAGTGTGGAGATGGTGAGGGTCCCCCTTGGAATGCCGGGTGAGCCCCGTGTCCCCCCACAGAACGCTGACACTGCCAAGCAGCTGACAGTGACACAGCAGAGCCAGGAGGAGGTGGCACGTGTCAAGGAGCAGCTGGCATTTCAGGTGGAGCAGGTCAAGCGAGAGGCCGAGATGAAGGTGAGCTCTGGATCCTTCCCTGCTTCCCCTGCCAGCACTGAGCCCTTCCCAGCCTGGGAAGCAAAGTTTGGGAGCAAGGGAGAAGGGGTGGTTGTTGCTGTTGTGCCCTGATTCCAAGGAAGAGTTGCCCTGGCTCTTAAGGAAGGTGTTAATATACAACTCATTCCCTCTTGCTCAAATCTGCCTTTTCTTCCCCCAAGAAAATGCCACTATGCAAATTGATGGGTTTGTGTGCTTTCCTTCTCTGGGGATCAAGATGGGGGCTGCTCCTAAAATTCCTGGTGTGGGAAAAGGAGCCCTTCCAGGAGACACCCCCTGCCCAAGACCCCAAAACCCCCTCCCTGCAAAGCATGGCTGGGTTCATGCCCTGCATCCCAGCTGGTGCTGGTGCCGAGCGGGGCAGGGGCTGAGCCCTGGGCACGGTGTGTGGGCACAGCTGGAGGACCAGAGCATGCAGATGGAGCAGCTGAGGCAGGAGCTGGACGCCCGTCGGGACGAGCTGGAGCAGGCGCAGCGCTCGCTCAGCCACGCCAAGCAGGTACGGGGCTGGGGGGCAGCACGAGCCCAGGTCCCCATCAAACCCTGTCACAGGGGGCTGCACCTGCCACCACTGCTGAGCCAGAGCTTCAGCAGCAGCCCAAGGAGCTGTCACAGGGCTGAGCCCATCGGTGTCACGAGCTGGGCATGTCCTGAGCTCCCCCTGCGTGTCTGTTGGGCTGGTGGCAGTGGCAGGCCCGTGGCAGGGCAGTGAAAGGGCAGTGACAGGGCAGTGACAGGGCAGTGACAGGGCAGTGGCAGGGCAGTGACAGGGTGTCCTGGCCCCCCATGGCAGGCAGGTGTGGAGCTCAGTGCCCAGGTGGATGCTCTGCACTCCGAGAAGGAGGTGCTGAGGCGGTCGGTGAGCGAGAAGGAGTGTGAGCTGCTGTCCACACGGGGCCTCATCCAGGAGAAGGAGCTGCAGCTGAGCCAGGAGGCAGACAAGGCCACAAGGGAGATCCGAGAGCTCCAGGGCAGGCTCCTGGAGAAGGTACAGTGCTGTGTGAAGAGCCCACTGCCCCTCTGCTCACCAGGGTGAGATGTTTGGGGGGTGCCAGCTGATGTAGCCTGGGGGATATCACTTGCACCAGCAGTCATGGGATGGTTGGGTCTGATCCTGGAAAGGGGCTCTCGAGGGATGTGCTGCTGATGGGGGTGCTGTGCCACTCACCTGTTCCTCCTGCCTCACAGAGCAACCAGGAGCAGAGCCTGCAGCAGAAGCTGCTGGATGAGCAGTTTGGAGTCCTGCAGGAGACAGTGAGAGAAGCCCAAGCCATCCTCCGTGATGCCATGGCCAAGCTGGATGACCCCCTGCACCTCCGCTGCACCAGCTCCCCAGGTACGTCCTGCTCATGCAGGGGGCTGAAACACGCCATGCCTTCTCCCTCCTGGACAGATAATGTTGCATCTCTGCTCTCCCATGGCTTTTTTTCCATCATGCCGGAGGTGGCTGGGGTCAGACTTCCCAGGATGAATTTTCAGCTCTCACGTTCAGCACTATTTCGCTCAGATTTTAGTGCTGTTCCCCAGCCAGGGATACACTTCCACTCAGTGGTGCCTCGTGGAGTCGGCACTGGTGCAGACACCCACCAGCCTGGCCGTGCTAAGGAAATGAAATGGGATTCCTTGCAGATTACCTGCTGAGCCGGGCGCAGGCGGCGCTGGAGTGCACGGATGCCCTGGAGAAGGGGCACGCGCAGTACGTGGCCTCCATGGCAGGTACCTAGGGCTGGGGACTGCCATTGCTCCCAGCTTGCTCGTGTTCCCCTACACCCAGCAGCCCCCAGCAGCTCCGGGGCCACCGGCAAGCAGCGGTGCCCTGGTGACAGAGGGACACGGGCGGGGCTGGGGGGTTCCCGTGTGCTCCTTCAAGCTGGAGGGGATCAATCCCAACATCTCTGAGTCTTGTAGTGATCCTTGAGTGCCTTCAAGGATGAGCTGCAGCCCCCAGGACCTGGCAGGGGCTGGCAGCTCCTGACCCTGTGCTGTCTGTGGCAGATGCTGCGGGGCTGGTGGGGGCTCTGGCCCTCTTTGCACACCTGACAGGTGACACCATCGTCAACGGCAGCGCCACCTCCCACCTGGCCCCCACGGACCACGCTGACCGTGAGTGCAGGGATGCAGGGGGTGCTGGGGGGATTTTTTCTCATGGGCCTTTTCTTCAGGGAGGCCATGACAAAGTCCCCTCTGCCAGGGACAGATTTTACCAAGGACAGCACATTCCCCATGCTCCCCTTCCCGACATTCCCTTCCCTCTAGTGCCCCTCCCTGGGCCACGCTGCTCCTGGAAATTCATTTGTAATCTCCTAGAAGACACTTGCAGGATGCTGCTGGTGTTCAGCTGTGGATGAGGGGAGGAGGAAGATGAGGGTGGGCAGGGCTGGGATGAAGGGACCCCTTGCCCAGGCAGGGCTGGCACCGAGCCGTGCTCTCCGCAGGGCTGACGGAGACGTGCCGGGAGTGCGGCCAGCGGAGCCTGGAGTACCTGGACCAGCTGAAGGACAGGCAGAGGCTGGGCAGTGCCGAGCTGGGGGGTGTGCGGGAGGCGCTGCGAGGGGTCCTGCAGCTGGCCCAGGTAGGAGATGGAGCCCAGCACAGCCCCCTTCCCACTTGGGACTGGCAGGGTGGGTCCCAGGGAGCACTTTAGGGTGGTTTGTCCCCCACACCCGCAAGTTCTGGTGCTTTCCTTGAGCCATCTCAGCTTCCAAGCACTGAGACCCTTCCTGCTGGTGCACAGAGCTGGTCACCCTCAGATCAGCTGAAGTCTTTCAGCCCAGTAACCCCTGTGGAAGGAAAGTTCCCATCTTTCAGATATTTCTCCTGGTGAAGCCCCTGTTAGTCTTTTCTTTTACACCACTTTCAGCTCTCCAGGGCCCTCTGGAGCAGAAACTGCTTTTATGATGAAGTTTTGTCACCTTGATTTGGGGCATTTCTTACCTCTGAGGTCCCATGCCATGTTTGCTGCAAGCTGGTGGCACATGTACCCTCACTGTGCAGACTGCAGAATGCTGCTCCTGCAGCTTTAATGATTTTGTGGGGGTGGGAAGGAATTGGATATCTTGGTTTGCAGTTATTCCTTATAAATATTCCCTTCTGTTTCTCTGCCTAAAACGTCCTCATGCCTGCTGCCTCCTCTGGCAGGAGCTGAGACCCAAGAGCCTGGACATCAAGCAGGAGGAGCTGGGGGACATGGTTGAGAAGGAGATGGCCTCCACCTCTGAGGCCATCGAGGATGCTGTCAGGAGGATAGAGGTGAGACAGAGCTGCAGGATGGGCCATTCTGGGGCCTTGGGGAGGCAGAGTGTCCATCACTCCTCCACCTTCCTCACCCAACATGGCATCCAACCCTTCCTGTGGTGTTTCCCAACAGGAGATGATGAGCCAGGCCAGGAACGAGAGCTCTGGGGTTAAGCTGGAAGTGAATGAGCGGTGAGTTTTGAGGAGGGACATGTCACAGGTCTGTGCCTTGCTGGGGTGTGCTCTGCTCCAAAACAGACTGGCTGGTCTCAAAAAAAGCCCCATTTTCTGAGGCCACAGCTTCCCTGGATACTGAACACTTTCCCTTGCTTCCCTTCAGGATTCTGAACTCCTGCACAGATCTAATGAAGGTCAGTGCTGCAGAAACCCATCTGGGGTGCACAAAACTGTAAGCTCCCACCAGCAGCAGCATCAATCCTCCTCTGTAAGACCCCCATCAAACCCCAAAACCTGTTTTCCTTCATTCCAGGCTATCAGACTTCTTGTAACAACATCTACGAACCTACAGAAGGAGATAGTGGAAAGTGGCCGGGTAAGTCCTCCCTTACACTCATCTCTTTGTGCTGATGAAACACAGGAGAATTTCCCCCAGATTGCAGAAACATTCTGGATTTTATGGTTTCCCATGTTAGCAGCATTCTGACAGTCCCATTTGCTGGAGATGGGCTGCTCATCCCTGTGCTCTCTTGCACAAATCACTGTCACCCTTGCAAAGCATTGTCCATCTAAAGATGATGGCCCAAACTTGTGTGTTTTAAGCCAATCCCAGCTCAAATTTATAGGCTTGGGACTCTGATGTTGTTTTTCTTGATAATTATTTAAGCAGTTCAGTAAGAGCAGCATGAAGAGCTCAGGAATGCTGTCGCTCCCTTGATTTACGGCTTTATACATTAATTTCCACATTATTACACTTTATGTGGGTATTTAATACAGATTTATATGTTGTTGTATATTAGACACAAGTTAATCCAGGCCATAATATTCTCATAACAACAGGGGGCAGCAACAACTCAGGAGTTTTACGCCAAGAACTCGCGCTGGACCGAAGGGCTGATCTCTGCCTCCAAGGCCGTGGGCTGGGGAGCCACACAGCTCGTGTAGGTACCCCCAGCCCGGGAGCTTCCCCTGGAAAACAGCTCCATGGGCTGCACCCAGGGCTGGCTGGTGCTTCCCTGTCACCCCATCCTCCAGAATTCCCGCTGCTGGATTGCTAATTCCTTGTGGAGAGCCTCATTGCTGGCTCCTTATGGAGGTTTTTGTTTTCATGGACCCTCAGTTTGGTTCATTGCTAATTCCTCGTGGAGCGTCGTGGCCTGGGTTGGACCACACGGTCACCCAGCTAGGGATGGCAGTTCCTCCCTGTCTGCAGAATGTGAAACCAAATCCCCCCTGTCCCAGTTCCTGCTCAGATGGTTGTGGATGGGGTGGTTGGAAATTGCTCTGTGCCAGTGCAGGAAATGTAGGGGGGTCTCTCGGGAAAAGCTTTAAAAATCTCATCCATTGTGAAAACAAAATCCTGCCTCGGTCCAAATCACCTGAATCATGGCTTTGAATAATTGCTTTGTGTATGAGCTTTAATAACAGCTGGACTCAAAGATCTTAGAGATCTTTTCCAACTGTAACAATTCCATGATTCTGTAACTACAAAGCTGCTGGATCCAGCTGCTGATTTCCGAGGGTATTAGCAGGAGATAAATAATCTGCTCTTGCTCTGTTGTGTCTCTGACACAATCTCCCTTTGACCCCCGCTGCAGGGAGTCTGCAGACAGGGTTGTCCTGCACACAGGGAAGTACGAGGAGCTGATCGTCTGCTCCCACGAAATCGCTGCCAGCACAGCCCAGCTGGTGGCTGCCTCCAAGGTGGGTGTCCCAGCAGCATCCTCTGGGTGTCTCCTCCTTCTGTCCCACGGGTGTTCCCCTCCTCTCTGCCAATCCTGCAGTCTCCCAGAGCAGGGGGAAGGGAAGCTCTTGCTGTTTTCCAGTCTGTGATTTTAATCCGTGTGTTAATATTCCCGCACCCGAGGCTTGCCTTGGAAACGAAGATGTGTAAAACCTCCCGTCTTCCTCCTGTCAGGCTGGTTATGTAAAGGAAATGTTAATAGCTAACAAGAAATCCAGAGAAGCAGCTGCAGGAGCTGGAGTCGAGGATGGTGGACTTTGGTCCTGGCCACCTTTCCTGTTGGTGTGGGTGGAAGTGAGGGGTGGAGTTTTCAGTGATGCAGGTGTGAGGGGAGGAGGATCCATAGGGCTTTTTACACCAGATGTACGGTTAAAAAGACAAGAGCACGGTTAAAAAAACAGAGCTGTGTCTTCACTGAGTGCTTGGCTCAAGTGGGAGCAGAGCTGGTTTGCAGGGATCACCTTGTCTGGCCATGATGGGATCGCTGAGGATAAACCTTCCCATCTGTCCATCCATCCATTCTTTCCACTCCCAGGTTTTCATGCCCAAAAGCTCTTTGACTCTTCCTGGGGCTCCCTGGAGCTCCGTGGGGGGGTTGTGGTGGGCACCCACAGCCATTCCTGTGCTCGTTCCAGGTGAAGGCTGAGAAGAGCAGCAGGAACCTGGCCAGGCTCCAGGAGTGCTCGCGCAACGTCAACGAGATGGCAGCAAACGTGGTGGCTTCCACCAAGTCAGGGCAAGAGCAGATAGAGGAGAAAGGTGAGGTTTTTTGCAAGGAAAAGGTAGAAAAACCGACCCTAACTCCCTTTCTGCCCTGGGGAACACCCCAAGGTGTGTTCCAGCTCTGCTTTGGCATGTGAGGGGTGCACTCAGTAGGGGCCCTGCTGTCCCCCACAGACACCATGGACTTCTCGGGCATGTCCCTCATCAAGCTGAAGAAGGAAGAGATGGAAACACAGGTGCGGCCCTGAGGTGGATTCAGCGTGGCCGCGGCTGGGCCCAGCGCCGCAGTGGGGGTCCCTGTGCCCCCAGCACGGGTCCCAGGATGGTTTTTTTGGGGGCAGGTGAAGGTGCTGGAGCTGGAGAAGCGGCTGGAGGGCGAGCGGGTCCGTCTGGGCGAGCTGAGGAAGCAGCACTACGTCCTGGCCGGGGGCTGCGAGGACGCGCCGGAGGACGGGGAGGCCAGGCCGGCGCCGGCGCCGCGACGAGGGATCCTGAAGAAACCCCCCATTGCCCAGAAACCCGGCCTGGGGGAGGTGGGGCCCGGCTGGGGGGTGCAGAGCGGGCAGGGGGGGTGCTCCTGGCACGGGCTCTGACCGGGTTTGTCCCTGTCCCCTTCTCGTTGCAGCCCTAGCGAGCCCCCGGCCCCACGCTCCGCGTTGCCTTCGCGCTGCTGTGCCTTCACGCGCGGGGTCTCCTCAGCGCCCGGCCTGGAAACAATCCCAAACTGGATGTTTTCTTGAGGAACAGATTTTATTTTTTGTTTTCCTTTTTTCTGAACTGTAGAGTGGCGGGGCTCCTGCGCTCCCCGGGCACCGCTGAGTGCTCTGCTCCTCATCCTCCTTCTCCTCTTCCTCTTCTTCTCTTCCTTCTTCTTCTTCTCTTCCTTCTTCTTCTCTTCCTCCTCTTTTTCCTCCTCCTCCTCGCCTGCCAACCGGTTCTTCCTGTTTAATTTAATTTGGGGTTCATTTGGGTTAATTTTTATTTTTTTTTAAGGACTTTATCAGCACTAGAAGTTTTCAGTAAATGTAGCTCTACTGTACTGCTCAGACCCTTTCCAAGAACTGTGAACTGGTTTTACAGTAGGAAACTGGTGGACTTTTCTTGAAACCATTTTTTTTAATTCCCCTTTTTCCAGCCTGAGGAATATTTGACTTCATTTTGGCGTGGGATCAGCCCTCAGCAGGAAGGGAAATGTTTGCCTTCCCCAACATGTGGAGCAGGGCTTTTGTTAGGGAAAAGCAGTTACCACAAACTGGCAATAAGGATACAAACGTTTTTATTTTTTTTTCCCTTTTCTATTTTTTATTACTACAGCAATGTCAAGGGATCAGTTGCATTATGTTTTATATTTAAGATAATTAGCAGAATTAAATCTAACTGTGGCCTACGGGAGCCAGGGACTAGAGAAGTCTGCAGCAGTAAGGAATTGCTGATGTGGAGAGATGCGGGGGCAGAATCAAAATCCTGTCAGCTGTGTCTTCCCTTGGAGCAACTACCAGGATGTAGATTATTAAAGGAGCAATATTTAAAATACTTTTGTGTTGCTTTGTTGTTGGGGAGGGGGTTGATGACAGGGCCAGGGCCATGACAGGGTTGGTTGCAGGAAACTGGGCCTGAGCTGTGGAGCAGAGAGAGGCAGTAAATGAGCTAAATGTGAATAAATATATCTGTATATTCACATAAATATATACAGAGTCCTCTCTATGTATCTATGGTTCTCCATGTGCCTATATATATTTTTTTACATATTTTATGTACCTATACTGCTATGCACTATATATAAAATGTAGTCTATAAGAGATAATTATATTTTATATATAATTATTATAGATATATGATAGGTAATCTAGGTGATTTATAATATATAAGAGTGCATACTCTATACATGTTGCATATATATTATTATATCTATTAGAGATATATATATTAGGCAGCTGTATATGATTCACCATATCATATGGGTGATAAGACTGAAGCATTCAGAGCTCAGCATGACAAGGTGGCCACAGCTGCCTTGTGTTTAGGTGGTGACTTGTGAGGGTCCTTGTCATGTTCAGTCAACATTTACATCCCATCCCTTGTTACCCTCAGGCCCAATTACAATCAAACTTCATAAAAGCCACAGTAAAACCCAGTCATCTCTGTGACTGCCAAGAGGCTGTAAAGCAGTTAACAATAATTACAAGTGGCAGTATCTCAGGTAAACACATTTATAAGGTATTTCATTATTTATTTTAGTTACGAAACAGTCTCGTGATGGCCGCAGCTTCCTGAGGTTACACATCACCAAACTGCCTGGACAGGTTCATGGGTTTATGGGCAGTGCCAGGGCTCATTTCCCAGCCCGTTGTATGGGCAAAGTGCAGTGCCCAGAAGGGCTCTGGTGTTCCCCTGGGGTGCTGGGCGAGGGGAGCAGCTGCTCTGATCCTGCAGGTGCTGCTGAGGTCACCCCAGCCCAGAGGTTTATTCCCTGCTCAGCCTTTCCGTGAGCCCTGGGAGAGGGCTCCGCAGCCCTCGGGTGGCTGCTGTCACATCGAGTGACAGTGACACAGCAGTGACAGGGGCCAGCTCCCTGCTGAGTTGCGTTTCTTTCAGAGCCCTTTTCTCTCAAGGAAGTGCTTTCTGCAGTAGCTCAAGGTCTATTTATAGACAGTGATAAAGATATATTTGCTGGGAGACTGACGTCACCCAGCCACTCACACCATCACATTTCATCCCGGAAATATTGATTAACCAGGAATGCAAACTTTTAAACTCTCACTACCCTAAGTCTAGCCACAGTCCTACTTAAAGGATTCGTTATATTTAAAGAATTCAAAAATAAAATGTGGCTTTGAGATTGATGCTGTGGCTAAATGGAACTTGTTTACCCCCACTGCTGTCACACTGATTTACTTAAAACCATCCAGGCCAGCATAATCAAAAGTCTCAAAAAGTAGCAGCACAAATAAAAATAAGCTCTATAGACCACTTGAAATGTAATCTAAGTTAATTTTTGTACAAAAAATATTCTTACTGTCCAATCTAATTTTTTTTTTTATTCAGTCCTATACTTTTTTGGAAAGTGTTTGCTATTTGTAGCTGACGAAAATATCAGAATGACAAACTGTATGTCTGCAAAGGTTTATTTTGAGATCCCATCAAGACATCCTGTTGTGCAGGATCCAATTTGTTAATGACTTTTAAATACCATTATTGTGGCTCTGGAGAGAGGAAGATCTTTCACTTCATGTGCTCCTGAGAACAGATTGTACTCAGTACCTGTAAGAGAAGCAGTGGAAAATAACCAAGTTGTGAAATAATCCATCTTCTGCTCCCTTCCACCGAGGTGAGTAAAGTACAGTTTATTTTTTCTCGAAGCAGCTTTCAAGCAGGCTGTTATCACAGCCCTCCTCTAGGCTCCCTCAGTAGCCAAACCTCCAGTGACCACAGATTAGCTTGAACACCAGCAGACAGAGCAGCTGCAGCTCAGCAACAGAGAGCAAAGTTAGCAAAATACAGGTGTCAGATCATTTGGGGCAAAAAGTGCACTGAAATGAAGCACACAAATAGAAAACAGGCTGGTGCAGGCTCTAGGAAGTCAGGTAAAGAAACCAAACCACAAAACTTCTGCAAAAGTTTTTAAGAGCCCTTGAAGCCACAAAAAGCAGCCACTTCTTTGCAAGAAAAGTTATTTTTCTGCTGTGCCCAACCAGGCATGAATTAGATGAGTTTGGGCAGCACAGTATTTAGGGATGGTATTTCCTGAATGACCCGCTCAGGAAAATGACTGGGGTAACCCAGAAGCACCAGCTAATCAAATCATTTAAGAAATGCTTCGTGGAAGTTTAACTTGCTTTATGCAAGTTTAAATAAAAACAAAAAAATACAAAGCTGATCTGGATTCCCCTCATACCATGTGAGACAACACACCCCAAAAGGTATTTCCAGCATTTTCTCCTCAGCCAGGTGGTCTCATTCCAGTGCTGAGAACTGGAGCCGTCACCTCCCATCTTCTGTGACTGGCTCCCTTCAGGACTAGCAAAACAGAAATTAGCTCATCCCCAGCAGTGGTTGCTGGAATAATGTACAGTTTTAAGTGCACGTAGCAAGGTGTGGGATTGTGTGGTGAGAAGGAAACATTTTTAGCTTTGAAGGAAAAAATAATTCCTACTCATCACCTACAGGAGTGCAGAAAAAGCACCTTTGAGCGGTTTGGAAATAATAAGCAGTATTTAAAAAATAGCTTTTAGCTTACAGCAGGCTCCAGGGTATGCACTGGCACATCTCCCAGCCTCAGCAGCCTGGATTTGTCCTGCAGGTAGGGGGAAAAATGGAGAGTGAGGCTGAGAGCCCCACACAGGCTGCCCAGGGACAGCCTCCTTCAGGGACAAGGTGTCCTGGGGCACAGCCTCAGCAGGGCACCTCCAGAACTTCAGTGGAGAGCCAACATCTCTGAAAAACCCTCAAGGAACAGGCCCAGTTCCTGGTGACTGAGCCTCTGAGGGGTGAAGAGGCAAAGCTGTAAAAGCCTGGCATGGGGGATGATTAATGTACAACGTGAGGGGACTCAAATTACAGGAGCAAGGGCGAGGGAAGGACCTGCACAGCCCCCAGAGCCACCTCCAGGGAAGGGACAAGCCAAGGCCACACAGACACCGCAGCGTGTCCCCAGCACAACACCTTTTATTGTGCCATTTCGCTTTTCTGTTTCCAAAACACAAGATCCACCTGAGTCCCCTCCCTGGCAAGGTCTGGCCCTAGCAGGTGACAGCTCCTCTGCACTGGGAACAATCCCAGCCAGAACAACCTCCTGGGACACCAAGCACAGGGAAGGGCCAGCAGGACCCCAGGGCTGGAACAGGCACAGCTGGAATCCCACAGCTCTTCAAGCCACAAAACAGAGCAAATTCTTGAAGGGCCGAGCTGAAGAGCTGCAGCTTTTACATAACACCTTCCCCTGCCCTCGCCCACCTGCACTGAGTCAGCAGAGCAGCTTTTCCTCAGC
Source organism: Vidua chalybeata (assembly GCF_026979565.1). Lineage (NCBI taxonomy): Eukaryota > Metazoa > Chordata > Aves > Passeriformes > Viduidae > Vidua > Vidua chalybeata. The sequence goes on along the minus strand of NC_071547.1, from coordinate 2,808,968 downwards.
TGCACTTTCCCTTTTCTGCAGAAGGTGATCCAATCTCTGCAGCCACCACAAAGGGAACGGATCAAGGAACAATTTAAAAAGGGAATTTCTTCCCTGATCGCTTATTCCCCACTAGGATTTCTATTTTGCATCACTACTAAAGTGACAGATATCACAGAAAATTACATCAGGTCTTTTCTGCCCTCTGACTCATATTCCTAAATAACTCTGGTTGACTCATTTCTCCTAACTTGGCTGATAGCTAAGATTTTCCTCTCTTAAAAAAAGAAAAGGCTTTCTCCCTCCAGCCTTTCCAGGTGATTCTGAACATTTCCACTAGTTAATTATAGGAAATTAGAAGAAAAGCAAAGGGGTTTTACCTGACAGACAGCCCACCTACCTCACTGCCCTGATTACAACACGTGAAATCTACTGTGAGCAAACCCATACTGTATCAGCTCCATACAAAATGGACTCGTTACATCCAGTCACTAAAAACACAGCCAACAGATTTACTATGAATAATTAAAGCATTTTGCAAATTTTATGTTCTACATCCACCTACAACAGTGTTTATGTTGCTACAGAAAAAAAAAAAACCACTATTAGGGATGAAAATCATTAATATATCATTAGTATCAATCAGCAGCAGGACTGAACAGAGCCACGAGGGGACAGGACACCAAGAGATATGCTATTTTATTTAAAATCAGAACACAGTAGATAACAGAAAGACTTATTATGCAAACAACTCCACTGTATGTTTCACCATTTGCTCGGCCTATAAAACTGCCCCTTCTGAAGAGAGTCCAGGATCACACAGAGGAACTGTTCAGGCACAGGACGACTCTGCCCCCTCTGAACTCCGCGTCCGCCACGCAGCTCCACAGGAGGGTAAGAGAACTGTCGGTCTGAGCTCTGTGATTCCAGTTTGAGAGGGCAGAGAAGTCCCAGGAGAGGTGGAGACCGAGGCTGTGGAGGGTGGGGATGGTGACCTCGACCAGGCAGTGCCCAGGTGCCTCCTGGCATCCCAGGGCAGCTCCTGTTCCCTCCTGCAGTACCGAGGTGACCTGTCTGGATCAGCTGTGCTGGAACAACCAACTCCACCTTCTCTGGGAGGCAGCTCCGAGTGCAGTGAGACCAGCCAGGAGCCAGAACTGCTCGCTGCAGTCCCGGCTCCAAGTCCCAGCTCACAGAACTGCACACAAAAGACTGGCACAAATAATGCTGCCCAAAGAGAGCATTTCCAATGCTACCAACACTCTAAAGCCGTGTTACACATTGTATTTAAAGGATTTTTCTCCACTCCAATTGCTTTGGGGAAGTATATGCTATTTGTAGCAGACATCAAAAATCCTTTATATATATATATATATTTTTTTTTTTTTGGCAAGCATCGTGATCCACCCCCTCTCAAGTCTCAGCTTGCCTATGGCATTTTAATCTCACTATCTTATAAACAGTGCAAATTAGTACAATTCTAAACATCCTAGCCAGAGCAGAATTAATTTATTAGCTATAACAGAACAGGAGAAGCTGTTGAAGGGCAACAGGTTGAAAGCACTGACACAGCTCTTGCCAGGTTAGTGTTTCGTCAAGTTTGTTGCTGAAAGGATTGAACAGCTTTCCACAGTCATTCTTCTCCTTTACCCTTGAACATCACCAGCAGTCAAGTAAATATTTACAGTTTGTGTGCACACACACACACACACACAAAATTAATGGCAAAACGTTTTCCATGAGCAGCTGGACTTCAGTTATGAGCTTGCAATAACTGAAACATCACATTAGTTACATCAGCTATGTTCAAACTTACCCATCAGTGAAGGCAACTATAAGCTTACAAATAGCAGATACAGCTGTTTTTTTCTGAAGTATGAGGGTCAGTTTTTAGTAAAAGTCAGTGCTCTCGAAGAGCCCTTAAATTAGAGTTAAGCAATGGCCATTCAAATGATAAAAATGCTAATATCCTAGAATTACAATCACAAGTAGTGATCCTAAGGCACATCAGCCACATGCATATGCAATAATGCATTGTTTTGCTTTCAGACAAAAAAATTGCATTAGCTTTGTCTGTATTTAGTGTGCACAAGAGGTTGTTTTTAGATAAAGTATCCCTGAAAGGTCATTGTTATCACAAAAGGTACCAAAAGACAGAAGATTTAACAAGTAGTAAAAATATTTTTGGACTACTAATACCAATAAAGTCTGATACATAAAATGCAGTGCAAATTCACCATATACTTATCTATCACCCCCATCACTTCTGAGGATTTCCAACTCTCAGAAAAAAAAAGTTGGCACTTGATAAGTGTAAAATATACCTGGTTGTTTTTATGAAATCTTAGTAAAACTAATTTTGGGAGTGTTTTAGAGTTTTTGTGTAGCAGGCTCAAAGTATGAATTTCTGTACTCAGACAGCACCCTGGTAGCCCCCACCCACTTTAATTCTTTCTAGGACACAAACCATTTCTACAGCAGACTCATGTTTAGCATCCAGATACAACAGCTGCCACCCAAATACCAGCACTAACAGCACAGCAAAGTTACTTTGAAACGACTCATAATTAACCATGCTTTACACAAAGCTTCAGTGAGAAAATAATACCAAGAAAAGATACCACACTATTAAAAAAAAAAAAACAACCACATCCTGTACCATCACTAGATTACAGAAAAAACACACTTTGCAAACAAATCCAATGCACATTGCTTCACAAAATCCCCCATCTATAAAAACTTGCCAGACTTACACTGGGGAATTGGTTCAGATGCCAGTAACAGTGACCAACCTTCTGCCCTGTCTGCAGAAGGCAAACCAAGCCAAATGACCATATTCATGTTTTCAGAATCGAGAGCTTCCTGTTATGAGCTTAATTTCAGATTAGTATTTGCTAACCACCACACTCCAGAGGAAATGATTAAGGGACAATCCAGGACTTACATAAAGGAAAAAAAAAAATAGATATTCTATTCTGACTGATGTTTGTAGTACAAACTTCCAAACAATGTAGTGCATTCCAGCACAATGATACCAAAATAACTGAAATAACCAGGGGCTTTGACAGCTTCTGATTGATAACAAATTCACAGACACATTCTGTGCAAACAACAAGTGTCAAAATTTGCCTCCCCCAGTGCTGGATTAAAATACCAGCATGTGTCTGCACCTTAGGCTTCAAGAGTCACATTGAGAGTGAAATCTGAGCTGCCCTAAAAAGCCTCTCCCATCCAGTGGCAGAAGTTAAGAACAGATTCTGTAAGATGCAAACAGCCACCATGGACTTCAAAAGGCTTTTCTTTTTTGTCTACTTGCAGAGAAACATTAACTGCCAATTCCAGATAGATACACGTGCCCCAAACTGCAAAACTAAACTAAATGGAAAAGTTAAAAGTAGCTCTGCCAAGTGAGAGACAGAGTTAAGGTATAAAATGAAATTGTGGAAATTCAAGTGGGCAATTACATGTGAAAATCCAGTATTTGATTAAGAAAATACCCTGCCTAGATTCCTGGAATCACATGGTAGCAAAAGCTAAGCACCTGTGTAAAAAAATCATTTCTGTATCCAAGGTGTGGAAAAGGAGAGAAAAACCAACCATTAGAAAGAGTCTTAATAGGCAAGGAAATAAAACTGCCTGGTAAAGTGTCTATAAAACCCTAAACTGGCTCTACAAACAGTTTAGTTGCATTTCAAGAGACCAGGACTTTGAGGGTATCGAGCTATTTAGGAGTGGGAGTAGTGCCTACTTTGATTACACACTAAGGTAACAACTGAAATGCAGAAATGAAACTCTTGTCCTTTTCCCTGCCTAAATCCCCCCAAGGTGTTCTGACAGGAGTTTCAGCTCAGTGAGCTCTGAAACCGCCGTGCACCTGGCCCTGGATGTGAAAGGATGCCAGGGGGGGTCCTGTGCACACCCCTTGCCCAGCAGTCAGGTATGGTTGTTACCATCTCAACACTGTCACAGAATTCCTTAGAGGGACAACCAGCTCCCCGTTTGCAACACATACATCCAGCTGCCATGGGAATACATCAGAACAGAGGAGGATGCTGATTTACCATCACTGAGGAATTCAGAGCACGACTCTGTTTGTAACGTCAGCAAATCCACTGTGAGTGCCTTCCCAATTTGATGGATTTACAGAATTTAGACCTCATCACCTTCCTAGGAAAACCTCGTCATCACTGACCTTTGCAAACAAACATCATCACATTTAGCAAAGCAACCTCTGTGCCACAGCTCGGCCTTTGTGCTCCATTGTGCAAAGAACAGAGGCTTCCCATTGCCTACAGCAAGTCTCTGATGGGGGAAAAGGAAATATAAGCACCAATACATAAGTCAGGCGCACCCAAATATTTACTGGAGGATAAAGCCGGGATGTGGTGGAAGGCGAGGTGGTCTTTGGGGCAGAGGTGGAGGATAGGGGGGGACAAACTGAGCTGGGTATCCCGGCTGTGCCGTCTGACTCGTGGGCTGAGCTGCTCCCGGCCGGGGCGGGAGAGGAGGGTACGGAGCACCTGGGTAAGAGAGAGCTGGTCCTGAGCTCATGGCTGCGGTGAAGGGAGTGGGGAAGCGTCCTGCCGGGCCTGAGGGAGGCGGTGGGGGCGGGATCCGCCGCGGCACCACCGAGGGAGGAGGGTTTGCATCCGCCTTGTAGGGATCGGCAGGGGCTGCTGCGGGCTCGGCTGCCCTCGGCTGCGGCGGCGCCTGAACCTGAGGAAGTCTCTGTCCCTTCAGCACCATTTCCTGCAGCTTCTCGATCTTCACCCGGCGCAGGTGAGCCAGTTTCCTCTTGCTCTGGTACTCGTCGATGAAGGAATCCAGTGGTATTTCACCATCAAGGAACCTTTCTGCCATATTCTGTCAAATACAGAACATTCTCTTAGGAAACAGCCTACTGCAACAGAATCTAAATGGCTCACATCCCAAAAATAGCAGCATTTTGCCTGTGATTTTCCAGCTGGCATATGGAAGATGACTGGCATACTGAAGAATTCTGAGCAGAACTTTTAGTTATTACTCAGAAGCACTGAGAGTTAAATACCACTTTTGCATAAATTTATACTGAAGTAACAGCAGTAAAAACATCTGAATCTCGCTCTGAGTGTTCCCCTGATCACCAGAGACAGGAACAAACCAAGTCCAGCAGCTTCCCAGATTGCCAGCTAAGCTGAATTGCAGCTCAGTGCTGCCTGAATGCCAACAGAAACACTGGGAACTCTGTGAGACTCAGCACAGAGATTATTGCTAAGTCAGGCTTAAGACTCACCCTTATTTGTGGCTTTGGGTAAATGATGTTTAATGACTGAGTGCTGAACAAACATAAAATCACAAAATTCAGCTTGTCCTGGGAATGTCTTTTTACGATCACAACTCAAGGCTAATAAGCACATTTTTTTCCTCCTAATTAATTACAGAAAATGCCTGCATGCAAATCAGCAAACAAAACCAAACACTCCCATTATTCTGAAGTCACACCACCCTTCAAGCACTTGTGTCTCAGGAAGTGGTGACCACTGGCACCTGCACAGACACACTGAAATCACAGTGGAATATTTCACCAGAAACACTGGAGGAAAAGCAGCACAGGCACAGGTTTTTTTATTAGGCTACTAATTGACATTTATTATGAAGTAATACATACCAGGCAAACCCCACTGAAAAAAGATTCCACATTTTTAAACTCTACACGTTTGAAGGCAAAGCCAAGGAACTAAGAGGGTTTGCCTATCTTTTCTAAAAAAGAGTACTTTCTTTCTTGAACTTAATGATGTTAAGAGTAAAATATTACTCAGATAAAAAAGAAATAAAATTGCTGGAATCAAATAGCTGTTGCCTGAAGTTCAAAGTAGAGACAAGACCATATCCTTAATCTGTCACATGCTCAACTCAGCACTGCAGCCATGGACACTGGAAGGTTCTGGTAATGGGTGGAAGTGGCAGAATTGGGGAGTTCTGTCCTTACCTCTGTGTCCTCCTCAATCTTCGCCCCCTCAGTCTGCAGCAGTGCCAGCAGGGTCTCCAGGGAAGCATTACTGGATTGTCTGTCTGCAAAGGCACGGGAAGGACAGAAAATGACAGCTGGCTCTAAGTGACCTGGAACTACACAACAACCTCCAAGGCACATCTGCACAACCAGCAGACTGCAGCTCTACACAGGGTGATGCACAGTAAGAAATACATTAACAAGTTCAGGAATATTGTCAGAGTGCTAAGAGCTGAAATTTAATTCCAATTATATATTTCTAATATTCAAAGCACTTCAGCAAGTGCAGTATTAGATGTCCAATATAATTCAGTATGAAAGTTAAATGTAATATTCCATTTGATTTATAAATAGTCACTGAAAATTCAAAGTGTTTTGCTCTTTAGCAAGGTAACTGAAGTTGATAGTTTAGAGAAGAGTAGGTCAAGAACAGGTAGGTAACAGGAAGAACCCACAGTATCTGTTACTAGGTGTGACAGTCACTTAATAAATCATCAGACGTGTGATCTATTTCAGCACTACACAAGAATGACATTTCACTTTGTACCCTAATTCACACAGCTAAAAATGAGATGCCAAAAACCAAACAACAAACAGGCAAATAGATTTACATTCACTTAAAAAACAGCAAATCATAATTGTCAACAGCCAGTGTTACCTAGTTTTGTTTTCTTTATCTGGTATGCTTCAAAAAGAACTTGCAGCTCTTGATATTTCTCAGTTAAATTTGATTTTAGAGACTCCAACTTTGGCTGGTACAGGAGATTTCCCTCTGCCAGACTGCGGTTGCTGGCAAGAGTCATGTCCTTGCTGTGCTGAACATTTTGGGCCTGGACATAAATTAAAAACAAAACAAAAAAAAAAGTGTGTGAAATGACAGTGAAATTATTAAGCAATAAATGAGACTTTGAAAACTTTTAAATAAACAACAAAAGTATGTAAGAATTAGTGCTGTGGTACTGGATCTGCACCTGATGAACAAATGATGAAAATTGACAGATAAAAAAAAAAAAGCAACAGCTCTTGAAAAAATCTGAATTCCAGCAGTGAGATACAATGAGTGCAGAAGAATATGATCCGTTATCTTGTTAATGTGTAAAAAATAAAGATTGCATTGTGACTGTTCCTTCTCCAAAATATTCCCCAACTGTGTTACACCAATGCTGGATTGATGCCAAAACCTTCATTTTTTTTTCAGTTTAATCCTTCTGCTTAACAGTTCCTAGCCTAAAGTGACAATTCTCACACACCCAAGATTCAGCCAGATTCCAGTTTGCTCACACTCACACATGCACATGATTTTATCAAGAGAGCCTTCAGGAGCTCTGGGAGAGCTGAGTGTTTGGAGAAGTCTGCCCTGGATGTCACATTAGATTCATTAAAATATTCAGACATCAAAAGGGAAAAAAAACAAACAAACAAACAAAAAAAAAAACAACCAAGGGATTTAATTTCAGATTCTCAGGCTGAATCAACAAGTGGAATAGTCCTCCCAGGGCACAACAGACTAATTCTATTGAGCTGCCTTCAAAACCAACAGGAGTTTGGTACATTTTTGTGACCTCCTCCATCCATGTGTCCCCTCTAGTCCAAGTTATCCCTGTTCAGCTGCAGCTGCTCCCATTTACAGCCCCTGCAAACAGAAGCACAGACCTTGCTCCTGCCACACTTCTGGGTGGACACAGAGCCACACCCCACAAACAGGAAAAGAGGAAACCCAAATGAGCTGTTTAAAAGCCCCAGAAAAGGTCAGCATCAAAATTCAGGTGTTTTTCCAAGTACAGCAACTGTCTTTGAGAGCAATTACTTCCTTTTGCAATATTTATATGCTACTTTAATTTCCTAAATTCAAAACTTGCTTGGTGTTACTTAAACACTTCTGTCTCCAGATATTGCTCTTCAAAAACCAAACTTTACTCTCACCCTGTTCTTGCCAAATCACTTAAAAACCCAACAACAACCACCAAGGATAATGCAGAGTCCTAAATTCTACATCAATCCCAGTTCTACTCCAAAATGTGAAATTCAGAAATTACACTTTCAATATTGTTTTGTCTCCTCAAGCCTAAATAAGCATCCAGCCCTATGCTTGTGTTTCAGTGTGGATCTCTTCAAAGAATAAGAAGAAAGTTCTTACCTTTGAATTTAATGCAAAATCATTTAAATTAAACTGGTTTCCATTTGTTTATTCTCATATGATCCAATCCTGTTAGTACTGTTGCTTTCAAAAAGCTGAAGTCCCCTTGTTTTACATTTTTTGAAAAAGAATTATGAAGGGAGCTAAAATACACAGGGTTTAACAGCTTAATTAGTGGCATCCAACTCTTACCAACCCCCTGCCATCACCACAAGCCTTGTTACTGGCTGCCTCCTGAACTGCCAGCCAAGGAGAATCGTGTGCAAAAAGCTTGATGGGTTCTGGTGCCTCTTTCACCATTTTAATGAGCTCACTACTTCCTCACAGCAAATTCAGTATTTTCACTGCTTGGGAGGCTGATATTCTCATGTCAAAGCAGGTGCACAGTCAGTCAGGAGAGACCAGTTTAATGAGTGAACTTTGATCTCTCTTTTAGGATGAAGATTTACATTTACCCAGGGCAGGAAAAAAGCCAGTGGACACAAACCTATAAGCCTTTCAAGAGGACAAATACCAAGAAAAGGAAGCTTTTACTATAATCATTTATAGTAAAGAGGAGAAGGTAGAACTCCAGATAAACAGAGTAAGAAAAGGCTTCCTGAAGTCAGATGAGACTTTAGTGATGTCGTCCCTGGCTCAAGTGTCAGAATACTTCTCAACAGGACCAGGAAGGAAGAAGCAGCAACAAATTCTTAATCTTTCATAATGATCTGTTGAATAACTTTACTTCTAAATAATTTCAAATAGGTGAAGATGAGTAAATATCACTATGAAATTATGTATCTGACTTGTAAAAATAAGAAAAATGTGATTAATATGACCTGCCTACATCTAAGGCAGAGTGACATCCTGTCCTTTGGATCTGATATCTAATAATTATGGACTAGACAAAGCTTTAGCAAAAGTCTTAAAAATACTTGTTTTAAACTGAAGAAGTTATGGTATTTGTAATTGTACTGTAAGTTCTAGTATTTGAAATTACACAGGACTAAGCTTTCTCCATACTAGAGCACTTCTGAGAGGGGCGTATTTTTTCTAACAGAAGTTGATCAAAAATGGTAATTGACACTTAATGACGAAATAAAATGTCATTCCTGAAGTCTTCACTTCCAGCATTGGTCTGTGTCAAAGTTCTTTTAACAATGCACACTTGGAGAGATGAGAAACTTGAATCTCACCCAAAACCATGAGAAGAACCAGTTCCTCAGATACAAAGCAAACTTAGGAATGATGTTTAATGAAACTTAAGGAGGAGCTGGTGAAGAGCCATCCACTCGTTTCAGGACATTGAAACACTTCATGTCACTGAAAGAATTTTGAAATCTTTGAATTCTATTTCACAAACAGAGCAGATATAATCCCAGAGTGATGCAACTTGAAAACAGTCACAATCTATAAACCAGAATAATCTCTGTCACTCATATTAAGATCTGTGTAAACTGACTACAGCAACTGTTCCACTACAATTGGAAGTTAGTTTGAGGAATCAGAAAGCAAACACTGTAAAGTTTACCTAAAGTGTGCTGTAGAAAAGCTTTCTAAAAATGAGTAATTTAAAACTACCAAAAAAACAGCTGCAAAATCATCCAAGGGTCAAAGGCACAGTCCAGCATGAGCAGTCTATTAAGATTATCAGTGCAGCACAAAGCATGCTTTCAGCATCCATTCACAGCTTTCCACAAGCCCAAGACAAAGGCCGAGGAAGGAATAAACCCAACAAAAGGTATTTTGTTGTCACATGTGACAAAAATGTGCATTAGCAGGGAACTGCTCCTGCACTGGTTGTTCACCTGCCCACTGGAAGTGCAAGGAAAAAAGTTATTTAGAGATAAAAGTCAGGAGCATGGGAGTCCAGCAGAATTCCTAACAAGACTCTTGAGGTCATGAGCACTTCAACAGGCAGGAAACTGTTGAACTGTTAATCTGAAACCAGATGAAAATACCAGTCAGAATCACGAGACACAGTGAGACAGGACAATATTAAGGAGAATATATGACTTTTTTTTTTTTTTTTTTAACTGCTAAGCTCTCACTATGAATTCTGAATGGGACAAACAAGGCAACCATACTGAGCTGCTTATAAGGGGATTTTCATGGTACAAGGATTGCTCACTCCTGAGCAGAGCACTCAACACCAAACTGTGCGGCAAGAAAACGAAGCCATGGACACACGGAGGTTATTAAAAACAAAAGCTATGGTTTATGCAGCACTTCAAAATTTCAGCTGCTTAAAAAATGAATTTCTTTAATGGACATAATTTGAATAACTTTACTCAAGGATTTATTTAATAAGCAATTCCAAGAGCAGGCAGCAGAACTGCTTTGGGAATTTAGAGTCTACTACTTTTATGAACTGCAGCTTTGTTTCATCCCACTTTTAAAAAAGTGAAAAAAAAAAAAAAAGCTGGATAAAATTAAACCAGAACTAGTACTGGCTTAGCAACATTCATACTATAAATGTTGATCCCTTACTCCAAAATAATGCAAGCAAGAGTTATTTGTGTAAAACGTCTCTGAGAAGCGTCACCCTGGTTCATCTCAAAGCACATTTCCAGAGGAGCTGTCTCCTGAGACACTGAGCAATCCTGACTACCCACAAAGTCCATCAAGAGCTGCTCTAATTATAAGCTTGCTCTGGCCAGCACCACGGCGAGGAGTCTCTTGGTACCTTCGAGAAAAAGTCTCTTAAGGAGCTATAAATAAAAAGCAGCTTTGTGTGGCACCGTTTTAATTGCTTTATACATAGGACACGTCCACGGTAGTTTTAGATTTCTCCAGCCTCTACCATTCCCACGTTCTCTTTCACTTACACATACTTGTAAATTAAGAAGAAAATATGCAGTCACACTGTGGAAGTATAAAGATGCACACTTGGAGTGTCAAGTTAACCCCTGAAACAGGAGCTGACAGGTGCAGAGTAGGAGAAGAGAATTCTTTTACAAAAGATTTAGGAGTGCTTTTCATCAAGGACTCGTGAATAATAATACACCCCCTAACAACATCTGTTCTGTAATAAATATTAAAACATACTGCGAAGTAATTAGATTGGCTAAATTTAGCTCTTCTGATTACTTGAAAATGACAAAATAAAGCTTAGAAGGTAAGCTGCAGTTCCTAGACATTTCTTGCAGAGGCAAGACACTCAGCACTGCAATTTGCACTCATCAGACACAGATGGGTTACTCGTTTGATGCTCAGCTAGAAGAGAAAAATCTGTAGTTGTCACCAAGTCTAATTCCTAACTTTGCAACTAAATTTCATGTTTGGCCAACAAGAACATGACCACTTGCACAATGTGGTTTTAGGACAGGAGTAGGAATCCAAGAAATCTGGGCATGAATGCACATAGTTTAACTTGGACTTTCTGCCCTGCATGATCTGTTCAATCAGCTTTTGAGAAAAGGACCATGCTCAAAAAACTCCTTTTGTGCTTGCCAGTGTACTCTGAAATGCTGGAATGAGAAGAAGGCAATGCATTTCTGACTTCTTGATTTCACATAATTAAGGTATTGAAAACCAAACAATTTTTGGCCATGGAACCTTAGCAGTCAGTAACACAATACTGCACTGTTACAGAAGTGATGCTCCAGGAGATAAAAAGAAAATTCACTTTCACAGGGAAATTCATCAAATCATCACCAGTGTCAGGTCACAAATTCTCTCATCTCTGCTTTTTAGCATTATCTCACCAGGACTGACTTCTATAAACAAATTATTTTTATGACCCTGCCATGGCAGGGGGTTTGGAACTAAATGATCTTTCAGGTCCCTCCCAACCCAAACCATCCTGTGACTGCCAATTTCATGAAGATGGATGCTGCACACGCACTAGACATCAACCTGAAAGATGATTAAAAAAAAAACCCTCCTCAGTTTTAAAAGACTGGGAGTACCAGACAAGCAGCTTCCTTCCTTTTTCTGGCAGACAAGATGTTCGTTGTTCAAGCCCTGCAAACCCAAGCTCAGACAGGAAAAGCAGCAGTTCAGCCCTGATGCCACAGTGTCACCCACCTGGGGACACACGTGCAGGACGTTCTGGGAGCACATCACCCCGTGGGCACTCACAGACACAGACACACACCCCCACAAATCCTGCTCAAATGTCACACAGGAATTCATTCCCTCTAAGGCTGGAAGTGCCTATTTTTAGCTGTTAGCAAGAAAGCCAAGTGGTTTTTCTAAATCCTCCTCCTCTGTGAACAAAACATTGGGGTTTGAGCTGGGTTTCCCTTGCAACAAGGAGAACAAAGGGTTTTTTCAATTGTGGAATAATCAGCTTTAACCAAGTTTGCCACTGAAAATACAAGTGACCTCAGAGAAGGGATTCGGGAATCGTGATTGAATTGGCATGTCACAGTAAAATTAGGAATTTAAGGACTTTGGAATAACCCCACAACCTGGATACATATGGACTGACAGCCAAGCAGCAGTGAAGTCACCATGGTGCCTCCTTAATGGTCAGGATTTCCCTCTCTCCCTCTTCCTGCCACACACTTCCCAGTGAAAACTCAGGTCTCAGCAGCACAGGCAATAAGCAATTCAGTGAAGGCAAAAACAGAAGGAGGAAGAAATATTCAAGCATGGCCAATTCCTTCCAAGATGGGTAAACACATTTCTAGTTGAACAGACTCCAGTAAAAGCCTCCACCTGCAATAAAAGAGGATTATAGAAGACAGCAGCACAGCCGTGTTTCCACACAGCCTGAGCACCTTCAAACCTGGCCACACTTTCCAAACACCACAAAATATTCCCTCGGGCCCACAGAACTTTACTCTACAATTTAAAAGCCTTAAGATGCCAACAAAAGAGGAAAACCTGAGGGTCAAATCAAGAATTCTGGTTGTGTAGAGAAGAAGGACTTTTTCTACTGAGGTCATGAGGTTTTCTGTCACTTCTGATCTACAGTAAGTCCACACTGACAAATAAATAATAATAAAGAGCCCACCGAGGCAGGCCTTGTGCTCGTGTCCCTTGTCAGGGGTCACACCGGAGCCAGCAGCACTGCACCCCTTCACATCTTCACCAAGTTAAGCCCATTATGACCCGCTGAGTTTCCTTAAATAGCTTTTATTCAGCGGGGTGCTCCTGCCCCCTGCACACCACGGCCTCCAAAAGCTCTCTGCATGTTCTGCTTTCTACAGCACCGCCTGTTTCTTCTAAGTTCTCAAAATACAGGCTTGCACAAAAAGTTGTTATGGCTGCCCCACTCTCAGAAATCTATTGGCACAAAGTTCAAAATCTAAATTGTTCCATAATGCAGCAAATGAATTCCCCAGGACACCTCATCAACTCAGCCCCAGCCTTCAGTGGGTCTCTCCATGTGTAATACTTTGATAATTTGGCTTGAGGTGATTGGGAACAATTTCCTCAGAAGCACCAAAAGGGCCAGAATCTTAGTTTGAGAGAACACAACTATAACTGATTTCACTTAATAAACTAAGCTCCTTTCTCAAGAACACGTTGCCACTGTTTTTCTTCCCCTGAGGCTTTTGTCCTCTAATTTAAGAAAACAAAAATCCCTCATTAAATACAGGACCCAGAGAAGCAGAGCACATTTTTTCAAGCTTTCATACATATAGTTTCATCTTATTTGCTCTTATCTGACTAAGAGTAAGATTCTTTCAGGGACATCTGTGGCCAAATAAACCCAGAACAGTCTCGTATCTGAGCTGTAACACCCAGTGTCCACTGGCACATAGAAAAGCCAGTTAAAGGCAACCACAGCCAGAGAAAGAAAACAGGCTCCTATTTTGTTTTAAGAATCACAGATCCAAAAGCACGACTTAGAGCCTGATGCACTGACAAAGACACTTCAAACAGGCAAAACAAGCAGCAGAAAAGCCTGACAGCCCCGGCTGCGCCCAGCATACCAACCGAGGCACACAGAAATCTCTTTCACATTGTTTTGAATTCACCCTGGCAAAATCCTTCACCACGGCCAAGGCACAAAACAAGGGCTGCGCGAACGCAAAAAAGCTGATCCCACCTCCGGGCCGTCAGAGTCTCTTAATTCAGCGGTTGGAATTGATTTACTTTCGCGTTTTCAGCCCGCCGAGCCCTCACCCCTCCTACGGCACCCAGCGGGCACCGATCCCCCCGCCTCGGGCCGGCGAACAAAAGGCCGGGAGGGCCGGGGCCGGAGAACGAGGGCCGGGGGCGGCAGGGAAAGGGCAGCAAGGAAGGGACCGGCAGCGCTCCCCGCAGCCCCCGGGGCTCCTCACGCACCGGCAGCTCCACGGCGGGGCCGAGACCGCCCGGCGGCTCCGGGGAGCGGGGAGTCATGAACCCCCCCAACACCGAGCGGCACCGGGGGCGGCGGGGACCCCGCGGGCTGAGGGGGGGGCGGCCCGAGGAGAGGCCGCGGGCGGGGAGTATGAGGCAGCCCCTCACCTCTTCCATCTCGCGGGCCATGTCCTGGAGCTGCTCCTCGTCGTCCAGCAGCGCGCTGAGCTCCTGCAGACTCAGCGCCTCCAGGCGCCGCGCGTCCAGCGCCATCCCGGCCCCGCTGCCGTTCCCGCCCCGGCCCCGGACCGGAAGTGCCGCCGCGGTCTCGCCCCGGCCCGGCGGGCACCGCCCTCAGCGCCCCCTGCCGGGGGGGCGTGTCGGGGCGTACCACGGGGGCTGCGCGGTGGGAGGGGGGCGCTGCCGGACGGAACCACAGGGGCCTGGGGAGGGGGGCCGCGGTGGCTGAGCGGGCCCGGGCTGAGGGGAGCCCCTGTGGGGGGGGTGAAGCCTCTGCGAGGGGTCTTTGGGGGAGCCCCTGTGGGGGGGTGAAGCCCCTGTGAAGGGTCTGTGGGGGGAGCCTCTGTGAGGGGCTGAAACCCCTGTGAGGGGTCTGTGGGGGCAGCCCCTGTGAGGGGGGTGAAGCCTCTGTGAGGGGGTGAAACCCCTGTGGGGGGTGTGTGGGGGAGCCCCTGTGAGAGGATGAAGCCCCTGTGAGGGGGTGAAGCCCCTGTGAGGGGTCTTTGGAGGGAGCCCCTGTGAGAGGATGAAGCCCCTGTGAGGGGTCTGTGGGGGCAGCCCCTGTGAGAGGATGAAGCCCCTGTGAGGAGGTGAAGCCCCTGTGAGGGGGTGAAGCCCCTGTGAGGGGTCTGTGGGGGAGCCCCTGTGAGGGGGTGAAGCCCCTGTGAGGGGGTGAAGCCCCTCCACGGGCAGAGCGCCAGGCAGAGAGCCCCGCACAAAGCGAACTTTGTGTGCGGCGCTCACGTGAGGCGCTCGGGGCCCTCGGAATCCCGAGGGATCAGGCACTGAGGTTGGAAAAGACCTCTGAGATCATCGAGTGCAGCTTGTGACCGATCACCACCTTCTCCACCAGACCACAGCCATGAGTGCCATGTCCAGTCGTTCCTTGCACACCCCCGGCGATGGGGACTCCTTCCCTGGGCAGCCCTTTCCGATGTTTTATCGCCCTTTCAGTTAACAAATTCCTCCTGGTGTCCAGCCTGAGCCTCTCCTGGCCCAGCCAGGGGCCGTTCCCTCTCCTCCTGTCCCTGTTCTCCGGGAGCTGTAAATTCGGAAGGAAAATCAGTTAGATTTAACTCGCATTTCCTTACCCAGGGAGTAAATCTCAAAAGAGTGATTGCGTTATTGTTCTCAAGCCTAAGCTGAGTACTTATTTAGGTTAAAAATAGCTAAAAATCATATCTGGCCAAGCTTTGGTGCTAGGCCATTTCATCCATCTTAAGCACTTTCTTCTTCAACAGTGAAGGTCAATACATAATCCATCAAAGATGTGTTTCATGGTAAATTTAAATACTTTTGAAATGCAATGTAGTAAAAACTGCGTCAATTAAACCACCATATATTTTGTTCTTCTGATTTTTATCAGTCATGTCACCAGCACTGGAGTAGGCAGTGTGTGGTAACCCTTAGGAGCAGCAGCTCCCCAATTACTGCTGCTGTTAGCAGAGCTGATAAAGGCAATTATGCCTGGAAACAATTAATTGTGTTAAAAGAGCCTAAGTTACATGCATCACTTGGCATGCAGCACCTTCCTGGCCTGCTTTTGTCCCTGCGTGGGTGTGGGTGTGTGTATTATTTCCGTGTGTGTAACTCTGGAGAGAGAGCCAAAAGGAGCCAGGAGCCAAGGGAGCAGGGGAGGGAATGGCCACATGGTCCTTGTCCTTTGGAGTTGATATTTTTGATCTAACTGGGAAAAAAAAAAAAAAAAAAAAATCCATATAGTGACCAAATACAATTCTGATGCAATGAAATTGCAGTCACACTCAGGAAGTGACCCAGCAGTTCCTGGCAGGACACTGTGATGACGTGACAGCTTTATGGTTGTTCTTTTGTCCTATAACTAAACTCAGCTCCCCACACCTCCCACCCTCCTGAAAACCTTCTTTGTCATTATTATCCACAGGGAATAACAACCAGCAAGGTGACCCTGCTAGAGGAAGCCTTCCAGCCCTTTTGGCAGCTGGGTGCAGATCCGAGGGTGCGCTCAGAGGGAGGTGAGGGCGCGATGTTTGCGCAGCAGGAAGCTGAGCCGAGGGTGGCGAGAAGGTGTTCAGTGATACAGGCATGTCCCAGTATCACAGCACTCACCACCCCAGCACACCTGCCTGCTGCAGGTATGTGCTCTGCACCAGGTGAGTCAGCAGCCGTGCCCTGGGCACTGGCAGGGCTTTGCACAGTCACCACAGCCCTGCCTTCTCTTTAAAACCAGCAGATAGTCGCCCTGCCAACACCATTCCACCGTAGCCTGTATTTGCACATGCCCATCAAACAGAATTACAGCCACGGGTTAAACCTGCTGTAAATCTGCACATGCAAACACTCGTATAGATATACACACATGCAAACAGAGGAATTAGTTGAGGGGTTAGGAGAAGCCCTTTCTTCCCAAGAACATTGGTAATTTGAACTTCATACCATAACTAAATAAATGGTTTGGGGGGAGTGTGGTTCAGAAGAGTCTGACTCAGCTTCATGTTGTAAATCTAGTTTTACCACTGCCTCGCTGTGTGATCCTGAGTGGAGTTCTCAGATTCTCTCAACCGTGGTGCCTTTTGCTGAAAAAGTGGGATAATAAGAACTGTTCAGTCACAGGTAAGAACATAACTAATTTGTGCTCAAGTACAACATACATTGAAAATACTGCTTCTCCCTGGGTCGGTAATTTGGGTTCTGGTGATGGTGGAGAGGAGTCTGCATTAAACATCAGGGTTGCTTTGGAGTATTTTAGTCAGCACCTGCATGTAATTGAGTTCTCCAGTTGTCCAGAAAAGCAGCTGAGGCTGAGACACGAGATAGAAGTCAACTGCTTTTGTATAATTATATTTTCTATTTGGACAGGTAGGAGGGTGCCTTCCCGTTCTGCAGTCTTCATGGAAGATAAAGGTTTTGTGACAGCACATCACTGGGACAGGATATGAAGGATTGCAGATAAACCAGGATTTTGGGCTACAGGGTTTATCAAATATTGCAGTGCTGCAGGCTGGGATTTATCATCTCCCCAGGCTTGGTTCCTATTTGCCTTTGCTGAAATCCTTTTGAAGGGTGACAGCAATCGAGTACATTAGAACTGTAAGCAGGCAAAGTACAGAAGTCAGGCTTTCTTATTACAGGAGAAATGGAATAAAAAATTGTGAAGATTACAGGGGAAACCATGTCATGGTGAATAAGAAGTCAGGCTCCAGTCTTGGGGAGAACTGGCATCCAGACTGGTTTAAATAAGATGCTAGATTTTTTTTTTTTTTTCCTATTTAAACTTGATCTTGAATTTCCTCCTGTTACCTCATATCCTTTTATGGTCAGTAGCGCTGCCCTCATGCATATTTATTAGATTTAGACATATTTTGCAAGTCACCTTCACATCTTACTTTCTTTTCCTGGACAAACAGGTTGGTTATGTACACATTGGATTTGCAAATCTCATCTCTGGTGTACATTAACCCCTATTAGTCTGGTTGCTCAATGTGCAGATAAGTTTTGGGGCTTATTTGCAATTTAACTTCCTTCTGTATATTAAGCACAGCCCATACTTCTGTTTAGTTTTCACAACCCAGATTCCTTCACACATGGACATGACCTGCATATTCAGCATCCTGGCAGAGAAACAGCTGTTCTGTGTGAGAGATCAGTGCCCCTGCTGTCTGAGAGAGAGCAGGAATTAGGTGTTTGTAATGTACTCCTTCCTTTCAGGGAGCTGCAGGTGTCAGAAAAGCAGCAGGTTTATTTACCTGCACTTATTTTCTTTGCCTTAAGCTCACAGTGAATTTGGAATAGAAGAGGTAGATTTTGTTTTTTCTCCCCAGACTAAACCACATCTCTGAACCCGAGCTAGAAGCACTTTGTGTTTGCTTGTGGCACTTCCAGACCTGCTGAAGGCCTAGAAAGAGCAGCCACTGAAACACACAGTTGGTTATTGAGGCAGAAGTTGGTGTGGCAGGGGACAAGTTGTTGGAATAAACACAGCTGTGTTTTTTTGTTTTTTTCCATCACTGTGTGCTCATTTACTGGGTCAGTCAGCCACAGACCCTGGCTGTGCAAAGGTACAGGGTAAATCCCTGTCCCTGGGGAAGCACTGGGGACTGTAGGATCCACTCTTCTCAAATTTCACCTTGGATGGGGTTCACTGTTGTTTAAATCAAATAAAGCTGTGGTTATACCTATTACAGGGAATGCTTAGAGCTTATTAATAGTGAGGCAAAGAACCTGCCATGGGATATATACAGTCAACTTTGCAATCAGTTGTGCTTTCAAATGCTTAATTGCTTACAGTTCTGCCAGGACAGTCTTCAGTGCCCCCAGGTTAAGGTTTCAGATGAACCCCTCTGAGATCCCTGTGAGGACTTTTCCCTTTGAAGAAAAGGAACTTTTTATCTCCATCACTCCGAGAAGCTCTCAAACTGATTTTGTTCACGTTCCCAACTCTGGGCAAAGCCACAGCCACACAGTTCTACAGTCCAGGGTTTCAGAGGGAACAGTGGCCTTGTTTCCAGGAGAACAGCCTGAAACACAGACTGCCCACAGGCAGCCAGGCCCGAGGGATTGGGCAGCTCCAGGAAGCAGCTCGTGTTCCAGCACTGGAGCAGTTCCCACTGCTGCTCAGGGGAAGCACAGCTTTACTGCCAGGCTCAGCCTGGCTAATGGGCACGGCTGACCCTGATTTTCACTTCAAAAAGAAGCAGTAGTTGGAATGATTTAGAAAGGAAGGATTTTCTATACAGTCCCGGGCAAAAAGATCTGCATTAGATTAATTCTGCTGCATCTCTGGTGGTGTGTGGAGCTCCCACCCGTCTTCCAGGGCATAAGAAAACCCTCACAGCTTTAGCACACAAGCAGTGCCACTTGTCACATGCCAACAGCAGAATAAAAGGGCCTGTTCAAGCCACAAGATGAGAGGCTCAGGGGAAAAGTAGCCTTGAGTTATCTGGATGCAGAAGAGAGAATTCAGCACCTGTGGCAATGAACAAAGGCCCTGTTATCAGCTGGGACTGGTGCCACCAGCAGAGACAATCTGCTGTTTCCAGTGTGCCATTTCAGTTGAAGCTGTTTGGACCTAACCTGGGAATACAATGCTGGGATTATCATCACAGCAGCCTTGGGAAACAGGGTTCCCTTCCTGAAATTCAGTGTAGTTTTTGCAATAAAACGAATCTAATTGCATCCTCCAGTTCCCTTTTTGCAGTCATGCCTGGGAGGGACACAGAGGACATAATCAAATTCTCTTTCCTGGCATCTCATGTACTAATGATCACTGTCCTACCCGTACTTTGCAGGCTGAGTTGGCTTTCCTAGTTCCCAGGCAGCCCAATTTTTTTGGCTGGGTTTTCCCCCAGTTTTTTAATTAAGCAGAAATCAATTCCACTTCTATGAACTGGTGGCCACATTCTGCTCCCAGATACTGATAAAAATGCAGAATGAATCACTTGCCTGTCAGCACTGGGTGGAACCCCCAACCTCCTCATACCCACAGTGCAAATTTTCATCAAGCAGGAACTCCTGGCCATTTACTGAAGGGGTGATTGAGGAGCTCAGAGCGCCACACAAGATCCCTAAGTGGAGGGAGGGAAAACAAAAGGAGATTTTGTTCTTCTTCTGAGGCACAGATTGTTATCATATCACAAAAGCCAGCAGCTGAAAAGATTCCAGTCAGGAAGCACGGTGCTTTGAGAACGGGTTAGACTGCCTGTCCTTCCCTGGGAGACTGACACCCAGCGGGATCTGGGATGGAAATGAGTTATCCCGACTGCTGGGCTCACAGCCATTATCAGATACTGAAGTGTTTTACATACCTCCTTCACTGTGGGTTCCTCTTGTCATTCCCCAGAACAAGTGCAAGAGCAGCTGCATTCAGCTGTGGTGTCAGATGAACATTACCTTGAAAACCCAGAAAGCAAAAAACACTCCCAACCAGAGCGGCTCGACGCTGAGTGGCAGAGGTAGTATTTTATTTTTTTTTTGAGCATCCCTCCTCAAGGACACTAAATTTAGACTTTGTAAAACATCACTAACTGAAAACAAAACATTGCCAATAACAAAAATGCAAACCTGCTGGAAAGGAAAATGCAGCAGCATTCAAGTATCAGAAAACATGAGAGCTAAAGTGCTTGAGAGAATTTCTTAACTATGCAGAGTCTGGAGTGAGTGTTCCCCTAGAAATGCTATTTTTAAAATAGCACTTGCCTGGCTGCATAGGATTTTTCACCAATCTATAGCAGGATAACACTACTAAGCCAGAGCCATTACCCCAAAGGGCTAGGAGCAACACATTTCTTTCTACCCCTCATACTAAAATAAATTATATTCAAAGAAACACATTATAAAGTTCAGGCAGCTGAAGCTGGACTTCAAGGAACGTGACAGAACGGATTTCCCATGCAGTGAAGTCGCTAGCATGGCCTGAAGCTGAACAAAGCTTTGGTGGGATTTATAAAGTGCTGTCTTTTAGTGTTTTTTTGCCTGTCTTTAGTAGTGTTTTTTTTTTTTTTTTTTCACACCAGCACCGGGGTTGTGAGTTAAAAAAACATTCTGAAACAACAGACCAATTTTCAGTGGATGCTGGAGCCAGACAGACATTGCACAGTGCACACAAATAACGTTAAAAAACTACAAACAAATCAAACCAAAAAAAACCCCAAGCCCCAAAACCTAACCCAGTTATGGTAAAACGTTTCATCCTTAAAAACAAACACCCACCAAGCACCAAGAGCAAATCAGAAAGTAACATCTGCCTCCTGGTCCCCTGGCTTGTCCCAGCAAGGATGGATACTACGTAATACAAGCTGAGCAGCAATGGTTGAGAGCCTGAGCCTGCAGGCACTCAGTGCAATTCAGCTCCATGGGAGTGATCCAGTTTTCACCAAAGCCAAAGGGAACTCCCTACAGGCTTCGGCCAACTTTGGATTAGCCCCATAGACTGACGGAGGGAGCAGGACCTTGCTTTACAGTCATGGTTTTTCTATCCAGCCACAAAAGCCACCCCCTGGAATTCCTGGAGGGGTTTTCAACCTTCCCCTCCACGCATGCATTTAACATCCATTACAGTTAGTAGCAGTTACACATGCAGGTCGATGGGAGAAAAGTCCCAGTCGAGAGGAGTTACTGGTAGTAAGAAAAGAAACCCAGTAGAAAATCTGAGAATTGCTAAAGACCCAGCTCCCTCGAGTGAATCCCTGTTTTGCCAGCCGGCAGGTGTCCTGCAGGAAGCTCTATGGTGTGTGTTTGGGTGTGCAGGGTGTGTGACGTGGGGTGAGCCAGCGGCACCATTCTGCCACCTCCATCCCAGCTGTTCTGCCACCTCCATCCCAGCTGTTCTGCCACCTCCATCCCAGGGAGCGTCCGAGCGCCGGCCGCCCTCACTTGGGAGCAGCGTTGGTGAAATCGTCCTGCGCCGCGGCTGACAGGGAATGGTCTATCCTGAACTCCTCCTCCAGCCCTCCGGGCGCTTTGGCCGCATCCCCCCGGGCTGCAGGCTGGACACCGTCCATGCCACCCCCCTCCAGCCCCAGGATTTGTCTCTGCACCAGCTTGGAATAAAGGCCTCCTTCTTCCATCAGCTCCTTGTGCGAGCCCTGCTGCACCACGCGGCCCTTGTCCAGCACAATGATGTTGTGTGCCCTCTCCACAGTGCTCAGCCTGTGAGCTATGACAAGCACCGTGTGGTTCTGCAAGTCGCCGTAAATCGCCTGCTGAATCTGCGGGGAGAAAAGGCGTTAGTGCCCGGGCAGCAGCTTTGTGGTCTGTGTCCAGAAACCTCTGGACAGGAGATGTGTTCTCCTCTGCTCCCTGCAGCACTACCAGCACCAGCATGTCCAGCCCAGCTCCCAGCTGCAGCTCAAAGACCATCTCAGTCCAGCCAGGTGAGCTATGAGCACAGGTCTGATCCTGCAAGCTGGGGACTTGTTACAGCCGGGCCCCAAATTTGGAGGCCACGTGGTGCTGGCAGAGACTGCAGGAAGCTGATGCCTGGTGAATGCAGCTGCTCAGAAAAGCAGGATTCTTTCCTCAGTGTATCAAGGCAAGAGAGGGTTTTTTCGCAGTCAAGAGACAATAGCACTGACGTCTAAAGGCAGGCAGGTGGCCATCAGGCACATGTCACATTGACACCCCTGGGTAGCCAAAGCCAGCCCTGGGCTGGCACCAGGTACCACACACGTGACACCCGTGAGGCAGCAAGCTGCTCCAAGGTCAGATACTTGTGCTACCCCAGCAGCATTTGTCCTCTGGGATTGGAGGCACATCCTCACATCCCAACCTTGAACAGGCTTTCCCTTGAGTCATTGCATCAAGAAGGCCAAACTTCCAGACAGATAAACCAGTTTACAGGATGCTCAAGGCTTTTCCTGCAAGTGTGGATTCTTTGGTGCCTTGGCTAGGATTTGAGCTCAGGCACTCCTACTCTCCTTGCTGCAGCACCATTTTATAGGGTCTTCCTCTGTATCCTGTCCTAAAAGGCTGCACAGAGTCTCTGTATGCCAATTAATACCTTCCACATTGAAAAAAATCAGCAAAGATCCCTACCTCATCATGTTTGTCAGGCACTGGCTGCTGTGAGCATGGAATTATTCCTTTCCTGGTGGCTCCAAGAGCGTTGGAAGCAAATTTGGAATTCACGCTTTACTCAACCCTCTGATTGCACTGTATCAAGAGTAAGTTTGTCCACTGGCTGGAAACTGAGGCTACAGTCTGTCCTCCAAACCCTCTCTGGCCCAAACAGCCAGGTCACCCACTCACCGCGTGCTCGCTCTCTGCATCCAGCGCGCTCGTGGCTTCGTCCAGGATGAGGATGGGAGGGGCTCGGATCAAGGCCCTGGCGATCGCCACTCTCTGCTTCTGCCCACCTGACAGCTGAGCTCCTTTTTCCCCTGCCT
This sequence comes from Vidua chalybeata, assembly GCF_026979565.1. Classification (NCBI taxonomy): domain Eukaryota; kingdom Metazoa; phylum Chordata; class Aves; order Passeriformes; family Viduidae; genus Vidua; species Vidua chalybeata. The sequence continues at coordinate 2,785,540 of NC_071547.1, read as the reverse complement.
CTGTTGGGTCAAGGGAGAGAGTAAGGGGTCAAAATGAAAATCAAGAGCTGCCAGGACGCGCAGCTGCCAGGCCCAGCAGCGGGTGGGTACCTGTGTGGTAGCCGTCCTGCAGCTCAGTGATGAAGTTGTGGGCGTTGGCTTTCTGGGCAGCCTGAACCACGGACTCGAAGGAGGCCGAAGTTAAGCCATAGGAGATATTGTCTGCAATAGAGCGGGCAAACAGCACAGGCTCCTGGCTCACCAGGGAGATCTGCAGGAAAGCAAAGGGAGAGCAGGGGTCAGGAGCAGAAGATGCACTGCATGATATCTCTGACCATTGATATTTGTTCCTGCTGAGTAAGGACTGAGATCAAGATATAGAAATGTCATTAAGCAAGACAGAGAAGTGCTCAAGGTGAGCTTCCAGTGAGGATGCCAACGTCAGGGTGCTCAGTTTGCATCTTCTGCTGGAAAGCCATTTCGCTGGAAAGAAACCTGATGCAATGCTGGCACGTTGGCATCTGGGATGGGCTTCCCCCTCCTAAAGCCTGCTGTGGTTTTGCTCCAGATCTGTTATTCCCATCACTGTTTGCTTTTCCCAGAATGGAAAACCGGTTCCTGGGATAAGTCCAGCCGGAAAGACCCTCTCCCAGGCCCTTGCTGATTTTCCTTTCAAGGCCAGTAGGCACACTTGGGCCATGTGAATGAGCCCTCTTGCATCTTTTAGCCCCAAATGAGCAAGTTAGGGAGGTAACTGCTGCAATTTCTTAATTACTTAGCAACAGTCTCCCTGTCCTGCCTTACAGCCATGGCTGTTCACTGTCACATTCAGCTACTTTATCAAACCCTTGATATTGGAATGAATCAAACCTTTCAAACTCAGAATTGTGCATGAGAGAGCCAGGGAGACATGGTCATATTTTAATTGACTTCTCTCCATGCCCCTAACACCACACCAGGCTTTCTAAACTGAAAGATTTCCTTGGCCTTTGATTTTTCCTCTGTACAGGCAGGGAATGTAAATTAGTCACAGTGACTTTGGCTTTCCAGCCCCTCTCTGATCAATTGTTTTCAGGTTTTCCTGCTGACTGCTGAGGCCATTTGCTCTGGGGGCAAACAAAGGAGGCAGTTACTTGCAGAGATGAAGGCTGATCTGTGCTGACACACAGATGAGAGCTGAGGGGCCCAGACCCCTCTCCTAGGCAAAGCACCAGCCCTTCTGGTGCTCCAGCTGCTGCCAGGATCCTGAGAGGTTTAACTCCCCATTAGCTGAGAATTACTGTAAGATCTTAAGGCAGAAATTGCTGGAGGAATACAAACTCTTTTTCCAAACCCAATTTAGATGGTAATTAATCCAACAGCCAAAAACATAATTCTACTGTGTTGGCCAAAAAATACCAAACAAAAGATGTTTTTTGTTCTGTTTTTGGAAGGCTTCCCTTTCCCCTTGAAACCACCCTCCATCCCCTTCCCTTCCACCCCCACAAATTATCCAAATTCATTTCTTGGACCACTTCCAACCTCCAGCTTTCTGGACATTTCTGGAGCTGCCAGATCAAATCCAAAGCAACGTGCAGCAGTGCCATGCATCCCCTCAGAGCCCTGCAGGTGGCAAGTGGGCTAAGCAGAACACAGGTATCACAACCAGAATATCAGTCGCTCGTACCACGGAGTGCAGGTACTTGTGATCGTACATGTTAATGGGACGCCCATCCAGCAGCACCTGCCCGTCCTGCAGAGGGTAGAAGTTCTCCAGGATGTTGACACAGGAGCTCTTCCCACTCCCCGAGGGACCCACCAGCGCTGTCACTTTGCCGGGGTGCAGGGTGAAGGACACGTTCTGCAACATGGATGGGAGAGCATGCTCAGGTCCCGGCTCTTCTCAACGTCCTGGGGCACTACGCAAGAGAAGGAGCCAGGATCTGGCCAGAGTGCCCCTCTGCCTTGGTGATGTGCCACATCAGCCATTTCTCCTGGCTCTGAGGAAGCAAAAAGCCTCCAAATTGCTTCAGATTTGCCTGCTGATGTAGCAGGTCCTCTAAAAAGCAAACCGACCTCTTTGCTGCTTCCCCCTGCCTCATGATCCCAGCCCCTCTCCCAGGGAAACAGTCTGAGGCAGCTTGGCACAAAGCCCCGTACCACGCTGACATGTTTAATGCCTGAGCGGGGAACAAAGGTTTTATTAATAAATCTCATTCCTTGTAAGGAAGGCTGGCCCTAAACACCCGCTGCTCCTTTTAATCTGTTTTCCAGCAAGCACTGAGCCTGCCTTTACACATCTCTGACAGGCAGCTGACACTCCCCATGGGCTGGGGTTTGCTCCTGGCCAGGATGGAGCAGCAGACGTGGTGCTGGGAGTGCGCAGTGCCCACGGGGCTCACCTGGAGGACCTGGGTTGCGGAGCGAGTGCGGTAGGAAAAGGTGACATTCCTGAACTCCACCTTCCCATCCACATGATCCGGGGCCAGGGAGCCGTCGTGCACCATCGTGGGCTTGCGGTCGATGAACTCGAAGACCTTCTCAGCAGCTCCCACTCCCTGCATGAGGCCGCTGTACACGGAGCCGATGGACTGCAAGGGAAGAGGCAGCGGTGGGAGCCTCCCAAGTGATGGGGAAATCAGCCAGTGCCACTCAAAAGGGGAATGGCTGAAGCATTCCCAAGTCTCCCATCGCCCGATGTTGACTGCAGGCATCAGACACAGGGAAAGAAAACTCTCCCTCCTCTGCTGGGTATGGAAGGGATATATGGACAACCCAGGGAAAGGGTGTTTTTCAATATTATACCCAGAGCTCCAGAACAGTTTGTACTGTAACCGCCCCTCCCACCAGGAGGGGGAAAACCACCCCAAACCAAACTAAATCTACACCAAAACCACAGCCTGGAAACCCCACCAGAGGCTGCAGTCATCTGAACAGATGGTGAGAGCTGGGCGAGCTGCCTCTAGCTCTGCTCTGCCCCTGCACAGAGGCTGAAGCACCACCAAAACCACACTTGGTTGTGAGGAAACCTCAACTGGATCATTCCTGCCTGGATTAGCCAAGTTTATGCCTCTGCAAGGGGAAGGCAGCCCTGGGTGGGCTCTACCATCCCACCCACAATCCCATCTTGCTAATGTGCTGCCATCACAACAGCTTGCAGCCTATTCCAGGGAAAGAAAAAAAAAAAAAGTAATATAATTAAGTTCTTAATGAAGCCCGAAATTTAACAGGCAGCTTTGTAATCCCTTCATTCTTCACGCCAGGAAATGTGCTTGGCAGGCAGCCAGGGCTCTGCCCTTCAGTGGGGCCAGCCTGACCCCTCTGGTCCCAGCTGCCTTTTTGGGGGGACAAGCTGCTTCAGGAACATGAAGGTTGTGAGACCACAGCAAGGGGAGAATAGGCAGCAGAGGGGAGAATCCCCCCTCTGGCAGCACTACAGCACCAAAGGCATGTCATGGGAAAGTCAGCACTGGATCTATCCCTGCAACTGCCCTGGGACCTTCTGGGAGATAGAAGGGGTAGCCCAGAGTGTAGGGAGGCCTTGGCACAGGTTGCCCAGAGAAGCTGTGGCTGCTCCATCTGTGGAAGTGTCCAAGGCCAGGCTGGATGAGGCTTGGAGCAAGCTGGGAAGGTGTGGAAGGTGTCCCTGCCCATGGCAGGGAGCTGGAATGAGATGGTCTTTAAGGTCCCTTCCAACCCAACCTGTTCTGGGATTCCCTGCTAGAACTGACTCACCTCCATGCAGTCCCCCAGGACAAACTCATAAATGATGAAGGATATCAGGTTTCCACTCGTCATTTGCCCAGAGATCACGAGGTGCCCACCATAGTAAAGGATGCTGACCTGGACCACCAGCAGGGTCAGCTGAAAGCAAGAAAACACCCCGGAATCAGCAAGGACAAATGGGTATTTTGGTGCATTTGGCATTACTCCCACAACAGCCCAAACTTCCATGTGCTGACATTTATTCTTTGAGCCCTGAACTGAGGATCCCTGACAGTGCAGCTGACAGCCCTAGGAGCGAGCATGGAAATGAGAAAAACAACTCAAGTACATGGGCTGATTTAAGGAGCTGGGCAGATATCTTTCAACAAAACAAGTCCCGAGGAACAACTGCCAAGGAGGCAGAATTTATCTGAAATAACAGAGCATCTCATGAACTTCTCTCTTGGACTGAGGTCCTCAAGCATAATAATCTATGTTCAAATTATCCAAGGCATGCAGTCACCTTACCACTAAAATAAACTTTCTGTTATATGAGTGTGACACATTTTAATTTAGAACACAAAATCAAGCCAGAAATTAATGCAGAATATCCTCCTTGCCTGTACAAGTCCCTGAAGCATAACCTCAGCTGTCACCTGAAGACAGTCTGGGGGGTACCACCTACTCTAGAAAGGAGACAGATCAGCTCTGATGTGACAAATACCAGCCCCTTTTATTCAGCTGGTTTTGTTCCATGCTGCCCAGGTACTCCAAAAAAGCAGCGTTGTCCTGGTGCCCTGTGGGACCAGAAGAGGCTGTAAATTCACACAGACAAAAATACAGGGGGAAAAAATGCCTCCTCTATAGCTCTGCCATGACCTGACCTTAAGCTCCAGCAGTCCCTCCAAGAAAGACCCTACCAGGGCTGAGCTATATCCATTGTCTTCTTTCTACGTGAGCCCTGCAGGAGCGGTTTTTGAGAGCTTTTGCCTTCTTAGATTTGTCAGGATCAGTGTCAACCCAGTTCATGCTCCAGCTTCACCTGGGAGCCCAGAAACAATGCTAATAATGCTCGATTTTGTTTCCAGACTTGGGAAGCCATAAAGTCTCTCACAGCTGCGTGAAGGCACCATAACTCACAGACCCTTCACCAGCGACTGCCTCGATCCCCGAACGTGCAGAGACAAGGGCAGCCTCACGTGAGGGTTTTGCCCTGGAGAAATCCCAAACCATCTGGTGTTAAACGATGAAAAAGCATTTTGCAGGGTGGGGGGGGGGGGGAAAAAAAAAAGCCCAAAGCCCAGCAGCCTCCCCTGCCACCACCCACACGCAGAAGATCTCCGTTCCCGAGCAGAAGCTCAACCAACGCCGCGGCTGTTCCCAGCCGGAGCCCCGGAGCGGAGCTGGCACAGGCACGCACTGCAGCACCACGCAGCCATGGGCCGCTCCACGACCTTGAGCTCTTATCAATTATTGCCCCATTTGCAGGGGAAAACAGGCAGCTCCGTGGGACCACACATCGCTGCCTCGGGGCGGAACGGGATGTGTTTTTTGACGGATAAAAATAACAAATGATCGAGAGCCCGGGGATCTCTGGCAGCAGACAGCAGGGCTGGGCTCACCCCACAGAGCTCCCTGGGAGCAGAGGAGAACCACGTGTGCTTTGGGATCTGGAGAGACTCCCCTGCCCATCCCAGCCCCACACAGGGAAACCCCAGGGCCATCCACCTACCCCACTGGACCAGACATAGTAGGTGTAAGCCATGGCCTCCCGCTTGTTGAGCTTGTACACCTGCTGCAGCTTCTGCCAGTACACGTTGGCCTCTGTCTCCTCGTTGGCGAAGCTGCGGACGGTCTTCATGGCCGAGATGGTCTCCTCGGCCGTGTTGTTGGCCTTGGCCAGAGCGCTCTGCACGTCCTTGGAGAGCTTCTGCAGGGAGCAGGGGGAGGCAGAGGGAGCTCAGCGGGCGGCAGGTTGCCCGTGGCACATCTCCCTGCTCGCCCTGGGCTCTGGGACCCCACCAAGCGACTCCAAAGTGGGAGGAGAGATGGCATGAGGACAGGCAGATGCATACAGGACATTCCACAGCCCAGCCACCTCTTCTATCAGACCTGAGATGCTTCCACTCCTGAGCATGAAGCATGGTAAGAGCCCAAGCTACACCTGTCTGCCCACACACGTTTAATGTCACCCCACTGCTGGCAGCAAAACACTCCAGTATCACTCCCACCAGATCCAAGGCCACCCTCAAGCTCCTTGATGGCTTCACAGGGAGACCAGCCCAGCCTTGTGGCAATGCCAGCTGCTCCTGCCTACCTGGTAGTACTTCCCATAGACATCAGACACCAGCATGATGATGGGGAAGCCCATGAAGGTGACCAGGGAGAGCTTCCAGGAGAGGCTGAACATGAAGAAGATCACACCCGTGGCCTTCACCACGTTGCGCAGGAAGATGTTGATGTTCTGGGAGACCAGGTCGCTCACGATGGTCGTGTCCGACGTCAGGCGGGAGATGACGTCCCCTGCAGCAATGAGGGGTCGGGGAAGGGGAGAGCAGGGACGTGGTCACCACGGCAGGTCACTGCCTAACCGTGTCCCACATCCCATGCCAGGGGCCAGATGGAGCTCCCCATCCAACCGGCTGGGGGTCTGAAGGGTGGCATGGAAGGGGGGCAGCTCTCCACCGCTGTGCGGAGCAAAACAGAGGAGCTTGGATTGCTGCATGCAGGAGGAGCAGGAGGTGGCATCTGAAGGCACAAGCTACAACCCTGAGTCACCAAGGGTGGCTGTAGGACAGCAAAGGGGACTGTGGCAGCATCCTGTGCTGGAGGGCAGCCCACAGCCTGAGCTGGCCCAAGGGACCTGAGGACATGGGCTCAGCTACTAAGGGATGAAGCTCTGGCGGTGCCTTTTGGTGGAGCTGAGTGTTACAGCCAGCAAACATCACACTGAACTCCTGAATCCTTGGCCTGTGTTTGAGTCCAGCTGAATTCCCATGCTTTTGTGCAAGTCCAGGGTTATCTGTATCCCACTTCCAGTAACATCTGTGCTTGCCCTCAGCTACCAAGGCACTGTGCAGTGACTGCTAAATACAGCAACAGCCTCAAAACTAAAAATACCACTGAGACAAAATTAAATGTGTGCAAGTTACACCAGAGTGGCACACACAGCCTGGGACTGGGACAGGACTGAACTGGAAGCGGGGAAGGCAACAAGCACACCCAGCAAGCCTCACACATCCGAGGTTTCAGGGACAGGAGCAGAGCTGGAGAGCGGCCCACCAACAGGCACAGATAGGAGGAAGGAAATGGGAGTTTTGGGGGTGGGACTTCTGGATGCCAGGCTGATAGATGGCAATGGGACATTCCCACGGTGGGAGGCAACAGAAAGGGAAGAGCTTTCTGCCTCTATTCCTAACCACGAGCACATGGGTGCCACCTCTGGCTGCCCCCAGTCTGCTGTATGACAGTAGAGCAAGCCACGGGGAAAAAAATCTGGAATGGGATAGAGGGGTTAGAACAAATCCAGGGGAGAGAGGAACCAACCTGTGCGATTCTCATCAAAAAAACTCATCTCCTGAGACACCAGCGACCTGAAGAGGCAGTTCCGAAGGCGGATGTTCAGCCGTGCAAAGATGAGCGTAAAAACGCCGCCCCGGATACCTGCGGCAAATGAGCTAATTGCAGATAAGAAACGTTATAGAGCCATGGACACGAAACCCTCTCAGCAACACCAACACCCCCACGCCGGGCCAAGGGCCTGGGCAGTGCTGACACCACTTATCACCAGCCCACACCTCTCCTGGGTGCCACCAGCAGAGCGGTGGCTGGTCCTAACCATGGTAGTCACAAGCTCTGGGAAGGAACGCAGCACTGCTGGAACAGCACTCCCCAGGGAACCCATTCCCTGTGTCCATTCCTGCTCCCCCTCCTACAGCAGATGGGCATGAAGGGCCACACAAAGGCCTCGTGACTGCCAGCCACGGCCTCTCTGCTCAGAGAATTCACAGCACATCCCTGGGGCCTGGCAGCAAACTGGTGGAGTGGGTGCCTGTGCCCACCATCACCACGAGCTCCTGTGGGAAAACCCCAAACTCTTTGCCAGGGCCAAATCCAGCCCCTGCATTACCTTCCTATGGCGAGCAGCGACATGACCAGCACTGCCGTGGAGAAGCGATCCATGCTCTTCTGCACCACGATGCCGTCGATGGCCAGCCCCGTGTAGTAGGGCAGGAAGGTCTCTCCTGCAGGACAAGCACAGGACACAGAGGTTCAGCCCCACTGCATGGGACTGGCACAGGACCTGTATTCCCAGCTGTGACAGCCTGTGGACAACCCCATCCCCACCACAGCGATACTCAATACACAATCACACAATACACCCTGAGAATGTGGCACATGGGGATTCTATCCCCTATCGCATTTGATTTTGCCACCATTGCATTTTTCATCCACGCCATGCAGCACATGCCACCCATCACCCCCCAAAAAAGCAGTCCTAGGGTGCTTCCATGCCCCATCACCATGGCTCTTCCATCCCTCCTGGTGGGAATGGGAGCACACCACAGCCTGCCTGGTCCCTTCACTCACCCAGGGCAGCCACGAGAAGGAAGAATGAGGCGATGCCCAGGAAGAAGGCATCTGGCTTGGTGTAGGACAGCAGTTTATGGATGGTGGGACCTGCTGCCTCCTCCCTCTTGTCCCTCGGGGTGCCCCCATCACAGCTCTCCTCCACCTCGGCGCGGGACTCGGAGCTGGGCCCCAGCGCCTCGCGGGAGGAGGTGACACAGGCCAGCAGCTGCCACAGCCCGAAGGTGGCCGCCAGCGCCACGTAGGTCCAGGCAAAGAGCCCCCAGAACCAGGGGTCCCTGATGGTCTTCCGCACCTCCGAGTAGAGCAGCAGCTTCACCATCATGTAGATGCCCATGAGGAGGCAGACGACGGCGATGAAGGTCCGCGATGCCCTGAGGCGCCGGGGGCCGTAGGCTGTGTTGGTGGCCACGCCGATGGCAGCCCCCAGCAGCACGCAGCTGCGGTACAGGCAGCCCCCCCAGATGTCCAGCAGCGAGTTGAAGATGTTGAAGTGCCGCAGGTCCTGCAGGACATTCCGGCCGCCCTGGCCGTGGGTGTAGAGCAGCGTGGTGACCACCACATCGGCCCCGCTGAGCGCCAGCGTGCTGGCCACCGCCTTCCAGGCGCGCATCCTCGCCGCCGGGCTGGGGGTCACTGACGTGGTGAGGGGCAGCCCTAACGCAGGAAGGACGTGCTCATGTCGGCCTCTGCTGCAGGGTGAGAAGAGGGGGACGGGGTTATTTACCCCAGGGAGGAGGCAGGGAAAGGGAAGCAGGATGGGGGGGTAACCGTGTCAGCTCCACACCAACCCATCCTGACCCCAGACACCACTATCTGCACCTCCCTCCCCTCCCCTGCTGCACACGGTATTTCATTAAATGAGCAGCACAAAGGAAGACAAACTTCCCTCCCGGATGCCTTCACCCATGCTGAATCCCAAAGCAGAAATCTGCACATCCCGATGGGAATCTTGCTGTGGCGGCTGCTGGGTGCTGCTATCACATCCATGCAGCCACGTGTCCTGCACTACGGAGCCGTGTACGTGTTAAACTTGGACAGTCATGATCCCAGAGTCCCTGCCCACCTTTCCCAGGACAAAGCTGAAACCAAAGCTGAAACCAAGCAGTCAACACCGGAGGAAAGCAGACAAGAGAGCAGCTCAGCTCTACAACGGATCCCCCTCATCAAAATAAGACTAAACCAAATGTACCGCAGCTTGCCACACCTTACTGTCCCCAGCCCTCTTGGATATCAATTCGGGGTAGCCCGCTGAGCAGTCAGCATGCAATTCAATGACACAACAAAAATCCCGAGAGGAAATTGAAAAGGGATTGGAATTCCACAGCCGCGTCCCGCGGGAGGGAAGGCTCCGGGGCGGGCGGGACGCTGCCCTTGCCTTCGCCCGGGTCCGTCCGGCAGCAGCGATGGCGGGGCAGGCTCTGAACGGACACGGCAAAGGGCGGAAAGCTCGACTTGCTCTAAGCCGAGCCGCTCACCTGCTCCGGTGCCATGCCCTGAGGACTGGCAAGAGGGAGGTACCGGCTCCTGAAATTTGTGCTGGGTCAGCAGCTGGTGACGGCGCTCAGTGCGGAAGGCACCGCGCAAGGGGTGCCATGTGTCGGCCACACTCCGGCCTGTGTGACCGCAGCGCCCCAAAACCAAAGCACCGGGACGAAGGGCAGCCCTTGGCGCTGGACAAGCTGCGCCCTTGGGCCAGAGCTGCTCGGTGGTCGGGCAAGCGGGAGAAAAAAACTAAAAAGCGGAGGAAAACACGGCAGAGGCTGCAATTTGGGGAAAGCGCGGGGGTTTACGGGGAGGGTGGGGAAGGAGGGATGGACGCAAAGCAGAGCAGCGGTGCCAGGGAGGAGCAGCACACGCTTCCCAGGGTGCTCGCTGCTGCCATCCGCTGCAAAGCTGCGCGGATCCGGCCCATGGAGGAGGAGGAGGAGTAGGAGGAGAAGGAGGAGGAGGAGTAGGAGGCAGCCACCGCAGCTCCCCGCCAGCCGCAGCAGTGTCCCCAGCCCCCGAGCTGGAGCCGCCCAAGGTCCCCACTCGCATCCCGCCGTCCCCGCGCAGGAGAATGTCCCGAGGCGGGGAGGGGGAGAGCCGGGAAGGGCCGTGCCCGCCATAGCCCGGCCGGACACCCACACACGGCTCCCCCTTAGGAGCAGCTCGGCCTCGGCCCGCCCGGACGGGTCTTACCGGCGGCGGGTCGGGGATCGGCGGGATCAGCCCGGTCCGAGCGGCGGCGGCGCGTCCCGGGAACAAGGTCGGTGCTGGGCGTGGCCCTGCCGTGACCACGCCCACTGGACACGCCCCCTCCTGCGGCGCGCGCCCGGCCCCGCCCACGGCCGGACCGAGCAGCGGCACCGGGGACCCCCAAATTCGGGGTTCGAGGGGGGGGTCCCCGGTCCCCCCGCTCCACCCTGTCCCGGTAAACCCTGCCCCGACGCGGCAAAGGCAGCCCCGGAATTCTCCCCGCCTTAGAAGGTTTTTTTTATCCTCCCCAAATAGACACGTTTTTAAATTTTTTAAAATTATTTTATTGGTTCTATGTCATTTCTGCAGTAGAGAGGGAAAATACAACATAGGAGTTGGCTCAAAAGCAATCGGGAAAAGAGCTTGAAAAAATAATTTAACTTAATCCTCAAGGAGGGGCTCAATGGGTTTAATTAACCCCTCAAGAGGGACTTGGCAAGGGTTTAATTAACCCCTAACATAAAGGAATCCACTTTCAAGAAAAACAGCTTGTGATTATTTTCCCCTTCACCTCCCACTCCAATTCTTTAGGAATGGAAGGGCTCAGGCTCTTCCCTGGACAGCACCCATGCATTCAGGTGAGCTATACAGGTGACACAGGGGCAGTGCCATTATCCCAAAATTTCCATGTGTTTTTGGAGTGCTGGGCTTAAAAACACCCTTGTGACCCTCACTAGCACAGGCACAGATGTCAAGATTCCTGGAGTTTGCACCATTTCTGGAGAGAACAGAATAGTGATGTTACAAATTCATTTTTCTCTGCCTGGATAACCAAAACCAAAAATACCACATTCTGTTGTTGATTTTATTTCTGTTAAATAAGTGCTTAAACACAAAACATTAAAAACCAAAAAAAACCTCTCACTTCAAGCCTTTCCCACATCCACCAGGAACACAGTCAGACCTGGAGTGACTATTCCTGGCTCAGGCTCACAGCAGGGACACTTTTAAGCTGCAGGAAACATTGTCCGTGGCTAAGCCGGGTCTGGTTTCTGCTTCTCTTCCATCTGCACCCAGATCACTCCCAGGCTTTGGTCTGCACCCAATGGGCAACTTCCAAGCCACGGTCAAGGTGGAGCTTTTTGGCAGGACCGAGTCTCTCCCTGCCAAACCTAAACGAGGACGGTGCCACCTCCCTCGGTCCGAGGGATGATCCAAGGGCAAACCCGGACCAGGAAGGGACTGAACAGACCCCCTTGTCTGAGCCTTCCCCTTCCTTTCTCCCAGGACAGAGCAGGCACGTCTGCACCCTGCACTCCCACGCAGCCGGGCCACAAACCTTGGGGACAGTCCGTGCTGTCCCTGGCGCCGCAGGACCCCCGGCACGCCCCAGGGTTAACTGGGTTTCTTCCCGCCGGCCATGCTCTGCTCAGGGGGCAGCACCGTCTCGATCTGGAACGACACAAACTGGCCCTTCTTCAGCTTCTTCAGGGAGCTGGCAGTGCTGCCCCCAAACACGTTGTCTTCCACCTTGAAGGCCAGAGAGGGCAGGCCCCGAGTTTTCCTTTTCACGCCCTTCCGCTCCCGCTTGCAGGCCGTGGTCATGTTGGAGATCACCTGTCAGGAGAACGGAGGGGCTGGGCTTCGAGGTGTCACTCAGCAATCAGCTCAGCTCTGACACAAGCTCAGGGAATCCCAGGAAGGGACCTCTGGAGATCATCCAGGCCAACCCCATGCCCAGGCAGGGTCACCTGGAGCAGGTGACACAGGAACACGTCCAGGTGTGTTTGGAACGTCTCCACAGAGGGAGGATCCACGGCCTCCCTGGGCAGTTCCAGTGCTCTGCCGCACTTAATGGAGAGAAGCTCTTCCTCTTGTTGAGGTGGAGCTTCTTGTGGTTTAGTTTATGGGCATTCCTCTTCATCCTGTCACTGGGCACCACCGAGAAGAGCCTGGCACAATCAACTGACACCCCTCAGAGATATTTCTATGGGTTGATGAGATCCCCTCTCAGTCTTCTCCCGACTGAGCAGGCCCAGCTCCCACGGTCTCTCCTCATAAGACAGGTTGAGAGTGAGTGAGAGCTGGCAGTGTCAAAGCTGGATGCACCTCGGGCAAGGGAGGGACTCGGCAGGGACTTCCCAGCCTTGTTCTCACCACCCCAAACCAGCAGAGGACCTTGCAATGTGAAACTGCAACTCCACGGCCAGCCATACTCAGAGCTGTCAGTGCTCCATCAGTAGAGGGCAGAAGGGGATCTAGGCTGGAGTGCCACAAAGCCCAGGGAGGCTTTATCACCTCCTGTTAATTACAGCCCCAACCCCTGCCCGGATGCAGGAGAGAGCCGGTGATCCCAACAGCAGAGGCTCCCTTAGGGACAGGACAGAGCTCTCTCTGCCCCGTGCCACAATGTGCAGCTCCATGTCACAAAGGGGGAGCTGAGCTAGCGAGCCTGAGCTGCCAAAGGGAACAGATCCTACATATCCAGCTCCCAGGCCCTCCTCCCTCCTGTCCCATATTCCTCTTGTCGTTCCCTGGCAAGAACAGCCACAGTCCAGGTGAGATCAGAGAGAACCACACAATCCTGACTGAGTGTGAGAAATGGCTGAGCAAACAAAGCACTTGAGTCTTGTCTGTGATTTTTTGGCACGCAGCTCACCAACCACTTCACAGGGGACACTGAGGTCATTTTTCAAGTGAGGGAACCAAGGACTAGAGAGACAAAATGAGCTGCCCAAGGTCACCCAGCATGTCAGGGACAGTCAGGAGCTGCATGCTGACTTTGCTCTTGAAGCCCATCTCCCGGCTCACTGGGCCACTACTCCTCATGGTAGCCCAAACATCCTCACATTTAGGAGCAGGGCTACTTTAAACCCTTGTAGTTACACAGCATCTCCCTGAAGGCTTCTTGCCCCTGCCTAAGGAGGGACTCCCTTGGCTGATTTGGGATGCAGATTACAAGGCAGGGAGCTGGGCAGGCTGGGACACAGCTCTCATTAGCCTGATGGGGCAAGTCAGTCCCTTGTATTTCATCACCCACCTCTGAGCAGCACCACCAGCATCTCCTCTGTGGTGCTGGCCCAGAGGGTCCAGCTCTGCTCCTGCTGCCTTGGCACACACTGAGGTGCCACCTCTCCTCTCAGGCCAGGCTTGGACTTAGCTGCAAAATGATTTCAAGGCACCACAAGACTTACAATCTCCTTCACCACGTTCTGCTGCTCCTGCACCGTGGCTGTGAACGGCGGGAGGCTGTCGGCCTTACCGGAGCCAGGCTCCTGCTCTTTAGAGTCTTTGACAAAATCCACCTGCAAGGCACAGATTCGGGTGTTACTCTGCAACTATGGCAGTGACAAAGCTTCTGCAAGGCTCCCCTGGGCCGGGCAGTTACCTCTGAGGACAGGCACACGTATCTGTTGAACATGAGGAAGAAGGGGCTGTACTTGGTGGCGGAGTTGACCGAGGTGCGGAACTCGAAGAGGACGGGGTCCAGGTGTGCGTCCCACTCGCTGGGCTTCTCGTTCACCACGCTGCAGATGGAGGCCCTGAGCACCTCAGCACTGCGGTCACCAGGGCTGGGAGGGTCTGTGGGGTCTGTGGGCGTGAGGAGCTGCGAGATGTTCCAGCGCTCGCACAGGTGCCGGCTGACCTGGGACGACACGGAGATCACGTGCAGCAGAAAACGCTCCCCAGAAAAATTAGAGCCAGGGAAAATGTTTTGCAATGACAGCTCCCGTGCTTGAAGCTCTCCACAGCACTGGGAAGCTGGGTTAATCCCAGGGTAGGGCTGGAATTTTGTGCACATTGTCTCTCCTTCTGAGCAGAGAGGACTTGCACCACTGATCCACAACCTTAAACTGCTGCCAAGGTGAAAGCAGTGGCAAATCAGCTCCCACTCCCAGCAGGGGCAGGGATATGGCAGCATCAGCACCTCACCCCACCACACAGCACATCACAACTCTGCCTTCAGGACCTGCTGCCTGCTGAAGGTCACACTGTCCAAAAACCCTGCTGAAGGTCACGTTGCTTCCCCCTGAACCACTCCACACCAGACCTACCTCCTCGCAGAAGTCCCAGCTCTGACTGGTGTAAATGTTCTTGGAGGCACCAAACCTGGGCAAGAAGAGGACACACAACTGGATTTACTCCATCAGCTGAGGCAGAGCCCAAGGAGTTCCATCTTTATGGGTGCAAATGGGATAGGAAGGGGACAGGACTCTCCAGTGGAGCTGGTGCTAATGAGGCTGCCGTGGCCTCCCCAAAAGCAGAGAGAGGTCTGCTGGTCCCTCTGCTCCAAACCAGCCACGCCTGTTTGCTTTTGAATGATGAGGCAGCAGGAGAAATGAGAGCAGCTTCTTGCTCTGAATTCAAATCTCCACTGGCCCCACACTGTTTTCCACAAGGACAATGTCACATGGTGGCACAAACACTTTCTAGGAGAAATCTGGGAATGGCTTTAAAGCTTCTGCAGAGAACTGGGACACAGCTCCCCTGGCCTCGGGCTACTCAGAGAAACATTTCTGCTTCTTTCTTCTCAGCCCATAACAGGAGGATAACAAGCTCTTCCCAAAGAGTTTGTAAAGAGCAACTGAGAGCCACTGCATGGTCTCTCCTGTAGGAGGGAGAGTTCCTGCTCTCATAGGAAAACATCCTGAGGACACCAGGTGTTTTTGCAACACACCCCAGCGCTCCCCATCGCACTGCAGGGGTGCAATATAACCAACAGCAGAGGAGCCCACCTGTAAAAAACAGCAGCCAGGGCTTTAGCCACGGAGAAGGGATCTTTCTTCTGCAGAGGAGCAGCCTCCACCCACTTGGTGAAGTAGTCAGTCACAAGCAGGACGTGTGTGTTGCTCTGGCTTGTCTCAGGAAAAGGCCCTGCATAAACAGACATTAAAAAAAAAAAAAAAATCGACGTGACTGATGGGCAAAGTGAGAAACCCAGCCGCTGCAGAAGTGACCACGACTCTCTTCTGCAATGTCATTCGGCCAGAACATTTTCGGTGACCTTGGTCAGCAAAAATACACCCGTGGGAGCTTCAGTTCTGGGGAAGAAGGCCCGCCCACAGCTCTCACTGTGTGTGCAGAGGGAGCCGAGCCAAGCCCAGGGATCAGGTTGCAGCCTGGGCGGCTGCTGTGGCCTCCTTGGCACCTCCTGGGAGGCAGCGGCAGCTTTCCCTCGGTGCGTGTGGCAGCAGGTCTGCCACGCTCCCCGCTGGAGGGAGGAGCCCCAAGAGCCACTTGAGACACTCACTCACCGTGGATGTCTAATCCCAGCACTTCCCAGGGGGATTCCACCCTGACGGGCCTGGCTTTCCGCGTCACGCTCTTGTTGTGCTCCGCATTCTGGCACGTTTCACACATCTTGATCTGGAGAGAAAAAGGAGGGATCAAAGGACTTGGGAACGTGCTGACGGATCCTGTCAGACTCACACTGCACAGTGAGACACACGGCAGGGCTGAGCACTTTCCTTTCTCCCACTAAAACAAGGAGGCGCAGGGAAAAAAGAGGGCAAAACCCAACAGGCTGACGCGTCTCACCTTTCACAAGGCTCACCTGACAGCCTTCTCTGACACAATAACCAAATTTCTCAACGTGGCCTACAGCTAAGCTATTTCTCACCCTGTTTCCAGGCAAATTTTTGTTGTATTTTGACCTCCTACTGCTGGTTAGAGAAATCCTCAGCCCTAGGACGCTGGAGGAGCTCAGACCACGCAATGCAAGCACACTCCTTAAACCACAGTGCTGCAGAGTCCTGCTGCAGGGAACTGCCAGCAATGAAACAGGCGAGGCAAAGCAGCTGAGCAGACACCAAGATCCTCCTCTTGCCATAGTTTAGGGAACTGGGCAGCTCTGGAAAGAATCCAAACTGCCCAAAGCCAGACTCAACAACTTGTCTGAAACAATCCCACATTGCCACGCTGACCAAAACTGCCCCGCACGAGGAGGCTGAGGAGGCTCAGGGGAAGACATCCAGCTGCCTCGGGACGTTCCAAGATTCACCTGCAGAATAACTCAAGTGTGTGGTTTCTCAGCACATGCACAGGGAATGACATCATCCCTGCACCAGCGTTCCTGTGGCTGCTGCCTGGGGACTGCTGCCAGCACCGGTGTCACGGACATGGTCACTGCTCTCCACTTACCCAGTCCACAACATCCTTCACGATGCCCAGCCAGTAGTAGCGGCTCTGGATGCGGTGCACGGTCTTCTTCTGGCCCAGGTGGTTCCCGATTTCGGTGAAATGGCTTTCCAGGAAGACCTGACGCCTCCGCTCGGGATCCACGATCACCTCGCGCTTCTCCTCCTTCTTGGGTCCCACGTAGTAGAGGCAGCCGCCTGCGGATGCCAGAGGTTTGTCTGCAACAACGCCCTCTCACAGCTGCTCGCCTCCAGAAAACGGGTCCTTTTCCACACCGGGAAACCCAGCTGAGACACAGCCCCGGGGGCCGCGCTGCCTTGGGAGCTCCTGCTGCCCCTGCAGAAGCTGCTAAACTGGAATCACCCCTACGCACGCCCACGGAGCTTTTCTGCACCCGGGACTGTGTGAAATCCTCCGCCACAACAAAGCCGCCGTGGTCGCCACGGGGCAGCCGCGGGGCAGCGGGGTGCCACGACCCGCCGAAGCGGTGCCGGGGGCACGGGGCCGGCCGGGGAGCGGCGGCGATGCCGCTGCCCAGGAGCCGCATCCCCTCCCCGCGCCGAGGTTCCGCCACATCCCCCCCCCGTGTCTGCGGGGCCGGCACCCGCCGCATTCCCCCCACAGGCTGCCCCCGGGGCGGGCCGCGGCCCAGGGCAGCCCGGCACCGCCGCGCTGCCCCCCGGTCCCCACCGTCCACGACGAACTTCTGGGCGTAGCGCTTGAGGTTCTTCCTCTTGATGGAGCAGAAGCTGGGCGGGAAGCAGCCCTCGGCCAGCAGCCGGTAGATGTCCTCGAACTTGCTGCCGTGGCCGCAGGGCTCGGCCGCCACCACCACCTCCCGCTCGGCCTCCGGCAGCGCCGCGTCCATGGCCGGGCCGGGGCCGCGCTGACCCCGCCGCCCGTGCGCGTCCCCGCCGCCCGTGCGCGCCCCCGCCGCCCGTGCGCGCCCCCGCCAGGGGAGCTCAGGGACCGTCTGCAAAGAACCTTCGGCGGCCGCTGCCGCTCCGGGCGGACCCGGCCCGGCCGTGAGGGCTGCGGGGCAGCGGCCGCGCTGCGGGGCCGGGCCGCGGTGGCGTCACGGAGGTGGCAAGAACAACAAGCGTAAAACCGGGGAGGACCGGGCGCGTTCCGCCGCTTTCCGTTTTCGCCCCGGCTGGGAATTTGCCGATGCGCCCTCCCGCGGACGGAAGCGGAGCCCTTTGAGGGCAGGACCGAGACGCCTTCCCCGGCAGGAAACATGTCCGCGGGCCGGCCGTTCCGCGGGTGCGCCTGCTTTTTCACCGACAACATCTTCGTGGGGCGGTTCGGGCTGCACGTGCGGTACCGGGACGGGCCGCAGCTCCGCCGGGACCACGGCCGGGTAGCGCGGGGGGCGGGCGGGGCCGGGGGGAGCGGGCCGCGGCGGCGGCCGCGGCGGTGACGGGCCCGTGTGTTGCAGGCGCTGCGGGAGCGCGGCTGCCGGAGCGAGGAGCAGTTCCGGGACGTGCTGAGGGAGGTGAGCGGCGGGAGCCCCTCAGGGCCACCGGGGCACCGGGCTGGGTTCGGAGGGACGTTACAACTCACCCGCCGCTGTCCCAGGCTGCTCCAAGCGCCAGTGGCCAGCCTGGCCTTGGGCACTGCCAGGGATGGGACAGCCACAGCTGCTCTGGGCACCCTGTGCCGGGGCTTCACCTCCCTCACAGGGAGGAATTTTTCCCCCAAAATGCCATCCCCCCCCCTGCCCTCTGCCAGTGTGAAGCCATTCCCCGTGTCCTGTCACTCCAGCCCTTGGGAATTGTCTCTCTCCGTGGCTTTTTTTTGTCGGCCCCTTGAGGCCCTGCAGGGCCACACTGAGGTCACCGCAAAGCTTCTCCCGCCCAGGCTGAGCAGCCCCGGCGGTGCCAGCAGCGCTGCTCCATCCCGGTGCCCATCCCGGTGCCCATCCCGGTGCCCATCCCGGTGCTCATCCCGGTGCCCATCCCGGTGCCGCTCCGGGCGCTCTGCGGCAGCTCCCGCTCCCTCCTGAGCCGGTCCCGGGGCTGGAGCAGCCCTGGCCCCTCAGGGATCCCCTCAGCACCGGCGCTTCCACACGCCGGGGGTCGGTCCCCGAGGGGGTTTGGGGCTCGCTGGAGCCCCCCAGAGCCGGGGCGCAGCTCCCGGCACCGCGTCCCGATCCAGCCCGGTGCCGGGCGGAGTCCCCAGGGAAGAATTCCCCGCGGGCGCCCATCAGCGAGGAGTTTATTCAGCCGACACCCCGCAATTAAATCCTGTCAGTCAACACATCCCAGCGGCCTCTGAGCCGCTCCCTGCTTGGATTTACCCCGCTGGCTCACAGTGCCCTGGTTTGTCTTTCCTTGTCCCTTCTTGTGCCAATCGTTTTTAAAGGCAGCCCCGAGATGGGATCCTGCAGGAATTCACCCTTTATCACGGAATCCCTGCTTCTTTCCAGGCCAGGGACAGGGATCAGTCACTCACCAGCTCCAGTGTCACCTGACACTAAGGGGACAGACAGGTTCTTTTAGGAATTCTTGGCGGAATGATGGTGCCTGTAAATCATACTGTTAATTAAAGCTTTATTAACTGGATGTTATGATTCATACAGCAGAGAATTTATGAGTAGAACAGCACAGGATTTCCCCAGGCAGAATCAATGGAGCACAACGAGCAATGCAATACAGAATTTATAAAACAAGATCCTAACTTTGGCTGTAATTTATAATCACCTCGGTCCTAAGCACTTTTTAATCACCTGGGCTCTCTGCAGATCTGCTCAGACTTGCATACAAGGTTTGCTGTGTCAATATAAACATCATAAAGGAGACTTAAAAATTACATAAACAAATGTAATTTTAATAATAATAATAATAATAATAATAATAAAAAGGAGTGACTCAGTGCTGGCAGGAAGCAGATGACAGTGGCTGTCCCTGGCTGGGGGAGGGCACAGCTCTCCCTGTCCAGCAGCAATTCCAGACCAAATTTCCCACTTAGAACTTGATACTGGTTTTTTAGGCAGTGCTGGGTTACAGATCCCTGCCCTGTGACCTGGTGCCCAGGGACCTTGGGGCTGGGAGGGAGGGGAAGAGGAAGCAAGCTGAGAAATCTGTTTGATTTGTCTGCTTGGTTCCCAAGACCTTCGGGGCCTGACACTGAGGGAAAGGGAATGAACACAGGAGCTGCTTGGTCCCAGGGAATGGCTGCTCACTCACCCCTCAGTGAGGACTGCTACAAATGAATCTCATGAGGGGGAAATAAACGGGAGGAGCTGCCTGGATCAGCTGTTTGCTCTGAAAGGGCAGCTTAGCCTGTCTCCACCACTCTTAGCAGTAATCCCTTCATGACAGGACTTGTCTCACTCCCAGCAAATGTCTTTATTTTATTGTCAGAACAAAAAAAAACCAAACAAAAAAAAAAACCAAACCAAACCAAACCAAACAAAAAAAAACAACAAAAAAAAAACAACAAAAAAAAAAAAAAAAAAAAAAAAACAAAAAAAAAATTAGGAGGTGTCAGAATGCCTGAAAGGACTGAGACCTCCCAGCTCCTCTTGACACTTCCACAGAAAAGTCCTCAGTCACTTTTTAAGCCACGTGTAAAGGGAACATCAGCTCCTCTCAGGCAATTTGGCTTTCCAGATGTTTGCTGGACTTGTCTTGACCACAGAAAAACAAAGCAAACACTCTGTCTCCCAGAGGTGCCCCCAAACAAAAACAATGAGCAGATCCCTGGAGCTGTTTTACTCACTGATTTCTGACAGTGTGCTCTGTTGTTTACCTGCAGGTTGAGGCAGAAGTGCAGAGAAGAAAACAGTTAACCCATCAGTCAGCGGAACACAGAGCCATCATCTCCAAGTGCTACAAACCAAAACACCCAGAGGTGTACACTCTGCAGGTACACACAAGGTTTGGAATCTCTTTTGCACCCAGAAAAAAATCACCTGAGAGTTTTTATTTTTTGCAGTTTATTTTCCCCTCTCCTCGGGACTGCACAGTGCTAAAGCTGCACTGAATTAAAACACAGGTGTAGCATATGAAAACTGGATTTAAAACTTTAAAAACACGGCAGCACAGTGTGCTCTCCAGGCAGGATTCCTGGTGTTCCAGCCAGGAAAGGCTCTTTTCTGTCATGTCTGTGATAAATCTGGCCAGTTACTCCTAAAAAAACCATGAACTAAAGCAAGCAGCAACTTCCCTGCCCCACCAGGTAAAGCACCAGTGCCATTCTGCATTTCCTGCCGTGGAATTACCCGAGTGTGACTCAGCCTTGCTCCCTAGGGACTGGGTATTTCCCTGGGAGTCCATTTCCCTCTCGGGCTGTGCAGGCTGATTGTGTTTCTGTGTGGTTTTCCCATCCTTCCCTTGACACCAGGATTCCTTCCTGGCCCCAGAGTTTCTGGAAATCGAGAGGTTCTGCACATCTCCAGGTGCTGATCTCCAAGGCCTCCTGAGCTACCTCGAGTCCTTCTCAGGTAAAGAAAACAACACCTCAGTCACACAGATCTCCCTGGTGACAGCTGTTCCCAAGCCCTGTGTGGAACAGCTCTGCTGGGACACAAGCTGAGGCACACAGGATGTTACTCTGCCTCAGGAGGGTCTCTGGAGATGCAGCAGTTCTGCTCTGGATCAGAGGCTGTTTTCTGCTTTCCCATCCCAGCCTGCTGATGTCTCACCAGAGGCTCCAGCTGCAGCAGGGCTGGGGTTTTGGTTGTACCACACCTCACCAGGGAGCCTGCTGAGGGAGCACTGGGAGCCCAGGGAGCTTGGTTTTCCCTCCCCAGGTGCTTTCCCATTGCAGGCAGTTCCTGTGGGTTAGTCTGGGCTGAAACAGCTTCAGTCTAGATTCAGTGTTTGAAAGAGAGCTGGGTTTTCAGCTTCCCTGGAGGCAGCTGTGAAGCTCCCTGCCTACCAGAAAAGCTGCCAAGATGCAGAGGGGAAGAGGCAGAGCTGCCTCCTTTCCTCAAGGCAAAGGACAGGAATGCCTGAGTGCAGAGCTCCTGGATTTATCCAGGGCACCAGTTCCAGACACAGCCTTCTGCTCTGGAAATGGGGGACCAGCACGAGAAACAACAAATACACCTTGGACCTGATCCAGGAAATGGTCCCAGCACAAAGTGGAGCTGTGGGTGTGTGCTCTCACTGCCACCAGCACAGTGCAGCTGGACAGGCAGCCAGGAACACTGGGAATCTCCCCAGCAAACTCTGTCCCCCCTGTCCTGACAGATAAGAGGATCTATCGACTCCCAGTGTTCACAGAGCAGTTCTGCCAGGCCTTGGTGGATGAGCTGGAGAACTTTGAGCAGTCGGATATGCCTAAAGGCAGGCCCAACACCATGAACAACTACGGGGTAGGACTCGCTCCTTGTGCTTCCTTAGGGGCAGCGCTCACTGTGCTCACCTCCTCCCTCCAGTCCAAGGTGGCTCTCATTTCACACTCTGAGTTCACAGAGTTGAGGGCATGTTACAGGGACAAAACAAAGTGGGAATGCAGGGGAAGGGGAGGGAGTTGATATCTCAGAGAAATGAGCACCTTTTCCTCCAAATTTAAATCAGAGACAGTTTTTAAACAACACTCACCTTTTAATTTTATTACTCTGTGTTTTCCCCCATCCCTCTCCACCTTGATCCTCCTTCCTTTTCCCTGGAGCTGGAGCCTTTGCTCCAAAGTGATGTGAGCCAGCAGCAGGGCTGGAGGAGGACGGAGCTCTGAGGAGCAGCAGCAGCAGACGAAGCTGCTGAGCTGCTCCCCCGCTGCTGTCCTCGGCACAGGTTTTGCTGAACGAGCTGGGCATGGACGAGCCTTTCCTGACGCCGCTGCGGGAGCGGCTCCTGCCCATCACGGCCCTGCTGTACCCGGAGCTGGGCGGGGCCTGCCTGGACAGCCACAAAGCTTTTGTGGTCAAGTACTCCCTGCACGAGGACCTGGACCTGAGCTCTCACTACGACAACGCTGAAGTCACCTTGAACGTTTCCCTGGGAAAAGAATTCACAGAAGGAAACTTGTACTTCGGGGATTTCAACCAGGTACTGAGCACGTCCCACTCGCCTCTCCCTCCTCACCCCTCAGCTTCAAGGCATCCACTGTGCTCTACAAAACACTTCTTCACTTCTGACAGTCGAACCTGCTCTGTCCCTTCCCCATTTTCTGCATGGCTTGGTCATACAGGAGCCTCTTTTGCTGCAATGTTCCCATATCCAATACCTGTATTCACTATTTTAAAGAGAGGACAGATGCAGCTTCACAGTAGAAACTGGAGTGAAACAAACCATCCCCTCTTTCTCCATCTGAAACTGTGAGCAGGGAGGTGCTGAGGGAGAGATTTATTCCAGATGTGTCTTCAGCCTAAATCTCTAGCACCTGTTTTTAGGGCAAGAGAGGGGTAGAACTCCCATGCAGCTGTGAAATGTTTGGTTTTTTTTTTAATGTGGGTGTTTTTTCCTTGAATCTCTCTAAAGTCCCTCTGAACTTGGCACTGGGAATGAGGGTTTGCCCTCTCCATGTTGCTCCCTGGGTGCTGTGGGGTGAGAGGTGACAAATTTCAACCATTTGAGGGATTCAACGGTGTGACAGCCAATCCCCCCTGCCTTTGTTCCAGGATCCCACGCCCGTGCCCAAGTACATCGAGGTGGAGCACGTGGGGGGCCGGGGGCTGCTGCACCGAGGGGGGCAGATCCACGGGGCCCTGCCCATCGCCTCCGGGGAGCGCTGGAACCTCATCGTGTGGATGAGGTCATCGGCCGTCAGGAACCAGCTGTGCCCCATGTGCCGCAGGAAACCCGAGCTGGTGGAGGCCGAGGGCTTCGGGGACGGCTTCACAGAGCCCCCGCGGGAGGAGCCCGTGGATGTGTGTGCCCTGGGGTAGCAGGGATGGGCGGGATTTCCCCACGCCGAGCTGCCCAGAGCTCCTTTCTGACCTCCCAGGCTGCACTCGCGGGCTCTGCGGGGCACACGAGTCCTGCAAGGAACAGCTCTCGCCTTGGGAAGGGATGCAGAGCCAGCCCTGCCAGGGATCCAGCTGGAAGAGCTGGAACTCAGCTCCTGAGGGCTCAGGCTGGGGCTGGAGGACTCTGTAAGGCACAGAAACCCCGACTCTGATCCTCTGCTGGAGCCCTGTCAATATTTCCAAGTGCACAAGGAAAACACCCAAAGCTCCTTGGCCTCTCTGCCAACAGCAGCACCCCAGGTCCCGCTGGAAACGGGGAAGAATGGGGCAATAAAACATTTCTCTGCTGTTCTTAGGGCCTCCTGCCAGGGGAGGGGAAGAGCTTTGTGTTGCTGAGTGGCCAGGAAGGATCTGCTCAGGAATGAGATCCAGGTGATTCATAGTGAATTACCATCACTGATGGTAGATGTTTGATGTTTGTCTAACCCAGGCTCAGTAAAATCCACCAGGAGCAACACTGATCCCCCAGGGTGGCTGAGAGATCTCCCAAGGCTTCTTGGAAGCAGAAACTTCCCTTTCAAAGTTTTTGTGAACCTTATTAAGCAGAGCCAGAGCTCTGCGAGCCACCTGCAGCACAGCAGAAATTCCCAGAGGAGGACAAGATGTACATTTAGCTCCCTTTGCTTAAGTTACGTGAGCAAGTGAAAATATAAAATAACTCTGCCAACCTGGTTGCAGCAGCAGACAAGGCCTGGGGCTTCTTAATTTGGCCCCAAGATCCCCCAGGAACTGATGGATTAGAAGGGTCCAGTGCTTTCCCCTCCTTCCTTCCATCTGACTCTTCCACCTACTAAACAAACTAAAGAGGCCAAACATTGTCTGATTTCTCAGTGGAAAATTAACTCAATACATTCGATAGATGCTGCTGGGTTTGTGAGGGGCTTTTCCATTGATGCGTTCAGTGCAGCAGTTAGAGCACAAGGGCAGTCACATCGGTGCTGGTGCAGGGCTGAAGGCGAGCGGGTGCAGCTCGCACAAAAGGTGTTTTTTGGGGCTCTCCCAGCGGCCCCGCTGGATTTTGGCCGGGGCTGCCATTAGCACAGGGCGCTGATGAGCTGCTCATTAGCAAAGCTCATTAAAATTACACCGGGGGAAGGAAAGCGGCGGTTGTATCTGAGCGAGGAGTCGCTACCAAGAAACGCACTCTCGAAGCCTTCACCTCGTTCACTGGCGGACGTGAGCGCTCCCGATCTGCTCGAATCCACCCCAAAAACTGAGCTGCGCCCCGGGCGAGGCGGCCCCCGGAACCAAAGATCGCGGCCCGGCTGCCGCCCGGCCCCGCGCGCGGCGGACAGAGGCGGGAGGCGGCCAGCGCGGCCCCGGCGGCGGGAGCCCCGCTCGGGGCGGCGGGACCCGGCCCGGTGAGTCCCCGCTCCCTCCCGCTCCTCTTACCTGCGGCGGGGCCGGGCCGGGCTGGGCCGCCTGAGGACACCGGAGAAGGGCGGGCCTGGGGGGCACAGGCCCGAGCGCTGCGGCGGCCCCGGGGCCGGGGGGGCGCATAAAGAGCTGCGCACTTAAAGGGGCCGCGCCTGGAGCCGCGCGCGCAGAACGCGCCCGCGGAGCTCTTAAAGGGCCAGAGCACCTCGTACTGAGCTCTTAAAGGGACAGTGCACCTCATGCCGAGCTCTTAAAGGGCCAGAGCACCTCGTACTGAGCTCTTAAAGGGACAGTGCACCTCATGCCGAGCTCTTAAAGGGGCAGCGCACCTCGTGCCGAGCTCTTAAAGGGCCAGAGCACCTCGTGTTGAGCTCTTAAAGGGCCAGCGCACCTCGTGGCGAGCTCTTAAAGGGCCAGCGCACCTCGTGTTGAGCTCTTAAAGGGACAGAGCACCTCGTGGCGAGCTCTTAAAGGGCCAGCGCACCTCGTGTTGAGCTCTTAAAGGGACAGAGCACCTCGTGTTGAGCTCTTAAAGGGACAGAGCACCTCGTGGCAAGCTCTTAAAGGGCCAGCGCACCTTGCGTGCCGGGGTGAGCACGGGGACAGCCCCTGCAGCCGCCTGGCTGGGCCTGGGCAGAGCTGGCTGGGCAGGAGGAGTCGCTGTGGGCCCCGCCTGGTGCCAGGGTGGGGGTGAGAGCCCGGCTTGGGGCACAGCCAGCCTGGGATGCTGCTGGGGCGGATTTGGGACTGGTCACTGGGATGCTGCTGTCTGAGCCCAGCTCCGGATCACTGATCCTGCTGCTGTGGGTGTATTACAATGTGTTACAGGTTTTTTTCCTGTTGCCACAGCCAGAATGGAAAGATCCAAGCCCCTAAACGTTGTCCCCAGCAAGGCCCTGGTGCAAGGGGCGGCTGCTGGGTGTGTGTGTGTGGAGGACTCATCCTCTCATCCTTCCCTGCGTGCCTGTAATGGTTGTGATTGGTTCTGGGTTTTTTTTTTTTTTTTTTTCTGATTGAAATTTCCCTGTGGAAATCAATCAAAGGTCTGATTTGCTTGGGAGCAAATCCAAATTGCTGCCTGGGAATGTTGAGGTGGTAAACAAACAATTCATTAAATGTGCTGGTTGGAAGGTGGCTGTGAGAAAGCGTTTCCCAGCTCCTGCTCTGCCCACGGTGCCAGTTTGTTTTTTAAATTAATGAGAGCATGGCTCACAGTGGCCTGGGGCCGCCGGCATCCCTGGGGCTGATGGAGAGGGGTAACAGCTCAATGCATCATCTGTTTTCTAAGAGTAAATTGGAATATTAACAATTCATTCTTCCCCTTGGCTGGTGCCTGCTCGCAGCATTTGAAGTGCCGGGGCGGTTGACTCGGGGAGGACGTTCTGTGCTGGCCGTGCTGCGCTGTCCCTCACCCCCTGCCCGTGCCCGTCTGTGCCACAGCTGCTGCTGGCTCGCCTGGAGTGACCCCGGGCACGGCCCTGCTGCTGACACAGCCCCACCCTCCAGGGACAAACAGCAGGAGCGCAGGGAAAACGCGCTGGAAGGTTTTTCCTGGTGGAAAACCCGCCTGGGGACAGTTGTGTGAGGCAGCTGTCCCTGTGCCAGCTCCCTGCCCAGGGCTCCCTGTTGGGGGCTGGTGGAACTGCCCGAGGCCGTGGCTGTGCAGAGCAGGGAGGGACTTTGACAGGAGCAGGATTGCCAGGGCTGGTGGCTCAGACTGGAGAGAAGGGTTTTGGGGCTGCTGGGCAGGGTTGGCTCCCTGATGTGACCCCTTCCCCCAGGAGCTGCCATGGCCCACAGCCGCTCTCGGAAGCGGTCGCGGAGCAGGAGCAAAAGCGATTCTCGGAGCAGGCAGGAGAGGAAGGAGAAGAAAAGGAGGAAGAGCAGCAAGGACTCGCAGCAGGGCAGCAGCTCTCCACTGAGGAAGAGGATCTCTGGCTCTCACGGACACACCTCGAGCTCGGCAGCAGCCAGGGAAGGTGGGGAAGGCCCCTGAGCCTGTGCTTTCACCACATTTCCCTGGGGCAGGTGCACAGAGAGGGCCCAGGAGAGAGAAGAGGGTCCCTGGTTCTAGTTGGTGTCACCTTGTCCTGCACTTTGTGCCCACTTTGGTCCCGTTCTGACAAGTGCAGAGCCCTCAGCCCCTCCATGAGCTGACCTGGCTGGGACCACAGAGCATCCTGGGTTGAACGTGGGCACAGAGGGGAATTCCAGGCAGGAAAAAAACCAGGCTGGGAGGGAGATAAACCAACATCTCTGCTGCTGCAGGGCCAGGGCTGCTCCACTCACCCTCTTCTTGTGTATTGCAGAAAAGAAAAAAGAAGGAAAGGACAAAAAGAAGAGGAAGGCCAGTACCTCTTCCTCTGGTACATCTTCTTCCACCGGCCCTTCCTCATCTTCCTCTTCCTCCAGCTCCTCTTCTGATGACTCCAGTGACAGTGACTCCAAAGTGAAGAAGAGTCAAGACAGCAAAAAGAAGCGAGTGAAACAGAAAGATAAAAAGAAGAGGAAGAAGAAGAAGAAAAAAATAAAGAAGAAATCAAAAAAGAAGGCAAAGGAGAGGGCTAAAGAGGAGAAAGCCAAGGGAGAAGAGGTGCCTGGCCCCTCGCTGGAGCAGTGGCAGAAGGAATCAGTGGTGGACTCTGGGCCAGGTAACGAAGCTCTTTTCCTCCTGCTGGAGCCTGGGCTGGTCCCTGTCCATGAGGGGTGTCTGAGGGAAGCAGGGCTGGGTACAGGGAGGAGCCCCAGGCTCCCCTCCCTCCTGTGTACGGTGCCCACCTTTGAGCCACACTCAGAGACTGATTTGTTAAGTGTTGGGATGTGGTTTATAGCTGTGAGTGGGGAACAAAGAGGCCAAAAGGAAGGACACAGCAGTAAATCCTGGCAAAGCTGGTCCTGCCTTTGGGATGTGACACGTCCCTTTCTTTGAGAGGTTTGTCACCAGACCCCGAGCACCGCCGGGAATCGGGTGTGGAATGTTGTCTGTGGGCTGAAGCCCTGGTGCTGTGCCCTCTCCTGGAGCACAGCTCTGACTGAGCACTGCGCTCCAGTTCTGACAGATGAGCAGAAATCCCGGATCCAGGCCATGAAGCCAATGACAAAGGAGGAGTGGGACGCGAGGCAGAGCGTCATAAGGAGAGTGGTGGATCCCGAAACGGGGAGAACCAGGTATGACCCTGGGGAAAAGGGAGATGGGTTCTCCATTCCCATCCATGCTGAGTGGGCTGCAGGCCTGCAGGATGCCTGTCCATGGCACTGCTTCCTTCAGCAGCAAAGGCCTGAGCCAACCCCTCACATGTCCCCCCTCATCAGGCCTGGTGTGACTTACCCAGAAAGTGACACAATGACACCAAATCATGGAATTGTGCTGGGGCTCCACACCAGGGACACTGGGCTGTGTCCCAGTATCCCACTGCTGCATCCAGTTACCTTTCAGCTCCAAAGCCCTGGGCCCTGGTTAACACCCAGGTGGGAATGAGGAGCATGTGCCCTGTGGGGTTACAGACAGCGATCAAACCCAAGTTCATTTGACTGCCAAATAGAAATGACCCAATTTTTAATAAACTGCATCTTCTCAGCAAGCAGAAAACGTCATGCTGAAGAGAATTGGGTATGACAAGTCCAGTCTTAAAATAGAAGGCAGCCTGCAGGGCTCAGGGAGGTGTGGAACAAAGGTCGGTTCCCTGTAAGGCACATAATGAAGACAATTAAATTTCTGTTCATGTCTGGAGGTGTGAGCCGCCTCCAACACTGCTTGGAATTTGCTCAGCAAGATATTCCCCGGCCTGGCTGCATTTCAGGCCTCAACTGGCTCCTGTTTCTGAATGGCTTTGCAGTTTCCTGGGGCAGTCAGGACCACACCTGAATTCTATGAAAAAAAATAAGAGGTTTTTGCATGGGTTGAGGCCCTGTGGATTGTAGGGTGACAGGGGATGCTTTTCTTAGGAGTGTGTTGCTGAGCCAGTGTGACTGACTGCACACAGCAGGCAGTGCCCACAGCCTGGGGCAGAGCCAGCTGGCCCTCAGTTCTCAGGGGAGCACTCCTGGCCTTGCTGCAGTGTGGTGACATTAATCCCGTGGGAGCAATGGCAAAGCCTGCTGCGCTGTTTAAGCTTGATACAAAAACAAAGTCACAAAACACAATGTCAGGGGTGGGTCAGCACTGGCCTTGCCTGGAGGTGCAGCAGCCCAGCACCTGCTCCTGGGTCTGGGGGAGCTGGGGCACAGCAGGTGCCCTCGGGGTGGGGGTCAGCACCTTTGCAGCTGCAGGAACTTGCCAGTACCCTCATGGCTCCTGGGCCTGTGCTTGTCTTGCAGGCTCATTAAGGGGGACGGGGAAGTCCTGGAAGAAATCGTCAGCAAGGAGAGACACAAGGAGATTAACAAGGTAGTGGGAACTGGCCACCAGCATGAGCTGCACGGGGTGGCTGGGCACAGCCAGGGAGCTGCTGCTCCCAGAGGGGTTGTGCCTCCACCCTGGGGACAAGCTGAGCCCTGGCAGTACTGCCAGGGCCCCTGGGGTGGTGCTGGTGGTCCTGCAGCCCTGGGCAGGGAGTGCTGTGTGTCCCTTGCAGCAAGCCACGCGTGGGGACGGGCTGGCCTTCCAGCTGAGGACGGGGATGCTGCAGTGAGGGCAGGCACCAGCCAGCCCAGGAGCCCATCCTGCTGCCCCTGCCAGCCCAGGGGAGCCTCTGGACCATGCAGACAGCACCGTGTCAAGATGTTCCCCAGGGGCCCTTTCCAGCTGCTCTGTAAGTTACTGACTGGGAAGGAGAGTGACTTTAGTGGCTCATCTCCCAGAAAACAGCTTCTCCCCTCCCTGTCCCAGCTCAGGCCAGTGTGGCTGTAATGTACCTGAGCCATTTGCCCCGATGCTCCTCTGCATTCTGGAGGAGCTCAGCAGCACCCAGGGGACAGGCTCGAGGGTGCTGAGCACCTCAAGGTGCTTTGGGGGGCAGGAGCCAATGTTGTGGCCAGGACAGGGTGTGCACCAAGGCCACAAACACGCAGCTGGCTGCCACTTCTTCCCTTCAGGGGTTGCCCATGGCCCTTTCCCTGCTGGATCTGGCTCACAGGCCCCTTGCACTCACTGGCCCTGCTCAGAGAGGAGTGGCTGTGGCTCTGCTCAGGCTGCAGCTCCTCTGCACCCCTGAGTGCCACCCTCCACTGTGCCCTGGGGCTTCTCCCAGCCTTCCTGCAGCTTCACCTCCTCGGGTAGGGGAGCACTGACCTGGCACACTGCACTGGCATCTGTGCAGGTGTGCTTTGTGGAGAGGTGGCTTTGCCTTGCTCTCTGCTCCTGCATGCAACTCGTGTCCCTTCCCCACAGCACAGGCTCTGGGCAGCGCTGGGGCTCTGGGCTTCTCAGGGCCCAGGGCTGCCGTGAAGCAAACACTGCAGCCTTTTCCCTTGCTGGAAAGTCCATAAATCTATAAACTGTAAAAAAGAAAAGGAGAAATGGGTTAAAGGACAAATGGGGCATGCAGGACTGATCTCCACAGAGGCTTTCCTCATTCTGTTCATGGCTGTAACCCCATTAAACTGGCACGTGCTCACATTTGATGAGTTGTCCGTTTCTAGAGTATTCCCCCACCCCAAAAAAAAGCAGACGGAGAGGAGCCTTCCCATTTCTTTAATCTGTGTAACTCACAATGGTACTGTACACAAAGCACACCAGGCATTGGAACGATGCACTAACAGCAAGGAGGAGAAGGAAGTTGTACAGAAGGTTTGCCACACACACGCGAGTCATCGGCACGGCACACGCGGGGCGTACCCGGCGCCCTCGGGCATCCCCCCGCTGGTTCCCCACGCACAGCTGGTACCCCTAGAGCAATTTTTTATAAATAAAATATAACTAACATTGTTGGAATATAAAACTGACAGTCGAAGGTATCAACAGGCAGAGGGAGGGGACCGTAAGGCTTCTAGAACTAATAGGAAATGCAGCAAACAGTGGCGATACCTGAAGAAGGGGCTGCTACAGCAAGCACGGCGGCTGCTGGGAGGGTGGTGGTGACCCTTTGGCTGATTTCTGCTCTGGGCTCGCGCCCCCGACACTGTAAACGGTTTTTGGTATTAGGATTTCGCCTCATCTGACTGAGTGATCTGAGCAAACCCAGGAAAATGACTCGGGAGGGAATGCACGGGCTCCTCTCACTGGTTTTTTAAAAGACTTTAAAGGGACAGCGTCAGGTAGAAAGTCCGGCCTAAGGGTGCAGTAATATAAAAAGCTGCTTTTCATAAAAAATCTGAGCTCCGCAGCAGAGTTTGATTCCCATGGAAACGGAAAAGCAACCCCAAAGCCCGAGGCTGTGTTGTGCTGATGTGCAGAACAGGACGCGCGCCGTCACCGAGGGCTGCCCAGACAATGGCCGAGGGAGGAGGACAAGAAACTTCCCATTCTCTCCTTTCAAAGCAAACAAGTTACTCATAACAAGGATAAATTAGGTCTTTACCCTGACAGTGCCCCTTTAGTAAGGATGGAATATACATTCATCTTTGCCTCACCACGTCCAAACGGATCCTCTTCCATACACGTGGAAAGGCGTCGGGTCACATGCATTGCTCTCCAAAACAGCTCGGGACAAACAGGTTATAAACACAGAGTTAAACTATTGCTATTGTTCTGTGAGTGCTGATCTCTGCTTCAGAGGGATGAGTGCCAGATGGGGGCGGCTGAGGATTGAGCGATGGAGATGGGGATGGACTGAGTTGGTGAAGAAAAACTTACTGGCATTATTTCCTGGTAACTACACCACCTCCCAGGGTATTATTGCAGCAATAAAGGTCCTGCTCTACAATTGCTTCTCCGCGTTGGATCCGTACGATGGCAACGGATGGGGGGCCAGGGGAAGGACCTGGGCAAGGTTCAAGAAGCTCAACAAAGGATGAGGACAGAGGTGCTGTGATTGTCAGGCTAACTGTTAGGAGCTGTTTAAAACATGAAGTGATGGAGAGGGTGAGTATCATATTGCACTTCTGCATTCATTGACAGTTACATTAAACTTGGTCCATAAAATAATTGCTTTGTACATAATGCCTGAAACAAAAAGCTACATTTTTTAAATATTAATAAACCCTGAAGGTTCCAGTCCCTCCAGACATTTTTTTTCCTCTACATAAATAAATAACTTTCAATTTTATATATCCACTTTTTTATGTTGAACATTTACATTCGCCTCTGTTTTACACTATCTACACATAAGAAAATGTGAACATCTCATCAACTGGAAAATGTACAGGTCGTGCCTTGGTTCTGGACTTGGAGGAAAGGTGAATTTTGCAAAGGCCATATCCAAATTTGAAGAAATTATTTAGTGATGTGGTTTGGTGACTTCACAGGATGGATTGTGGCTTGGCTTCTTATTCAGATGGCATCTGTTTGATAGAACATTTGGCTAGCAAAAAGCTGGGACAAATTCACATTGTTTTCAAACCCAGTAAAAGCTCTGGATGTACATTCAGAGAGAGCCAAGCTGAGTCAGCAGAAAGGGAAGTCAGTTTCTGGTAACAAAAAGTCATCAGGTACATTCTGTACTTGGACAATTACCAAAGAGAAGTGGTTAAACGTTTTGCAGTTGGGTCTGAGCGCTCCAGGGGCTCTGATGCCGGCGGCAGCTCCGCACTGTCCCTGCTCTGCCTCGGCCTGGACCCTCCACACCACGAGCACATGAGCTGGATGAGTTGGATTTGTCTACCGTGGCCCAGAGGCAGTGAGCAGAGCAGCGTTCACAGTGCTGTGTATCTCAGTGCGGCCGTCCTGCACCGTTCTTATTGAAACTGGTAAGAAAATGAAGCAGCCAGTCTAAAAAATTCTCTGTTATAAATAAGATCCTCGTAAGTAGAAAGTGATATAAAGACAGGAGAGTGTGGTGGGGAAAGCGGGGTTACACACAGTCAGGGAGCTCGGTAGGACTAGAAAATCTCCACGTGAAGAGGCCAGCTGGAGTCTGTGAATGGGCACCGTGGAACCCCCTGTGTGGATGACCCCCCGCCCCGGGAGGTGTGTGCAAGGAGGGAACCTTCGCTGGCCCCGGGAGGGACAGGACTGAGGGGCTTTCTGGCCAGCCCTGGCTCCAGGCACTGTTCTCTGTCCTTGTCTGGGTGTCACCGGGGTGCCAGCCCTCTGCCACGCGCCCACCGGCTCGCTGCAGCAGCACAAACCCCGTGCCTCAGGCACATCCACTGAGAAACACACCAGAAAAATTAAGATATGGCCTTTTCTTAAGGTTGCCTGACGTTGTTGGCACACTTCCTTACAGTCTCCTTACTGCTGGAAAAACTTCTGCACAGATTGCTTGTTGTTTTTTTTTTTAAATATATACATATATATATATGTGTGTGTGTGTGTGCATATAGGTATAGATATCCACACACACCCTGGCTTAGCAATATTTCATTGTCATGCACTACAAACACTGGTGTAGCTACATGAGATGGTAACAGGTTTCCATTCTAAAAATCATCAGTGCAAAAAACAATGAGGTTTTACAGTTCAGTAACTATAGGTAAAAGAAGCGAGTCTAGTTCCCATGAAAGCTGCTACTGAACTTGGAGAGAACCTGGGAAGAAAAAAGGTCTCAGAGGTGGACGTTGAGAAAGTCAGACCCTGCATTTGGATGAGAAGAACTGCAATGCAATCCAGCTGCTGAGTGCCTTCAGCTGCTTCCAAATATATGGTGGTTACTTGTTGGAATTAATACATAGCGAGACTATTTGGAGACTTCAACAGCAATTAAGTGTCTGAGGTTTGTAACAGCTCAAACAAAATAGCTTGTATTCCTCTTTTAATAGGTCAACACAATAAATTCCATCGGCTTCTAAAAGATCTGTTTAAAAAATAACAGTAATAACAATAACGACCCCGCTGTCTTGGGCACGAGTCTGCCGACATTCTGCCTCTGCCAACGGCCTCGATGCAGCTTCAGCTTTGCACTGCACCAGCTCCCCGAGAAAGTGGCTGCACCTGGAGCTCTGTGTCCAGGAAAAGCTCTCGGTCGCTCTGCCTGGCACAGCCCAGGACAAATCCCTCGCTGGGGCCAGGGGAGCGGCGCGTTACCCAACCCCAGAGCCCCCATCTGACTCCCGGGACAGCCCAGAACAAGCTCCCCCAGCCTCGTGCCCTGTTCCTGTGGCTCTGAGGACAGCACTCGGTCACCGTGTGGGAGCGATGGCTAACAAGGCGAGGAGGCACCTATTTACAGTCACTGACCCTGGATGAGAGAAGGAGGCAGGAGAGAGCGCCGTCCTGATCTGGAGACTTCCCCCCGATTTCCAGCTGCTCCTCGGGCTCATGCTGCACAAACCTGACGCTTCCGCTGCAAGGCCTGCACGTTCTGTGTGGGAAACATCCCCTCTCTTCCCAGAACACCGTGTTTATTAGAGTAGCACCATATTTACCCTTCCAGCCCGAAACACTGGCCTCGTCCCTCTTTCCTTTTATTTTCTCCTCTGGTGGCTGCAGCCGACAATCCTGGCTCTGGCCCGGCTACTTCTGCCCCAAGAGGCCAGACTCCAGCCGGGACGCGGCGCTGCGGCCCCAGCAGCCCGTGGCGATGCTCATGCTCCTCTGGCTGCGCTCCCTGTCCCTGTCCTTGTCGCTGTCCGACTGGCTCTGGGTGCGCTCGGGCCGGTGGCCGGCGCCGCCGGCCGCGGGCTGGGAGGAGATGGTGCGCAGGAGGTGGTTCCTCTTGCGCAGGAACTCGGCCTGGCTGGGCAGCCCGAAGCTGCCCTTGCGCAGCGCCATGCGCGTGGTGTTCTTGGCGGGGCGCGCGCGGTGGTTGTACTCCAGCTGGGCCAGGTGGGCTGCGTAGCCCTCCGTGATGAACTGCGGGGCGAGGGCAGGCGTTAGAGGGGTGGGACACGTTTCCCTGAGAGCCACTGGCAGCCAGAGATGTTCACTCTGCCAGGTTCTCTGGGGTGACCGGCCATGGCACCGCTCGGACCCATTATGTGGCCCTGCTACCTGGACAGCTCCCGCCCTGCTGGCCAACACTAGCTCAGTCACCAGACTTGTGATGACCAAATTCCCACCTCCCTCCCATGGGAAGCCCTTGGCAGCACCTCAGGGCTCAGCCAAGTTGGCTCCTACCTGACACTGGCTCTGCAGCTTCTTGGTGGGTCGGCCAACGATGTAGATGTGCGTGGGCGGGAGGCTGATGGAGCTGTACACGGAGATGTCCTTGGTGGATCCATACGCTGCGTGGATCCTCATGTGCAGCTGGGGGACAGAAAGCAGCACAGGGTCAGAACACACTGGCACCCCGTGCTGCTCAGCAGGCTGGGCTTTGGGTTTTCCAATAGCATTTGTGGGAATCTCAGGTCACTGGAACTAATGCAAGTTCCCAGCTGGATAATGAACCACCCAGGGAAGAGCTAATTAACAGAGCTGGGGATGTTTACAGGCCGTGACAAGAGGAGTGACAGCGATACAAGAACAGATCTCCACTTGCTGATCCATGGCCTTCCCTTGAGGTCTGCGGGGGGCCAGGATGCTGCACACTTCCCTGCTGTCACTGGGGGAGAGGAGCTGCAAGCCTGTGCAGGAATCATTAGCCAGAATGTTCCCCTCCACAGCCGAGCTGCTCTTACCTGCTGGGCAGAGGGAGAAGGGATAGGCAGCAAAACCTGCTGCTTTTCAGGGTTGTCTCTTTGCCTCGACTCCAAGCAGAGAGCAGCTCCTGGACAACCCCTTCTGTAGTGGGCTGGAGCAGGGGCTGGCAGGGGAGGTGTGGACATTGGTGCCACCACACACTGGCCAGCTTTGAGCCCAGAACCAGAGATCAGGGAGATGGAAAAATAATTTCTGACCCTGGTCCCAAACTTGTGGAGGACCAGAAAGCGACTGAGGGCCAGCTGATCCCTCCACTGACACTCAGGCCAAAAAGGAAGCCTAAGAAAGTTAAGGACAGGCTTTTCCTGCTAATCAAGGCAGGGCAAGTGCTTGGGACACTGGCAGCTCCTTTGCCTGCCAGACACAAAAAACTTTGTTCTATCTGGAGCTTCCCTGAGGCTCTGGGCTGAGCAATATCAGGACCTCCCAAGGGTCAAAGGCCTGGAAGATCTCTACCAGCAAAGCCATTTCTGCAGCAGCTCCATCCCCTCTCAGTCTCCACCACAGGCAGCCAAAAAAACAACAAGCAGGTGAAAAAAGTGCATGTGGTGGGGGAAGGGAGGCTCTGCTGCCTCTGTTCCATTAGGGGTTTGAGGAGCAGTGATGAAATGGAGCAGTGCAGAGCAGAGGCAACACAATTTAACAGCATAGACACTTTTGTAGAGCAATAAAGGAATGAAAATAAAATGAACAGATTAATCTTCCACTGCAGGTCACATTGCTGCCAGGAGACTGGTGCTGACAGTGGCGGTTGGACGAGGAGCAATCGAAACCCGTGCCACGATCCTGCTTCAGCAGAGGCAGGCTTACGTCGGTGATGAGGGATTTCAGGAAGTTGGCCTTGTGCCGCAGCGGGTCGTGAACCAGCCCATCACAGAAGGACACGATCCCGTGGGGGAAGTTGTGCTGTGCTAACCACGCCACCACCCTCTGCTTCTGCATGTCAGGGCGGCCCGTGACATAGATAATGAGGTAGCCGAGGTCTTGCCAGTGCCTGGAAGGAAAGCCACGAGTCAACAAGTTGCAGAGTGAGGCCGGTGTCAGATCAGCTGCCCCAGGCCCTGCCCTGACCTTACAACGTCCACGGCCCCGGCGCGGACTTTGGGGTCGCTGCCCATGATGGACACGCTGGCTGCGAAGGAGCCGTCGATGCTGAACACCACAAACTCCGTCCCCTTGGGCAGCACCGTGATGTAGCTGTCAGCAAACGTGTGGTCACCCCTGAGGGAAGGGAGGCAGGTGTTTAGAGGCATCAAAATATCCAGAAGGCATCACCAGGACCTGCGGAGCACCACCAGCCCGAAGCAGCTCCCACATCTGACCCAAAGGCTCCAACAGTGATGCCACACTTGGTTAGAGCAGGAGCAGGCACTGTGTGAGGGTCTCTGTGTTCAAGTGAGGGTGGATTAGCACTCCTTGGCAGCAGAGACTCAAAAGTTACCCCCAGAAAAACATTGCTGGGTTCACCACCAAGAAGATGCTCCCCTCCTCCCCCTCCCAGAGCCCAACACCAGCAGTGGAGCTGAGCTGGAGCCCCTGGGCTGTGAATCATCACGAGTACAAATTCCTGTCCCTCAAGGACAAGTTTATGATCTTTAAAATATGCTCAGTCGTGCAGTTTTGCAGATGGCCACGAGGCCCTGTGGTGCAGAAGACCTGCTCCTGCAGCGGGAGCTCAATTCCCGTGCTGGTGGTGATGCAGGAGCCAGAATAAAATGTGCATTTTCCCCTTGCAGCTGCAGAGTACAAATGGCTTTGCCTGTGTTGCTGACAAACCAGGCTCTGAACCCACCCAGCAACAGGAGGGACCATGTTCTACAGCCATCCAATTCCTCTCTGCTCTTCCCGCAAGCCCCAGGCCCCTCACCTGACCACCATCTTGACGGGGTAGACGCCGATGCCCAGGCGCCGCTCCTCGGGGATCACGTAGGAAATCCTGCCACTGCTGTTGCTGATCTCCGTGTCAAAGTACACCCACTCCCCTGACGGTGGCTGGGTCATGATGTGGATGTCCACCTGGGGACAGCGAGGCTGTGTCACCCCCAGCAGGACAGGCCGGGCACAGGGACATCCCACCCGAGCCCCTTTGGGTGGCAGCAAGGTCGGTCCTGCTCCCACCCTCTGCACTTCACGGATCTGAGCTGGGCAGCACCCAAACAGCAGGGGCTGGAATGAAACCTGCCTCGGTGGTGAGACCTCTGTGACAAATGCTCTTCCTGGTGGGAGGCACCCACGAGTCTGAGCAGGAGAACCAGGCCAGGACCCAAGTGCAGCAAACGCAGCAGGGACCAAGGGAGCACTGACCAGCACGACCTCTGTCCCACAGTTGTCACCACATGGTGACAACCCCCCAGCACACAGGGTACCTTCTCTCCTGTGAGGGTGACCATGTCTAATGGACCATACATGAACCTCCCAGTTAAGGTCTGGGGCCCATCCTCGTTAGCAATGGTGTCGTTGATCCTGTGGTTGGCTGTGACGTTCTGCACAAGGCAAGAGGGGAGGAGGAAAAAAAAAGAAATAAACAGTTTGCAGCAATGGATAACCTCACAGGGAAATGCCAAACATAACTGGACAAATTGGAGCATGGGTTTCTCTGTGCCATTCCCCTCCCTCCACTCTACCCTCAGCTCTGGGAAAGAATTTGACCTGTGGCAGAGGTGAGGCTCCGTGCCCTGAACCGATGGGTGGATTGGAGTGCTGGAGAGGCAATTTCCATGGCAGGTTGTACGTGCAATCCTGATACTCTCTATTAACTCTCACACTTTGGAATTAAGAGGAAATACACACAGCTGCCAGAGAAATCTGCTGATGTTGTTTCAGTTCTAGCACCGAATTGCCCTCTCACAAACTGGAGACTTTACTGGGAGCAAAGGGCATTTACTGAGCTGAGAACTGGTATTATTGGACTGTGAAAGATGTTCCATTCTGACTCGTTCCCTGACACACAGCCAACGCTTCCTGTCTTTAACAGACTCAAGGCTAAGAGGAGACCTTGCTGACACACATCTTCAGCATTGCTCTTTTACAGGCACCCAGGTAGGATATAACCATTAAAACAGCCCAGCAGTGCAACACAACCCTCTGTCTGTGCCACGCCCTCAGAACAGTTTGTGCAGCCCAAATCAGAGCAGCTTGTGCAGCCCCACAATGCCCCTTACCCGGAGCTTCACGTTCGTCCTCTTGCGGAGCCACTTCTCACGGGGCTTGGAGGGGGTGAAGACAGACACCTCCTTCCCATCCAGCTCCAAAACACTCGAGTTCTCGTGTCTCATCACCTGCAGGAGGACAGATCCCACCAAGGCATCAGCCCTCTCCTCCTGCCTGGCTGTTGTGCATCTCCTGAGCCTGCAGTGAGGAAGGGCAGTGCCTGGAGAGAGGCCCCTGAGTTTGCTGCTGGGCGTTTGGCTTGTCAGCTTGCAGGTTGGACAGGACAAGTGGCCTTTTCTGCACTGGCAAAGCCTGTGGCCAGCGCTGACTTAATCCTGGCTGGGATGCAGGCTTTTTTGGATTGTCAGGAGGTACAAAA
This sequence comes from Vidua chalybeata, assembly GCF_026979565.1. NCBI lineage: Eukaryota > Metazoa > Chordata > Aves > Passeriformes > Viduidae > Vidua > Vidua chalybeata. The sequence goes on along the minus strand of NC_071547.1, from coordinate 2,746,528 downwards.
CTGACTCAAACACAGCAGGATGAGCTCTGCACTAAGATACCTGCCCTTCCTCCAGGGATTCATTCGTCCCTTCCCACGGTCTGCAAGGGAACACGAGCCTTCCCCATTCCAACAGATCCAGCAGCAGCTGCTCTGACCAGCTGCCTGCCGACAGACGCCGTCCCTTCAGCTCATTTCTAATTCCTACTGAAATTCCCAACTCTTGTCCCGTGGCTTTTGCTCCTCTCACTGATCTGACCCCTGTGGAGGCACACAGGGGTCTGGCTTGGTTGCATGTGAGGCAGAGCCCAGGCTGACTGTCCATCCTGGCTGACAGAACTCCAGGACTTTGTGCTGGTGGGACATCACTGCCAACCAGCCAGTTCTGTGGGGCAATTCCTGCCTGTCACCAGGGCATGGACAGAGATGGGAGGCAGGAACATGGAGAGAGGAGGGTTAACTCCCACCTAGGTTGCTCTTAACCTCTAGAATGGAAAAGGAAGAATAAACACCCAAAGGCTGGGAGACACCTCAAAGACTCACAGCACTGCGGGACTGGGAGGTGACCCTGCACACAGAACGCCAAAACCGCCAGTAGTCCTTAGTGACCAAAAAACTAAAGGAACCTCCTAAATGTGGGTTCTTTTACAAGTCCTGAACATGTTCTGTGAGGTCAGCAGCTCTCCAGCTGAGCTTGGCTGACACGGGCCAGCTCTCTTTGCAGAGCTGAAGCTGGTTTTCATCCAGGGAAATGGAAAAAGGACCCCAGGGAGGATGAGCTTGTTGGGGTGGGAGCTCATGGAAATCCAATGTAAACAAAAGAACAAATTTTACTGAAAATTATTTAAATCAGGAATGTATTTTGAATCCTATCTGGGCTTGTTTTAACAAGATTTAATCTTTGGAGACTAAAACTATTCAACAGCTTCTTTTTACATTTTGTCCAGAGATGACTTTCAAAGGCCATTAGAAACAAGTCCTTATTAGGGGAAGCAGTTGTGTGGTGTTGGTGAAGGATAGTGAGAAGACAAAAGATGAGAAAAACCCCTGGTCTCAAGGCAAAGAGGAGTGAACAGAGACAAGCACTGGGCAAGCCACCAGCAGGCTTAGAATGGATGGAGAGGTACCTCCAGGTACCCAAGGCACAAGGTTTGAAACACCACCCAGTGCTACAGACCCAGGTTTGGGCTGAAACCTGAATAACTGACTATTTCCCAAGTGGAACATTTTGTGTATGAGACTGTCATGACTGTTCCCCCTCGTGCACAATGAGAGTTCTCTCTTCTTTCCTGTCCTGTTAGGCTGGGCTGGATGTGACACCATCCAGCCAGGAATGTGTGGACACAGCCTGGGAAGAGAAGGGTCTCACTGGATTATCAGCACTGCCACCACTGCTGCTAATGGTTCTCACACTATTTGGAAGATAGCACTGAAAGAAAGTTTGCCAACAGAATCATAAATAACTGAGAGCTGCAGCAGAGGAGGCTGGAGGAGAACAGGGAGGATTTAACAGCTGAGCTAACACAAAGCAAACCCGGCACCGAAGCGGGCAACACAAACCACAGAGTTGCTCTGAGTTTTGTTTTTTTCCAGCTCCATGCTCTAAGTGCCATTCTCTGGGGAGTTTACATTTTTTAAGGCGAATAACTCCCCCTCATCCCCAAGGAACGGAAGGGAAAGTATTTATTTTAGGGAAAACCACATTTTAGACAGTAAATTTGAATTTTAGGCCAAATATAGGTTGATAAAATCTGAAGTGTCAGATTCCAGACACCAGCAATCCCCATTCCCCTGGCCCTAGAACTGTTTTGTGCTGCAGGAACAAGGACTAAATCCCAATGAATTCCTAGAGGAGACAACAATAACTTAGAAAGGCAAAATGGAGAACTGCATTCTGCCTATCAATTCACGTTGAATTCATATAAAACTTCCCCTTTGGTTTTATTGTATCTGGTGCTGGTTTTAATTGTCCTTTGAGAAGTTTCAGTTTCAGGCTTGAGATCTGACCTGGCACACAGATCACTTCAAGAAACAAGTAACACTGACCTTTGCCACTATGGATGTGATAGGAAACTGCCCTGGGCTCTCTCCATGGATCCCCAGTGAGCCCATCTGCAACCTGCTCTGATGATAAACCCAGCCCCAAACCAAACAGGTGTGACAGCACATCCATGAAGTCTGTATGTGTGCAGCTGCACCAACACCACAGGTGAGGAAAAAAAAAAGATGGGAAGAAAATGGATCTGCAGGAGCAAAGGGTATTTTTTCACCTCTATGCATCAACAAGTCTTATGGAAGGTGCACTGGAAAAAACAAAGCCCTAAGCATTTTTCAGCCCAAGGGAGATGAGGGAGAGGGGATGACTGTACCTGTCTGAGCAGGAAGGAGACAACGTCCGTGGACTCCCAGTAGCTGGCGTGGAAGAGGTGAGGCAGAGCCACCGTCGGGAAAGCCGTGAGGGCGTCGGGGCAGTACAGGGCGTAGTCGATCCGTTTGGTTCCCCACCACTTGGCAGCAACTACAGAAGCAAAACACTCCTTCAGACAAAGGGGGTTCACAGAAGGGGCTTCAGGGCTCTGGCTCCTTGCTCCAGGTATGCCAGGAGGCTGCTCCCGCTGCTCTGGGGGAACAAGCGACCCAGGGCTCGGTGTTTGCTCACACCAAGGGAGGAACACTCGGCCACCAGCACTGAGCTCTCCCTTGTTTAAGCAAAGAGGAAGGCACTGGAGGGCAGGTTAACTGGCTGTTAGTCCAGACCCCAGGGAAGGGGCTCAAGACTCCTGTGCAACAAGCCAAAACATAAAGACAGCAACGCATCTCCCTGGAGCTGTGGGAGGAAGGATGGGCGGGTGTGCTCTGCCCGTCTCCAGCCCTGCTTCCAACTCCTTTAGCTTTCACCAGGGAACTGCATCCAGGTATTGGCCACACTAAAGAGGACTGAATCCTGGGAATCCACAGGATGCTACAAGGCACCACAAGGCAGGGAATATGGCACGTGCTGACAGGACTGGTAGTCCCCAACAAATTCTTACTGCCCTCCTGGGCGTCGGAGATGTGCAGCCCAGCCTTCCCAGGGGCACAGCCTCTGTGGTGAACAAGAAAAGTACCTGGGAGTATTGGGACTTCATTACATGGGGGACTGAAAAATACACTGGGATTTAGTGGGGGGCAGGGATACAAACAAAACAGACAAGTTTCTCCCTCGGGGAGCCAACAGCTCACAGGCAGGTGTCTGACAGCCACCCTTCACCCCGGGACACCTCAACTGCCCTGAGCTCTGCCCACACACATCCAATCCCTGGAAATTAGCATGTCTCAGTCCAAAACCTCAGAACCCAAAGCCACGGGCTGCTTTCCAGCAAAAAGGAGTCCTCAATGCCCGGGCACTCCCGCCCGGAAAAGCAGCCAAGGAAAGAAAAGATGGAGATCAAGAGAGCAGCAGAAGAATTTTGTTTGTGTTTGCATGCAGGATGCAAGCTGGGGCTTTGACAAGGGCTTCCTCAAGCTTGGTTTGTCTCTGTGACAATGTTCCCTTTTTAAGGACTTCCAGGAAAGCTGCCAGGTTTAAGGTACAATCCAACACACCCCTCTGCAAAGGGAAATCTGGCTGATGATGAGCACAGATGCTGAACTGAAAAGATGGATCCACCAGCTCCTTCCAGAGACCTGCACAGAGCTCCCACCAGAGCAAATGCAGAGGGATGTGGATTCAGCACATCCCCACAGCCCAGCCCTAGCTGTGCCTGGTGCCAGCCCACCCTCACCCTGATAGTCCCTGCTTTTCTGAAGAGCCATGGGAAGGAGGAGCAAGGTTTGACAGATCAATGTGGCTTTTCCAGAGCTCACAGGCACCTCCTTGCAGCCACTTCTGGTTCCCTGCCTTCCACACTGACAGCTCCTGGTCATGTCCCAACTTTCATTTCTCATGCAAGTCCCCAGCTTGGGTAATTTCAGATTCTTTACAGGAAGCAGACAGGACTGACTCTTCCATGCTCAAAAGACAGCGGTGGAGGCAGAAGCGTTGTCCCCTCAGCACTGCCCAGAAGAACTCCTGCTCCTGCCAAGTTGTTAGTGGTGTAATGATGGATCTTCAGGGCAAAGTGACAGAAATGCTTGTTAAGATGTAATCAGAAACTGCAAGTGCCTCAGTGAAGCGCAGAGATTTGTTGTGAAGTTCTGTGACTACCAGATGAGAGAGGAGGCCGACAGGAGTGGATCTCTCCAGAATACCTGTCTTGATGTCCAGGTCTGGTATCCGAAGAGCACAGCCTGCAGCCCGGCTCCGTGGCCCTTTGAGCTTCCTTCCCTTGGCAGGGATTTCGTGTTTATGCTGCCTACGCCTCCTGAACGAGGTTTGGGTAGGGGATTTGTGAGGGAGGGCAAGTTGGGATAGAAGGCTAAACCCCCTACAATGATTAAGGTGTTGTTTGGTTTCTAAAAGGAAAAATAAAATATTAAAAAAAAAAAAAAAAACAAAACCAGAAATCACTTATTATTACGGCACACACTGATTTCATCCTCCACAAACCCATGGTACCAGGGGAGCTGCTCCCCTAGGGAGGCTCCTGGGAGGGAGCCGTGGTCTTGCAGTGCCCCTCCGACCTTCCTCCAGCTCTCCCTGGGGATAAGCAGGGATCACATCCAGCCCTCAGTGCCACGGCTCCACGTTACCACCACACCACGAGGCTGAGAGCAAGAGCAGCAAAGGCAGAGCCGGAGCTCGGGGGACACTCGGAGTCGAGGGAAGACTCTTCCTCCCTGATCTCAGGAACAGGCTTTGATGGCTGTGTGGAGGAATAAATTACACAAAGCAGAAGCTGCACAATGAGGGAGAGCGTGGGGAAAGCAGAGGTGAGTGTTGTGTGACCCAACCCTGCTGCAGCTCGGGACAAGATCTCTCTGTGGGACACGCCGGCCTCGGGGGCATCACCCCGGCAAAAACACCTCCCCACGAACCACCACTGTGTGCCAGCCCAGCAGCTCCCCGTGGGTGGGGAAGCAGCACAAAACAAACACCTTCTCCCCCAGGAGCTGCTTCCCAAGCAGATTCCTACTTAGCAGTGCTTGGCAGGATGTCAGCACAAGTAAAAGGACGCGCGCAGGGAGCGCGGTGTCGGCTCTGGGACACACCTTGAGCAGGAAAACCTCGTTTGTCAGAGAAGGTGTTTTAGTTCTGCTGCTGAGTGTTGCCTCAAACAGGGCAGGAGGTTACAGCAGCCCCTGAGCAGCGCCCACAGACCTTCAACAACTCATACCTGCCTCCAGGAGCATTATTAACCTTAGCAATTAATGATGGAGTGAGTAATTCACTACCCGTGCCAGGAATGTATCTCTAAATTTTTGAGACCTTCTGGGAATAGAGTTTGGGCTGAAAATTTCCTCATATGCATGGTTTTTTAGGTTTTGTTTTGGTTGTTTTTTTTTTTTGTTTGTTTGTTTGGTTTTTTTTTGTTTTGTTTTGGTTTTTTTTTTTTTTTTTTTAGTTTTCAGCCTTTTTTTGGTCTGAGTTACCAGAGGTCCACAAGGACACAGCATTCATCTCATACCTGAGCTTAAACAAAGAAGGGGCTGAGCAATTAATACAGTCTATTCTTCTCCACTTAACAAAGTCTGCTCTTCTCCACTTAACAAAGTCTGCTCTTCTCCACTGTATTAGTTAGGAAGTTATACAGGTCATAGGAAAAATAATAAATAAAAAATCCCTTTTACTCCTCATTCAGCTCTGGGAAATGGGTCATAACTGACTGGGAGCTGCCCTGCGGGCTGCAGAAGAGCTGAATTTCTAATGCAAAGTAATAAATGTTCTGTTCTGAACCAACCTGTCCTTGCCTTTCAGCGTTACAGAGGGGCTTACTCATCCCTGTTTTTGTGGGCCACATTTGAGGGATCTGCATCAAGCCACATCCTGCATTACCCATCTGGTCTCGAGTGCTGATCCTGACCAGTTCTGCACGACTTACCATGGCAGCACAGAAACATCCCTCTGGATTAACCCTCACCACACACAGCAGCCAAACGGTGCTCAGAGTCACAGTTGTCATCTTTTCTTTAACAATTCATCACCAGCAAGGTCCAACATGCATAACAGCCCTGCGTGGCCATCAAACACATCACCTGTTCTTGCAGGGGATGTGGTAACACACGGCACTGACTGGGGCAGAACCGGTTCCAAGCTTTTGGTTATGAATGGGAAGCACCCCCCGGACAGACGGACGGACAGAAGCTGCTCGGCCCGGAGCGTGCTCTGAGAGCAGAGCCTCGGAGGGGTGCAACACTTACTGTTGGCTATGTTGGAAGCAGTGTAACTGTCTGCCATTCCTGAGACCTGGCTGGCAATGCTGATCTCACTGGCTCTCCGGAAGCCCCTGAACTGAGGGGCTGAAATGGGGGTGGACAGGGACGCGTTTTCCATGAAGACGGCACCATGAGACTGAACAACATCTGCTACAAAGTTGAAACAGGGAAATCAAAATATTAGACCAACAGACAGAGGCTGGGCAAGATGAACTCGGGGGTGAGGAAGGAGGCAAACAAAGCTGGTAGGTGCAAAAACCTTTCAGAGCTGATTGGAATGGAACAGAAACACCCCACATTTCATTGGAGCTCTGGTTAGAAAAGAAAGCAAACAGCACAGCAGGCAGAGACATGTGGCTGGAGGAGCAGTCTTTGATTGGGAGAAGCAAAGTAAGTAGCTCAAAAACCAGATCCAAAGAAAAACCCAGGCAGACTTATTCAAGCAGCAATAACAAGCATGTGTCATACATACAGATGTGAATATACACAATTTTATACATTCACATCGAGACAAGATAACCAAGGGTAAGGAAAACAAAAAAAAACAACCTTAGAAAGAGGTATTTGTTTTCTTGAGATATTTAAATTTAAATGAATGTCTCCAAGATGGAAGCATTATTAAAAAGCAAAAAATCAAGAAAACATCATCATGCCTGGCAGGGACTAAATTTGGACTTGTATTTTACTGCTGAAGGACACAGCCAACACTCATTAATCTGGAGAAAGGGCTACTGAAGGGAGTCTGGTGCTGAGCACTTGTATCTCCCATCAGAGTCAGCAGATCAGGGAGTACCCAGGCTCTATGAAAACAGAGCTTTTTTGGTACAACACGCAGGTCTGGGTTCTTAAAACCCAACCTGAGGTTTACCAAGTTAGGCTGAACCCCTCAGTACATAAATACAGAAAGGAGGGTTTAAAACCATGCTCACATGGACCTTACATACGGATGGGAGGGAAAAGGACCTCGAACACTCAGGAGGGGCAAAACGAGAGATGCTGAAAGTCACGCTAAAATCTCTGCATTTCAGTTTTGTCTCTGAACAGTGCTAAGAGCACCCACCCCTCTGTGGATGCTATGAGGCCAAATTAAGTGGGATATCCCAAGCTCCTGCAGGGCAGAGGTTTGTAATGCCAGCACTGGGTGCTCACAGCAGGCAGCACCAGCGTGGCAGTAACATGCAAAAGCAAAGCAATTCATTATGGTTTTAGGGTTGCCCATCTCTGCTGCACTTGAGGAGCAGCACCTGAATTTATTCCCAGGTATCAGGCAAGAGCTATCACAAGGAATGTGAGCACATTACTCCCACACATCAACACCCTCCACCTATTCCAGCCTGTTTGGTTATCCCTGGATTTAATCCCGGCACACGGCTGACATGGGGTGTTGTTTTAGCAACTGGTTTATTTTAATATCAATCTTTTTTTTGCTTGGGGCTACTGATTTTCTCCCTCCAATCCCTCAGCTTGCAGCAGCAGCGTCTGTGCCCACACAAATCCTGCTGCAGCCGAGGGAGAGGGAACGTATGAAGCAGAAAATGTGTGGCTAAGTGTCAGTAAAAGAGTTCTGTTCTCTGCAGGGAAAATCAGGCCACAAGCTGCTCTGTGTAAAAGCTTTGTGGACTGTGAGATCTGAGCCTTAGCGGGAGCCTGACCTGCTGATGAGCTGCACACAGAGCCCACGTTGTGCCTGAAAGGCCCTTAGCAGCATCACTTTCCCAGCACTTTCCCCCTCTTTCCACCTTGCCTCGAGCTGCTGGCTGTCAAGGCTGTGAGCAGGATCCACAACCCAGCCAGTCCCACCAGGCCAGCGCTGTTTTCTGACTCTACAAAGCACCAGCACGAGCAAGAAGAGGCAAGCCAAGTGGAAAACAGGAGCTGCACTGCACCCCACAAAGGTCTCAAGGGTAAAGGGTCTCATTCCCTTTGCTGGGGGACCTGGAACAACCCTCTCTTCTCTGATCACCCCTCCCTCTCCATTCCCTTGCCTATGAGATGCTCCTGTGCTCCTGCTCCTGTGTCACCAAACGGGTGCCCCAACACAGGTGATGATCATCACCTTCCCTGAGTCTCCTCAGATGTGAGGAGAGGTTTGGCTTTGTCTGTGTCAGGAATAATGCCAGATTCAGGTCTGACCACCAGAGAAACCTGAACTTCTTCCCCTGCTTTAACCTAAAGCACCTGTGGCTTGAATTAAGAAGACAAGTTCAAGAGTGCTACAGGAGAAAAGGCTGGGCCCAAAGGGGCCTGCCTGGGGTGGTCACAGCTTTGACTCCACCAGTTCATCTTCACTTAGCTCTGCCTGAACTTCAACTCCTTTTTGAGAACCCAGAAAGTGAATAAAGAAAGAAACAGTGAGCTTTCAGACCTGGTCTTTTTTTAGCCAATCTTGTTTTCCTGGGCTGACCAGGGATTTTGGAATATAGTGAGTTTGCAGCAAAAGCACCCAACCTCAGCAGCCCTTCAGCCCCATCCTGGTGCCACCAGAGGAACAATTCCCACTCCTGTTAAGCCTGAGCTGTTTCAGCATTGCTGAACCATTCAGTTCACACTGCCTGTGTTGGTGGCAGGAGTCTGCTCTGAGGGGACAAGAAACAACCTGACAGCAGTGCCCCCCTGCTCCTGCCCACTCAGGGTGCTCTTGTGCTTCTCCCTTTCCCCAAGCTACACACCCTCTGTCCCTGAGAAAGGGCAGTTTCTGAGAAAAACAAAGGCCAGGAAAAGGCAGGGTGGGAAATGTGGAGAAAAACCTGTTTTATGCATTACATCCCACTCAGAAAAGCTTCCTCCACACCAAAGCTGCAGTGACAGCAACTTCCAAAGAAAATCCTGAGACCTGACTCGCAGAAAAAAACCCACAAAGCTAACAGCATATTTCCTGAATTTGTGTATTCCCTGCATCATGTCTCTTGTGCAGCAATTCTGAAACCAAAGGGGCTTTCTTGGGGAGTGTGGTGACCAGGGTAGGATGTCACAGATGCTGCCACAGCCAGACCCCAGCACCTGCAGCCAGGTGTTCCTAACAGGAGCCATGGGAAGCCTCCTGCACCCCAGAGGTGCATCCCCAGCCACAGCTCAGGTCCTGAGAGCCACGGGGAGGTTTTCCAGGCAAGCCCAGAGGGAAGCCAGGAGGTCCAGCAGCAGCAAGACCTTTATCAAGATGAGCTGTTCCTCTGTCACTCAGTGAGGACAGAGGTGCCCTTGTCTACTGCACTTTGTCCTGTGACTCAGGGCTGACTCAGGGCCACTGGACCAGAGTGAGGAAGAGGAGCCTGGCTGGAGCAGTGCCCTGAGCACCCTCCCAGCAAAGCACCTGCTGCTGCTGGAACCACAGGGCACAAGCCATGCCACGGCCCAAGGTTTAACTGCACTTCCAGGGGAGTGGAAATGGGAAGCCAAATCACTTTTTTTTGTTTTGGCCTACCTATGAATCTTTAATACTCATTTTGGTGCTGTGCTCTTTCACTTTTGGACTCATTTATCAATGTTCTTATAAGGGAACAGCCCTGAGCCATCCTCTCAGGTAAGTCCTTGGGGTACCTGAAAGACAGAATTTGGTATGTGCTATTTGGAGACTGAGCTATTGCACCAAAGCAGGAAATACTGAAAGCCATCAAAAAATACGTACAGGTCAATAAAAACAAAAAGATTAAAAACCACAGAAAAGCCAGGCAGCTGCTCAGCACAGGCCAGGCCCTGCTCACACTGGAGTCACTGGTCAGTGCTGGGCACTCTGCAGTCACTACCCTGAGATCAAGAGCAACAGATTTCTGCTGTCCACAAGTTTTGCTGATTTTGGAAATCTCCTGCAGTCCAGTGGCTGAATTGGGGTTCAGCAACTCACATCAAGAACTGCTTGGACACATTGTGCTCTTGACCCACGATGTAAAAAACAGAGAATCACACAATCCTGTAACGGTTTGGGTTGGAAGGGACCTTGAAGACCATCTAATCCCAATCCCCTGCCATGGGCAAGGGATGCTACGACAAACTCTGTCCTGACCACAGGCAGCATCAGCTCACAGTGAAATGGCATTTCACCAGGGACCTCCAAAGTGATTGATTAATAGCACCAGATCCTTTCCCTCTGCTTTACCACAGACCCTCACAGCACAGGCAACATGGCAACTGCACACCTAAAAATCCTCTCCACCTCCAGGAGACAGAGGAGAGACCACGGGGAAAACTCGGCGATGTTGCCATCCTGTATGACCACATAAGAGCCCAAACTGCTCAGGGACAGTGAGGGTCAGCTTGTTAAAGACAAACAGGGCAGCAGAACCCAGCTCTCAATGCAAAACACCGAGAAAGGAACGAGAACGGGCAAGTGAGACACGTGGGGAAGAAAAAAAACAGAAAAAAGGCAAATCTCATCAAAATTGCAGATGTAGCACCAGCCACAATCAGAATAAATGAGGCCATGCAGCACTGATGATGGAAAATAAGGCAAAACAAAGGCATCAAACTTTGCTTTTAAGGCGGGAGACAAGAAATTAATTTAAATAACCAACACGCAGAGCCACGCTGGGGTCTGAAAGCCTCAGTGCTGTGCTCAGCAGAGCCACAAGTGTCCAAACAAGAAATACTCCAAGGGACAAAATCTGGTGTGACATGGACATCAACTGGAGTTCTGGGCACAGTGATTTGTGGCTGCTGGGGAGCTGCACACTGCAGGATACCCTTTCCCAAGGGATCCTGGCCTTGGTGAGCACCACACGAGCAGGGCCAGCAGGGATTGTCTCAGCAGATTGTCTCTGCTCTTTCCAGCAGCACAGAGCAAACCAGTCCGTGCATGGCAGCAGCTCCCCTCCAGCATCTACACCTGAATGGGACAGAGTTTATAACCCCAAGCCCCTTTTCCTCAGTGGCTCTCCCAGAGCCAGGTGTGATCCCCAGTGGTGATTTTGTGTGGCACAGCCTGAGACACAGCACGGAGATTTCAACTCCAGGAGGCAACAGTGTGATCTCCAAGAAAGGACCCCAAGAACCCAACACCACAGACAATACAAAAGTGTAGATTACACACACTCAGCACAACCAGCACTTTTATTGGAAACATCTTGCCAATTCAGTACGGGAACGGGGATACTTGTTTCCATGAAGCTGTCCTGGTGCTGGAGAGCACCCAGAGGGCTACTTTCCATGAGGAGGATGGGATTGTTCTGGATTGTCTCAACTAGAAGCAGATGGGGAAAAAAAAAAAACATAACAAAAGGACAAAGAACAACAGACATGCGGCCACAAAGTGTTAAACATACAAACAGTTACACCCCAGCACTTAATTATGAGTCTTCAATGAACAGACAACCTTCAAATAGAGTAAAAGAAACAAAATGGGTGATTTCCAAACAGACCAACATCAGAGATTAACTGGGAGCAGAGGAGAACACAACGATGGCATTTCAACAACAAAAGGGAGGCATCTTCACCCCCTTCTGAGCCAAATCCATAAATACACAGCAGATCCAGAGAAATCTTTTTTACTGTGAGTGGAAAAATATGCTGTAAGGGAAGAATCAGACTCACAGCCTACACAGTGCAAAGCACAGGAGTAAGCAGGGATGTGAGTTTGATTTTACTCTCCAAGTTGAAATGAAACAGGGACCAGCATTTAGTACAGATGGGAAAATGGGGGGAAAAAACAGCCTGAGAGGCTTTCTGAACGGTGGACTCCCAAAAAAGCTACCTGCATGAGGAGATGTGCACAAGCAGTGTTACACAAGGTTTTGTTCAAAACCAATTATAACTGAGCACCTGAATTTTACGTGATCAGCAAAACATACAGCTTATTATAGCAGCAATTAACTTTTCTGGAGTGCCCTCCAGTGAACACTAACTTCAGGAGCAGCTTGGTGAATCATGGTTAGTCCTTCTGGGTAATGTGTCCATCACAATGTGGACTCTAATGGAAAGGAATGGCCTGTTACTTTCTGATAAGCAAATGAAGAGGCTTTGTCTTACAGGAAAAAGAGAATTTAAAGCTGGTTTTTGTCAGTTTTATTCATCAAGGCAGAGCAGCATCTCTTAAATTAACAAGGCTCAGACCTGGAGGTTTTGCAATCACTCTGCCCTTCTCATAGGAGAGCTAATTGCTGTTGAACTTCACTGCATAGCAAGTGTCTCTCCAAACACAGCCAACTCAAGGTCCAGGGAGGCTCTAATATTCCTGCTGCTGTCCACAATGATAACCAGAACACAGGTTTAGTGTCAATGGGGCCTCTACCTCTGGGTTCAGTGACAACAGGGGCTCTGGAATGTATTTAAGAGAAAGAAGGTAAGAAGTTTAGCTGCATTTTTTTTTTTTTTAGTAAAAAGCCCCTTGCAGCTGATACCTAGAATACACCCAAAAAGCAAATTGCTCTTCAAGTTGCTATAGATTCCCTGAGCTGTTGTAACTGGCCTGGGTACAAACGCAGCTGTGGGTGGATCCATTTTTAAAAAGTGTTGCAGCAAGATCTTGGCTAAATTTGACAAGTGAGTGGGGCCTGCAGAAAGCATTTTATTCACTTCATTAAACATGGGGCTTAGTTTGTGCCCATCTAACAAATCAAGCCTCTAGACTGAGCAATTACAATACTTGGAGACACTGATACATAGAGAAGGCCACTTCTTTGGATTTTCAACATTAAAATGATGCAGAGGATCACCAGAATTATCCAGCTCTAGTTACACAGTCTTCTTCATTTAGTCCTGCACGATTCAAATATCAAGACAAATGGAATGCAATCAAGTAAATCATCTCATCATCTCACTGTAGACTCTGCTCCCTCCAGTCTCCTCTGGCCCTCCAAGTCCTAAATTCTGCCAACTCAATTGTGTTTCATTCACTCTCAATCACCAGCACCATTCTGGGTGTAAAACAGAAACCTTTACAGAGAGGTCACCACCTCATGACCCTCAGCAGCTGGAGGTCCTTGTGTGACAAACAGAGGGCACACAGGACACAAGGCACTGATTTCACTGGAAGAAAATTCCTTTTCTGGTAAATCAGGAACAATCTAACGCTACAGGGCCAGTTCTCCTCCTCACCATTTCTAATTGTGTTGATAACTTCATGTGCCATGTGGCTGTAACCCTTTAACAGCTACTGTGGATCCAGAGGGACTCACCCAAAACAGCAGAGTTGCCATCGCCCAGCGGGAACCTCTGGTACCGGGGAATATTGAAGGGGGGCAAAAGGTAAAACTTCCTCTCCAAAAGAGGCTCGAGGCGTGAAGCAGATGGGTCTGCAGGGTGGAACAGGTTATAGACCTGCTGACAAGCTGGTCTGAGCTGAAAGACTAAAAAGACAAAAGAAAAAAAATCCCTCAAGTATCAAAATATCGCTTATAAGAATATTGTAGATATTTGTATCTAAAAAGGACAAGTGCCAGGTTACAAAACTGCAGAAGATTTATCATCTCTCTCATCTCCTAGTTTAGTCAGCTGAAACAATTTATTTCCATGTTTACAGACTCAAGAATTGCCCAGCGCTTTTCACGTTCGGAAATGCTGTAATCGGTGGTGCACAGAGCACAGGGAGATCTGCTTCTTTACGGTGCAATAAACGTGATACAGAAATGTTTGGGTTTAACCAGACTCCTGCAAGCGCAGCAGGAGGTGCTTACACCACCCACCAAGGGAGCAGTCTGCACCAGGACTTACTGTCAAGAGCTGGAATTACAGTTTTCCGCAGCGCAAGCACCAGACCCAAGGGAGAACCAAAGAGGAAGAAGTCTGTGATCTCAAAGTCAAACTTCCCAATATTTCCTCCATCCAGCATCGTGGAGCTGCTGGATCGCCTGGATGTGGGGTCGTTTCTCAGGACACTGGAGTGTAAACTGGGACAAGAACAGAAAATAAAGTCTCAATTATATTCTTACTGTGTTTTCATAATTAAAGCCTGGATTAGTGATTGACAGTGGATATAATTTCTATCTCTTCAATGAGGGAACTGTGCTAATCAACCCACAGTGACCCCACTGTACTGGCATCATTAAATGTAACAATCCAAGCTTCAGGTGAGTTCATTCACACACCATCTCCTCAAAATGTTTTTTCTTTAAGGAGTCAAAATCGTGGTTGCTGCTACTATATAGAACATGTCCAGCTTTTCCTCCCTCTTTCAGGTGTCAAATCTGTTTGCAAAATTCCACCTCTGTGCTGTGCAGGCTGGGCAATGCACAGGTTTAACACAGAGATTTAAATTCACATTTTCCTTGGACACTGAAGAAGAAGCAGCAGGACTGCTTAGGTGAAAATCCTGTGAATCCACCCCCATGTTAGGGAGAGTTGCTTCTTTGCAGTCTAAATCTGGGAAAATGAAATGACAGATGTGTAACACTGATAACCTGGTTGACAAAAGGCTTTCTGAGATGCTTCTGTTCCCACTCAAAAGCACGAAGCTGCATATTCCTTTGCTGTCCACGTTGTGCAGATTCCAGTGGCAGCTGTAGTGGGTTATCTCATTATAATCAGAAGCAGAGAGTTGAAGGCAGTACCAGCAGTGTCTTAAGAGGGTGTTTGCAAACACTTAAAAAAGCATCAGAACAGGTTCTATAAAACATGTAGGAGAAATGGATACCATAAGAGATGGGTTGGATAAAGGGTTTACTGGCCTGGAGTTGGGAATGATGCAGATCCAACAGTCTCCTGCCAGCTCTGTGGCCCCAAAACAAAACCCCAGGTGGTGACCAGTATTTGTCACATCCTCATGTGCAGCAGCTCCAGCTCATCAAGGCTACTTCTGAGGACAGTGACAGCCCAGCACTGCTGTGGTCCCAAAACAGGGCTGTTCCCACCACCCTCAGCACAGAGCAGTTGCTCACAGACCCCTCAGACACAGCCACAGCCCGGGAGCAGCTGCAAATGCTCACATTTCTGGGGAAGAAAACCGGGTTTCAGGCAGACTTTGCTTTCCTAAGGAATAATCCCAGAGACAGCTCCTGTGCTGAACGCCGTTCCCAGAGGATGCCGAACCTCCGCCTGCTCCTGCTGCGCTGTCGTGTTCCCTCTGGAGCTGCACACACGCACATGCACGGCTCTGCTCTCCCGCTTCCCAGGCAGGCAATGATAAGTTACTTATGCCAGACACACACACATCACAGGGAGTCAAAACAGTGGTGTCAAAAACGGGAGGAACGGGAGGTTACAGCAGTGACAGCTCAAACGAGCCTGTTCCTGTTTCTGTGATGCAGACGAGGCTGCCTGAGATCAGAGAGCCGAGCTGCACAGCCCTGAAACAGCTCTGAGAACAAGCCACCTTTGGTGGAGCTACAACTGCTTTAGCTAACAAGATGCAACGCAGCGAGTTTGCTGCGTGTGAGGAATGCAAAGTCATTTAGAAGACGCTCACTTTCGCTGGAGGCAGGGTGACAGCGACGGGATTCCAACAAAGGCTCCAGAGGAAAAGCTATCCCCGTGGCAGGATGGGTGCAGGGGTGTTTGGTGTATTCCACACAGCTTCCCTCAGCATCTCTTCGTGGGGAAGGGAAGAAGCAGAGCAGGCACAGCACGGAGCAATTTGGGCATCTTCACTCCTTCTGCCGGGAACTTGGTATCGTCTTTTCAGCAATCAAAAGAAATGAGAGCCAAGGGGAACTCTGGATCAGTCATGCTCCAAGCAACCTGCAGTGCCCTGTTCTCCCTTTAAAGAGCAGCAGATGTACTGTGTGCATTAATTAAACAGGAACTTATGGATTTCTGAAGCAAATCAACTCATTTACAATAATACAAGTACGGCACAGACAGAAATAATGT
The DNA here is from genome assembly GCF_026979565.1 of Vidua chalybeata. NCBI lineage: Eukaryota > Metazoa > Chordata > Aves > Passeriformes > Viduidae > Vidua > Vidua chalybeata. The sequence continues at coordinate 2,730,520 of NC_071547.1, read as the reverse complement.
AGTTGTGCAGAAGGACTGAATTTAAAAATAAATGTGTGATTGTAATCTCCAGATGCTGCTCTGGCTTGCTGGGCATTATCCCAGAGAAGTGGGTAGGTCTGATACATGAATAAAAATGAGTGTCTTTGGCACAGGCTGAGATCTGCAGTGGGCACGGACAGAAAGGTCCCTGTGTGCCAGGCTGCCCGTCTGCCGAGCCCTGGAGGAAAACTTGGCTCTGTTCTGCCAACCTCCTGCTCGAAGCCACGTCACACCAGGGCTTGGTTTCTGCATGGGAAAAATCATTCCTTGATGGCAGAGGCCAATGGGCATTCTGCTGGTGCTGGCTGGGAGAACAAGGTCCAGGGATGGGTGTGGGAGTGACGTCCTGCTGACATGCAGGAGGGGATGAGTGAATCCCTGCTCCCCAGCCTCCCCTGCACCAGGGATGAGTGAATCCCTGCTCCCCAGCCTCCCCTGCACCAGGGATGAGTGAATCCCTGCTTCCCAGCCTCTCCTGTACCAGGGATGAGTGAATCCCTGCTTCCCAGCCTCTCCTGTACCAGGGATGAGTGAATCCCTGCTTCCCAGCCTCTCCTGTACCAGGGATGAGGAGAATCCCTGCTTCCCAGCCTCTCCTGCACCAGGGATGGGGAGAATCCCTGCTTCCCAGCCTCTCCTGTACCAGGGATGAGGACAATCCCTGCTTCCCAGCCTCCCCTGCACCACAGAGCTGAGTGAGAGACATGCAGAGAGAACTCCTACTGCAGCTTCAACCTGCCCCTTTCCCTGAGGGAATCCTGGTCTTGAGTTCTGGGAAGAGACTAATTTTTAGCCCAAGGTCTAAAGGGAGGTTTAAGAACACATAGAACTCTTAAGAAGTAAAGATGCACCAATCTGTCACCCCACTGAATCCTGATAGCTCTTGCCAGGGACTCACAAGTGCTGCATGTTGGGTGCAGGCAGAGCCCTTCAGGAAGGAGCAGCAGAAAGCTATTTGGAACAACAAAATGAATAATCCATTATCCATATCAGGCCCAGCACTTACTCTAAAATAGGTGTAAAAATGCATCAAGATTCCAGCCTGATTTCCTTAACTGAGTCTGTGCCCCTGAGGTCAATAACAAGGAAGAAAATCAGCACATTTTTGCACAACTCATATTTTCCCTGTAATACAGGAGACTGTTTTGAGGAGGCATGAACTGCCTTTTATTAACCTGCTGGAAATAGCCAAGAACCTCACTGTGGATTTTGTAAATGCAGCTGTCTTTCTGAATATCCTATCTCTGTGCACCAACAACATTCACTTCGATACCTTCTCTCTCCATAAATCACTCACCAAAGGGCCCTGACATGGCAGGACAACACAGATCCCTGTGCTAAAACAATGACTCCAAGTAGTGATGGAGAGGGACAAATGCAGGGGAAGCCTTCAACTCAGCACAGGGCAAGAGGAACAGCCTTGGCTGCAGCTGCAATGCAGATAATGGGGTTTGCTGTGGGGGACACTGCTCCCCAGTTCCTGAGAGAGAAGTGGGATTAAGAGCATATTTACTGCAGTTCCTCCAGGTCTGCAGGAGAAAAAGCTCTGGGCTGTCCGTTTCCAGAGGCTGAAGAAGAAGATTCAGTCAGAAAAATCCTCTGGGTTTACAGAAATAATCCCTGAATGACCAGTGGCCATGGGCAGACTGCTGTGAAAATTCCATGGGTTATGTGAACAGACACATTTCTGAATATCCATTTGAGAAAGCTTAAAAATGTGATACTGGGGGCTTCAACAGTGACTAACAAATTTGAAACATGTCCTTGGTGCAATGAAGCAGCCCTGGCAGGGCACAGAATAACTCAAAATCAGGTTTCAGAGATGCTTTAAAATTAATACAACGCTGGGTTCCCTTACACGATTTCTCCATTTGCTTCTGACCTCCATCCCACACTTGGAGCACAGCAGAGCAGCAGCTCCTGACTGCCTTGGCTGTCACACAACAGCTCAAAGGGCTTCTTGCCATTGCACCACTGATGCAGTAGAGAAGCTGGATTCTCTCAGTGCCACTCAGCAAGAAAGCTGTTAATTTTTTTTTTTTTTTGCATATACAACACGCTGAAATCGATAACCCTCTAATCTAAATTGTTTTCCTACACCTTGCTTATCATAGGATGACAAAGCAAGACTCAGATTCCACAGATACACAAACCTCAGCTCCAGGACACTGCTGGATCTGTTCCTTCCAAATCTTAAATCTTACCTTGAAAGAAAGGCTTGATGCTGCTTTATCGTGTCCAGTTCATAGGTGGATGAATCACTCCTTTTTCGTGGCAGCTGCTTCTTTGGATCTTCTCCATTGCTACGAGGAATATCAATGTTGCTCCTGCTGAGGTGTCTGCTGGCTTCCAGATTAGAGCCACTGGAACAGTGGCTGTTGTTCACCGTTATTCCAGGAGACAGAAGGTCGGTATCCTGGGATTTGAAATGTATGGGTTTAGCTGAATTAAGAATACACCCACATTGTAACACCTCCCTCCCATCCTCCTTTCCCCATTTACCCCAAGATCCAGTTGAGGCCAGTACAGAATCTCAGGCTCAATCACTCTCTAAAGTGTGGGTGATGCTTCACACCAGAGGGTGAAACATCCCTGCTCAGAGCAAACACACCCAAACTGACACCCATATTCACCTTCAGACATGTCTGCCACTGGTAAGGAACAGAGTGTTTGCTGTTTGAGGAGATCCTTACTAAAACCAGGGTCTGTGGAGGAAGTGGGAGCCAGCATTACCTGGACGCTCACGACGCTCCCTCGCCGACTGCTGTTCTGGCTCTCGGACACCGTCTGGTTGCTGTAGCATAAGGCATCAAATCCCAGGATCCCTCCAACACAGTCCCCTACCAAGCAGACCTGAGACCGGAAACAGAAGCAGGGAGGACAGGGAGGAGGAATAAAAAGGAAATTTTACAAAAAAGCCCCTTGACTTCAGTTCAGAACTAGCAGTTGGAGAGAGCGCTGGATTACAGCTGGAGAAGCTGGAGAGACAGGATGCCCAGTGCCTTCACCAGTAGAACTGCTCAGCCAGTGAAATCCATCACTGCCTGCAGACTCCCATCCTCTCACACAGCTCAGCTGTCCTGGCTGCCCCCACCAGCCAACTGGAGCAACAGGACAGCAATACAGAGCCCTGATCCTGGTGCTAACTGCAGAAACCAAGTTGGATCCCCCTTGCCAGCTGCCTGTGCTACCTCAGGGAGGCTTCTGCCCATTTGTATCCCAAGGGGATGGCAGTGTTCTGCCTCCAAGGGTATGAGCAGACAGGCAGAGTAAAGGAGAGGGAAGGAGAGGGCTGTCTGGGAAGAAGCTCAGGGTGGATAAACCACATGACAGCAGTGCAGTGTGACAGCTCCTCTAATTTCTCTGCCCTCGTGGGGCTGGGGAGTCACTTTGCTCAGAGGTGTGAGGCTCAGTTGTGCTCTTTATGGGGTGCAGCAGCTGCACAGTCTCAAAAAATAAACCCATGGGTGCAACAGCTCCAGCACGAGCTGCTGAAGGTCCTTTAAAGCCAGGAATGCTTAAACAGCCTTGGTTTGCAATGGGGACAAGACCATGTTTAGTAACAAAGGCAACATTCCTGCTCAGGCAAGGTGTGTCACACTGAAACCTGATTAACTTCACAGCTTTGGAGCTTCATTTCTGAACACAAACTCAAGCTTTCCTTCGAATCCCAACGGCTCAGGACAGCATCCAAGCAATAATCTCTCCCTCTCAGAAAGAAAGAAATGGAAAGCACAACACTTCCTTATTGCAGCCCAGCACTGTCATATTTCCATCCCTCCTGAGAGATTTACGGCAAAGAGAGTTTCAGAAGGAAATTGCTTCACTTGTTCTTCCTCTGGCTGTGGCCTGAGCAGCCCCTGGCTCACCTGGCCATTGAAGGAGGTGCCCTCCTGGGATTTGATGAACTCACTGTAGGCCTGGTTGGCTCTGACAATGACAGTGGCCACGGCTTCTTGGTACTGCGGGGAGGACGTGGCGAGCAGGGGGAGTGCAGCGAGGGGAATGTGATCCTGGCTGTTGGACAGGCAGCCCTCGTCATAACTGTATGGGCTGAGGCTGCAGAAGGCAAGAGACAGTGGGAATATGGGGAAAACAACTTGCAGGCAGTACAGTCAAGTGCTGTGGTTCATAAAAAAGAGCCTCAAGACAGAAAGGCCATTTAGTCCTCTGTGAATGGGTGAGAGCGTAATCAATCTTTCCCTCCCATCAAACGTAAATCTTCAAGGACAACATACTTACACTGACAGAACAACCTCCAGACAAGGAATTAAATCCTTAGTATTTATTGGATTAATTAGAATAAATCAATCCCAGAGCTCGTGCTGCACGATTACTGTATTCACTGCAGCTAAGTATGAAATCGAGATTGAATGCCTGGCTGGTACATTAATAAATGCATTCTCAAAGCACGGTCAGAGCTCCCAGTGCTCATCTCAGGGAAACAAATAAAACAAAACAAACCCCCAAAAACCCCCACCCCATGACAAAACAGCATCAGCTTACCTGGACACCAGGGAAAATGCTTCGGAGCAGATGGCTGGGCAAGGGACAAGTTTGATGGCAATGTGTCCCAGAGCAGCTGGGTAGTGCACCCTCATCACCGTGTCAAACACGGTCGTGATGGTGTTGACATCCCCTTGCTTGGAGCTCTGGTCTCCACTTCCTGAGTCCAGGATGTTCCCTCCATGGAGGACCAAGAGGAGGACATGGATTTTACTTGGCTGCATTAATGGCTGCACTGATTCATCCTAGGTGGGGATGGAAGAGAGCACACAGAAATGCTCATTTTTCGAAGGGGTGGGACTTGTGCTTAATTTATGGCAAATTAATTTATGGCAAAGGCCATTAGATACACCACAATACAATGCTAAAAACCCGAGTGCTCCTTCCAGGTCTCTTAGCCTACACTTGTGCATGCACAAATGCACGCACAGCCTCAGTGTGACTTGTCAGAAACAGAAGGAATGCTGAAAGTAAAAAAAAAAAACTGCATAAAATTGTATCCAGGTAAAACATGGCAGCAGTGAAGACATCCTTGTGTATATTAGGGTGGAAAAATACAGAAATAAGAGATGGGTGAAGCAGTTGGCAGTGAAACACATTCAGCAAAATTAAGAAATGAGATCAAACAGGTCAGCAAGTGGCAAGTTACTGAGAGGTTGTGGGAAGATCAGTCATTGCATGTTTGCCTAACACAGAAGTTATAAATAAGACTTCAGATTTGCTTAAACTGTTGCAAGAGAGGAACTGAAAAGAAAAAAGTTGATGACCCCATAACCCAAGGAATGGCCAGCATATGGCTGGGAGACTGCTGCATGAACACAGAGAGGGATTTTAATTTGGCTGTCCAGGTGATTTGCTTATTGTGCTGACCCAATTCCTTGCCTAAACAGACAGGCTGTAATTTGGGGGAAGGAGGGCATTGTATCCTTATCATTAATGCCCTGCCAGATAAGCCCAATCCTGATGCCCCAGGCAGGTACAAGAGCATCCATGTGCACATAGTGTAACACAACAGAGCAGTAAATATTTTTAATATCTGTGTGCTACCAGGGCTTTCAGTGTTTACAGCTCCCACACGGACTCAAATCCTCCATCCCACACCTGTGAGATCTGTGCAAACCCTTCTGTACCTGACCCCTGTGCTAGCAGAGACAACATCTGAGAACAGCCTGAGCAACTCCCTGCTGCCAGTGAGAGGGGGTAAGGAAAGGAGGGAGGGCAGCAGTGTTTTCCATTTGGCAAATTGTTCTAATTCTAGCATTTTCAGTCACCTGTTGTCCTTTGAGCAGTGATTGAGTCCCTGACAGACCTGCTGGTGGGAGGAAAGCATGCCCAGGCACACATTAGCAGCCTAACAACTAGATCACATTTTTGCCAGATAATGTTAAAGCTTGTCTTACTACACAGCCCACCAGAAGTATTAAAATTCTCATCCAAGGCTGTAATAACGATTTTTCCAGACCTCCTGCATAAGAGTGGCCTTGAATTATTTAGCACCATTCCACTGTATTCATGCCTGCCCTTCAAACCTTCTCTGACTCCAGTTTTAGCACCTGCACAGTGAACCTTTCCCTGGGTGGAGGCACAGGAGGAGCTCTCAAAGTGTCTCAGCACCTCTTCTGCTTCCTGACAAGGATTTTAAGTGTTCATTTGGAGAACAACATGAGTCACCAAGCTCAGGTCATGCAGAAGTTTATCAGCAGTGATTTGGAGGCACCTTTCAGTTCATTACCCTCTGCTCTGAAGGAAGTGGGGAACTGTTGATCACTTTAAGGGTGGAGGTAACTATTTAGAACTTCCTTGTAAGATCTGGAGCCTCTTAAAACACCTAAATCCTGAACCACCTTCAAGTGAGGGAAGCTTTTAACCTGAAAATCATTGCAATTGGTGGCACAGGAATTTCATACTGTTTTAGCAGACAGCTTGTGAACAACTACAAATAACTGTCTTTTTCATCTTGCTTTGAAGTCTGTTCTTTTTCTAAAATGAAGGCAGAAACAGGAGGGGGTTGAGTTTGCACAGCCCTCTGAGGAAGACTAGTTTCCCACACCATCTTGAGCTCCAAGAGAAATCTTAGGGCTGTGACTTGCTTATTTTGAGGTGGCCAGAGCTGTTCCCCTCCCAGCCACCCATTCTCCTCATGACCCTTGGACTCTCGGTCTATTATGGAAAAGCCAAACCACCATAAACTTAGAGCCTGGCACAGGCAATAATTCCAAAACTCATGATCTTTGATGGACCACTCAGACACAATGCAGGCACTCTGCAAAGCAGCTGCACCACCTCTGCAGCACAGACAGGCAGCTGCTGAAGGGCAGGATGAGAACAGCCAGCCTGGGGTGTCTGACCAGGACTCTGAACTGCAGAAAGCTGGGCTGGCTCAGTGTGGTGTTATTTATTTATTTTTTTGCCCAGAGTACTGACACAGGCTGTGCTATAACTGGATTCCAAACACGACTCTGAGCAGCTCCATGCTGTGGGCTACAGCTGAGTGCTGTCCTTTGCACCTTGGTGCTGCAGGAACGTGTTCTCCCACTCCCACACCCACACCCGCTCATCTGGCATTTCAGGATAGCTCTGCCCTCGAGCTGCTCTGATCCCCACAGGATTGCCAGTTTTTTTCCAGCTAGATACCTGATGCTGCCTGCAAACTACACAGCATTTTCCATATGATGTTCCAAAGATGGGTGAAAAATCCCTTAAATCGGAATTACAGAAGGACACACACAGGTGTTACAGGGGCTCAGCAGCACATGGAGACAAGACACTGCTCACAGCAAAGGGACCCATTTATCCCACACAGAGACATTCCAGCAGCAAAGGATCTCTCTACAAGAAGCCAAAGCACTCACCTCGATGATGCTGAGCCTCTCCACGCTGGAGCCAATGTGGTACTCTGCTGATGTCTCCTGGTACAAGTCACCTGGAAGCACAGAGGTGTAAAATGTCAGCACTGCCAGATGCTCTTTGGCAAAGACATTCTTCCATAAAGACACTGCTTGTTCCAATGCCTCACATCTCCTTCATTATTTCATCAAATCATCCTCTCCCTCCTTCCTGCCTCCTTCCACCTGAGAAGCCTGGGCACTGCTGGGTCATTTATTTTCCAGCAATTTCTCCTAACCTGGGTAAGAGCTGAGGACATTAGTGAGCTCTTCTCTCATTACAGAGATCTGGTACTGCTGCTTTATTAAGGATGGCAACAATGGGAAATCCCTGCACGACTGTCAGAAATGATTGGTTTGTGGGAAAATAAAAGGAATTGCTTGAACTACGCTGGGGAGTAGAGATCTGATGTATTCCTACATCTGTGCCTACACAGACTGACTTTGTAGAAAAAGCCTGAGTGTCACCTTCCACCGTGAATCGCTCTGGCTGAGGAGCTACAGCTTCCTTTCACCATTTCATAATGATGAGCAGAAAATAAAACTGAGGCAGATACAGTCAGGAACAAAGGACGGAGCAAAAGGAAAGAAGAGCCAGGAGAAATTCAAGGCATTTGAGACAGAGCTGGGATATTTCATCATTATATGAGAGAATCCTGGCTGTCACACAAAGGAGCCGAACCAATGTGGAAAATAAAAGAGAATCAAAAGCTATCCCAGCTCCCACTGAGCAAATCTTTTCCAGCAGCACTGGGCAGTCATTTTTATGCTCTGTCTCGGCTTCTCCCTTTGTGAGATGAGGATAACAAGTTTTACCTTGTTCACAATGAGGCTGTGACAATTGCCTGGAAATACTGTAAAATAGCACATGCAGTTTGTACTTGGAAAAGAATTACCCTGGACATCATCGCATTCGGGGGTTTCAATTTTATCCATCAGATCGTTGGAACTCCATTTGGTTATTTCTTTCGGGAACATTTCCTCGTTGTCAGACAAGTCCTCTTTAAAAAACAGATTTTTTGAGAGTCACAAACACAAAAATATGTATACAGAAAAGAGAAAAATCCAGAATTCTAAATAAAACCCACAGCTCTGTGCAATCTATACACACTTGGATAGCTTAAGTCAAAATAAACCATATACTTTATCAGTTTTTGTTATATAGAAACCAAAGCGCCTTTTGAAAAGTAAACAAAATGTTTTAGTTGCATGATTTAAACAAACAAAACTCCTAAAACATGGAAAGAAGTAATCTGGATTTTTAATGGTACCATGTTTGGCCTTTGCCTTGCCATGCTCTCTGATGGTGCCAAAAGCAGCCAGAATGCTCCAGCACAGGAGAGGACAAAGCAAGGATTCCCACTGGGATCCTCCCAGCCCTGTTTGAGAGCTGTGGGATAGGGACAAGGATCACTGCTGCTCACAGGACCAAACAGCTAAAAAGGCAGAAGTAATAAAGGGAATGTGAACTCCCCAGGCTGATTTCCTCAGGAGATGAGACACACATGGATCTGCCTTTTCCTGCCTATCTCAGTATCTTCCAAATCCCCTGGCTGAGTTCAACTATAGTCAACAAAGAATAAGGGTCCCAAAAATATCATGTTCTTAGAAGTGTAATTGAAAGAAAGAGACATACGAAGGGGACCTCTCTTTTCTCTCTCTCTGCCTTTTTCTTCCATTGAGGATGCATCTTTTGCTGCTATGATGGTTAAGTGCTTTCTAATTTATTTATACCTCTGTGCTTAGTATGTCTTTCCTGAAAATTTTGGGCTTGTAAATTTAATAAAGATTTACAAACGTAATAACAGCCGTAATTACAGATATCTTGAAGATCTAAAAGCTGTAATCTTCAGAGTCCCAGACTAGGATTTCCCTTTCTTATTGCTGTACAGTTACTAAGAAAATAATTAGCTGGAAGAATCCCGCAATAAGGTTATGAAATATATTAATCTTTTCAGCAAATCTGAGCAATGGCTTAAGAAAAAAAAATGTATGAAGGGCACTAGGTGAAGATCCAAGCAAAGCCTGATTATTTTTAGGAGTTTGTATTTCAACTTTGACCATAAAAAGAGAGCAACCTGGAAATTTTGTACCAGCATGCCATTTCCTTTTTCAGCCATGGAAAGAACTTGAGCAAACCCCAATTTCCCTGCACACAGGAGTCTGGAGCTGCCTGTCCAGAGCAAGTGGAAAGCACAGGCCTGTAACACACGTGCTGGCAGAGAATTAAGAGGACGATTGCACTCTAAGCTCCTCCAGCAACTTAATCTAAATATTAAACTTAATTCCTTGAGAGGTCTAATTACAGCCCTTACTGCTGCTCAAGTGATCCCTGAATGGGATATTACTCCCATTATTAGCATTTATTACAGGATAGATACTCGATATTACTGTATTTGTCACTATCTTTACCAGTGAATGGGGGTGAGTGGGAAGCTGGAGACAAGGAATCTTCTCGGGCTCAGGTTACGCCCACTGCACTGTGAGGAAACGTGTGTGTGTGTGGATGGGAAGCACTTGTGAGGAACTCTGCTGGCTGTTGACTCACATCCTGAGCCCTGCCAGTTCCCATGGTACCGACTCGGGCAGGATGAGCTGCGAGCGGAGCCTCATCCCTGCTCACAGACCCGCAGTCTCTGCAGGCCAAGGGGCACCAAGAGATCCCTCCTGGGGATGGGGCTCTGTTCAGCTGCACACACACACGCCAAGGCTTTGGCTCGTGAGCCAAAATCCCACCAGATTTAAGCAGACTTTTCAACCCAACCGTGCCGACCGCAGAGGACAAACTGTGCATACACAGAGACTCGCAGGAGAGCAGCTGCTTTTACTCTTAGCAACCTCCTACGAGTATTGCAACAGAGGTGCACAAGGCTCATTTTTGTTAATTCCCCTTCCCAGGCCTGTTAGGGGCATGCCAGGGATTCCCTGGGCTCTGGATCCCAGGCAGAGCTGTCTCCATCTCAGTTTTATTACTGAGTAATTAAAAAGGCAAAAAGCGTGTGGATAGCCACGGTGCTGTTTGGATGACTCACTCCCCTTATACTGCTCCAATAAATCCCTCACATACTTGTTGTAAATGCTACATAAGTTAATAAATAGTGATACTTAAACTAAGTTGGCCCTTCCCCTTCCTGGCAGGAGACACACATTTATCCCAATTTACACATGTCCCAGCCATTTCAGCTGCTGCTGTGCAGCTCACCACAACACACCCCTTTCTACCCCACACTTTGAGATCCATGCCTAAGCACTCATGGCAGAACTCTTCTGGAACACGATACTATCAGTTTTTGGAGGTTGAACTTCAGCTGAGCACCAGCGAAATTCTGCTTTGCGAAACTGGGGTGTCATCTTTTAACATTTCCTAACTTCATCAGCAAATACTGCACCCCTCACTTCCATCAGACCAGCCAGGAGGAGAGTCCATCTGTTGTCAGTAGAGATGGAGCCCTTCAGGCTTAAATTTGCATTAAGCACAATATATAAAATGAGTGCAGTGGAACAAAGCTTCTTCACACACACATGCACAGAGAAAAAAAAAAAATAACAGTGTTCTCTTAATGCAGATAATCAAAATTAATTTGAGAATTCTGGAATCAACACTGATTAATTTTGGCACCTGAAGCACCTTGCTGCATTCGCTGTTGTATTTCTTGGAATGGGAGAATGAGGACTTAATAAAGGCAAATTTGGGTCTCTTCAGGCCCAGACAAGACAATTAAACATACCTCTTACTGATTACAAAACAAATTAGAAAAATAATCAGTCACAGTGAATCATTAGGACACACCCACAGCCCAGTTAGTACTGCTGGCTTTCATGCACACTCGTTTGCACCAAATAAAATACAGCCCCTAGGGCTAAGACTGTTCAAGATCCCCTCAAACAGCTCAGACTGCACCTGAAATGGTGCTGCATTAATGTAAGAATCTGCTGGGTGATGCTGGAAGAAGCTGCACGTCATGGTTAGAAAGGAAAAGACTTCAAAGCAAAAAAGTCTCGCTTCCTTCCCTGCTCACCCCCCGCCCTTCATGCTTTCCGTTCTCTTACCCCACCATTTCAGGGAAGAAACGATGGTGATTTAGGCTCCACATACCATGTGCATCAAAGAATTCATCATCTGAGCTGTCATCTGAATCCCTGGCAATGCTCTGCATCCTCCACTCGGAGATACTATGGCGCGAGGGACTTGCTGGAAAAAACAAAAAAGCTTTATGCAAAACGCCCCATCGACAAGACGGAGAGTTCCCAACATGATCTTTGCTGGAGGAAGAATCATGTGTTCTCCAAGAAAATTCACTGCTGCAATATTAAAAAACACAAAACCCCGATGATGCTGGTGTGATGTCAGTGTACTGCTTTACAGATCCTGTTTGTTTACTGTTGGTAGAACCTGACAGCAAGATGCTACATTAAAGCAAAGCTGCTTGGATCACTCTTCTGCTATTTTGAATGGCAGCTATTTATAATTGTTAGTAGGACGTGCAAAATCAGCTGGGTTTTAAAGTTTGCAATTAGGAAGGAAGCAGGCTGATTGGAAGCTCTCTCCGTGCCTCTCATCAGCACACAAGCCATGCCTCTGCTTCGCTAACTTTCGGGTGGGTAGCTCAGCAGAGCAGCCTGGAGAGGAATAATCTGTTTTCTGGAAGGAAATTGCTTCCACACAAATTGGATTAGAGATCTGTTTAAACTTTAAACTTGAATGATTTAAACAACATGCTGTCCGACTACTTCAAAGGAAGCTGTTGGAACGGCGGTCCTGACAGAGCAAGGAGAAACCCCAAAGTCCTTGTAGTGCTGTTTGCCCTCCTGTTCCCACACCTACCTACTCCCTTTCACTTTTGCCTCCAGAGCTCTCTGAGCTAAATATAAACACATTAGGGCTTCTTCTTTTCTTTTTTTTCAGATATAATTTAGCAACCATCCAGCCTGAGCACTTCTCGGCTGAAGTTGTCTCAGAAACAGCTGCTGAAGGGAGCGCTGTCCAGAGAACGATGGGAGAGAGGGTTTGTCCCCTGGTGCCTGTCACACAGAGCACACACAAAGCACTCACAGCAGCCACCTAACCCAGCAAAAACCTGAGGAGACTGACAAGTTCTCCTTTAGCATGTACAAGAGCCTGAAAGGCTCCGGTTACTGTGACAGCCGCACGAGCCGTTTCATGCTATTGTTCCAACAGAGTTGAATATATAAGTCAAATTCTTCTACTAAGGACGGAGACCCTGTGCAGAGTGATGTCATTGCAGCTCAGCAGCCCCCAGCACCCCTCTGCCCACCCTCCCAGCACCCTGGGAGCAGCCAGCGGGGAGGTGGCGGAGCAGAGCTAATTCACGCCGGAGTGACGTCAAGGCACTCACAGAATAGCTGCTAAAAATAGAGCACCTAATAACATAGGGGAGGGCATCAAGGGTCCTGCCATCAGCAGAGATCTCACTTGGGTGGTGGAGAAAAGGGAAATCTTTTGGAGAAAAGGCATTTTTTTTCATCTGGAGGTGGCGGTGCGTCGCGACAGCCCTCCTTGCTTCCATATGGTAATGTGCTGCCAGCATGAAGGAGGATTAAAATATCTGTGTGACGTACTTCCCAGCACATCACAATTAATTTCTTTCATTACTTTTCCTTGTAAAAGCTGAGACATTCTGCAATTGAAAAGAAAACCATGCTTTACTCCCAGTTAAAACCTGAGAGGTCTGAAAACTCCAGCTCCCAGCGAACATGTCAGCAGTGGAAGAGGGGGTTTGTGCCCAGAGCATAATGGGAGATGGGTACATCAATATAAAATCCTGATGCGGGCAAAGTAGCCAGTATTTTTATCTTTATGCAGCGATTTATGAAGCATCTGGTAGGTTCTTCCCTGGGGCTCACTCGAGTGAGTCATCGCAAGGTAAAGCTACTGCTCCTCTCTCATTCACCCTGTGATGAAATCAGTGATGGAGTGGGAAATAAAAATGGAGACTCAGCTCCCGATATTTGGTGCTTATGATAGATGGAGAAGGTTCACTCATCCAGATGTTCCCTTCCACCATCACTGGAAGAAATCCTGCCTCTTGGGGTTTTCCTGATTTTTTCCCCTCTTGCAGTGAGAGCTGCTATTTCCCTGCTACCAGCAGCACTTGGCTAATCAGAGAGGGAATGCCGAGGGCTTGAACCTTGTGGCTGTAACTCACAAAGTGGAGTGACCCCTTTGTACAGAAGGGTCCAAAGAAGGGAAATACAGCAAAACGAGGTGAATCCCAAGGCAGAGGTGAGTAACAAAATCCAAGCCTCAAAGCTGAGTCCTTACAGGGTATCCACAGCAGAGCTTTAACATCAAAATCCTGAAAGCTTCCTTGAATGGTGTTTCAAAGGGAATGTACAATCCCACCTAATCTCAGGGTGAGGTTTTGTCTCCAAACAGCTACTGCACATCATTACCAGGGGAAGGCAGCAGCCCCCACGCACCTTTGGGGGTACCTGCCCTAATCTCCCCAGTAGCTGACGAGACGTTTCACTGTGTGCAGCCAAACACCCCTCCTGAAATGACAGGCACATGGTGCCACAGAACCCTGGCCAAGGAGCACAGGTACCTGCTGTGACACAGCTATCAAGGATAAGCAGATATCCAGAAGGGAACACCATGGAAGGGCCTCAGAAAGCCACCAGTGGCTCCTGAGTAACAAGGACTGTGCTGCTGGCTGTCTTTTGAGCCCCAGTGCTGCCAGCCAGCTCCTGCCTGCTTCTCTACAGTGTTTTTACAGATTCTGTGTTTTTGACATTGGCAACTCTGCCACGTGACTCTGAGTCACAGTTATGGGATGACTAGAAACCTTCCCAAACCCAAAACAGGTCACCTGAAAAGACTGAGCCTGCAGCACCAGTAAAGAAGGCCTCTGAGCTAACAGGACTCATAGGACTAATACACATCATCCCAAAGGCACTTGTCACAAGGAGACATGATCCATCTCCCCAAAAGCCCAACCTCCATGAGTTCAGAAGAGCAAGTCACTGGCAGCATCTTACCTCCTCTCTTTGAGGACCGTGAGGACTTGGAGGAGGTGGACCATTGCTTGGTGAGCGACCTGCCGGAGGCCGCGTCGCTGTTCGCAGAGGCGTCCTCGGTGTCTGCAGGTGACCCCGTGCTGGGCTCCACGTCCTTCTCCCCAGGAGTGTCCTTCACACCGTGCTGCTCCGGGTCAGTCTCACCGCAGAACTGGGCCATCTTCTGGGCCAGCATCAGCTGGGCCTCCTTCTCCAGCTGCCGGATGTCCTCAATGGTGAGCCCGTACCACTCGTCCTGCCAGCACCAGGCCTGGCGGTGGGCCCGGACCATGACCTTCCGCAGGCCTGCAAAGCCAAAACGTCCCCGTTACCGGAGCCACAAACTCCAGCAACCAACGTGTTCCCCTGCCAGAGCCTCTCAACACCACGGCAGGGACGTTACAGCGACACCCAACCCGCAGTGCTGCACTGCAGGACCTTCACACGGTCAGGGTGGCAACCTGGGCACTTCATCTACTTTATCTCCTCAGTTCTTCCTAATCAACCTGAAATCGCTGGAATCAGCCAGTCCTCTCTCACTGCTTTTATCTTGGAAAGGGATTTCCTCATTTTGGATGGAAGACTTTGGCTGCTCCACCAAGGAGGAGCCACACACAGACCACAGTTTCAAATCCCTGAAGTTACAGAAGTTGTAACATTTGGACCCTTCTTCAAAGTGAAATATACTACCAAGTAATTAAAAAAAGAAAAAAGAAAATAGAAAAAAGAAAAAAGCTACTGATTTTTGTTTTTAATCCTGGAGAGTTTCAAGTCATTCCTTGATGGATGCTCCACAGCCCTCCCCAGCTGTTACATTACAGAAGCACATCCCACATTCCTGTCCTTGGAAACCCGTTTTCTGCACCTGGTTTCTATGTATCAGTGAAACAGCATCACAAATGGGAGCTTCTGAGATAATGGGATAGAAAGCAAAGTAAAGGAGGGAATAAAGATGCTTTATTTTGCAGATACCATCTGTCTTCTGCTGCAAGAGAAAAATAGAGTGGGTAAAGCCAATTTAAAATATTTCAACGTATCACATATCTGAAAGAAGAGCAGCCTCAGTATCAACACACAAGGCACCTGACCAGGCAACAGATACTCTCCCCAAGACTTAGACTCACTCACTAACATCATCACACCCCCAAGACTTTTAAAACATAAAAGTCACTCAGGATTTTCACCAATATTATTCCTTAAAAGCTCACAACAGGTCAAAACTCCAAACCGCTATTCATTTCTGATAGGATCACACAGCAGTAATGATGCTTTTAAAGCTTCTGTAAAGACTGACTAACTGATCCTCAGGAGTTTTTCTGATAATAAACAATCAATTAATATTGCCCCCTCTTTAATTACTAGGAAACTGAGGCAGAGATAGGTTGAAGGACAAGCCAAAAGCATCAGTGGGATTTGCTGTCAGTGGGATTAAGAGAGCAATCAATAGGCTACATTAGAATCATTTAGGTTTTGGGAGCTGCAGATTGAGCTCTCTAAGCACCACCATGAGGTAAGACAGCCCTCATAAGCCACTCTCCATCTCCAGGAGCGTGGCCAAAGGGGGGTGGTCCCACCACGTGCAGGGTTTCCAAGGTGCTGCCAGCAACACGAGCTTCCCTGCTGTACAGAAAACCTTAGATCCCACCACTGTCACACCCTAAAGATCCAGTTTGTTTTCAGCAATCACTTTTTTGTTTGTTTGTTTTCTTAAACACAAAAAAGCATGTTTTTCTATGTTTAGCTCCTTCCAGATCTGAGCACTTTATTTCTGTTTTGCTCTTTGGTCAGTCCTCAACGCCACCAGTCATCCCAAGCCAGGCTGCCAAGAGGAAATGGCCACTGAGATCAGCAGCTAATGCCACGGACCAGCTCAACCTGAACTTCATTTACACAGCAAGATTAAATCTATCAATATTTGATGTATTTTGCTGACAGACTTGCAGAAGGGAGAGGCAAGTTTGAGCCAGCAGAGTGTGACCTTCTGGGGGCAGAATGACAGCCTTCAGCACCTTAATTCTGTTCGACCTGAGTTGAGATTCAGAGTTATTTCCCCTGCCAGATTACTTTTTGCAGAACTACAGGAGAATGTTTTAGCCTCTTCACCTCCTGTTATGATTGACAACCAGCAGAGCTTAAAAACCAAGATTAAATTTGCATCACACCCACACTGTAAGCCAAGAAAACATTTCTCTTGCTGTCCCCACCACGCTTTGGACTTCCACACCCACGGTGTCCAATTCCACCTTGCTTGGAACACCTTGAAAACAGACTGTGATCAGACACAGAAGTGAATGTTGCTCTTATCCCACAGCTTGCCCCGTTCAAGGGCTCAGCAGGCTCCACTCCTGCTCCTGAAATCCAGCCTTGATGTATCAGTGGCCCAACTCCTCAGAAATTCTCTGTGTAGAGGCACAGATGCCACCGACCACGTATCTGTGTTGTAATGGATTAACCTCACAGGGAACATGAAAACCACTTGGGGGTAAAAGAAAGTCTCTTGAAGTTCCTCTCTGCCTTCTTAGATCTCAAACATCACCTGCACTGCTTCCTGCCAACCCACAGACCTCCCCATGTGCCCTGCTCACATCCCTTCGATTAGACATCCTAAACCACCCTTCCTTAAAGCTTTGCTCCTTTGAAAATAGGCTGGCACCACAGGGCTCCAGAGCTGCTGTGCCTCTACCCCTGCAGGTTAGTTAAGAAGTCCAAAAAACAGATTACTTTCCCAGCGTTTGGCCTTCACCTGGGATGTGCCAGCAGTGCTGCATTTCTCTTTCTTAAACACGAGGAGAAAACCTGGGGGTGAATGAGGCTGTGCAGGTACAAAAGAAATGGAAAAATAAAAGTCATGGCTTGCAGAAAAGGCTTCAGTGCTAGGGAAGAGAATTTGAGGGGCTCCTCTGTGCACAGCAGTGGGCACTGAATTCCTGCCCAGCCTGCAGCCTCCCTGCAGAGACCCAGGGAACACAACAAGTGTCCCACACAGCTACAGGGAGCCAGGATCCAGCCACAAATGACTGACCTGTCCAGACACTGCTGCTCTCCCTGTGCAATGAAAACAAACAAACAAACAAACAAGTCTCAAAGCATTTTTTTGT
Source organism: Vidua chalybeata (assembly GCF_026979565.1). NCBI lineage: Eukaryota > Metazoa > Chordata > Aves > Passeriformes > Viduidae > Vidua > Vidua chalybeata. The sequence goes on along the minus strand of NC_071547.1, from coordinate 2,712,993 downwards.
ATCAAAATCTTAGAGAAAAACAAGTTTTTTATTGGAAAGTGAAAAGGAGGGGAGACACCAGGCTCAGGAAAGAGAGTAATTGGGAAAAACTCTCTTTGGAGCAGATGCCCATCAGAAGAGTGCTGAGGGAATCTGTGGCCCAGCTGGCTTTCCTTTTTCTCCCTGGAAGGAGAGAAGGTGTAAATGTGTCCTACTCAGCCTCAGAAGTCCCTGTCATACACTGCCCCAGCTGCAGCACAGTTGGAAGTTTGCCTTGCCAGCAGGTTTTCCCCCTCCACCAACATGCCCCAAGCTTATCTGAGCCTTCTTCCCCAGAATCAGAGGAAAACTCTACAGCCTCATCAGACACCTCACTGAAGTCAGGCAGAAAAAATGGGAAGAGGTTTTTTGACAAGGATGCAGCTACCAGCTGGTTATCAGTCATTAAGTAGACTATCATTTCTCCAGAGTGCAATGCTTTGTTTAAAAAAGCAAACAAACAATAACACCACACATGCACAAATGTGCAGGCTGAGTTCAGAGCACCCGTCATCATGTGTTGATTTAATTATTGTAACATTTCCCACTGTGCTGTGCAGAAAGATCATCTGTGAAGAGCTGAGTAGGGTGCAAACATTTAAATCATTTGATTTCCAGCTCAGCACCTCAACAACTCAGAGGCTGGTTGAATCCTTGAGGTGCTGACTCCTAAATGATTTGTGGTGTTGGACTCCATCATACAAAAGGAAGTTTAAATGACCATTAGACAAGCCAGGACAGAAAGGTGGCTTCATGTGAATTTAAAAAGCTTTGGTCTGTAATTCTGGGCTTGTTTTTCAACGTGAAATTAAAATAGTAAATGTGGTAAGATCTCAACAGAAATAAATAACAAAACCCACCAACAAATTCTGCCCCTAACGCCCCCATTATCCAAATAAAGCAACTGTTCAGATACCCATTGCCTCTGTACCCAGAAGCAACCTCCCAAATAATTTCATAATGCACTGTCACAATTTCCTGACAGCAAATACGGGATCCCTGATTGTCCATGTCCCAAGAGATCCCATAACCTTGCCAGTACTTTCCAGCCAAAGGCCACCTGCAGTCACACCTCTTTGCTTCCCTGCCCTCCCTTGCTCAGAACCCTCACAAAGACAAGCCTGTGGTCACATCCACATCATGCCAACTGCAACCTGCCTCCCCTTGGAAAGACAAAACTCTACCTTTGGGATCCAGTGGGCAGTGGATGAACTGAGTCATTTGAGTGCTTCTGTGAAGCCAAAGTTGGGCAAAAGAGCTTTCCAAAAACCACTCCACCACTGTGCAGCAATTTGGGCATATTTAGCCCAGGACACAGTGGCTCAGACAAAGCTCCAGTTACTGGGATGGAACACACTTTGCCACAGTATATAATTAATAACCCATACACAGTCAACACACTTGTTTAACAACAAAGGACTCAGAGCCCACATGCACCATTAGGAAGCAAGTGGGAGCAGAACATTATGCAGTGCCAGTCCAATTAAACTTAAAATCTATGGGAAAGGAGTAAAAAAGCATACAAATATTACAGCCAAGCAGACTAATAGCCCACAATCACAATTTTAGTCTGTGTCTCAGGCTGTCAAAGCACTGAGTAACTGTCCAATTAGTCATGGGAAAGAATGGCTGCTGCACTCAGTACGAGTGAGAACGTTTCAACACCGTCCCCCAGAGTTCCTCCCTCTGTGCTCAGCAGCCCTTCCACATTGCTCAAGCCATCCATCATTTACCTCACACCTGCTCTTTTTTTCAACCCATTCTCTAATTTGTTCCACTAAGCATTGCTCCTCATTGGGCAGAGTTTGGATCTTGTTGTTTGTTTCCTTGGTGGCTTGCTGACCCTGCACAGGGTGGGCTAATTCCCCAAGAAATAAAGCTGCTCGAGTTGGGAATGGAGGAACCAGGAAGAAAATGTCAAGGAAGAAGGGGCTGACCCACCACAACAACTCTGGCTCCTGGGAACTCGGCTCACCATCAGGTGCACAAGGCACAAAGGTCTCCATCTGCTTTTGGCCACCAGCTGAAAGCCCCACACGAGGATCTGCACCTAAGCCTGGTCAGTCCTGTTGTAATCACATCTTTCCAACTTAAACATCCTCATGCATTGCTGGCTTTGGTACAAATGCTGTGGCACTTTGCCCACTCATGGCTTCCCCAGAGCTATCCCAGGGCAGGGGGAGGCCACACAGCTCCTGCAGATACCCCAAGCTTTTACTCTCACTTTTCACACACTCTACTTCGTCTTGCCTAAAAGACTTCCCTGATTTCATGCATCTTAACCACTTTGAAAAACACTATTTGCCATCTTTATAACAGGCTGGAAAAGCTTTTGAAAGGCAGACAATGAGCTGGCTCTGCTCTGTGCAAAGCCTCAATCAAGAGGGAAATGGCAGGCAATCTTTCAGGGAATACAAAAGCAATATTTCTAAGGGACCACAGTTAATCTATGCCAAACACCTCTGAACTGGAAGAGTCACATGCTCCTTTTTCATTTAACAGATACAATGGAGTTGTTTTTCTGCCTCCGTGTTTTCCAGCATACACTAAATTAACCCGTGTCACCAAAACGCCAAGGGAGTTCAGTGCAGAGAGGCACTTGTAACACAGCCTACAGCAGGAAAAGCCTCCATCCCTGCCCAGAGAAAAGCAAAGGAGCTGTAAGAAAACAGTCTGTGAGCATTCAGAGAGGTGCACACTATTCTCCACTGCTCTATCAGTGTTTTTCACATTAGCTCTCAGGAGCACAGTGTGACTGCAAAGAGCTTGAAAATGACTTATGCTAAAATCAGGCACTTTGTGAAGACTTGCACATCAAAAGCAGAGTTGTAGAGGCCATGCAGAAGGATTTTCAGTGCACAGGAAGGTGGTAGCATCCTCTACAATCCTTTTTTTTGGCATTTTCTTTGCCAGAGGACAGCCAGACCTCTACCCTTTCAAATGGGAATGCTCCTTTAAAACACTATTTAGGTTTTCCACTTGGCCATAGATCCCATCATTTGTGGTAAGCCTCAGAAACTGTATCAGGTGTTTTATAGATTTTCTGCAAAGAACAAATTACTGCCAGCACTGCCACCACCTGTACTGTCTTCACTTAGTTACTCCCAGACACATCCAATTCCTCCTTAAAAGCTCTGACCTAACAATGATGCACCCATCAAAGGAGGACATTTACTCACAACTCAGAGCCACACAGAGACCCACCAGCCCTGTCACAAGGCAGGTAGAAACTAGGGATGCTCCAGGGAGTGGTTTTCTGGAACCACTCAGGACACTGAAGTGAAGCTTATTTCTTTAGGCAGCCCTTCAGGATGGATTTTGCTCACAATAAAGAAGACTGGCAGAGTTTAAAAATGATCTGGCAAGTTTATCTTAAAAAATAAATTTTAAAAAGGAGAATGCAAGATGTTGCCTACACAGGACTTGAAACCTTTTCAGTGGGCACACGTGGTTCGGATTTGTACATACCACAATTATAAGTGACAGAATAACAGGATTTTTTGTGAGCTGACCCACAGAGCCATCAGATCTGAGAGTCTCTTCACAGACGTGTCTGTGATGTGATGCATTGCACATGCCTCACCTTCATGTTTCAATTCAGTGCAAACAATAAGGAGTGAACTCTGCAAGACCATAAATGCTCACCAACATCGTGGATAAAGCGCTCGATTTTCGACTGCATCCCCCAGTATCTGAACTCCACTTTACACAGTTTATATGCACACATGATGGGGTATTTCCCTGGGTTGTTCTTGTACTCTTGAATCCAATCTTCTGAGAGGGGTCCTCTTTTAGTCTTCACTGATTTATACAGCTTTGGATCCTCCTCAGCTTTGTATTCGTGGGGAGGGATAGGATCTTTAACAATATCAATAGGATCTATAGAAAGAGAACAGAAACAGTTAGACCTTTCCTTTGCCTGAGCAAAACATGAAAACATCATTTTTCATGAGTTATTTCTGTTGTAGTAAGTACCAGAAGCATTACAGCAATTTAGTTTCTTTTTACTTACACCTAAACAACTGATATTTAAATTGTTTATACACTGCTGCTGGGCAGAGATCAGCTCTGCCAGAGGAACGAGCACACACAGTTCCAGCAAACAGAGGCTTTGCTCCAAAATAGATGTTTCTGCCCACAGTAACTGCAGATCCACAGCACTCTGGCAGCTCTGCACGCTCTGTCTTTCCAGCTCCACACAGATCTGTTGCACATTCCACCTTCCAGCTTTTCTAATATCACTCAGTGCTGCAGCTGTCTCAGCCAAGACAGTTAAACACACCTGCCCTGCTATGGAACAGACATTGCCCGCGGAACATCTCATCTTTGGGTCCATCAGAGGAGGGGACTGGGAACTCCTCATCTGCCACTGTTAGACCAGATGTACTGTGGAAAGCAGAAAGTTTAACTAAAGTCCTAATTAACAATCCAACAATGGAGGAGTGGAAGCTGCAGCAGGAGTGGAGTGAATTAACATATTTTAAAGACCTGCAACCCCCAGAGCTCAGCAGAAGCATCTGAAGTTTGGATTCAAGGGCAGGATCACACTTCCCCAGAAGTGACAGCTCTGTGACATCTCTCAGTGCACTGGTGGGACTCGAGCCTGCTCAGCAGTGAAAGCCTGGTCAGACAGGCAATGAGGACAGATGAAGTACAAAAGTACTTTTTTGAAATTCTTTTGCCTTTTCTCATTAATTCCTTACGTTAACTCAATCTTCTAAAGGCAGCTGTGAAGTGAGTGTTAATGTACATGAGGGCAGGACTAAAAGGAGAGGGAACAAAAATTAAATGCAACTTCATGCTTCAAAAGTGCAGACAGGAATAATTTTCATATACATGAAGGAGCAACACAAATATACAGCAATATTTTCACAATTATACAGCTATTTTTTCCTCTTCTATGGTTATTTCTATTTATTACCCCCAAATTCATTAGATGTCTTACTCCTCTTGGGAGCTGCATAAATAAGATGGAAAAGCATCAGTTTAAATTTACAGATGGGGCATTCAGATTATTTCTATGGGATTTACATCAAGCCTAGAAGAGAATTCTGATAACCTCACCCTCCTTGATGTAACCCCACCTGCAGTGACACTGACAGGGTGCAGGTGTGTGTTTAGGGAGAATGGACAGGCAGATGGACACACCAAGGAAAAAAAAAAAAAAGAAAAAGACAAAACCAGGGAAAAGTAGAGGAAGAAGGCTATTTACCTAAAATGGTTTGTCTTTTTTCTGCAGCAGAAAGGTTGAACACATTGTTATGGTCTCCTGGGTCAGTTTTGTAGTAGGTCTCAATATCAATAGAGAACTTCTCCACAAAAGGACACGTGTACCTGGGAGCCAGAACAACACAGCTTAGAGTAAATCAGCCTCAAATCCCAGCCAGCCTTCACTCATGTTCTCCTTCAGATATGCTTAAAATACCAACTGGAGGTTGTTCTTTAATAACTTCTTAAGACAGGAGCTCACCAGCTTTCAGCAAGGAGATAAATTTTGGGCCCACTACATTAAAAAGCTGTGACATGGATACTGATACAAGGACACCCAGGAAATGCACCTGTGCAAGGAGAAAGGCAAAGCTCCTGCCTGGAACCTATGGCAGAATAAAATACAAACTAGTTCTGTGCTGCACAGGTTTCCTAGCCAACTGATTGACTCATAGGCATTTCAAGAGAAGAGATAAAAACTGACTGGAAGTGAACTTTAATCACTTAAAAGTCAGGCAGCTCCATTATATTCAGTCACTGGCAACAGCCCATATGCACACGCAGATTCCCCACCTTCCCAGGATTGATGTTACTTGCAGAGACCAGCTAAAACAGAACCAGAAAATTTTTCCAGATTTTTCATAAAAGTCAAAATAGCCATTAAAGCCTTTTTATTGTGCAAGATGTCAGGAAAATCAGATTTGTAAATCTGAAAAAGAGCAAATGCTCTAAAATGGAGTAACTGGCACAAAGGTTATTTTTTTCCAGGGTGTGTGAAGTCCTCCCTGACAAAATCAGATGAAACAAGGAGGTCCCAGAGGGCTCCACAGAGCCTCTGGCTCTCTTCCCTCCTCAGGGTGAAAACCATAGGATGTAGGTTTGTTATTTTCTAGTTAAATGACAGTTCTCAGGAAAAAAGTGCTGTGATTATTTATTTATTTATTAAGATTTTTCTTTCCCCTGTACAAATGCATCCTGTCTTCCCTGACAGGATTCAGCATGACATCTGTCCCAGCACTGTGCACATTTATAACCTCCCCAAGCGTGCAGAGATCTGCAATGTTAAGCAGATACAAATAGAAACCATTCATGATTGCCCAAGCCAGACAAAACAGCTCCACATTTTACAGCAAGGAGCCACAAATTCTCAGGCAGGTGTGCAGTCAGCCCAGGCAAACTCCTGAGACCGAGCACTGCACAGGAATTTTAGGATTTGACCCCAGTTGCTCTGAAGGATGTTACTGGAGAGGGAAATGCCACTGCCAGAGAGTGACATCAAGCCCTGTCTTTAACACAGGGAAACTGGCGGGGTCAGCTTTGCTTGGAATGACCCCAAAATCATAAAAGTCCCTGTTCCCCAGCCTGCACAGCCTAAGAAGAGGGCTGGAATGTGTGAGGTCGAGTTTTCAAGGTTGTTTATTTTTCCTTATCTAGAACATTCTCTCTCTGACCTGCCCAGGTCTGTCCAGTACAGAAGCCATGGCAGTCTGCCCCGAACCTCGGGCAGCTCCCACATTTTGTACTCAAAACTACGTGTGTGTGTTTACAGATCTGTGCCAATGCCCATCACCTGTGTCAGACAGGGAATCTCTACCTGAAACCAACAGAAAAGTGTCACCATCACAGCAAGACAAGGAGGGCAAGGAGAAGGAGAAGAAGGCCAGGACACGCCCAAATCCCTCCATCTTGTACCCCTGAACCCCATTCTAAAAACCCCAAAATTCTACTTTTCCACCCTGTGTCAATTCACCTATCACACTGCTCAAACCCTTGTGGCTGTAATTCCTCATACAGAGTTGGGGCAGCCTCTCCCATGGGCTAAAATGGAAGCCACGGGTGTTTTTGACTTCGTGCCAAGGTCTCTGAGCCCCCTGCCAGGGTCTGGAGACAGCCAGGGCAGCCAGAGGGATGCCCTGGACTCCGACAGGAAAGCTGTGGACATTTTTGCCCAGATTTACCTTGTCCTTGTGTAAGGATAAGCATTCCAGGACTCCTCCTCGACGCGCAGAGCTGCCTTGGGCAGGATGGAGCGGAACCAGCTGGGGATGTGCATCCCGATGTGGTAAACCTTGTGTGTGTACTGCCCACTGCCCCCCGGGCCGTCCACGTAGGGCCTGTTCTCCAGGATCTCCACTCCACTGCCTTCCCCACATGTCTCCTCTCTGCTCTTTTTCTGAATGGGAAAATAGATCACAAATGCATCACAAAAATGTTCATTTTCCAGGGCATCTACAAGGACCTGGCTCTCAAAGCACCTGGACACTGGGGATGGTTTCTAGGACTCCTTTTGAGCACAGCAGAGCTGTAGCAGCACCCCAGCACTAAGATTACCAAACCTAGACATTATAAAGGCAAAATTTAGAGATTCACCTGGCCAACAAAGAGATTTGATTTATTCAGGAGCCCATGCCAATTTCCATTTGGATGCTCAGTTTGAATAGAGATGTAATGACACCTCAACTCCTGTTCCTGGAGCAGGTCACACATCACACCCCCACCCTTGGCTCCAGCTCTGAGCCACCCAACAGCACAAAACCCTTTTGCACCAGCAAAGGGGACACAGCCAAGGGGAGTTTGTCCAACCTGGCACAGCCCCGTGGCGACGTGTCGGTGTGAAGAATCTCACACGCTCCTGCTGCAGCAGCACCTCAGGCTGGACACCAGGAAACATTTCTTCACTGGAAAGGGGTCAGGCATTGGAGCCCCCAGCCCTGGAGGTGCTCAAGAAATGACTGCATGTGGCACTCAGTGCTCTGTTGGCAAGCTGGGAATCGCTCACAGGTTGGACTGATGATCTCAGAGGTCCTTTCCCACCTCAGTGATTCCGTGATCACAGTGATAAAGATTTTTCTGTGACCTACTCCCACAGGATTTGAGGGTTTGTTGCATGTGATCTGGCCCAGCAGCAGCTCTCCAAGAACAGCTTGGAGACTTAGCTCTGCTAATTAAGATATTTAGAAGAAACAACCCAAGTTTGCCAGAATGATCACTGCACCCCCTGGCAGCCTCCGCATTTTGGCTTATTTGTAGGACTGTCCTTCAGTGAAAACCTGGCAAAAATTCCCTCAATAAAAAAATACTAATTTCAGTGCTTCTAAGATGAGCTAGAGGCAAAGCAAATATTTATTAATTTCTCACACATTTCAGCAGATTGGATGATGTATAACCTTCATCATTTCCAAACAACAGATTCATTCTGTTAGCATTTTGAGATTATTGTTTGTATTTGAAAGCGCAGTACTTTGGAAATTAAGGGGGCAAAAAAGGAATTTTATACCAAGAATCAACTGTGAAATGTAACACAATAACAACTCCTCATTTTTGGCATACAAACAATTCAAAGGATAACATGGTTTAACAGAAAATTATTAATAAGATGCAAGAGATCAACTTCTTATCTTTTGAGGACAGGATGTTAAGCCAACAGAGCTGCTTAGAAGTAAATAGCCCTGTTTATAAAGACCTCTCCAGTGATTTTAAATTTAAATAGCCGTAACTGACAAACCTAAATAACTGACAATCTAAATAATAACTTTTTTCCTGCCCCACAAACTGCAATAGAAAAAAAAAAAAAAACAGAAAAACAGAAAAGTGTTTTGTTACAGTTTATTTCTAACACTCAGCTGGCAGTTCATTAAAGCACACATCCTCTTCTAACAAACTACTGTCTTTCAGTTCTTATATAAGCACTGACCAAGTCCTGTCCAAATATTTATGCCAATAACATTAAATAATCTTGATGACCCCAAAATCTGGTTAATTCAAAGGTCTCAGAAAAGGCAGTAACCCAGCCAGCACAGTGGAAGTGTCAGACAGAATAACTGCACAGCATCTGCTCTGAACAGTTGATAAAAATTACAGAGATTTAGAGTTTTATTATATGGCAGAAGCACATAGAAATCGTAAGCAGAGGGAAGATGGGTTTTCTTCATGCCAAGTTATTCAAAACTCCCTTCTAACATTGCACAGTTACAGCAATTCCAGGCAATTCTGCAAGTCCTCATTTGGGACCAAAATCCACTGAGGGGTTTTACTCACTAACACTGCCATTCCCCATTTCATTTTATCCCGTTCAGCCAGTTTCAGCAAAAACTTCTCTGCATGGAGATGAGCTGCCTGATTCTCACCCTACAGCTGGAACCCTGAAGAACCCACAACTGGCCAATTTTTGCTGTACATGAATAATTCCATCAGCAGCTTCTCCAGCCAACCTGGAACTGGTGACGCTCGGACAGTGGGAGAGGCGAGGGTGACACAGTGTCATTGTCCCAGCTCACTGGGAGAGAAGGCAGGAAGGAAAAACCAAGTTCACTGAGGCTCTTGGTGGAAGTCAGTTCACGTCCTACTTCTGAATTGTGGTTATTTTATTCACTTCTATGCAGCTGCAGCAGACTGCAAACCCTATTCTGGGAGCAGGGTGTGCTTCCTCCTCCAGCCTTTGCAGAGGACCAACTGCAGCCCACAGCCTTTGTCACCCAGTTACAAACCCTAAGCAAATTTTGCCCCTTCACATCCCTCCTACTTGTCACTTATCTACATATGACAAAACCATTTTCTCGGATGAATGTGAAATAAGAGCTGTAGCTCTGCTGACAAAAAAAAAAAATCAAAGATTATATCCCAAACTATCTTTAGAGCCAGAACTTTTGAGTCAGGCCAAATTTATACTCATAACACAGCACACTGTGCTGGGAAGGATAGTATGATCAAAGAGAAACTCCCCAGGATAAACCCACACAAAGCTGCTTCCCAGCCCTCCAGGCTCTCTCACTTAGCAGCTGGCTGGTTGAGAAGACAACGAGCTGCAGTGAAGTAAGGAAGGGCCAAGAGTCAGGAGAGATGGTGAACAGAGCAGTTACTGACCAATCAGAAAGACAAAGAGAAAATACGTTTCTCATATAATAAAAATAAAGACTTTAGCCACATGCACTTGAGAGAGCAGGATGGTACTCTGGGCATAAGTGGTGCTGTGAAAGTGAAGCACTTGTGGGAGTGAAGAGCAATTTGCTCTGCAGCCATGCAGCCTCTTCATGCCTACTGTGCCTGGCCTACAGCCTGGAGAGGGCTTGTCACAAGGAAGTGGTCTGTAAACAACAATTAAAAAATAACCCTCAATCAGGAAAACATTTGGCTTGAGAAGTGTGTGGCAGGCCCTCTCCAAGGAATAACTGCTGGAGGTGATGTGCAGGCACTTGAGGGTCAGTCTCAGAGGTTTCAGAGAGAAGTAGAGACTTTATTTAGCAGATTACCTGGGTCATTGCTACTTAGTACTGACACAGCATCTTCCCCCTCTATAAATACCTGAGGAATGGTCCCCAGCAAAATCAAAGAGTAGCTGACAGCCTTTATATGCAGGTTAACCAACCATAATCACAGTAAACCATCTTATATTGTATTACATTAGGAAATCCAGTCATCCCTTTCCAAGCCCCTCTCTCCTGCTGATGACACTCCATGTTCCCCACAGCCCCATCAATAGCTTTTCAGGACAGATGGTGACACAGATCCCTTCTAGCTAAAGTAATAGCATTAAATTACTCATAACAGGGAACCCAGAGAAAGCAGATGCACCATGATTAGCAAGAATGCCAGTTACTTAAAGGCTTCTATTAAAATAAATCTCTTGGCACAGCAGCATAGCATGGGACACAGCGCATGACCTCAGCACAACAATCACAGATGAATAATTCCCATGAATATCACTGAACCACTGGGCCAACCTAACCCATTTATCATCTGCCCTTCTCAACAGCAGACAAACAGCTGTAAACAGAGCCTTCCACAGGCAGGTTCATCAGTTCTCAGATCTCCCATCTCCTTTCCCATTTAGAAATGTGTCTCCCAGCCAGAGCAAACCTTTTGTGCAAAGCCTTAGTCCAGCAAATGACCTGCCCCAGGTGAACAGAACCAGGTGACTCAATGCAATTTGTTTGTTTTTCCAGTGGGACACAGTTCCATAAAGGAATGATGGTTGATGGCAACAGAAACCTTCACAGCCCACGGAGTCTCAGCACAGCTGAAGGAACAGCATTCCTAGAGCAGGAATGCATAATGCTGGATCAAACAGTTAAGGATGTGGCTTTTTGATTCAGCTGGAGACATACACAGGTCAGGCTGTGTAAATTAAGATTGCCTTGTAATGTTTTGCTTTTAGGGAATTAAAGAAAAACAGCCCCATCAACCAACTCAGAACACCAAGAAGAATATTAATCTAATCCAGAGTCTTCCTTGTGTTCCTGCCCTGGAATCCAGCCCAGGCTGCTCACAGGCTCAGGTCTACAAGCAGAGAAGCTCTGCAAAGCCAACAGCAGCACTGCAAAGAGCTCAGCTGGTTTAGCTTCTCCTCAAGGTGTCTGTTTTTATTGTAACTACTCTGAGCACTGCAATGGTCCTGCAGAGAACAGTAAGGACAGGGTAGGCAGCATGGTGATAATGGGTGATCCAGGCATGTTCTAGCTTTCAAAAATAGATTATAACTACACTCTCACCTTGTTTACCACTGATTATTGTTCACAGTACAAGCTCTCAATCTAAGTAAGTGAGACAGTGCTTACAAAAGGTTGGGATGCTTTAGCTTCCTGATGTTGTTCTTACTTCCCTTCAGCAGTGCAGTCACACAGGACCCACGAGAGTTCTGATCTGAGATTACTCCAATTATGAAGACTGACAGCACCATGCTTGACAGACCTATCATCCACGGGTACAGAAGACACAAATCATTGTTTGGAAACAATAACCAGAAGATTTTTGGGGGGTGTTTTTTTCCTCCAGCTCCCATTTGGAAAGGGGGTTTTTTGATAGTCTGGACAAAACTCTTCTGGGAGAATGCATTAAAATAACACTGAACTCTCAGGGTTTTTTTAGCCCACTTAGACACAGATAGGGATATGAGAAGTTTCCAGCTTGCTGATGGTTTCAGTTAACAAGGACAGCAAAGACATCTCTGTAACCACAGAACAAGAACATGACAGCAAATATCCCCAGAGGACCCTGCTAACATACTTGCTCATATTGTTGTGGCAAGGGAGGCTGAGAAAACATTCTTTATGACCAATTACTATTTTTTTTTTTGTTTTGGATGCTAAGGCTACCACAAACACCAATTAAGTCCCCAGAAACAGACCCTTCCTTTGGGAATCAGAGAAAGCATGAAGTGCCTCATACAATCCATCAGACCACAAAAATGCCTGAAGCTGCTCAGGAAGATGACTCCTGTCATCATTGGAGAGCTCTTAAGCCCTGTTTTCACCAACCAGACCTGTTCTGTTCTAGAAAGGAAGCGCAAAGGCACCCAAGGTATAAACAAATTTAGGCTGGGAGAGAGGAATAAACTCTTTCAATCTCTTCCATTGAGGGAAAAATATTCCCAACTATCTCCAGTTGAACATTATTTAGGCTGAGGGATATTTCACTCTTACAATTGATTTTCCAAAGTGGTGTCTTCTTCCCACCACCAAGAGCCTTCCTTGCTATGCTCCAGCAGCTGCCCACCAGCCATCCTCAGTCCCAGCTGCAGGCACCAGGTACTGAGGAGGTACCAGTGCCACTGTGGCTGGGACCTTGCAGGCTGTAAACTTTAATAGAAAAGCTGGGAGAGGTTATGAGACAAGCAGCCTGTTAGTCTCAGCCATGTAATTTGGCTTATTGTGGCAGTATCAGCAGTCAAACAAACCACAAACAAACCAGCACAAAATACGACAGCACATTCCAGCCATAACTGCTGGAATCAAACAGCACCAAACACCAGAAAGCCAATGATGGGCACACTGGGAAACACCAGAAGGTCCTGGAAGGAATGCTTGGTCTATTCTGAACGGGTTTTCCCAGCACAGGACTGCTGCACACGGGTCTCATGCCCAGGGAGGGTGTGCCTGCTCAGGGCTATCCGCTCTGCCTCCAGCCGCCTGTGCTGCGGAATGACTCAGCTCTGGCTTCTGTTAACCACTCCTTCAGGAGCATTTGAGCTGACACCTAATTCATTACCAGCAATCTGCTTTCACCACCAGCAACCTTCTGCCTGCTGATGCAGATACCTGATAGACCAGGCCCTGTTCATGGTCACTATTTACTGCAGGTAACCAAAACCCACCTATGAAAACAAAATGCTGGGTTATCCTAAAAGTACCACAGTTTCATACTTTACAACTTTTCTTTTCTTTATATGTGTGTGTCAAAGACCTGAAACACCCAATTAAAATCGTATCACCATAAGCAGGGCAATACCTGAGCAAAAAGCTTTGTTCCAAGTGAAAGAAGGGAGCAGAGGAGATGGAACTATTCCACTCTTAGAGAAGCCAAGATGCAGAACATCTAAACCAACATAATTTTATCAATGCACAATGTTCTAACAGCAAACAGGAAATTTCAGGAGCTAAATTAAAAATAAAAATCACCCCTACTGTTACTTATGCAGGAGAGTGCTGAAGTACAACAGCACACACAACTTCTGGCTGTCAGAGGTTTTTGTGCTCCAGTCAGAACAGCTGAGTCCCCTCACATTAAAGATCATGGAATCAACAAAAGAGCACCATTTTGAAGAAAGTAACCTGAAGACACAGAGCTGCTGGCAGGGCTACATCCAGTACCCAGATCTTTGAATCCCCATTTCAGCACCCTAACCATTTTGTGACAGTGCTCTTTGCTGGGCTGGAGTAGAGACCTTTACCAAAATATAGCAGAACAGTCCTCAAACCGGGAAGCTTCTCTTAAGATTGTTGAGAACAATCTTAATGGTTCTATTAAAGGTAGGCAGGGGCTTACCTTTAATTATGGGAATCCTGTTATCCCAGGGATGGTTTTAACAGAACTTTTGAGCCTGCACTTTGTAAGCTCCAATCAGAAAAAATGACATCAAGTTGGACAGTCCCTCAACCACAAAACTGCTCAGGACAGCAAGGGACTTGTGAGTTTTGCTCTTGTCCCTCAAAGCAAGGGTCACTCTGCCTCACTGTGCACAGTAAAGTCAAAACAAGTCCAACCACAACAGGATTCCCCACTCTAGCCATAACACCATTCCTGCCCTTCCAGAAGCTGTGGGCACCACAGGACCCTGGTTTTGTTTATACCATGAGCATCATGTTATGCATGCAGGCAACTTTAAACTGTGTCCTGTGTTTCCATGGCAACAGGAGGGGCTGCATCAGCAATCCCCCAATTTGGGCCATCCTCACTCAGGCTTCAGCTGCACTGAATCCTTGCTGGGAAGAGCAAACCAGTGATGTCACCAGTAACCATGGTGCCCACAGCTGAGCCTCCCCTGTGCCCTTTGTGCTCTAACATGTATCCTTCACATGTGACAATTACTTTAATCCAATTAGTGCTATAAAAAAAAAAAACAAAAAAAAACAACATAAAGGGCCATGTCAATACTTATTTCGGGAAGGAAGGTTAGTTTGAGTCAACAAGATAATGATCAGAACACAAGGCTTGACAATAGCACTTTGAGCCTCACTGCTCCAAATACACGGGAATGACCTGAAACCCTGGGGAGAGGGGAAAGAAATCTGTTCCTCATCAACAGCTTCATTAATAAAGGCAAAAGAGCAGCTGTTTTAAACACCCCCTTGCAGGTTTGATCAATGGGCTGGGCAATATGCAGTGCTTCATTCCAGCCAGGCACTGCCCTGTCCCCAAACACTGATGCCTCACCAGCTGCACATAATTCTGATAGTAACCATGAAGTAGTTACCTTCTGTTGGTAACCATGAAGTAGTTACCCTTTTCCCAATCCAGCACTGATCAGCTGCAACTTCCAGGAGGGTTCCCTTTTGGGTCCTTCCCAGCTCTGCAGGGAGATGCCACCTGATCACTCCAGCCTGTGGCAGGGATTTTATGGGGGGGAATCTTCCCTCACGTTTACTAAGCAAGAATTTGGACTACCAGACAAGCCTGTAACCACCCTCAATGCTGCCAAGGGGACATCCAGCACACAAGGAGACCAAGAAGGGTCTTTGTGGCAGAGAGAGGCACGTGTAGAGCTGCACAAGCAAAGCTGGGAGTGCAGGAGGCCCTGAGGAAGGGACCTCTCTCACCCAGGCATGGGCACGTTACCTGCACTGCCTCTGCAGCACCAGCACTGCTGGCTGCTTTGCTTGCAATGGAATACACATTTTTTTGTAAAAAAAGCCCTAAAAGCTGAAGGCAGGCCAGGCTATGAGCGTCAAGGTGGAGCAGAAACATGCACAGCATCACTTTGTACAAGTGTTGTAAGCACTGCATTATTTAGAATCAGGGCTCGATATTAATGAAGGTGCTTGTACAAAACCAGGATATTTTGGGGACAATCAATTGTGCAGAGTCATAAAAAATTTACAGCATTAAGAGAACCTTTCTCATGGCCACTCATTAATCACTTTGCCTTACAAAGACACCCAGTCATAGTCCTTTAGAGTCAGGGCTGGATGTGCCAGAGGCACATGAATTAGGGATCACTTTATTATGGAGATACCTCAAACTTGTTTACCCCACATGCCTCATCTTTCAAAATGTCTACTAGACTTCCAGCTCAGTATTTCATCTACTCTAAGTATTTCCTTCTGTGTCTTTAAACTGATTTTTCATTGCATTAACTATTCCACAGACACTGTCTGTGACAATTACTGTCCCTGGTTTAAAGGGAGGCAGAGCAAGTTGCCCATTACTATATTGTGAGTCAGAGACAAAATTTCAACTTGGGCTGTTCTGGATCAAGTCTAATCCTCTGACTACATCCCTGATACTTCAGGAACCCAATGCAATTGTTCACTAACAATGAGCTGTGTGCTAAAATACCACAGGACTGGCTTAAAGAAATCCCCATAGTCTTCCTAATACTTAATTCATCACTTGCCTTCAGGTATTTGAAAAAGGAGAACCTAATCCCAGTCAATATTTTTGTCCTTCTTTCATAAGAATAAAAAAAAAAAAAAAAAGGATAAAGGGTTTTGAAAGCCAGTTCAGTAGGATTGGCAGTGCTGTGTCCTGTATTAAAATCAGTGCAAATCTGAAGTTCAAAATTGTTTGTGTTATAACATTATCTCAGCTTCATTCACCTTTGTTAAGAGCAAGAGAGCACATGAACTGTCAAGGCAAGATCAAGTTCACTACCCTAAAATCAATCTATTTTGGAACATGATATGGAACCCCGGACAATGTAAGAATTCAAGGATAATGACTACAAAACAAGAAAAAAATAAACGTAGAAAAGGTGTTTGCTCCTTCTGTATGTTTTCCCAAACGATAACCTGTATGGGTGCAAATGAGACCCCAAGAGTGGTACCACCAAACATAACTGTACCACCCTTATCCTCAAAACTAAACATCTGCAAGTGCCTTACTCTCCCTCCTCCGGAAGGATGCAAATCCTCAAAATAACAAAGAAAAGGTTATGAAAACCAGAGGAAAAAGAGAGAATACAGAAGCCACAGGTTTTAACGCTGCAGCACAGAAATCAGGGGAAAAGCTTCAAACCAGGCTTTGCTTTTAGACTTGTGAGCCTTCCAGGGTCCCTGGAGCTGTCAGCAGCATCACCTGCTTTAAAACTGAAGCATACATGTCTGTCTGTGCAGATGGCCAAGGCATCTGCATGCAGAACAAAAATAATCAGCCATCCACTTTTCAGTGTCCAGAGATGAAGGGTTAGTTTGCTTTCCTCCACTCAATCAATCCTTCACCATCTGCTGAGCCTGCTGGCAACTGCCAAGCGGAGCTGAGGGTTTAAGGGACACAACTTTTGCACCTGGGTATCACGACAGGGCCTCAAGAATTACCACCAGCACAAGCAGAGTTTTAAGTCTGTCCTCAAAGGTGCTTCCTGAGAGCTACAGGGAAATGAACGGGAAAAATAGGACAGTGCAGGTGTCTGGAAACTGAGATGATGGACAAACCATAATCCTCCAGAAAGGAGGAAAGTGACTCAGGATACTCCATCAGCAGTCAGGACAGGAGATGCTTGGAAACACACTTTGATTTTTCAGGGAAGGCAATAAATGCAAAGCCCTGGAGGATGGTAGAGAAGAAGCTCATGTTAAAACATGAGAGAAGCCCTCAATTCCCAGGATTCTGCCTGAGTTCAGCAGGCAGTGCTGAGCAGATGGGTTATCTTCCATGCAGTGCCTCAAACAGGGCCAGAGGCCTTTCCCAGTCATGGACCCTCGAAGTGACGAATGACAAAGTATTAAAGCTATTAACTCAAAAGGATGACGCTGCATCTTAAAATAAGTTTTATCCTCAAAAGGTAATCACTAGGTCCAGCAGAAGAATATTTTTAAAGCACACTATCTTTGGAGGAAGGTCACAAATACCCAGAGAAATCTGTGTAGACAAAATGAAGACAAGAGTTATTTACAACAGACAAGAAAGCTGTGCACACTGATACAAAAATAAGTTTTAATAACAAGAGGAATTCTCTTGTCTTATGAAAGGGTCAGAAGGGCAGCGGTCTCTCGGAATCTCATGGCATATGGAAGCACAGTAATGAACGTTATTAAGATGATAAAAGGACTGACCTTTGGCTAATAACATCCTAACAAATGCATTCAGGGCTCATATTTCAAGCTTTTATGAAACAGAGACTTTACGTTAATGTGTGCATTGTTTCTGGGGTGAGGAGGAGGAGGTGTACAGAAAGGAAGGTTGCCTGAACACACAAGGAAAGGATGCCAGTGTTCCAGGAAAGGATTGCTGCTGAGACCAAAATATGCAGGATTCAGGAGGGGAAGAATTAAGAGACCCTTTAATAAGATCTCTCTAATGTGTAACACAGATCCCTTCGTGCCCAACAGGATTCACCTCGCAGAGACTGAAATAGCACACACACCTCAGATGTGATGTGCAGAGTCTGAGAAGACATCCAGGACAGAGTCCTTGGCTCAAAACTTCTGCAGGAAGAAACAAATCCCTACAGATGGTTACAACTGTTCCCTCCATGAATGGTTTGTGTTTCACAGAACTCATTCCAGTGCTCATCTCCAGGTCCTCCTCTCTCCTTACTTTAGGACAGCAGCCTGCAGCTTCCCAGATCAAACCACTCCCAGTCCCATGGACAACTCAATTCCAGGCTGAGTTCATTGAGAAACCCTCACCCTTGGAAGCACGACTGGCTTTTAAATGTGCACACAGATTTCAGGGAAAAGTTACATTAACAGAGGTATAAAGAGTAATTTCACTGTTTTGTAATATTTTGCCTGTTTTATGCACCAGAATAAAACCAGGTCACAGCAGGAAGGAAGATTGCTGCTTCTTAGTTCATATAAAAAAGTGAGTATGTTTTAATTTAGACCTCAAAAGAGACAAAACCTCATCAATGATGCAAAAAGATCTTGTGCCTATGGAAAAGCTAAACCCAACTGCTCTGGATGGAGCAAGGGTTCCCAGCCTGGAGACGCTGACAACGCTGCGTGAGAGGTTTCCCTTGGAAGGATATTGAAAGTCTGAAATTTAATAGAGAAAAACAATTCAGATCTGCTAGGCTTCAAGCAAGTCGAGGGTACATTAAGTCCTTGCTGTAATGTAAAATTAACTTATTTAAGGAAGAATTTAAGTGCTACTTAAAGTACTGAAACCACTGACTGTAGATAATATTTCAGAAGCCAGCAGAAAGCAACTTAGGAGACTTTTTGCTCTCTCACCTCAAATTGAAGAAAACCACTAAAAAGCAAAGCAGCAGGCCACTCATCTCAGTTTTCACAGCTTTATACACCAGCCTGGAGAACTTGTAGTTATAAGAGGAATTACAGAGCAACACAGGCATGCACACAATGATTTATTGCACGTCTTGCCTGCCCAGTGGCGCAGAGAAGCAAGAGAGATGTGGATTATATACTGCACAATTTTAATTCTCCCATGCAGTAAACACAGCAAATACGAGTACAGCCTGTTCCCATTTAATGGAAGGATCCTTTGCTATTTGGGCATGATGCTGCTTACATCAAATCTGGTGGAAAGTTTTGTTGAGACTTCTATGAATGAGAAGGGATTGTTCTCTCATGAAAACAGATGATTGATCCTTCCACTGCAGAGCAAAAAATCTATATGGAAATGGCTTTGAAAAGTGATGACAGTACTACAGCCTGAGTCTGAACATCCTGCCCACATGACTTTGAGGTATCACTTCCACCACAGGGCTCAGGGGAAAAGGGCCTTCTGGAAAACTTCAATTTGGACAATGCTGAAATCTAGGAAAATGTATATCTAGGCAAAAAGATTAAAAAAAAAAAAATAGGCAGCTTTGTACCAACTGGTTTGGAATTTAATGGGAATTTTCACTCATGAGCTCGAAGGAAGCGAGTGATCAACTTCAGGTACATGCTTGAGGCTCCCTAAAAGCCTTGAGGAACAATTGTGACATCGCCCTTCCCACTGCTGGAGAAGTGCTTCTCACAGGAGCAGGCTGCCTGGTGCCACCAGCAGTAACACCACCACTCCGTACACGACAAATGTCTTAGAAATTAACCTTTTGCCTTTAAGAATCGTTCCTCTTCCCAGGAACTACTTCAAAACATTCTGTTCCGCATTTCAGCCACAGATTTCTCAGAAATGCCTCTTCACTGCTGCTTTGCACAGATATCTCAGCTTGTTCTCATAAGGGGGCTCAACACACAGAACTTCTCCTGTGGCCTCTTCAGGTGTTCCAGAGGAAAAGTAAGAAGATAGACATGAAGCACTTTCTCATTCTCTGACAAGGACAGAGTCACACTCCCCACTGCTCCCTCCCCACTGCCTGTCTCAAAGACAAAACCTCCACTTTTAAATCAAACTGGAGAAAACATTTGATATCCTGGTCTAGGAAGAACTCACACTGAAGCCAGCAAGAATCTTTCCACTAATTGCAGGAATAATTGAAGCAAATCGTTACCAAACTATGAACCCTACCCTAAGCAGTCTTTGTTTTGTTATTGCTTTTTCTTTATCTCAAACTTGAGTTGAAACTAGTACTCTCAAGGAAAAGCACAGCTAACTTCTCCTCTTGTGCTACTTGTACAAGTAACACAGCAAAGTCCCCTGCTTGTCATGCACTCCTCCAGCTCCCCCAGACCTTGGGCTCCATGAAGTGTTTCCAGCTTAGCCCCCTGCTCCAAGAGAGTGGAGGGAGACCAGAAACCTGACTTGACACCTGAGCTAAGAGGAAACCTTACTCTGCTGCCTGGCAATGCAGTAGAAAATTAAAGTAGGGCTGGATGGCAATTTGGAGAGGTAGTTTCTCAAGCTGGTGAACTTCCCCTTGCATGAAACCCTTATGGCTTCTTGTGTCCTTTTGACGTTAAGATATGGCCAAAATCTCTGTTAAGTAACAAAGCAGAACCCAATGTCCTGCATTAAGAAAAATTAAAACCAGCAATTTAACTTCTGAGATCAAAAAGCAAATCCACCTCCCTGACCAAGTCCTCCAGAATTCCCAGGAGGCCCCACAGACACTCCCCAATTAAGGATTCATCCTCTGTTTAATCAGGTGGGCTCCTCCTTCCTAATCAGATCACTCTCCCCTACGCTCTGCTGCTCACTGACAAGTTCTGCACAGATAATACTCTGCTGCCATCCACCAGCTCTTCATGCAAAGCAGCTGAGACAAATTAGGAAGACAAAGCTGTTAACAAAACAATTACACCAATATTCAAAGCAGCTACAGCATCAGGAAAAGGTACAGAAAAATGAAGCCACCTAAGGAAAATGTTTACCTGTTTATGCCAAGATTTAGGTTAAATACACATAGATGACACATTTGTGTCAGAAAATGGAATTTGACCATTATTACCATTATATATACACACCATGCATTCTTTTAACAGTCAAGCCCAAGTGCATGAATCCTTAGGGAACACAGCTGGGTGGCCAGGAGAGAAATGGGGGTTGTGCTTTTGCTTTGGTTTGGAGGGTTTGCTTTTCTCCCTTATTTTAGGTTTTAAACCAAAGCAGATTTTTCTAGCACTGCTTCAGAAAGCAGAGTTCTCCTGCAAGCTCAATATTAGATGTGTGGATGAGCAAAATTACATTTTATTTAAAGTGTGGGACAATGAAATAACACTTCAGTTTCATTTCCTTTTATAACTGCTC
This sequence comes from Vidua chalybeata, assembly GCF_026979565.1. Lineage (NCBI taxonomy): Eukaryota > Metazoa > Chordata > Aves > Passeriformes > Viduidae > Vidua > Vidua chalybeata. The sequence continues at coordinate 2,691,738 of NC_071547.1, read as the reverse complement.
CTGGTTGGATTTCAAACATTGTGAGACTATGGGCACAGAGGACTTCAGTTACAAAAACCCAACATTTTAATTAACTGCTTTACTGCAGACAGGGAATTCTGCAAAAATTCCCATCAGTATTCAGAAGCCTATTAAAAATAATCTACATTTTGGGCCTAAACTGATTAGTATCTGTTTCATTGTGGTACATGAACACAGATTACATTTCTTTTTTTCCCCCTCCCTTAATTCCAAATTATGCCTTTGGTTTACCCTCTCAAGTTTATATTAGACTGTTGCTTCCCAAGAAAAGAACAGAATTTGGTTTGCAACTGGAATTGGCACAACCAGTAACCACCACCCAGCTGGGAAGCAGAGCCTGTTTATGCCCTACAGCTTGTTCCCTTTCCAGTAGGTACCCACACACTTGGGCTGAGTGTTTCCACAGGAACATGTTCTTGTTTCCCCAGCAGGTCAGACAGAGTTCTCCAATTTAAGCAGAAGAGGAAGCAACTCAGAAATCAAAGTTTGTGTCACTTTCCCCGCTACTCCTTTATAAGCAAACAGCAAAACCCAAATTTAAAACTTCCAATCCTGCAGGAATTGTCCCCCACCCCCCCCCCCCCCAGAGCCCTGCAGGGAGCAGAATGTTCCTGACCTGGATCATGTAGAGCTGGGCGATGCGATATTCTTCCACGCTCATCGGAAGAGGAATGCGATATTCCTTTATGAGCATTTTGGATACAGAAATCTCTTGTCTGCTCAGAAACACAATCCAAAAGCTTTTAGTAAAGGCTCCTTAAATAATGGCAAGGAAATGCATCGAGGATCTCTGAAACAGACAGAAAGGAGGAGGGAGGAAAGAGAGAAGTGGTTATTTTCCATTCTTATGGCAGAACATCCTATTTAGGAAAAAAAAAAACCTCCAACAACAAGCAAACATTAATTTTTGTAATAGCTCTAAGCATAATAGCAGAGAGAAGAATCTCTGGAGTGCTACCAGACCTTTGATATCAAATTGAACAGAATCTTTCAGAAGAATTTTGATTTGCTTCAGGGGATACCATCAAAGCTCTCCTGACCTTTGCCATAAGATCAATCAGACTTTCATATGCAACAGCATCTCCACAGAAGAGATGTGACAAAAGCTCCAAATGAATAGGCAAATCTGCTGCTGCCCAGAGTCTCCAGTGTCAGCAACACACCAGAGATGCATCCTCTCAAAAGCATCAGGTTTTATCCTCTCCAATTCATTTAGCAGCAAGAAAGGGCAATAATTTAAGTTCCTCAGCCCTCAGTAACAGTACGATGAAGAAAGACCTTTGGATTCTAAGAATAAAGACAGCAGAAATGTATTTTCTTCCCTGCTTTATTCTGAATTATAGTCTTGGTAGGACCCTTTCTTTTTGCACCTCCAAAAGAGTCTGCTGGCAAGATCCTCCTGTCACTTCTGTCAATGTCAGGCTCATTTTTACACTCCCACTGCATGAGAATACAGTCAAAGATCAAACTGCAACAGAAAAAAATCCCGTTGTACCCCACCTCAAGGCACTGTAACAGAATTCTAGTTAAGAATTCAGGGAATCTACACCACAGGTCAAAGCAGGAACTTCTCAAATACCTTTAATACCCCCCTAGGGACTGTGGATAAAGACAATAACTTTATGTAAGGAAGGGGGAAATAAAAGATGACTGGTGAGGAGAAGAGGACACAAGAAGCAAAGTCAGTTATCAGCTCAAGTCAGCCTGGGCAGGATCAGGTGATGGCTCTCACAGCACACAAACCATTCACTTGGCTCCTTCTTGTCACCAAAATCCACCTTTCTGCTGTGCCTGCTCATTGGATGTCTTCAGAGAGAGCTGCTGGAGCCAAACCAGCCCCAAGTCCTGTGACTGGTGAAAACACCCAACAGAATAAACCCAACCAATTTATCTTGTGGATTAAACCACGGTGTGGGAATCAGGAAACCGCACGGCTATCAACAGCCCTTAGTGCCAGTCGGTGTTTGCACAACACTTCACCAACCTTTTACGAGGTTTAGAGAGGCTCAAACGCGTGCCCATGGTCACAGAGCAACCAGGGACAACATTCAGTGTTTATAACCCAGGTTTACTGCGACGTCTCTGCCAGAGCTGCCCCAGTGCTGAGCACACGCGGGGACACTGCCCGGGGACACTGCCCCAGGGGACATTGCCCAGGGGACACTGCCCAGGGACACTGCCCAGGGGTCACCCAGCCCCAGGGGACACCCAGCCCCGTGCCACGGTGCCCCCAGCTCGCCTCCCCTGTGACTGCCACATTTCCAGTCTGGCACTAAAGCAAATCCACCCCGGACCGACTCTTCTGCAATAGTGATCCGTCTGGTGCTGCATCATCTGAACAATTTATTTCCAAATTCAATTCTTTGCCGCATTTTATTGCTGTCAGAGCAATCTGTGCCTGTGGAGGGGAGGATAAAAATGTCTGTGCTATGGCAAAGCCTGTAGAGAATAATTCTGGGAAAACTCTGCTTGCCTACACTGCTGAGCTCTGCACAGAAGTGTGTGCATCCACATGCATATACAGGATTTCCTTCATCAAACTAATCCTCCAGAACAGGTGAAGGTAATCTCATTAAGTGGTTTTTAATTAGTGCCATGGCAAGGAACAACAGTTACCACCTCAGGATGGATCTCAAGGACCAGATCTGCAATGGTGCAATTCCAGGATCCCAACTCTTGGAGCTAATGGCTGTGGGAGACTCAGCTACACATCTGGAGCAGTTTATTGTGTTTTAGAAAGCTTTGAAAATTAGATTTAAAAGCTTCTCCCCTTGTTCCCCAAATGCTCTGAAAGTGATTCTGCTCCATCATAAGGACATCAGTCATATCTGTCCTCGCTGCTTGCTAAAAGCAGGATATTTCTATTGATTGGAAGAGATGAATAAAACAAAAAATAGAACCCAAAAGGCAGTAAAATGGCAAGAAACCAGTATCAACATGGAAAAAATGTGTTTATAATGAAGTGCCAGTCAGGTAATAATTCAGATGGCTGAGACCCAAGAGGGTTTATTTTATTACAGACTAAAAATCCCAACATTTTGGTCCCAAGCAGGCACAGCAGCAGCCTTGGCATGTGGAGCCTGTCTGGTCACAGCACTGGGTTCAGCATGAACCCTCCTTCAGGTTTCTCCTTCCCTGTGCTCAGTGATTAAAAGGCAGCATTTGGGCTCAGCCCACAGTGCCCATTGGAAGTGACCCACTCCAGCTACTGCAGCCAGGCCCTGAAAGCTGGGTAGAAAACAGCCCTGGAAACAACTGGGCAACACCACAGAGCAAACCCCAACCTCAAACCAAGGGAAAGGCACCTGGGATCAGCAGCCTGACACTGAAGGAGGCACAAAGAGAACAAACATGACTTGTCTGCCTGGTTTTTAGCCAGACTAGCAAAAAAAAGGAAATTATTGAGTTGAAAATAACCTGTTCTTACCCTTTCAGGAACAGTGGAGCCCAGGTATCAAACCATGAAATAAAACCATGGGATTTGACCAAATTCAGATCAGGGGGAACACCATTCCAGGTGGGACAGAGGTGACAAAATGGCCCTTTCACACAACTCACTGAGGACAGTGGCCTCCCTCCAAAATCCTGGGATTTCATAGGGAATCAAAGACCACTCATTGTATTATCCAAACAAAACACAGAAGTTTGTCTGCAGAAATGATGGGAGAGAGGGAAAAGCTCTTCTGGAAGCAGAGGAGCCACCACACAGCTCTGGAGAGCAGGTGTCAAAACCCCAGCTGTGTCCACAGCACTGTCTGCACCCAGCCCATTGCTGGAAGCAGCCAGAGGTGTTTGAGCTGCTCCACGTCCTGGGATTAGCAAACAGCATGGGATTTTTTTTTTCTCCAGTGGATTTTGGCTACACCAAGCTAGACTTTCCATGGATTTGCCAAACCCCTGTGACTGCACAACTGGAAGATCCAGAGGCTGTTTGCAAACCTCAGCCTGCAGCTGGTTTCCCAGCAAGAGGCGAGCAGCGGTGACGCAGGACATTTCCAGACTCGCTGCTGCTCCTGCTATAGCCAAGTGGCACATTTGCACAGCCCCTTATTCAATTTATACCCGGAGCTGTAGTAACTGTGAGAGCCAGGCGCATAATTTTATACCTCAATTATTTTAAAATCAGGTTCTCAAAGCATCATAATTATGCTGCAGAGTCAATATCCTGCTGAGATGAGTCAGGTCCACCTCTGAGCCGTTGCTCCAGGCTGTCTGAAGGCTCATGCACAGCCTGCTGCATTTACTTCCAATTTTAACAGTCTCCCTCACAACAACAAACCCCCTTAAAAAAGTGCCCGTGCTTTAAAATCAGGGGAGGATTATCAGGATCTGCAGAAGCTGAACAGAGCGAGAGACCCAGCAGAATCTCTCTATTTAACCCATGAACTGGGCTCACTTCGGGAGTGTCCGGGCAGCCTCCCTGGTACTAAAGGAGGTAGCAAAGGGCTGATAACAACTGACAGCTCGTAATTAAGGAGTAAGTTCAGTGTGTGAAGGGTGGTTACACTCTGCTACTGGAATGCTGGAGGCCAAATCCAAGCCAGGCTTCCCAGGCTGGCCCTGAGGAGATGGAAGCTGAGTGTGACAGCAGAAATGGCAGCTCCTCGAGGGGTTCACACACAGGAGAACCACTCATGCTGTGGGTGCAGGCTACAAAAGAATTGCTATGACTCTTGCCAGCTGTCACCTCAATGATAAATTTTGACCAGCTCATTTTTTCCATGCTCAGGCTACTGAGCAGAGGCTTTTCAGGGCTGCAGTGAGCAACGCCCCCCAGCAGCAGGAACCCACCTCAGGCCATGGCTGCTGCATCCCTTTTCCAACAGAGAGCAGCTATAATGAGCTTTTTCCAGCCTCACACAGGAGGTTCATTTTATGCCATTATAAAGTTAAAAGGAAAACCCATCATGGAGGGTCACACAGCAGCTGATAGCAGAAGCAGGTCCCAGCCCCAGGTCTCAGGTTCAAGTCACCCACTGCCTGCTCAGGGCTGTGCTCTCTGTAGAAGCTGAGAAAAGTCTCCTCTATGAAAGAGCACACTCATGAGCTAAGGATTGATAGCCTTGACTCAGCTGTTGAACATTTTTCCTTGCAATATTTTCACATCATCGAGAAATTTAAAATTATTAACAGAAACAACTGTAAGAAGACTAAGCCAAACCTGTAACAGCAAAAGGATGAGCGGAGGCATTACCTGAAGACCTCACCTACCTCCCTAAAGACCTTCCTTAGGCTCTCTACATCACCTTTATCCCCCCAGGAAGATGCTTCCTTGAAGAAAGTGATATCAGAGAGATGTCAGCACTGATCCCAAGGGGATCAAACACTTGGACTTTGGGAAGCAACACCAGGCTTAGCAGCCCGGCCACCTTCCCTCTCCTGCAGAGCTCCCTGGGGGAGGACACAGTGCTCTCCCATGGAAGCACTGCATACTTACTGTGCTTGGATTTATTTATGCCTTTAGAAGCTGCAGCATAAATGGGAAACAGAATCCCAGGGCCCAAGTCAGCAGTTTTCAAAGGCAGCCTCGGCGCTCACACCTTGATTAATGCGGCAGTCTCCCTCCTGGCCCAGAGCAGTCTTGCTCAGCTTTATCTGTCCAGAGTGGCACTGCTGCAAAGACCATTCCCTGTCACTCAGGTCCTGCTTGTCCACAGTGCCCCTGCCTCTCAGAAGCTTTCCATGAGTATCTACAGAGCCTGGTTGTCAAACCTTGCTCAGCCCTCACTCGCCAGCCTTGCCTGCCCAACCCTCCCCAGGAGCTGTGGCACAGCTCAAGATCCACCACAGGGACCAGCACAGCCTGGCAATTGTCCTGCCCACATCCCACTGCCAGCTCCATGGGAAGGACACAGGACAGAGAGGAACTTCTTGGTTTGTGAGTGCTCAGCACACTCTAGACTGGAGTGTAAGTGTCACCATGAATCTCTCATGACTGATCACTGCTCTGTAAAGGTCAGGGGAAAACACAATTAATGAGGCTTTTCCAAGGAGGTGAATAATAAGTGCTCATATTTTACCCTTCCCTTCTCCCCCCCTCTTGCCCAACCCCACCAAAGTGATCTATCTCTCCAGTGGGACTGTTTCAATCCATATCTACATTGGAAGGTTAAAAAGCCTCAACATTTCTATTTAGTAGCTTTGTGGCCACAAACCACTCATCACTACTCTCAAAACTGTCTCTCTCACACACACATGTGCACTAAACTGAAGAGACAGAATGAGCCTTTGAAAATCAGCAGTTTTCAGTTTTCATAGTGTGGGCCGTACCTGCTCACTGACAGCTAAGCAGATTTAAAAACTCATCAGGCCTGGGGGAAAAAAAAGAAAAACTGATCAAAAGTTAAAGCTCCTTAAAAGTGCACAGTTCACACGCTCTCGGCTCCAAGGCCACTGTGTCAGTGTGTGACTCTCGGCGGGGTCGTTCACCCTAATCCCCCATCTCATCTGTCACATCTTCAGAGACAAAAACTGCCATGCAGATGTTTGCACATCCGAGTTCCTCGACTGAGCTTAGATCCCATCCGACAGTGAATCAGCAGCTAACAAACAAGCACCTTCACTGCACAACTGCAGCAGTCCTGCCAGTGCCGGAGCAGCTGGAGCTCCCCATGGGGCTGGCCACTGCCTGCAACACAGCCAGGGCACACGGAAAACACAAGATTTGTGGAAATCAGCTTTCCCAGGTGTAGGGCAAGCTCCAGAGCGCTCGAAAGCAGCAGCACAGTGAGGGGCTGAGGACAAACGCTGCTTGGTAAGACAGGGCAAACAAGTCCCATTTACAGTACTTGATCTTTTTTCCATTATTAGGTACAATTTGACGTCACTTATAGAATTTAAGAGCTCATTGTAAAGTAGACGTTTATTACAGCTGAAGGATGGAAGCAGTCCAAATGCAATATAGTGACACTGGAGCTATTAAATCTTGTTATAGTTCACTGGGCAGCCAAATACTGTCTCGAAGCAACGTGAGGAGAAGGGGAGGGGGGAAAATAACGCCACAGCAAAGTGTCCACAACACCCATCACCTTTTCTGCTTAAACATTCTCGAATGTTGTGCTGGTTTTTTGTACTTTCCATTCCTATTACCCCTTCAACATCTGGGCGAGGAAAAATTGACTCCCTTCCTTCTGCTTTGTAAGTGATGGTGTGGTGCAAGGCCAGCCAGCCCTCCCCATGCACACACGGACTCCGGGGGGATCAGGTGAAGTCCATCAGCTGAACTTTGGTTGGAAAATTAACATTTCAAGTCCTGCCGTGCCTGGAGGTTATGCAATAACAAACTAATAAAGAAGCCATTAAAAGAACTAATAAGCACACTCGAGCCACAGATGAGTTCAGAGGGAAAGACAAACCAGCCTCTAATCCTTTTGCTGATACTGGGGATAAAGTTGAATATTAAAAAGAACGCTGACATTAAAGTTTAAATGTTTCCAAGTAGTCTGCATGAGGAGAGCAGCCACAAACCCCAGTGTCCTGTGGCCAGACTGCAGAGCCCGGTGAGCCAAAGGAACTGGGCAGATCCTGCTTTTAATGGGGTTCCTCTTAGTCCAAGACTGAGCATTATCCACTGAAAACAGGCCAACATTACACACACAAATATATAAATATAAATGTGTAATATATATATTTTATATAGAGACATACATATATATACACACAGAGAGAAACAAAAATAAAAGCAGCACTGACAGTGTGGCAAGTACAGCGTGTTGGGTGAAAACAGACTGAAAATTGCTGGCAGCTCATTAAACTAGTGTAAAGAAAAATCCATGGAATGCCACAGGCAAACAGCATGGACAGGATTTTTCTTTGGTTGGTGGCACATCCATTAGTCTGAAGGGCCACTGGCATGCAGAAGCCTGCACACTGTGGGCAGCAGTGGCAGGGAGACGGGAGGCAGGCCAAGTTTAAAAACAAAATAAACATCTCTCATTTCCCAGGTAGCCTCCCTGGGAGGTTATTGCATTTACACTTTACAGCTCCAGGTGCTACAATCCCTCTTCCTGACAGAAGTCAGGAGAGGGAACACAAGGGAGCTTGGTGCAGTTCCCACCAGCTGGTCAAGGCTTCATTTGCATTAAGGAGTGAAAACCCAGCCACAAATCCATCCAGGCTCTTGATGTCCATGTCCACACCACCCCTGTTCTCTTTCTCTCCATCAGCTGCTGCACTGGAAATCACAGTTTTCTATTAAAACATCACGAGCAGAAAGTCATGAAAACTCCCATTCTTTCATCTCATCAGTCACCAAGCATGAAAGTAAGAAATTGAGAGCAGGGAGGCTGAAGTCCAAAGCTTTATGTATTCCCTGTGACTCTTGTTCCCACACCACTGCACAAGGCACGTGAAAGCCACTCAGTCCCAAACCCATTACAGCCATACCCCATCTCCCCTGGAAAGGCAACCACACCACTCAGTCCCCACTTCACAGCTTAGTTATTCATGGGTCTTTATGCTCATCTTTTCCAACCTACAGCCCATTTCAGGCTATTTCTCAATGTTAATTTGAATTTTTATCTCCAAACACTTGCAGATCCACTAAACCTGCTTTTGAGACACAAAAACGCAGTTTTGGGATTTGAGTCAACATTGGACAGACTGTGGATTGCTTCCTCAGTAACTCCCCATTCAAACTGAAAAGGGTCATCAACAGCTACTTCCCTTTTTCAGTAGTTACAGTCCTGATGGAAAAAACATTTTATTCCCTCACTTATGCAAATATCATGTGGAACAGGAAATGAGCATTCAAAACTGGTTTTAAAAGATTATTTCATGGAGGAAAACATTGTACCATTGCAAAGGCAGTGTTAGAGCACTCTAATACTTCACAGTGGTTTCATTAGGCTGAGACTTGCCTTGCCTAAAGGCAAAATGGGGATAAAGAAAATAAGTCCCACTCCATCAGAAGAAACTTGTAATGACACCTAAAATTCTTACATGGGGAGCAAGACAGACACAGCAGTGAAGGCTGATGAATAATGGTGCAATCGAGGTGGAAAGTACAGGGCCATTTTGCACAAGAGCAGTAAATGTTTAATATCTCTGTTGCATCTTTCATCCATAACACCAACACATTAACAAGGTTTCTGTGGCTGGGTAATTTCTTTGGAGTTTTGATCTTGGAAATAATTACACTAAATATTTCATAAGTGCCTTTGAAAGTTTTTTTTTTTCTTTTTTTTTTTTAATAAAGAAAAAAGAATCGCTCGCTGCTCTCGGACTGCAGCAGGGTAATGAAAGCGCACAGCTAATCAATAACCACTTTCAGTTCATTAGTCAGCACATTTTGGGCTGGGGTTTTTTGTTCCCTTCTACCATTCCACATCCCACATACGAAGTGATGGTGCATTTTAAAAACATCACATCTTACTGCTTTTGCAAATCATCCTTAATGCAAACCACAACATGGAACACCCAGCCTCTAAATACCACCCACACCATTTAGAGGCTTCCAGGGTGTTTCCAGCTGAGCACTTATGCCAGCTGAGACAGAGGAGGCTGAAAGTGCCAGACCAGTTCTGTTTCTTCTTTAGTCTGGGTAACAAATTGCTGGGTCATTTCTGCCCCTCACTGCTCTTTGAGAGCTCTGAAGGACAAAGCTTTGTCAAAGCTTGGACAGTCCCAGCTCGAGCGCTCTGGGACAGGCAGCTCCAGGTTCCTCTCTGGGGAGCTGCTGATGGCACCAGAGCCTTGGCTTTGCCCCAGATCCAGCTGCTGCCCTGGAGCCACAGCTACACCTCCATAACACCCAGGAGCTCTGCATGTGCTTCCAAACCAGGCTGCAATGGCCAGTTCAGGCAGCAGAGACCCCGGGGTACTGCCAGGTGTTATCCACATCCCCAGTTCTCACCTCCTCCAGGAAAACCCAACATACTCCTTCCCTACTCTGCCCACTCCATAAAATAGTCAACCCAAAGGACACACCATGATCATTTAAAATAGAGCTGAAACTGGAAACTGAACCCAAGACTTAAAAAAAAAAAATATATTAATTCACCCAAGCCAAGGACAGGAGTGGTACCTAAGGAGACAAATGCAGGTACTGGCAAGAAAAGAGGAAACAACATTCTCTGAGTCACCCACCCAGAGCAGAGCCACAGGAGCAGGAGTGCCTGGCTGGGGCCCAGCTGTGCTCCTTGCAGCAGCTCCCAGTGCTTGAGGGATACATTAAAGTTCTGCCCTGGCCTCAGGGACAACCATCATTATCCCTCATTTGCAGGGAAATTGAGCCATAGGGAAAAAAATTATCATCTGGTCCAATATCTAAGAGAGAATTGGTGACAGAGTAGATTCAAGATTGGATCCAACTTTTTCCAGAAAATAGTTTTTTATAAAGAGAGGAGGGAGTGGAATAGCTCAAGCAAATTCAATTTTCCTGATAACTGGCACAATTCTGCAAGGAAAAAATGTGAAGAATTTTTTTTCTTCTTACCGACTGCCTTTCAAGATATCAGCAATTTCTGCAGAAAACAAAACACTTCTTGAAAATATCAAATTTCCCCAAGAGCCCAGAGGTTCTCAGCACACATGTCACCCCAACTCCTGCCACCCCTAGACAAGCCCTTTTCCTGCTGGAAAGCACATGGGAGCCTTAAGAAATTTTCTGTTTTGTTGAAATCTTGGTAGATGCAGGTTTGGTCAATGCAGTAACTTGAATGAAGACTGGCAGAGCTGCCCAGGCAGCCTGTGACACTCAGACCAGCATGGCCACAACCACTCACCCTCCCTCTTGCAGAAAGACAAGGAAAGAAACTACTCAAGACCAAAAGATGCTCAAAGCCTCCCTTACAGTATCCCCAGAACCCCATGCAAATCATCCTTGCTGGGGGGAAAATATTCTCAGATGTAATTAAGTGGTGCTCTGAACCCAACTTTTGCATCAATATCTTGGGCATCACAAACCAAACTCACATTTCAGCTGTCAAATTCACAAGACAAAACTCTGAAGTAAATCCTTTGGCCCTGAATTCTGACCCATTTTGCTGAACCCCTCCCACAGCCCTTCCACTGCCACTGGTTTCAGAAAACCAACGTCTGGCTTCACTCAGAAAGCTCTCCAGGAAACAATTCTCTTTTCTACAGAAAATTTCTGGATGTATCAAAGCATTTAACAGCCATAGAGCACATATTGTGGTTTCAGCCTGACAAAGCAAGCAGAGAGCTTTCCCAAGGGTGGAATTCTTCTGTTCCTTGAGGACTCATGTGTGGTTTTATTCCTCAAATTAAATAGGATTTCAACTGCCTCCCCAACTACAAATTCAGCTTCACAAGTCCATCAGGGTGTCCTGCAACAAGGTGTCATACTGCACATGTGGGTCAAAAGAAAGCAATTTAATGTAAATTAAAACAAAAGTAACAAAATCTTTTTTGTGACCCCCAAGACCCATTCAAATAAACTTCTCCTTTGTTCCCCAACAAATATCCAAATTGTTTTGGGGCTGTTCTTTTTTGAAGTGTCCCATACAAGACAGTCTTACAAAAGCAAGCTTACTAAGGGTTCAGGCACAAAATCTTCCTTTTCATGAGATGCACCATTGGATGGAAACCTTGTTCCAGCCTGACAGCAGCTGAGGAAGCAAAGCACAGAGCACAAGGTGTCCAAACCCCTCGGTTCAGGTTTCAGGGATGGCTCTGACCGAGTGGTGCAGTTCCCTGTCCCGCCTTCCCAGCTCCTGCCGTGGCTTGGTGTGGTTTCACACCTTGGGAATTTCTCCATCCTGGCTGACCCAGCCCTGTCAGCTCTCGGATTGCAGGAGCGCTGCACAGCCCCACATGCCCTTTGCTAAAGGGCATTACAGCTGTATTTATATCTGACATAAATCTGCTTTGTAAACACTGACCTGATTCTGGAGCTGGGCTTTCTTAGACCAGCACACGTGTCTGCTGGTCCTGAGGGACACCCTCTCAAAAACCCCAGAACTGGCAGGTGGGAACTCAAAACCACCCAAAGCTGGGGGGTTTGGGATATCCGTGAAGTGTAACAGAGGAGCCAAAGGACTTCAACATTTCAGCTTGATCACACATGGCATGAAGGACAATTAGTCTGTGCAAAAAAAGCTGCCTGCAGTCTACAAGAAGTGCAATATCAGAGGGACATTCAAGTTTGGATAGTTGAATCCAAAATTCACTGCAAATGCTGGCTCACAGTCAAAACAATGAGAAGCTGAAACTGAAAATAATATCAAAGTTCTCACTCCAGGCAACCAAATCCTGTTTTGTCATCTCATTTTTATTCTTCTGTTTGCTGCCAATTCAAAGAATTGTGACCAAAAAAATCAGCCCATTAGTCTTGTTCTTAGAAGTGTTAAGCTCCTACTTACAAAGTTAGTGTTATCCACTGAGTCCATAAATTACAGCTAAAGTACATAAGGAAGCAGTCATGACATAACCCCAATTTAATCTGAACCAGGCCACCACAGTCAAAGAAGTTTTTTTCAAAATGTTAATTAATTTTTAAAAGAATGGATTAAAGGAGGTTCTCAATTAAAAGAATACTTTAAGGAGACAAGCTAGAGAGGATTGTCCACTTTATTAATACAGCAATTTAACAGCTATTCAACATGTAATAACTTCTCATTAAAAGTCAGCCCTCCCCCTTCTCCAGCAGATTGGCCACCCATTTGTCAGACACAAAACAGCTTCATTAGCCTAAAAGTTCCATTTCTGCTCTTCTGCAGATTTGCTTTTATTTTGCTTCTGTCAGTAAGTGAAAATCCTGAATGACAGCAAAGTCCAGAAATCAATATCACAAACAGGGCCTTGGTCCTTCACGGGTTCCAGAGGGTGTTTGGAAGCAGCATTCCCAGCAATGCCAGCAGTGACAGCACAGACCCCAATTCCTGCAAGATCAACCTTGGGATCAACCTGAACAACGCTGCCCAAATGCACGCCAAAGGCTCATCCATGAGCTGCACCTTGTCTGGAAGAGCTCACAAATTAAACCTCTTCCACCCAAGGATTACCTACCAGCACCTCACAGCCTGCTTGGAATTGGAATGTGTCATTGAAAAGAGGACATACAGTAATTTTACCAAAAGGTTCCCACTGGAACCTTGAGTTTTTGGGTTAAGCATTGTCATCACGTGTAACACCAAAGCAGATGCCTCCTTCTGGGTGGGTGTTCAGCCAGTGCTGAGGCTCCACAGGCCTGGCCAGAAGCAGGAGGGAGCTCAGACAGGGACAGCAGGGACAAGTCCTGGGGCTGGGCAGCAGCAACGTGCAGTTCTCAACACCTCTGAGAAACGTGCACTCAGGTGTCAAAGAGACACAGTAAAGCTCCTGTAAGGGTAACCTACAGCTCAATAAATCAGCGAGAGGAGCCCTACGATTCCAGTGGAAAGTTGGAGCACTGAGTGGAGAAGCTGCACAGCAGAGCAGCACAGCAGCAGCCCCGGGCTCTGTGTCAGCCTCGCTGCTGCAGCCACAGCCAAATTCTGCATGGATTGCACTGCAGGATCAGAGCTCCAGGAAGTCCTTATTAAATAACAGAAACTGAAAGAGGTTACAGCTAAGGCTAATACCACCCAAAAGCTAAAGCAAACAAAAACATTCCAGTCTAAGATTTATCTGCAGAGACCATTCAAGCTATTCTTAAGACCATTAAGAGCCACATGCCCAGGCTTCAATAAAAAGGGACACCTTTCCTCCAGCTCCTGCAATTTTCAGGAATGAATCCAGACAGCAGAATAGGAAGTTCAGGATATATACAGCATTAGTTTCCAAGAGAATATTTATCATGTCACGTGAGACCAGCATTTTTAGCCAACTTGGGAGAAAATAGACAAGCTTCAAAGCTGCCCCAAAAATACCAGTCACGATAATTACAAGGAAGAAAAACAAAGCATAAGCAATGGCAGCACTAACAATCCATACTTTTAGTGAGAAGCTGCTAACAATTTTTTTTAATTACACAGACCACTGCCAGAAGATTATCTCAGCTATTCAGGTGTGCAATTTGTGTTTCTAGTTAAAAAAAAAAAAAGGTATCAATAATTATGTAAATCCAGGACCTTATCCTCTCTGTTCTCCCGCTAAAACACAAGCTTTTGCCAAGAACCAGCTGCCCCTCCTTCCTCAGGACAGCACTATTCAGCTTCAGCATTTTAAATAAAATTGATGAAGTGCAAAACCATCCAAGAGGTAGTAAAAGCTTAACAATTAATCCTAGGCTAGAGGTGGAGAGAAAAGAGCCTGGCTGACAGGAGCCACCCGTGGGTGAGAAACCTCCCTGGCCATGTGTTGGTGACAGTGGCTCTTCCCAAGGCACAAACCAGCTCCAGCTCCTGCAATGAGTAACTGCAGGGCTTGCAGGAGTCAACAGTTGTAATAGAAGATTTATTTTTGTCACTAAAATCAGTGAGGGTGACTCACAACAGGCTCAGGGAGCCTCGTTGATGAGTTTCATTTTATACAGTCACTTTTCACCCTTGATGCTCAAAAATACCGAGTGACAATAATGACAATAGAGTATAATAGTCCTAATTAGCTAATGAGAGAGAAAACTTCCAAGTTCCAAACTAATGAGAACTGTTGCTTCTAAAAACGCAATGCAGTTGATCCCTGTTGATCTCTGAAATTAGAAGAGAAAGAAGAACGGCCATTCTCTTCTGCACATTCAGCAACATCATCCCCACAGCCCCATCAGGAGAAGGAACACGAGCAAGAGCTGTTCAGAGCCCTGGCTTCAGGATGATTTACTGCTAAATACATTAGCAGCATCTCCTGCTGACAAAATAAATCGGTCTGACTGCATCAAAACCCAAGCAAATCACTGCCTTCTCAAGCACAGGTTAATGCATTTTTTCCCAGCGATGATAAAAGAGGACAAAAGGACAATGGCAAGCTTTGAAAATGACTTGCCAACTAAGTGATGGCTCAATAATTACATTTTGGAAAATTTTCCTTGCATTTCACACTACTGAAGCCACTCTCGAAGCAACTGAAAGCACCAGCAACAAAGAGAAGCCAATGTGAAACTTGCTCTGTTGACTTGACCAAAGCAAAGGGCTGTGCTGGAGAGTGGACTTGGTAAAGTCAAATTTAGGACAACCACTACTGCTCTTTAAAGCACCGAAGTTGGTTGGAATCTTTATTTAGGACTAAAGTCCAGTAGCTTTCCTCTGAATAGGGGATCACATGGAAGCTATTTTCTTGGTGGAGGTTATTTTGAGCTGAAAATATTTTCCAGTTCCATGCTGACAGACAGATTATAACTACACTGTTTTACAGAATAATGGACAAGTTTCTGAAGCCTGTCACAGGGGAAAGTAGAGAAAGCAGCGTTTTTCTCTACATTATTTATTCCTGCAGGAGTTTACTCTTTCAAAATAAGGTCATGTGCTCCTTTAGCACAAAAGAACCCAACTGAGCAGAGCACAGCTATCTGTCCCATTTGTCATCCCAGGCAAGATGAGATAATCAGATTAGCCAAACAGTTACAAATTGCACACATCTGAAGGAGAAGGAAGTAATTTTCTCATATTCCTCTCCCTGGCAATCACCTCCAAGATTTCCAAGACAGCAGTGTCAGCCTCCCTAACACTTCCCAGTGCTGAGCTGCTCCAGGATTCAGGGACAAATTCCTCTGGAAGCCCTATGTCAGCTTGTCACGTTTATTGGAGAAAATGGTTTGCTAAGATGATGTGGTAAAAGCCTGCATTAATACCTCCAGTGCTATCCACACCTCCAGCAATGTTCCCTAGGAGTGCTCTGGTGATTGGCTACAAAAACCCTCCTGGGAGAGACTCCTCCACTCTCCCCACCGAAACCAACACGCTCTGGGTGCAGCACAAGGGGTGATCCCAGGACAAGGACAAAGGGAATTATTTACTGTGTTCCTGTTGCATCTTTCACCCTGAGTGGCCCACCACCTCTTCCTGCAGAAATGCTGCCAGAGAAGGGCAAGGGGAACGCCCAAACAGAAAGCTATGGAGCATAAAGAGGTTTTAAAACCAGAGAAATCAGCAAAGTGTGGTATTTACACCGCAGGCAACTGTCTCCAAAAATCCCACCTGAACCCCTTGTTTAGGGTTTGGGGTGCTCTAGGACCGAAGCTTAGGTTATCACGTCCTAAAAGGGGAAGGAGATTGGTAACTAAATTCCTTTATACCTTTGGAGTTCAGTCCTTACACCCAAAGACACTCACACAACCTGCACTGAACACTCTTTGGAAGAAGCTCCCTGAGCCAGTGCAGCAAATGAGCACAAAGTTACCAGCAAGGACAACCCTCTTCCAGCTCTTCAGCTTGCAGGTGACTGACAGCATTTCCACATCAAAAGCCTTGTACAACACAGACCCCTCCGCCAGGCAGCACCAGACTTTTTTCAGTGAACAGTAAATTGCTCATTTGCTGGAACACAAGGTGCCTCATTTTCCTCCCTAAGACACCACTAATCCTGTGCAGGGCTAAAATATCTCTGCTGCCCAGCCTGGTGTTGTCAGTGCTGAGAAATACTGGAAACCAGAGTGCTTTGATTCACACTAAGGACAGCTGAAAGAAATGTCAGCAGTTTTTATTTTTAAATGCATGGAGCGCTGTGCCCAGGGCTAGGAACACTCCCAGTTCCCTCAGATGTTTTAGCACATACCAGTTCCTCTGAAAAAGGTGGTAGAGACAAACCTTTCACTCAATAGTGCCCTTCTTGGGATCAGCCACAGAAATCCCTCTTCTCCTTCATTCCCCAAACCAACTTTCCAGCTCTGGGATGGCTCCCAGCTTGCATCACACCCCAGGGGACTGGGGATGGTAAAGGTCTATCCTCAAACTTGCATGGAAACAATGGTTTGTGCAGCTTTTTGACTTGTGTCACCTCCAGAGGATCGAGAAATCTGTAACTGGCACCCCCAGTTAAATGTCAAACATCCTCTGCTCCTGTCCTGCACCACAAAATGAGCACCAAAAAAAAAAAAAAAATCTGCAAAAGTTAAGCAATACAGAGACAGACTGTGCTGCATTTGGGAGAGTTACACACACCACCCAAACTCGTGACATTCCCATAGAAACCACGGAGGGAAAAGAGAAAAGCCTCAAAAAAACTGACAAGATAAAACACACATGGTGAAATCTGTAATTCTGGTGAAAAAATCTGCATGTGCAAGTTCCTCCACAGCTCTCCAGCAGCTCAGGCACTCAGGGCTAACACAGGTAACACCCAACTGATGCCAATAAAGGGTTTTTTTTCAGATCACTCAGCCTGCCTGATGGGAATAACCACGCATTCCCAGTACTGGTATTTCAGAGGACAAAGCTGTTGGGTATTAGAAGCAACTTTTTTCCTGTTACTGATGGGCCAGTTCTTGCAGTTAAGTGTCACTACAAATAAAGAAACTTCCTTAACTTTTCCTTAGAGAGTGTAAAGCCTTTCAGAATGTACATTTTCCTCATCAGCAGGACCAGTTAAGCAAATAAATATTGGGATGTGCAAGAGAAGCAATTCTTTCAGTCATATACACATCCCTGTACGAAAAAAAAATCCAAGAAAAAATCGCCATATTACTACCAAGAGCACACAAGTTCAGCTAATTGGCCACTTTCAGAGGAAAAAAAAAAAAGTTAAATGTTCTATCACACACTTCCTTACTCTCGACAAGTGTTTTTGTGTGACATCAAAAAGGGAAAAAGAAGAAATGGGAAGAAAAAGACAGGAATGCTTAGCAATGGCTTTTAAATCACTCTGCTCACGTTCAGGAGAACCGGTCATATTCCAGTGCTTGGCAGAAGCAAGGCAGCTCCAGCAGGAGAGGCTCAAACATGCACGGAAGGAGGGTGGTTGTTACAAACTGAATCATTCCCTGAGATGCCTGATGCATCTCCAAACCCCTTCCAGACAGAGGAATAACATCCACAGCGTGCCTGGGGCTAAGCTCACTTGACTGCACACCCCCAAACTCTACTAGCAAAGCCAGAAATAAAAGCCAAGCCCAAATCCAGGAGGTTTGGAAGTGAATCTGGACACCAACACTCTTGTGCTCATCCAAGTTCTCCATCCTAGCAGGAATGCCACGTGAATCTCCCTCTCCTGGGATGGCTGGGATATTACAAACCCATTGGCCCTGTTTTTTCCCCAAAGCTTTACCACCAGCATCTTTCATGCAGAGCACATGATTCTCTGCTTAAGAAAAATAAAAAACAGGATTGTTTTTCGGGTCTTGAGAAATACTTTAGTCTGACAGATGGTTTTTTTCTGGAATTAGTTTCTAAATATATATTCTACCTACCATGCCATCAAAGGCAGGGCTAAAGACACTAACCAGTCAATACATTAAACAGTTTATCTTGTTAGAGGTTTTACAGCTACTTAATAATGAGTTTTGGTAACCACTGCCTGTATGTGTCTATTACTCTAAGACAGTCTTTAAAAATATATATAATCTGTAATAGCATAACCTTTCCCTTCAGCTGCATAAAAATGCTGTACTCCAATCAATATCATCCTTAGCAAGAAACTAAAAAAAGATCAGCAGAAGCCATAAAGCACAGTAAATTACGTTCAGGGAACAGCTCTACTGCTACCATATTTTATAGAAATTCTATTTTAAATTCACACATAGGAAAAAATTAGATATACAGGAAAAAAACAGATCTGGACAGGAGATAAAGCAAGTAAGTTGCGTTGTCTGACAAGCAGGATAAGAAAAGCAGAAGGGTAGACTGAATCTGACCTTTGTGGGTCAGTCACATTTTCCATGTGCTGCTAAAGATCTCTCCCCAGGGGGAGGAGGGGGAAGCAAGAGAATCAATTCATAAAAACACCCCATCAGTGGTTACACGAAATAACCAGTGAGAAATTATTATTTTACAAATCAGAGTAAATCTCCCATTACTCATCTGGTCAAGAGGAAAGTTTAAGCGTCACCCTGCCAATATTTTGGCATTTGAAGGTTTTACATATCTCAGAGTCTGAAAACAGCCAGGCCCTTCCATCACACAAAATAACAAGCATTCCTCCCACTCCGAATCCAGAGGCACTGAAGGGCACCACAGCAGCTGAGTTCACAGAGCACCAGAAGAGCACAAGCATTTCTTCAGCCAATAACAACAAAATTCAAAACAAAGCTACAAATATAAACTCAACCTGCACTGCGAGCCCATTGCTTGGGAAACAAGTTATTTGCTCTTTAGCTTTACTGACCTTCCTGAGCAAAAAGTCATGAAGAGATGCTGACAAAAGGAATCAAAGTTGCTGCCACCTTGTTGCCTGGACACAGGAGCCATAGGCTTATACCCCAGAGCCCCCACCCCATCAGCATCTCCAAGCAGTAAGGAATCAGGTGTTTATTAAGAATAGCTGGGTATCCAAAACAAACAGGTTGAAGATGTGGATAAACTTAGCACAGCTTAGGAGAAAAAAAAAAAAAAAAAAAAAAAAAAGGTACGAGCCCCCCTGCTTTTCCTGCTTGCTCCTTTCACAAAAGCTTGGAACATCTGCAGGAACTGCCTCTCCAAGTATATCCAGGGTTTACTTACTATTTATTCCCAGGCAAATCTCAAAGCACCAGCCCTTGCCAGAGCTGTCTGAGGTGACCCTGTGGCTGCCCCACCTCCGCTGCGTTCCCAAGCATTCCCGAGGGTTCCCAGGCTGCAGGTCCTGTGAAAGGTGCCAGCCAGGGCCCTCCTCCTCTGCAAACGCTGCTTATCTCACCTACAGCCAAGAGTTCTTTCTCTTCTGCTCTAAGGCTACTTCCACTCAGAGTCAGGAAGATGAAAGGAAAGCAGATACAGAGGCATGGCTGGAAGTAGAAGTAATTAGGATGTTGGAAACCAAATCAAAACAGAAGATACAGCTTTTAAGAAGTCCTCCTCTATTAATCTCAGGATGAGGGAAGGATAAAAATGTTTCTATTCCAGTGATGATCTTTGAAGAAAAAATTCAGTATTTGGCACAAGGAGTAAAGGTAACTCTCAAACTGGAGAATGAAGCAGTACTTACGTTTATTCCCATTTCCTTAGCTAGCCCAGGTACAATTGCCTCCAATGCATGTTTCCATGCACAACTCAAAAATCAGGAATATCCCTAATGTAAATCTAAAAGAGGGACTTGAGACACTATAGCCAGGTGATGCTCCCCATAAAGAGCAAATACAGAAATACTGTCATTTTCTTTGAAAAGCTGGTGGTTTAGGATTGTTGTTTTTCCCAGGGATTTTTGTTTAATGGTACATTTTTTTTCTTTCTACCTTTCTGCCAGCTTCCCTAGAAGAAAACAAAACAAACCTCTATGACTAATCCTTCACTTTGCCAGCTGACAGAAACCACAGTGTTACCACAGCACACTTAAAATAAAATTACAATTTTAAGGGGGAAATGCAGAAGCACATTCTGGTCCTTTGCCTTCCCCCTCATCCCTGAGCCATTATCCTGCACTGCCATCCCTCAGAAGCGAGGGCTGGAGCTGCTCCCTTCGCTTGGGGGAAGCCTCAGCACTTCACTGATGCCCTGACTGGACAGAAAATCCACGCCAGGACAGAGAGGGAACTGCTTCTGCCACCCAGAACTGGTGTGAGAAGTTGCCATGGAGGAAAGGGAACTGCTCAAGTGTCTTGAGGTACTGTGAGATGCTACAGCCAAGCCAGAGGGAATACAGAAGCAAATGGATTCAAGTGCTCCCACAAACCTGAAGCTTGCAGACAAGAAATTACCAGTAATTACTAATAATATAATTTTCATGCAGCACTCATCAGCATGAACCAGTTCTGTCCTCACAACAAAGAGGAACAACAAAAGCCACAAACAGTTACTGAATTAGCTTATTAAGATCTCTGGGATTTTTTTGAACCTTCATAACCATCAAAATTGGTCTGAATGCACAAACACGATTACAATAAAAAGGCCCAGATGTCTTCTGGACACGGCAGCATCACATCCAACATCATATTGCAGAGACCTCACAGTGAGGAGTCTCTTGTAAGGGATGAAGGCTGCTCCTCTGGAGTCACTGCCATCCTGGTCCTTCACAGGAAGAACTGCAGCACGGGAGGGATTTCAGAAGCTGCTGCTCCAGTTTCAAACATGCTCCTCTTGGTAAGAGCACAACTTACCAAATGTCAGGGGTGGCCAAGCAGACTGGCCAGGGCATAGCAGAGTAAAACAAACAAGCAAACACAAACAAACAAAAACACCTAACAGCAAAGAGAGCCCAAAGGCTGCAGCTGATTTTCCTCCTGTGCCTGTCGCTATTTCCCATCAAATCACAGCCCTGTCAGGCAGAAAGCCCAGCTTCCATCAGATGCTCTGCTGGTTAAGAGCCAGGCACAGGCAATGTGACCTATGGACCAAAGCAGACCTGTTTACATCAAAAATTTAACCTCTGGGATGAAAAGATCAGGAGGGCCCATCCTGAGGGTGAAAAAAACCCAATCACTTCATCAGTGAGGTGGTCCCGAAGGGAAGAGAGGCACAGCAGGACAGAGGAGGCTTCATGCAGCTCTGCAGAGCCCCTGCCACTGCCTGGAGCCAGAGCCAGGGCACCAGGAGGGGAGAGCAGCCCTCCGGAGGCCGCTGTGCCCAGCCAGCAGGAGCAGAGCCAGAGCAGGACAGGGCTTGTTCCAGAGACATTTTTAGCACAAAGAGGAGAAGAGTGCAGCAGCTCTCCTGTACTACTGCATCCACCCAGTTTCCAGAATTTCCAACTCCATAATGATATGGTTCCTGGAAGAGCACTTCTAACTGGATTAGAGGACATCTCGTGAGCACGCCCTTGGCAGCACCATGACCATGGTGTGGAAAGAGTCCCAAGTGCATGATCCAGGCCCTCCATAATTCAGTTACGTCCCCTTTTTAGCAGAGGTGGGAGGCAAATGTTTTAAAAGCAGCTTGCCCTTAAGTTTGGTTTGTGTTCGAGGGGGTTTTAATATTTTTGCTTTGTTCCCTCCTTAAAATAGCAAAACTAATTGCTGGTTTTTCTCCAGTCCCAATATTGAGAAAGCTCGTGTAGCAGAGCAAACCTCAGCTCAATTAAAGATGGAGCATGGACTCTGTTTTCTTTTGTGCAGGTAGGACTGAGACTCCCAAGAAGCTTAACCCTACACTAACCAGGTTTGGCATTGCCCAGACACACTTGCTTAGGGAATTTTTATGCAGTGTGTAAGAAGAGTTTTCCACATCGACAAATACTTTATACAGCTGTCCAAACTAAACCACCCATTTGACAAGAGATTCGGCCTATCCTTGCATTCATTCATTCTCTGAACCATGCCCTTAAAAGGAGAGTGTGTTATTCTTTTGCATTAGGCAAAGCTGTGTTAAAATGTTTGTTTCTGATAGAACAGGGAGACAGACACCAGGAGGAAGCAAGCTGTGTCTGAAGAGCAGAATTCCTGGCAGATGGGTCAAGAGCAGCAGCTGTGTTCACAGAAAACACACACGTCTTTACATACTTGGGGCTGCCATGTGGAAAACATCACAAGAGATGGTTCACAACGAGGGGAAAAGAGACTGTTTTTGACAGCAGGTATCAGGATGCTGCTCTCCTCAGCCTCTGCAGTGGATGCTGCAGATGGATGTCTCATCGGGCAGGGAAAAGGTCAACATTAATAATGGAGCTGCACCAGTTCGTGACAGTCCCAGAAATATCATGAAGAGATACTGATCTTTACTGCAGTGTGATCACCACACACAGAACAGCCCCACCTGCCCAAGACCAAGTTGAGCCACCAGTGCTCCCAGTCAGGCTTGAATTTCCTTGGCAGCACCCTGTCCCTGAGCACATCAGGAGCACGTTTCTCCCACTACCTACACAAGAGATGCGCAAAGGGAGAACCAAAAAGTGACACGTCCTGGTCTCTATCCTTGCTGTGAAGCAGATCCTTGTGCAGGGATGACCAAGGAAGACTGAACCAGAGCAGCCAGAGCCCAACGAGATGAAATCAGACTTCACACTTAACAGATAAATGACCCGATTTTAGAGTGCTCATTACACACCACTTTGTGCAGCCAATTCAAAAAGCAGCTCCACATCTTCTCTGCGAGTCAGGCAAAGGGCTGCTGCTGGGTTTACTAAACTGTGTCATGGAAAGAGCTACAGATGCCTTATCATTGCTGAAATGTTACAGAGATAAGGTCCATGTGTCAGCTGCCTCCTGGAAACACAGCTAAGGGCACTTTATGCTTATTCTGCACTGAAATCAGTGTATCAAATCTTTTATGCTAACAGGAGCTCCAGACACCATGCAGAAAATGAGCATCAATATTGCCTCCACATACTTTGAATTGCCCTGGCCTCAGCAGGCCCTCTCTAGCCCTTCTTGTGAGATGTTTTACATGGATTATTTTCCCCAAGAAGGGCCAAGGAGACACAGAAATGGTTACAAGCAGAACGAGTAATGATGAGTTTAGCAAATCCCTTATGCCAGTTACACTTAAACTGCTGCCCTAAACGCACTAGGTAGTAACAGTAATTAAATAAGCAGCAGCATTGTGCTCCAAGGATTTTATCCACTGAAGGGCTGGAAAGCACTTGAAGCCTTTGTCAGGAAAGCATGCAGGTGCAGCTTTGTTCTCTGCTCCTGGTGAGGATGGAGAGGCAGCTCTCCATTTCCAGAGGAGCACTACACAGGTTAACAGCACTCTTGTTTTCTCCTTTATAGCTCAGGGATAGAGGGGAACAGGAAGTGTGATGTGAACACACACAGGAGGGCTGCAGTAAGAGGAAAAATCATTGTTTCTGTTGCAGATGCCCTCAGCACCATTTCAAAAAAACTACCCTGTTAGGACCAGCAGAATTTGCAGTCATCACCTCTGGATGCTGAACTTGATTCTTCATGGCAAGTCCCACAACAGAAACACACCCTCACCCTCAGGGGGGCCAGCAACGAAAGGAAAGCTGTTTCCTTCAATCACATATTCCACAGGGTCATCTCCTCCCAATTGTTATTCTGAGGATTTGGTCCTTCAGCTCTCTATTTATGCACATTGTTAATCTGAGTGCTCCACTACTCCAAGCACTCATGACTCTACAGATAGGACTTGCTCTATTCATAAATAGCAGAGCTCCTACAGGGAAAGATCCCAGGATTAGTCAGAGCTATTGAGAGAAGGGAAATTAGACAGCAGGTACAGAGAGAAAGCTGAGTCTGTGTATTACATATTTAAATGACACTGACATTTCTTCAAAGCCTTACTGGGTTTTTCATAGGTTGGATTCTTTGGGGTATTTTTGGTTGATTTTTTTTTTTTTTTTTTTGAAGGCTGCAGTTGTAAAGGTAAAATTCTTACAAAAAAATGATCAAGCAGCTGTTATTGTCACAGTGGGAGAGGTTGAATACCATATGATTAATATCCAAGCTTACTGTGGAACAACAAGAAAGAATAGCTAAAAGGAGAAGGAATGTCAAACTAGGAAAAAAAACCCAACAAATCAAGAGCATTCACGCAATCCATACAGTTTAGACACTGAGCACATTGTCACAAGGGACAGAACAGAGTCCCCACAGCTGAGGAGGGATCTGTGTGACATGCTCACACCCAGGAGCAAAGCCCATTTTGCTCTGTGCTCAAAGAGAAATGTGAGAGGATTCATGCATCCTCAAGAGCTGGGCCTGGCTGAAGGCTGGAAAACGCATAGCTCCTGCTAATAAATCCCTTAACTTATTAAGATAACTTCTCATAATTGAAGAGAAAGAAAAGCCATACCCCTGGAAACCACACTCAGTGAACACAGCAACTAATAAATACAAAGACAACACAAGAAATCTATGTTGTTATATCTTCTTAACTTCTTGCTTCATTAGCTGAACTATAAATTAGCATATTTTTCCTCTTCTGTGAAGATCTTTTTTTCCCCCTTCCCAAAACTGACATAGCTTCATTGCTGTTCCAAGGATTTTTCCCCCTCCTCAACCTAAGAATTATTTGTCACTTAAAGCCTCAACCTGTGAAAACACACGTGGACGGAGCTTTCCTGATCTCAAATGCAGGTGGTTAACACAGTTCTCTTTTGTGCTGCTTCAGGAGAAAAAACAAGAGAGAAAACCGAACACCAGACCTTTAGAGAAACGCTTTTTTTGCTCCACCAACCACCTGGACTAAAACCAAGCTCTGCCAATCCCCCTCATATTGGTGAAAGCCAAGCCATCCATCCACCTGCAACATCCCACTGCACCAAAGAGACTTTTCTTCCAAAAGCACTCACTCTGCATTTTCATCCTCTGCTGTACATGGACACAAAAGCCTCTCTTCAGGCTAAAAAACTGCATAAAATAGTTACAAGTTGAAGAACATGCAGGAACAGCAAAATAAAACTAGCATTTCTGACATTATAGTGCTGGTGAGTCACCAATTCATTCTTGTTTGTCAGCTCCTGTAAGGACCAAGATCTTCAGAGGTGGCTGAGGCCAACTGAGGTGGCAGCCAGGCTTGGGCCCAGATGCCCACTGCCAGAAATGCCTTTTCCTCCCTTTAACTGCTGGCTGCCAACAAAAGCAAGAAGGGATTAGAGAGGAACTTCAAGTGACAACATCCCCCTCTCTCCAGCCTCTCTCCCAGCTGCGAACTCCAGCAGCATTTCAGCCAAGCTCAACACTGCCCATCAGTTCTGTCCCTCTGGGGAAGCGGCTCTTCCATCACAAAAAACCACCAAGGTTTACATTCTGTCCCTGCAGTTTTACAGACTCAAATGACCTTTGGCAGCAGAGCCAGGAGCCCTCTCCACAGGTGGCAGGACTGACAGATGCCCAGACCCCACAGAACAACAGCAGTGGATCAAAAAGCACCAGCACAGCGACCCGGAGCAACCCAGGCAACACAGAACACGGCTCGTCTTAAGCTGAGGCACAAGTGGTTCAGAGAATTTGTTTCCATAGTTTGTCCTTCATTAAGATCCCACTGGCTGGGATGCAGAGGGAAAAATCAGGGATGTATTTGTACTAATAATTTGCAGTCTCTGTGCCTAAGGCTCACACTTGTATTGAACACTTGCTTCATTTCCTTTATTCTTTCTTCCCAGTTTTTCGGTCTTATGGCAGCCCACTGTGTCTTTCATACACTTTCACCTTCTCCCCTACCACGAGCTCTGTTTGAACAAGATTTTGCAGAACAGAAAAATCTGTCTCCTGCTGGAACTAGCCAGATCTGACTCTTTTGCCTAAGAAAACAAGTGTCTAAGTATAATAGTAACCCTCCACAGCTCAGAGCTAGGATAGCTGGTGATCAATAATACCAAAAACCCAAGTCAGCAGGGACCAAGAGTCAAGTTTCTAATCACTAAAAACAGTTACCACAAATTCCTATTGCTTTGCAAACTTAAATTTGCTTAAAAAGATCCACCACAAGGGGAATGGAGCTTGTTCAGTGGGGAACAGTTTTCTCCAAGTAAGAACAGAGGTAAAGTATTCAGCAGTCCCATTAAGGAAGTAGCAGCCCTTTGATGTTTAAGTGACTTAATGCTTTTGGAAAACTGGGCTTGGTCACATTGGTGATCCAGGATTCTATAGAAAAATTGTGGTTCTGGTGCTTAAAATCTTGAGGTCTGAGGAAAATTCAGGCTACAGGATAGGGCTGGAGCAATAAAACCTCACAGTGAGCAGCTTGAGTTTCCTTTGCTAATCATCCAAAGCCACTGTTGGCAAGGAGCATGACAGGCTTATCCAATGGCTTCCATAAAAGACTGCTCACTTGTGCACATTTTGAAAGGGCAACCCCTTCTGCCTCGCCTCTCTTTCACTGTTATATTTAAATACATTAATATTTTAAACTTCTAAAAGCACAAGCAATTTATCTCTTCTTTAAAAATAAATAAGGTGGGGAATGTGATCGTATTTAAAAAGCTGTACCTTCTACCTACTTTCATTTAAATAGAAAAATATTTCAATACCCCTAAAGCACACAGGAGGTCAGTCCAAAGTCACAAGGGATCAGCAATTTTGGATGCCCAAAGTGACACCTTCTTTTAAAAGAAGCAGTTTTAAGAGATAAGCCTGCAACCACCTACTAATCTCCTGGAAACAGAGAGGAACAAACAGACTTCCATCACTTCTGAGAAATACTTCCTTTCATGTTTGACAATAAAAAAGATAAATAACAATAATAATTATGATAATTTAAAGAAAAAAAGAGACAGGAGACAGACAGACATCTGGGTTATGTTCTAAATGTAATTAGAAGCCTGACAACAGGACGGAATAATGTCAAACAAATTACAAGCAATGTGTTTTCATTCACAGGGTGACAAGTCAACAGGCAGACAGTTAATTTTAAGACTGATTATGTACCAACTCCTTAAATAACATAAACACGCTCACCTCCACGGAAAGCAACAGGGAGTCCAAACACACCATTGATCTCCCTGTGGGCAGGGCTGAGCATCTCTGCTGTGTCTGGGAAACGATGAGCGTGGATTTTAGGGGGGATTTTAGGGGGGCTGTTTGTTTTACAAGGTGCTGGCACTGCTCGGTGGGTGCCCCAGCCCATGTACCTTGGATCCCAGTCCTGCCGAGCACCCTCAGCTCTCACTGACACAGACACATGGAAGTGAACAGACAAAACCACGCTCCAGAGGTCCTGCCTGAGGTGATCACCTGTGGGAGGAAAAGCTGTGTGGTTCCTAGCAAGGGTTTTTCAGGCCAGTGCCCTCACACCACCTCAGATGATTCCTCAGCCAGGTTCTCCAGCACCCCAGGACACCACGGTGTGCAGGCAGGGAAGGGCTCGGCCACCTGAGCTCAGGTGCACTTCCAGGGGCTGAAGCACATCCTCTGCCCACTCAGGAGCTCTCAGGTGTCTGGTTTGGGCAAACTGTGGCATGTTCTTACAGGAAAGCCATGGCTTTCCTTCCCACCATGTCCAGGCAGCTCCTGGAGATTTTCCAGCCTGGACTTGCATCCCTGCTCCAAGGGATCCATTCTGACTCCCACACCAGCACCTGCAGGGACCAATTTACACAAAACTTCGACTTTCTGAGGCACTTTAGAAACAAAACAAAACAAAAAACACCAAAAGTCCTTATCGACCAAGTGGCAAAGGCAGAAGATATGCAGCCTGGGGAGAGAGTGATTGCAGAGAGGAGCTCTTCATTTTCCTGCAGCAATAAGAACCACCTATTTGAGTGATGGTGGCTTCAGGAGAACACCAGTGCAGAGCCAAGCGACGACAGCTCTGACGTAGATAGAGGGAAAAAGCAAACAGAGTCAGTGCAAAGCACTGAGCAGCAGTGGGACACGATGGTGGAGACGCCAGGCTGCAAGGAGAAACAACGCAGCGAGGCAGGATGACAGATGAAAAAAAAAAAAGGTTACAAAGCAGAACAGACTAGAAAGGCATTTATAGGATAATAATTCCTGCCTGTGTTTCTAATTATATCTGTAATAGTTAATAGCTGAAAGGATTTCAGAAGGCAAATTTACTTTTTGTCCCCTGTGCCATTTTCTGGTGGCATTTGCCCCAAATGCCTGAAGACAAATGAATGGTTGGTTTCAACATCTACTGATGTGTGTGTTTGTATAGCTGGGGTGAAAGATTTCCCAGGGAACTCTGCAAGGGACAGAGGTGAACTGGTTAAATCCCCCCACTGGGCCAGGGACAAGCTGGGCAGCCCCTGTCAGTGGAAATGCAGACTAAGCAGTAATGCCAGGAACCTTTTGGGGAACATTTTAACAAACTACAAAATGGTCAAACAGCACCAGGCTGCAAGTTAGACATTTGCACCAGATGCTCTGAATAAATAAATACATGCACAGTTGTGGAAGGGCTGTGCTGGAGGTTGGCAAAACTGACTGGAACAATGACAACCCAACAGAACTGTGCCTGGAGAGCAGAGGAATCATCTGGTTAAATTTCTCTGGACTCTTCCAGTGTTTCTTTTGAGCTTCACATTACCTAAAACATATACAAGCTTACAGCTGTGAACAAATTCATTTAAATTAGACCTCTGAAGCATGAACTTCCCCAATCTACTCAAATTTGAAACAAATAGGAAATAATAGGTATTAGATTAAGTAGGTAAAGATACATCCATTTTAATTGTAAAGCTATACAGTGTAGAGTACTCTGGAGAGGAAAAAATATTTAGCTGATCTCCTTGGGAGTAGTAATACTTAGGTTTAATCTGCTGTGTTGTCACTCTACAGAGATGAGGCACACAGAGAATTTTTATGCTGTGTGCCAGACTTCAAGAAGTCAACCAAAATTCCAGAACACCTCTAACAACAGTCAATCAGGACAAACATCATAACTGCAAGCACCTTCAGTTTGAAAATACACAGATATGATGATAACTGCAGCAGCACTACCAGTGCACTCTGAGAATTAATGTTGCTATCCAGAGGGAAGGAGAACATCTCAGCTCTCGCTCTCTGCCACATGATTCAGGAGCTTGGAACATTTGCTGCCACCTGAAACTCTCTGATTAGTGTCTTCCACCCAAAATTAAGGGAAGGGAAAGACTTTTGGAAAAGAAAAATTATGCAGAGATGTTGTTGTAACAGTTCTGAATATTTCCAGTAATGCTTCAGATGCTTCAGTGAGAGATCTTACCCAACAGCTTTTGGAAACAAGGTGGTGATATTTACCATCATCACCTTCCCCGCACAGCATGCTGAAAACACAGGGAGAGGAAAACCACACAGCCTTGGAATAGTTAAGTGTTGGGGTAGAGGGGGCTGGGGGTGAGTTTGGGAGGGCTTTTGCTGCTTTTTTTTAATTACTTGTAACTGAATCAAGCCAGAAAACCATCCCAAGGGCAGAGCCCTCACAAACCAGCCTGGACAGCAAAGATAAACACACTTGGGAAAAGTTAAAAACTGGTCCAACATGTTGAGCAGACATTCTTGACATCTGTGACATCTTTTGAGTGTGACCTGAGGGGGCTGAATCCCAGGCTGAGCATGAACAACAAGACCCAAGACTCCCCACAAGGCTGGATGTGGAGGCCCCCATCCTGCCTGCCCTGGGAGATTCGGTGCACCCAGGATATTCCTGTTCTTGGGCAGGGCTTTTTTAACTGCTGCTTTCCAACCAAAGCTTATGAGCAAAGATCCTCACTGCTCTCTAGAATCACAGAAACTTCCAGGGATGGGGCAGCCACAGCTTCTCTGGGCAATCTATTCCAAGAAACAGCCAGAAGTCAGAGCCCAGACTGAGGCCAAGTGAGAGCCAGTTCAGAGCTAGCATGGAGTGGCTGGAGGCACCCACAGCTGCTTCCCACAGCTGCTGTAAAAACCATCAGCACTACCGTGTTGCACCTGCAATTGTTTTAAGCAATCAGCTTTGGAAAAACACTAAGTAACGTTCATTCCTCCTTTCTCATAACAGTACAACTTGTACTGAGCCTTCCTGTTGCTAAATAAATATTCAATTTAAGAAAGCAGCTCACTATCAGTTTAACAAGCAAGCAAACAATGCCTTCGTGTTGCTATGCCTGTTAACCTTTGATTTACAACCCCGTTGATCAGTTTCGTTTTTGAAATTAAGATGCTTCTATGCTGAAGGGCAACAGAGCTCATGCCATTAAATTAACATCTGCTATAACTAATGTGCTACACAAGAGTCAAAGAACATGTACAAAGCACCAAAAGCAGGGGAGTGAACATTAAACAGCCTCTTGCTGAATAACTTAAAACATTTAAAGATCATAAACATCTGAAAACAAAGCTCTTTTTTTTTTTTTTTTTGCACACATTTTTGGTAGAAGAGTCAGCTCCAAACAATTTGCTTTGTGGTGGCTGTCAGGGGAGATCCAAGTGAGATTCTGGCTGTGCTGGAACAGATGATGTGGAAAACAGAGGCTTCCAGGGACAGACAATTTGCTGACCCCATCTGCAGGTTATTATAACACTGACTGATCTCTCAAAGCTATTTTCATTAATAAGAAGTTTCCAAGACCTGTCTTTCTCCTTCCCTCACACCCTAGAGGAATATTTGCATGAGATTCCTGGAGACTAATCCTTTCTTCTCTCCCTCTATTTTTTTTTTTTTCCTTGTCATGGGAGAATCAAGCTCAGTCATTTCTTATGCCCTATGGGTACCAGAAAAAACAATCAGCAGGTCATACAGCATCACTTCCCTGCATGAATTCCCCATACGTGCTCTGCACAAAGGTTGTGGGATTTTTTTATTTATGTGAATCTGTGGAGCTCACTGCTATCACAGTCACTTCTGCACCATTTTAAAAAGGCAAAGGAAATAAAAGGCATAAATTACCTTCTAAAACAAGTACTTTTTTTTTTGGTGCAGAAGTCTTCAATGAAGAAATATAAAACACAATTGCAACAAGAGCTGAAATTGCTGCTTTAGACTCTAATGGCTTCATAACAGTAATTAAGGCTTCTTCCTGACTTCATAACTATGCCATAATGCATTTATCAAAGGCACATTACCACAATGGACATATTCACTCTTTCTGCAATGTTTTGACAGCTCCCTTTGGACACTATCAGTAAATAAAATCTTATGTGGGCCAATTAAAGAAAGCATAAATCCAAATTCTCCGTGGCTATCTTGTTTTGAATGCACTGCTCTGTCAAATCTTTTTAATGGGAAACGGGTAAGTGCTGTGAATGCAGGAAAAAACTTCCTCCCCAGAGCAGCTCTGGGATGCAGAGTCTTTCTTAAGAGCCACAGGAAGGAAGGAGAGGAGTGTTTCTTGGAGCTGTGTTTTTATCACAGGAGGAGGAGAGATTTTGACAGCAGAGAGACTATTGTCAAGTACATTTGGACTCGTATCAAGTCTCTGCCATGACAAATTGGACTGGGAGTCCTTCCACAGTCAAAGTGCACAACGTGCAACACAGAGCCATTTCTCCACTTCACTGAAGAGCAGAGGGGAATTACAGAGCTCTTTTCCCCTTGCTCCCATCCAATTGGCTCCAACAGGCTGCAGCGAGCCCGGTGCTCTGCAGGGACACATCCCCAGCTGTGAGCTGCCTCCCACCTGCCCCTGCCCCACGCAGACCCCTCTGTTTGGCTGAGGGAACACAAATCCCCACTGCTGGAGGAGTGGCACATGTGCGAAGCTCACACCGTGTAATGAGCGCTACCCAAAGTGCAAATGCAAGTGGGTGAATGTTGGCATGAACCCTGCAGAGAGAAGCTAAAATTAGGGCTTGCAATATGGAAATCTGTAATATCCTCTGCACCTGGGTAGCTCAGTGTATGCCATCCCAAATGCTTTAACTAAAGGGAGGGTAAAAGGGGCAAGATGCAAAATACACATGACCCTCCCTCACCATTTTTATCACCAAAAGAGGTTTCTGGATTAGACATCCTGCAGCAACAGCTCAAAAGATTTTACAGTGGAGATAATTAGGAACACATCACCCTTTCTTTGATCACATGAAAGATTATTTTAAACCAAACAGGAACACAGCTCCTGCAACAATCCTCAATCTTTGCCATACACTTCTCTCTCTTATCTCTTAACTGCTACAGTGGGGAATGACTGGCAGGTGCTTTAGACATAGGATTGTAAGTATGAGGTCAGTATTCAAGCCAAAAGCAATAAACCCCACTTTACACAACAAGGGATGCTGAGTGCTCAGCATCCCTTGTTTACTCCCTTGGTGTAGAAGGTTTTACACTGATAAGTTCTGACTGCTCCTCAGCAGAGGCAGAGCAATAACCTGAGCAGGACTCGTCTGAGCACAGTTCTGCCACACCCTAATTTTAGTATCCTTTGCAAAAATCACAGAATTTCTCTAACAGCATCAGCAAGCCAGGCAAAGCAGCCAAGCAGCACACAAAAGAGCTCCTGGGTTTTTGTCTC
Organism: Vidua chalybeata; assembly: GCF_026979565.1. NCBI lineage: Eukaryota > Metazoa > Chordata > Aves > Passeriformes > Viduidae > Vidua > Vidua chalybeata. The sequence continues at coordinate 2,659,023 of NC_071547.1, read as the reverse complement.
TGGGCTGCTGGGGGTGAAAAGGGAGATTTGTCAAGAAACCTTCTAGAAACCCTGGGGGTGAAAGGAGAGGCCTGGAACTGCCTACAGTAAATGAAAAGCATAATTCAAATGCTGACATGTACTTCACAAAGCTGTTCATTCAACTACATGGGAAGGAACAGCACCAACCGCAATTTAAAGTAGAAAAAAGGAGAAATGAAAAAAAAATCTTAGGTACAGCATTACACAGGAGCTGCTCCCAAGGCTTCCATCCAGAAACAGACTACCCAGCTTTCATTCAATAAGGTACTGCTACAACAAAATTACCTCCTGGGCACTAACGGTCTCTTAGTTATAAACAACCTCTTCAAATAAAGGGGAAAGAAAAAAACGTGCGTTAGAAAGGAATTTGCAACACATTCCCTTCAATCAATCCTTCCTCCATTCACTGCTTCCCAACAGGAGCTGCTATACCAACTATCATCACCAGTAATTCTCTCCCACTAGGGGGAAAGTAAAATAAAAAATTCAGACTATAAAAATATCTCCTTTATCATAGAAGAAAGTTATTATGAGCCTCCATGCTGCCTGCCTGATGCCTGTGCACACTGATGGTTCCCTCTTTCTCCAGTAATTGCTGGCAGAGGCAGAAAGAACAAATGCTGACCGTGTGAGGTGCCTCCAGAGACTCCAGGTAATCATACTAATTTTATTTATAGTAACAAGTATTTTATTTGATTTTGTTTACACCAAGAAGAATAGGTCCAAAGGTTCCTGGCAAAAGTATCCTGTTAAGGCAGCTGGGTAAGTTGGCATCGTAATGTGCCAGGTATTCCCCTTCTGAACCACCTACCCTTGGCATATGCCTGAAAAAGGGGGAAAAAATATTCTCCTCCATTTCCCAGAGCTCCTGACAGTTCCTACCAGCTTGGTTTGTCCTCTGCCAGCTCCGTATCACTGCCAGCTCCAGATTTCTTGGCCAGTGCCCTGCTCTGGAGAAAGTCTCTCTTTGGGGCAGCCAAGGCTGAGTCAGAGCAGAGAGACCAAGCTGCAGGAACTTGGGATGAGCCCTGCAGGACACTGTGAAAGAAATGCTCCTACAGCCCCCCTCCCCAGAGCTCCTTCTACTGCAAACACCCTTGGTTTCCAGATTTCCCCAGCCCAGATGCCAGAGCCAAGCGTGGATGTGCCAGCTCTCCCCAGGGCCGCTCACACGTTCCAAGTCCAGGCAGTGGCAGAGTACATCCCAGACCTCCCAGCTGTCACTCCCCTGCCAGAAGAGCCCAGCAGGTCAAGGGATGAGCCCAAGGGAAGGAGCTCTGCCAACCCACAGTCCCCTCTGCAGGGCTCTTCCACCACCTATGGAATGACAGGAGAACAAACAGCTTGGGAGAAGTGGTTTGGACTAAGCTGGACTGGTCAAATCTGCCTCCCCAGGCCTGTAGAAGGCAAAAAGACACATTTACTTTAAGCAAAGCCCAGCCAGAGAAATTAACAATTTTGTCCTCCAAATGCACAAGCTTATTGCTCATAAAAGGTTTACGCTGGCTGGAGGAACCTACAGTAATGAAGTTTTATCACTCCCTACACCAAGTCCCCAAGGGAGTCCCAGCAGAGCTTTGAAAGCAGCCACAAAAGTCTGGGATTGTGCTGCATCCCATCTGAAGGAAAAGCAAATCCTGCTGGCAACCTAAACTATCAAGCAGATACTGAGGATATAGTCAGCCCTGAACCAGAAAAAGAAAAAAAAATCACCCACGCTTGTAAGCTGGTCACACCCTTAAGCTCTCCAGAGAAGTTTTACAGCTTGTAAAACTCTCATGATTCATTTGGAAAGAAACCACAGTCCGTGTGCAGCCACAGCAGTGCAAGCTTTCACCGGGGGAAGAGATGCCTCAATCAACTGGACTTCGAGGGGCTACCTAAGGAGCACTAATACAGGTCAGGGACTAGCTACAAACACAAAAAAAAGGTGTGTGGGTATGTGCCCCATACCCACAAGAATTTATGCTGAGAAAAGCAGGTTACTTATACAGGAGCAGATGTTTTCAGCATCACCACTCACCTATCCATTATCAGCCCCCGAACAACAGGGCACAGGAGACTAATGAACAGCATGAGCAGGAAATACAGAGATGAGAAGCAAGATTTAGAGAACAAATAGTTCAGGCACTCTTGTATTTTACAGAAGGTCATTCAGTGGGCCTTTATACTTCATTTATCAAATTAGATCTGAATTGGTGCAGTCATCCTGATTCAAGAAACCATCGCACATCTTTTCCCTTCAAAAGGGGAAATAAACACTTTATCTCTAAAGCAGTTTCCATCAGAAGATCTCCGAGTCCTTCCCTGGCACTTTGCCTCACAAAACCACCCAGGCAGAGCTGCCTCCCCTACAGCCAGCCCTCAGAGGTGCAAAGAGCTCAAGTGTTTTGCCTGTAATGGCTTAGACCAATCTAAAATCCACACCCCCTCCCCCGAGATGCACCTGACTGAGCCAATTATCCATGTGCTGCCCTTAACCAGTGGGATTTTATAGCCTCTCTTTTTCTAGTGCTTTCCTTGTCGCCATAAACATCCCAGTGTTTGCTCACAAGTTGTTCCATTAAAAACAAATGTGCTGCCACTCCACGGCTGTGGAATTTGCTGCAGAAAATCATCCAGAGAACAGCCCTGCCTTGCCAGCCACCTGCATCACCTCCCCCTTTAACTCTAACCCAGAGGCACGTTACAATTACATTATTCCAACTAAATAAAATTATTTTCCCCTGTTCCAAGACATAAAACAACCACATTATTATGGCCATTGCCACTGTGATTTAGTAATTTAAACAAAAGACACACACAATGATAAGAACATAGTAAGTAGTACAGCACTTCATTACAGCTGGAACCAGTATTTATGACCACTGAAAGCAAAGATGGTCGTGAAAATTATATGCCTAAACCCGTCACTTCAAAAGTACAACTTAATCATATAATGCTCAGCACAGAGGTTTCAAAGACACTGGTGATCTTTTGTTTTTTTCCAGGGTGAAGAAAAGCCCCGAGAGACAATAAATCGTTGAAGGTATCGGTGGAAGCGGCTTACTTACGAAACGGGATTTGCAATGCAAAAAGTGACTCAGGAAGCATCACCCTCACACACTGCACCCTTCCTCAGGCTGCTGCTGAAGGACCATCTCTCCAACTGCCCCTGCCTCCCCCAGAGCAGGCCAGGCACAGGGACAGCCACCCGGGGCCATGGGAAAGGGCTCATGTGCTCTCAGAGCTGAGATGCAGAGCAGTCACTGGAGAGCTGCAAGTGCTTGGAGAGCTCCTGACCAGGCTGCACAGAGAAGTTAATCTGGTAAAAATGCTCTGGACGTGTAGCCACAGCCCAAGTACAGCTCTCTGCCAAGACTGAGGACAATACCTTATTAACTAAAATTTAATTATATCCACAAACATACATTTCTAGCTGAGGCTTACAGCCACATCTCTGTAGATTTGTTTGTTCTTCTAGTGTCCTGTTAAGAAATGAGTTTCATGATCACTTTCATAGCCCAAAACACACATTCATCTGGTATTAAATTTACTTCTGTTTTGTTTCCATAGGAATTTTGCTGGTTCCATTTTAATTAATTTATGTCAGAAACAGACAGCACTTCACAAAGGACCCTCTAATCAGTGGCTATTAAGGGTGGGCTGCAATATAGTTTCTTTGTAACACTGGTCAGAGTATTTTCAAAAGGCAAAGCCCAGTTTTAAAAAAGAAGCTATTATCTCCCCACCAATGAGTATGGAAATTAAGGAGCACTTAATTATTACATTTGCAATGCTCTGAATTAGGCAAGATAGATTCCCAACAAGTATCATTCCCTGCAGAAAGAATAATCAGGCTACTTGTAATATATAGACCACGTTTTGTGGTTTTAAGAGAAATTTTGCAGGAAGAATGAGTCAGCAGCAGACAAGCAGCCAGGTCTCTACAGCCAACCAACAACCATGACATGGGCTTCAGTGGGGAAAGCCTCACACCTCAAAGACCCAAGCATGAGGCAGCCCCACTGAAAGGCTGCCCACTCTTCCCAGTAACCTGATGGCCAAAGAAGCCACACAAGTAGCTCCAAAGGCTTTATCTCCTCCTATTCTCTTTCATGTACATTAACCATATGCTCAAGCGAAGAGCACGGGCTCCATTCCAGAGCAAAAGCCAAAATTCAGTTAATGACACCAATCTTTAAAAGCCAGCTGAGACTGCAGAAATGGCTTATTCAGAATTTTTTTCTTTCTAAAAGCTTCCATGAACTGTAATAATGCAACTATTGCAGGCATTAATTTTTTAATACAGAAACATTTATTTATGAGAGATCTGCAATCAGCTTAATCTCCGAAAGCTCAACGTAGTTTAGCCCCTGGCCAGAGTTACTCCTGTGCTTTGACATCAGGAAGCAGCATCCCACAGCTCAGGGTGACTGGGAATAGCCCAGGTAACACCTCAGCAAAAGCACCCTGCACTCCCCCCAAGCTCCTCTTTGATACCAGGCATTGATAAGGAAAAGAGGCAGATTCCAGAGGCAAGGAAAGCTGGTAAGTGGAACAGTCAGGGTGTGTGTAATGGCATGGGTGGAAGGAGATGGATAATTGACACTGTCCCTTAAATCAGCATGGCAGGGAGGATTATGAAAGGTTGGTAGTATGAGTTACCAGATCCTGCTCTCGTTCAAAAGGAAGGCCAATGTCAGATGGTCACAGCAGCAGCACATCTGTGTCTCTGCTGGGCAGAATATCCCCCTGAGCTGCCAGCAACATGGGTTTGGCAACACTGGAGCCACTTGATTTCAGGCAACTGTGATATTAAATTAATATATTTATTTGCAGTAGAGGCAAGCTCATATTAAAAGAAAGGGAATGGCACAGGGGGTATATTCAGAAGAAGCAGCTATTAAGACAGCACTAAGATGTGGGGAGGGAAGCTTTCCAGTGGTTTTGCTACTTTGTCCCATCATGATTTCAAAGTTTGAGTAGTCAATAAAAGTATTTTTCAGGTCTTCAAGGAGCAGATCCCCACAGTGCCTGGACTCTGTCTGCTACAAGAGACAATTCAAATGAAAAGTGTTGCCCTGTTCCCAAGTATCAGGATCCTGGTTCCTCTTCTGCTTCTCCTTTATCACCAGTGAACAGCCATGGTGATAACAAGAGGAGTGAGTACAGCTGTCTAGAGAGATGGCAGGTACTGCCCTGAACATCCCACAAAATTAAACACAAGCTTTGCCAAGAGCACAGAGCCAGAGCAGAAATAAGAACAAGTGCAACTTTTGTACCAACAGGAGCTCAGGATCATAAAACTGCTTTCCTGCTGCCCCACCTCATGCACTTCCTGCCACCCTGTCCAGGGAATATGCCTTTTCCCTGATCATGACCTGCAGAACACAGCCATCCACTCAGACACGAGCATAAAGAATGTCCCAGCAAAGTCACAGTGCTGGGACAGTCCCTCCCCTCAGGGTTATTGGAAGTTCAGCACTGCTGTACCCACCGTGGCCTTGAGCAGGGACACCCTCCGTGCCCTCCTGCTTCTGCCTCCTCATGACAAAATCCCTGGTACTGGGCCAAAACTGAGCATCCGTGCCCTGAGAACACAGGGAAGGAGAGAACTGCTCACCACTGCCTCTGAAACAACACAGATGATGTCTTGCCTATTAAGCACACACAGAAAGAGGAATTTGAGCCTTTACATTTGTCATTGCTGTATCTCTCACTGAACCCCGGGGAACACAGCCAGGTGCTCAAAGCAATGGGCACCACAGGCCATAAAGGTAACGTGAAACTAAAGACAAAAGGCTCCAGGAGCTTGTTTCACATGCAGAGAGAGTTCCCAGAAGGAAGAAGAAATAGTATTTTGAAGTTCACCTAAAAGAAAGGCATCAGACAACTGCCCAGGAGACAGCCAGCTGCCAGCTGTTGATGTCACAAGACTTGTACTATCTCTGCCACGTGTTCTTACCCAGGAGGCTCACACTGGGGCAGGAGTGCTCTTGGGTACCCACCCCACTGTCCACACAACTGCCCCTCAGCTCCACAAACCACAGGGACACCTTTGGCTGTTGCTGACGAGGCCAAAAAAGGGTCATGAGGGCTCATGCAATTGTGGAGAACTGAGAAGCAGCTGGGCAGGACCCTTCAGGATGCAGGGAAGCCCCTGAACCACTCAGCCAGGAGCACCTCTGCCCACATCCTCCCTTTTCCATTTCACAAGGGGGTTCCTCAGTGGCACAGCTGCTGATTAAAGCTTGCACTGACATCTGAAGACTCAAAGGCAAATTAAAATAACCCTACACTTCTTAATCCAATTCATGCTTTTTTAATGACTAGAGTTCCTATCATGTGGAAAGCATCTCTCGCAGGAAACTGCTTTGACCACTGCTGTTCATAAAAGTAAAAAGACCTGCTAATGCTCTCCAAACTTCCCACAAAAGTATTTATATCAGAACCCCTCTATTTTTTTCCCAACAATAATCTAATTCATGTGACTCTTATCTCAACTATGAAACAGCATGTTAAATCCAGGATCACAGCTCATTTAGATAAATGGGATTGGGCACATCCAGCGAGTCATTGCTGCTGTGACATTTCTACTATTGACAGAGTTATTTCCAGGCCCAGCGTGGGCAGGGAACGGGGAGGACTCTCACCCTTCAGCACAGCCACTGCCCCTCGCTGAGAGTGCACAGAAGAGCCAGATTTTCTCAAGGGACTCTACCTGGGTCTAGTCACATGTTAATAAACACTCTGGCAGCATTTCCCAGAAATAACCTTCAACTGTTACCTAGAAACATAATCCATCAAAATAAACCTCAAAATAGTAAGAAACGAAGAGAACTTTTATTGGTAGGCTGCTTTCTAGCTATATATACAAAAGAATTAGTGGACAATGTAGTCATTGATCAAGGGGATAGCTCAAATTAATTTCAAGGTTATTTTCTTTGTTCTTTTATAAACACAAACAGTATTTTTAAAAAGTTTCCTTTACCTCACTCTTTCCTACCCTCTGTGAGCTCTTAGGAATAGAGCTGAACCTCATGGGCCTCTACAGGACTTGAGAGTACCCAGTGGAACCCAAGCACTTAGCAGGTGATGAGCTGAAGTGAGTCTAGAGCTTAGCAGTTAAATCATCCAGAATAGATTAAAATTTCCCATCAAATAAATTGAAAGTTCTGCTTCAGCACTGAACAGTTCCCCTTCGCCCTACAGCTCCATCTCCACACTCCTTTTTAATCTGAATAAATACAGATGGTATTTGCCTATTTGCCTCCCCTTCTTTTTCCTTCTATTTTTTTAATTAAAAAAAAATACATCCTGCTGGGATGATGCAGGAACCACAGTCAAAGGATTTTCTTTAGGTACTCGGAACAATCCTGATCTGCATATTCTGCATATTGATTTCAACTCGTAACTCTTCATAAACAAAGCAGGCACATGAGTCTGTCAGTTCATGTGCTGGTGAATCCTTCTCCCCCCTCACAGCCCCTGCACAGGGATTAACACACACAACACGCTGCCTCAGTAGGAACTGGAATTTCCTGGAGTTTCCACTGGAGCCTGTGAAGCTGAGATACCATCACATGTGGCTGGGGTTCAGCCAGGTTATCTCCCTGATAACCTCCTGCAGCCTGGGGACACGTGTGCAGCGTGACATCCACGCGCCGAGGGAGACCAGACTTGGCTGTAGCTCATCACTTCCCGAGTGCCACAGAGAGGGAGCCAGGCTTGGTTCACAGGGATGCCTGTGCTCTGTCTGGCTGCATCCATAACAACGAGCTGCTGCCCATTTACAGCTCCCCTCCTTCCTGAAAAATTGTATTTTCAAGCAGATGACACGCTTCTGATTATTAAGAAAGATCTCTGTATGCCCCAGAAATTAATCATTTCTCTACTCTGCTAAAACTCATGACAATGTAGCCTTGGCTCTGGAAAATTAACTGCTATAGGTCAGTCACAAAGATATGCAATTTAAAATTTTCATACATTCTTTTTCTCAGGTAGAATCCTCTCTTCAACCCTTCTCTGCAATCATCAAGGTTTTATTGGAACTGGCATAAATATTCAATCCATGCTGTTCATCAGTCTGGTTAGAGAGAGATGGTGGGGGTTCACTTCAAGTCCCAGGGCAGGTTCTTTTCACACCCACCAAATTTTGCTTTTAACCTCAGTAAAAGCAGGGTTAGATCCTGAACAGGTCCACCCACAATGACATAGGGGAGCTTGAAATGGATGAAGAAGACAATTCAACGAAAGAGAACTTCAAAGCAAGATAGTTTAATCAGACAAGGGTGTATTCTATGCAATAAAATAAGCTAATCACCTTTACCTGCATTACAACAAGTATTTTTTACTTCCAAAAGTCCTTAAGGCTGCAGAGTTTTCAGTTACCTTTTCCTCCTGTTTCCTCTAGGATTAATACTCTTCCTTAGCACTCTGCTGCCAGCTGCTTCACGACCTCTCTGGATATCATGAATTAAATTCTTGGGTTTTCTGACTTTTTCCACCATTAGAAGGACATTTATCAGGTTAAGCCCAGATTTCTTTCACTGCTTTACCAGCAGAGTTTTGGATGACTAATCAAAGGACTGAATATATTTTAAAGATTTAATTCTCCCTTCACTATTTATACTAGTCAATGTCACTATTCTGGCTTTTCACTGCAAAAACTTTCCAACTCAAACTCCCTTAAAACGAACATGCTCTCATAAGCAGACAAGTGCCATTTGCTCCATCTTGCCCTCCCCCAAGTTAGCTTCAGCTGTCACCAAAAACACAGTAAGCATTTTCCTCCTTGGGAACTATGTGTTCTTGCAGTTATATTCAATGGACCAGAAGAGTCTGGCATTGGAAAAAGAACTATCTGATTTCTTGGACTCACTGCAAGAGAACCTGGCTTGGCCAGGCACAGTTATAACCACCAAGGATTCAGTTTAATTAAAGATACCGTGGGCAATGAATAGTGGCTGTACAAAAAGTGATCAGGCATTCACCCACCTCAGATACAGCTTTGGGGCTCTCACTGCTCTCTAAAGGGTGTTTCTTCCTGCAGTTATAAATACCAGTGAGTAAAACACTCACTTTGTACGTTAGTGTGAAGATTTTCGGAGTCACCAGCTACGAATTGTCACCACTATTTTAGTAAACAGAAAGTAGTCAACAGCTCTTGAAAACCTTTCACATCTTCACCTTTCTGAATTCAGTGTGTTCAGATCTGAAAGCTCGTTTTTCAGCTTAATTCGGACTCAGCACTTAAGATAATATCTGCTATTTTTGCCATGATCCATGTTGCCTTTTTTGATCTACAATACCTAGAATTTCTATTTCTATGCCCAGTTCTAAGGAGGGAAATATGCCCTGAAAAAGCAGCTGCACTTTAGATCTACCCTGAGATACTGAACCTTGCAGTGCTCCTTTATGCCAGGAACTGCCACATTCAGATGGCTGATCCTTGTGTGGCACTGACCCAGACATCACAGAGGATGCAAGGAAAAAGTACAAAAATAGAAAACACATTTAAACAATCTTCCTAAAACCTGCTCAGGGCAACAGATTTTCACAGATAATTCTACATTTCCATCTTCTGCCTCGCCATGTGCCAAGCCCAGTCCTCAGGCACAGACAGCTTCCAAGCCAGTGAGGTTTCCACCCAGGCCTGCCTCTGCCCTAAGTGCCCTTCTCTCACTTCATTAATTGCCCCTTTCCATCACACTATTAAGACATGGTAAAAGCATATCTGGAACACATCTGCAGCCTTCTGTCCCCTCCAGGAAGGGCCCAGCATCTCACTGGAAGGCATCAAGGAGAATGGAATCGAATGTCAGGGTGAGTTGCATCGCATCTGCTCTATGCTGTGCTCAGGACAACCTTCTCCAAAGAGCTTTTCCAGGAGAGGTTGTTCATCAGGTCTTATTTTTAAAGAATCTGGGCCAAGTCATCCCTGCTGTAGCTTTAATGACGTCAATGAGCTACAGCAGGGGTGAAATTGGGCCATTATTTTTTATGTCCATATGTCCTGTGCCTATTAAAGAAAAAAAAAACGGGAAAAGAAGATCAAGGAAGAAAAGTTATTGAATCAAAAGACTACCCGGTGCAGAGATTAACATCTAGATGTGGAATGTTCCTCTTTTGTTCCTGCTGTACATCATAAATATAACAGTTTATGGAAAAAGAAATACTTCTGCAGCGTCAAGGTACAATGTGAGTTCTACAGTGACAAATTATATTCACATTTTGTATCCTGTTTTGATAAAAAAGCCAACAGAAAAAATCATTACCAGGAAAAGGTCTCTTCAGAACTCCACTAAAGTGAGGGACACAGTTGCCAGTAAGTGTTAGTGTCTCCTCTCTAAGCCAACATTCATCACACCCAGCATATCACCACCAAGTAGGAAAGCCCAGTGGACCTTGTCCTGAGCTCGTTTCTTACTCAATCCAAAACACGATTATACAAATACCAAGAGAGAAAAATATGCTAAGGTTAAGCCCAAGCGGTGTTTTCTGTGAGTACACACAGCCTCAAACACCAGCACGAGAAGGGACACAGCTGAGGAGCCCAAGCCTGCAGATGTGGGACACCAGCTGTGAACAGCAGCAGTACCAGCCACGATTCTGTGGGATTTTTCGGAAGGCTGAACTGCACCACTAATGCTGATAAAATGTGCAAACAGGTTTCCCACCCCCCACGCCCCAGTCCACGGGGCACTGCCCGGCTGCCAACGCGACTCCGGCTCACCCGACCGCAGCCAGCGAGACCTACAACCACAAATTCTCAGCTCCACACTGAAAGCCCACTTAACTGACATTTAAGAGTATGAGTAACCATGTTCAGAGGGACACAGGTAAAATTACTCACCCACACGCCTATAGAGAGTCAGGCTGAGGTACCTTTTAAGGCAGAGAGCAACTGCCCAGCAACAGCCCCAGATCACAGGAGCTGGTGGATGGGGCCTCTGCTTTGTAGGTAACTTTTATTTCAAAGCTTTACAGAAGATTCCTTTGAAATCTTTGACCCTAATTATCCAAGTTGCAGCTTCAGTCAAAGACTAAGTCCCCTCTGCAAAGGCCTTTTTTCCAATTGCTTCCCCTCTGCATTAACGAGTTCTTTTTCCCACAATAAGCTACAACAGTTTGAGGTTTTGTTTTTGTTTTTATTTTTATTCCTCTCCTCCCTCCTCCTCTCCCATTCCAGCTCGGGAATCAAAATAACTTGAGATGGAAAACGTGTGACCTCCCAAGCCTTTATTTACAGTATCACAAACCACAAGGGAAGGTTCTGTCCAAGTTTTCCAGCTGGAATGGGAACAGCAGGGAAAAAACGTGCCCTCATTTCTGCAGCTGTGATATTTAACACATCACAGGGGAGAAGGGTGGGAAGGAGGTAGGAGAATTAGAAGCCAGTAATGATGCCAGGGAAATACTGGATGAAGCATCTCAGCCACACAGGCAGGTCCACATGATGACATCTTTTCTCCTCAGAAATAAACAGAGCTTTGTACATGCAACTGTAACTGCAAAACCAGTCTGATTCAATGGCATTCCTTCTTCACTTCTACATTAAACCAGACTGTAAAATAAAGAAACTTTTTGGACTCCACCTAAATTTGTATCAGTGCTGTAATGATCTCTCTTTATGCCACCATTCCCCAGAATTATAACAAAGACTTTGTCAAAAAATAGAAGCCTAGCAGCAACAGAATCTTCTTCAGATATTTAAACAGCACAGAAAAACAAACACAAATGAAGGAGGTTTAGATCTGTAGAAAGTTACTTGCAGCAGGAAACTGTCAGTTAGTTTGTGGTTACAACCACAGCAGCATCACAGCCCTTTCCTCTCAGTTAAAGACATATGTCCAAACAGTTCCTTGTGTCTTGTGTTTCTATTGTAAAAGGAGGAAAACCACCAAAAGAAAAACTCACCCCTGTTTCCATGAGAAATTTCATAGTGCCAGATTATACAGGAGACTCTGTATATCCCTTCATTTTGAAAAGGGATCCTGCTGTACCTTTGCAAACATCTGTGTCCTGGCAGGTCTAAATGGGTTGACCTGTAACTCTCTCCCACCTTTACAAGATCCCATTCTCTTTTCCTCACCTCTCAGCAGCTCCCCCTTCTCCCAGCCTGGCACAGTAACAAGCCAACCTTTACACACTGAGACAGGGGAATGTCACAATTGTGCTGCTCCATTATGCTGCCAATCAGGGTTTCTTTCCTTGGCAGTACAAAAGCAGCCATCACCCAGCTCTCTGCAGTGTTCTCCCCTTGATCTAACTCTTTAACAGTGAGTTTTTCAATCCAGTTGATGAAGGATCCAACATGAAGACAGATTTCTCTGCATTTCATCTCCACAAACTCACCCCTATCAAGGGGTTTGATTCTCATGTCATGGATCCCACACTAAGTCCCCTGGTAAGTACAAGGTGCAGAAAAATAAGGTTCAGGTCCATTTTGTGTCCATATAAAAGGACATAAGGCTCTGGAAGGAGAAAAGCTGGTCACATCACACAGCCAGGGGTGGAAAATCACAGCCCAGCATGGCACAGGGACAGGTGCTGCAGGCAAGGCAGGGAGTGTTGGAAGGACAACAGAAGGAGGCAACTGCAAAGCAAAGTTGTGCTTCCTTTTGACAGGACACAACATATTCCTTCAGTGGTGTTGCAAATTGCTTAGAGGGGACATCACTTCCCCAGGGCACAAGTCCCCTGTCCCCAGCCTGCCTCATATCTTCTCAGGCACCCTTGGGTTCAACCTCATCTACCTTCCCCTCTTATTATCCTCCTGCCCAATGTCAACCTCTGCCTCTTCTTACAGACAGAGAACACACATCCCCATCCAGGCTTCTTGCAGCCACAGGAGCAGTGGAAGCACAAAAAGGCAGCAGAGTGCCCAGGACAGCTGGAAGTGAGGATGCTGAGGGACAGAGCAGCAGGTCCCTCCCCATCCTGTATCAACACCCTCCATCTCCTCATCACACTGCATTCCCCCCTGGCTGCCTGCCAGCTCCCACAGCTCCCAACATCACCAGCACACACAGCTCACGTCTGCACACACGTCCCTCAGGCTCTGCTCACAGCAGGGATTGAGGACACTTCCCTAGATTTTGAAATAGTTCTATGCAAAATGGATGATTTGCAGAGGAGCATTCTCCCAGCGTTCTCATTCTGTCCAGCAGTTTGGATTGAAAGCCTTCAGGTCTGGAAAAACAAAGGGCTGCACAGCAATGCTGGCAGAACAGAGGGGGAAGTTACCCAGTGCTTACAGCATTTTCCTGGACATGAGCACTGGACTCCTGGACATTTTGTCTCCATGAGTACTGCATTCCCTGACAAGGTTTAAAACCCATTACTCTCCCTACATTCCCTACCTGCCAACTCACAGACATTACTCCTCTCTGGTGATGCAAGAGCAGGGATTCATTTTCTTGTGAACACCGTTCTGGAGGCAATTTCCCCTCACCTACCCAGAGAATTAATGACCACTTGGGCACTTGATCAGGCCTGTAAAATCCTTCAGGAAAGCTAAATGAATGGAGCCCCAGCCTTGGGGCAAAGCAAACCCTAAGCTCTGCCAAGGATTGCATTTCTTCTCTGCTGTTATGGCTAACTCAGAGAAAAATGCTCCCTCTACAACAGCCCGTGGGGGAGTGTGTGACCTAAAACAGGAGGCAAAGCTCTCGGGATACAGATGTTCCTCCTCAGCACAGCAGCACAAACTTACATGGCAATTAATGCCTCTCTGAGAATAAACTCCTCTGTTAAAGCTGCTGCTGGCAGCTTTTGATCCCAGAGAGACCTGGCCACAGCTCCTTTGGAACTGCAGTGGGCAGGCAGGAGCTGCCGGGCTCTCTCCTGAGGAAATCAGGTATTCCACAGAGGGACAAGACACAGCACTGGGAGCAGCCTAGCCAGCCTGGCACTGAGCTCTGCTAATCCCAAAGAGAGGCTTCAGGAAGGAAATCGACCTGGAGAATGGCAATGAATTCACTGGGAGCCAATTAAGGTATTCAAATCACCCCTAGTTTTCAACAATTTCTGATAAAGATACTGCATGTTAATGCAGAGCTGGTGTCACTGCAGTCTCAGTGTAACTGCTGTGACCCTGAGGTAGAAACCCAGAGAGACTGAAAACATATTTCAGTCTGCTAAGTGAACAGTCTCAGATCCAAACTCATTTATTCCTTCTCTTCCTCTCAGCAATTTGTTGCTCTTGAAGCAAAACCTGACTATTGTTAAGTTTTAGTATCGCCCCAAAGAAACACTTGGTGAAGTCAAAAAGACCATTTCTGATAAAAGGGAAAAAAACACTTATGTGCTGAGCAATGTACTGGAGGAAAATAAGATGATGCAGAACTGTGCAATCAGGCTAAAGGCTGACACCCTGTCGACCAAAAAACTCCAGCCACTAATTTTGTAGTGAGAGTTCACACTACAAGATACATTTCCAGAATTCACACAAGAGGTTTGGATGGAGCTGGACACACAGAGTGAACCCCCAAGCAACGCTGCAAAGGTTACAGCATAAGGGAGCAGCAGGTACACACATTCATAAAAACACCATCTCTTCACTCTTCCTTGTTAAAAGCCACCACGGGTAACTGCTTCCCCTTCCACACTGTTTATTGGAAAGTTCTGCATCTCATGTAAAACAAATTTAAAGTTCAGAGGACAAAGAAAGGTAGAAATTACAATTTGATGTTAGTAAATGAGGCTGTACTACTGTTTATTCCAATACAAATAAATAAAATCAACAAGGTTAAGATTTTTTTTTGAGAAAAAAAACACACCCAAGATTTAAATTAAAAATTATATGAATTGCATATCCTGTGCAGCCATTCTCCCTTTTAATTTATTTATTTGAAATATTTTAAGGAGAAAAGGATGCTGACTAAACAGAAAAAGGCAAAGAGTGTGAGCTTTCTTTCAAAAGAAGTTTATTACCAATGCACACGTCTATGCAATTTAAGCCAACCATGTCCTGTGACTGCCAAGCTCTTCTCAAAGAGCTTCTGCAGCCATTCTCCAGCCTCCATTTTACCACATTTTCCCGAAGCACTTATTCAAGTGGAACCCAAACTAAGGTTAATCTCCTGTCACCAACAGCAAGTTAGTATCCCTCAGATAAATTACCATTCTCCCTAGTAACACCTAAATGTTTTTTTCTAACCCAGAAGAAAAAGAACAGCCATCCAGCTGAAAATGTCAGAACCTACCTTCTGCAAAAAATCTCTCTAGATGATTCTGAATGCAGGAGGGAACAAAAACAGCATTGCTGAAAAAGGATGTCAGTGTTGGTCCACATGTGTCAACATCCTAGAAAAAGACAGAACACAGTTGCTGAACTGCCATGCCCATGGGAAATCAAGAGCAAGAATAAAGCTGCATTATTTTTCCAGTTACACCATGCTAATGGCTCTTATGCAAACAATATAAAGCTACAACATTTTATAATTGCACATCAGAGTTTCTCTGCAGACATCCCTCCGGTATGTCAGAAATTCAATACGTGATAGTAGGCGGCAATGAGCACCTCAGGGATTTAAAGTGTGTTCCAAACCATGAGTCATCGTCATCTCTAACTCATGGAAATTAAGAAGGGAAAAAAAGAGAGAAGAAAAAACACATGCGTTGCACTGACCACTCTCACGTGCTCCCTCTGTACAACACTTCTCCTCAAAGCATCTCCCTTGTAAACTCGGAGCTCGGTGACTTCCACGGAGGAGACACCACAGACAAACCCAGCACATCACAGGGTCTTCCAGGGAGCCCCCAGAGCCTGGGCAGGATCCCTTGTTTGAGGGTGGAAGCAGAGCTGGAGCTGCCCTTGTAATCCCACAAATCCTTCCACAACTGGAGGAGCAAGGAGACAGCAGCTCCAACAGGGAATAAAGACAGGGCTGGCGAACCAGCAGCACCCAGGAGGGCAAACCCAGGTTGGGAAAGCCCAGGCACCCCATTTACACCCCTATTGCAGCCACCTGCTCTCCCCCAAGGCTGATTTTTGTCAGGAGGGCTGAGGGCAGAAGGAACCTGTAACACTGCCTGCAGAGCAAGTTATTTCTTTACTCAACGTTCCAAGCAGCCCCAGTGCCTTTCTAAGGGATTCCTTTGGGCAGTCTCATCTTTACCTCCAACCACTGCAAACTGGTTTTAATGCTGGGGTTTTTTAAATATGGTTTCAATGCTGCTTTTAAAGCAGCTGGGTTGCACTTCAGGGCACACGCATGTGCTCTCCACTCCCCTCTCTACTGATGATCTCCCCAGGTATATCCAGGTTCCTTTAGGTCTTTTTTAATGTCTTTTTTCTCCAACTAGCAGCCAGATCAGAGCCAGGGCTCTCACAGCACTGGTCTAACAGGGTGATGGAGCAGGGAACGTTGTTGTTCCCACATGCTCACATTAAAACTGCCTCTATCTCACTGAACTGCCCATCAGCAGAAATATCCCTTTCCCCTTCAGGTCATGAAGGGCACAGTTGTCCTTCCCCGTCCTCCTTCCCAGCAGCAGGGGCTGTGTTTTACACTGGAACATGCAAATCTGGGTCTACAACCACACAAATAAAAGTACATCTCCTCGAATGGGACTTGGATCCGAGCCTCAACACCAGCACCTGCTACCAAAGCGTTACACAAAAATAAATAAAACATCAATACACTCTTGTTCCCTCCCCTAAAGAACCTGAAATGTTTGGGAAAACTATCAATACCTTTAGCTGCAAACACTGCTTCAGTTAACATAAATTTATGTCTTGCCAACAGCTTAAAAAACCGCAGTAACTGATCTTCACTCGTGTAACTTCTAGCACAGCAATTTAAAGAATATAATAGTGCTTGCACAGGTCAGATTCATCCTGGAGGAAGAGCAAATGCAAGTAACGGTTCAGGACCATTAATCTCAGAAATCTCACCAGGAGCAAGCAGCCAGACAGCTTAAAAATATATTTAGTCCACAAATGCTTATTAACGTCATTTGCTGATTCACAGCTGAGCCAGGCACATAGAGCCCAAATGGCATTTCTGCTTTCCCAGGCTGGGTGGTAATAATATTAATATTAGTAATAATAATAATAACAATAATAGTAATAATAATGTTGAAAGTGTTCGGCATCAAGTTGCTTAACCTATCTCAAAACCTTCCATGATGCATCTTTTAGATTGGATGTGTCAGAACTGGAAACCACAGGTCCAGTCTGTGTCCCTGTGGTTTAAGATCTGATCCGAATTTATCTGAAACTGAATCTTAAGTTTTCTTTCCTTTCATTGATTATTGATCTTGCTGCCAACATTAACACAGTCAGGACCAGAAGATAAATACAATTAATTCTTCAGGCTCATAACAAAACAAACACTGAAAATCACCACTACTTTTAAAATTACATCCTCTTTATAACTGAAGAAAAAAATATTTGATGATTTGATACCTGTGCCAGTATGCTGTGTGTGTACTTTGGGGCAGAATGAACCCATTAAATCCTTAATGAATGCTTTAAATAAAAATTCTTTTCTTAAAAGGAAATGTAAAGTGTTTCTTCCCCTACTGTTACATACAATACAATGATGCAAAGCCCAAAGGACTTTCCCTCTAAAGCAACTATTCAAATCTGTATGATGGAAATATATTTAAATACAACATTTTAATCTTGCTTCGCCTTTGAATTTTAAATGCCTTTTAATAAAAGCAAGTATTTCATTAGTCCTTTTAGCCATCCTACCATTATGATTTGCAAGTAAACAAGAATCCTCACATTACCTTCCTCTTTCAAAGGATTCAGTACAGCTATGTAGTTTTTAACTCAATACACATCCAGTCTGATTGAGCCTTACCAATTTTTACAGGTTATATAATAATTCATTCCTCAAGCACACTGGGATTTGTCCATAGCCATTGTTTCCCCATTTTCCACAAGCAAGACAATCTCTGTAGGTGCTAGATATGCCAGCCACCATCTCCCAAAAGAACCATCCACTACAACCTGCACTTTGGCAAATAAATTGTAAAAAATTGAGTCAGAGCAGGGCCCTGCTCTCTCTGTCTGGCTTTGCTGAGCAGGGAACAGTTCCCAGAATTAGCAGGGCCTGGACACAGGGCTTCAAAGGGTTTCAGAGTTTGGGTGAGGCCAATCTCAAAGCCCCCCAGGGTGAGTACCTGCAAATCTGGAAGGGCAGCCACAAAGCCTCCTCCAGTTCAGAAAAACCAATCTTCCTACCTCCTTTATTCTTTTTTGTTCTGGGGTTGGGTTTTTTCCCATGTTGTAGATTAGGGAAGGAGGACAAAAGTTCTTATTTTCAGTGACAGTAAGTCTGTAGCAATTGTTCCAAACAGAAAAACTTTCTCTGTGCACTTGTTAATGGTACTGCAATCAAAAGTGATTAAAAGCAAAAACATTTCTGTACAAGAGAAACTGAAAGTATTGCCTCTGGGAAAACAGAAACACTGGCCTTTTCTCTGCAGCAAACACTAAAAGTAATAGATAATTAATGTAGCCTAGGACATTATGACATTTATGAAACATGTTTTCTGGAATAATCATAAACAATTCACCTTGACTGAATTCCCAAGTCATCACTTTTTAAAGTCACTGCAGTTTGCAGAGGCCTCGCTGATGCTATTCTTAATTTACTTATTTTTAGGTGTGAGAACAGATTACCAAGGCAAAATTTAAACTTAAAAATTGTCAGGTTTTCATCCTCTTCTATAATCATTAACCCTGTCTGCATTTCAGAAACATTCTGTGCTAAATGGAAATCAATTACACAGTTAAAATTGCTTTTGCTTTAAAATAAAACGTCTGAAGTGTGGGAGGATTCAGCATTGTTAAACAAGGGGCACATTTCTCCAAACCACCAGGAAAAAGCAACGCAACAAAAACACAGAAATGTGAGTTAATGCAAGAGCTCCCAAAAGGCTGCAACAACATTTTTATTATGGGTGATTTGCAAAAAGGAACGTTACAAACTTCCTCCCTTCCTCGAAAGGCTTTCAGGGAAGCACCTGGGCACTGGAGCAGCCCAGAACCGAACCAAAGACCACCTCTGGTTCTGGAGCAGCACGACAGCTCAGCAGCACCCGAGGCACAGGAAAACAGACCACAGCTATTAATAGACAGATTCACATGTAAATATATTTTGCAAAGAGGCAGAGGTGCCACACGGCTCATTTTTAGCACCAATGTTGAAAACACCACATTGCACTAACAGAAGTGGCATTTACCTTCCCATGGAGGATGATTAATTAATTATAAGATGCTTTCTGCTGGCTTCTGAAGGCTTCTCTGCTGAACTGATGCACTGCACTTCACTTTCCAGTCCTTCCAGGAGGCAGCACCGCTGCCACCACTAAATCACTTTATACTGCTGGGATGGGCAGAGCTCCCTCCTCACCATTACCTGGACAAACACACCTGGTGACAACTCCAAACCACAACTCACCAGCCTCGGGACCAGAGCCCTGCCAAGCACAGGCAAGAAAAAGGCTTCTGCAAAGTCAGAGGCACTGACAGCACCGCCTTGCAAGGAGAAATGAACCAGCACAACTGCTCCTCATGATCACCACAGCTGGTCTAGCTCAGCCCAATCTGCATTAATAAATTCTAAGCCCTTACGAGTGTCAGCTGTGGTCAAACACCACATGCCCATGGGTTGGGAGCATCAGTTTCAGACCACAGAGAGTCTCCAGGGCCCTTTATCCTCAGAAAAGGTGAATTCTCTTCTCCTACCAGCCACCCTAAAGCACTAAGGGGATACAAGTGAGCAACTAAAAACCAACAAACCACAGGGAAATAAATTCAAAATCCTGAAGAACTCTAATTGACGGAACAGGCTCCAGGATGTGCCAAGAAATTAATCAACATGCAAGAGAAATGCAGCAGTTAACTGGAAAATACGAGCAGCTTGGAAAGGCACTGAGACCATTTTTCCCTCTCTGATGTTTGTAGCATCTGGACCCTCCAAGTGCCCCGGGGTTACGTTCCCAGAGGAGCACAAGGTCCTGGCTTCACTGTAAGCAGCCAGACCCAAGGGAAAGGGAGGGAAAACAAACAGCAAAATGCTTCCAGAAGCTGCCTGGGCTCTGGACCCTGCTGTAGCTATAATGAGCTTTTCATTTGCCAAGAGCCCTCTCCCTCCTTCCTTAGAAGTCATTAAGCCTTTCCTAAAAGTCTTTATTCCCTTATAAGAAACGGGAAATGTTACAACCCATTGCTCTGATCAACTGCAAGAAAAAAATATTAGAAAAAACTCAAACCCTACACTGTATATGCACATTTAAAAGACTTTTAGGAACCTCACACCAGTCTATGTAAAACGGGAAGAGTCACATTTAATATCACACAAAGGTGGCAACCTGCTCCCCACACACATCACCTTCCCAAACCTCCCTCCTGCCTCCAGGCTGGGATCCCAGGAACCACCTCCAGCAGCCCCTGCTGGGATTTCTCTGGGGTGGGCAGATCTTAAAAAGCAGCTTTCAAAAGAGTCCATTTAGTGTGAAGCTTCAGACTCCCCTCTGAGAGCAGTAGAACCAACGGGATTTTTTTTTTTTTAATGAGAAGAAAAAAAAAAAAAAAAGAAAAAGCCTCTGGGTGGGTTCAGCACCTGTGTATGTGTATGCCACTTCATGTTTTATTCATGAGAATGCCATCACCCCGTGAAGGTTTCTAAGTGACTCAGCCAGACAGGGTCTCTACAACCAGCTTTGAGGAGGATCTTTTTTGAAAAAAAAAAAAAAAAATTCAGCTGTTTGATTGATATTGTTTTCCAGTCATTTCTAGCCAGGAATATTTCAAGCAGAGAACTCTATGTCAGCTTCCACCTTGCCCCTTCCCATATAACTGTAGCAATTAGCACAGAAAAATTAGTCAATTATGCAGTATTTCACCTTAAATAAAGCAGCTCAAGAAATAAAACACCATTCAATTGGTAGCTGACAGCCAGGGAAGGAAAACAGTGGCTCAGCACCGTGCTTAAAGAGTGTCTGAAATCCATTCCTAGCCCTTGATGGAAGCCTGTCCTTGTCAATGAAATCCACAATCCATAATAATGCTCAGTACTGTGCTTTCATCCTCTGTTTTATCAGAGCTCATCTGCTGATCAATGAGGAGTCCCACAGAATAACACTCTGAATTTCAATGTCAACACAGCAGTACTGTGGTAATGATCGAAAATATTTACATATTGCCTCATTGATCGTGGGGTGTTCTCTTCCAACCATCTGGCTACTGGGCACTCATCTTTTTTATTATTTTATTTTATTTTTTAGGCCTTTACAACTATTTCAAGCAGGTTACCTTGACAGTTAACTTCCAGCATTCCACCTGAATCAGGTTTTCCTGTTATTTTTAAACCAGAACATCAGCAACACCATTAATCAATTTCATCCCATCTCAGAGAACAGGAAAATAATTTTCTAAACAAGGACAAACCCCCAAAACCCCAGCAAACACCTGCTCCGTGATGTGCCAATTCAGCTACAAGGTCTCGTTTTTAATGTGACTCAAGGGTGTCACCATCTCAACAAGGGATGAGTCAAATGGAAATATGTCCCTGACTCTGCTCCCGCTGCCAGCCTCGAAGGAAGAAAGGCTGCCAGGGTTGTTTTTCCCACCTCCAGATGGAATATCCCTTGATCCCTGCAGTGCAGAGCCCTGGGCACACAGCACTGCATCCCTGGGGTGATGCTCCCTGAGGAACTGCTCAGGTTTTCTGAGCCCGGTGGTTCAGACCAGGGGGTGTCACAGGCTGCAGGAATAAAAACCAGCACCAGCCAACCTCCCTTCCCCTCTCCCACCTGAGCCTGTGCACCCTGAGACCCCCCAGCCCATCCCAGTGTCTCCCATGGTGATGGATTTGATGCACCCTCCGCCCCTCTGCTGGCCCAGAGACCCACCTGGAGTCAGAAACTGCGGGGAGAAATTGGGATTTAGCCTCAAGGAAACCAAAAAAAGCAAAAAGCACCTCCCTGCAAGGTGCTCTGAGCACCAAGGTGCTGCACTCCCCAGCACAGCACAACCAGTTTCCACTCAACTCTCATCTCACTGAGCCCAGGTTTCCATGTAAAAATGAATTTTTAAAAAGCTTGGAAAAGCTTATCCATGTGCATTCTCCTAGGAAGCTTATGAGCAAGTTAAAATAAAATATGCAGGAAAGACTAACATCTACAAGATCTACAAGGCTGCTGCAAGAAACCTCAGCAGGGAACTTGCTGAGAATATTAAAAAGGTGGTTTTCAAACAGTTGTCAAACTGATTTCAAGCAGGTTTTTAGTGGCTCCAAATCTGTTTATAATCAGAAGCTGACACTCATGGCTGTTGCTACCATAAACTTGATTTAGGAAAAATGGGAGGTCTGAAAGCCAAATTATACTCAGTCTTTAAACCAGGAATTAAAATCCTCACTCCACATGGTTTAGCTGATGCTTTTTGTAACAACATTTAAAACAAAGCATCACCTCTTTTTTTTTTTTTTTCAGTTCTACTTTGATAACAAGGAATACAACACAAGTTCTATCAGCAAAATGACATTCAGACAACAAAAGACAGAGCAGGGAGGGGGGAAAGTACTCTGACATATCTGCCTTTGATAATACAGATGCTTCATTAGACAGTGAAATAAATCTCCCCTTCATGTCAAACTCCTCTTGCTGCTGGGGCACTTGTACAAAGGAACAGGCAGGACAGAAAGCTCTTTCCTCTCCATCCTCTCTGCCCAGATGTTTGGCAGACATGATGCAGAAGATCTGACCTAAAGATACCCAAGGCAAGTCAAACCATCTCTCCCTGCTCTAAACAAAAGGATAAATGAAAACTGGGAAGCCAGGGCAACACACAGAAGTTTAATCTTTCAAGTAGGCTTGTCCAAATATGCTCTTTTTTTTCTCACAGTGGCAGTGTGCTAGATGAAGGTGCCCTTCTGAAAAACTTATTTATAGGTATTAAATGTAAGCAAAAGAGAGCAATTTAAAAACAATTTTTAAATTGTTCTAGTCTCAACAGAAACAGTTGTGCCCAGGCTAAACACATTTCTGAGGATATTTGATGGAAGATGTTTACCATTTGTTGAAGTTAACACAAGGAACAATGTTTTACAAGCCAGAGACAGGTTAGACAAACAAAAAGTCCCATGAGTCTGGATAAATGATCCTTAAAAACAAGAGAGGGAGAACAAAACAGGCTATGTGTTCTCCATCAGTTCACTGTGGTGGATCAGAAGCCTAAAAGTCCCAGACTCCCCCTCCAGTTTCACAGCTTGCAGTTTACTCTGCATTCTAGTGGAGACAACACATGTCGAGCTTCAACGTGTTTAGGCTGGAACACCCTCTGAACGTGAGGCCGGGTCACAGAGCCCACAGAGAAAAGGATTTCCAGATGCAGATGGGCTAGAAAATAAGAGCCAGAAACACGAGGCTCCATTTCTCCACCACCCTGGAGAAATCAACCTGCTCTGTGAAGGAGACAACTTAAACAGCTTGGCAACGCCTACAGCTGGTGCTCAACCCCAGATCCAGTGAAAAGATGTAAATATTTAGATTTCAATTTCATCTCATATGATAAATATAAAATCTCTATTTCCTTCTTTTTTTTTAAAAAAAAAAGGCAACATTAAAATAGGTAAGCCACCCACATAGAGAAAGTGATTCTACCATGTTTGTACCTTTAGAAGGTTAATTCAGTTTGGGTATTGATCTTGAAACAAATTAGAAGTGAAATTATTCCCAATGAATTGTCCTCTGATATATACAAAACATAATTACACCACATTTATATACAAATGCATATGTGAAATTGTTTTGCTCTTCCTTCCAAATATGTAGTAGTTGATGGCAGCCCATTATTTTTTTTTACCTCTTCAGAAATGCCCACAGCCCTCCAGGTTGTTTTATGGATAACTCTGACTCCAACCCAAATCATCTGAAAAGAGACACAAAATGATCCAACCCAAACTCCTTATGAACACCTGTACAAAACACAGCTGAAGCTGAACTGCTGGCTCTACCAAAAAACCCTGAAATCCTCCCGTAACCTTCTAAAGCACATAATGGAATTAAGGCCCCTCTACACATCCAGAGTTAAGTCATGCAAATACCAAACTTCTTTAGAGTCCGAGATAAGGCGGCCTCGCCCCTGCAGTGCCCAGATACCTCAGCGTGCTGATGTGATTACACACTCCCACCCTCCAAATTGGTTATCACACCATTAAAATGCCTTCCCGGGTCACTGCTCTGAGGGTTAAGCCTGAATTAGTATCCCAAAGCTCCCTGATCGTTATGTAAGTGCCAGCAATCCAAACAAATGAGAGTTAGCTTCCCTGTCCACTACAGGAATCCCTGCCCAGTGGTGAATTACAAATCATTCAGCAGTTCATTCACTATTTTCTTCACCAAGTCCTCCCCAGCTCACAGCAAACCACCTCTGTTCCACTACTGGATTTCCTGGATCTCAGTTTCTTCCCCCCACCATGATGAGACCACAGAAACCCCTGAGTAGAAATCCCAGTATCTGGTCTCCAACTGGAGACTGAGCTGTTCAAAGAAAGCCATGAGGGGCAAATCACTTTTCCTCATCACATCAAGGGACTCCCTCCAATTCACCTAATCCCACCTGTTTTCCTGTCAAGGAGAGTTTTGAGGTTTGTGCCCACATCTCAGCACTCACCAATCTCAGCTGTCCAAACACACAAAGCCACGACTGTAAAAGCTGTGCAGAGTCCTCACTATCCAAAGTACTCAGTACACAGGCTTGGGTTATTTTTGCAGGAAAACAACGTGAGGTCCACAGGGGTACAGACTTCTGGATGTTGTAGGTCTTCAAATCTGTCTGAGCAAGATTTTCTGGAGGCTGCTTAAATCCAGAAAAAAAAAAAAAATCTAATTTGAAGTTCTCAGCCACTACCTGGATCAGGAGAAGCCAAAATCAGCCCGTGCTGCTG
The DNA here is from genome assembly GCF_026979565.1 of Vidua chalybeata. Taxonomy (NCBI): domain Eukaryota; kingdom Metazoa; phylum Chordata; class Aves; order Passeriformes; family Viduidae; genus Vidua; species Vidua chalybeata. The sequence continues at coordinate 2,634,103 of NC_071547.1, read as the reverse complement.
TTGGGAGACCGAGACTCTGCCGTGGGTGCCCCTGCTCCTATCAGCACTCCTTCCTCAGCCAGGTGTGTGCTTTGTCCCTGCCCAGGTGGCACCCTGGGCACACTCAGGGCTCTGGCATGTGTGTCCCTGCCTGGTGCCAGGTCTGAGGCTGCTGGGACAATGACCCCAGGACAATGACCCCGGGACTGCCAGGTCCCCACCCTGCACTGACCCAGCCACCAAACCCAAGGGTCCTGCTCATCCTCCTCACCACCCCTGGCACAGGGACGCCCAGAGGCAGGAAGGTGCTGCTCTCCCTCCTGGATGGCCTCTCCCTGCAAAGCCAGCACCTCCTCAGGTGTGGCCAAGCTCCCCAGGGCAGGTTTTAGCCCTGTGCCAGCTGGACTTCTTCCCTGCACCCAGATTTGCCCAAAAACTCCACTTGCCTGAGCAACCTCTTATTTCTTCTCCCCTCTGAAGCCTGACCCTGTGTCACACGCTCAGGAAGAGCTGCAGGAAGGGGAAGCAGCTCTGTCTCCAGATCCTGCCGTCCCTCAGGAGGTCCCCTGCACCTCCCCTTCCCTCCTTCAAAATGAAAGATACCTTTTTCCAACTGGTTTCTAAATTCTCCAGTGGGATTTACTGAAGCTTTTCGCTGTGAGCATCTGAGAAATATTAGTTCAATTAAAAGGAAAAACTGAAACCACCATCCAGTCACACCAGCAAACCCTATTTCCTATGGAAAATGCACAAGCCTGACTTCAGGAGCTCTGTCTATTGACTTGGCATCGTGCTGATTAGAATTCTCTGTAGTGACAAGATCTGGGCCAGCACCAGGCTAAATTGTTTCTTCCTACATTAAGAACATCCAAATATCATCCGTTACTTTGTTCATTTAAATTTTCCTAGGACTCTTGGCATGGACACCACAATTAGAGAAGCCACATTCCCTTTCAGTTCGTGGGTGAGCTCAGACAGACTCTGCCCCAGTACAATCTTGTGGCACTTGGATTTCCTCCAACACCCAGGAAATAAAGTTATAAATAAAAAGTGTTTTATTTACTCCGTCCTCTCTCCCCCATTAATTATTCAATTTCCATTCACACTGAAAACTACAGAACATTTTTGTTTATAAGATGCTTTTGGGCTCAAAATTAAATTTAGGCATATTTTACCAATTTGGGGAGATAAACAGAAATATTAATTGCATCACACCCTACGTCAGCCAGTTTTAAAATTAAATGAGAAGGCATCTTCACCATTTAGAGAAACTGGCTGCTAAGAAAACCATGGGTTGTTTTTTCCTTCTAAGAAAACAGAAATAAAGCAAGACATCGATGCCTGTTTCTAGCCTCTCCTCTTATTTGACTCTCTAATAAGAGGAAGCCTAAAAGAAAAACACCTTAAAAGAAGAAACGTTTCTCGAGGGATCCTGCTTGTCCTGGAACAGGACATTATGGTGAATATGCATGAAAGGCATGAGTCAAACTGTACTCAGGAGCAAGCATCAGCTTTCACTTGCCATTTTCCGAAGCCTTCCACTCAGGCTGCCAAGACAGCAACTGAATGACAAGAGTTTTATTTGAATGCAGAGGGGAGATAAATGCTCCTTTGGACTAACTGGGGGAACCTTCTTTAAATTAGCTCACTTGAAGGATGTGCTGCTTCTCTCTATGGTCAGCTCACAGAAGCAGTAACAATTTGTGAATAAAAAGAGAGTAATTATTTAAATTCAAAACCTTTTAGCCCCACTGTCAGTTTTAAGTTTTGATAATTTCTATTAGGGGGGGAAAAAAATCAGGACAAGGTCTTTCCAAACTGGTTGCTGTCAAGTAAAATGAGAAGTTAGATAAAACTCCCACATGCCAGATGGTAAATCACAATAAATGCTCAGGCTGTTAGATGCACAACAAGCGACAAAGCATTGACACACACCATCAGCAGCAAACCCAAAATAGAAAAGATATTTTAATAAGAAGTTGTCATTTGGGGAAAAGATCCTCGTGAAGCTCTTCAGAATCAAAAGTCATACACTGAGGGCTTCTTATTTTCTTCATCACCTCACATAATCCTGAGAACAGCCACCAATTTCAGGGGACTTCCATTAGGCTCAGGGGTATAGTCAGCAACAGCCTTGGAGTTCACTATTTAGGCACCACTTCTGACCCTTTCTGCCAAGTTCTTAAAAAAAATTTTGTTAAAGGATACCAGGGAATTGTTTACTCAAACCATTACTGTCTCCCAAACACACATGCAAGAAAAAGTTTTATTAAGAAGATAAACAGCTGCTACTGTACACGGTTTAGATGGCAACAAAAGCATCTAAGGGCCATAAAGGGAATAGTAAGGGAATTAAAAAGCATTTTTATGCATGAAGATGGCTAACATCTGTACGTTCATTAAAGTGGTATCAACTATGCTTTTAATTAAAAGTTAGTGACAGAAACTTAAATATGATTAATGAAGCCCAGCAGCCTACCAGAGGTCTGCTCCATCAAAAGCAGCACAAGCTGCGTTCCCAGCCCCGGCTGCTCATTTCTTCCCCTCTCAGAGATGCTGCCACAACCAGAACACACAGAGAAATCCTGAGACAAACAACAAGCCAGGACAAGGCTGTAACAGCGCTTTCATGCCTGGCCATCCTTTACTCTGTATATCCCGAGGAGACGTTTCAATTACCGAGCAGCCCGCGGCCACAACAAGGAGCTGGTTACCTGTCACAATAACCAGGCACTCAGAGATCCATCGGAGGCACGAGGTCTGCCACAGGAAAAGAGGGAAAAGGGCTGCCCTACAAACAGCAGTCTCCTGTTCAACAGTGGGTGGGGGAAAACCCCTCGCCCAGAAGCCAGTGCTGAACTCTGTAAGGCAGTCAAGTCGTCTTGTGTTACCCGGAGCACAACGCAGTCATGACAAAAATAAACCAGGCGATAAAAATACAGCACGAGCAAAAAGATGTGGGCACGGAACAGGAATCGGTGCCATCGGGGGAGAAGGAGTCCTACAGCCACTGATATTCTCACATGCACTCAAACATCCGCCTATTCAAGCCCTGATGTCCACAAAGACTGATCTATTGTCACTTTCCTGTTCGGAGCTGAGCACTCACAGATTCTGTCTTCAAAGACTGAAGAGCTTCCTGACATCAAATTTCCACTTAGCAGCTTCCAGACACACAGAGCACAAAGAAGATGGAAGCTCTCACTTTAGAGCAGGTACCAACACATGAAACTTTTTTTTTTTTTTTTTTTTTTTGCTTAAATACACAGCTTAAATAAACTTCACCTCAGTCGTAGCATTTAGAAGTGAAATGTGACAGGACTGTCTTGTGTAGCTGACTGAGCAGGGCGCTCCTCTGAGGGGCTCCCTGAATGACGCTCCCAGCCCCGGGCTGAGCACCTCAGTGCACTCTGTGCTTCTGCTTCTTCCGTGGAGCAGGAGAGGCTGGGGAGGACGTGAAGGAAGGGATTTAATCCTCCCACAGCTGGGCAAAAAGCTGGAGCTGTTCACGCTGTAGCCACGGAGCAGCAGCACGCTCCAGGATGTGGAGCCCAGGGTTGTTCGGGAGCACAAGGCAGGACCCCTTCTGTCAAGGCGTGGGGAGGCCAGGAGAAAGGAATGCCGGGCCCAGCAAAAAGAATCTCCTCTTGCAGCCCATCATCCAGCTAAGGAATGGGCATTCCTGCTCTTTCCAAAGGGAAGAATCTCTTCCTCCCACTCCCACAAGGAAAAGCACCGCCTGAGGAGCACGGCCAGCTCCCAGTCACCACCCAGCAGTGCCCTGCCACAGGGGGGTCTCGAGCCCCGAAATCTCACGGGGCTGTCCCTCAGCTGTAATCAGTCACCGGCATTTATTCTTTGAGGCTGCTGCAGGTCTCACCCTCTTCTCCCACAGGGATGGGAGGCACCCCCGGGCAGCCCCTTCACGCCCTCCCCACGGCCAGGCCCCGTCCGAGGGGCTCCTAGGCCACCGCACGGCAAAACCTCCACCGGGGGCCTCTGCCAGAGCCGAATTCGGTGAAATTCAAGGCTCGGAGATGCGGTACCCGAGGAAGGGGGCCAGGACGGAGCTCTCCCGGGGGCTGGCTCCGGCCCCGAGCCATGACCGCCCCGAACGCTCGGGGTGCCGCGACCCGGCGCGGAGGGTGCTCCGTCCGTCCGTCCGTCCGTCCGCCCGTCCCCGGCTGTCCCCGCGGGCACGGGGCGGTGTCTGCCGCCCGCGACCTGCGGGCACGGCGAGAGCCCGGCACCGGCTGTGCCACACGCCGGACCCCGGCAGCGCGGGGCTGCGGTCCCGCGTCCCCGGCGTGCGGTGCCGGGCGCTGCCATGGCCGCGGGGCCCTCCCGGTCACCGACTGCTCCATCGGGAAACTTTTACCGCCGCATCCCGGAGAAGGACGGACAGCCCGGCCCCGCTCAGGCCGCGCCAGCCTCCAGGTGCCGGCCGGGACCCGCCGCGGCCCGCGGGGGCCGTTCCGCGGTCCCGGGAGGGGCCCCCGCGCCGCACCGGCCCCTCCGCGGAGCCGCAGCCGCTCCGCGGGCCCGGCCGCCCCAGCTCAGCTCCCCTCGGGCCCGCCGCGGTTCCCGCCCCACGCCGAGGCACAGCCGTGCCGGCCCGGGGGCCGCCAGGTGTCGGTGCTCGCCCCGCCGCCCCCCGCCCGCCCTCAGCGCCCCCCGCCACGCACCGGCTGCTCCCGGCGCGGCGGCCGCGGCTCCCGCTGCTGCTGCTGCCGATGCCGCCGCGGCTCGGCGGCTGCCGTTGCCTACGGGTCGCTGCCTGCCGGCATGCCAGCGCGCCGCTGGCATAATCCCCGGCGCGGGCGGGCCGGGCGCGGGCAGCTCCTCGCCCGCCGGCGCTGCCGCGGCGCGGGGACGGCGGAGGCGGGGGGAGGCGAGGCGGGCAGGCCGCCGCAGCTGCAGGGGAAGAAGGGAGCGGGGAAGGCGAAGAGCCCCGCGCCGGCACTGCCCCTGCCCTGCCGTGGCACGGCGGCCGCGCGGATTTATCCGCCCGCCGAGCGAGCCGAGCCCCGCGCACCGGCAGCACCGGGAGCCGCCACTTCCTTCCCCGCGCCGCTCCGCGCTCCCTCAGCCGAGCGGGCGGGGCGGGGGCGCCGCCTGGCGGCCGCGGTGAGGAGCGCGGGGCAGCGGGACCGCCCCGCCGTGCGGGGAAGGCGCGGGAGGAGCGGGGAAAGAGCGGGGAAAAACGGGGGAAAAACGGGGAAAGAGCGGGGAAAGAAGGGGGATCCCCGGGCTGGTACCGCCTTCCTCCGCTCGCCGCCCCGCGCCGGGCTCGTTCGCCCGCTCGCTGCCGGTAGCGGTGCCCGCAGCGAGGGTAACGGCGCTTACCGAGCCCCAGCCCGCGCCGTGCCCTCACCTGCCCCCAGAGCAGCGCTGGAGACTCCTCGGGCTTTACTCTCTGCAAAGCTTAGTGGGGGAAAAATAAAAAATCTCAAAAAGTTCAGCGATCGTTTTATGGAGAAAGCTCAGGAAAAGAGCCTGCGATGAAATTTACCGTGCCCTTTTTAAACCTTTGTTAATTTCCTGCGGTTGTTTTTCGTTCAGGATGCATCATCCCAGCCCTTTTTCCCTCTCTGCAAAGGCAAGCACTCGCAGTTTGTTTTGTAACTGCTCCCTGCATTTCCACACTAAGTTGTTGTCCACGTTTCAGCTTTGTGCAAGGCAGATTATGCCTAAACCTATCCAAGCTACAACTTTTAAATTTTTCTTTCTAGAGATGTGAACAGAAATTTTATTTTCCAAAGTTTAAATCTCAGAGCTGGAGGACTTGAAATGTTTATTATCATAGAGAAAACTATGCATGGGAGTGTCTTGCAAGGGCAGACTGAGGCAGAGGAGAGCCTGGGGCTCCAGGCAGGACCTTGTAGATCTGGAAAGGCGATAAATGCCAACATAGCTGGGAGGTGTCAGGTGAGAACACCAGAGGAAGATGACTAAAGTCCTCCAGAGAGGAAGCAAAAGCCTCTCTGGTTATCTGGAAATCCTTATGTGTCCTCAAAGAGAGAACAAGGCAATTTTCTCACGTTAAGGGGATTAAAAACAAAAGGACAACGTCCAGCAAAGGGCAGGGCCAGCACACGGTGAACGCTGCCTGTGTCCCAGTTTTTGGTGCTTCGGGTCTGATTTTCAGGAGCACTGAGCATTCAGGCCTCCCACTGATTTAATCTGGAACTGCAGAGCCGCTGCCCCTCTGATGAATCAGGCCAAAGGCACCACACTGAACAGGTCACACAGATATTTGAGAAGGTTGGCCTAGAAGTTTACTAAAAGCAACACTTTTTTTTTCCCCCCTTCAGGGTTCTAATAGAACAGAAATAACCTAAAGAGCTCCAACAGATGGAGGAGGACTTTTGATTAAAAAATAAATTCTGACTCACAATTCAGTTTTCTGGATGTAATAAAAAAGAGTCCATGAATATGAATAGTGCTGGAGAGAATGAAGTGGAGATGAAGGGAGGTTACAAGGAGAGGCAGTGAAAGAGCTGAGCTGATTTACCTACTTGCCTCTAATGTCTGTCAGGAAAATTCTTTGGTTTTGCTGTAGCACTGATGAAAGAAAACAAGACCATTACTGGACTCATGAATTTTTCCTGTGATGGATTCCTTGGAAAAATCCTGCTGGCTGACTGATATTTCTGAAGAATGCTTTAAAATTGCACCTGTTAATAACAAAATAGTGGGGAAACTGCAGCTGAATGGAGCTAAGCAGGGAAGTAAAGATTCTTTTTTTCTTTCCCCCCACCTCCCACCCCTTCTAAGTAAAAATTACCGGTGAGAACATGGAATGCCATCAGAATTGTACATCTCTTTGTGGACACTGGAAATACATTGGAGCAAGTCCTCTCCAAGCATTCACCCCCAATTTCTGCATTTTAGAGTAAAGGAGAAAACTCCCATCTTTGACTTCTCCCCAGCTCTGATCTATCACTGGAAGTACCCACAGGGTAGAAGGGTAAAAACTGCAAAAACTACAGAATTTCTGAAAAGACCATGCACGGCTTGGGCAATTCTTATCAAGTATCTTGAACCACAACACTCTAATTTTAGAATCAGACCTTCTCAAGCTTCCTTTGTGACAGCTATTCTGGCCCTGTAATCACATCATTGGTGGCTAAACATCTTGAACAAGGACAGAATTTGAAACACACAATATGATTAAAACCTACATTATCACTGATGTAATATCCCAGAGCCTATTACTGTACTTGGGCAGGAGGAAAGAATCTAATTAAACATTTATTTAATATTAAAATACAAACCAAAATATCAACGTTGGACAGTAATGCAACAATATGTCAACTGGCAAATATGTATTTTTTTTCCACCAAGAAAAATTCGTTTATGTCCACAAACACATGAAATGTACAGGAACAGAACACTGGCACGAAACCCAGCCTGGCACAGGGAACCAGTGACTTCAGGCAAGGAATTCCAGTCCTGGAGTGTCAGCTGGAGCTGAGTTGTTCACTGGGAGGCAGGAGGCTGCTGCCAGGTGAATCCTGGCACTCACAGTATCAAAACACCCCTCACTGGGAGGCATCAGGTCCATCAGAGAAGGATTCTCCTGCCCCAGCCAGCCACAGTGCAAGTATTGCTCACAGTTCTGTGCCCATGAGAAACATCCATGTTAAAGGTTTAAATGAAGAGCATTTACCACAGAACAGTGGTTCTCTTGAACACAGGTAACTCACGTTGCTTTTTGTATTAAAGTCCAAAATCTCCTCTTGGCTAATATTTACATCACACCATAAAGATTTATAAAATGGTGGAGGAAAACCAAGTGCAAAAGGGTAACACTACCATTTTTTTTTCTGAAAACAAGCTGCCTTTTAGTTTCTTATTATAAATTGAATATCACTATTTAAAAATAATTGATATTTCTAAAAATATTACAATACAGGATAAACATTGATTTCTCAGGTGTAACAAAATACGTTTAAAATAGAGGTGGCTGTTTGAAGTACAAAATATTGCTGTTTGCAAAGGGTAACATGGTTGCAAAACTACTTTTCAGGGTTTATAAAAATACAAAATAATTTGCATTTACTGAGTGCATCGTTATATATTAGTGCAAAAAAAAAAAGAAGTATATTTGCAGTCAAGAGAGAATGTCAGAGATTTGCAGAGGTTCTTAAAACATGAAATCTTTTCAGAGTCATTCGTATTAACCCCAAATCTCTGTTAATTCTTTCCAAACGATCTTCCAGGGCTTCCTAAAAGGAAGAGTTAAAAGAAAGAACAAAAAGCATTAATAATATATCATGAAATCCAATGATCCTTCTAAAATTAGGAAACTGCTATCCTTCCTATATTCCTGGTATCTTTTTTGAGGCCTTAGGTGCATTGTTACCACCCAAAAACCAGAGCCAGACCTACAAACCTGTCATGTTATTTTTATGTGTTTGTTGGCTTTTTTAACACGTGACTTACAAAACTCCATGAGAGAAAGCTGACAAGAATTAGGACAGGCTGATAATTAGGAACATTAGGCATATTTAGGAATATTAGGCATATTTAGAAAACAGATGATCACTGTAGTAAGTGGCAGGATTGATTTACTGGAATGCACTTTTAATTTCAAATTGATAAACTGATAACACACCCTGGGATTACAATTTAGGAAATGCTGAAGTTGAAGGCTTTGCAGAGACCTCTAAAAGACAATTTTGAGACTTGTTTTTATTAAAAGAGTCTCGGAGTTTTCCACAGAAAGCACTTCCCTGTATTCCACTTAAACCAGTTATTTTTACCTTCTTACTTTGTACTTTCAAGGAGACAATACCCAGCCAAACAAAACCTAAACTTTTCAATTCCTCCTGCAGCACAACATCCTCTCTGCAGCTTCAGGGATCTATTTCATAGTCACTGCATTTTGTTAATGCATTGCCTTTATCTCCCTCTCAGTTTTTAGCACAAGAACAGACTATTCTTACAGTAATTTGGCAAAATGCATCCCCATGTACAAAAAAGAGAAGATATTAAACAATATAAAAACCCTAACATAAAAACCCATATAAAAATTCCCACAGCAATCACACTTACTACCCAGAGGATCTTTCCTCTACATTATGTATTCTCAATTGTGGAAGAACAAAAGAGAACAATAATACAGAGAAGCTTTTTCACCTGATTTAGTCTTGCTTGCAAGGTCATTCTTCCACCAGAACAAGGGATTCGGCTCAGTGCAGCCTCAATCTAATAACAGAAAACACTTCAGCTGTAAATTAGTTTCAAGAGCCAATATGAGCCCTCCTAACTCCTCTTACAGAAGGAGAGGTGAGGTGTATGGATTACAGACACGTGGAGAGTTTTGTTCTTGAACACCACAATACTGTGCCAGCCCCCATCCACACTGTGTTTGTTACAGTGACTCTCCTTTAACGAATTTAGGGACAGGGAAGGACTGCAAGTAGAGCAGGGAAGGATACTGGCACATTCCTGACGTGGCACTGAAGCTGTGGGTGAATTTCAGCCATGTATTCCATGGATAAAGGGCTCCATACCTCACCTCTCATAGCACAATTACGATTTGTCACAACTTGAAAACAAAAATAATCTTTGCCTGTTGCTTTTCATGAGTCAGCTCATCAAAAAGCCTCTCTGTTTCAGCCAGAGTTGTAATCCTTGCTGTGTACTTGAAGTCTTCCTCACAAGGTGATTGCACTGCCTCGTATCTCTGGCTCCTCTCCTCCCAGGCTGCTGCTTTCTTCATTCCATTACTGACAGATTCAGTGCAGGAGCTGTGTCTGACACCTGAATGCTGCCTTCCTATCAACAGAACAGGATTGTCTTTGTATTTCTTTTGTAATTATCTGGGAAATTGTTACACAGGACAGAAAAAGAAACCAATGACAGCACGAGCAGTGTGGTTTTGGCAGTGCACAAACTGAGGAGAGGGACAAGCAAAGCCTCAGTCCTTGCCCTGAACAGCTTCCCAAAGGAATGCAAAACATTTGTATGGGTCATCTTTCAAGGGACCTTTGAAACACAGCATATTTTTTTGTTAACAACCAGATTCCTGTGTTGTACTAATTAGGAATTACTTTTACTGGTACATTTCTAAATACCACCAGGATGACTGGTTGTCATGCAAACACCAGTCTAAACATGGATAAAACCAGAATGCAGAACATTTGTGACAAGGATTACAGAAGGGAGAAAAGATTAATCCTTTCAGAAAATCTGAAACAACTGGTTTTATTAGTTACTCTTTGCTGTCCATAATGCAATGTTTAGTAATAGAATTTTATTACTATGACTCAGTGTGTACATCTTAATATAGACTCCACTAAGATATGCATTGGATAACTGAGTTAAGCACAGGGAAATGTATTTCCCTTCTTCCTCAATTTAATTATTTTTCTTGTTCCACTGTGTTTGAGCACACACACACATATGCATAAAAATAAAATACTGCATGAACAGGATTTCTCTGTCTACAGGAATAAGGCAAGATTTAGAGGATTTTTAAAAGTTGGACTTCACAGAGTAAAGAGTCAGTTTTCTAGTTAAGCAGCTACTACCACTGTGGAAAGAACTGTGGTACAAAAATATAAAGTTTCCCTCCACTTTGATAGATTACCTTCTATATCATCTAGTGAGTGAAACTGGAGCCTTTTCCTTGGATTATTGTGCTGTAAAGTAGAAGTAGCACCAGTTTCCAGGTCATCTAGAAGTATATCAAATCTACAAGAGCAGGAAGCACACAGCAATTATTTGTCAGAAGTCATGTATCAAGCAATACATTATTTTCTACTATTTCACCTTTAGGCTGAATAAACAATATTTTTTTTAGAAGAAGAAGAATAAGTCTTCTAAATCCTGTTCAATCATTCTAGATTTTCCTGGCCAGATTTTAAAAAGCACAACTTAGCTTTATATTCAGGAATCTTCACGACTCATTTCTGAGGACATTTAATAAACAAGAAAGAGCGGCATTAAGCCTGGATAAACATCCTGCTGCTCTAAAAATGATCAGAACACAACTGTATCCACCAGACTCGTACCTTGTCACTGTGTTTTCATTTCTGCTGAGCAAATGGCTAAACCCAGGAGAGAGGTTTTCCTTTGGAGATCGTTTTGGGCTGTATGTCACAGACACTGGTGCCAACATTATCTCTCTCCTTGCTGCAAAAGACAAAGTATGTTTATCTACCTCAAACTCCCCAGTGCAGTACCTCCCACTCGTGTGCTTACAGCTTAAGAGAATGCTCTTCAAAGCTGTCTACATGTTTATCTAAATTAGATGAGAAGTGCACCACAACATGGAAAAATAAACTTAGAACTCTCACATATTCTGTGATTACAGACATGATTTTTTTTCAGACTGCCAAGCACAATGCAGAAACCCTGTCTCTATTTTTCCATCTCCTAGAGCAGCCTTTCATGATTTGATTCTGCTTTTTGAGTGACACAAAGCCAAGCTGAGAAGAGCACTGACTGGGAGTGTTGGATTTCCTGTTTGCAGGAGGAAGGGACGATGACCTCTGGCCACAGGGGGAGCTGAACCGTTTGGGTCTGTGCTGGTCTCTCCCTTTCTCTGGAGATCGGTTTGCAACCAAAGAGGTTTCAACAAACCCCACAGTCTGACGTCGAGTTGATGGTTCTAATTAAAAGAAAAAAAAGAGTTCTTATATTAATTAGTCTTCTTCAACACAAGAGTTCACAAATATTCCCCTGAACTGAGCTTTTTGTCCCTCACATCAATGTTATTTGTGCTCTCTTCCTACTCACAGAACAGTTTAACTCAAGAAAAGGGATCTTTGCAGTGTGTGATGGAGAAATTATGCTGAGTAACACTGTTTGAAAGAGAAACAGTGGAAATCAGGACAAAAGCATCTTTTGGGAAAGGCTGAAGGACCTGCCTGAGGCCCAGAATACAAGATTTTAAGAAAGACTCAGCGTTTTCTCTAAATCAGCATTCTTACAACAGCTCAGGGCAGTCCCACTTCCTCAATTCCATTCCCATACAAACCATGGAAACTCAAATGGATGAACAGCAGCCAGAGCTTTGTTAGGACTCCATTAACTGTTTATAAATACTGAGATATTCTTAGAAAAGGGGACATTAAGTAGTCTTCAGCTTGAGACCTAACAACAACCTCTGCATTCCCCCTATTCTAAACAAATCACTAAGATAATTAACTTTGAATTTTCTTTGGGGAACCCCACAAGTTTGCATGCCAAAACTGTTTTTATCCCATCACTGAAGCCTGATGGACTTGAATGCTGAGAATACCAAAGCCAAAAGACATGCAAACAAAGAAAAGCCAGTAAAGACACATTCAGGAATATAAAAATAAGAGTTACTAGCTGGTGCATCTTCTTTTTCTGTCTGTGTACCCCAATCTTTAAGAATTTTTCCTTCTTCAAGTTCTTTAAAAGCTTTTATAATTGGTGCTTCTGACATCTCATTTTCTGTTTTTTCTATTGTGTTTGTTGAAGAGTCTTCCTGTGAGGAGTCTTTCTCGGGAGGAGAATGGTGCCTTGAATAATGTGAGGTGGTGGAAGGAAAAAAAAAAGAAGATCAAGTTTTTTATTTTATTTCATATACCCAAACATGGACAGAATAAACAAAAACATGGAGAAATTTAGTTCAGATTTTAGTTTAGTTCAGATTTCAGAAACCAACTCACCTAGAAGGAATATAGGTTTCTTCCAGCCTGTTGTCTTTGGGGCTTTCCTGGCCCTCCAAAGGCTGCCCAGTGAAAATGGAATATTCAGCTCCTGGTATCAACCACTTTCGCCTGCTGACATCAGGAGTTCCCAACTTGCTGTGGGAATAAAAAGCAATTTTAATAAAAAATTAAAATTATTAAAGGGTTTGGAGTTTGGAGGGGGGGGGTGTTATGTTTGTTTATTTATGTTTGTTTGTGATTTATTCTAGTGAGCAGAAACAAATATACAATAAACTTGTAAATACTATGGGAAAAGTAACTGCTTTTTAAAACATGCTTGTAAGGTAAAAATAGAATATTTGGGGGGGAAAAAAAGCCATATGTTGAGGTTTCAGTCTAAATTATACAATATGCTCAGAATGCAGAGCCCCACAAAGATCTTCCTGTAATTTAATGCTGCTTACTCAGACCCAGGTTTGGGTTGCAAGTAGCTCTCAACTAATTAAATGAAAACATTTGGTGGAGATTACTGCAGTAGTTCAGAGCATCTGATCCCAGCTTTCCTTTGGACAACAATTATTAGAAAAATAAAAAAAGGAAAAAAAAAACCAAAAAAAACCAAGAAAAAGCCAGCATTGATAACACAAGAGTGATAAATATCAACTAATAAGCATCAATTAGTAGATCATAATCTTGAGATATCGAAAGAAAAATGCAATTTCTATACACTGGAAAGCAGATAATTAGGAAAAACGGGTCTTGTTTACCCAAGCTATGAACTATAGGCACTATTCTGTAAATCTATCCTGCTGGGCATTCAATTGGAATGAGGCTTTCCTTGAGCCTCTGGGATCAGTTAGGGACAGATTAACTTCTAAATCCATACTGGCTCTTACATCCCCCCCTCCCAGATGAACATGGTCTGCCATGTCCAGGCCTTCCTTTTTTCTGTTCATTGTTGAGGGGTCTGGTTCATAAATATTAAAAGAGCCCTAAACAGAAATTTGTCCCTTTAATATAATAATATATAAATTATTTCTGTCTTTGTAATCATCAAAATTGAAATCTCCCCAAGACACTACTGTTCAATACATCCAAATGGACATCCCCAAATCACATTAATTGTCATTTTGGGCTCCACAGCATCAGGGCTGAAATGGGAGAGACATTGAACAGGCCATAACTGAGTAATAAAAATCAGAGGGGGACAAAGCTTTTCAGGCCTTTAAAATGTAAAAAAAAAAAAAAAAAAAAACAAACAAAAAAAAACTCAAACAAACAAAACCAGAGCACAGATCAACTTGAATTTCTTTTAACATAAATTCCCAATCCAAACCAGAGTGTTCATTCTAACTGAACCTCCCCTCTACTCTCAGGTTACCTGTCCAAACTATATTTAGAACCACACGAAGCAGGAATCAGCCTTTCAAACCAGTGACACACAAGGAAAAACCTCCAGTGCCTAACTGGAGCAGACTGTATTCCCAAGATCTTTGTGGAGTATGGGAATTCAGCTGAGACCTAGCAAACATCTGGGAGGAGCAGGGACAGCTGGCCAAGCCAGAGATACATTAGCCAGAGTATTCAGTTGGGTTTAATAATTTCTTGGCACATCCAATCTCTGGATTACATCACATGTGTTTAATCCAGTTCAGCCCATGGACTGACCTCATCTTGATCCATTTTTAGCCAAAACATGTTAAAAGCTATTCTAAAACACATTGTTTTCATGTTTGAGTGTTCACTTACTTGGCACAAGAGGTTCTTAAACGATTTTCACTTATATGGCGAAGTTTCAGTGCATTTTCATGTTCCACCTGCTTGAGCTGAGCTTCAAGTTTTAAAATTGTCCTTAAAAAGATGCATTAGGAGATGATTTAAATAGCATAAAAGAAACATCTTATTTCTAAAGAGTTTTGCTCATTTTTATTCAGATATTCTGGTTGAAGCAGGAGAACAAGAGCAACTGCTGCATTTCTGTCTATGCATCTCTATCTAAATATGGATATATATATGTATTTGAATTTGAAGTTAAATAAATCAGGTAATCTGGCCAGAAAGACAGGACCAGAAGACACTGCTGTGGAAGCAGAGGAAGTAGAAAAAACATTGCATATCCTAAATTAATGAGATTTTTAGTTTGTACCAGTAGCGTGAAGCAACATGAAATTGCTTCATAGAATGTGATTAAATTTGAAAGATCTACAGCCCCCACACACTGGGAGTAGACATTTAGACCACAGTTTGTATTTCATATTGTTAAAACAATAGTAAGTTTCACAGTTACCTTTTCAAATCAGAAATCTCTGTGTTTGCATCAAGCAATTTGTTTTCAGTCGTATTTAAGGTATCCTACGAGGACACAAAGAAAAATGTAAAAAGCCCAAAAACTACAGAAATGCATTAAATAAAACCCAAGTAACTCCACATCAGTCTTGAAAACAACACATCAATTACACCTTCCTAGTTCTAAGGGTCCATTAAATTTCTTCAGCTTTGACTTTGCAGTATTTTTGCTGCCTGTGACTGGAAAATAACAGATTCCAGTTTCCATCCTTTTCCCTCCAGGACTCTGAAGAAGGAAGTTATCAGTAAAGATAAATACAGATCTTTCTGTTTGAGCTTTTTCAGAACATTTGAGTTAATTCAGCTAATTCCATGGAATATTATCACAAAGTTTGCATGTTTGGGTTTTTAATTATCCACTGTGTGCCTACCTTTACTCTTTCATGTTCTTTTCCAAGGGATTCGTATTCTCCTAAAAGCTGAAACAAAACAAAAGAACACCAACCCACAGTGAGACCACAGTCAATTAACAGTTTTGTTGGCTGCTGTAAAATCATCTCAACAGCTTGGCTAACACATGCAGGAGCACTACAGGGGATAATAAATACTATTAAAGTACATTTTGTAAGTTCTTCTTATCATCTTCTAATTGGAACAAAAAGTATAGACAGGACAAGAGGAGACGGAGCTACTTATAGAATGTATTTCTGATTTTTAAATTATTTGTCTCTAAAGAAACTGAATGAAGGAATCAGTAAAATTCCTCAGTGACTTTAAAAGTAACTTTGTCTTTTGAAATTTCAATTATAAAAAATAAGTTAAAGCATGAAGTAGCTTTTCCAGCTACTACCCATGCTGCCAGTCCATTTAAACATTCCATAAAGCTCTTCCTAAAAAATCAGAGGAGCAATTCCTTAGATTCAGACTAAAATCATACACAATGAACAGTTTTAGCCAGTTGGGATGAGGTATGAAAAGTTTAATCCACCTCCAACAACCTTAAGAGAGGAAAATTTCCTTTCTAAAATAATTACATGTAATATCTTCAACTTAGAGTAATAAAATTCTCAAGACAGATTATTGCAAGGGTTACCACATCAAATATACACTTGCTGCCTTAAATTATTGCTTTTAAGTATCTTTTAGGTCCACATCTTTTAGTGGCCTCCAACACCCAGCCTAGTAAGGAGTCAGCTGAGGAATTTCTGTTTTCTTGTTGTGCCTTAAAGCTTCCCAGTTGTAAACTCAGAGTATTTTTCACACCTGGGACTTGCTGACATACCCCTGCCAACACCATCATCCATTTTCTTACTCACATTTTGAAACATTTTGTTTTCTTCCTGGAGCCTGGTGTTTTTATTGTCAGATAACTTGTAAGCCTTCTCAAAAGCCTCCTCCATCTCCTTGAGCCTGGATTTCAGGCGGCTGATGGTGTTGTCCTTCTCCTTGTGGGTCGCGCGCATTTCCTCGAGCCGCTCCTGCAGGGCTTTGGAACTGTCACTGATGGCATAAAAACGCTCCCTCCAATCTGCCTGGAGGACAGAAAACATCTTTTAAAAATGTCTGAAACATTCTTATTCCCTGGCAGATTATTTATTTCTAAGGTTATTTTTATTTCAATGAATTCTCTTAAAAGCGCCCGCACAGAAAACAAAGGTACACCTGTATGTGAACTAAACAAGATTTTTGCTCGTTTCTTTGACTTGGAAAGAAGGAAAATGAAGACTAAACCCACCAAAAATGTATATATTTTATAAGATTTTAAATATCTAGAGGTGAGGCCTCCAATCCATTTGATTGACTTACTTCCCAGCATAGAAAAATGTCAGAAGGTGGAATTTGTCCCTGCAGGTGTCTAACTCTGATGACAAAGTTCAACTGTCATGACAAAGTGTCCTGGTTTTTCACTAATAATAATTAATTGACTAATAATTAATTAATTTGACTAATAATTAATGCAACTATGAGTTAATTTATGCACAAGCAAACAGGTCTGGCCCAGCTAGAAAAACCACAAATATACCTAAAGAGAGTATTTTTTCCCCAGCATAAGTGAGATTTCTTTTATCACAGATCTTGTAAGAAAGCAATCAAAACAAAATGAATAAATAAAGAAAATTTAAAGAGGAATGTGATAAACACAACACAGTATTTCACTCTTAGACTTTGTTTGATCCCTGCTAAGCTGGAAAAAAAGTTCACAAGCAAAAGTGATGATGATTCAAGTAGGGAATCCTAGGAAAGTCAGGTAGGAAAGTCACTGTGTAACATGTGGGCTGATGTTATATATTAAGGCAAAGGTTGAAAGGTTAAAGAGAGATAAGTATGGAAACACTGATCAGCTTATTAATGAAAAAGTTCATTCTTTTACCCTTTTACTTAAAAAGCAACTTGATTTAAGAACACATACTTACCACTTGCTTTTCTAGCAGATTATTCTTATTCTCAAGGGCTTTTATGTGAGCACTTGCTTCATTCAGAGCTGAATCTAACTGGTCACACCTACTTAGAACACAGAGATTACACCAATCTCCTGAAATTTTCAAATAATAAACCTGCATTTTATAGCCTTTTTTCCTTCCTCAAGCATCCCCACAAATTTTGGTGCCCAGCCTGTGATCTCCTCCCACATTTTTCAGCCCCAGCAGTGTCTCTGCTCAGAAGGGCTGTGGTGGCCTGGGATGAGAAGGAAACTGGGAATACACAAATTTTGTGCAGTATTTCAGCTGTCTAAATTTGCAGCATGTGTTTTAACTGGCAATAATTATACAGAAACCACACCAGTATTCTCTGTACAGCAAACAACACTCAAGCTGTAGATAATGGAATGCACAGCTGGGGCACACAGACTCCAGGGTAAAGGCACCAGTGAACTCAGGACTGGTCCTGTGTCACCTGTGGCTGTGACACGGAAGGTACAGCAGGGTGATGTTCACCAGCACGACAGGAAAGCACAATCTTCCAACACAAATCATTCCACTACAAATTGCTCAGAGTACCTCTGCCTGCCAGCCATTCCTGAGAAAAGCTTGCACTGGCTCCAGAAAAAACCAGCTCAAACAAGAACTGTGGCCCAAACACCACATTTACTGTCTAACAGTAGTGAACTGATCTCCAGGAAACATGGAATAGTCCGAGTTGGAAGGGACCTTAAAGCTCATCCAGCTCCAACCCCTCTGTCAACAGCAGGAACATCTTCCACAAGATGAGGCAGCTCAAGGCCCTGTTCAACCCCTTAACCAGGGATGGGGCAGCCACAACACAGCAGCTGCATTAAATAATGCAAAGTTTATATTTACCAGGGAAATATTAGTATCATAGATGCATGAAATCTTCAGAACTGAAGAGGGACATAAACTGTTCAAGATGTTCCAAATAAGGATACTCAGTCTTTAAAATATAAAGAGCACCATGTAAAGAGAGAGACAAGAAGGACAAACAGCACCTGTCAGCAAGGCTTTGATTAATTTTCTTCAGGTCCTCAGATTCAGGAGTTCTATGGCTTGACTCCAGCTGCTGTTTTAAGCTCTGGATCTCAGAGTCATAGTAAGCTCGTAAATCAGCGATGTGTCGAGCGTGTTTTTCCCTCAGGTTCTGCCTAATCCTATTGTCAATATAAAAATTTTAAAAATTCCAGCCATCCACATGACCATGCACTGCTGGATTCACTTGCACATAATGAACTCAACATATAAATGTCTCTTACAAAACTCTATTTGCATTCAACCTAAAGCAAAGACAGCTTTGTCATCTAAGGCAAAGAAGTCTTCACATTAATAGAGGTAGATATTATGATTGTTATATACAAATAATATATACAAACACAATATAAAGCTTTACTTTTTTACAAGCCCTCATACATGGAATATATGCCCTGTCTGCTTGTCCAGTGCAAATTATCAGAGCTTCAACAGTGAATGGAGGATATTTATTTTTCCTAAGCACAGTAAATTCTGTGCTTCTCTCTGCATTTGATTCTATAGAGGAAAATAACCCCCTCCACAGAAATTTGAATTTCTCTGCCTAAATGAACTCCCTCACACAGCCTATGAGGGAAGGATGTATTTTAATATTTATGTATAAAGAGACACGACCAAGAGAACTCACATGTTTTGTTTGGCTGACTACTATTGTTTCATTCCTTTCATGAAAGTACCAAATTTTTGCCTTTTAAAAAAGAAAAAGTTACTTACTTTGACATTACCACAGGATCTTCAAGAGAAGTCACTGAAAGGCTGTAATCTGGCAAACTGCTGTCAGCACACTGAGTGATAGAAGATGGAGTTAGAGTCAGTGTTTCTTCCTCCTCAGTGTTGACAGAATTATCATTGTCAGCATCCCTGTATGCCACTGGGAAGGGAGAGCTGGCCTTGTTTTCACTCTGGAATGGATGATTTCTCCACAGGTCCAAGTGCACAGCTCTGCTGCTGGCAGGGTGTGTTGGAGAATCATCTAACTGAGATGAATGACTTGTCTGTGAAAAAGAGTCTGTGTCACAATGACTTGGAAATCCGGGCTCTGCCATAGAGTCTGGAGAAAAGGGAGCAGAGTCTGCAGGAGTCCTGAAAAAACAGAGTCCCTGGTTCTGCTGGCCTGGCTTCATATGCAGGGTTGGGTCCAACGTCAAGATCTAGGAAATAAGTTACAGTGCTAAAAAAATTGTGATTTAACTCCATTTACAAGAACAAAATTTATCCAAAGGCATCAGTAAACCATACAACATACTGCAGGTATTATATTGAATATTATTACAACCATTTGGAAGTGACAAATAAAATGAAGGCACCCGCAACACTGAAATGACAATACACATTCCCAGTAAGTGCAACTTGAGTTTCTACATTTCCATTAATAAAGGACATATCCAAGACCTGTAGCTTTGTAGAAAACCTCTGAAATTTCAGTTATGCAACCTCTGTCTGTGTGTTGAAACAATAACCTTGCAGGGTTACAAAAGCACTTCATCAATTACCTAAACAATACAGTCACACAGCAGCCACCATTAGTGGGTTATGTACAGGACTGAGAGCTATATAAAAAATAGATATGAGAAAGAATCATTTCCACAACCTGTGCCTGATCTGTTCCATGGGTGGAACGAACTTGTCTTGTGGGAAAACCCTGGCACTGCAGTTCCAGGTGCAGCTCAGCAGCTGCAGCCCCAGCAGCAGCAGATCCGTCCCTGCGGCATCCTCAAGGTTGTGCAGCAAAGGTGCTTCTCTGCTCAGGCTGTTCTTAGAGGTTCCTCCAAGCTGGATCCTTTCCCAAGCTGCTCAAACTGCTGTTCCAGCATAACACTGGAGGTGGCAGCAGGGGCCAAGCCGTGTGAAACCAGCCCAACACATCCTCAACTGATACGTGAAGTAAAGAAATGAATGTTACCTCTGGTGGGTGACTTGGCTGGGAAGAAGGCATAAAACTCTGGTCTGGCATCTGCTTGTTTTCCCTTTGTCTTTTGTGATAAATATCCTTCAGTGATGACAACTTCCTTTCATCAGCAGAAGACAACTTCAACAGGCAAAATTGCTACATTACTTTTTCTGAACACAATCCTCCACCCCCAGCAGAGATAAGCAAGTTCTGGGGTGGGTTAAGATAATAAAGCAGCTCAGAACACGCAGCTTTATTCAAGTTAAAAAAGGGTTTTTAACAAGGCACATACACCTTTAACATATCAGTTAGCCACTTCTCATCTCCTATACACAGCTTCTTTTGAATGACAAAAGGTCAGTGAACTCCAAGTGAGGTTAGTGGGGTACAGGAATAATGAAGAGCCAGGCTATGAGAGACCGAGATAACAGAAGAGTTCTCTCCATCACAGGAAAACAGCAAAGACAGAAAG
Source organism: Vidua chalybeata (assembly GCF_026979565.1). Lineage (NCBI taxonomy): Eukaryota > Metazoa > Chordata > Aves > Passeriformes > Viduidae > Vidua > Vidua chalybeata. The sequence goes on along the minus strand of NC_071547.1, from coordinate 2,613,361 downwards.
CAACTACATAACAACTTTTAAACATGTACAAAGTTTACCTGAACTGGTGATACTTTTGTGGAGAAAACATCAGGCAACTCACTTCTGAAATTCTCTGGTAAAGTGTGATACATCTCCTTTTCATCTAACTTCCAGTATGAAAGTCCTGATGAGAAAAAATACGAAAAGAAAATTAATTCTACGGATTTCAAGCTGGCAGCTACAGAACAGGGATCCAAAACCCATTAGTAAAATGTTATTTTGTCAGTAACATGAATGGTATATTAGTTATTTGCATTTGGTGCTTAAGGATGTCATTAGAGCATTCGTTACCAGGCCAGGAGTTAGAAAAACCTCAATGCAAAGCACAGGCAACATAATCATTCTCACATCATACAGCACCAGCAACAAAAGCTATAAATCAGTTAAAACACACAGATTTGGTGTTCAAGGGGCAAATCCTCATTTACCATGAACTTACATTTCTAATGACTCCAGGATAGCATTTAAAACTGGTACCACCCAAGGAATAATCCCAGGCAGCCACCTGATATTACAAACTCTTCACTTTGTGCAGCACTCTGCAGCATGCAAAGACAAACTACCAGGACTAAGAGGGATGGCACAAGAGGAACAGACACAGCCTCAATCCCACTTCAATTTCTTAAATGTGTCCCTCTCTCAGTGGCTTGTGAAGAAGCAATAATTATACACAGTTTGCAGGGCTGCATCTCTGTGCCCCTGTTTGTTACTGAAATGAATCCACCCTGTTATGATCAAAATATGTGAATTAGTTGTCTGGCTTTGATAAAAAAAAAAACAATAGCCACAACCCCCAAACCCATGCAAATCTACCACCAATCACCCCTCTCACACACCCCCAAAACAACAAAGCCAAACCTTATCAAAACACAAAAAAAACCCAATCCTCCCCCCAAAATTAAAGAATCACCACATTACACATTGCATTATTCTGTTCTTGTCTATTTACACAATTATTGAATCATGCCCCTGGCTTAAAGGAATTCTGCCTCTATTACTATGAACTCCAGTAATTACCACACCATTGATGATAATATTTCATATCCTACCATGATATTAACAGTAATTACATTATGAAACAGTTTAAAATGAAAGTTAAGCTTTGAAATGCTGAGAAATTTGGAAAAAAATCCCAACTGCTACGTGTCCTACATCTGCCAGCAGCAATACACAGGAGCTGCCATCAGCTTGAAAACAGGAGCAAGAAGCAGAATTAATGCCATAGCAAAGCATGTCAGTGCTTAAATCCTCCTCACTTCCCTGAAGTTATTGGAGATGCAGTCCAGTAAGAGTTTTAAAAATGAGAATTTAAAAGAAAGGGAATTTAAGCAGAAGAAATTAACTATACCTGAAGCTTCTGACACTACGGAATTTGGACTTTCCTTGGGTTGATTGAGGTAAAAAGTGTATGGTGGCAAAGCAGCATCAGTAAGGTTTGTCTAAAATTACAATGGAAAAACAAATTCAGAAGGAAAATCACAAGGAAAGGAAAAAAAACCACAAGGGTATAATGTTTAAAAATTGCATGTAAATGTTATTAGTCTTTTTAAGCAAAGAGATTAACTACAATTACACAGCATGATCCAAACCTACAGAATTTATATTGAGGGTAAGCATAGCCAAAAGTGGAACTAAGCTAAACCACATAATTAAACTGGTGTTTCCTAAGACATGTGCCTGTGTTTCTGTCCTGAGCAAAGTTGTTAATGCCTCAACACACAAAGAATCCTGTGTGCCAGAAGAGGCATCACCAGCTGAAATCAAAGATCCTTCAAAAATTACAGGGTACAATAAATTACCATGACCTGACGCCTCAGCTGAGAGTGTGGCCATTATCTCCACAAGGAGAGAACACGTGCCACTCAGGGAGGTGTTAAGACAAAAATTAGATAATGAATAAAATAAACCAAAATAGCTCTGTGCCTAAGTATGGAATGATCTAAGAAGTAAACTTTGCCCACATGAACTTTAAATACGTGAATGGGAACTCAAATGCTTAAAATATGAAAGTATATGCTGAATGAGAACATGCTGTAACTCTGAAAAAAATACCAGTTACAAGAATAGCATTAGAAAAACATAATGAAATAAAAAGAGACTTACATTCTCAAGTGGTAATCTCTTCACTCTCTCATTTTCTTGCATAGATTTCACACATACTTCATCTGCAGTTACTCTTTTTGGTTGGGTTTGTTTCAACTTTTGTGCCCATGATGTTAAAGATTTACTAGATGGTAAGAAACACACACATACACCTTAAGGTATCTCCCCTAAATATATCTACAACTGGAGATGCAGACCTGCATCACCCAGAAACATCAGGCTAAATAAATACGTTTATCTATCAAGCAGCAGAACATCCAGAGGTTCCATTCAACTCAGACATGTCCCCAGTGGCCACCAGCTCTCACTGAATGGGGATTGTCTATAATAAATTACCGTATTTGGGAAGTTTATCACTTACCTGGGTTTTTTCCCATGCTGATGATCTTCATCAGCTTTATGTTCCAACCCAGTGGGAAAAACTAAAACATCACTCCTTCCCGATGAAGGCTTTTCCTCTGGTTCCTTTGCAGAAAGTTCTCTTTTATTCCGAACGCTGCCCGCATCACCGTGCGGCCCCGCCCCGGGGGGCGTTTGCCCCGCGCTGGGGCCGGGCTGGGCCGGGCTCAGCTCCGAGGTGGAGAGGGAGCCGTAGCCGCTGTTCATGGAGGCCTCGCTGCCCGCACATTCCTGCTGCACCTCCGAGGCCTCGGGCTGGCTTTCCCCTTCGCTGGATCTCAGCTGGCTCACGAGGCTCTCCTGCTCCTCAAACGGCCCCGAGCACATCCCCATGGGGCTCGGCAGCGAGGGGAAGGCGTCGGTCAGCCGGGAGGGCACAGCCCGGCTCCTGGCCCAGCTGCTGCTCTGCAACCTCACCAGCTGCTTTATCTCATCCTGAATCAGCTGCACGGGGGGGAAAAGGCACAATTCCCATCAGATCCTGCCAGCAATCACATTCCTGGTTTAGATGCATCTTCCATTCGTGTTATTAGTGGGAGATTTAGAGTATTTATTCCACACAACTCCAAGTTTTCATGTGCAGACATCTCATGCATAAAGTAGATAAATACATACTGTGCATAACAGTAAATATAAATAAAACAGTAAAAATAACAGTAAAATGTCCATGGGAACAATCCTTAATTCCATGCGGTGAATTACGAGTCTCAGTAGTCATTTATTCATGTAAAAAACATGCATGAATGTATTCACTAATTACCCTCAGAACTATAGTTACCTACCAACCAGCTAAAGAAATACAAACTATCCAGGTGTTTGGCTAAATTTAGGTCTGAAACACTTTTTCAATTGGATACACATTTTTAAAGATTGCAAGGATGCTTTGATGGAAGAATTAACCATTACTCTATCATGAGAATAGGAATAATGTACCTCTGCAAGATCATTGCATAAAACTCAACTTTAAAAAACCCAATTTGGAGATTATCTCTTAGGTTCACAGGGTACAGAGTTCTACCTTTTGATTGTTTTGGTGTCTGATGGAGTGGAACAAACCCAAAACTGGATCACTAGATTTAACAGGTCACTTACTCTTTAGTCTACAAGACTTATTACTTATATTAGGTAAGTACTTTTTGAAGTTCTACATTTTGCAGTTGTGCACTGGGAATACTCTGAGAAATAATGAATGCTTTTGCCAAGGGCTGTGAAGAGATTTCACATTTGTGCCTGTGGCCAGCACTTCTGCAGAGTTCAAGGGAGAATACTGAACTGCAGGAGCACACAACTCTTGCACATGACAGCACAGAGCATAGAATTGTTTTCAAGAATATATTTCAAACTAATTCCCTCAGGAAAGAAAGAAGAAAACAACTTGCAATAATTTTAAGAACGTGAAACTCATGTTTTTTTCACAGAACTACAGTACATTACTCACATGTGAATAGCAACTGGAGAGCACAAATTGAACAAAGATGATTTATTCTCTCAAAGTAAGAAATAAAAAAGAAGACTTAATTTCAGAGGAACCTACATGTAATGCTAGTCAGGATCAAGCCTCAGACTTTTGATTACTTTGCAATGGAACAAAACTGAATTTCAGTTCAGCCTTTCCCTGCCAAAAATAACAAACAAAAAACTTGGGATGAAGTTTCCTTCCACTACAAAGTTTTGTGTTCTGCTAATGATTTCAATCATGACTGCAGCAATCATTTGTGTTTTAATTCTGTGATCCAACTGTCAGGAAGGTAGGGAAGGGAAAACAGAAGGGAAAGAACAGAACTGGAGTAGGGGGAAAGAAGACCAGATTCACTGCTGACATTTAACCTTTGTCATTAATACCCTGTGCAGGAAAAGTGAAAGGCTCCTATTCTAATTAAATTGCATTTTTACTTCTTTTTTGCATAGTCACAAATAACTGCAATAGATTAAAAAAAAAAAAGGGGGGGGGGAATAAGATGTGCTTTCTACAGTTTTGGGATTGTAATTTTGGTTTTAAAATCTCTTTGATAAAGTCTGATCTTGGAGTGATCCATAGCTGGTGACAGCTTGTCCCTGGCAGAGTTATCTTTTACTGTATAAGTAAAAGATAAGCCAAGGGCTGACCCCACTGACTCCAAAAGGAACTCAAGGGTTTTTTATCCCTATTCTCACATGGGTGGAGATTTTTATCCAGCTGGTCTTGAAACCCAGCATGGAAACCTTATCTCAGAGTCATGTCAGTGCTGATCCAGCACCTTAATTTTCTACCACAAAAAGCAGATTATTATTAATTTTTGTGCCTTTTTATTACTCTCACTAGATTGTGTTGAGTTGCCTGTGTTTCAGTGTTTTCACTAGGTCACTGGCACCCCAGTGTAAGTTTGGAATAGCCCCATCTATTTATTTAATGCATAAAATAGCTCAGTTCTAGCTGTTGATTTTGTATTTAGTGTGGCAACCCCATGCAGTGAGAAAGCCCCAGCTCTTCCAGAGGTAGCCTTTCCTATTAAAAAAAGACAAAAACCAGCAAAGCCAACACAATGGATTAGTAAAGACTGTGATCAGCAACAAGTGAATCAAACCACTACAGTAAGAGGAAGGAAAAACAAGGGTAAGGAAACAGGAAAATAACAAGATGGGAAGGAGGGGGGGAAGGTGGGGCAGGAGAAACAGGAGATAGGATAAAAGGACAGTACCTCTTGGTAATTCAGTTCAGGAACTGCTGATTACTACTAGTGTGGAGGGCATCAGGAAAGGGAAGGGAAAAACAGCAACCAAAATGATGAAGATATTAAGCATTATATATTTATAATATTACTGTCTGTTATATATATACATTGCTTCTGTTCTAATGGATAAATGGGGTTCAGCAAAAATATGAACCATCACATGGGTTATTTTTCATTCTTAGAGAGGAAACTTCAACTGAAGGTGAAATAGGTGTTCAGCTATTACAGTGATGGTTTTCCTGGGCTATATACTCTCTGGATGAGGGGATGATAAGTTGTATAACATTATTTTAATTAAAGGAAAGTTATATTGTCTCAAAATTAGAAATTATACAGTCTAACAGTTAATAAAAACCTTGTACCTACAAAATCCCATTATCACGTGAGCATGCTGAGCCAAATGTTTGTGAAAACAAAATAACTGAAAACAAATAATCCACAAATCACTCCTGAAATGGTTCCTGAACAGTTACTTTGTAATTAGCCAAGGCTGTCTCAAATATGCATCCTTTAAGCAGCACTCCAGTCATCCACTTCCATTAACTGCCTCTCTGCATTGTTTTGGAGGAGCGTGGGGTTGGAGGGAGAAAAAAAAAAAATCATTCAGCCTTATCTAGCTCCATGAACAGTCATTACTTACTTGGATTTGATGGTGGAACTGCTCTTGCTGGGCATTTATTTGTTCCTGGCATTGTTTTTCTACCAGTCTCAGTAGCTGCAGCCACCTTGTCTATTAAATCACAAAGTGAAATAATTAAAGCACAGAAATATTGTACCTCTTACCTTTTTCTCTGGCTACAAATAGCTGTGCAATCCTATCCTTGGGTGTTGAGTAAGAGCACTGTGGTTGCCCACCCCACAGTACATTCAGCCCCCACCGTGCCAATCAATGGAAACTAAAAGAAGGAACAGCTGCCAGCAAAGAACAGTCAAATTCTGGAAAGTTTGATTCCAGTTCCATTAATTATAGGCAATTCTAAAATTGAGAATTAAACACCCTTCTGTCCATCCACTTCAGTAAGAAACTCCTCCCCTCAGCAATCCAGCTAAAGGCCATGATGCATAATTATGTCATGAAAATGAAGAGATAATTTTTTAAAGAATGAAATATACAGCATTCCTGAAACATGGCAAAATCTGATGTTTAAAAATTATTTTATGCTAACGTTTATGGAGCCTGGTGCTTGAAGCACAGGACACGGGACACAGACATCAATATTCTGTTCCTGGAGGTGTTAAAGAGAACCCAAATTAAGCATCTGTCAACACACACTTGGATGGATCCCAGCCAGGAAGCTCAAAAATCTGCAAGAACAAGCCCACGGTGTGCAAAACCTTATGAAAGGTTTTGCTCCTTATGATAACTAAAAATAATGATAAAATTTAAAATACAAAAGGAAAATAATTTTCCAAAAAGTATGTGGGAGAATCAGTTCATTGAAACCACATCATTATTTTTGCATTGGTTTAAATCTGGAAACAAACTCATCCCCTACACATGTTTACAAATGGATTATATGAATAAGTCAAGCAAAACAGAACCATTTTTATAAAAAAAAAACTTCTAATTTCTAGGATCCTTTCAGACCAGTTTGATGTGATACAGTTTAAATAGTTTAAATTTTTCAGATCAAAAACTTGCTACCTTTATTATAACTTTGGGAAAAAATGTTCAGATCTATATTATATTATAATATATATTGTTAATATAATATCATTCTATTATGTAACACAAAGATATAAAAACTAATTATTGTAAAACACTAAGATAAAATTGTAGTAAAATCCAATTTGTTTATTTATTTATAAGGATTTAATTTATTTAGTTAATTTATTAGAAAAGGATCTGTCCCATAATTAAGGATAAACACAGATCTTGCTGCTGAATTGTATCATTAGATTGGTCTTCCAAAATGCAAAGCATATACATTAATACCACTTCTTAGAAATAAACTTAATATCAAATACCTCACAGTTCCTCACAATTTCTGAGTTAGCATGTCCAATGTTCTGGATATCTTGCATAAAGGAGGCAAGCAGCTCAACAGAGCCAGGCTTTAATGAGGACCTGGTATTCCCTGAGTAACCAGAAACTCCACTGGGATTGGATGAAGGACTTCTAGAGAAACACGAGGAAAAACAGTTCAATTATTTATTGTGTCAGGTGTGCAACACAGTGGCCCAAAGAATACACTACACATGCCAGACTGCCAGGAGAGAATTATCCACTCAGTTTAGGATTCTCATCATGTTGAAATAAAAATTTCACCTTAATACAGTATTACTGTGAAGGCATGCTAACTAAGCAGAACCAAAATAATAGAAGTATTTGTTAGTGATTCCTTCAGCACTTTACCTGTTAGAATTCAAGTTGCAGACAGAGCTGTGGGTGTTTCTGACATCAGAATCTGCAGAGGACAAAGGGGTTTCTTGCACAGAATTCACCACATGGCTGTTTTCCATATCTTAATGCCAAGTATGACATTACCCTGAAAACAGAGAGAAATAAGCATCACTCTCTTGGTTTAAAAAAAAAATTACTTTCTTGTGTGAAGAAATAGAATTGGAACTGAAGAGACAGTTGTTTCAGCCAAACCACCCCAGAAAGTGCAAATATTCCACAACCAGGCTCCCTCCCTTCTCCTGTGCCACAAGTCCAGGGATTCCCAACACGTCCAGACTGGGCTGGAAAGGATGGCTGAATGCAAAATATTCCAGGTAAAACCCTGCTGCTGGGGTCTCATTGGTGGCTTTTCTTAAATCTGGGGCTCCACAGACCACGTGCAAGGTGTGAAGTCTCCTATTATCAATGTATTTAGATGTGATTGAGGATCTGAACCTTCACTGGAAGAAACACACTCACCAAAAATAATAAAACTGAGACCAGCTGAGTTAGACTGGGGCCGACCAATTCTGCCATTTCTGTGTGTAATATTTGGCTTACTTTTTTCACAGATCCCTCGTTTCATTGTTATTATGTAACATTAAATCAGAAAGCTTTGAAATTGGGCTACATTTCTGACCAATTAATAAAATAACAAAAAAAAAAAAAAAAAAAGGAGTCAAATAGGACTCCCACAGTGGTTGAAAACAGCAGCTGGGTAACTGAAAGCATCATAAATAAATAAATACACAATACTTGGGCCACGGTCTTCCAGCACTCAAAGCAGACTGGCCATAAAGAGATTAAAATATTGTTCCAGTTTGCATACTTTCACTAAGAAAACCTTTGAAATAATTAATTAACCAGTTCTTACATAGGGTTTATTTCAGCATGTTGTACACCCTGGTGAATTCATCCTGCCTTCTAACACTGAAGAAAAACCTTATGATCATTTCATGGATGGAGAGTAAAAAGAGACACTAAGAAATATCATCTTGGTAGTCTGATAATGCTGGAGAACAAATTCCTGCTGCCTTAAAGAAGCACAACACCACCAAAGCACAGCCCTCCTTACAGGGCATATGGGTTTTACAGATTCAAGTTTTCATTATTTGCAAATTCTTGGAGATATATCCCTAATTCTTTCAGAAGTATAAAGTATTTTCACCAGAAGGAAATTAATGGACAACAGCCCTATTTTCCCCTGTTTTACTGGAGTCTGCTTGGCTTTAGCAGAAATGTTTTTTGGGTAATCACTCACTATCTCCTCTGGGTAGGGCTGAAAATGCCAGAATTGGGAGGAAGTTATCACAGACACACACGTCCCTCTGGCAGAGCTTCATGGGATAAAGAAAAGCAGAAAAAAAACCATGGCTTTCTTCTTTTCCTAGAGGTCAGAAGTCTGCAAAACTTGGCAGTTTTCAGGCTGCTAAGCTGACAGCTCAAGCTGAGGCTGGGAGTGTCACTGGAGCAAGGGATGGGGGCTGCATCAGCCACCCCCGAATGCCCAGGGTGGAATAATCATGGGTGGCCTATCTCAGCAGCACAGCAAATGGGAGGGACTTAGCTGTGACACAGGCTCGTTTCATAACCTCATCAGAAGTCTCAATAAGAAAAAAAAATATTAGCGAGCTGTAACTGCGCTGCGATCCATCGATCCCACAGCACAGCACAGTCCTTATACGGCCACGCAGCTGCAGGAAGGGGCACGGGAAAAAAAAAACAACCTGCGAGGTGTTTTTAACTCAGAAATACCGGCGCTGATTTCGGTGCCATCGCCGGCGCACACACACAGCCCGTGAGCTTCTGCAGCGCTCCCTGAGCCAGACCCGATTCCTTCCGATCCCTCGCAGACACCGGAGCGGTGACAGGGCGCCTCGGTCCCCGCCGCCGCCAGGCCCCCACCTCCCCACGGACCTTGAGGGACCCCCAGAAGGCACAACGAGTCGCGGGGCTGCGGCGCCCTCAGGAGCCGCCCGGGCCCCGAGGGCTCAACCCCCGCAGGGACCCCTCTCGCCACGTCCGCGCCCTCGGGGCCGCCCTCCCGTCAGTCCGTAACCCCCTGCCCGGCTCCGCGTGCGTCCCGTCCGCTCGGCAGCGCCGCGCTGCCCGCGCTGTGCCCCCGGCCCCTCACAGGTCGCCCCTCACCCGGCGCGGCCCCTCCAGGGCCCCGTCCCTTCACCGGCGCCCCCCAACAGCGGCTCCGCCGCCCCGCCCCGCGCAAGCCCCGCCCCCGCGCTCTCATTGGGCGGCCGCTCCTCGCGCTCCGCGATGTTGACAGCGCCGCCGCCTCCGATTGGCTGCAGCGCCCGCCACTCTGCGGGGAAAGGGGCGGCGCGCCGGGGGCGGCCTCGCGGCTCCGGGCGCGGGGACCCGGCCAAGCGCGGCGGCGCTGCCCCCGGGCCCGCTCGGTTCATACCCGCATCGCTGGGAGCCCACGGCGCCCGGCAGCCGCCTTCCTCCCGCGGCCGTGAGGCGACGAACAGGCGCGGCCCTGCGCCGCCCGCCCGGCGAGTGGCGGCCGGGAGTTTCGAACGCGGGGACGGCGTAGAGGGCGCTCCGCGCTGAGCGCGGCCCCGTGATTGGCCGCCTCGAGCGCGCGCCTCCCGCGCTGATTCGCTGCGCGGCAAAGCCCGCGCGCCGCCGCCAGGGGATTGGCGCGCGCCGCGGCGCCGTTCCCCGAGAGAACCGATTGGAGGGGCGAGCGCAATCCCCGCCCCCCCGTCGCGTAGCGATTGGCTGTCCCACATGCCAATCAGCCCCGTGGCACCGCCCTCCCCGCCGCGCGCTTGCGCGGTGCGGGAGGGCCGGCGGAGGTGAGCGGGGGCCGAGCGGGGCCGGAGGGGTCGGGCCCGGGCCCGGTTCGGTTCTCGGCTTCCCCGGGCCGGGCCCGGTTCGGTTCTCGGCTTCCCCGGGGCCGCCCCGCCCCGCTGGGAGCCGCGCTCCGAGCCTGACCCCAGCCCGCAGCGCTGCCGCCAGCCGCGGTGGCCGCGGCGGGGCGCAGCGCTGAGGGAAATGGAGTCAGTTCTCCCGGTATCTTCTGTGTTTACTCCTGCTTTAGTCGTGTCCAGCAGCGGGAATAGGATGAGAGGGATGGTGATTATTTTTTTTAACCTTATCAAGAGTTTTCAGTCCTGGTTTCAAAAAGGGTTCTGTAAGCGGGTAGAGCTGGATGAAACCCGTTAAATAAAGGCTCGTTCAGAACCAGCCAGAAGTGCTACTCCTTCTTCTGCCTGTATTCTTAATTTTAAAATGTTACTAACTTCTGTAGCAGCTGCCAATAAAAGTTTTCTTTTAATTATTTTTTAATTTCGAGAGTTATGTTCAAATTTTCTGTTTATGGCACTTCTTCACACACTGAAGTATTTTCTTCTGAGTCAAATAAAGCATTTCAAGCATAACAGCATGTAGTGTTTTAATTGCTTACCTGATATGAAGACTGACACTAGACAGGAGTAGGAGCTGACATTCCTCATTATCCATGTGGAAAATGCACACTTCCAGGCATACCTTTGTGCCTTTGTTAATAATCTTGTTAATTCCTTGACCTGGGAAAAATCAGGTTTCCGGTGAGACTCTACAGGTCAGACTGCAAGACTGAAATAATCTCTTTTCCCACTGTTGTTTTGGTTTTTTTTTTTTTTTTCCTTTTTCTATGTTTAGTATTTTCCCAGTGTTGGTAGGAGTATTCTTCTATTTACTGTTTTCCAGATCCCTTTCAAAATACTTTAAGAAACATTAATTATATTGAGAACCAAAATTCTATTCAGCATGATAAATATTTCAAGGCAAATGAAACCAGTTCAGATAACCTTGAAAATAAATCTGAATATTGAAATACTGCTCAATATGTGCAGCTAAAGCAGCTCATCTTAAAACAAGGATTCTCATGATAAACTCCTCTCTCCCATTCCATTCCAGGTTTCGTTCCAGAGGAGCCTTGTCCTGGTTTCTGTATGAATGCTCCAGGTTTATTTCATTTTGCATTCTTACTGAGAGGGGTGCAAACACCATCATGGACACGGTGGGTTCTGAGGAAGCAGCAGCTCTCTCTGCCCAGCGTCCCCCTGCTTCAGGCAGCAAGAAAAAGGAACTCTTTGAATCTCCTTGAACTAAGTGAGGCAGATTTAGAAGAACAGTTTGTAAGAGGTGATGGCCCAGGAGGTCAAGCCACAAATAAGACAAACAACTGTGTTGTCCTGAAGCATATTCCATCTGGGATTGTAGTGAAGGTAATTGTGTTTTATTTTACTGAGTCACAGATTGCATCAGGACTTCCAAGTCTCCTTTCAGAATAAAGCATAATCACAGTGCAGGTGGTATGGAGGAAAAGTATATTTATATTTATATGTATATTTATGTTATTTTTATTGTAAAGATTCTCAGCAAGAAACAGTCTTGGCTGTCAGCAGATAAATAAACTTGGGGTCAGAGCTGTTTTTCCTGGCTTTGCCACCCAGTTACAGTTTTGTAGTTTGCAGTTAAATTAATCTTCAGTGTAGCTGTCACATTCCTGTCCCTCATGTGAGTTAGAATCTCTTCCTTAGCAAGTTGATCACTCTGCAGATCCTTTTTAAGCATTTCTCTTACCTACTTCTTTTGGATTAATACCTTGAAATTAATCTTTGCTTCCTGTCACAAGGGGAAGACACAGTTAAGTTAAACTCAAGCAGCTTTCCAGGGTAAGATGGGAAGCATTAAAGATTAATGCAAAAGCCAGTCTGATGAGTTACAGTAGCAAATAATTATTAAAATATATGAACTGGATTTAAAAGTGGCAGCTGTTATTGGTGGGAGGATGCTCTTGGCTTGGGGAGGAGGGGATTTTCTTTACTCTAATGGTAGGAATGTATAGACTGAAAGGGAAAGCTGAAGAATAAACAGGTTAAAGTTTCAGTAAAAATGTCCTTTGTATTTCTTCAGTGTCATCAGACAAGATCAGTGGAGAAGAACCGAAAGATTGCCAGAGAAATCCTGCAGGAAAAAGTTGACCTTTTCTACAAAGGCGAAGACAGTGATGTTTTTAAAGAGAAGAAAGCATCAGAGAAGCAAAAGCAGGAGAAAAAAAGAAGAGCAAAGGAAAACCTAGAAAGGAAAAAGCTTTTTAAAGAGATGCAACAATTGGATAAGGAATAAACGTGTGAAATATTGCCTTGCCCTAGCAGGGTAAGAGAATTGTTTGTCATTAGACCCAAACAGGTTTCTAACTAACAAATGATGCAGGGCTTCACAAGCACAGCTGAAACTCCAGTGCTGACCTGCTGTTCCTGTAGAGCTGAGGAGATAAAAGCACTCATGTACTCCTGCTTCTCCCTGCCATCATCTCATTAATCACATTCAGCAATCAGTTTTTCTGCCAGGTCCAGGAGATAAAGGAATCCTTGTTAAAGAGGAGCCATAAGCTTTCCACCATTGTTAGCACAGACCAAAAAAAAATCAATAGATTTCCTTCTGTGCAGATGACACCTTGGGCTGCTTCCTGGGAGCTCCAGCACATGAGAACAGCACTAAAAGGTTCTCACTTCCCATCCTTCCTCAGGCAGTGCCTTCAGTGACATAAATCCTTTACAAACTGTGACCAGGTTGTGATGGAGTGATCTGAGCTGCTGCTGGAAGAGACACCAGTCACTGGTTCAGATCCATCACAAACAAATGCTCTGTCCTACTCAGCTCTGAATAAAGTTTAACCAGCAGCTTTCCAGATCTTACCTGCAGTGGTGCTGAGTGCTGGGGCACAGGGAGGGCCCTCCTGCAGGTCAGGGATGGTCACTCATGGCTCTCCAGTTTAGAGGTAAAACCGAGTCATTACAGATAAAAAAATTACCTGTGTTGGAAGCTGCCTCCCAAGGCAACAGAGTCCAGTTCATCCAAGCTGTGAATTAATTAGTTAGAGTTGTTTATTATGTTTATGCTGTGCTGCAGTTCAGCTTGGCCATGTTGGTACCTTCTCTCTTTTTGACAGTTTCCCATTTTATAGGAACAAATGCAGCTGGGATTCCTTTGTCACCATCCCTCTGAAGCCACTCCTGAAATACATTTTTCCTGGTTTTATCCTGTTAACAATTCCAGCAGCTTAACCAGAACTTCTCTTTCATTTTTGGACAGCACCCTCACCAGCTGCCACCATGTTTTGGCCTTCAACAAAGACCCAAAGCCAGAGTATGGATTTTGAAGGCAACAGAGACTTCTAGAACTTCACCTCCTTGTCCCACAGCTGAACCCTGTGCCATGGATGGAGTGCTCCAGCAATCTGCAGGCCCCTTCCCTTGTCCTTCCCTAAACTCCTGCATGAAGGTTAAATTTTTATCTGTTGACAGTTCTTGCTCCTGGAGTATGAATCTGATTAAAGTGACTGTACATAGTTTTAATACAAACTGTTAATGAAAATAAGCTTTATTACGTCAAGTAATAAATACATACAAAGATGCAAATAACAGTTTTAGTAATTTATCCAGAATGTTCCTTTTTCTTTCTTTTTTTTTTTTTTTTTTTGCAAACTTTAAACTGAAATCTCCAGCCTTAATGTAGAAATTAGCTTTCCAGGACCTTGTTATTATTTAATAGGTTTCCCTATTTTCCATATAGCTCATGCACTTTAAGTGGACTTCAAAGCACTAACAGTCATGCAAATGTTTATGCAAAGTGAACAAAAAAAGGAAAAATAAGAGAAGGGGAAGGTTATTTCTAAGCAGGGTCTATGCTGTATGACAAATTGTGACTTAGCAGACTACTAGGTACAGCATGCTATTCTGCATTTATTAAAAAAAATCCTTAGAGCTTATGTCAAACTTTGAAAGATTGACGTTTTGGGGATAAGTGAACATAGTCAAAGGAAAAAAAAAAACAGAATGAGGCTGTGGCTGGATAAGAAGAGAACTGAAATATAGCCTGGGAGAGAAAGAGCATTCCTCTGCATGCACTTCAGTTTCCATATTTTAGAAACATTTTAGGGAGTTTTAATGTCTTTAGAAAATGCAAACCCTCAGTAAGTTGAAAAATCCTTGGGTTTTTTTTTTCATTTTAACTGTACATTTTTGCAAGGGCAAAACAAGAACGGTAAAACATTCAAAATCAAGGAGTTTGTCTGAATGTTTCAAGAGTCAAAAAGAATAAGTGTTACTGTTTCTTCATGAGGAGATGGAGAACCTTGCAGCTGAACCACTGGGCTAGGATCTCGCATTTCGTTCCGTCTCGGCCAGGCATTCCCGAACTAATCCTCTAGCATGGATAATGCCTGCAAAAGAGTTGGACATGTTTTAAATCATCCCATTCAGGCCACACTTGCAGTGACAGTCCACAGAAAGGTTTATGTATTTCTGTCCCCAGTTGCCAAGGCTACCACAGAAGGCCTCAGCAAAGGGGGACAGCCCTTGCTCCCCAAACATCAGCTGCCACTAAACAAGTCTGCCTTCCCAAACTTGCATTATAAACTGAAAAGGGACTAAACCAGGAGTCAGAACACAGTAAAATCTGTAAGTCTGCAGTGGCAGGTAGATCTTAATGTGCAGTGTGGGCCTCCTTAAAATCAAAGATTTAAGGGGGGAAAAAAAAATCTTACCTACCAGTGAGTTATTTTGCTAGTGGAGTGTAACAAATTACAAAATTAACTTGGGGAGTCAATTTAGCAAGCTCTTAATGCCTTGGGATAGTTCTCCTCTGGTAGAATGCATCAAAATCCAAGCCATCATAATAGTGTTCAAAGACAAGTTGTGTCTCATGTAAAAATAAGAGATTTTTTTTCTTTTTTATGGTGTGTGCAGAAAGTTACCTCCTAACACTGGCTCAGCTCCCAGTGTAAATCATCACCACTTTACACGCTGCCGTGTCTGCTCTCATCTGACAGACACAATGTGGAATTTTCCACTACAAGTCCTGTTGCCTTGAGTTCCAGCAATCTGGACCTTGGTTCATAATCCTGGAACTAAATGTAGATTCATGCTTACAGAGCTACTGAAAGAACAGAGCTTGAGACAGATGTTAAAATGAGAGGTGGGCAGATTTTTCTACAACAAAGGTTTATATTTTGCTGACTAGGCAAGACAGAAGGTGATTTCTCTGCTCATCATGCTCCTTAACAAGGTAGAGAAAGGGCAGTAAGGCAAGAGATGGGGGTTAATCTCTAGAGATAATGGCTTCTGTTTCTAGAAGGCTGCTAGCCCAGATCACAGCAGCAGCCTACTGACCTGGGAGGACTTGATGAGTCTTTGCAGAAGGTTAAAGTGCCTCAGAGGAGGAAAGCTGCAGCTGTGGGATGCAGAAACATGAACTCAAAGCAGTGTGTTAGACCTGGATCTGGTGGCAGGATGCCCGGTTCATGCAGCAGAACTACTCTGAATAATGTAGAACACTGGGAATTTGGCCAGTTTTAGAGGTCAGCAGCAGAGCTGGGCACAGGGACTTTATTCAGGGATAACCTCCATGGCCATGGAGGCAGCAGTCACGTGTCACCCTCAATCACTTCTCTCACACTTGCACATGCTCCTTCAGCCATCAGGCTCCCAAAATGGAAAGAGAGGTACCTTTGTGACCAAAAGATGGCAGCAAAAAGTATTTATTCAGGATTTTGTGCAACACTGGCAAGTCACAGTGGCAGCATTGTATCTTAAACCTACCTTGTTGCAAGAGGCAGCAAAGCAACTTTTTCCTCACTGAACTAAACCCTCCAGTCCAGAGAACATCTGCATCTCTCTCAGTCTCTCTCAAGCTGTCCCCATTAGCCTGTTGCCATTCATGATCTATTAATACTGACTCAGGCAATGCAATAAAGAGAGACTCCAGCAACATTGATTTTAGCTGGGCCAGATTCCACTTACCACTCATCAGCAGACTTTATTGCATCCTTTCCCAGAACAGCTACTAGTCATTTTATTGCATGTCATGGCAGATATATTACTCTTCCATAATGCCTGAGCCTTAAATACAGCTTTGTAGTCTCGGGTAAGTGTAAGGGGGATTTGCAAGGTGCTGAACTTAGTCTGTTACAATAACATTCCCATTCCGGGTTGAATGCATGAGCCAATCTCATCACAAGGACCGCAGGAAAGGAGGAAAAAGTAAGCATGTCATGCTAGAGAAGGAGAGAACTGCCAGCACAACTGTTGTCTGTGGCCTTTCAGGGTCATTTCAGGAGCTGGAGCAGTGGAATGTCCCACTGCTCCTTCAGAAATATCCCTGCACGTCCCCTGCAGAGGACAATGTCAGGCTGATGTCAGCAGTGGGACATGCAGGGGTTTCTTTTACACTGCAAGGAAAGGGCTTTATTACCCCTTTTAGCTGACAAAGCAAAGCTGGAGACACTCATCAGCCAGCCCTAAAAGCTGCTCTGTCCCTTTCTAGTGGACTTTTAATGACATGCACTTGACAGGAGGTAACAGAGCCTAAGCAGCCCCACTCTCCTCTGCACGGAGTTGTGTTCATGTTTGACATCTCAGCCTGAACAGCCTTCCCTAACACCTTTTTGGGTTTGTTTTTTTTTTTTTTTTTTTTTGTAGCTCTTTTCGCCACCAGCTTCAGTGAGAACTAAAACAGTGTTGTATTTCTTTAGTCAAAGTGCATTTCAGTGAAGATTCCTGGGCCAAGTAGATGGGTGATGTGTATGAGATGCAAACAATGCTTGGCTGTGGATTTTGGGGAGTGGGGAGAAAAGGGAATTGAAAGGGCAAGAAAATCACCAGGAGCCTGAAAGAATGTATCCATGAAAGGTTGTACAATAAGAATTATTTTAATTTGAATTATTAACTGAAGCTCCCCGTATGCACATGAGACACTTTTTGTCACTGTTTATCTATCAAATACTGCTCAGACAGAGCATCCCAAGGTTTCAGTTGTTGGTTAATACTCCCACTTTCAGGAGGAGCTCAAGTTGTCTCTTTTCAAAGGAAACAATTGTCATTAAGTGTATACAAGTAGTCAGTGCACAAAGTGGATGGGAAATGTTTTTTTTTTTAAATAAGTTTTAAAGTTACCTCTTTTTAGCCTCTCCATCGCACTTTTACTCCCAGCATATGTAGGTCTAATCTCTTTTCCTAATTCTTCTATGATAGCTAGAAGTTCTGCATATTTGCTCTGTGGTACTTGACTGCTGCTGGTGCCCTATAGGTGAAAGTAGATTAATCTCAGTCAAATACTGTAAAAACAAAACAATTACAAGAAACAGCAAGTGGACGTTTATAGAAGACTAGAGATAGCCCTGTAAATCACTTTTTAAAAGAACAAAATGTCATGATTATTACATAAACATGATTTTTTTTAATTGCTGCTACAGTTTTACACAATGCTACATGTCCTTCAAAAACTGGGATCAACTGTGAGGATGCAGCTGCAAGCCTTGGACTTTGGGTGAAGCAAAGTTAAAACAGTCCTGCAAAACCAGCAAACCTGGAACTGCTTACTTAACCCTGTATCTGGTTTTTCAGTGTTTCAGTGTATATTTTATGGAGAAGTTCACCAAGCAGGGAGACTGAGAAGATAAAACTGAATAAAAATATTGGGCTTTTAACAAATAACTTTAAAATATGTAAGTGCTCTTACAGAACATAATTCAAGACATTTCTCTGACTCAGACAGGACAGGACTAGCAGTTAATTAGGAACCAACCTCACTCAGCACTCAGCTTAGCCTAATTTGATCCCCAGACATGTGCGAGGAAGCAGTCTGCCATTTGGGTTTGATTTCAGACCTTGGTGGGAGGGAGGAACACCTCAGATTACAGGCCACAATCCCTGCTACTATGCAAATGTAGGGTCAGTGATCTGATTAAAGGAAAAGAAGCAGAGCTGTACCTGCATCCCTTGTGTATAGCCTAGAGATGGGGGGCCGTAGTCGTTTATGAGCTGTCTGTATTGTGCTGATGTTGCCATACTTGTGGAGGGAGAGTGAACACCCCCAGCTGCAGAGAGAAAAGGGAGAGAAAAAAACCTGTTATTGCCTAAAGATTAATTAGTCTGTTACATTGGGACACATTTTAATCACTTGTTCCTAAAGCTGTGACCTCTCACCTTTGTCTAAGGTCACTAATGACATTTCTGAGCGTCACTGCTAGGAAGAGAATGGCTGAATTAATGCTTCTCTCATGTTTGATGAACACTTGGAAATAGCACAGCCTGCAGCATTACCAGTGCAAATTGTTTGCCTAAAAGTGAAGCAGAGTATAGCATGACAGGTTGTTCTGCCTAGACAAACTGTAAGTATTAAGGAGCCCTATTTTTGCATATATACATTCCACACAGATGAGTCTAATGTGCCGTGCTATTTTTACTTTTTCAGTGCAAGTTATCTGAAAGCAATTTTGCAACTCAAAGTGTCATCACATGGTCAAAGCAAGTTACCCTCAGTACTATTTTCAGCCAATGCCAAAACTATTCCTAGGGAACAGTCAGTTGAGGTATATCAGATCTGCTGCTCATTGTGTGACATGGGAGGCAAGGAGTGCTACCATTATTCCTCTTTGTGTGATATCAAACATTTTTAGCCAGTCAAATTGTGCTGTATAAGTAGATCAAAGGGAAAACAACATCACTTTGTGTTATGGTTACTTTTTCTAAAGTTATAAAAGATTATATTCACATCTAATGAGTTTTGAGTCAGTTACAAGCTCCAGAAACAGACTGTAATGTCATCACTGACAAACTGCTCCAGAAACGAGCAATCAAAACACTCTCTCCCCCTTGTCCCACAATGGTAAGAATTTAGGTTTGAGAAACAACAGTTCGATTTTTTTTAAGGGGCTTAATTATACTGCCCACTTCACAAGTGTGCTAAAAAACCTGCTGGCTATGCACTTGGGAGCCAGGGAGCATCACACCACTGAACTTCTTCACTCAAGTGCCCTTGCATCCATGGATGCTGCTGTCTTTGCCTGTAGGCACAGACACAGACTGCCTGCTGTCTGGAAATATCTCCCCCCTTACAAACTCCTTTGCTGAAAATTCCCAACCGTCTTTCATATGAGGAACAGATCTCATTTACCAGCCTTCATTTAAATCTAAATTAAACTGATGCTAAAAGTCACTGGGGCTCAGAACTATGTAAATCTCTAGCTTTGTTTTAAAGTTGCAAATTACTTCATTCCTATTTTCCCCTCTCTACAAAAAGAAAGGGCCAGCAGTTACTCTGTAAAAAGCTCTGCTGAACATAGTGGGGCAGATTCTTGTCCTCAGATGGGAAGTCTCTTTCCACTTCAGAGTTATCACAGGATATCATTCATTACGAGAAGAGAGCATGTTCTTAATTTTCACTAGTTAACCAGATGTGAAATCCCAAAATTGGGCTGGTCACTGGGTCACCTTAAAAAAGCAAGGTTTCTCTTTGTCTTTAACAAAGCTGCTAAATTTTATGTCTTTACAACCTGCAGTTTCATCACTGAGGTTTTTGCTTAAGCCTACTAAACCCCCCCAAAAAAAACCAACACACCCGTAGGGCACTGTAGGAACAGCACAGTTGTCAGCTATTCCCTCAATTAGTTCTTCACATTATCAGCTCAAAATACACACACAAGTGTAAGATTTCTCCATGTGAAACTCAGTACTTCAAGTCCAGATGACTGAATTTCAACAATTACTAAACATGACACAACAGCAAACCGCATCTTTTTTCCAAGGACTTAAAAATGCTTCAAAAACATTAATGAGCCCCTTGTGCTGCAAGGTAAGAAGGTTTAATTACCTCAATTAAGCAGAGAAAGGCTTAAGTGATTTTTCCTCATGTACAATAAAACAAAAGACCCATCCTGCAAAGACTTGTCTCTGAACAACTGTTGTTGCAAGCAGTCACATCCAAGAGCTGGGAGCTCCAAACTGGATGTGAATAAGGCAGGGATTCCTACGACCAGGCTCGAGAATCCTGCTCTACCTGAGCAAAACTGAGCTGCAGCCCATCCAAAACCTAGAGCAATTTATTGATCCCATATGGATTGATGAAAACATATTGGTTAGGGATATCAGGAGATGGTGGGCATTGGAACAGGCTCCCCAAGGAATAGGTCACAGCACTAAGCCTGGGTTTGGGAAGCGTTTGGATAATGCTCTCAGGGACATGCTGTGAGTCTCAGGGTGTCCTGGGTGTTGGACACGATGGTTCTGATGGGTCCCTTCCAACTCAGCATACTCTGTGATATATCACAGCACAGACAATTCAGTGATTGTTTCACATTCTGTTGATTTAAGCAATGACATGCACTCGGTCTGCAGGAGATAACACAGCGGGGTACGCCTAGGTAGGAGAGACAAACTCTCCGAGACAAAGCAGAGAGTTGGATCCGCATCCGCCGACCAAGAAAAGTTTCACAGGCGCGGAAGCAGCCACGGGAGCTTGACCCCAGCTGCGACTCGGCAACACGGAGGGACAAAAGCGAGCAGGGAGCTGGAGGAGGCGGAGAGGCGGGCGGGATGCGCGGAGCAGCGCGGCCGGGGCGCTGCAGAGCCGCGCTGCAGACACTAGAGGCCATCGCTGAGTGCGCCGGGCCCTGCCAAGTGACAGAGCGTGGTAACCATGGTGAGTTTACCCGTTTCTTTGCAGTCTGCATCAAAAATGTAATAAGACATAATGCCATGCGCCGACCACTTTATCAGCAGCAGCAGCAGGCCCGGAGAACAAAGGAAGGGATTTGGCTTGGCCGCGGTACCAGCCTCCATACATCCATGTCAGAAGTTGTGCCAGTCAAACTCAGCTGGAGGGGGGGAAAAAAAGAAAAATCCTTGGCTTCACCTCAATTTTAAAAGATGCGATCGTGAAAATGAAATTAACTGGGGGAGTGGGGGGGTATTAGTATCTCACAGGGCAACAAGCTTTTTGACCTATCACTTTATATGTTAATCTCAGGGAGAAGCCCTGGGTCTTGCATGACTATTACTCAATTAACCCAAAATTCATCTGCATGTCTGAACAGTCTGTGTATCTTGGATTAAAAAAAAAAAAAAATCACCAGATATTGCTATTATAGTTAGAAATTAGGCCAGGAAGTCTCACAGTCAATACCCAGTCAAAAATCGGTGTGATGATTAGGTATTCACTAGAGAGAAAAAAGGAGGGGGGATCTAAATTGAGGCTTGCTCTCTCCAACGTTAAAATGACAATGGAGACAGTTAAGAACTGACAGAATCGAAAAGGGAGTGTGCTTGGTACTGAATTTCAGTGGCACCCTGTATCACATCCCAAATTGTCTTAATGCTTGCTGCTGTTTAAAACCTAAATTAATACACGCACTTTCCTCCCTTCACTTTCCCAATTAAAAGTACACAAAACCTTGTAGATCCCCACTTATTCTAATGCAAACAATGTCTTTTATTTCTGTATTCCAGCAAAAGACTGCCACAAGCATTTTTCCTCACAAAAATATAGTGATTTCCTTTTTAATTAATATTAATCTTTATTAATTGGGGGGGGGTACAGAAAACAGAAATGAGATTTTGGTATCAAAATCTCTTCCTTCCAGCAGTCTCTCTCAGCCCAAATTAACACCCTGAGAGACAAAGGATCTCAAATCAATCTTTGTTTGCTGACCAGGAACCTTCTCATTAATTCCTGATAGGTTTGTAGGGATCCCTTCAGCTCCAAGGCTGAGCAATGATGACCAATTTGCTGCTTCAAGTTTTAATTCTTAATTCTATTACTGCTGCTTGCTGGAAAAATAACAGGGAAGGCAGCTTGCTGAGCACCCTGAAGGAAGCAGCAGGAGCAGGAACACTTGGGTACACTCACCTGATCCATTTTGGCAGATTCCAAGGCATCTACACAGCTCAGCTACCCCCTGTTCCACAGGCAGCAAAGGAAAACCAGGAACAGTCACACAACTCACTGAGTTACTCGTGTAGAACTGACTGAGACAAGCCAAGGGCCAATCCCACTGGATGTGTGCTTCCCAAACCCACTGGATGTGTGCTTCCCAATCCCACTGGATGTGTGCTTCTCAAACCCACTGGATGTGTGCTTCCCAATCCCACTGGATGTGTGCTTCTCAAACCCACTGGATGTGTGCTTCTCAAACCCACTGGATGTGTGCTTCCCAATCCCACTGGATGTGTGCTTCTCAAACCCACTGGATGTGTGCTTCCCAAAACCACTGGATGTGTGCTTCTCAAACCCACTGGATGTGTGCTTCTCAAACCCACTGGATGTGTGCTTCCCAAAACCACTGGATGTGTGCTTCCCAATCCCACTGGATGTGTGCTTCCCAAACCCACTGGATGTGTGCTTCCCAAACCCTCTGGATGTGTGCTTCCCAATCCCACTGGATGTGTGCTTCCCAAACCCACTGGATGTGTGCTTCCCAAACCCACTGGATGTGTGTTTCTCTTCTGCCCTGTACTTTGTAAGGTCCTATAAAGCCAATTTTACATATGAACACAGGAGCATGTAAGAGGAGATACCTGTAGCCTGGACTTTATCCAAGGTATGTGGTGCAGTCTGTGGAATCTCAACAGTTCTCCCTCTGTTTCACAGACCCTTCAAGCTGAGGCTGCTGGAAGCATCAAGGCTGTTGCCATTTCAGTGGCTCGTGGTCACCACCTCTCCAGAGCCCACTGCTGGAGCTTACTGCCTCTGCCACACCCTGCAGGACCTCCTCATGGAGTCCTGACCATATGGGGTACCAGACAACGAGGCTGGTACTGAGAGGATATAAATTCTTCTGTCCTAAACTAGGCAACATGAGAAATGCTCCTGAAGCTGCTTTGACAACACTCACCATGAGGCATCCTCGAGCACCAGGGGAGAGGTAACAGCTTCACCCAGCACAGCTATTTCTGCAGCAAGTAGCTGAACACAGCTGTAGTGTTTTGGCTGACTACAAGAATATTTTATTCCTTAGCCCTCTACACACTTTGGTTTGAGTCCAGTAAGAACTCCTTGCCATCCATGGGACACCACATGCATGTCTACACAAGTAGATCCACGGCACAGCCAAGCCACACACTGAATTCTAACAGCAGTTGCCAAGCCAGAGCTCAAACAGAGCCCCCACTCCCCCCAACCTTCCCATAATTTTTTAAATTTAAAATAATGGACCCTGTTCTCAATTGCACAAACCATTCCTTATAGCACTGGCTGTGAAAATTGTATTTTCACCCACTATTTCTCCCTTGAACAGCCCTTGTGGAAGGAACAGACCTTTCTTTGAATAAAACTATTTCCTTTAAAAAAAAAAAACGCAGTGCACAGACACATAAATATGTTCTCAAGAACTAGGACATTCTTTATTGTAACAGCCAGAGGCCTTGCTCTTTTGATCTGTCACACTCTGGGCCTTTCCTCTAGTACTCTTGTGCTATTTAATCTTTCCACGTGGATAACGGTCATGGTTTATGTCTCCTCTTCCTGCCCTCCTGTCTCTTTCTTTATCAGAAAAACTAAAGCCAGTCCCTTGACTCCCCACCATTCTTCTTTTCTTGCTTAAGCTATTCCTACACTAGCAAGGTATTTGGCACCACAAGGAACAGAGCAAGAGATTAAAGCATTTGGTATGTGTACACCACATGTAGTTGGCCTGAGGGGGTATGACTTAAGGTTAGATTTTAATCTGGTCCCCCAGACTAGGAGAGTATAGTTCAAAGCTCTGCCATCTTTGGTTTGGATCCCTGTGTTCCCATTGCAAGGGATGGAGCACCCGTGTTGCACAACTGGAGAAGAGCTTTTGGGCCACTTTTATCCAACAGGAATCCAGTTAGCATGAACCCAAACCACTCTGCAGCAAAACCAAGGTGCTGGGTGGGGACCATGGAGATTCGCTGACTGTGAAAACCACACTGTGAAAACTGCTCTCAAGCAAAATCCTCAGGTAGGCAAAGCCAAAAATGCCCGTTTTCTAAATGCCCAAACAAGTCCACTTGAAAACTGCTAATTCTGAAACATGTCTAGAGAGCTTCTTTTTGCATCGTACTTAACTTCACATGGACTTCAAGAGATCAGGGATCCCGCAAATTTCAGTCTGAATTGGAGAGGGGAGCATGTTTCCTAGAAATTATCCCCCCTGCTAAGGCACAAACACTTTGCCCTCTGTTCTGCCTACAAAGAGTATTCTTTTCAGTACTCCCACTCCAAAAACAACCTCTCAATATGGTCAACAATATCAAACAGAAGCTGTCTCTGTAAAGGGCGACAAGCAAGCCATGTGCTCGAGCAAGTCTGCACTGCAGTGCTGAGAACATAAGGACCAGCCTCGTGTGCTGGTATCGTTTCTCAGGGCTGAATGGAACTGGTCTCTCCAGCTGCCAGCTACAGCCCCAGAGAGGGAAATGGTTTTCATTTCACCTCCCAGTGAGAATTTGCACTTCTCACAAGAAACTTTTGGTTGCTGCGAGGTGTGGCAGGTGCACTGAGAGCACCTTTGGTCCTCAGCTACAGCAGCACTTGTTGTACAGGCCACCACTTGTTCACGTGGAGCCAAGACACAGCTCCTTCCCTTGTCACTGTCAGCTGGAATTGGTGTTTCCAGACCCTACAGGTGACAGTTTTTAAGCTTTGTTACATGAACAGGACTTAGTCTCAAAACCTGACATCTCCGCAAGAATGAGAATGAAAGTAAAGGAAAATCCCAAACTGTTTCTGCTAGCTTCTGTATCTTGAAACACATTTTCTCTGACCTGTGCTTAGTCTAAACAAAATAGGAATGCTGGTGAATATCCACTGAGCCAGAAAAACACATGGAAACATGGTGAAAAACAAACTACAGACCCATTCACAGCTGGTGCAAGTGTCAAGTTCGGCTTAAGTCAATGGAGATGCTCTACTTCACCTCAGCTCAGCAGCTGGTCCCTTACGGAGACACAGTCAAACAAGATGAAACACAAGACAGATGAGGAGGAAACAGTGCTTCCCAGGAATCAGTAGGATAAGCAAGAGAAGACAAACAAATCAAAACAAGGTTGTTAGAAAAGGTAACAGAGGTTGCCCTGGGACACTGCAGGGTCAGGTGAGGCTGGGAAGGTAGAGCCACTGCAGGTCCCTAATAGAGCTCATTTACAGCCCGGGCAGGGAAGGTGCTGGTGCAGGAGATTAAATGGGGCTCCCCAAGCACAGGCAGCTTGGAATTGAAAGCCTGGGGTAGTCCATGCAGGAACCCAATTCCCTGAGCACAGGCACTCACAGGAAGGTGACTTTGGACAAAATTTGGACAAAACACTGCGAGCCTGATTGCAGCCACCCTGGGCCAAGTGTCAGCACTGACCTGGGCAACGGGGAAGAGGAACAGGCACTGAATTCTGCTGTGACAACACATTCTCCTTCCCTCAGCCTGGTGTAAGGCAGAGGAGTCAGCACCCAGATGCTTCCAGCATCCTGAGTCACTTGCGGAGCAGCTGCATTTTCCTCACCCACAGTTATCCCCAGATCTGCCGACAACCCACGGAGGTTTCCTCCCTGTATTTCCTCCCCCACATCCAGCTCCTCTCCCTCTGGACTTCAGTCCAGGATTGGATTCCCAAAACATGTTCCCATGCAAGAACAGAGCCCAGGCACCCACCAACCACAACTGCTTCATCTCACTGATGTGCAGTTTAAGTATAATTTTGCAGAGTGGCTACTCTCAGCCTCAACTTGAGAGGAGTTTGCTCTGCAGCAAGGACGCAGCTCCAAGAGCTGAGTCGACACTGCCTTCCCAAATACTCCTGCACCAGAAGCCCTGCACTGCAGGGAAGCAGCATTACCTCCCAGAGGAAAATCCCTGTGAGATCCACAGCTGCCCAGAGCCCTCCGTCGGCCGAGACCAAAATATTCAGCATTCATATAGAGAGGTTTCTGCAGGGCTGATTTCAGGCCAAAAGGGACAGATTTCCTGTTTTCCTCTCCTCTGCAGGACGGTGGAGGGGGGGGGGGGTCCTTCACCCCAGTTTTGGAAGAAAACCTAGGATTTATCCTCTTGGCTGGGGGGCATTTAATTTAGGCACAATAGAGAAGCAATCTCCTCCAAATCAGAATTAAGCTCCAGAAAGGAGGGGGCCATTTGCAGTCATATCACTGTGAATGCGATATGTGCAACTGCAAGGACTGCTTTGTCTAAGTCCCTTGGCCTTAGGCCACGGTGCTGGCAATACCACTAGCTAGAGGAAGAGCTGGTGCGTGAGGATAATGGCAGAAGACAGGGAGGGAAGAGAGAGCCCATTTTGGATTCAGAGGAGGACGTTCTTTCATTGAAAAGATTCTGGGGGTGTTGAGGATGATCCGAACTCAGAAGAGAGGACAACTTAGACAAGAATAGTTCCAGCATGACAGCAAACTGCTGCTAACTTGCCGATACAAGGGGAAAAGGAGGGTGGGAGAGAAGGGGAAGATAAAACTGCATGAAAGAATCCGAAGCCCTGATCGCAGCCGGAGCGTTGGAAAGCACAGACACGGCAGCGAGAGGGCTGGAGACAGAAACTTCACCGCTCGGCTCGCATTGCGCGCGGCATGTCTGAGCCGGGATTCTGCAGTCCCTGCTCGCAGAGCAGCCAGACTCGGATCCCCTCCACTGCATGACCTAATCCCCACCCCTCACCCACCATCGCAAAATACCACCTTTGTTTTCCCTGCAATTTTACGGCTGTTCCGGAGAGCAAGGCACAGGTTCTCGTGGGAGCCGGCAGGAGAACGGTTTCCCTTGCTGGGCTTTGCTTTGTTTCTTTTTTTAAATTTTTTTTTTTCCCCCTCCGGTGACACTTCTGCTTTTTGTCAGAAATCCTCGGCACATCCCCTGCTCCCTGACCCTTCCGCAGAGCAGCACTCGAGCCCCACGGTGCTCCCCACACACGACCCCGGCTCCCCGAGCCTTTGCACCCTCGCAGCCCCACCGAGCTCAGCTCCATGCAGGATCGAGGTGGCACAGCCACCTCGGCTCATCCACCAGCTGGTGACGAGTCCTTGCAGTAAAATACGATTGCTGCTCTCCTGGTAGCTAGAATAGAGATGCATCCCGGAGATCCCTTTGGCTCCTCAGCTTCCCGAGATCACAACCACTAACGGTGCTGTAAAAATCACCCAGGCACATTTCCCTCCCTCCTAAACCCAACTCCAGAACTTTTTCTCAGGGAAAAAAAAAAAATAATCAGCCTGATTTGTGGCTATCTGATGCCAGTCCTGCAGGCTGGGCTGCGGGCATGGGAGACGGATACGATTTTTTTAAGTCAGAACCAACTTCTCCATTTTGGTGCGGTTTAATAGGAGCCGACGAGCACAGATTAGCGAGATCCCCTCCAAATATCCCACAGCGAAGCAATTGCTGCTGCGGCTTTGTTCAGGCTGCACCGATTCACACACGGAGACCCGATGTACAGCAGCACCACAGCACCGGCAAAAACCCGCCGGCTGATGCCTTCGGAAATCGGGAAGAGAAAAACGGGGGAACGTAGTTTAAAAAAGAAGAAAAAAAAAAAAGGCAAAAAGTTAACGCTGTCAAGGAAACTTTTTAAAGAGGAAAGTTGGAAGGACTCCTGTACAAATCCAAGGCCGAGGAGTGATTTTTAAACAGGAGGGTTTTTTTAAGAAATAGTGCAATCCCTGTGTGCCTCCCCCCCCCATCCCCAAAAAGTCTCCAGCGAGCGGAGAGGGCTCCTCCGCTCGGGATGCGGGGGAGACTCCGACGGGGGAGCGCTGACCGAGGCTCGCCCCGAGGCGCCGGCGGTGCCTCCGCCGGCGGAGGTCCGGGCTCCGGGGCTCCCCTCCGGCCCGCGGAGCGCGGCCCGGGGCGGCCCCGCCGCCGGAGGAGGCGTGAGGCGAGGCGAGGCGCGGGGTGAGCGGCCGCACTTGCGGCGTCCCGCCAGCAGCGGTCCTCGCTGAGGCGCCGCCGGAATATTCCTGATCCAGATCAATCAGCCGCCCCGGGGAGCCGAGCATGGAGGAAACCCGGCGGCCGGAGCCCCGGAGCGGCGGCGGCGGCGGCGCGGGGCCGGGCGGGCGCGGTGCCCGGCGCGGGGGCGGCGCGGAGCGGGGCTGGCGGCGCCGGCCGGCGGGCGGGCGGGCGGGCGCGGGTAATGGCGGCGCGGAGCCGCTGCCCCGCCATACCGGACTGGGCACAAACTCGAGTCCGGGGCTTCCCCCAGGTGCCGGTGCGGCACCCGCCGCTCGCCTCCCAAACTTGCCACCCAGTTGCCGCCTCGGACTTACCCGGGTTGAGGGGAGTCCCGGGGATGTGGGCGTTCAAGTTGGGCTTGTAAGACATTCCCAGAGACATGGCCAGCGGGAGGAGGAGAAGCGTCCTGAAATTCAGCGAAGCGTCTCCGCGTCTCCCAGACACTTTGGGTTGTTTACAGCAGTAGCAGCACCGGCAAATATGGCCGTCAGTTATATTGACACCCACAATGCAATATATCATCCATACATCATGAGGAGACGCGGATCCAAAAACTTTGGGGGAGAGCCGGCAGCCACCCGCCGCGGCCGCCCGGCGCCCCGCGCACGGCGGCGCGGAGGGCGGGGGCGCGGCGGGCGGGGGCGCGGCGGGGGTGCGCGGCCATCCCCTCACAGACAATGGAGCTCCCCTCAGGGACCGCCGGCAGGGAGCGGGGCGGGCGGGCGGCGGCGGCGCGGAGCCCGGCGGTGGCGCGGCGACGAGGGGTGGGGGGGTGGGGGGCTGTTTTAATTAACTTCGGAAAGTTTTGGCACAAGTTGCGGGTTTGGCCGGGGCTGTGCCCGCGGCGGGCGGCGGCCCCTGTCAGCCCCGGGCGTCCCTCAGGGCGGCCCGCGCGCCGCCGCCTTCCCGCCTCCCCCTCACCTCAGACCGGGCGTTCACCCCGCGCTCATCCCCCCGCCAACCTCGACGGAAAATACCTGTTGATAATTTTAAAATAAAAGATTTCTTTTTTTTTTCCCCTCTCACCCACCCCCCTAGATGCCGCCAAGAAAAAAGCTGCCCTTTTTTATTCCCTTTTTTTTTTTTTTTCCCCCAAACCACTAGTTCTCTCTGCTTGAAGGTGGAAGGTTAATGTGGATTGCAGCTTCTGAGGGACTAAAAAAAAACCACGGATCTCGTTGACAATTGGCACATTTTCTGCTCGCAAGCAGCAGTAAAACTTCCCCACCAAAATTTTAAAAATAATCAGGTTAAACGATGAAGCTTTCCAGCATGCATCTGCCATCAGAACTCATCCTTTTCACTGCAAGATATTCAGGTTTGCTCCTTCTGTCAATTAATACCAAATACACTCAAAAATTGTTCAATTACTACAGATTTATCCCAACGAAACTGCTTGGGATCTGGACAATCTCTCCTTAGGTGCACAGCTCAGCCTGAGACCCCCCACATCAGACCCCCGTGTATATTTTACCAGCAGCCACTCTGAGATCTGATAGTTTTATTGCATGTGCTACTTACTATCTATCCATGGCTTCATACTGTTCTTAATGCCAGTGACAGCAAACACGGAGAGCCTGATGGTGCTTTTTGGAAATCGGGGGCACATTCCTTGTCAGTGACTCTGACTCAGGCCCAGAGTGGACGGCCCTGCAGAGGGAAGCAGGTAACACCTCCATCACGGAGACACGGAAACAGTCACGGAGCAATCAGATTATTTCCTCTGCATAAAGGAGAATTGAGGGAGAATGGGAAAAGAGGAGCAGCCTTTGAGCCCCCGGCTCACGCCCTTCTGACTGTGCACTGCACGAAAGAAACATCTGAAAATTCTGACTGGTACCAGATGAAACACCATTGTTTTTTATTTCCAGACCAAGTGCTCGACTCCAGCGATCCTGGCAAATTCCAGACCGACACTGACTGTCCTTACAACTGATCCATGCTCTGGTCTATTAGAGAGGGGCCCTGAGAGCCCCAGGCACAGAATTACACACTCAGTGACAGTAGTTTCACACTGGTGCTTGTGATTACAACTGTGTAATTCTTCTTAGAGCCCTGAAAGACTGCACTGGTAAACCCTCACCGTGTGACTGAGAACTCTGCACACCTAAAGCTTCACTTCCAGATTTGTAAATAACAGCCTTTCTGTTGAATCCTGGAAGGCCAGCAAAGTCCTGCACACCGCTCCGGGATTTTCCATCGTGTGGTTGTTTACAGTCACACCAAGTGAGTGAGAAATGGGAGCACTCCGAGCTTGCCGTGTTTTTCACGGCTTTGCACCAACTCTACAAAACTGTGCTCAGAGCAGCACCATGAAGAACAAGATCCCCTGTGTTTTGCCTGAGTTTTATAAAGACAGCTTCAAAATATACAATATTCCAAGGGGGAGGCAGGGGATATGGAAAAAGTCCTGTAAAGATTATTCTTCCTTCAGCACAAGGCACTGTGAGCTTTGGAGCAAGGTGTGAGGGCCAGGCTTGATGAGATGGTCAGGCTTGTAGGGCAGCATCCTTTGTCCTGCAAGCAGCAGCCCAGCAGTGTCAGATCTGGGTATCTGATGTTTGCTCTGCAGTTTCCTGGGCACAGGTAGCAGTGGTGGCACAAGACACGAGACCCTGATAAAGGACGAACTTACTGCTTGGCCTCAGACTCTATTTAATATTACTTTACGCATTTTTTTTTTGGCACTCACTGCAGGGTAGGAAGTACCTGCAAGTTCTTCCCATCTGCCGTGTGCTCTGAGGGTTCACTGCAGTTGTTCTGAACCAGGTGTGGCCACAAGAACAAAACCACCGTTGTGCTCGGGCCCTGGGCTGGCTGTTCAGCGGGGTGACCACAGAGTCGAGCTCCCTTGGAGGGGCTGCCTGTGGTTTCACCTTGTTTGATGTCCCAAGCTGGGCTGCACCGCCGGAGTTGTGCTCTGCACATGCAAGCTGTGCCTCGAGTGTGGCAGCTCCAGCTCCCAGGCTGTGTGCAGCAAGCTGCAGGTCCCTGCTCTGCAGCCTGATGGCTCGGCCGTGTTCACTGACAGCAAAAGCAGCTCTTCATCACCAAGTGGCCAAGTCACAGAGCAGGAAACACAGCAGAGCCATTTTGTCACACAGGTGACATTTGCAAGCCTTCTGCACACTACGATGTAACTTAAAAATAAACGTGTGAACTGCTGTTTTCCAGCAAGGGAGGATGGACAGGAATGTGTGTCTCTTCAGTCACTACAAGAAGCACTGATGATGTATTTTCCAGGTACAGCTGCCTCTTCTGAGTTGTGTAATATCTGCAACATTCACTCTGTCCTCCTCCCCTTTCTTCTCTTGGTATTTTCTCTGTTCCCTCTCCTGCTTTGACTTCCTCACCTCTGCTCCTCCCAAACCACTGGGAATACTGAGCAGCCAGTGTTTCCACAGAGTTTGCCTCCAGCCCCTGCTTAGCCAGAGCTGTGACTGATTTGAAGGAGGTTTTGCCTTTCCAAAGCTCTGTGGGTCGGTGCCATGGCCCTCGGCGAGGGTGTAAGGAATACACATGCAAAGTGGGATGTTGGAAGGTGCTGGCAGCTCTGCCACAGAGCCAGGGGCCTTGGGCCATGCTGTGGAACAAACTTGTTTGTCCCCTTTTATCTGGAAACAAAACGAAATAGTCATCACAGAGCTGTGCTGTAACACTCATGGCGACCTGCAAATGAGGAGCACAAACGAGGCTTGTTCCTTATCACCTTGGGTTAAATCAACAATGAGAAGAATTAAAGGTGGCACAGTAAGACCCTCTTTTTGCCTGGCATGTCTTTGACGTGTGTAAAACATTACATTTGCGCATTAATTTTAATGTAATTAATTGTTGTCAGGCTTAACGAATTGAGTGACTTGGGGATATTCTAACTGTCCTTTACCCACCACAGAGCCCCATGTAGCAGCAAGGGGAAAGAAGTGGGAAGTTTGTTCCTTTTCCTAGAGGGAGTTTATAATCAAATGCTTATCCCCACATTTCTGGTGATCCAGCTTCGTACCACAGATGCACCTTCAAGTTGTTGAGCACCAATTTAATCTTTGAGTCTCCAAACTGATCTGGTGCTACAGCTAACATGATCAACCAAAATGAAAAGACTCTGGTAAGCCTAGACTGAAAATTAAGCTTTTTAAGTCTTGAGTGAAAGCAAGGTTGAACCTCTGTGGAAAGCACAAGTGATAGAGGCAAGTGAGTGTCAACTTTAACAAACAGCATTTTCAAAGATGTTTTGCAGAGCTGAGTACCTTTCTCACTGGGGTTGTAATGAGCCAGCAGCTCCTGGTGCAGAACCCTTCCTTCCCCAGGACACCCAGCGTGCCCCTGGGGCAGTCTGGGACCCTGGCACAGAGGGAAAATTGTGCATTTTATGCTTTTTTTGGCATCAATGTTGTTCCTTTCTTATCGCTTTGCTACAGCTCCTTCCATTCCTGTCTCTGTTCCCCACAACTGCTTCCTGCTGATGCTACGAAGTTTCCCTCGTGCTTTTTTTGTTCCCAAGAGAAAGCTGACAGCCCTTGGTGTCCCTCCTCTGTGATCTGCCTTTTCTGGCTGATATTTGCTGCCTGCTGCCCCATCCTCACCAAAATGCACAAAACCAACCTAATCCTGAATAAAAATACACGTTCCCCAGCTCCACCCTGTTGCCTTCTTACACCTCAAAATCCCCCTGGAAGCTCTGCATTGCTCGCCTCCGGGGGAAAGAGCCCTCTGAGACTGTCTGCAAGGCAGGCTGTGGTGCAGTGTCCAACGCTGGAGTGCTGCAGCAGCAGCCAGAGCCAGGCCCCAGGAAACCCTTGCAACCATTTCAGGTGGAAACCCAATTTCAGGTGGATTCCTATTCCGGACAGGCTTTCCCCCTTAAATCCTCCCTGGCAAACTTCTTCCCAGTCTAGCCCTGCTCCCCACTTCGAGATGGTTCCTCCCAGGGCCAGATGCCGTATTATCTGGAGCGACTTTCCCTCCCAGCCTTGTTTTCCTCCTACTCCTGAGTCCTTTGTCTGGCTGCCAAGCGGAGCAGCCCTGCCAGGCAGACAGCTGCTCCGCATCGCCGCACGGGTGCTGCCCCTACGGGCTGCGGAGCCGATTCCAGGCCCGTTCCATCTCCGAGGGGGACGCTCTGCCTCCGAGGTGTCGGGTACCAGCAGGAGAAAAGGCAAATAGCACCTGTAAAGCTGTCGGAAGGGGCTGGAAATGTTTAAGATAAAGAGGCCTTGATGGTGCTCTGGGTTTACCTCTGAGACAGCGGGAGTAGAGAGCCTGCTCTCTCCTGCTCTGGCTGGAGGTCTCCCTGGAGGACCACGGAGGAGGAATGAGAAGTTTCCAAGCCCGCAGCCACAAAAGCACAGGCCTGGAATCTCTCTAATGAAAGTTTTCCTCTTTGCAGTTTGCCAGGCAAACAAGCACCAGGCACCAATATCAAAACCAGCCCAGATTCCAATGAAAACCAGCAAAGAAGTATTAGAGTAGAAATGAAACTGCTTCGTTTTGCTTGGTAAGTACTGGCAAATAAAACTACAGAGCCCCCTCAGCGAGAGGAGAGGAGAGGAGAGGAGAGGAGAGGAGAGGAGAGGAGAGGAGAGGAGAGGAGAGGAGAGGAGAGGAGAGGAGAGGAGAGGAGAGGAGAGGAGAGGAGAGGAGAGGAGAGGAGAGGAGAGGAGAGGAGAGGAGAGGAGAGGAGAGGAGAGGAGAGGAGAGGAGAGGAGAGGAGAGGAGAGGAGAGGAGAGGAGAGGAGAGGAGAGGAGAGGAGAGGAGAGGAGAGGAGAGGAGAGGAGAGGAGAGGAGAGGAGAGGAGAGGAGAGGAGAGGAGAGGAGAGAGCTCTCTCTGCCCTGCTGGACACAGGGCACAGGCAACCGGGCTGATGGTGGGGCTTGGGCCAAGGGGCTCCTCCTTCCTTGCTGTTGCTTGCAGGGATGGAATATCACTTTATCCCCACATTACAGAGCTTCTCTGCATCATCTTTCCAGACAAACGAGTGCTCCACCCTGCCCGATTCCTTCAGTTTGCCTGGAAGGACTCTCCCTTCTTGCCCTGTGGGCTGGACTCCCGCTTCCCTCCCACTCCTGAGCCCTTGAAGGCTGTGCCAAGGAGTGAGCTGGCACTGCCGGGCTGCAGCTCGGCCCTGCCTCTGCCTCCCTCCCCGCGCTGCTGTGGGCCCGGGGCAGGGAATACCCCACCCTTTGGCTGGGGCAGAGGAGGCTCCGAGACTTGCTTTCATCCCAGCCCTGTCTGGGAAAGCTCCTGAACCTGCTCTGCGTCTGGCAGCGCTGGAATCCACAGCAGCAAAGCTGAGTGTTGGCTCGCCTGGAGTGATTCCTGGAGGCAGGCTGGTGTCACACACCCTGTCCAGGTGAAATAATCATCCACGTGGCACCTGTGAGAGCTGCAGGGTCAAATCACAGTTTGAAGGGACACAGTGGGGTTAAGCCCCACAGAAAACCTCCTGAGTGCAAAGCAAGCATCACCTGACCAGTGTCATATGCCTGAAACAGACAATCAGAAGCACAAACACCTCTGTCCCTCAGAGCCTCCTTGTAGCACCAACTGTGCAGCCTGATGGGAGCATCTCTAATTGTTTTGTTACTGGTCATTTGAGCAGAGGAAGTGGAGGAGAGAGTGAAAGCAAAGCCCAGGGATGGAAAATGGAAATGACTGTGAGGAAAGGAATGTGGAGCTTCACAACAACTCAGAGTTGGCGGGGGAGACAAGAGCAGGGTGAAGGGGGAAGGAGGAAAAGCAGGAGGTGAATCACGGTGACAGGACAGCCCAGTCTGAGTGCCGCGTGTGGCACGGGCGGCCCCGCGGTGCCACACAGCCCTCGGCTGGCACTGCCGGGCACAGCACTTCCTTCCCTCACCAGCCCACGGCCCAGGCACAGCTTTTGCCAGGATGAGTCTAACACGTGTGCTGAGCTCCTGCCCCAGGATGCTGCTCAGAGCAGAAGGGAGAGCCCTGAAATCTCTTGCCAAACTGGTGTCTGTGTGTGAGGACCAGTGGTGTGAAGCCTGTGTGCCCAGCCCTGTGAGAATGTAGGTACAGAGTGGTGCAGTGCAAATCCCCTCTCCCAGCGGAGGCAGTGGGACAGGATGATGCTAAACACAAAGTATTTTTAGCGAGCCAAACGATCAAACTCTGCCTGAACATCTACCTGAAGAGCCACAGCAGCCTCCTGCCCTGACACACTGCCTGAAAAGCCCTTCTTCCCTCTACAAAAGCAAAAAGGGGAGGCCATGGGGTCCTCCCCAGACCTTTTGGAGGGCACACGCTGAGGGTGCTCCCCACGGAGCCGAGGCAGCTGCCCCAGCAGATGCTGCAGCCTGGCAGCCGCCTCGCTGTCCCCCGTGCTCTGCGCGCACAGAAAGGGAGCGACAATCCCGGATGTGAAGGATTTACAGCCCTGGCAGACGCCGGTGACGGGCGATGGCTCGGTCGGGAATTTAAACAGTGCAGTGCGAGGCCGAGCCCTGCCAGCGATCGAACACCGCGGCGGAGCCGCGGGCCCAAGGCAGAGCCCGAGGCCCCAGAGGGGCTGCAGGAGGCCAGGCCAAGCCCTGGCATCTTCTCCAGGAGCTCGTGGGCTTTTCTCTTGACGCAGGGAGGGGAGGAAACCGGGGCTGTGCTCCAGCCCACCCCGGGGAGCAGCAAAGGGCCGGGGGGATGCGTGTGGCTCAGCAGCCTGAGCTGGGGGCAGCAGAACTGGGGGGCCCTCACTAAAGCAGGCAGGAGCTGGCGCCAGGAAGGTCCCGATCCCAAGGGCTGCCTGCACGGAGCAGCTCTGCCCTGTCCCAAAGCCCAGGGTTCCCACACGGAGAGGCGACGCTGGGAATTGTGCAGGCTCAGATCGTCACAATCGTTCCATTGCTCCACGTTTGTATTCCCTCCAGGTAACTTCAGGGGAGACCTTACCCAGGAGGGATTCAATCACTTGCACTCTGGTTTATGATTTAACTCACTCTGGCTAAGCCAGTACAGAGCTCTGCTTCATGCCCTGCAATTCACTGTGCATTTAGCAGGCAAAGTCGGTTCTCCCACTTTATAAACGTGGAAGGAACACACAAGCCAGATCTGGACTTCCAAAGGAAGAGGCTGTCAGCTCCCGAGCTGCCTCGCTGGCATTTTTAAGGTGTATTATTTACATGCTGGAAAGGAGCCAACCAAAACCTCTCTTAAGAAATTTCTCCCTTATGTACAGAACAAAGTCTACTGCTTTGTGAAAATGAATAATTAAATTCTGAGGTTTGGGCATCTTCATTTATTGCTGAGATCTTGGCATCATCATTTTTCCATATTTGGGGAAAATGAGAATAAAAGTCAATGTTAAATGATGTACAAAACTAAGATTAGTCTGTTTACCCCAGACTAACTCTTTAGATAAAGGAAAACTATTTTCATACTTTGCATAAAATATGCATAAAATATGAAGTTGATATTTTCCAATCTTGATATAGTTTTTATAAACCCCCCTCTCTTTTTTAAGCCTAACACAATTAGCACTTTGAGAACATTGTGAGTCTGCTCTTAACTACCAATAAAACCAGTTTGATTTACCAGTGACATTAACCAGGTTAAGTGCCAGGATTCGAGTGGATTGAAAGAAAAGCTGTTTGGATCACTAGAACATGACTTCTGCTAGTCTGAGGGGTCCTATAATGGTGTGACAATGAGTGTGTTTAATGGATGTAGATGTGTTGCTGAAAGGCGTTCCAGCATCTCTGTGGGCAAGCTCCAGAACAGAAAATTAAAAGAAAAAAAATCCCGAAGTAGCAATCCGTTTATTTAACTTTTTTTTTTTTTTCACCAAAAAAGAAAGAACTGAGTACAGAGTCCATCATGTCATCTTTGGGGGTATAAATCTTTCTAAATGCTGCTGATGTTTTACTGCCAGGCACTCCAAGTCCTGCTGCTCTGGGGACATTTGGGACACAGCACAAGCCCAGGCTGCAGGATGGAGGCTTTCAGCTTGGCAAAGGTTCCCATTAGGGCAGGCAATAAAAACACCTCACACAGCTCAGCTGAAATCCTACGTGGCTTTGGGGTTCTGTCACCTTGGACCATTAAAGATGGAGACTGAACAAGCACTAATAGCAAAGCCCTACTCAAAAAAATCAGTGTATCCATTGTGCAGTGAGTTACTGCAGGGCTGGGGTGCCGAGGCAGTGAACACCCACCTCCAACAAAACTCAATATGTCAATGACTGAAAAATAAATCAAATTACTTGGCAAATAAAAATGCAATTCTGTGACTGCAAGGAAGCTGGCATTTTCCTGGTTATCTTCTCCAAGACAGAAAGAAGAGACATAAATATATATCTGGCATCAGAAATGGCAGCAGAAATGTCTCTTTATCCTTCCCAGTACAAATTAAGTGTAGGAAAACTACTCCTCCACAGAGGCCCCTGTCACTGAAGTGATGCCCTAAGCACAGCTAAGTTCAGAGACACCAACCAAAGTCAGGTCTTACAAAATAAAGTGTAACCCACGCTGGTTCAGGTATTGACACTGCAGGACATCACTTAAATCTGAACATACTCCTGTATTTTGGTCCAGCTGCCTGTTTTAAGTGCACCAAATGCTTTACTTTGAGCTTCCACCCAGACATCTCAGCATCCTTCACACACAGGGTGCCAGGTTCACAGAATCCTGGATATTGGTTCAGGACACAGCAGGCATTTCTTCCACGAGTTTTGGCCTCAGCTTAACCCTGTCCAGTTCCTATTCTTGAATCTTAGAGGTGCCTCAAATCCCTTTCACTCAAAAATTATTTTGGGCCAATAAAGAAACAGCGAAGCACATCAGATCCAGGAAGTTCTCTGCAGGTTTTTACATCTCACTCTATTCAGCAGAAGCTTTTAGGGGCAACCTGCCTGCAGCTGTTTAAGTGGGGCAGAGAAACAGCACCTCACAGCCTTTTCTTCCCTGTTTTTCTCCTTAAGAAGGGAGTTGCTGCTTTTCAAACTCATTCCACAACCGAAGCAGCACCTGGGGCCGACGCTGCTCCCCGGGAAGCGGCAGCCCCGAGGTTCCCCAGCTCTCGCCGGGCTGGGCTCGGCTGTGCTTGCGTTGCTTTGTTCCTCCTGCCAGCGCCGTCCCCCTCCAGCCCCGCCACGGAACCAGAGGCTGCAGCTGCCGGCACGGGCATCACCACCCCCCTTCAGTTCTCAGCGTTCCCCGTTTAAAGCTCACGGGGACCACAGGAACTACCAAAAGTATTTTGTTGCTATTTGCAGCTGCACACTTCTCGCCCTGGCTCAGACTTGGCAAACCACTGAATTCAGGGAACAACTGCACGGCCACAGTCCTTCCCTGCAGCTGGGGAAGGGCCAAACCCACGGGACAGCTGCTGGAAGCTCAAGGGATAAGTAAGAGACAAACAATTAATGGGATTTCTTATTCCTCTCCAACTTCGATAGAAATATATTATTTTTACCTGGCAGTTAAAAACCTGTACTGTTTTTTTCCCAAGGTAAGAAAGTTTTGTTATGTTCATTTTGCACATTTAGACATGACAGGAAGCTCAAAATTTTCCCAGGAAAATGCTACAATAGACACATCTTTTCTGCTTTCAATCACTGCCATTCTAGAGCACTTTAAAGACAGTTCACATTTAGTAGAAAGGCAGTAATAGACTTTGATATGTTAGAACTTAATTCTAGAACTCTGATTTTTGGAGTTCACTGAATGCACAGCTGGGGATACCAATAGGTGGAAGAAAATAGAAACTTTTCTAAGATTAAAATTCAAGTTCTGAAATACTGAAAAGACTGAAGGAAACAATCTGCATGAAAACTCAAATATTTTTTTCTGTGATGCAGGCACTACAAAGTGAATGTGCATCATTGAAAGACATTGGGTCCATTTCTCTTAAGGGAATAATGCATTTTTGCATTTTACACTGAAAATGTAGAATAAACCCACAGAGCATCAAAAGGATCATGGGAGACAGACAACAAAGTTTTGAAAAAAAAAAAAGAGATGACAACACAACATCTACAATGCACACACACACCCTGGAAGGTTTATATATGCTCTATATATATTTCAAAGTACACACAAGCTGCCCATGTGGCAGGTTGAGAAAATAGGAATACATCTTGGGAAGGTCAAGAAGGAAAAAACCACAGAGGAAAACGAGAGTTATTTACATTCAATAATTCAGTAGCCTTTAACACCTCTATATACAAACAGGCTCTATTTATGTACAGACTGCGCTGGGAGCCGAGTGAAGTTATTCCAAACACAGAAGAAAAATACAAAACCCCTTGATAATTCACTTGAACAAGCGTTTACAGGTTGCAGAGATTTCTCCATTTACAAAGAAAATACTACACATGGAACAGAGAACTTGCATCTTTGGGGAACTTTTAAGTCCTTACAAGAGGAGCGTGCTCCCAATGAACCACACAGCCACTGGAAAAAGTGGAATACTTGCAGTGCAAGGAGGTTTTGAGGGGGTTACAATTGCATTTATCATGCCAGACATATCTTAATTGTGGAACTAGTTAACAAGTCACAACTTAGTTGCTGTCAAGGGACAGTTAGAAAAAAGGACCAAAAATTTGGGTTTTCAGTTCCCAAAT
The DNA here is from genome assembly GCF_026979565.1 of Vidua chalybeata. NCBI lineage: Eukaryota > Metazoa > Chordata > Aves > Passeriformes > Viduidae > Vidua > Vidua chalybeata. The sequence goes on along the minus strand of NC_071547.1, from coordinate 2,573,411 downwards.
AAACTCAAATATGTACCTTCCCCTTCTGCAGCACAATTCCAAAATCCACACAGTACAGAAGATGCTGCCATTTTGCACGTGGCATTGTCCCTTTTACCAGAGCCCTCTGTCCTTCATAGGTTTTATATCCATTTCAGATGTACAAAGCATTTTATATTTCATTTTGCACACAGCAGATCAATATCCCACAAGCAGGAAAATACAGAGACCACCCTTGCCTGGCCTGGTAATTTATGATTTAATAATTGGTCTTTTTTTCCTCCTCAGGAGGATGTCAGTCTCACAGGCAGTGCTGCAAAGGGACACCACTCACTGTTCTTACCCCATCCAGGGCAATTTATATTCCCTTTCTCCCCAAGCTTTATCAGCAGCTCATGCAGGGAACAAATGCCAAAATCCACACCCCAAGCACCAAGTAGGAATTTTCAAGAGAGAAAATACTGTTGTGGCTTGAATGCAGTTTTTGTTTTGTTTTTTTTTTTTTTTAATGTTAATTTTCAAGATGTTACAACAGTCCAGAGCCATGGTTGCAGCTGTGTTAGTAAGTGGTTGGCAAAGCCAAGGCAGTGATGCTGCAAGGAGCAGGGAGCAGGCAAAGAAGAGCAAGTAGAAGAATGGATTTCTGGAACAAGAACAGTTCTTATGGATCTTGGAAGTACTGTCAGCTTTTTTCCCCTCCAGGGAACACAAGTCCATGGGAAGTTTAAAAGGTTGAAGCAAAATAGCACTGTTTGCTCATCAATACAGGGAATATCAGATTTGCTCATCCCAACAATCAAAGTGAGCACACCAGGCTGAGAAGAGCACTTAGGAACTGAGTGTATTTAAATAATTATATTAAAAAAAAAAAAAATCACTAATTGTGAATCTACCACTTCCAGAACTATTTTACTGAGGATCAAGACCTAAAATGTTATGTCATCATCTCAGATGGCAGAAGTTTCTACAGCAAGTAACAATTAAGCAAGAGCCACACACAGCCTGGCAGTTTGGTTCGCTGTCTGCTGCAGTAGTAATCTGTCAACACACTCCTCAAAATCCCAGCCCTGCTCCTGGAATGGGTGCCAAATACATCCCCTGGTGGGTACAGAACACAGGAACAGCCTCCCCCACACGCTGTGCTCTAGAGTTTGCCAGGGCATCATCAGCTCCCAGTGCTGTGACAGCGCTCAGCTCCCCTCCCTCGCTCCCCCAACACCGAGCACCTGCATCCCAGGTATTTACAGAGGTGCAGCAGGATTTATTCCAGATCTGCATTTCCAGTTATCCCAAGCATGAGCAGGGGATTCATCCCTCCTGACCACTTCAGGCTGGGGCTGAGGCAATTGGGCAAACGTCCTTTGCTCTGTGACCACACTGAGCTACTGGCACAGGGAGCATTAACTGAGCCTCAGGAGCAGTAATTCCATAAGGGAACCCCCTTCTTCAGCCCCACTCTTTCTGACCCTTGAGTGGCTCACCAAGTGCTTCAGAGTTGTCACACCTGCAGCCATCCTGCTCTGGAACTGAGCCTTCCTTAAAATACACACGGAGGTTTAGACAGAGTTTAGTTCTTGCCTCATTAGCGAGTTCAGCCGAGATTTGGGCTGCAAGACAGAAGCCTGGTTAGAGCAGCCTGGAACATGCCAAGTCCTGTCGAATTCCAATTGTACAGACTTGTTAGTTTTTTTGGAATATGGTGATTGCCTAAACAAGACTCCACTTCTTGTTAGTACAATAACTTTTATTTGACATCTACAAGATCATTATCTTGTAGTTTTTTGGACAGGTTTATACAATCTCAATTTTTCAATAGTGCAACCTGTGCAAGCAAGAAATGACAAACATTGTCCTTCACTTTCTTATAAACATCTACTATTATAGGCAAAACAAAACTTACCCATATTATAGATAAGTGACTATTCACATTTGTACATTACAATTTCTTTTAAACAGCTCCAGATAAACTCTACAATGTCTTACAACATATTAAACATAACAGAAACAGCACATACAGCGGAACCCTCAAGTGTTTCCCATTCTCTAATTTACAGCTCAAGTAAGGTTTCATCTTAAAAGTGACAAATTAAATTATGTTAATGAAGTAAAAAATATAAGATTGTATGCAAGATGGAAGTGAATTTGCACTTAAGTTTCCATAACCACCTCAGATTAAGGAAATGCTTCAATTTAAGGAAAACAGGCATCCAGCCATCTTTGCAGTACACATTAGGAATACCATTAATACATTAAAAATGAACTAATTTTAATTTAAGATGTTTATCACAAAAAAGAACATGTTGTAGACTCAAATATATAACTCCCAGGAGAGAACCAGAAAAAATGCAACACCTGGGTATAAACACTATAAAAATGCAATAACCAATGCTGTACAACTAAGATTGTGTTTCTCTCTGAATTCCTGTCTCGTGTGTTTATGCTGTCCATGCCCGTTTCCAAAGACATGCACTGTCAAACAGAAACTGGGAAGGAACCTGAATGCATGATGTGCAACCTCTAGGTTTCATGCTTTTATAAACTCAAATTGAAGAGAAAAACCCAATATATATTTTCTATATATATACTCAATACATGCATTCGAGATCTCCCACAGCAATGGCATCGATGCACTGCGTTAAACCCTGAGCACTGTATGACAAGATAAAAATAAAGCCTGCTTGGGGATTTTCAAGCATTTTCAAACAAATTGTGGTTTGTAGCTTAAAAGGCCAAAAGTAAAAGCAAACAGGAAGCACTACAGAGAGCATAAGGAAAGACAGATGCACCACCATAAACAGCTGCTGGCTTTCAGTTCTACCAACCTTTTTAGATCTCTTTATTCCCAAAGTATTTGAGACACAACTGAACTGAAAAAGTTATATTTCTTTGGAATCTGTCCCTGATTTTTATGCAAGTGATATGCTTTTACAGCCTTTTCCTCAAACACCAAAGTCAACACCTGTAGCTTGTCCTCTTATGCGTTGTTGAGGTTGGTGATGCTCTGGGGGTGGTGCTGCTGCCAGATCTGCTGCTGCTGCACTGCGAGCTGCTGCGACTGGTCGGACGTCGACAGGAGGTTCACGAGGGGCGACACACAATTTGCAGGAATGATCAAACCTGAGAACAGCAGCACATCAATGGTTTCATAAAAACACCATCAGTTGTGTTCATTAAGACCTCAGGCTGGTGATTCCACCCTTTAATTTATGCAACATTCAATAATGACTGTTCTGATGTCAGGTCTAATCAGCACAGCCACAAGTCCTGCTCCTCAGTCCTTCACATCCTTTAGGTTGTGAAGCAAAGGAAAGAAGTTCTCATTTTGCCTGACAACAAAATTTATTCTCATGTTACCTGCTGTCATGAGAAGTCAGCTATTTTTGCTTTTCTAGTCTCCTAGACATTACATCACCATGAAAGTTTAAACACTGAAAAACCTACTTTCAACATCCTAGAAAACTGGTACTAGAGGAGCTGCCATGATATTGGCACATCCATAGGAAGTCCACATTTAAGAAAACATTTGGAGAGTTTGGTTTCTGAGGTCCCTGTTTTGAAGACTTCACTATGAGGTTTAGTGAAGAAACAATCATCTTCAAGTCATTCCACACACTTTCAATTTTCTAAACCCATGAAAATTATTTCAAAGGCCTATTATTCATTGACAAAAGTGGGGGGAAAAGTGGAGCCTTCATGATGTCAGAGAACCTCAGCTGGAGCATGCCATGCATGATATTTTTGCTGCAGTAAATCCAAAGAACTGAGATTAAGTGCTCCAAAGCCTGGTTGAAAAATAAACCTACCTTCATTAACCTCCTCAATATATTGTATTGCTGCACTTATGCCCCTCCACAGCAGACAAGCCTGTTCTCTTTTGAACACCTCTATCCAAACTCAGCCACGTGGCTGCCAACACAGAGCCACTCAGCAGTTAGAGCCCTCCCTGCTCCAAGGTGCAGCAGAGGAGCAGCCCATGCACCCACCTACGATCCTCTGCCCGTCCTCTGTCCTCAGGCGAACGATTTGCATTTTGACGTTTGTGCCACTGACGGAGGCCAGGACTCCTTCCACCTTTGTCCACACGCTCAGCACGGAGCCACACAGCACGTAGTAGGTTCTGCAGCGCAGCCCCACCTCACAGACCAGCCCCAGGCCTGCCTTCTTGCAATTGCCTCTCCTGCAGGCAGAGAGGAAAGCTTTCAAAGCCATTCTGCAAACTGAAGTATCTAATTTCATTAAAAATGAGACTCGTTATTTAATGTGCACTCAGAGTCGAGCAAGGGCTGCACACACAATACCTGTGCACAGAGTGTCCTTCCCTTAATGATAAAGCTTTGGAAATGTTGGCCTAGTTAAGCCCCCATCTACAAAATACACAGACAGAGCTTTGAGTCAAAGATACCATCACTGAGGTCACCTGAGAGCTGGAGTATGTTACAGGACACTGGTATCTGATCAGGGTACTTCAGAAGCTCCAGTATTAATCTGAAACTTCTACCAGTTATGCAGTTCCTCAGGAATTCAGCCATCAGCTGAGTTCAGACACACAGGAGGCAGCAGAGGAACAGCTGTTTGTGACATCCATCTCATCTCTAAACATTTCCCCCCCAATAACATTTGAACTATCAGACTACAAAAACAGAACAGATGGAAGACACTTCAAGCACAAGCTACTCCTGAGTCACTCTGAGTGTAATTTATACATCAACATTCATCTCATGTATTGGGACTTTAGAGCAAGTGCAAAGCTCAGTGTTGTCACTCACAAGTTGGGTCATTTGACTGGTCATGGGGGAATTTCCCTTACACAGGAAACACAAGACTTTACAGGAGGGACAGAAGAACAGAAGCAGTGATAGAGCAGTCCAAAGTGAAACAGCAGAAGTTAAAGCACAAACACTGACCAGTAGGCGTGGGTGCAGGTGTCTGCAGAGGAGTTGTACTGCTCCAGCCAGTGTGGCAGAGCATCCTCAGAAGGTACCTGGAAGAGTCATCCAAAGTGGGAATGAAGTAAAACACATCAAAACTTACACAGAATAAAACTAATTTGGTCATTATCATGAGAAAGGAGGGAACACCAACATCAGGATCCTGTAGAGAGGTACAGCATCCTACATTATAATAGTTTCAAATTATCCATCCCAAAGGACGAGCAAAATGCTTAAACACAGCAGAACCTCAGAGCTTTTTCAATAATCCACCTGATGAGAGTTTCCTTAAGTTCTTGCAAATTCAACACTTGCTAGACCAGAAGGAACCTCATTTTTTATTACCACACCACAGATAATTTATATTCAGAAAGAAATTCAGAAATGGATATAGGAATGCCAAAGTCATGTAGACCTGTTTAAAAAGACCCAAATAAGTCTGCTCTGGAGAAAGAAACCTACTTTTTGACTTGTCAAAATTATACATAAATATAAAAAAAATAAAGCCCTTATAATTATTTTCAAACTTTTCTAAGTTAAAAAACATAACTTTAATGGTTACCTTCTTATATTTCTTTTTCAGGTCTGCACATGTTTCTAGCTTGAGTTGTTTCCCAGTATTTGGTCTGTATATCAAAAAAAGCCTCTTTTTAGGATTCACTTCTTTTACTAGAATTGCTGTTTTCTTGTTATTTCTTATCTGGAAAACAAAAGACAAACCAAAAACTTGATGAATTAATACATGATGGAAGTATCTGCTTAAGTGTTTCCATACTGTGTTCTTTACAGAGTAATAGTACAACCAAGGACAGTAATACACCTCAAGAACACAGTAATCCACATTAACCTCACAGTGAAACCACAATTTCCTGATGGAGGTTTAAATAAGAGCTATTAATTTGGGCTCCTATTCCTATCAGAATATATCCTGAGGAGATAAAAGGAAGAATTTCATACTCAGTGTTAAAAAACCCTTTATTTTTAATGTAAGACTCAATGTATTTTGCAAAACTGAACAAGTTTTTCAGTTTAGCCCCCAAAACTTCTGAACGTAATCCAAGAGACAGAAGAATCTTACCTGTAGTGATAAATAAAATCCATCATCTGGACCTGTCTGTTCTGCCCACATCTTTGTTGCTTCATCCCAAGACATTCCTCTCTCCACACTGATCTACAAGAGAGCAGTGCAGGGGTATTTGAGTGGGAACAGATTTTGGAACAGTTACACACAAGGGGACTGAACACATTGTAAAAACTTACTGACAAATGTCATTAGTTCCTACAGAGATGACAGAGGATTAACTTACTGTGTACAGCTCAACATGTCCAGAGGTAGAATATCCAGGAGTTAGAAACTTCTTAACATCTGCCTTCCTCACTTTCTCATCCCCAGAGCCCAAATCTGAAAAAGAAAGCAGTTTTATTCTGTTGCTCTGTTCTCACTGAAGTTCAAGAGCACTATGAAATGATCTACTCACCTAAGATGCCCATGTCATATCTTCCATTCTTTTTAGCATTTTGAATAACTGCATTTAATGTGTCAGAGAAGTACTGGAACAAAGCATTCTGCTGATGGACTTCCATACCAAGAATTCGATTCAGAAATTTCCCTATGTTGTTGTAATCTTAAAAAAGAGTAAGAAATACAAGTATTAGGGCAAGTCTGATAACCACAAGCCCTCAATCAGTATTCAAAGACTATTACAAACACTATTTAAATACATTCTTTCAGAAATGCAGAAGTTCTTCAAAAAAGGTCACTTTTTAGATAGTTACAAGTTCAGTTCTGCTGCTGGGAATCCACTGTCATGATATAAGATGTTCCCAGGGACATTCTACAGACACTCTGAACACCCAAGTACCTTTGTCAAGCGTCAGGATTCCAGATCTGTCTTCTACATTTATCAAGCCTACACCAATCAATCCCTGACGAACATCTAGGAAAGAGAAAGAAGTTAAATCATAGCTGCTTTGCCATCTAAAAATAACCCAGTGAAGTAACAGCTTGTTTAGCCATAGGATCCGATTCCAAAGCCTCTGACACCCCTCACTTCTCATTACTTGCAGTTTCTGCCTAATACATCAATAAGCAAGACACAGCTTTGCCTTCTGTCCCTGCAGGAAGCCCAGGCAGGGGAAAGCACCAATGGCCCCATGCACGAGAACAGTTCCAACAGGTAATGGGAAAATGAGGATAAAAATCTTTATAACACACTGGCCAAGCAGATACAGAACATTCCTCACACAGAGTTCACAGATCTGGTTTCATGTGTGAACTTCAACATTCAAGCAATGTGCACAGACTCTCACTGGGCATTTACTCTGTCTCAGCTGATCATTTTAAGTTGTAACAGTGTTTTACAGCCCTAACAGTATTCTGATTTTCTTTGTACTGGAGAAGGATCAAAAGGTAGCTATCACAGCTAGTGAATTATCTTACCTTTGAAGAAGTCTCCAGGAAAATCAGGAGGAGGTGAGACCATTGGGGAGTCCAAGTTCACAATGGACTTCATAACAATCTCCAGAGCATTTCTGCCATACTGTGTAAGAAAAAAAGTTGCTCTGTCAATGCCATCCAGTGTTTGTGCCTCAGCCCCAGGCACATATGGCTTAACATGGATTTATAATTCACAATGAAAAGCTTTTCTGTGCGACAGTGAAGGGAATTGTTTATCACCTTTATGTAGTGTAGTTTATAACTGAAAACAGCCCAATCTTAATTTTTAATTAGAACTGCCAAATTGATCTTTCATTGTGGCTTAAAGAACACACACCATTTACTTAAAACTTTGATTGTTTGCAAGAGCAGAAAAGTGATTTACACACGTGTGTTCCACATGGCTTCACAAACAGAATTATGGGTTACAGAAAGAGGCCTTCCATCAGCAAGTGATACACTTAAAGGTAAGGGATGGAGAGGAACCTTCCTCAACAGGTCATCTGTGGAATAAGTGCCACAGCATGAGTTCTCCAACAGAAATAGAATTGTCACCTTGTTGTCAAAATTGAATCTGCTGAGGTCTCGAGTTTCTGTGGCCCGTCTGTCCCCGTGGGTGAGGGCTCCCTGTTAAGACACATCATTGTCATTAAATACAACTTTTGAGAAGAAGAAATCTAAGTTGCATTTTCTCAAAGGAAGGATCAGACCTCTTGAAACATCTTACCAAACTCTCCAGTCTTTTTGCAACTATAGATGCAAATCTTTGCTCTCCTGCCAGTTCAGAAATGAGGAACACATACTCTGGAGCAGTCACTTGGTTGGATCTATGAGTTCTTCCTGGATAATTAAGTAGAAGCACATATATTAGATAGAAATATTCAGTGAAATAGAATTTAATAAAATACAAACTGTGAAGAGCAAGGAAAAAGGGCAGAACTTCAACCTGCTTAAAATTAGTTTCTGCTGTAATAGAGCAAACAGAAGGTAACACAGAGATACTCTAAAAATTGTGGCAACTTCTATAAAGACACTTCATATGTGACTGAAACTCCAAAGCTGCAGTCTAGGCTTGTTTGTGAGGTTTCTTTCAAAGCTTTCCAGAGCATTAGCTATGACCACAGATAAAGCTGATTCTGTTCATGGGTACCAGAGACTGGAGGGGTCCTTAGGAGGTTGCCTACTCCATCTGGTTTTCCACGTTAGCAGTAAGTTCAGTTCTTATTGCTGAGTCTGCTGGCTAAGGACACAGTGAGTGATTTACCAAACTGCTGGATTGCTCTGTCCGCGCTCCACGGCAGCTCCAGGGTCATGTGAACCCTCCGCCTCTGGTTCTTGGCCCTGCGGTCTGCTTGCAGCGAGATACCAGAGCTGGCAGCCTCTGAGATGATGGCAATGTTCTATGATTGACAAAAGAACTCTCAGTTAGCAATAAATCCAAGATCAAGCTTCAGTTTCCAAAAACAACTATTACCAAACATGGGTCTAGAATGGTTTCACTGTTACTCACCAGGCAGAGGGAGGGCAACAAAGGTGTGGCTTTCTGTATCAGAGTTAGAAATGCTAATGAACTTTTCTGAGTGAAAGGAGGGGGTTTTGCTTTACTTTTCAACAACAATTCCCTGAGCAAACAAAGACTCGCCATCCCAGAGGGCAGGTCTTCCTGACACTGGCCTGTACTTCAGAAGGAAAGGGGAGGGACACAGGCTTGCTCCAATAGCAAACCAATAGCAAACCACACAAAAGACAAACTGCTGCTGCTAATGCTGTACAAGGAAGAGGATCCAGCCATTCCAGTGCCTGATTGCATTTGCCGTGAAAGAATGCAAATGTTTGTACTGTGCACAAATCACTTACAGGAACCTGAGTTTTTACCTTCAAGTGTCACAAGGGACCACACAAGTTCCATGCACAGTGACATTTACTCCATTTGCCCTCTTGTGGCAGCACGGCCCAAGTGAACCACTGGGAAGGGCTTTCTCACCCCACTTTTATCAGATGCAATTCTACCATTATTCAGCTCAGGATTTTCTTTCAGAGTGCAACATAAAGGCCAGAAGCCACCACTCCTCCTAGTGTGACTTCTCAATCCTTGTTAAGGTTAACAGGTCCCACCTTTTCCCTTCACCCCTCACCGTAAGCTTTCATATAGTGGTCTTCCCCATTCCCCAGTTTAATTATTTCCTCTTGGAAGAGGAGGTGCACAGTGACCCAGATCAATGAATCAAAAGATATGAATCACAAATCTGCCTTTTAAACACATACTGTTTTACAAAACCAGCTTAAAGGTGCCAGCTTTCAGTTTGGCACGTGGGCGCACACCAAACACAGGCCTCTGAGGTCACCCAAACTACAGCCTGACCTTTAAACACACTGATTTGAAAAACAAAACAGCACTGAAGTGAAAGTGCTTCTTAACTAGTACTTCCACCACCTGCCAGTCACTGGTGAAAAGCTTAGAGTTACTATGGCATCTGGCACATTTGTCTACAGTCTCTCTCTTCAAAGATTACCTTATCTCCATCCATGAACCTCTGCTTTTCTGTGATATTCAGGATTTCAACGGGCACATCGAGTTCAGACCTTGACTCGTACGAGATGCTGCCATCGTCATTGCTCACCACTCTGCCTTTGCGGCCTGTCATCTTTGGAAGGGAACACAAGCTCAGGGTGGCAATACCAAAACCACCCCAGCACCAAAAGCTCCAAGCAATATTATTTATTTATCCATGTACCCACATTAAAATGCTCAGTAATTTACTCTCAGTGCAAAACTACTACTAGCTGCTTTGTGGAATATGACAGAGCAAATCTATGTAGAAATGACGTTGTATTATGCTACTGTTCATAAGGGATTTACCAGCAGCACTAAGAAAATAAGCTAAACAGTCAGCTTAGGCTACCACTGATTTTAACAGGGTCTTTTAAATCACACTGATGCTGCTACTTGATAGAGACAGTTATTGAGAGATTAATTTATCAGTCTTTTCATCAATACATAAAGGTTCTTAATCTCCACTGCCTTGGAGGATGAACTAAAACTCCTGTCTGTTTAATACACATCAGCAGCAAATTGACTGCAGCCAGAGAAACAGACCACAGTAAAACAAAAGAGAAACTGGTGTGATTTACCCAACCAGAAACTATCAAACCTCAGAAATAATGTGTTCACCCACTCAGATCTCCTTCTGTATTCTAACACAATCTTCAAATTTCTCTTTCATTCAGAGGCAGAGTAACCTCTGCTCTCATTCCTGAGATCACTGTCTAAAGCTGATAAACGACCTCTTCAAAAACATACTTTTTTCTATATGTGAACACCAGCCTACCTCTGCAACGTTTTCAGGACCACCCAGTTCATCTATAAGCTCATCCAGTGTATTAGGTGGAAGATCTTCAGCCAGCTTTTCCAGTTTATCCAGCAGTTCTTTTTTCATTTGTTGGGCCCTTTCAACAGCATCCTGACTCGTTACAAAGCTGCTGTTTGTGTTACTGTTTGCTGAAAGTTAAGAAAGACTCTTTGAGATTTAGAATTTTATTGCCTAACTGCTAGGAAATGAATCAACATCAAAGAAAGTTGCTCTTACCAGACGTGTTGGTACTAGAAGTGGTGGTTCCAACAGTGGAAGTGAAGCAGCTGGGTCGTTTGGATCCCAGACCAGAGGCTAGTAAGGCACTTTGAATAGAATCTGGGTCTATGCTTTTCTTCTTTTTCTTTTCTTTATTTTTTTTATGCTCTTTTCTAATCAACCAGGGATCTGAAGTTAAATAAAAGTTTTCAAACATTTACTAAGCAGCCATCCATCCCTTTGAAACAAGTACATTCTCATTGCATAAAGTCACTTACAAAAGTCTGAATTCCAGTGTACAAAAATTTAATTGAAGTTTCACATTCTACTAATTGTAGTCTCACTGTAACTAAACTACCTGCTTAGTAAACACTTCTCTGCTGGAATGTTTGGGAAGATTTTCTGCTTACTCTGCAAATACAGCTACTTTCTTGATGAAACACTTAGACTGTCTTACCATCTTCATCATCTTCACTGGATTCATCTCTGAACGGGTTGAAGTCATCATCGTCTCCAGAACTCAAAAATTTGGAGCTCTCATTGTCACTTTCTTCATTGTCTGAAGCATCAGACTCACTTTCACTCTCATCAGAGCTGCTCCCTGCAAGGCCACCTGTTTTACGGGCTTTTTTGGCTTCTCTGCTTATTTCTTCACCTAATTCCATCATCCCAGAAGAAAGAGAAATTAGTTTAACCTTGTAGTCTACACACATTGAGATCTGTTTTACCACACAAACTAGAAAAACATGCAATTTTTGAAAACAGAACTATTTTAAAGAATCTAAGTATTAAGCAAGACCTCTTTCCCAAGCTTTTTAAGATCACCTACTTTTAAGATAATCAGTTTGGGAAGGGGGTGGTATTAGGCTTCTCTTCATTGAGCCTCAAGATAAAAAAAGTTACTTGAGCGACTACATCAGGAAGTGATCTGACACTGAAAGCATTTTGGGATATGGCTCCATAGCAGATCAACCCAATTTTGAGCAAAAGTAACTAAAATTTACAGCTTATATTGCTTATCAGCAATATAACATCTATTAATGCTCTAACAACAGCCTTAAGAGATCTGTAATACATTCTCTTTCATGGATGATGGTACAGATATTCCCATTTTTCTCCACACAAAGTTCACTTTCAGGCAGCTCTGAAGTTGCCATTTGTGTAGGAACTTGAGCATTACCTTTTCGTTTCTTTACTTTGTTCTCCTTGCAAGGGCTGTCTCGGGGTGAGTTGTTATTACTTTGAGCAGTCAGGTCAATTCCCAACAAGCTGAACAGCTTCTTCCTGTCAGGAGCTGGAAAGTGCTTCTCAATAAGAGACTGGAATACTCCTCTGTTTAAGAAGAAAGGGTTGCTCAGTGGAATTTGCATTTATTTAAAGTACAAACCTGTAACATTGAACAGCTTGCTTGACTTCCCTGAAGAATGACTCCTTGTGAGTGCAGTTGGGCACTCTCTGTATTATTTGTCACCTTCTTAAAAGTAGGACACATCTCTTTTACAGCACTGTTACAACTTGTTCAATTTGTTTTCAGTAACAAGTGGCATTGCTACTGCAATTTTTTTATGCTCAATTTAAGTAAAAAAATTAAGTTAATTGATTTAGATCTTCAGCAAGACAGCCTTGGGATTGGCTCTGGTCCCTCTGATCAAAGAGGGAAGTCATGGTCTGTAACTTGCTCTGGTATAAATGCAGCACACACTTGGCAGGTCTCCCCGTCCTCCCAAGTTTGAAGTACTGAGAGAACAGTACGAGCTGTTCACACCTGAAAACATCAGTTTGGAATGCCATGAGAACCAGGAGATAGCCACTGCCTCACCTCAGCAGGGATGCCAGATTTTAGGTACAGGCAGCTTCAGTAAAGAACATCACTACTAAAGGATTCCCAACCTTCTGTGCACTGATGCACATTTGACACACAGAAGGACAAATGACTACATACATACACTAAGCTGGATGAAGGTTAGTTTTGTAAAGAACAGTTTCAAAATTCAGTCTTACTTTGCTGTAGAAACAAAGTCATTCAGTTCCCCACCACCTTCCTCCAAAGCTTCCAATGTTCTTGCTTCTCCTGTCGACTGCAGGCCAATGACAACACACTGAAGGACAAATGAATACCAGACACTGTCACTATGACTGAGCTGTAGGTTTATTTTACCTCAATTTCTGCTCATTAGATAGCATGAAGTACAAAAGCACGCTCCTACTGTGCCTGAAAATATTTGTAGTATATATGAAAAAAATTAGTCTAATAGCTTTACATTTAAATAAATGTTTAAAAATCAGTCTTGAACAACTTACTTTGCCATTCTTGATTTCTTCCCGAGCCAGCTGCACCACCCTCTTCACCTTTGAGGCTATGCAAAGGTACTTGAAAAACCTCTGGTGAGCTGACCAGAACTGACCCCACATGGACTTCTTCATGCGCTGCTCTGCATCGATGAGATCGGCCGCTTGCTGAAACCTCTCTCGAGCACTGACCCACTAAACAAGAAAAGGAGCATTCAAATTTCAACCAACTTCAACCTCTCGGAACTTAACAGAGAAAGCAAATTTCAAAAGGGATTCTTACCAGTTTCACAGATTTATTGTACATTTTGACATATTCCTGTGAGAGCAGAACTTCATCGATTTTGAAAGTTACACCTGAAAAACTCAACTGTCTGGCTATGTACATTCCTCTCAGCTTCATATCCATAGCAACTATTTCCATGGCACCAACGCCTCTAAAATAAAGGAACAATTTAAATCCATATTAGAATTTTCAAGAGCAAGGATCTGTTAAAAAAATGCCTCAAAATACAACCCCGAGTACTTTAGAAAAAAAACCAGCTTATAAATACGAAAGAATATGTTTTCAAAATAATTTGAAATTTAGCCTTTACATAAAATTGTATCCCTGCCTTGTAAACATTAAGTGTATCCCAAGAGGTAAAACTCAAGTTACTTTTTTCCCAAATGACCTAGGATGGATTAGGAGACAGTAACTTATAAATTTGAACTGGATAACAAAGTTGGTCCAAATATGAGCAAATTCTTGCATTCTAATTTTATAAACTGCTGATGATTTGAAATAATACAAACCATTTAAAGTTATTTATATTTATGCTGATATGAAAATTATTTAATTAGTAAGTAACTTCAATTCTCTTCAACAGCAACACACCTTGAGAGCACAGAAGTCACCTGCAAAACAACTGCCTGCTACTCACAGGCTTGGGGCTGTAACTTCATTATTGCTTATTTGATATGCACCCAGTAATGAAGAGAGGCTACACTTGCAGAGTCCAGAAAAACCACACATCACGTGTGGTTTTTTTACACACATCATGTGTGTAAACAAGATGCATTCTAAACCCTATTGTGGCATTGTGAAGTGTACAAAATTCTTTTTGAGTAGGCAAAGCAAGATGCTCACCCACCACAGAATGTGGCAGCGGCCTTTTCTACTGACCTCTCACATTTAGTATTATTAGTATGTTCTGAAACACCAAGTACCTTGCTACAGCACAAAGAATTTCCCTGAACTGGGTTCTTATGCCAATAAGCAAAAGATTTCCTCCTGTTAAATTGCCTAAGATGAATGCATAAACATTAGAGGCCTTCTACAAATAATGAGCCATTAACTACACTGAGCATACTCACTACAATACAGGGTGTTTTCATGGGGAGCAGCAAAGTATTTTGCTTTCCTAACACCCACATTTTTGAGAGGCCTCTTTTCCCAAAAAGCTTTTAAAGCTCTCAAAATTTTCTGTGAACAAAGGAAACATCTTATTTTTCACCACTTATGATAAATTACACTTTTGCTAGATTTAGAAGCCAGAGTTCTTAGTGTGACAGGACAGGCTTGCAAAGGACTAGAGAGCAAAGAAAAGGAACTGGGGAGTACAGTCAGCCACAACCCTGTGCATTCTGCTGTAGGTCTTTGAAATTTTACCTTCTTTCAACAGCCTGAATAAAATCACTGAATTCCCTAAATGGAGTTCCTTCACCCCATATTCCAAGACGGTTCATATATGCCATGTTTCTTGGCTCAGATGCACCTAAAAAGAGAAACATAAATCTGTACCAGTGCCAGCAAAACCATCCAGAAACATTTGATACAAACCCAGCAGTACATACCTGTGGCACTGGCATAAACAACCCTGGCTTTTGGAAGTTTATTTTGAAGTTCCAATACAGCCAGACCTGTTTTTGTTGGTTTTGATGAACCAACAGGACACAGATTCTTTGCTTTATGACATTCATCAAATACGATCTGAACCGTAATTAAGGAAAAGCTTTGTCCCATTAATGTACAGAATGAGGAGCTAGAACAGAAGGCAAGAAAATCTACTACTTACAATAGGGGACAGGTGGAAATTGTAAACTCAAGACATTAGTAATTTTAACTAAAAACCTTGGAAAAATATTTAGACAGCAAATTGCCACACTTGAGTTCTTGAAAATGCTGGTGATACTCCAAATATATATTTAAATATGTCTATTAAAAATATCAGTGTAAACTTAGCATTCTTAAGGATAATAGTTTAATTTTATAGGTTTTATATAGAAAAAAACAGAAACTTCACTCTTGTACCAGAGTTGTGTGGCAACATGTTGATGGCAATGTTTGGCACAAAGTCTGTAAAACTGCAAGTGTAATGTCAGAGCATGCACACAACTGACTGCCATTACAAATAAAGAATGCCTAAAAATCTTTAAAGATACAAGTTTAAATTGGAATTTCATTATAATCAAATGAATTCCAGAAAAAGGATACAACTCCATCAAAGTCTTCACCACACCAGTGAAGAAGCTGCTTTAATCTGGTTTTGTATTTACCACCAGACTGACTTTCCCCAATAAGAGAAGAATAGGTAGCAAAGATGACACCTTTCTTCACACTTCCATTATGTTTGGATGAAATTTTCCCATACTTGAACTGCAATAAATAGAAATTACAGAAATTAATCAAGACAGACTCCTCCTCAATCCCACCTACCAGATGATGAAGGGATGCTGTGAACACTTGGAGCCACCCATAACCCCACAGGATGATCAGGGCACAGCTGATGGCAATGTGCTAAGGGGTTATACAGGGCCTTACTTAAACATAGACCTAAGTAAGACTAAATCTGAGGTTTCAAAAGCTTAGCAGCCACATTCTTTGGCTACATGGTTCCCTTAGTTTAAATACAATTGAGATTTTAGTTTCAATGTATCTCTTTAAGAGCCAATACCTCAAGTGTATTTACAGCTGCTATCATAAATGAAGATTTCTAAAGCCTTGTTTTGGAAATTAAGAATTCACAAAGCAAAAATACCAACTTAAACCAAACTTTTAAGTTCAGTGAATTCAACCAGTAATCACACTTTACAGTTTAAGCAGCTAATCCAGAGCAGAGGCAGTGTCTCCAAAAATAACTGCACACACCACTGCTGCTTTAATAAATCACTGAGCAAGTCCATTATTCAAGTATTACACATAAAATGCATTACATATAAAATGTGCACTGAGAAAAGAAAAAATTCAAATGCTACAAAGCCTTAAAGATTTAAAGAATATTTCAACTTCTAGAAAATACTTTACTAGTAGTGTCAGTAGTGGCTTGAAGTGTAATTTTTTTTTAAAAAGCACACATGCCGAGACTTAATCCTACAAGGGGCCTATTTACATGATTAACTTAAAGCTCTGTGTGGTTCTTTGTAAGATTTAGGCCTGTCAAGCAAGACCTAGACAGCAAATTTATTGAAATTAGTACATTCTTGCTCTTAAAACAGTCAACATGCATGACTTGTCACACAAGCGTACCTAAAGGTTTGCCTCAACTGTACATAGTAAAAAGTTTCCACACCTTGTTTAATGAATGCACCAATATGTTTTTTGCTCCAATATCTCTCAAATCTCTTTCAGCATCGTATTTCAGATCATTTGACACGCTAAACCTGAAGATACAAAACAAAGCACAGCAGTTACAGCAGGTCAAAAGGCAGTTAGTTACTAGAACATTTGTCAGAAGACAGAGGACCCTGAATTTGTCATAGAGTCACTGGAGTGTCTGCTCTAACAAATCCTGACACACTTACCAGACTGCTCTTTTTCTGCCTAACAAGTAATTTTCATAGATTATTCCAGCTATGGTCCTTCCTTTTCCTACACCAGCACCATCACCTATCAAGAATCCAGCTCTGTCTCCATTGGGCAGGAATGTTTCATGTTGCTGTAGGAGAAAGAACAAAAAACTTGTACTCATTCTCCAGAACACATCACAGGGGATTGTCAGAAAAGAGCAAACATAAGAAACATCCTATTGGAGGAGACCAGTGGTCCAAGCAAACTCCTGGAAGCAGGAAGAGGGAATTTTATTTAGGGAGAGCACAGCACCCTAACTGCATTGCGTGATCCATTCTCCCCTTTCTTCCCTCAGCACCCAGAACTGCTCTAAACATCTATCCAATACTTTGTGCCTTTTCCTAATCCACTGATAGGCACCTGTACAGCCTTTTGCAGCAGCAAGACCCAGACATCCACAGCCTGTGGAATGCAGTATTCTGAATCTACCTATTTAAAATTCATCTCCTGTCAGTGTCACCAAGCTCTGCTTTGCTTTTGCGTGATATCACTCACTTCTTAATTATCTTAACCCTGATTTCTTTCCCATTGCTTTCTCTCCCCTCCAGCCCCAGGTGTCCCAGCTGTGTCAGTCTCTTTTCATGAGGTAACTTTTCCCTCCTGTGACCATTTTAGTTGTCCTGTAGCTCCACTGCCTCCTTCCGCAGCACACAGAGGCCTGCACACACATCTGGGGTGGGAACACTGAAGTTTAACCCAGCAGCAAAAATAACACCCAGTGCTGTTCTGTATTCCCCTCCCAAGGATGTCAAAGAGGGCTGGCTTTCTCAGCCTGCTGCTACTGCAGCCATTAAATTACTTCAGAGAAATAAAAATGACTAACATCTTCTAAGACAGTTAAAAGATCACCATCATGGAAGTGGTTTAGAGGAAATTTTCCTAGGTGTATTACCTCACATTTATCTGAGCTGAAGCTCACCTGCCATCTTCTAATGCAACTCAAACCTTTAAGCTCTTATTATTTTATCTCCTTGTAAAACTGACATAGCTGCACTTGTCAGATTTTAGTTTTTCTTCTTAAATTCTCTGTTAGCTTTTAAGCTGTGCTGATGTCTGGCATACCTGGGCTGCATAAGTGATTGCTTCGAGCTGCAAAGCTGACAACCAGCCACTGTCAATTGTTTCCTCTGATATTGATGTCTGGTACCACACATCAGGAGGAGTCACGCTGGATAACGAGCTGGTTTCCACTACTGGGTCAGGATGACGTAGACCAATTTTTACTGGTGGAGAAAGAAGGGGAAATAAGGCAGAAGATGAAGACAAAATACAGAGTTCTGCTGCTCCAGAACAAGTTATTATATTTGCCCAAACAACTTACAATTGTGATTGCAAAGGCTGAACTCAACAATGAGTATGTTTCATTGCAACAATCTGTCAAGTGTTAAACTGCATTGCATATGAAGGAAGACATTAATCTGAATTTATAACTGCAATCTTAACTTTCTCTTCTCACCACCTTCCTACAATTTTTATGAGATTAGATAAAATTCACTTTACAGAAAATTAAAGTATTTGTGTACTTGACTTGTTTGAGAAAAACCAGTCTGAAACTTGTCTTCCCAAAAAGGTCAAAAGCAGCCTCAGGATGCCAGAATCACAAAAGCAATATTCTTCTCACTATTTATATAGTGTCATTTTTAAGCAGAATGAGAGGAGAAAAGATTTAGAACAGACATGATTTAATTGCTGACAGATCTCATCAGTAACAATAAAAATTAACCATTTAGCTACAAACTCCCTGCAAAATTTTGCCTTGCTTTTACAGCAGATCACTGTATTTAGCAAACAAGGTAACAGCTTGTTGTCAATGGGTACAACAAAGAACAGAGAAAAGAGAGGAGATGGCAATTAACAGCAGTAAAAGATTCACTCAAAAACAACCAAGAGTCAGCTCTAAGTAGTCAGCCAGGAACAATGCAGGAAGAATGTACTTAGGGTGATTTCACACCAAAAGACTCAAACTAGATTCCTAAGTGTAGCAGTGAGCACTGAATTCCTTTACAAAATTTCCTCTGCGGAGGCCACAAGGCATCTTTAACAGAGGTAAAAAAGTGCCCGATTTTGGTTCATCAGTAATATCTGTGAAACAAATACTGCTCAATGATACTGAAGAATTCCTCTTTTAAAAATCCACTTATCTTCCAAATCTAAGTGTTAGAGAAGATAGATTTCCTAGGAAAACCCACAACGTATTCAGGTCCCGTTAACTCCAGACAGTATCTATATTCTGTGTTAGTAACTACACAAGAGTAAATAAATTAACTCAAAACATTCAGCCTTTGGATGTAACAGAAGATCAGGTCATACATTTTATTGGCATGTATTCAGCATAGGTCTCTGCATGGCCCATTTCTTCTTCATCTTCTTCCTCGGGTTCCTCCTCTTCTTTTACTGCTGGCACTTTCTAGAAATGAGAAATACTTGTGTTAGTCAAACAGTACATTGTTAATATTCCATCTCCTGGAAATTAACATGAGAAAGGAAATGAGGACAAACTTGCACTTCAGTGTTTTAACACATGTAGGAAACAAACCAGTGAATTGCTGGGAAACTACACACAAATGTAGATTGCTTACACTCTGAACAACCCTCTAAAGACACTAAGTCAGGGAACTTCCTCTTCTTTGCAAGGAGATAAAGCACTCCAAACTCACATAAGCAGAATCAAAAAGAAATGCTTCTTACTGCATATTGAAACCAGACTATGACTTAAAGAAAATTGCCTTGAAAACACGACAGCCCTAATGTTCAAGTACCCCCCTGGAGTTTCCTGCAGTTCCGTATTCACGACACCATTTCACAACTTTATCATTGTCAGTTCTGTCCAGTATTCTCTGAAACCTGACAGTTACCCATTTACTGGGACCCTGACCAATGTAAATATGTAAGTATTTGTAAAGCACTCAACAGATGAAAAATCAAACATCTTCCACAGCTACTAATGTTTAATACAAAAGAAGTGATCTGAAAACCCCCTTCTGTATGGCAGTCACTGAGGAGCACAGTTATTCCCAAACATCTGCCTGAGTCTAGCTATCAGTGAAGATGCCAAAACTCAAATGTTTACAGCATCAGAGTGTAATTTTATTACCTTTAGAAAATTGAATGATATTCAATTTACATCTTCAATTTAACTGCCCAGAAGCACAGCCATGCTAGGGGGAAGTCTTTCAGTTTCCTCACTGCTAGTGATTTTAAAAGAAAATGTTTTAACCCAGAGGAAATGCTATGCTTATCACCTTTAATCAGAGCCACACCCTTCTTGGCCCACACCAGCTTCTGCTAAGGACAGTAATTTCTTGAAATTGTCATTTACTATCTAAGCTCAGCACAGCTGTTAACTTCACTCATCTAACCAAGTTTCATCTTGTGGAGCAACTGACCTTTTGAACAAACAGATGCACTTGACAGTTCCACCACACACAAGACAAGTATGAGTAACTCTGGAACTGGTCACAACTGTTTATGGCCAGCAACACATTGGTTTGGCAAATGAATCGCTTGTGCCACTTACCACAGTTGGTGAAAAACTTCTCATTTTAATGTCATTTATCCATATTCTTGCTACCTCTTTTGTGGAAGCCTCCTTCTTCACTGCACCATTGCTTAGGTCAGCTGCAAAAGAAAAGCTGTGGTTTACAGAATTCCCTCCAAACATCAACTCAGATTAACATGCTGCCCTATTAACAAGCAGGAACAGAAGTTTAAAGTATCCAGGAGCACAATGATGCTTCAAGAACAAATTTGTAACAGGATCCTTTAAGAAGACCATTTATTAACCTTCCTGTCTTCAGTCACATTTGCAAGAAACTAGGAATAAGGCCCAGTACACAACTAAAATAATTTGCATAAGGATGGATGCAAAATATTGAAAGCAGCTGTCAAGCTTCCATCATATCAATGCATGTAATAAACTTAGCATAATTGTCCCTAAAAACAATTAGGGCACTTGCACAAATAAATGTTTTCCTCAAAGGCATTGTATAATTTAATTTCTTAATATTTTCCCATCTAGAACTCCTGCTGCCTAAATTATATGAAAAGACCATTTTCCTTTCAGGAGCTTCTCTTTTCTACAACTATTTGTCATTTTTTAAAAATAAACACGAAGAAAGATCCAGAGACAAAGGAACACAAAGAAGATTAGGAATGCAGTTCTAGAAGTTGCAGGTCTCCTTTTCACTTTACACAGAAGCTACAGATTGCACTGTTTTCTGCAGCTGTGCCACTCTAACAGTTACTGTGTGTTGGTGTCACCTATTCAGTGCTTCTCTGAGTTTTCACTTGATTTAATAGGACTGACTTATCCCCTTCTGCTTTCTCCCCTCCCCCTCATTTCCTTTACTCCCTACCCCAACTTCAGTTCATGTCCCAACTTGGGTTTTGGCAACCACTCCCTAAGAGAAAGCAATGACACAGGAGGGACATTCTGCTTTTTGTTTCAGTTCTAACAGACAGCTCCTGCACTGCACTCTCTCTGCATACAGAAAAATAGGTTATGCCAACCACACCTATAAAATCAGCAAAGCTTGTTTCAGAGACAATGAAAATAACAGAAATCCAGAAAATGCCTGTATATCTTAAAAAAAAAAAAAAGCTGCACTGAAGATATTTTCAAACTGAACTAGTCTCTTAACCTCATGCTAAAATCAGAACAACTTGAGGGAGTTAATTTCACACACTTTTTCCTTATACAAGTTGACCACATATTAGAAATAACATACAAGGAAATATCAAGGAAGGAATCACAAAATGAAAATCTGAAGCGTGATAACTAAGAACTTGTGAAATTTTAACTTACTGCAGCATTTCAGCAGTAACATGAAAATAAAGAGCAAGTTTTTAAGATTTAATTTCTTAAACAATAGATCTGATGCCTCCAATGAAACAAAGGGACGGATTTTCCTTTTGTAGGAGACAATTCACACAAACACCTTATGTGCTACAAATCTAGTTTGGAAGATGCTGAATAGAAAATTGTACTAGTTTGTTGTAGTTCCAAGTATACACTAGAACAGGAGCTGGTGGAGACTCCAGTAACATAGCTAATAGACTTCAGTAATGTTCACAAAATAATTTTACCAGTTTTCCAGCTGCAATCTGTCATTTTCCTAATTCCATGCCATAAATCAAGAGTTTAATTTTTAAACTGTTATTTCATACTACTGCACCCTGAATTCTAACACTACTACAGTTAGAATGAAATTTTTCAGGTTTCCTGAACCACTTCATTTTACCAGGATATTACACTAATCAATGAAAATCCACACTGTGCAAAGATATTTGTTATTTCACTATTTAAACAAATACTGTAATTACAAAGAAAGAAAACTCACTCGCTGCTGTTGCTACTGGTTGGGCAATATTAGGAGGTGGCTTCAGTTTCATGAGTTCATTAAGACTATTGTTCTTGAGCAGATCTTTCAGCTGAATCTGGTCCTTGGAAGGTGCAGTGGTCAAGGCATTGCGAACTGCTGGTGCTGCCACCGAGGGCCGAGTGGTTGTGCTGGTCTGGATGATCTTTGCTACAGTGATCGTCTGCCTCGAGGTCGTGACAGGTGTCGTTTTTGTCACCACTATTGTCGTCCCCAGAGTTGGAAGCTGATTTATTTGATTCAGCACAAAGGTTGTGGTGGATGGTGGTTGCTGGCAACAAAGCAGCAGGGAAATTTTCAGAAAACAGTCAAAAAAAGAACAAACTTTATTAGACTTCAGTTAGCACACAGGATACACCAGTTTTTGGAAGACACTTGAAGTAAGAAATGTGTTTAAATAACATGCTGAAGGTGCCAGAGTAATTATCTTGTGCTGCAACAGTTTGAGCAAAAAGTATCGCTCAATAGACTGCACATATTTCAGAAGGGGTTTTTTTAGATTTTACTTTAAGGTAAGGAAAAGAAAAAAAATTAAAAATTCATCACCTAGGTACAAGATATGTCCACTACAGTTTCCCACATATCTGATAAAGCCAGTCCAACCCACTGCTGGCCAAAGCTCAGCCAGTCAGTGTCACTGGCAGTGCCAGTGAGAAGGTATTTGTTTAACAACAGCCAAAAACTGTTACACCATCAGCAGCTGGGATGGAGGAGTGAGAATATGTGAGAAATCCCTGCAGACACCAAGGTCAGTGAAGGAAAGGGAGGAGTTGCCCCAGGTGCTGGAGCAGGGACTCCCTTGCAGCCCTTGGAGGACCATGGATGCCAGGAGTGAAGTTGAGCCCAGGACAAAGGAAGGAGTGGGGAGAAGGTATTTTTAGATTTGTTCTTATTTCTCATTTTCCTCCTCCATTGTTAACTGGCAATGAATCAATTTCCTCGAGTTGAGTCTAGTTTGTCCATGACAAATTGCTGATCTCTCCCTGTCCTCATCTCAACCCATGAGCCTTTCACCATGGCTTTTTAGCCTTTGTGCAACTGAGGTGAGGAGTGATAGAGCAGCTTTGTGGGCACCTGGTGCCCAGCCCAAGTTAAGCCCCCTCCCTATCCAAATCCTGGAGCAGCAGTTCAGTTCTTACCCGAACATTTAATAAGGCTGGAGTGGAGACAGTCTCTGGTTCTTGTTTCACAGCAGCTGCAGCCTCAGTCTCCAGGCCCAGCTCTAATGCACTGAGTGGTACTGACTGCAGAGGGAAGAAAGCAAACAAGTCAGCAGGAATAAAACCTTAAGGCTTTTGTTCCCAGTCTGTGCCTGAAGTGGCTACACTCTGGCAGAGTGAAGGCCATCAGGGAGCTTAAACATGGTATTTCATTACAGTTTTTGTGCATTTTATTGCAGAGCAGCTAGACCCCAATGACATGAGAGCTCTCCATGGATACCTGACATTATGTCCCCATGTCATGTCCAGAATTAAGCATATTTCTGTCTGTACAGATCTCAAGTGTTTAACATTGATTTTTTTTTTGTATGGAAGTTTAAAATTAATTCACAAGCCATTTTCCAATCTCAGTACTATGAAGCAAGAAACTTAAGAAAACTCCACATGCTTCAACCACTTGCCATGCACACTATTCCCTTTAACCCCTCCATCCCATCAAACCCAAGCTCTAACAAATCCCTATGTTCTTGTTTTAACCTGCTGAACAGCTGGAGTTGGTGCTGGATTTGCAAGAACCACGTCTGGAGAGTCAATATCAAAGAGATCATTTGGACTGATTCCACTCTCACTCAAAGCAGCAAGCAACAGATCTTGTCCTGGCTCCACCATCTCTAAACAAAACAAAACAAAAAAAAAAAGAGAAGAAACTGTAAATACAAGTATATTTAATTCCGATTTATTTTTTGCTCACACACAACTTCATTTCCTGGATTTAAGGGCATTCACAGTGCAGTCTCTTGTACACACAGTTTCACTTTCTAGATGTGCTCTGGTTCTTTTGTTTATTTGTAGGCTTTTCAACATATCCACCACATTTAAAAGCAGAGAGAATTAAAGACTTTACTACACAAAATGCTATCATACCCATAAACTTAAGACACCTTTTCTAGTCTTTGAGACACTACGCTTTCAAGCATTACAAGAAATACCAAGAGCAGAAAAGGTGAGACCGTGTTATGCTAATGATCCATCTTCGTTGGTGAAGCAACTGCACGAGGGAAGCACAATTAAAACTCATTTACTTTATCTTGTAACAAGTTAGTGATAAAGAGCTTATAAGGAAAGCTTGAATTTCTTGCTTGCCCTTACATTAGGTCACATTCATTCACTGGAGAAATTTTGTTTTGCATAGTGGAGAGAACATATGTGCCACTATTACAATATGTAACTGCTTATTAAATAGGACACTAACATCAGGTCACGGACTCCTTTATGTGTAGGACAAGCAAAACTAATTTCAAAAAGCTATTCTAGACAGCATAAAAACTTACTAAAAAGCCAAATACTCCATATTTAAAGATGAAGAGAGAAGATAACACATTTCACTTGCTTAAGAAGGAAACCCATCTGCCTTAGTATTAAGAAAAAAATTAAATTATTTCACAGAACTTGAGCTGTTGCCTATACAGTCTAAAATACAACTCAAGCAGGTCTTAATTTCTCTCACCCTCCACACCCCTTAACACCCACTGGGAATTAAAACCTCAAAAGCCAATGCAGCCAAACACCTACTCTAAAGCAGGTAAGAGGACAAAATTATTTGTTGGCATTTTAGATGTTCATTCACAAGACTCCAAAACAGCATTCCCTTGCTTATCCCTTCTACATGCACAGCTAAGCCACATCCAGCTGGCTGGTCACACATATTCCTCAGCACATTTAGCAGAACAGGTAATTCTTGTAATAAGCTAAGCCTCAGGCACTTAGTTCTTACTCTTCCCAGTTTTAGTCTGTGCAATAGCAGGGAGAAACCTTTTGGTTGTGGATCCATACCGAGATGGCGGCACCACAAGTGCCAGGTACTGGCACAAGGGGAAGAGACATTTTAATGCATCAAAGACTTAAAGATTCTCCAAACAATATCAAAGCAACAAACAACTGGTGGGACTGCTGCTGACTACACCCAGCCCCATCAAAAACCACTTGCTTGTCAGAACCAGACTCCTCTTTCTTAAAGGTATCTGAGGTGACCAAATAAATTGGCAGAATGGTCTTGTTTGTTGCTATGAGGTACAGAAAATATCAAGAAGTATTAAGACATCTAGCAGATTTAATTGAAATGGCAGCCCCATTCAAAGGATGTCACCACCCACTAGCCTGTCTCCCAGAATCCTGAACGGGTCAACAAAAGTGGTAAGACCTGGCTTTTAGTTTCACCTTTAAATCCAGAAATTGTGTTTCCTCTCTCAAAAAAGGAGACTATATATACACATTAATCAGGTAGGATAAATCCTAAATTTTCAGACTAAAATCTTAACAGGGACCATCAATCACATCCAAGTTTAGAAGCTTGCAGCATTGTTTACTAACCAGAAACAGGTGAGGGGAGGAAGGTTTAAGTCTGCAGATTATATTTTTGCTTATCAGTACTTTGGTGTTCAGAACTTGAGAGCAGCTACTGAAGATGAATTTCTCTACAGAAGGGGAATTAACACAGGTCACCCCATCAAAACAGCTCCAAAACACTTTAAAATCATAACTTCACAATATCCATTTGGGAAAGAGGCATGAGCACCCTTGCACACAGGGCAACACCTCTGCTCAAAGGACAAACTAAAATGTTCAAAAGTACAACTGAAAAACCATCAGTTAAGTAATTCTTTAGTCTGTATGGAGTTGTGATCACCCCACTGCTTAATGAAGATATGACTAAAACTTGGTTGAGAGCTACGGGACTGGACTAAATAGAGGCACAAAAAGGCAGAAGCTTGGGGATTTTCACTTAACAGAACTAAGAGAAAATGAAAAGACTGAAGAACTCTTAGTCTGCTCTCACACTATAGGAATGAAAGGCCTTTCTATGAAGTTAAGACTCAAAGTAAAACCAAAGCTAGAAGAAAAACCCACTCCAACACCACAAAAACACATCTTCCCCAGCCACCCTACAAAGGTGTCACAACCCATTCCATCTGTTTCAAGTCCAGTTTAACATTTACACGATGCCACTGACCTCTATATGTTTAACCTTTAAAAACATGATGTTTTTTAAATAAGTAAGTTTCAGAGTTCAGAAAAAAAACTATTCATAGCAGTTGCTTATTTCAAAGTTTCAGTAAATGACTGGTGATAGAAACTAGCAAAGCAATTCCTACAATTTCAGAGTAAATATCTCCAGTTTAGAAACAACTCTTTCTAGTGAGGCTGTTTTCATGTAAGAAATCCCCCAGCTGCACCTCTCTCCTGATATCCCAAATTTTAAGTCTTAAAAATTCATGGTTGCTCACGACCCAGCAAAAAGCTCAGTAAAACAACAGCAATTGTTTGTCTGTCAGTTTGGACAATGAAAGTTTGACTAGTTTCACTTATTTTGTTTCTGTACAGTAGGAACAAAGCTGCATTGTTTGGAACAAAAGGAATTCTGAACTTCTAGAATTTTTACATTAGACACCACTGAATACTTCGCACCAATTTTAGGCTTTGTGCAACTTCCAAGCACCAATGCTGCCCACCCTCCTCATTTTAATTTAGCAAGGAAATTATATGAAGAAGGGAAAAAACACAGGATAAGCTGCATTGTGATAACTTACTTTATTTTCTATAGCACATGCTGGTTAAGCTTAAAACATTATCAGGCTGAACCAGCTCCATAATCTTGCAAGGTAGGAGGTTCCACAGCTAACACAAGTCAAAGTGACTTTATCAAGCTCTGCAGCTCAGCCTTGGCAATACTATATAAGGACCTGTTTGCCACATCTTCAAAATCTCCAAAAGAAAATACTTATTAAAAAGTTGTGAATATTACAAGCTGTTCTCTGAGCATTTCATCACTCAAAGAACTGTTTTGAGCATGTAGAATCTTGCAGATAACATTGTCTATGTTTAGTGAGGTAGTCCAATGTCACTGAGCAAGAATCAGCCTATTAAATAAAACTAAAAAATGTATTTATGAAATTTCAATGGTAGTAATCTTAATTACTTTCTTTGTATTAAGAAACACCAAACTGCTGCTGTTTCAAGAAGGGCTACCAAAACACACCAAGCATTTCTGTAAGGTGCTCTCCTGATGAAGAACATAGCTAAAACTTTGATAAAGAGGCAGTTATGTGATCACTGCACATTATGTAAATAATTCCCGATTTAAAGATACAAAACCAGAATGCCATGTTTAATATCATGTCATGTATCCATGCCAACCTGGCTCTCTCTCCTTCCATTTTAGCTTTGGTACAAAGAAACAAAACAAAAAAAAAAAAGAAACAAAAATTCTAAAACACATGTCAAGCAACCTGCTCTGTTTCCCCTGAGAAACATAATGGTAGAATCCCAAACAATGAAAAGCCTTTTGATTTTCAGGTCTGGGAGTTACACATTATAACACCAAATGCCTGAAACGCTTATTTAAAAACCATAATCAATTACAGTATCATAAGTTGGTCCAAACCAAACATCACAATCAAGCAGGCACTGCTATTCCCAAGCCCTTCAGACACCTGGGCTCTGTGGTGCACCCAGCTGCAGGCCTGGGTGTCAATGCCTGGCTGGGACACAAACAGCACTCAGCAACTTCTCTTCTTTTACTGGAAAGGTTTCCCACTGCCTTTTGGGGAATACCTCTCACCTGAACTGTACTGGAAACCATTTATAATATCACACAAATACTGGAGTTGTAGAGACAAGACAGCTTTGCCCTGCAAATTCTCTGCCTGTCTAAACCATGAGTTATTATTGACCTGAAAACTTCACATCTCCCTTTGCAGCCTCCCAGAGCAGAGGTGTAAGGGCTGCCGAGCCCCATCCCACCCAACAGGATTCTCTGGATAGCCACGTGGTTTCTGCTCATTTCACAGCTTTTGTCTCCAGAAGGCAACCTGGGTAACAGAAAAAAAAAAAAAAAAACCTCAACCAACCCAACCCCTTCTGGTCCTCTCCAAGTCACTATCCAATCAAAGAGCAAAACCCTAATTAATGAACTCACTCATCCTTCCATGCCTTAACCTCAAGACTAGCAGTTAATTTTGCATTCACACATACAAAGGTGTTCTCACAAAAACCATGAGTTAACTCCAATCCTGGAAAAATCATTCCCACTATTCCAAGGCTGGTTACCACTCAAACCTCAAAGCTTTCAAGGACACAAGGGACACTTCAGGGCACTGTGGGCTTCAACTCTGCCTCAATGCTTTTTAATGACTGTTCTACAGAATTTACAACTGCCATGTTACACAGTCTGCAAATGTGAAATTCAGAAGTTCTGAAAATATTAAAAGACTTAACAATGCGATGATTTGGCATAAAATCAGCTCTCATACTAAAAAGCTAGATCTAGTAATTTGGCCAGCAGTGAAAGTTTTTAAGAAGTAAAAACTCAAAGAAATAAGAACAAGTGAGCACCAGGATCCTTAGTTTTAGCCTGGGAGGCAGCTCCAGGGGTGTCTCAAAGCACCATTACCCACATCCATGACCTGCTTCATTGGCTTTTAGAGTAGTTCTCAGCCAGTTTTGAAACCGAAGAAGTAGTCTGGACAAAAAGACAAACTGCCCACATTTTATTTCTAAATATTAAGATTGCATACAAATGTAACACCTCATGGCAGTGAGGGAGATACAGAATACCAATTCAAATGTCACGCTGTTACACAATTTCAATTCTTGCTTTACAACATCAACTACAGATTTTCATTTTGGGGGAGGGCAGCTTACAAAACATTAATGTATGTTTTAAAATAATTTTAATCCAGACACAACCTTGGTAGTCTAAAGCCGAATAGTCTACCACAGAGTTAATTCCTACCTTCACACTGTGCCGTTTGATCACACTAAATTTTTTTTTACTCACTCTGGAATTACCTAACAGATCAATTCAAGGGTTTTAT
Source organism: Vidua chalybeata (assembly GCF_026979565.1). NCBI lineage: Eukaryota > Metazoa > Chordata > Aves > Passeriformes > Viduidae > Vidua > Vidua chalybeata. Next base: position 2,543,969 of record NC_071547.1, on the reverse strand, counting down.
TTTTAAGCATTTACAAAATCTGCCTCATCTTTAACAGGTATCAAACACGTAGAACCAGCCTACGTGTTTGAGTACCCGAAAGAAAGTACAAGAATTCTAATTTATACTCTCAAATGCAGTGCGGAACCTGGTCAGCTAAAAATAATAAAGAAACAACCCCAAAGAAAACCCAGAAGAAAAACCCAAAAGGCCTCTTCCCCATCAGACTGTAGGGGCATTTCTACGTTAAACTATTACTCACCCTAGCAACCTCTGTTTGAGGTGCGCTCGTTAAGAGTCCCTGGACTTTGAGGCCATGTCTGTCGCCGCGGTTCAACTCCCCGGGAGCAGCGAGGCCCCAGAAGGCTCGGCAGGGCGGGGAAGCCCCCGGGGGAGGCGACGGGAGAGACGGGGGTCGGCGGCTCCTGCCCCGCCACCTTCCCACCAGCACGTGTTCCCGACATAAACTTCCGGGTTGGGCCAGAATCGGCTGCGTAATCCTGTCCCATGCGCGACTTTTTGTTTCCAGACCTTCACCTCTTTAAAGATCCCTCCAACAGCACCGCGAGCCCGGGGAAGGGCGGGAGGGCTCCGTCTCACGGCGGCTTTCGGAGCCGCTCCGGCACCATAAATCAAACACCCCCATCCCCCCCCGCCTCGTTTCTCCATTTCAAACCTCAACAATCACCAGCCGCGGAAAGAGCGCACAAAGGCGCGGGCCGGGCCGGGGGCTCTGCCCGCGCAGGGATGCGGCGGGGGGAAGCGGCTAAACCCACCGCCGAGCCCGCCCCCGCTAGAGAAGCGTTCCCCCCCAGAACCGGGGGGCGCCGCCGCCCGCCCCCGCACGCCCCCGGGCACGAAGTTCGCGGGACAACCGGGGCTCCGCCGGGGCGGCGGCGGCGCCTACCCCGCCCGCCGCGCCGCCCCCGGCCCACCGGGACCCCTGCGGGGGCGGCCGCGCAGCCTTGCGGGGCTGAGGGACCGAGGGAGACGCGGAGCCGCTCCCAGCACAACGGGTCCTCCTCGGACACCCCCGCGCCGCCGCCGCGGGCCCCGGTGAGGAGCTGAGGGGAAGAAACCCCCGGGGCGGCCCCCACAACGCGGGGAGAGGCCAGAGGCGGCCGAATAGGCGCGGCGCCAGGCAAAAGAACAGCGCGGGACTTACTCTCTGTCGCACTCGGTCCACCCGCGGGCTCCTGGAAGTCTCCGCCGCCGGCCCCGCCGCCCGCCGCTTTCTAACTCACAGCCGCCATCTTTGCCCTCCCTCCCCTCACAGGGGAGGGAGGGGGGGGGGGGGCCGGGAGGGGGGGGGGGGGGCCGCCCGCACCACGTGACCCGGGCCGCGCCTCCCTCCCCCCGCCGCGCCGCGCGCGCGCGCTCCCCGCCCACGTGACCCCGCCGGCCACCGCCCGCCGCCGGCGCGCGCTCGGCGCCGCGCGCCCCGCCCCGCCCGCGGGCTCCCCGGTCACGTGGCCGCCGCCGTCTCGCGCCCACCCCAACCCCCCCCCCCCCGCCCTCCCCCCCCCGCCGCCGCCGGGCCCTGGCGCGCGCTCCTCGCTCGCCCTCCCCCCCCCCGCCGGTCACGTGACATGCCGCGCCTCGGTTTTTCCCTGCCCTCGGCAACGGGAAGGCAGCAAGTTCCCCGTTCTCTGCCCCGCAAAAAAAAAAAAAAAAAAAAACCAAAAAACCGGCGTATCCACCGTCCTTCAAATAAGCGACGTCCCCGCGGGCGGGCCCCGCCCCAGGGCGGCGGCCGCAGTCGAGCCTTGGCGGTCCGGGCCCGGTTCCCGGTAGGGTGGGGGGAGGGGAAGGCGGAGGCGAACGGCTGCGAGCGGTCACGTGACCTGGGCTCCCTCAAGATGGCGGCTGCCGGCGAGAACTCGGCGGCGCGGCGGAGCGCTCTCGCGAGATCTCGCGTTTCTCGCTGCATCACGGGGAGGGGAGGGGGAGGGAGGCGCCGTGCGCGCGCCCCCGCCTGAGGCGGCGTTGGCGGCGCGGGGCGCGGGGCTCGGGCCCGGGGGCTTCGGCGTGAGGGGAAACGGTGTTATCTGAGCTCATCCCCGCCCGTGCTCCCGCTGCTGAACGCGTCTCACTTCAGGCGGCCCCCTGGTGCCGTCCCGTCCCTCCGCGGTTGGCGGCTCCGAGCACCCCGGTGCGGCCGGTGCCACCCCGCCCTCAGGGCGCCGCCACCTCCGCCGCCTCACGGCGCCGCGGCTCTGCGGAGTTCCCGCACAGGAACTCCCCCAGGAGAATGCCAGGGGATTTCCCTGCTGCCCTCCCCGGGAATGCCCAGGGGATCTGATGGCAGATGAGTTTTCCCTTGCGAATATTTTACAAGTTGCTAATGTGAAACTTGCTGCTGCAAAGAGTGAGTTAAAATCTGGACACCACTCGTGCTAGTTTCACATTTGGAGGCAGTTTTAGCGCTGAAGGCCCCCCTGACTGAGAAGACTTGTTAAAAGAGACAATCTTCCAATAAAATGCTTTCCCAGTTGTGTAAGAACATGAACTTTCACCCAGAATTGAGGCAGACATAAATGAAATGTAAGCAATCATGAAATTCCTTCAAATGTTCAGTACTACTCATTCAATCTTGTGCAAGTTTGCTTATTTTATCATTAGACAAATTTAGCAGATATTAATATAACCAATAAAGGATTAGACAGATTAAGGGTAAACTATTTAAAGACAAAGCAACGTTAATTAAAGTGACTTAAGTAATTCAGACTAATCAGTGATGCTTCAGATGGAGAAAAAAATGACAGAAGCGAGGCCAGAGACCTGAAGAACAATTTAAATGGCAGCTTTTATCTTGATTATTGCCCTCTGCACACTTCAGATGAAGGCATGATGAAGTACAGCTCGCACGTGCTGAATCGAACTTTAAATCTCAGCAGCTCTGTGCAACCGTGACAAGGAAGGGAAGGCTTTGATGTCTTGAGTTGAAAAGGGAGTTACCTGTCAGCGTTTGTGATCATCCTCCACTGCAATAGGTGAGTAACCCCGCTGGTGGAAATGCTGCTTTCCATTGGAATTAGCACAGGCACATTTGTCTGCAGGACTCTGTTTCCATAGAATTTTGGCATGTAATTCACGGCTCTCACTGCACTTTCTAGTCAGAGATTTTTTTTTTTTTTTTTAATCATTGGTAGATACAATTCTGAATGTAATTATAATCTATGAAATGCAGTTAGCACCTACTGGCATTTTACTCTGTGACTTTATAAAATGATGTTGCTTAATGTAATACTCAGCAGTTACCCTCGGGGATTGTTTTTACTTGATTTCTAGTGGCTGAAGCACAAATTGTAGGGATTTCATCTTGTGAACGAGAAATTTGTGTAAATGCTGTCATTTATTTTGCAAATTGCAAATATGACAGGTGCTGTGTGAGAACTTGCTCTCAGGTGGGAATATTTAACAAGCATCTCCTTGGTATACTGGACAGAAAATGAAACTACGAATTCAAAGATAAAATAAGATTTTTTTTTTTTAAACTGGATGAAGTGTTCATCTAGACCGAAGAGATTTACCTTGAAGATTTTCTTCCCTTTCTGAGCAAATCAACGCCTCGCTCGCTCTTCCTTCCCTTCCCCCACAAAACAATTTCACATTTCCGCAGTAAAACGTGGTGCTCTCGGGAGCTGCTCATGCGGCACTACGGGAGAGAATATTTAGGTCACTGGGTTTTAGCGCTGGTTCTAGCGGGAGCCGCGCTGCTCCCTCTGGATTACGGGAGTCGGCAGCGCTCTCTCTCCATGTGCTGCGTGTCCCGAGTCACAGTGACGGGCGGCTCCAGCCACGCTTTTTTGGGCTCTTTTGGAGCATTTTAACTTCTGCTCATCTCTGGCTTTTGGCCGCAGCCAGCTGAGGGGTAAAGCCAACATGTTTTGCTAATTCACAGTGTGATCCCACCGCGCCGGGAGCAGCGATCGGTTAGAGATGACGTTGTTTTCTTTGTTGCTCTGGGGAAGAGAATTCCTTGGCTTCCTTTGCCCTCTACTGGTGGCCCGCACGGCTTCGATGCCAACTCGGTTCCTTTGCTTAACGTACGTGTATAAAATCATTATTTAAAATACACAACCCCCAACAGCTGAGCAAGACTATAGTTGAGGCCGTTTCCAGAGTTTTCCCAAAACATTAGGAAGAGTGTTCCCTATTACTGCAAGAAGGAAATCATCTTAGTAATTTATGAAGATTTTTTTTTCCAGTTACATCCCAGCTGTGCAATAAGTACAGTGCAAACTGGGGTGGAAAAATCAGAGCAGTGTCTGCTCTGGTGTTTTTTTTCAGAGAGCTTGGAGTACCTGCCTTGATGGAAGAACACCATGGACATGGATGTTCATGGACGTAATGCCCAGAGGATGTCAGCTAGCTGCAGCTTTGAGTTTACAGGGAAATTCCCAGTGACTTTTGGTTGCCTCTCTGTAAAATTCATGTGCCTGGTGATCAAAGACCCGGATGTAACAAATGACAGTGCCCATGCAGAGCTGGGTTTGTTCTGTCTTCTCCCGAAGTGCCTGAGTGCAGAGCTATCACAGGAAGAGGAGGGGGTGGACTGGAATGCTGTGCTGCCTTCTGAGACTCCTCTGCAGTCACACTGAATTCCTGCCCTGTGAGCCCCCAGCTGTGGGACAGCTTGGAAAGGACGAGGCCCCGAGTTCTTGCTTAAGATGAGAAGGGTTTCTTCCTGTTCTTAAGGGAAAGGATGGCTTTCAGCTGTATCACTGGCTGTTGATGTCCCTGTGGGAATGCCCGAGAGACAAGCAGCGGGCGTGGCTATAGATAAGCCTTGGGTGGGAAGCCACCCCTGTGGCGATAGCGCTCGGGCCAGCGCAAGTGCCACAGCCCCGGGTCCTGAGCACACACACTCAGGAGGGGTAACACAGATAAGAAACAGGAGTCATGCACCATTGCTCAATGTAAGTGTTCTGCTTATCATGGAGCACCGAAGTTCTGTGTGACAATTTCCTGACTTCCATGATGGCATCCACTTGGCATCCATCCAGATCCCCTGAGCCATGCGTGCTTTGCCTCATTGCTGTGTTGCTCTTTGCCATTGTACTTTCTGGATTTCAAAGTGTATGTACTAGTCCTGTTGGAAGCTTCTGACCAGGAAATCGATGCTGAAGGCAGTTCCAACTCTCCTGGTGATAATGATGGCTCTGCCTTTGTAATATTTTAGCTGCCCTCGTTATGGAATGGGGATTTACATAAGGTCTTTGATGCTTTAGTGCGATGCTGGAGTATTACCTGCTCTCCAGGCAAGCTTGGAAGATGGAACTAATAGACTTAAATTTCAGCTAGGGATATCTAAGCTAAACATTGTGCAAAGCAGCCTAATAATTTCGCAGAGCTTTACAATCCCGCCAGGATTACGGGTCCCCCGAATCCCTGCTGCGAGGTGGCGTGGGCCGCGTGCCCTGCGGAGAGGCGCAGGAGGGAGGCAGCGTTGGCGGGACGGCGGCAGGAGGTGCCGGTGCACCGGCAGAGCGGACGGGGCGCGGAGGGTCCCGCTCCCGCGCGCTCCCACCACGTGGCGCGGCCCGGCCGCGGAGGGGCATTCCCTGCCGGACCGCCAATCAGAGCGCTGCCTGCCCTCGGCACGGGCCAATCAGCGCTCAGCGAACGCACATTTAAACCCTGTTCCCGGGAGCCGCGGCCACCGCGGTGTGACAGGGAGAGGGCGGGTCATGGCCGCTTGCGCCAATCAGAGGCCTGAGCGCGATGATTGGCAGGAGGTTAAACCAATGGGGTTGCCAAGGGTAACGCGGCGTCTCCCTGCGGAGCGGTTGGCGGCGGCGGGGACTCCGCGGGGACAGTCGGGGCCGCCCGGCGCGGGGGCTCCGAGGCGCGGGGCCGCCGCCGCCGCCGCCATGGCCGGAGGTGCGCGGGGCGGAGCGGGCACGAGCGGAGCGGGGCCGGGGCGCGGCGGGGCCGGCAGGGCTGGGCCCGCGCGGCGCGGGGCATCTCCGCGGCGCGGAAGCTCCTCCTGGGAGGTGCGGGGAGCCGAGGCCGGCGGGACTCCTCCCCCGCGCGGTGTGCGCAGCTCGCCGGGAAGGGGCTGGGCCGCCGCGGCTCGCCCTGCCGCATCCAGCCCTTTAAACATGGCGCAGGCCGCGGCGGCCGGGCGATGACCGCGGGCGGCAGCGCCGGACATGGCTCAGGCGCCGATCTTCCCCCGTTGCTCCTAGGGAAGAACATGCCCAAGACCAGGGCGGGCGGCGTGGAGAAGGCAAGCCCCGAGAGCGCCGAGAGGAAGGGCCCTAGCCGCCCCCGGGCCGGCGGGGTAAGCAGTGCCCGGGCCTGGGCGGGCGGAGCGGGGCGGGCGGCTCCCGGGGGTCTGCTGCGCCCTCCGCTTCCCCCCGGTGCGGGCGAGCCGGCGTACGGGCCGCCCCGGGGAGCCGCGGGGCCCGGGCCTTCGGGAACCCCTCAGATCATTCAGAAATCGGTTAACTTTAAGTACAGTCGGACTCTTTCCGTGTTTCCCTGTGCCCTACCGCAGGCAGGCACAAGGCTCGGCATTCCCTCCGTGCCATCTTCCCCGTCCTGTAGTTCTGTCACAGGCAGCTGGCCGGAGGCTGCTTGTCTCTTTGACTTTAACTCCCAATGGAAATAGTTGTGGCTATTGCATTAAATCCTGGAGCCTCTCTGCAGCCTTTCGTGTCTTTCGCTGTGCTGAGAAAATCCCTGCTCCCCGGGGTCTCAAGCCTGGCACAGACAAAGACGTGGCAGCGGCATCTCGGCTGCGCCAAGAGCGCAGCAGGAAGGGAGCTGGGAATGAAGGGAGGAAGCTATGCTGGAAAAAATAGTTGTTCGTTTCCTGTTCATAGTGTATTCAAAGCCTGAAGGCTCAGCTGGCAGGTGGACTGCAGTTCACTGTTTTGGGCATTTCTCCCAAAATGCCCGTATTTAAATTTCTTACTAAATCTTGAGGACTTTGAAGCTCAGGGTTCGTTGCTTGTATTTGTCAAAATTGAGTGTTTTCATAGTATTTAATGCTTTGAAGCCCCGGTTTTTTAATAAGCAAGTTTTGCCTTTTATAGGCCTTTCAGAAATACTGGAGGTCAGGGAGTGTCTGTCCTATTTGCTTTTTCTCCGGCTGTTCCATCGTAATCTCAGTCTTTAGTAGTTTATTTTTGGACTAAGATTTGAGCCTTTAACTGGTCTAATTTTGTGTGAATTACGTAGATAGGAAGTTTGTTATTCTTGACCACGTTAATTATTAAAATTATCCTAGCTGTTCTATTGTGTACTTTATTTACTTTTTCAGTGTCTGTGACTGAAATACTGAGGTATTTGTTTAGTCAGCTATATTTGAGCTTTTTTAACTACTGGGACCCTTTGTTCCTTGCTTTTCTAAGAAAATGGATGCATATTTTTGTTGTTTTAACTGGCATGCAATGTCTGAAAATTGCTTTTGGTTGAGTCAAATTATAGCCAAGAAAAACTCATTCTGCCCAAGTTGCATCTGTTTGTCCAGACACGGAGATTTCACGGTTGGAATGTGCCTGCCATACCCTGCACAGGCAAACATAGCCAGGTGGCAGGAGGCTGTGGAAGCAAAGGTGACAGGACTCCACTAATCTTTGCTAAATTTGACACTGCTCACTGTTGGCATCTTGGCGCCCGAGCCAGCGAACAAACCCCAGGCTCTGTGGTGTCTGCCCATGCCAGGGGGCTTTGCCATTTTCCTGACTGGGCTTTGCATAGACTCTTTAAAGGGCCTTTTTTTTTGCCATAGACAACCTTTACATTTTATTTTTTTTATGTCATATAATGGGTAAAATATAGCACTGTTTATCTCCCGTGCTTTGCTGAGAAGTGTCACTCAAGGTAGGCTGTAAAACCGATTCCTGTGCTGCTCAGTTGAGCATATAATTTGCTGCAACAACATTTGACACCTCCTGAGAGTAGCTGGGTAGCTCATACCTCTCTGGCTGTGAGAGCTCTCTACTGGGCCTGGGCAATTTTTGCTGCACTATTCATATTTTTTTTGGCTTGTGCTCTTTGAGGCCGCCTTCTTCCCTAGGAGCTCAGGCTTGGGGTTTTTTTTAGCACCAAAGTTCATACTGTGAAGCACAAGGGTGGAGGCTGGAGTTAGCTATGATTACCCCATCCTGCCACATTTTATTATTTACTAAGTTCTCAGTGTGCTCAGCACTGTTATGTTTTCGCTTAGAAATCACAACCTCAGTGAGGGTGATGCTTCAAAGAGTGTAATTTGCATCAGCACAAACACCTGTCAGCCCTGGTTGCTGCAGACTGTTGTGGATGCCAGCTTGAGGTTCCTGAAATTTCTGTGCTGAACTGATCTTTTTGTGTGGGTCTGTTTTAGGAGAATGTGTTTATTGGTCAATCCAAAATCTACAGCTACCTGAATCCCAACAAAACTCCTGGTGCTCGCCCCCCGCTTCAAGAAGAAAACTCTGTCATGTATCACGAGGTGAAATGTCAGGGCAAAACACTAAAGGAAACCTACAGGAAAGGAGCTGGTAAGATTGAGCTTTGGATTGCTTATCTTGGTGAATGTGCTCCCACTCCCCCAATTCGAACATTTTCATCAAGAAATAAAAGCAGTGAGGAGGAGCCCAGATTGTGGATGCTGAGTGCCAGGCTTCACAGTGACTAGAAATGGGAGTGTTCTGTAAGTTTATGAAGGGGAAGAAAACCCATCTGGCTTGTGTTTAAAGGTGCATTTAACAGCCTTGGTAATTTGTCAAAGCACTTTGATGCAAACACTTTTACAAGCAGGTTTTTTCAGTCCCATTTGACGCAGGGAGTGTCAGGCTTTCTGGAAACTTGGGGCCTTTAGTTCCTAATTTGGCTCCCCAGTTTTGACAAGGAAGGGAAGATGGCTTTAGCTTGTCCCGCTGCTGAGGCCTTGCTGCTGTGTTTCTTTTCTCCAGTGAGACTGAAACATCTGTCTCAGCAGATGGGACTGTTAAACCTGATGATTTACTCTAGATAAAAGCGTTATTGAGCTTTAAACCACTCTCACCTACCTCTGAGTCAGTTATCTGAGGAGGAGGATGTGGTTGTATTGAGGTAGGATGCAAAAAAAACAAGTAAATGTTGGTTGTGGGGAGTGTAGATTTCTTGTCAGTGCCAGCCCTTTAGCTCCCATGGATTTACCCTGTGTGGCATTGGCTTCTTGGTACCAACATCTGCAGCTGCTGAGCCCAGCAGTGCAGGGTCATTGCTCTCCTTTTTCTCTCATTTGACAGAACTCTAAACCACTGGAATTAATTTAAAGCACTCGGGTATAGTTGGCCCTAAGTTCAGAGCCTTACTCGATTTCCTTGTCACCAGGAAAAAAGAGTGGCAAAATAGTTGAAGGTGCTGTGAAACCAGAAGACCAGAAGGATAAGGAGGGTGGGTGCAATCCTTCGGTGCCCTCTGATCAAAACCAAGAAGAAACTGTGGAAACCCAAAAGACTCCCCTGCCTGCAGACTGCAGTGCTGAGGAGGCCAATGCAAAGCCAGCTCAGAAGAAGATGGTTAAAGCAAAACGAGGACCAAGGAAAAAGTAAGTGACTTATGGAATTGTGAAAGGAAGGGGCTCTTTGTTTTCTCAAGAATATCATGCTTTAAAAACCCTAAAATAGCATCCCCGAACCTACTTTGCAGAGGACTTGTTTGTCTTGAAAGCAAGGTTAATGTGTTCTATTGTTCTATCACAAGTGAAACATTTGCTGGTCACCTGTGGAAGAAAATAAATTAATGAGCCATTAAGACCTACTTTCCTGTGGACAAATGGGAATGTGTCTTGTCAGAAACAGAACAGTTGGAGGCTTCCTGGCTGAGCTGATACCCTTTCTCTTGGTATCAGAGTAATATGACCTAACATTAATGAATTCCTTGCCAAGCAGTTTTCATGACCTAAATTTTCGAGTGCCTTCTGGCGAGGCACGCAGGGGGCCCCAGACTTGCAATGTGACCTTCAGTTGATTTCCAACGACATCTCACTTGTATTGTTCAAGAATTAGTACTGGAGTAATGGAAATAGTGTGGGGAAGAAAAGGGGATGTAGCTGTGGCTTGAAGCTAAGAGTACTGATAAAAAACACTGATTCATATTGATTGCCTTTCAGCTTACCAAGCTCAAATAAAAAATTCTTGCACGTACCTTTGCTCTAGCAGTGTAACTTAACAAATAGTCTGAAATGAGTGTGTGTTTTCTCTTTTTCTTCCTCCTTAGAACACAAGGAAGAACACCAAATCGAAAAGTGACAGATTATTACCCAGTTAGAAGAAGTTCCAGGAAGAGCAAATCTGAATTGGAGGTAGTGCTTCTTATTAAAATGACATTACTTATAACATGTCTGATTAGCTGAAAATTTGGGAAAGTGTGTAACTATGGTTTCCATTCCAAATGCAAATAAAGTTGTGCACTTGAAGTATTGTTAAGAACACGCTTAAGATTTGGAAATGCTGGTCCAGTTTAGAACAGAATCTAGCTGTTTATGTATTTTGGGGAGCAGAAATCTGTCTTTTTGCTCTTCAGTTTGCTGGAAATATGGGATGGTTTGGAACAATTGAGTGTCATTGGTGGGTAATTTCCTTCCAGCTCTAGAAGAAGCTACAAAAGCTATCAACAATATTATGGTTTTGATTGTTCTTGTTTATTCTACAGACTGAGGAAAGAAGGAAAATAGATGAGCTGATTACAAGTGGGAAAGAAGAAGGAATGAAGGTAACTGCAGTGCCAACCTAAGTAGTCATGTACTGTTTATTATACAGTATCTTGATGTTAATCTATTTAAACCAAGAGTAGCAGAACTCAGTCTCAGGACCCTGCGATTCTCTGATGAAAATGCAGGAAAACTGGAACACACAGTCCTTCCTTTGAGTGAGCAATATCCTTCTGAGTGAAGGGTATGTATGTGCAACCTCAGTTACAAATACTGAGGGGGCTTTAAGGTCTTCACAGAAATGCACTCCTAAGTTCTTTGGTTGGAAGACTTTGTGTCCAGCTACCCAGTAACTCAGAGTGTGTCCCAAACTCATCCTGCATTTCTTCCACTGTGCCATACATTGTGCTTCTACAGCTTTGTCTGCAGTACACACGAATTCCCTTTTGCAGCAGTTTTTTAATGACAAATCGTTTCCTAGTAATCAGCGTATCTGCAATGATGTAAATCAGCTGGGAAATAAGAAAGTATTTTCTTTTCAACTCAACAGATTGATTACATTGATGGCAAAGGGAGAGGAGTAATTGCTACTAAACATTTTAATCGAGGAGAATTTGTGGTTGAGTATCATGGGGATCTCATTGAGATCACTGATGCCAAGAAACGAGAGGCTGTGTATGCTCAAGACCCATCCACAGGCTGCTATATGTACTATTTCCAGTACCTCAGCAAAACCTACTGGTAAGCTCAAGTTTCTATTGATAGAGGCTTTGAATGCTTCTAATTATTTTCTTGTTTTCATGCAAATTTCTTGTTTTTAATGGGAACTGTGAATTATGAAATCTTTCGGAGCACTGATCCATGGTCTGAGAGCCTCCTGTACGTCTGGGCTGTGAGGAATGGTAGGTGACTCAAAGCCCTCTTCTTTGAAGTACAGCACAAGCTATGTGGAGAGCTGCTGTGCTTGGATGAGGCTTGTAGTTCTGCAGTGGTCTTCTGCCTAAATTTATCCTCTTGTAAAATGGACTCCTTTATCTGAGTTGAGAGGAGTTGGTTTGGGAAGCAGGATGGAGAGACTCCCTGGAAGAGAAACATTTCTTTTGACTTTGACTGGGTGTCCTTGTTGCTCTAGTCTCTGACACCCACTCCAGTCCAAGCTTTATAATTTTTTTCACATCTGGATTCTGCTATTCCTGGAAACAGGCAGCTCAAACAGTCTAAATGTTTCATTTTATGGGTTTTGTACGAACTTAAAAATCTCACAGATTTGTTTCCGTTTCCCTGCCTTGCCATATTATGGCTGCTTATTTAATCATGGTTGTTCTGTAATGTAACACGATAAGATTTTGTTTCTCCTTAGTTTTTCAAGACTGGTGTGGATTCCTCCTTCTTTGTGTGATTTGCACTTTGGGCTTTGTCCACAAGCGTGCCCTTGTCCCAGGCGCAATCCCGCGTTCTGTTCTTGCTCTTGCAGTGTCGATGCTACGAAAGAAACGAATCGTCTGGGAAGGCTCATTAATCACAGCAAGTGTGGCAATTGTCAGACCAAGCTCCACGACATCGATGGTGTGCCTCATCTCATCCTCATAGCTTCCAGGGACATTAAGGCAGGTGAAGAACTGTTGTACGACTATGGAGACAGAAGCAAAGCTTCCATTGAAGCTCACCCGTGGCTGAAACACTAACTCATCTTCCTTGTTTTGGGGTTTTTATTTTTGGACTGAGTGTTCTACAAGGAGTCAGTGAATTTTTTTTTTTTCTGCCCTCACTTCCCTCAGCTTTCTTAGTGGATGGCTTATGGTCTTCCGAGCTCCTTAAAAACTGCCTTTTTGCTTTGCAGTATTTAAATACCTATTACAGTTTTCCAGGCAGGCTTGAATGATTGATCTTAGATTGCCAAAACTTTTATATCATAAAAGGAAAACCCTCCTTAAAATTCGAATGCTTCTGCGTAGTGACCAGTGCCACTTGAGCAGTGAAAGACTTGCACAGAAACTTAATCACTGGGGTTGTGCTTCTGCTTTTGCAAGGAAATCTCACGCCCCACTTTGGGGTGCTGAACTTGGCTTTATGACAGAAGTACTGCTGTACTCTGACTTGGTCATCCAGTGGCTTGACTGCCTGTCAGACTGCTTTTCACAGCCCAGTGCTGACAGGCTTCTCTGAGATGGATGCTACTGTCATTCTCAAATAATTTGTGGTAGGAATCCAGCTTCTCCTGTGTCATACATTCTGTTGGCAATGAACTTCAAATGCACTGGCACTGAGTGAAAAGGATGGTCAGATTGACTGCTTCCTTTGGAGAAATTACTCCCAGCCAAATGAGGATAAATTTTGGTAGACTGGGTTGATACTGATTACAGATGTGAAGATAGAACTTCACAGTGAGAATTAATGTTTGACATTTACTTATTTTCTAAACTTTGAGAAGGTACCTTTTTTATAGTCGATGGCTGATTCTTGGAGGTGTCTCCCAGAGGATTTTAAAGAAGTAAAAACTCTCTCAAAAATTTTTTTATATTGCCTTCCTATGCTAATTAGCCACATCAGAAGCTATTTATTTACTGTGAATGCTTGAAGTAGAGCATAGTGGTTCCAAAAATAGGAGTCATCTTCATATGCAGCTTCAAACTGTAGTGATGGAGTTGATGCAGTGAAGAAAGTAGATTCCTTATTGCCTGGTCCTGTAGGTCTGTCCAGCACGTGTGGTCCCACTGTCTCACATGGCAGTCGAGCGCTTGGCATCTCGTGGATGTTCGGAACGTTTCTGTTGGAGAGCCAAATCTGGGATATAGGCAGGCAATACAATGCAGGTCCTTTATGTTAAAGAGGAATTCTTACCAGTTGGAATTTTTGCCAAGGCAGGCTTGGCATGTGTGTAGATGAAAATGGCTGTGAGCCATCAGCCACGCTTGCTGCTGGAAGATGTCAGCAAGGGATCTGTGGCTCTGTTAATGTCTTCTATTCCTCATGTCTTGAAGGCTGCTGCTGTTCCAGCTGAATGCCCTCTAGACAATCTTATGCTTGCCTATGTGATAGGTCAGATAGCAACAACATCCTGGTTGTGTGCTCCAGCAGCAAGAGAGGTGGCTTAGTGATGTATTTTTTAAATTAAAAACTTGAAGACAATGTCTCTGTAAAATAAAGAATATATTTATTATTGATGAAACGGCTGCTATACTACCTGTCTCCATTGCAGTTTTATGAGCATTTTGAAAGAAAGCTGTGAAAGTCATTAGCTATTAAATGCTTTATATTATTTACTGCTTCACACAAGGCAAACTCGTCAGAGCACGCCTAGGTATTTTCCCATTTCGGAAGAATTAACTGGAGACCTGTTACATTACATGTACTGAGTTTCAGGTAAGCCTCGTTGACCAACTTGTCTGAGTTGGCACTGATTTTTCTCTGGTCTCAGTAACAGAGACCTCAGCAATGTGTACAGTGTCTTGTTAAACTACAGCACTTCCCTTAAGTCAAAATTGGAATAAATTTTTTTTTTAATATTTTATTTAAACATTTACGTGTTCTCTATCAGGTTGAATAGCTTAAAACCTCTGTACTTCAGCATCACTTTTGTAAACAAGAAAGGGGAAAGATCTCCCTGTTTTACATACAAAGAAAATGTCTTCTCTGAAAGCTTAACTGGTAATTGAGTAGCACTGCGTTGGAGGATGGAAATAAAGCTCATGTTGCACTGCATATGTATCCTTTACTTTTCTAGGAACGCATACAGAGATCTAGGGATCTATCTCAATGTACTTCTCACTGGAATGTGTCCTTTGGGTGTTTATCTCTGTGCCTCACAGGAAGGCTTCATCTTCTAACAAGGTGTCACAGGGAAAGATACCCTTGGGTTGGGAGCTAAACTGCTTTTTAAAGGAAATTGGAAAATACATCCCTGGATAAACCATGGAAGAGGATGGAATTCAGATCACAAGTCAGCATCTCTCTTCAGCTCAGAGATGCATCCTGGCTGTTGCTGATTGATTGTTTCTTTGTTTCATTTTTCTGTGCACAAAGCCTCTGCTCAGGCCCTGCAGTAACTGCCTTCCCTGTTGCCATGCTCTAGAAAATACACAATGAGGGCATGCCCAAGGCTTATTGATATCTTGAAAATGGCAAAAGGCCTTCAGTGGTTCTGTGCCCTGGCTAAACCAGCTGGCTTGGGTCAGCCACCTGTGGTGTGGCTTTGCTAACAAACAGTTGTTCCTGACCTCTGAAGGGAGGCTGCAGCTCTGCCTTCTGCTGAGCCACATTTACATTGTGCAGCTGAGCAGATGTGTGAAATGCCCTATATTTCATGCTGCCAGTGTAGGAGAGGGAATCAAAAGACTTCAGAGTCTGCTTTTATTCCTGAAGAGAGTAAGATCACAGCTTGATACCTGTCACTGCTTCTTTTATGTCTGTTCAGACTTCTGCTCTGGATATTCTATCTTTCTAAATAGAGAACCTAATTGGTGTCTTTCAAGCTTCTTTCCCCACTCCTCTGTTTGCCCTATATGCTTCCACTGCTGCTAAATCTCATTACTGGGGCCAATACACAGCTTGTGGCAGGTGATTGAAAGAACAGAGCTTGTGCAAAACACAACTCCCTACCACAGGAGACCTTCAGCTGTCAGAAATGAAATGTTTGCTGCATCTGTTCCAGTCTGAGCACTGCCTGCACCTCAGCCCTTCACGTGGGCAGAGCCCAATTGCAGCAGCTTTTCTTCCTTCACTGTGCTTTTCTCTGCTGTTCATCTCACCCCCAAACAACCACTTTTGAATGGCATGTCTCTCTTAACTTACCTTCATCTTACAAAATCATTTGGGCTGAATGTTTTGATAGCTGGACAGGATAAGTATGCTGTAGTACAGATCATCACAGGCTCTTCTAATAAGAATAAACCCCAACTTTGTATAAATGTTTTATTTTCTACATGTGGGTAATGTCTGACAGTAAGAAATACAAAAAGTGTCTGTTTCAAACAGTTTCTGAAAAAGCAGAGTAAAATCTATTCTGAAAGAATATTATACAACATTATTTTAATGAGATTGCTCATTCTCTACAGTAGGAGTGATGCTGCTGCTTCCAATCATTGTCTTTCCCAATGCCTCTGAGGCTCATCAGTGCCATTCTCACCAGCAGCAAAGTCCTTGAGGATACTCATTTTCCATGTTTAAAAGAAAACCTAAAAAAAGAGAAGAAAATCAATAGCAGCAAGGAAACAATAATGTACAACTGGAAAACAAGGAATAGGCAGGGGGCTGGCCCTGTCAATGTGCTATTTTGGGGGACTTTAGGGACAGACCCTGAGCTTGTGGGTTTTGTGTACAATGTAAATAAAGCCTGAGGCCAGCTGGGGTCCTCCCACAGCACAGCCCTGAGGGGCTGGCAGTGGAGGCAAGTATTGAATCATTTTGTTCAGGAATGCTTGTTTTTCCTAGGAAAAAAAGTGACTCCCTGCTTGCCTGGGTGGAGGTTGCTTTCCTGTGCAGTGCTTTTTCCCCAGGAAGAGATTGCTTTATCAGGTTTTCAACTTTACATGGAGAGCAGAAAACAATATCCAGCCAACTAGACTAAAGTTCAGCATCCATTCCTGGATTCACTGTGAAAGGAGTGGGCCATGTTGTCACAAATTCTGCCCCAAAAGCTGCAGACAAACTTACAACCGTTTGATGATTGTCTTCTCTTCACTGTCCTTTCTGCTGCCAGCACTGCTGCCACTGGCTTCTTTTTCCAGTTCTTCAGTTTGGTCCCTTTTCTGTGAGATGATCCCACTGGGAAAAGAAATGGTTTTGTTTATTTTTTGGGGGTTTGTGCAGAGTGTGACAGTGCATGAGTTAGACCTCTCACTGGACATGGGTGAATGAGTGTTCACAGGACAGGGATGGTGGCCCAGCCTCTTCCTTGTAGTGAACTGAAAATAATGAATTATTATCTCTAAATACAGCAGTGTAATGGTGCCAGGGTTATGCTTTAATGAGAACACTAAAAAAGTAACAAGCTGACTTCTCCACAGAGAAAAAATGGCAAGTCATAATGGGGGTGAAAGGGAAGTGTAATCACACTTGGATTTGTGCAAAAGTCCAAGGGTAAGGGGAGGGTGAGGACACAAATGGTGAACTTCTGCAGGGGTGGATGTGTGGTACCTCCAGCGCAGCCACCCAGGCTCACACCAGGCCTGGGAACAGACGGGAGGTTCCCAGCTCCCCTGCAAGGCAGCTGCCTGTTCCTCTTTCCACCCTACAGAGGAGAGAAGAAAGGCTTTGCCTCAGCTCTAGATTTTGCCATCCCACTTCAGTGTTTCTACACTCCAGAAGCTGTAACCGCCTACTCCAGGCAACAGTTTCGGTTTGACCAAAGGATGTTTTCCCTGCCTGGAACAGGGTGAGATTTTCTCAGCCTGCACACTCAGTGTTTTCACAGCATGTCCTGAGCTGACCTCAGTCATTTGGAGAGCTCAGTGGATCAAAGCTTGTGACTGCAGTAGCTGCAGGCAAAGAGCAGCCAAGCAACACTCAACTGGATTCAGAAATAAAAACACAGAGCACTTAAAAACTGGTGTGACACCAGGCACAGGGTAATTCTGAGGCAGACTCTCCTCTTGGGTAAATGAGACAGTGAGCTGTTGGGTGACACGGCAGAGCTCTAACATCTGTGTAGTAACTTCTACCCAGAAATCATGATGAAAAATGCAGCCCCCAAACACCACCGGTCACTTTGAGCCAGTCTCTGAGATGTTTGTTACCTTGTGTTATGCAGAGCTTATTTCCAATGTGTACAAGGCATTTTAGAACATATATTTATCCTCTTCTCCTGCACAATTACTCTTTACTACAATTACAATTAGGATTTTATGTGACTGTTTAGAGGGAAAACGGGTTTTGGCTTAAGCTGTAACACTGTATGAGGAGATAATCTCACAAATTACTCGACTTGAAAAGCAGCCCTGCCCTGCTCTTGGTGCACAGCACTGTGACTCAGATCACTAAAAACCTGAAAACATTCCCACTGTTACATTTTTAACTTGGCCTGTACTAAACTGTGTTACAGCTGGGAAATCAAAGCAAGAAGCCATTCCAGTGCTGCACAGCAAAGCAGCCAGCTGAGCAGGGGAAGTGCTGTCAGGCAGTTTATAAATTCTTGGATTTAAGTGTAACTTCTTGGCTTAACGTGCCTGTTACAGACAAGCCAAAGGGCGGGCTCGCTGTATCCAGGAGGGTGCTGCTGAGATATCCCAACTGAAATCTAATGTGCTCAGACATTTTGTGTCTAGATCAAGAAGTAATTTCTTGACCCAAAGAGTTTATAATCCAACCTGATGAGAGGGGGCAGAGGTTGGGAAGGAGAGCTTTGGGGTGAATTAATTTGTAGCACCAAGATCAAGACCCTTCCCACATCCCACCCTTTGACTCACACTGTCTCTCCCTTCTGGAAAGACCAAACCCTTCTCTGAAATCACTTGCTTTGCACAGTTCAAGGGCCTTACACTCTGTTGGCAGTCTTAAAAACCCCACAGCTTATCATGAATGATGAAAGAGCTCAATATTCTGTTTCTAGATCAGTGCCACACCCCCGTGGGAGCAAAGGACCGGAGATCACCCAGCGTGGTGCTGCAGGAGGAAGGAAAGTTTGACTAAATCTGAGCTGGAAACCCCCCGTGCTCTTTGGTATGTAGTGTGGCTTTAGACACAGTGTGTGTGCAGCTGCTGGGACTGCACAGATGAATTCCTGTGCACGAGAACCCAGCCTGGATGTGGAGTGGGAGTAACTCTGCGTAGGCCGAGAGTGGGACAATTATGGGAATGGGCTGAGAACTGTGCAGAAGACAAGGGATTTGGTTTTTAAATCGTGTTGCATAGAGACTTCATTGTTCCCCCATTTTTCTTTGCTCACTTGTATGCTCTGGGGAGCACAGGGTCACTTACATATCTGGACAGTGCCTATCCTGACCTAGGGGCCCAAACCTGCAAGACTCTCACCTGATAAGCTTCATGAAGTACTTGTTATTAGTGCTATTAGTTCTCTGCTGACTTCAAGCTTTACCTCTTATAGCACTGTAGCTCCTCTTGCACCACGAGAAGCTGAGCTTTCAGCTGGTTCCTCTCTTGCAGTACATCTCGGAGCTCCTGTAACGTGAACCGGGGCCGGTTGGGGTCTGTGAGGTCTATCACCATTTGATCTGGTCCAAGGCTGGGCTGTAAAATAAACAGTGGTGGATCATGTAACCTCTCAAAAAACTCAGCATTCAGAGAGTAAAATATCTGGATTTTACAAATATGGAATTTTTAGAACTAGTATGAATTCATCACAATCCTGATTTTTTTTTCCCAAGCAGTTAATTATACTTCATATTTTTGTATTCTTAGTGACTGTGCTCACCAGCCAAGTATAGGCCACAACTGTGACAGGCTCTGACCACAGTTAAAAGCAAAGTCTCTGTCCCAAGAGTTTGCAATTTAGTTGTCAAGAAGATGCTTTTATCAGATTGTTCCCAGATGATGAGTGAGGCTGAGCCATGTAATGCCACACCAAAATTCTGTGTCAAAGAAAGGTGAGAACTGAACTCGCCTTTTTTGATTTAAAACCTCAAGACATCCATTTCCCTTACAGGGAGTAGCAAAGCCTCAGTGTTTGCATACAGTCGTCTCTATGGGGCCGGTGTTGTGCAAGAGCTGAACACGGTGGGTTTGTACTCCCTGAACTTTGTGCGTGTCTTTGTGCGTGACCGACCCAACTTTGCCGGGTCAGTCACTGCAGCGAAACGAGCGAGGAACCCACAGCACTGCAACCACCCCGAAGGAACGAGCTTCAAGGCTTTCATGGCCAAAGACGGGAAGTGACTTTGTGAGACTCGTCCCGCTGACACAAAAGAGACCACAAGTATCGGCCGGCCCATCTGGTGTGGTTCTGGGCGCGCTCTGCGACCCGCGCACGGTGTGCCCGTGCTGGGGAAGGGGCCCGTGTGTCCCGGCCGAGTCCCGTGTGTCCCGGCTGAGTCCCGTGTGTCCCGGCCGAGTCCCGCACCCACCTGCGGGGCGCTCCCGCGGGCTGCCGCCCGCAGCTGCTCCAGCTCCCGCCGGAGGCTGTCCCGCTCCCGCCGCAGCTGCTCCTCGGCCACGCTGCTCTCGCTCACCAGCGCCTCCAGCATCTCCAGCACCCTGACGATCCTGAACTGCAGCCGGGCGCGGGCGGCGGGCAGCTGCGGCCCGGCGCGGAGCTGCAGCAGGTCCCGGCCCACCACGGACGAGATGTCGTAAACATCTGCGGCCGTCAGCTGGAACGGGCTCTTCTCCAGGGCGCTCTCTGGGCCGCCATCCTCCTCCTCATCCTCTTCCTCCTCCTCCTCCAGCTCCTCCTCCCCGTCCCGGCCCCGCTCCATGCCCGCCGCACCCCGGCGCTCCCTCCCTCCCTCCCAGGCGGGCCGGGCGGCGCTGCCGGCGGGGCCGCGGGCGGAGCGGCCCCTCCCGCCCCCGGCGCTCCCGCGGCGGCGGCCGCGGCCCCGCTCCGCTTCCCGCCCTGCCCCTTCCCCTGAGGAGGCACCGCCCGCGCTCCGCTGCCGGTAAGGGACGGGGGCCTCTCCGGCAGCCCCGGGAACCGGCACCGAGGCGGGCGAACGCATCGGCCTTTCCGCAGCGCCACGTCCGCCTCGGCGGCTCCGGGAGCGGGGCGGGGGGACTGGCGGGCTCCGGGAGCGGGGAAAGGGGCTGAAATGGACCCCGGCGGGAGCGGCTGCGGCTCCTCCGGGCCGGCGGATCGGCCCCTGCCCGCCGGGAGAGTCGCGTCCCGCCGAGCCGGGCGGGTGAGGGGACAGGCGGCAGCGGGAGCGGGGCTGAGGGGCCTCCTCGGCCGGGCAGGCACGGGGGAAGGCCGGGGCCCCTCAGGCCGGGGTAGGCCAGGGGAGGATGCGGCTCCCCGACACGGCTCCGTCCCGGCATGCGGACTCACACAACAGCGACACGGCTGGTTTATTTTCGTGTGTCACGCTTTGGGGGATTTTTGGATGAACACAGTGCAGCGGTGTTGGAAGCGCTTCTTGCACAGGCTGTTCTGACACAGCCGTGAGCCTGTGCCATGTGTGTTCTCCCCCACTAGACAATGGCTGACTGGGCTCCCATAGCGAAGGAGTACGACCCCCTCAAGGCTGGCAGCATCGATGGCACGGACGAGGAGCCCCACGACCGGGCCATATGGCGGGCGATGCTGGCACGGTACGTACCCAACAAGGGCGTCACGGGAGATCCTCACCTCACCCTCTTTGTGGCGAGGCTCAATTTTCAGACCACAGAAGAGAAGTTAAAGGAGGTTTTTTCCCGCTATGGAGACATCAGAAAGATCCGTCTGGTTCGAGACCTGGTCACAGGATTTTCCAAGGGTTATGCGTTTATTGAGTACAAAGAGGAGCGTGCGCTGCTGAAGGCCCACAGAGATGCCAACAGGCTGGTCATTGACCAACATGAGATCTTCGTAGACTTTGAACTGGAAAGAACTCTCAAAGGATGGATTCCCCGGAGGCTTGGGGGTGGGTTTGGAGGCAAAAAAGAATCTGGGCAGCTGCGGTTCGGAGGACGGGACAGACCTTTCCGAAAGCCCATCAATTTGCCAAACATGAAAAATGATTTCTATGGAGAAGGATCATCAGAGAAAAGAAACTGGTCTCGTGAGGGAACGAGGGACTGGAGAACAAGGGACCGGGACCATGAGAGGAGCAGGGACAAACGCTGGCCTGAAAGGGAGAGGTCATGGGCTTGGGGTGACAGTGAGAGAGAGAGAGACTCCAAAGAGGAGAGGAGCAGGGGGAGGGAAAGGAAGGACAGAGACAGGAAGGACAGGGATAGAGACCGGAGCAGGGACAGAGATACCAAGAAGCAAAGAGATGATGATAAGCACCGATAGGTGACCATGCCTTGTCCTTGGGGTGTGTGACCTACCCTTACAGCAGCTCGGGGCTGTGACAGCATTCCCAGAACAAGCTGTGGTGTTGCCACCTTATGCCTGTGACTCTGCTGCCAGCAGCTCTCTATGGTTTGGTTCCTACTGCAGTTCAGATGTGTGTAGAATTGTTCTTTAGAGAAAATAAACTTTTGTATGAATGTTTTTGAACTGGTGATGGCTGTAAGAAGTGCACCGTGCATACAGGCATCCCACTGAGATGAGCACACACCTTGTCTGGCTGCCTGGGTGAGGAGTTATCCGTGTGCCAGATGTCCACAGGTCTGTTATGAAACAGTCCCGTGCTGGAGACACAGGAATGAAGAAGCAACAAACTTCTGAAACTTTTGTGCCCCAAAACAGAAGCTGATGGGAAGTGGCTTCATTTTTGTGAAGACACTGGGACAGGCAAGACCTTTATTGATACTGTGTCCTTAACTAGTTCTGCCAGGTGAGAAACACAGAACCAGCCCACTGTCTATGACATGGGAGGATGAAACTCCTTTGTACAGAGGAATGTGCACCACAGGGCAGTAAGCACGTCAGAAAAAGCCTCATGTTTCTGATGAATCCATGGACAGTCACTGAAGGAGGGTGTCATGGGTAAATGTGGTTGCAGCTGCACTCATTCTGTCCTCACCCTTCTACACAGGGTTTAAATCCATTCTGGAAACTGGGCTTGCTGCTGGTTTTAGCTGAACTGGGGAAAACAGGGCAAAACATCTTTTTCAGGGCTAGGATGTGTAAATACAGACACACCTCTTCCATTAAGGAGCTTACAGTACTGTCTGGAAAAGGCTCTGTCATGTTCTTT
Source organism: Vidua chalybeata (assembly GCF_026979565.1). NCBI lineage: Eukaryota > Metazoa > Chordata > Aves > Passeriformes > Viduidae > Vidua > Vidua chalybeata. The sequence continues at coordinate 2,521,625 of NC_071547.1, read as the reverse complement.
GTCATCATAAGCCATTCCTAAATATATAATGTATTTTAAATTGTATTTCATCAGTCTTGGAATGGCTCTGTCTTAAACCTTGTCCGGTTTGAGGCTGTATTTCCATGAAGTTGTACACAGATCCATAAGCTGCATCCCCAAGAATGGATGGTATCACTTTCCACAAAAAAAACCACAAGTCTTGCAGAAATACATGTTTTTCAGAAATATTTATTAAACTGTTAAAATGATTTACTGCCCAACCAAAAAAAAAAAATTAACCAACCCAAAAAATGTCAGTGATCCTGCACTTGGCAGGCAGGATTGTTACACCCCTAACCTGCCAGCATCCTGGCCCCTTTTCTAAAAGCAGATTTTCCTTGAATATTGACAAACCATACACGACAGATCTTCAGATCTTTACAAACGCTTCCCTCTGCGCCGTCCCTCCCGATGGCACCTGGGGTGTGTGAATGCAGCATTGCAAACATGAGAACGAGTGGTTAATGCCAGCAGGTCAGGAGGAGCTATGAGGGGTTGAGGTAATGCTGCAGAGATGTGGGGAAGGCTGTCCTGCCTCCTGCAGTTGTTGGTGCTGGCTGCAGAGCTGGCCCGACAGAGCCCTGGGCTGCGCTGCACCAGGCCTGGAGATTTCCTTTGTGCTGCACCGGCTTAGGTTGGGTCTGTGAAGCTCCATTATCCCAGCTCATTGCTCTCAGCTGATTTCCAAAAGGATCTGCTTACTCAGGCCCATGTCCCTGCATTGTTCCTGCTCACTGCATCCCTTCTGAATGAGCCACACGACTGAACTGTGCTCGGGACAGACTCAGTGGGGTCATCCACAATTTAACTGCCTGGTGTGACTGTACTGCACTTCTTGTTTTCTTAGATGGAAGTGAAGACAGATCTTGGCAATTTAAGTATCATTAAATTAAGACACTCCCCCCATTTAAGGGTTGCTTTTCAGAGGAGGGGGGCAGTGCTGCCGTTTGAAGGATGTTACCAAAACATAACCAGGCAAAAACACATCTACCCCATACCCACGTTGGACTCTGATCACCATGTCCCATATAAGGCCACATGTCCCCCCTGCCCCGAGCTGCAGTGACACGGGGGCACAGTGAACACTTTCCCTACCTAGAACACACAGAAGGTCCACGTTGGAACGAAGCAGTTACAGCCAGGAGCAGGACAGCACATGGTCCACCACTGCAAGGAGAGGTTTTACTGCCAGGGTTTTACTACAGATGCTGCTCACACACATTAAAAATCCACTCTTGGATCACCCTGTAATAAAAACAACTGGTCTGCACGAAGCCCTCTGGAGGCCTTTGAGAGTTCCTCCTACACTCAGTACCTGGAGCAGTTGGAGCTTTGCTCCAGCCTGAGCTGTATTTCTGTCCTTGGTGCCACTCCTGAGAGTGGTGCAGCAGCAGGGGGTGTGGTGCCAACAGCAGCTCCCAGCCCCTGGCACTGAGCTGCTCATGCAGAAGCTGCCCATGGCCCTGCTGGCACGAGATCCTCCCCACGAGCAGTGGTTTCCAGCATGGACCTCCCCAGCCCACGGCCAAGGCCACAGAGACACCTCAGCCCTGTCCTCACACGGAGCCATGGATACATGCTCCCTCTCCCTCCTGGTCAGGCTCCTCGTGGAGTGTGTGGAGCAGAGGTGGGGAGTGCACTGGCACTGGGTGTCCACAGCACTGACGCTGTGAGGTTTTAGTGCTGGAAGGACAACCTCGGTCAGGCCCGGGGTCTCACCAGCTCAGCTGCAAAGCAGATCCAGCCCCAGCCCCTGGGGTCAGCTGCTGGGCTGCTGCTGGCAAGTTCAGCCCTGTAACAGGGGCTACCCAGACATCTGCCACCACCAGAGCAGCTTCACACACAGAATTCATCTGCTCTGCCCACGTAGTGTTTAGTCAAGAGAAAAGGCTGGGGTCATGTCTAGGTCAGTGAAATAGTTCACATCAGCCAGCTGAGGATGTGTTTCCCTCTGAAGCTGGGCAGTCTTGCCTAGACAGGAAACTGAAGTGTGACTTAATTAAAAACCTGTCTGTGGGAAAGATCTAATTCTTTTACAGCAGCTGCCTGCTACACTGTGAGGAAGTCCCTGGTAAGAAGGGAAAAAATTCAAGAGTTAGGATTCCTCCCTGTAAGCAATTTGTTTTCCATTAATACTGCAGAACACAAGGCACGCTCACCTCACACATGGGCTCTTCATGCTGTAGGCACTATAAGCACAAGGGAAATGTACACTCACTGTCCCTCTCGAGGCTACTCCAGTTATCACTGTGTCAGGTGGATTTCCAAGGGGTGACTCTGCAAGATGCCGATGCCAGCGGCACTGACAGGACACAGCAGAGCTGTGGGCTGCCACCAAGGGCGTCCAGCTGTCATATCCCTCTTGAAAAAATTCTTACAGAAATAAAAAGCAAACAACCAGTAGTGTTAACAAACAGGGTAGAAGAGTCTTTGCCCTGTACTAGATATACACTGCAAACAAACTTCTAATAATGGCACAGGTCCTTTTTTGGTTTAAAGAAGCTTGTGTTACTGTAGTTAATGCATGAAGAAGATCATAGACTTGTTATTCAGCACAAAACAAGTCATCTAGAAGCTTCCATGTCCCAGGGTGTCAGCAACTGTTACTACAAAGCTTGGGTTCCTGTTTGCAGCAAACAGTCACCAAGTGAACAGTGAGGGATCCCTTTTGGAGAGTCTGAAATAACCCCCGAGGTGTGCAAGGCAAGTAAAAGTGACGAGCTGCCGCGATGCTTTACAGAAGCTTCTTGTTACGGGACTGTCGAGATCTACTGCAGCAAACCAAACACCTCAGGGGTTTAGTCACAGGTGTTGCAGGGCTTCTTGTCCTTGTTCCATGTAGGAGTCATCTCTGTTTGAATGTGACCATTCTCCAAAAGTTTCCTGGAAGTGGACATTTTTCTGTGACGCCTGCATACGTTTTTTATCACGAGAGAAGAAACTAAACCTTCCGGGAAGGGAGGAGTGAGGGAGGGAGGGAAAAGAAAGAACAGTGTTTACCATCCTGAAAGCACTTCAAACACCCACCCCAGTACACAGCACAACAAAACACCGAGCAGAAAACTCTGTTTGCATCTGCAGAAAACCAAGGCAGAGCGGCCTGATGGGAGTGCATGTCAGAACGTTGTTAGGGATGGAGTCATTGCAATCTCAAGCAGTTTGGCTACGGAAGCTTCAGATAAGCTCTAAATGCTGTTGACTCTACAAGGTGCAGGTATCATTTAGATGTGGGTTTCCCCTTCCCCAGCCCTCAGGTAACGAAGCCACACGATCCAGGTTAGTTTCTTGGCATAAGTAAAGTGGTATCTTTGGCATTAAATCTGTCTATTTTACCACAAAGCAGAAATAGAATTCTTTTTAAGGTTGTCAGCAGGGAAGTTCACAAGATAAGAAAATAAGTCTCCACATTTTTTCACAGTGTAGAGGTTTTGATACATAGACTTGATTCCTGCAAAAAGGAATGAATAAATGCACCTATGTGCACGAGAGTTTGCAGGATGAAGGCTCTAAACAAATGCACACGAGTGTGCACGTCATTTCCTGTCACACAGCTTGGGTGCTCTAAGATAATGACGTACATGAACCAACAGCCATTTAATACACGTAAAAAATATAGCTGGAAAAATCCTTAGTATTGTTTTATTTGTATGGGATGAAGTTACTGGATTAGGCAAATTCAATGTTCGTTGTGGGTTCAGTACAAGAGGTGTTAGTGCAGTGTTTAGGCCTGCTGAGAAATGCAAAAGTTGTGGTTCCAGCTACCAAAGGACTGAGTTGGCCGTGGATCCCTTTGGTCTCAGTGCTGGGTGGGCTTCAGGAGGTGAAGATTGTTTTGCCTGCAGTGTAGCAAGTGTCACACAGCTGTGATCCAGGACAGGAACTGCTAAGTGCTACCCAGTAAGAGATCGTGCCAGTAGAACCTCAGCTTTGTCGGGGGCTGGAATATTGGTCAGGGCATAAACCTGACCCTGAGTCCACGCTCACCTTCCTCAGCATTCTCCCAAATCCCACTCTCCCTTCATCCCCCTCAGCACCACGATCCCAGCCCTCCCAGCTGCCTTGTGCAGAGCAGGGAGTTCGACCTTCCATGTCTCTCAATACACAGGAAGCTGGATGATAATCACTGAGAATATTAAGAATAATACTTCTTGTTTAGAAAGGGCAATAAACCACTACACAAGTTAAATGCACGTAAAAAACAGTGCCAGCAGAACTTGAACTTTTGCATTTCCTGGCTTCAAAGGTGCAGCCTTAATAGTGAAATAAGTATTTTGCACTTAATTAGCCTCATATTTTTCTAGCACCTTCATCACAGGAGCTCATGAGTTCACACACATATACTGAGTATTTTCAGGGCCAGAGCCAGCTCCAGCTGATAAAAGGAGTGTTTAGTGACCGAGCCTTTCTACAGAGCACATTTGGTCCTGCCTGCTCAGGGTTACTGTCTGGAAGCTCACACAAAGGACTGCTGTGTTTATACAGTCAGTTTCAAAGCTCAGTAATTTTTCACTTTATCGGGAAATTAAGCAGGAGAAAAAGAAGTTCGTAAATCTCTAAAGGGTTCAGCTTTTTAAATTCCTTCTGAAACAATGAAAATTGTTATTATGGCTAGAAAATTCTCATGGAGGATATTTGGACAAAGCCTGTCTATGTGGAGAGGAAACTGCTTCATTGCTGTAAATATAAAGATTGCTAAAGCAGCAGTTCTAATGCAAAGAGACTGAATTAACAATTATCAGTATGTCTTCCAGGGAGAGCCAAGAACTGGATGACAGAATTGATTATGAAGAGTTTACACTCTATTCCAAAATACATAATTAGAGACAAAATATACATGGCATAGATAGAAAGACATGAAAGCAACAGCCTGTAATTAACAGTGGAAATTAATGTGGAAATCAGCCTCTCCATTCTGTAACTCTAACTAATGATTGTAACAAATTATTAGAAACGAGTTTCTCAAAGAGCACTGGTGAGAACTGTGAATAGCCTTGCTTAGGAAGCAGAATTAACAGATGCTGGTTAAAACTGCATATTGCACCGATTTTCCAAGGAATAATGATTGGTTTAGCGTGGCAACATTAAGGCAAAAGGTGATAACATGTCAGTTTGAGGATGAGCATGGAGGACTGGGATAAGTAATGACACTGACTGGTCATTCTGATTGGCACTTTGATCCTCTGGGATCCCACTGGCAGCCAGGAGAATGCAACCAGCAGTGCTTGTTAACACGGGGTCATGCAAGAGGAAACCACAGTACCAAACATTTAAAAAAAATTCCTACAAGGGACACAAGTCTTCTTATTGGCTGCAATGTGGGATCGTCTGGAATCAATCCAGCTGCTACCATGGGCATTATGGCTGTAAAGATCCTGGTCAGGAAAGTACAGACACAGAAGAGATAAGACTGGAGCAAGGGAAAGAAAAGGCATTCCATTAAAAAGAAAAGAGGCAAACATGATACACGGGGTTACTTTGAATTACAACACAGGACACATTACAGGGAGAGGGGGATCTGCATCACCCAAGACAGCTCTCCTCAGTGAAAAACTCTTGTTCAGAAAAACCAGTTATTGTAGCAGTTTCAATTGCTTTTGGATTTCTAAAAGATACCACTTTCCTGTTGTGAGGCAGCCTGCAACCTGGGTTGGATTTCATGAAGGTATGACCACCTCTAGCAATGCAGAGCAGAGTGCACATTTTTGTTCCAAGAGACAAACAGGCACAGACACAATGAAATGAAGGATGAAGGTGTGTGTTAAGAAATACAAAACAGGACTCTGCTGTGACTACTGGATATTGGCACAGGGTTAGAGAGGACCAGCATTACAGTTAAAGATTCCACAAGGGTTACAGTTGATATTTTCAAGTTAAAAACCAGTATTGCAGGTGAATTCTTGAAATAACCTCCTAAGAAACTCCGTGGTTAAAGGGCCTGTGTGTCTGTTCCAAAGGAACCTGTGTTACTTCTCATGCAGAAAGATGCCAACTGCAGGCAGCTGAATGCTTTTGGGAAACCTTGCAGCTGCTCTGGCAGGAGCACTTTGGAGCTGGCTCGCAGCAGGACGGGTTCTTTGTGAGGATTCAGCACTTCCACTGAGCATTAGCCAATGCATGCAGCACAGAGGCTGAGAGAGCCGAGTGCTCTGTGCCCAGCCAGCCCCACACAGCCCTGCCAGCACACCTCCAGCCATACCTGCAACACCCTCTGTCTGTCTAAGGATTCTCCTCACAGGTTCTCCCTTGTGCCAAATATTTTTTTGAACTGTGGACTAATGTCAATTAAAGATTAAGTTGAAATCACGAGAGACATTTCACTTGTGACCAAATGCAGCTCTCCCCAGCTCACTAACTGCTGTTCTGAGATTAAAACTGGAAACAAACGGGCAAGCACTGTTGGATCGTTAGCAGCAGCCAGGATTTCTATTTTTGTGCAACATGGCACATCCTGAGCTGCAGAACTGACAGACACACCAGCTTTTGTAGACTGCAAGAATAGGAAGAAAACTCCTGGCTGCTTGAGGCATGACATCAGTGACAAACAAGCACGTAGTCTTAAGGAGAAAACAAAAGGGTGTTTTCTGCTCCAAACAGAGGGAGCATTTTTAATCCTTGGACTTTTCCTCCTCAGTAAAGCCTCCTGGTTACATTATTTCATTAAAACTCTGTCATGTGATGTGGGAGAGACAAATGTTCGAGTCAGGCAGTCTGAGATGAGAACTCAGTTTGCCCCAAACGTGCCAATCCAGAAAAAATGCTGATTTCTGTAGCTTCTGTTTTCCTTTCATTATGGACTTGCAGCACTGAATCACCTCAGCACATCTTGGATGGCACAGGCTACACATCCACATGGCTCATTCCCTCAGACTCTGTTTGGTGAAGGGAAAAAGGGCACATTGCACAGGCAAGCATAAAACTTCCCTTGAGAGGGCTCCTATTTTTGTACTTCAGCTTTTGGTTTAATCAGGAGGAAAAGTCTGAAAGAGAGGGAAAAGCAACCCCACTTTCATCTGTAAAGGCACTCTGCATGCAGAGAGCAGCACTGCAAGTTTTCATCACATCACTGGGTACAGAGTTCATGTGCCAGGGTGTTCCCCAGGCAGCCAGAAGGACCCTGGAGAGGGAGAAGGGAGCTCTGGAGACACCTCACAGCAGGCAGGGACTGGGGCAGGAGTGTCTTGGGACAGGACAGAAGCTACACTGGCTTCTCTGGTTTGCCCAGCAGTGACATTTCCTGACTTTTTAAAGCCCAACTACAAGTCCAGTGTTCACAGCACACAGAGAGGGAAGGAGGGAAGGAAAATAAAACCCCACCAGAGAAATACTATCCAGACAGGCTGCAAGAATGAGACAAACCTGAAAACTGTTACCATCCTTCAGCTTACTCAGGTGGACAGTTTTCTATTCCCTTATTTAATATGATGGCTAAGTGGAGAGAGAGAGCAGAGTGAAACCTGGGGACAGAGCATGACATCTAAAAGAAGTAATTTCAGCTTAGGCAGAGTCAAAACTAATACCTCACCAACATGTGCTCTGCCTTACAACCTCTATTTACATTTTTATGCTGCCTTCACTTCATCAAAGGCAGCATTTCAAATCAAACATGGAAGCTGCACAATACAAAGTGTGTGAGCTGAAACCAGCCATTCCCTACAAGAGAATTAGCTTTAAAAAACTCTAAAAGAAATGTAAAAGCAACTTTACAGTGAAGATCTTGTGCGACACAGTATCATCATCATCATCACTACAGTCACAGAATGAAAACTGAAATCCAAACTCAAAGTGTATTTTCTAGTCATGTGAGAGGAAGGTTTCTCTCAGCACAGGCAGAAAGTTGCAGTCTACTGCAAATAATCAACAGTGCCCTCCTGACTTCATGGTGTTTTGGGTCAGTTCAGATCTTCCTATGGAATTTACTCTCACAGGGCTGCTGCTGTTACTAAACAAGGACTGAAGGTTGTGGACATGGGGACAGGATGGAAGAACTCTTTCTATGGAAACAACTGTTCCAAAATCACTTATGCAGTTTAAAAAGTTAAGCTTCCGGTATCACAAAAATCCAAAGAGTTGCTATGAGATTAGGAGACTTAATTTGGAATAAATACATTTACAGGAGGGAGTTTTCAACAGAGAAAAGGGCTGGCCAACACAGTGATTTTATAATTAAGTGATACTCTAGTAACAGCACATCTCTGGCAGTAAGTTTTGGTTCCAACAGCAGCATTACTATTTCAGAAAAAGGTGGGGTTCTTTTAGCCAAGCAAGTGCCCATCCTCTCAGCAGCAAATTTGCTCAGCAAACAGAAGGGTTTTGTGCTGCCCACATAGTGCAAGTCAGGGTCTAAAGGCTTCAGTCAACAGGGAAATGGGCACAGTGAGGTCATGGAAAAATGATAATCCAAGGCTGAAAGTTGTCCCAGACCTAGGCAAAAGTTTTGGCCAAAACCAACTGTTGTTTCACATCTGCCAAGTGCTCATTCAGTGTCTCTCTCATACACAGTAGCAATGTGGTTATCTGAATTTTTGAAGTCTTTAAAGTTGTCCTGTGCATAAGAAACATTTGGTATTTACAGACTATACCCAGTATGCTTAGTAAAAATGCTACTTACAGTCGTTTGATTCCAGATTCAGGCTGAGTTGAGGGTTTTGGCTGAATTATGGGTGTCGGCTGTGGGGATCTAGTTTCTTCTTCCATTTCCTCACTTGAAAGAAAGAAAAGATAATTAATGTTCTCCTCCCAAGCCATGGAAGCACTTTGAGATCTACAATTCAATCTGAGGTAGCATTGTTGATGAAGGAATGCAAAAAGATCTGTTCAAAACCCATTCAAATCAATTGAAGATTTTTGATCAACCAAGGATCAGCAGCAGGAACTGGGTCTCCATTCAATATTTTCTTCCCATTGTGACAAGGAGAGGGAGAAGAGGAATGGATTAAATAAAAGGTCTAGAATTTTCATTTTAGACCCACTTCTATCCTCATTTTTGAAGTTCAAATGTATTAAATGTTTGTAATCTTTCTAGAATTCAGGGCAGGCCTGGGAGTTAGGGAAGGACAAGTTTAAGGTATGGGGTTCCAACTGAGGCTGCACTCCTGCAGTCTCTGCACAAGCATTTGCAGAAACACGAACTTGGACAGAACTTCAGAGCACATTTATTGTTTCTACACCTGCCCTGTGGCTCCCTGAGAATATCATCCAACAGGAGAGGAGACGTAACCCACCTTTTGTAATATAAAAGCTCCTCTTGAAGCAAAAACACTCGAGATTTCAGTTCGTTCCTCTCGTGAAGGACATCCCGGAGCTCCTGCAGGGTGAATCTCGGGCGATTGGGATCTTTTAAGTCCATTGCCATCTTTTCTGACTCAGAGAGACAATCATCATTGTTTGGTTCTGCCTAAGGAGTGAAATGTGGGCTTTAAATTCACCGTCCAATTCAAATGTCCAACTTTTGATAAGTCAGTTTTAGGAATTCATATTTTTAACAAAGTTAAAGTAATGTTTTAAATCAAACATCAGTGTTTTATCTAAACACTGAAAAAATGGCATGGTAAAGGTCATACAGTTCCTTCCAGTTCCCCCCATAAAGAAGTGTCTTCTAATGTAAACATACAGTGATGAAAAATCACAAGGTTCTGGGAAGGGTACTTGGAACTGGGATTCTGAAAAGCAGCTCCAAGCCTTAAGAGGCAGGATTTATAACAATACAAATAAATGCAGGACACTCTGTTCCAGGAAAATACATTTGAAATGTAGCAGAGTCCATTTGAAATGTGATGCTTTTTGCAAGGACTGATAAAGGCCAGCACATGAAATCAGAGCTGCCAGCAGCCAGGTCAGCCACTCGCCCTCGTGGGAGGATGCAGAGAGCAGAGTCTCAGAGCTCCTGTGTGGCAGTGACAGCTTGCTGGGATACAAGCTTGAAATTTGAGGAGTTTAGAAGTGAAATTCCTACACAGTCCATTTCTTGTAATCCTGACTCTACCCTCTTCTAAGCTCCTGTGTTTGTGAAATGGTTTTGCAATACACTGATCCATGGTTTCAGGCTGAACTTGGCTAAGGCTGGTGCAAGGTGAATTTTGGGTAAATTTCAGTGCCTGTCCTGCAGGGATGAGGCAGAAAAGTGATGCTCACTTGGGCACAGTTTGATCACCCTTTTAATCCAAACACATTCCTTTGCACAAACTACATGAAATAAAAATTCATTCAACCTAACAAGAGGTTCAAAGGAAATTACCCAAACACTTTTCCTCCTCTTCAGCCCCTAGGCACAGGTCTGAGCTGGTGTCTCTTCTTTTGGTTGTGCATTTGTCCCATATCTCTGCCCAAAGAAGCTATTCTTGCTAGATTTGGCTCAAATCAGCAAAGACTGAGCAGCCTGTACCCGATGCAAATGTCCTTGACTGAGGCCAACAAGCAATGTCCATTCTGGAGCACGCAGCTATTCCAGCTTTCTGCTTGCCACTGCAATTCCCGTGTGAGCAGTGTCCTGGCAGAGGGAGCAGGGACGGCTCTCGTTAGAAGAGGCACCATTGCCATGGAACTGATGAGTTAGAGAGAGGTGAAGAATGCATCCTTTCTCTGCAGACACTGAGGACACTTTCACTCCTGCTGGCTCCAGGCCTGGGCTCCCCAGCCCTGTTTACAAAGCTGGGTGTCCTGGCTGAATTAACAGCAATGAAATAATCCTTTTCATTATTAATACAGTGTTTGCCCAACTCAGCAGTGACATGTTAACACAACACTGGCTGTCACATTCCCAGGGGACCAAGGTACCCCGTCAGCACTTGTCTCTGCTTTTTGATGTGTATTCCTGCCTGTTGCCAGTGAAATGGATGTTTCACTGGGTGTTCCACTCTCTGCTGCAGTCTGTCAGGCATTTACACCGTGGAGCTCTTACCAATGCATCAAGCTGAACAGCTCTGTGTGATTGAGCTCCTCTAAGTTCTTAAATATCATGACACCCCTTATTACATTTCCTACTCTGCTAAGAGCATCATTAGGAGAGGGAAATGCAGTACATTTGCTTCAGGAATAAACAAGTAATGTCACAGGCACAAAGGAAAATACTAGGAGCCATAAAGAGGACTAAGGGGTCAACAGATCAGTGCATCTTTTTCTCAGGAAGCTCCCCTCAAATTTGCATTCCTGCTGCTCTGATCTCAGCCCAGCTCCATTTGCAGACTGTCACTTTGCCTGTTCTGCAAGAACCTGACTCTGCCAGCAGGAACGTTTGCTTTTCATGAACATCTGTGCTCACAACACTTCACTGCACAAATTCTAAATAGGAAGCAAAAGCAGAAATAAGGCCAAAGTTAGTTCCTCTAAAAAGTGCCTTGAAATATTTATATGTTGATTTGGTAGCACTTAACCAGCTTAATCCTGACTGATCTGAAGTGCCATCAGAACTGCAGGGACCAGGTGTGCAGAGCTCTGCCCCAACTCAGGGACCACTTCTGGCAGTTTCTGTTCCACTGTGGTTCAGCTGCCAGCATCACCCCCATGCACCCCTGTGACCCATCTGGCCTTGAATATTTGCAGATCTGGCAAAGCTGAAGCTACTGTTGACTGTTTGTCTTTGGAAAAGCCAGACCTTCCATTGTTTGGTTTGTTTTCCTGTGGGGGAAGGGGTAGGTGTGTACAAAGAAAACGAAGCAAACTCGCTACCACAATTCTGCCAAAACACAAAGAGGTACTTGGTATGAAGCCCAAAGCTTTTTAAAAGGCTGTTTAAAAAGTGATCCAAAGTGCCTCTTACCTTTACTTCCTCCCCATTTTGGCTGGCCTGGCTGTCCTCACCCTGCAGCTTTTCTCTGAGCTTGCCCAGCTCTGCTCTCAGGTTGCCCATCTCCTGCTCCTTGGTTTGCAGGTACGCTTCCAGCTCCACCTTCTGCTCGATCAGCGCCTTCCCCTGGGCCTCAACCACCGTGATCCGGTGCCGCAGGTCGTGGTTAATTTTCATCAACCTGTTCTGCTGCTGCTGAAGCTGCAAAACATCCATGCAAGAGCTCAGTGTCCATTCAGCCATGAGCCATCATGGCCCAGTCCCAAACATCCTCTTGAAGAAGTGGGTTCCCACTGCATTTAATCTGAAAAATTCCCCCCCCCTCCTCACCCCCAGATTAGTTTTTCTAGTATCTAATTATCTACTACAGTTTCAGTCACCCAAATTTAATTGATTTCTAGAGTAAATTCCCCTAGCACAGGGAGTTTTTCAGATAAAAGCAAATCCATCACTTCGGATATTAATTCAAGGATAGGGTGGCTTATGGGATTCTGAATCAAATCTTAACCCAGGGGAGAAGAAAGACAAGACAGAGGAATCCTCAGTGTTGAGTTTATAAGTACTTTGCTTTGAGCTCCAGGGCTCTCTCCTAAGGCAGGATGTGACCTGCTGGGTGTGTGTGGACCCAACTCGAAATGCTGCAGCACCTGCCAGAGGCACTTGGGCAGAGCAGAGATCACTTAGGCCTGGCCTTACCAGCACTAGGAAGGTCCCATGGCCTAAGGACATGAGGCAGTGTGAGGAATGGGAAGCAAAATATGGGTAAGGAGGTCATTCCACAGAAAGTGCCAAATCTCGTGTCAGGCCCAGAGTCACAGTGGAGTGTGTGACTCATCTGAACAGGCCTGGGCTGAGCAGTGCCCTTCTCATGCAGAGATGATCCACATTCCATCCCTGGTGTGGGACTGCACTGAAGCCTGACCATTCTGGACACTCCACAGCTCTGCTGGACACTTCAGCTGCAGGATTATTAATCCAGCACTATTTATATTTTCTATATTAACTTCAAACTCAAAACCAGGCTATGGAGGTGTGGATGAGAAAGAAGAGAAATAGGAAGACCCAGAACCACTTACAGCCTCTACATCCTCATTTTTAAGTCCAAGTTCCCGGTCCTTTGCCCTGATTTCATCCCTCTGTTTATCTACCACTTCCTTCAGTTTCTTCATGACTTGCCGCTCTCTCTCTGACATCCCTGGTTAAAAAAAGAACACAGAACACAAACTAAGGACAGTCAGGAGCTGCTGAGGCTGAGAACAATAACAGTGAGAAATATTTAAGTAGCTTCTGGAAGTTGCCTGCTGGTAGAATGACAGAGATGCTTTAGAGGTTACCTCAAGGGTAACAGAAAACACTGATGACAGAATCCACTCCATAAAGCCACTGCAAAGAGACTCCTTAAAAAAGGAACTGACAGTCCTCAGAAACATTTCTAACAGTGAGTGACACTGCTCCATCTTGCTGCCTTAGTAGTTTTACATCAATGTTCACACCGTGCCCCAGGGAGCTTGGTTATCTGTGTGATTATCTCTGGAATCAGCTGGCCAAGGCCTTGTGAAAATTGTAAAAAATATGGTCTGGATCTTCAGTAAGATGTAAACAACATACGACTGTTGTGGATTGCATCTGGATCCAAACCAGCTGAGAAGACTGATTTTTAGTTGAAATCCAGTTTTTGAACTAGATTGGTTTTTAGTTGAAATCCAGTTTTGTGTTTGGTGAAAAGAAGATGAAACAAGACCTTCAGAGGGTACCCCCGCCCTGAATGCAGAACCAAAATTTAGTCTGAATTATGGTCACATATTTTCTCCTCATTTTTTGCCACCCTTTTCCCATCCTATTGTGTGGTAATTCATATTTAGAGTAACTGTACTTGAGAGAAGAATACTTGATAGCATTTCATTGGTGAAAGGAGTTTGGAACATTGCCAAGAATCCAACACCAATCTTGTCTGAAAATAAAGAAAGGGTTAGATTAACCTTAAACCTGACCAATTAATCATTAGGAAATGTCATAAACCACAGGAAGCATTCTTCTATTTGCCATTACAGAGATAACTTGGATCTGGCACTGCAGTGATGGACTCTTGAGAGCAGATACAGAGCAGAGGTTTTACCTTGGTGAGATGATGCATCTCCTGCCCTGACCTTCCCTGAGATTGGCAGTTTGATGGTCCTGAGCTATCACATGAAATCACGTTGCACAGCATCCTTGAAGATGAAAACCCTGCAAGCAGGGCAGTGTGTGGCTCCCCTGGCCAAAGCCCAGCCCAAGCAGGAGCTCAAATCCAGGGTCTGCTGCTAACTCCATTCATTTTGGCAAAGTACTTTGTGATGTGGGTCTTCAGCTTCTTCCATTTACGAACTGCAAGTGGTGCTAATTCACTCCCCACTCTGGGCTGGCTGGAAAGCTGCTTCCTTTTCAATATTAAAGCAGCTCCCACATCAGAAATATTCTCTGTATGCATCAAATGTATCCAGCCAGGAAAGACTCTACTTTCTAACATCAGCTCAGACTTCCCGATTTTGTTCTTCCCTCATCACAGAAATCCAGAGTTGTTCCCACAAGAGAAATTAACTGCATGTCTGTAGGAACTCCAGCTCACAGGTCAGCTACAGAATGAACTGATGGATAGTGGAGTAGAGCAGGACAAAGCTCAGAGAAGGAAAGGGAGTAACTGGTGGATGTGCACTCCAGCACAGCTGTGGACTCCCATGCAGGGAGTGGACCAGAGCAAACAGGGGAACAGCAGCTCCAGTCCTCAGTGCTAAAGGACCAGAGCTGTGCTACTGCAGAGAACAGGGAACTGCTCTGCTGGGAAAAGGACTGGTGGCCATGGCTGGCCAGGAATTTGGTTCACAGGACGTGTTCCTGTCAAACCCCAGAAAAGAACTGTCAGTGACATGGTGTTCACATTCTAGGGTTACTTTCTCACCCCTTTTAATTCTGTGGTACATTTGCCTGCTCTATTTCTGGACCCTGGTTTTTATCAGCTCTATGCTGCTCTGGGTTCTAGTTTTTCACAGGATAATTTTAATTCTTTGCTGTGGTACCAGCTCAAACCCACCAGGGAGAACAAGTGTCACAAACATAAACTGCTGCTTAACTGTTCTAAAAGATCCACATTCCTCTCTCACAACACAGGTCTGGTACTTCTCTGCACCCAAAAACTTCACTGCAGGATCCTAGATCCACTCACAGCAGCCAACCTTGGGGCTGGGGCCTGAAACACCAGCTGTATTTAAAACCAAAAGGATCTAAAACTTTGCCTTGAAGTAGAGGGACTGCAGTGAAACTTTAGAGTGATGGTATCACCCAGAAGGAGGTAATGAATGCAGCTGTATCCATTAGTACTTGTGAGATGCTTTGAGATCTCTAGATAGCAGGTGCTATTTAAAGAAAAAATACCATTCAGTGCTGACTACTTTTCTTCCTACTGTGCTCATTTTTTTTCACTAACATTTGGTGAACCTAAAAAGCTTCAATTGTGTGCACAGATCACTACAATTTTTATTTCAGGAAGTAGGTGGGGGGAAGGAAAGGTGGGGAGTTTAGTGAAACAGCCACATCTCCTTCCATTTCTTCAGGCACTGGGAAAGAGGAGAGGGAAATCACTAAGTGCCCTAAATGTAAAATAATTATCTCTAAATGGTTCAAACTCTAATAAATGCAAGATCTTAAATGGCACACCCAGCCAGCTTCCCCAGGCACATCCTATGAGCAGCTTCCTGTGGTTTGCTGTGATCCTGGCATTGTCCCAGCAAGAGAATGGAAAGCAGCTGGAGGGGAGGACACCGAAAAAAGAAAGAAAAGAAACTAGAAAAAAAAAAAAAAGAAAAAAAAGAATATTCTTTATGTTTAGTGATCTGTTCTGTGCTGTGTCCATACAACATCTGTCACCACAGACCAAGTGCCAGGCAGAGCCTGTGGCACTGCACCATTACCTAAATACTCAGAACAAGTTCAGTGCCCCTTTTGAAGGGAACTGTAGGTCCTGCAGCACAGGAGGGTCACACAAGTGCTGCCATCCTGCTGCCTGTCCCTTACCACAGCCAGGCTGGGACAGCAGCTCCCCTGCAGTGGCACAGCAGCCTGCTGGTCCTGTTTGACACACTTGGGTCAAGTTTGCATGTGGCATTTTCCTGGGATATTCCAATCAGTCAGCACCATCAAGTTTCAAGCAGTGCTGCATTTGGGCTTGGGAGGAGTCACTTTAATGGGTGTTACAGGCTCATCTTTAACCCCTCCCTTGTGTTTTGAGTTCTGCTGTCGCAGGTCCTTCCCACAGGAGCCCTGCTCTGCTCAGACTGCACAGAACACTCCTGTTTGCACAGGACTGCCTCTGCCTCACCCACAAACACTTCACACTCAAGCGAGGCTCTGAGAATTAACTGGCAGGATTGACTCTCGAGGTCTTGCACACCCAGATCAGTGGCCTCTGTTGCCTGTGTTAAAAAACCCCTCTCACTGTGTGGTGAGTAAGCAGTGAGCTGCTGATCCCCGGGGCCAGCGCTGAGGGGAGATGTGATCACAGTGCTGAACCGTGCTCAGACATCAGTCCAAATTAGTCCAGCTAACACAGGATTGAGCTTGACATGCTGCCTCTTTGGACTCTACATCAGAGTCTACAAAGGACAGAGACTGAAAAAGAGCAGCAGAACTGCTTTCTGACACTATCCAAACAAGTCACTTGAGGCAAATCTATCCCTGCTCATTAATGACAATATGTCCTAAAAGAAAAAGTCAGGTTTGATATAATAGAGCCAAATAATTAAATGGGGTTGATATAAATTAAAATATTTCACTTAAACTGAATATTTTGGCCAAAGAATATCAGTGATCTCAGATTCTAAGCTCTGGAATGGGCTTATGGGTTTTGTTTGTGTTGTCATACATGGGTAGACACAGTAAAAATAACAAGAAAAGCACGTCTGGCATTTGCTTGGCTGGCTGGATGTGAAGAGTATGGCTATATTTAAATACAAGCACATGAGCTGCAGCGAGCTAGATAGCCACTGGAAGGGAAAAAAAGAAGGGAAAAAAAAAAGAAAACAAAGGGGAAGCTGGTTCTTTATAACACCATGTCAGTCTTCATGGCCCATGACTCATTGCTGCCATTCTGAATTTTGCATGGAGTTTGTCAGCCTGATGTTGAGCTACTTCTTTGTCACTAATTGACTCCTAATTTGAAAGAATTGCATTTGTTTTAAAAAGTATCTTGAGAGGGTTAACAATTTTTACTTTTTGAAGGTTTCATTATGCTCTTCCCCAGTGCAAGTGAGCAGCACTGAGCCTTGGGGAGAGAGTAAGTGCAACTTCCACAGTGTGGGACAGAGTTTCATCCACCTCCAGCAAAATAAGAACCCAAACAAGAGATAGACCAAAAGGTTTATCTAGACTTGACTTCCAGAGATGCTTCTCAGCCAAACAAAAAGTTGGTTTTCTTTCCCTCATTCCTCTACCTCTTATCATGTCTTCAGTGTCATCATGTATTCAGAGATTTTCTATTTATGTTAAAAAAAAACCAAACAAACAAGCAAGCCTTCAAAACCCAGATCTGAAGTAATCTACAGGGAAAACTGCACCAGAATATCCAGTCAAAATATTTTGATAAAGTATTGCTTTTTGTAACAAAGCAAGGACTGAATTTGAAGTAGCAAACTTGCCTTCGTGCTTCTGAAATTCCTCTTCTGTGAAATTAATGTCTTTGTGAGACAAGTTTGTCATCAGTTGTTTATTCTCCTCCTGCAGCTGTGCAATTTGGGTAAGAAGATCCTGTGCTTCCCCTCTCCAGACATCCTCCACCAGTTCTAATTCCTATAGGGTAGATCAGGACAATACATTTATATTTTAAAACATGTTAAAAGTCTTTGACTGGACAACTAACAGATCAAACTAGTAATGATCCTACTGATTCTTATGGAAAACAATTAAATGAGACTACTTTGAGTTTCTTAGAAGATATCTGCTTTTCTAATGCCACCACCAGGAAACAGCCACCACAGTCCCCTTTGCTACATGCTGAATGTAGCAAACTTGTTGAATGTGGAATGTACCTGAGGGGATCATTCCTGATGCAAAGCAAGTTACCCAAAGGATGGCTCCTCGTACCCTGCTGTGCCGTGAGGACCAGATTAAGGGGGTTGTGTTGGACAAACAACCAAACACCAGCACCAGTTCCCTCCAGCACCCCCGGAGGCAGCTGCAAAGCTGTTAGAGAGCCCCCAGACCATCCTACAGCAGGGCCAGGAACTCAGGGTGGACATGCTCCTTCTGACAGAACAGCCTGGCCTAAATTCCTGTTATGAAACACAAGTGTAAACTGATGAGTGTGTGATCCAGTGCAGCAAAGGCAGAGCTCCTGGTGCACACGATGAACACAAGTGCTGCTTCCTATGTAAATCGTTCTGCTGGAATGTCCTCAGTGGTGTCTGTGCTAGTGCAGCCAGGCCAGCCAAAACAGCTCCCATTTGTTGGGACACTCTGTGTCAAGAGCAGCTGTCACCAATCCTCATGAAGGTCAAGTCAGGACAAAAAGTAAAAAGTCCTTAAGGAAAACAGTTGTATTTAGAACCTTGCTTGTTCCAAAAGCTTCTCTGTATATCTCACTTCTGCAGTGGGGGGCATTCCCTGCTCCATTTTCACTTATGTTCTTCAGACAAAAAGCTGCATGCAGATCCCTGGAGCAAGGCTGAGTCACTGCTGACTTTCACATCCATCCTACCTAACAACAAAACACATTCACACAACAACCCAGCCAAGCACAGCTCGAGGCTAAAATAAGCTCTGCTGAGAGATTAAAGGATAGCTCTCTGCTTTGCATGTATGCTCTGATAATGGGAAGTCATGTTCCTGATGACTTTTGGGTCCAAATGCCATTCTAGTCCAGCATTTATTACCCTATTGCTGCTAAAAGTGTTGCAGAAAACATTAGGTGGCAAAGAATAATAAATAGCAAAGGTGTGGTAAGCTACACAGACAACTATTGAAAAGGAAAGAAAATCTCATTAATCACCTATTTTACTTGAAACTCTTTATCTTGAGAGAAAAGTAAATCTGTAATGAAATGGATATTTCCAAAAACCTGGACTATTTACAGTGATGCTGCCTGTTACAACTCTGTAGCTAAAATAACGCAGTGACCTATTTTAGCAATAAACCAGCACATTCATCACTTACAAGCATATTGATAAAACCAAAATAGAATGCTCACAAACCCCAAACAATCTAAACTTATATCATTTATATGTGGCTGCACTGTAAACACACAACCGTCCCAAGGTTTGCCTAGGCAAACTTTGTCATTTATTGCTACTGAGGAGCCCAATGAATTGGAGCAGAAATTAACTTCTGAATCCTCATTAGTGGAAGTACCAGACAGGGAGGCACATCCACGGGCCAGGCAGTGCCAGCCAGCTCAGGAAGCCTCAGGCAGTGAGTGCTGAGCCAGGTTTACAAGCAAAACAGATTCACACATAAAGTTTAAGTGCTGAAATCTCATAAACTGATGCTTGCAAGGACCACTAAAAGCTTTCCTGGGTGGTTTTTTTTAGAGGGTTTGAGGTCAAAAACTGTTTCTCAGTATCTGATTTTTTCTGCTTATCAGCACCTGTCCTGTGAAAGAGTCTTCAAACCCTCACATTGGAACAGGGAAGATGAGAGACCACAGTTCTGTAGGGACCTGGTGCACTGGGAACCAGCTTGATTAAAAAAAAATAAAAGGTATGTATCATACAGTTTATTTTCCTGTTAAAATCTGTTTAGAGTGAAGTAAATTGTTTAAACACTCCCTGAGCCACTTCATGACCCTCAGAGAAGCTGAGAGAGCAGAGGTGGTTGACTGGCAGGGAGATCAGCTGACATATTTAGGAAACTTTTTAACACTTACAAGAACTTCAGAAACATCTCCACAGAACAACTTGTACAATGACACTGGGTCAGTTCAGTATCTGCTTCACCCACAGCCTTTGGTAAATATCCAACATATTTGTATCTGTTCTCTAGACCTTCTTTTTTCATACTCTTTTTTCATACAGACTTACAAAGGCTTTGTACATTTGTACAAGGTCTTTTACTTTCCTTTTTGGAGACATTGCTCTGAAACTTCCTCTGCAAAATGTTTCAGGGTTTATCCTGGACTTTCCAGATGCTAGGTGAAAGTCCTTTAGCTGACTCTTTTTAAAATATAAAACTGGGATTTATCCAGTTAAGCCAAATCTTGAAGTTTGGGTTCTCTCTTCCAGAATCCCCTGTCTCCTGTTTATCCTGATTCTCTGTGTGGAATCAGGAATGGCATGAGGCAGCAGTGATGATTTAGCATAGTCATTTACCAGAAGAACCATTTCTTATATCAGTTCTCTGGATGGTTTGAAGAGTGGATCTGCCACTTTTACTGCAGTAACTGGAGCGTGCTGTCCTGCACTAAGAGGCTAACAGGGTATGGGAAATGCTCTCTGCCTTGGGCTTTAATGGGAGTGGGGTCAGGGAACACTACAACCACCCCAAAACAAGCCAAGGGACAACTTGCCATCAGAGGATGGAACAGCAATCTGGCAGCGTGCTCTTCCCTACTCTTCAGCTCTAACTCTGTTCTGAAATCACTTGGTTCTCCATCTCTCTCCTATGACTTGTCTAACCCGAAGTCTGTTCCAGGAAAACTAGACTGCTAAATCATTCCCAGCTCCGGAGAGGAAAGTGTATTCTTGTCAGTGACCTTTCCTGGCCCAGCAGGAAGCAGCACTATCCTCTCGTCAGGAGAGGGGATGGAGCAGGAGCCCTAATCGGCCAGACACAGGGGAAGGAAATGCAGTGACTGGGGAAGGGGTGGAGAAAGGGAAGGAGGGAGGAAACTTCCAGGAGGGAAGGAAACAAAAAACAACAACACGCCCAAAGCCTCAGCGACGCTAAGGCAGCATCCGCGCAGAGCCCGTGAGCCCGCCCGGGCTGTACCGCACGCGTGCCCCGCCCGCTCCCACGGCCCCGCGGCATCCCGGCCCGCACACCGGCGTCGCTCTTTGTTTTCCCGGCGGCGGCGGGGGGAGAACGGCGGCGGGCGAGCCGGAGCCCGACTTCCCCCAGAGCGGCTGCGGCAGGCGGGGGCAGCCCTGCCCCGCCGCGTCCCCCCGCTCCCCGCCCGCACCTTCTGGTGCTTCCTCTCCTTCTCGATGCGGTCCATCCTCTCCAGGCGCAGGCGGTCGAGCTCCAGGCGCAGCTCCTCCATCTCGGGGTTGATGTGGTTGCGGCTCACCAGCACCTCCAGGATCTCCAGCACCCGCACCACCTTGGGCATGAGGCGGGCGATGGCCTCGCAGCCGTGCTGATCGATCACCCGCTCAAACTCCTGCCCCACGGCCGAGGCGATGTCGTACACGTCCATGACCGTCAGCTCCGCCGCGTTCTTCTCCAGGGCGGGCGGCGCCCCGCCGCCGCCGCCGTCCATGGCTCGCCCGGCCCCGCGGCGCCCGCATAGGCGGCGGCGGGGCGCGCTCCGGGCGGGGCGGTCCCCGTGCGGCCGCTCCCGCTGCCCCGCGCCCGGCCCGCAGCCCCCGGCAACTCCCGCGAACTCCGGGGCGGCTCGGCCGGGGGTGTTTAAACTTGGCCGGGCGGTGCCGGGGGAGCGGCGGCGGGAGGCGGGCGCGGCGTCCCCGCCACCACCGCCCCGCCGCCCGCGGCCAATGCCCGGCGCAGGGCGGGCCGGGGGCGGCCCCGCGCATGCCCGCGGCCCCCGCGCCTCCCGGTGCCCGGGGCCGTCCCCGCCCGCGGGGGTCGCGGTGGAAGCCGTGCTCCGCGGGGCTTCGCTTGCGGTGGGCAGAGGAGCATCGCCGAGCGCGGGTGCGCTTCATCAGCGGCAGGGCTCTCGGTAGAGACCTCGCCTGCGGCCTCGTCCGGGGAGGAGAGCGAGTTTGAGGGGGCAGAGCTCGAACCCGCCCGCGCTCGGGGTTCGGCTCCCACGCAGACGATGGAGCGGGTTCGCAGCAGGGGCAGCGTGGGTGCGGGGTACCCGGCAGCGAGCGCGGTGTCCGGAGCCGTCATGTCCGGACCGGGATGGACGGGGGGTGATGTTCCCCTGCTCCCCAGGAGGACGGAGGGTGACGATGTCTGCATCGTGGAAGGGGTGAAGAAGCCGTTTGCAGCACGGCAAGGGGCTCGCACGCAGCAGCGTTAGGGGTTTTATGCTCTTCTCTACAAGAGCACAGTCTTTACCGAGCACATGTTCAGAGGATCAGTGGAGATTTTACACACACAAGCAGCTTGCTGGCAGGGATCCACTTACAGAGGAATTTTAATGAAACTGAAATGCATTTTTCTCGTCAGGTTTTTCAGTATTTTTGCTTTCAGGTGTGACTGTGAAAGTTTGGATGTTCTTATTTCCATAGCGTTTAGGAAGAGATGCTCCAGATGAGTCTCTAAGATAAGTTAAATGTGCCTGGAAATAATTGTAGGACCCAGTCCTGCCATTTGCTCTATGCAGAGTAGGAAGAATGCATTTTATTTTGGACAAGATATGATGAGTAATACCAAACACTGGAACTAGTCAGGAGAAATAGCAGTGGGGCTGCAAAAGCCAAGCCTGGAATGACTTGACACGTGCTGCATGTTGTGAATACAGCATTAATTATCTGCTTTTGGCAGAGGCAAAACGCTAGCACAGGTGATTGGGAGGGATGAACGATGAGAAATGTAACACTGCAACACTGTGACAGCCAGAACAGCTTTTTCATGCAATTCTGTCACGACCTCGTTCTGCCACAAGGTCCAAAATATTGATCTTCCTCATGCCCTGTCAGGGCAGCCAGGAGGGGAACAATCAGTCCCCAAATACCTGAGCCTGGCAACCAGTTGCCTAAGTTAGAACAATAACCCCGTGGAAATATATATCTATATATTGTTCATTAAACTTATTCCCAAAGTTGAACATCACAGGATATTGCACAAGGTTCCAGGGAGAGCAGGAGGATGAATAATGGTGTAGTCATCCTTTCCTGGCAAAGGTGCTTACAAACACAAGGAGGAGAAGCAGCCTGAGCAGAATGTTTGGAGAACACTCTGCAGCACCTCAGGGGAGCAGCTATGCTGTGAAATCGTCGTTTTGCCCATGTTAGAGATGAGAAGAAGAGTTTTTGCCACAAGAATTTGCTACTACACGAGTTCCCGTTGTTCTGTTCAAGTGCGGGTAGAGGAAAAATAAGCAGTGTAGGGAACACGTGGGGAAAGACTAAAACTACAGCTGAGAAAGGTGAAAAACCAGCACAGTTTGTGGCATGGGGAGCAGTAGGTTCGATGTTGGCCTGACCCAAACTCTTGGAAAACGACTTGGCAGGAAAAGTCTCTTATCCAGCCCCGTACATGACCTGCAGCTCCTCAGGCTCAGCTTGTCTTGCGGAATTTTGTCCACACTTGTCCACACGCTGTGCCTGCAGTGACACAGCAGCTCTGCTGGCTCACACCTGGAGCTGGAGGGAGAGAGCAGAATGCACTGATGTAAATCTGGCATTTGTCCACATAAACGTGTCTGGGTGTCACCAGGAGTACAACAACCGGCGCTTATTGGCGAAAGCAACGCACAAATATTTCACTGGAAAGCCAGATTGTGTTAGTCTTTAGCTCTTCCCCACATCATTAAAACAGCTAGTCATGAAACAGGCTGCCTTGAGCTCAAGCATGAACTTCAGTATTTCTGTTTGGGAGGTTTAATTGGAAATTAGTGCTTAAGCATGGTCATGCAAGGAATGGGTTTTTAAACAGTTACTCTCAGGTGAAGCAGATACTGGACGTGCCATGACTGTGTTTCCTTAAGCGTGAATAGCCCACAAGCTGGGCTTCCCTATTAACATCTTAAATGTTGGCTACTCCCCAAACATCTCCCTCGCTGCAGCAAGTTCTGATTTCCCAGCTTTAGGAGCAGCCTCGGCCACGGTGACAGCGGCTGTGACAGCGGCTGTGACAGCCGCCTCGCCTCCTCCCGCCTGCGCTCGATCCCTCAGGAGCCGCCGGGATCCCTCAGGAGCCGCCGCCCCCCCCGTCCCCTCAGCCGCCGTTTCCCGCCTCCCGCGCTCGCCCCGCCCCGTTGCCAGGCAACACTCCCTCATCCCCGCTTCCCGCGCCTCGCTCCTATTGGCTCTCGCCGCCACCGCCCCGCCTCTTCTCCCCGCCCATTGGCTGCTGCCGCGCGTGGGTCCCGCCTCCCGCGCCGCGCGGGCGCTGCCTCAGCGCCCCGGCGGTCCCGCTGCCCTTTGTCTCCCGGCGGCCGCCGTAGCGCAGCCCGTACGTGGCAGCGGGGCGGCGGCGGCCAATGAGCGGCGGCCCCGTGCGCCGGAAGGGGCGCGGCGCGGGCCGGAAGCGCCGCTCGGTGCCGCCGCCGGTCGCTCCGCCATGTCGCCGGTGCGGGCGGTGCTGGCGCTGGTGGCCGCGCTGGCGGCCCCGGCCGCCGCCTACTTCGTCAGCATCGACGCGCACGCCGAAGAGTGCTTCCTGGAGCGCGTGCCGTCCGGCACCAAGATGGGGCTCATCTTCGAGGTGGCCGAGGGCGGCTTCCTGGACATCGACGTGGAGGTGCGGCGGCGGCGGCGGCGGCGGCGCGGGCCGACCTTGGGGAGCGGGGCCGCCCCGGGGCCGGGCCGCGCGCGTTGCGGCCCCGCTGCGTGCGGGGCCCCTCGGGAGCGGGGCCGGAGCCGCCCGCCGGGGCTCGGGGCGCTCCGGAGCGGGGCCGGAGCCGCCCGCCGGGGCTCGGGGCGCGCCCGCCGCGCCGCGGGGGCTCCGTGCGGCGGGAGCGCTCTCGGCGCGGCGTGGGCGGGCCCGGCTGCTCGTGCGGGGAGTCAGCCCCGGCACCGCCGCGCGAGGCTCGGGCTGTCCCCCCCCCTTCCCTTGGGGTTTCCGGCTCGGTGCGGCCTCGTCACCGGGAATTGAGCGGCGGGAGGAACGCCCGGGGCTGCTCTCTGGAGGCGGCTGCTGCCCCTCGAGGAGCAGCGTGCTTCCCCTTGGATCCGAAGGTGTTGTCTTTAATCCGGGTGGGAAGTTCTGAGCCAATACTGATCTTCAGAGAGGGATGAAATCGGGAGATGCTGAGCACGAATTGCTTTCATCGCGCCTCAGAGCAGAGAGGTTTTCGTTTGGGATGTCACAGAGGCGGGAGTTGTCGCTCAGTCCTGTAGCAGTTGGAAATGACACACGGCTGTGACACGGGACAGGGGCTGGCAGCTGTGAGATCCCCTTCGCCAGTGGGAGCTCGGCAGCACTTTGGCCTGGGATGGGAATTGAGGGTCCCAGTGAGCCCGAGAGCTCAGAACTCGGGTGTTCAGTCCATTTGAAATGGTAACTGCAGCAATGCCCGACTGTGTGTCTAAAGCCGATTGGAGAATGTCTTTTTTTCCTTTTTGTTTTCCTTCAGAGATAAGGTTTTCCCTGTGGTTGTTAATTTGCCAAAGAGCCAGGGTTTGTGGTTTGCTTGTTCTTGGCTGCTTATCTCGACCACAGGAGGCCAGGGAGAGAGGCTTTTGCATGATTTTCTTTACCAAGAAGTTTGTGGGGTTTTAAAAAGAGATTTCTGTGCGGGGAGCTGCACCAGTGAGTTGTGAGAGGGAAAGATGGAAGTGTGCCAAAGCAGCCAGCTTAGAGATGGTGCTGGTGCCTGTGAGTGCCTGACTGGCAGTGCTGTGCTGGTGCATTTGAAACCTCTGTGTTTGGAATAAAAAACGTGTGATCCTCTCTTTTCCCCACGCAGATTACAGGCCCCGATAATAAAGGGATTTATAAAGGCGATCGAGAGTCCAGTGGAAAATACACCTTTGCTGCCCACATGGATGGAACTTACAAGTTTTGCTTTAGCAACAGGATGTCCACCATGACTCCCAAGATAGTGATGTTCACTATCGATATCGGGGAAGCTCCCAAGGGGCAAGACATGGAGACAGAAGGTGAGGAAGAGTCCTGGAAGGAGCTCGGGAGCGTTTCCCTACTTGCATGACTTGGGAACTTGAGGAGGGCTCGCAGGATTCCCCTTCCTCCAGGTGGAATTAGCTGTTCTCCTGCACAGCTAAAGTGGATGTTTTTAGACCTGGTTACACAATTTGAGGCAAAATCACCAGAGAATCCCTCGTCCATCTGCAGACACTAATGCTTCCATCCTTTAGCCCTTCATCAGTGCCATCCTCTGATTCCTAGTAGGCTCAGCAGTGTGGAGCCTTAGTTGGTAAATGTGCTAATATAAAACTTCTCCCATAGCTGTGTAAATGACTGTTTTATCTGCAGCCTTTTGTCCTGTACCTGTGTTCATCTCTTACACTTTCCTCTAGGTGGTGGAGATACCTGGGATGGTATGTGGACTGCTTTTTGAAAGCTCCTTAGCATCTTGTCTCTGGCACATGTGTTCATTCACTAACAGCTAACTTGGCTTTTTCTCTGTAACATTGGTTTGGAGCATGAGAATGTCTGTTTAATAAACTACCCAAAAGGTCTGATTCTGAGCAATGCTGAGCACCTGCAGGCTCCCTTTGGCAGGTTTATGCCCTGAGCAGCTCCTGGGATCAGGTCCTTGCACTGGCCATGGCAGTTTGTCTTCAGGTGGTTATTTATGGCTGACAGAAGATTTAATCAGTTTAGGTGAAATTGAGCTAAAACACTGAACATCCAAGAATGCTGGATGTTTCTGGCAGCGTTTGTTTTCTATTGCTAAAGGGGATGTTGAGTAACAAAAGCTTTTGGAAGCAACAAGCTGCTTGTAGGTTATGAATTATTACTGATGTATCGGGGAAAAACTCAAAATTGTCATTTGCTGTAAAAAAAATAATGAATGTATTGTGTAGCAAGTTATAAAGTTTATTTAGAATAGCTGACTGTAGCTAGAAAGGTAACCAATTCTTATTTTTTATTTTAGCAAGTAAATAACTTGGGCATTGAGTGCTTGATGTCACTTAAAAAGTAGCACATTCGTAACTTTGGATTTTCTTTTAAGACTCACTTAAGTCTTTTATTGAGTCTGCATATATCTGTTGTAAAGAGTATTAGTGCAATAAGACAATTTTCTGAAGTGAATTTTTGGAGTGTTTTTAGGCTATTCCTGCAACTGTAGTTTCTTCTCTTACTCATAAACTGCACTTACTGCAATGACCAGTTGGCCATGAAAATAAGGGACTTGAGGTATTAGGAAAGTGAGTGTGGTTTGCACAACCATTCAGATTTTAACTGTAACTTGTATGAGTGTTATTCTCTGGTCCTCTCCTTTGACTGTTCCCCACGAGGTGTGTGTTTTGAATAGCTCTGTTTTCAGACTGTGATCTGAAACACTTAATTTACAAATAAAACAGTAGTAAGGTAGCATCCAAGTCAACTATGTCCCTTGAAAGGAAAATACGTTGGGTTTTGTGACTTTTAAAGAGAGCTGATTGCCCAGGGCGTGTCTGTGGAATGGTACCTCCACCTGATGCTAGAAAACTTTGCAAATGACTTGCCTAATTTATAAATTTGTGATGGACAGTTCTTTGAGCGTGGATGTATTAAAAAGATCCTGTGATTGACAGCCAAACCACTAAATCTGAGATCTCTGAGCCTTCCATTTGCTGAACTGTCTCAAGCTGGTTTTGTGCTACTGGTTTGGTGTTTAACTCCTCTCCTGCTTTCACAACACCACGAGGAAAGGCTGTGCCAGGCCCCCTGGGCATTGTGCCCCCTGAATGCTGGATTTCAGCTGAGCTTGAAGATCACAGGGTGTGATTTTTTTTTGCTAAAGAAAGTGATCTCATAATTTGCCAGCATCATGATCTTGAGCTAAATTCTCAGTCATTCTATTTTTGCAAGCTTAACAACTAGGAAAAGCTGTCATGTTAAGATAGTTTGCTTGGAATATATTGGATGATATTGGCAAAATAGATATTAGTGTGTGGTATTGGTCTCGTGCATTCTTCCATTCTGTTCTCCTGGAAAAGTATGTGCACACTGGAAATGTGGGGTCTGTACTGAGCCTGAGTTGTCTCCTCCTGTTTGGATGTGGAGAAATGTTTTCCCACTTGTTAAACACCACAGAGACACATTAGGGAAAGCGGTGCTACGGAAACTGAGCTTGGCTGTAAGGATAGGAAGTGTTCAGCTGTACTGTCAGACCTTCTGCAGCAGGAAATTACCTTTAACTGCTCATCAATTCACTGCAATCGTTTTTTCCAGTCATTAACAGACTTTGTGATGCTTCTGAAATTATTCTGCAGCTCATCAGAACAAGCTAGAAGAGATGATTAACGAGTTAGCAGTGGCCATGACAGCTGTGAAGCACGAGCAGGAGTACATGGAAGTCCGTGAAAGAATACACAGAGCAAGTACGTGCCTGACTCAGTCAATGCCTGCTCCCCTCTCCAGTGGGCTTGCAAATGGTCATTTAAAACATGAGTGTTGCCTGATTTTTAAAGGTGTTAAGTTCTCTTTTATAGTTCTTTTGAAAGTTTTAAAAGTTCTCATAAAACTTCTTTAGCCTTCTGATAATGCTTACATATTTGAGAGTCAGAGTTCCCACACAATTTCATGTGTAAATAGAATAGTTTACATATTTCTCTGTAGGAAGAGAGAAATGATTGATTGATCTTTGGACCAGTGTGGATGGAGAGGTGGTAATTCCATCCTCCAACCCACGGTCACCTTTGGAATTCTAGAAACACCAGGTGTTTGAATAAAACTGGCTCTTTTTCTCTTTTGAACTTAACAAGCTTCTATGCACTCATTTTGTGTCCAATAGCGACACATGAGTCCATGAAAGCTTTTCCAAGTGACTTCAAAAATAATAATTTAAATCCTGCAGGGCCTGCCCATGGAGTAAAGAATGTAGATTTTGCTTGCAGTCATCTTTAAATTGGCTTCACCTCGTGTAATGAGGTTGTCACAAAATAGGATTTGCTTAAGTGATGTAAATTGTGTAGTTGTTCGAATGATGTATTCATGCAGATACCAGTGATGATGATATTTAATCCATCTTCAAGGACATGGTAAACCATGGGATGGTTTTAAACTGAAAGGCAGGAGGTTTAGATCAGATACAGGGGAAAAATTCCTCCCTGGGAGTGTGGTACAGCCCTGGCACAGCGTGCCCAGAGAAGCTGTGGCTGCCCCATCCCTGGAGGTGCCCAAGGAAGGTGTCCCTGCCCATGGCAGGGGGTGAGACTGGATGAGTTTTTAGGTCCCCTCCAACCCAAACCATTCCATTATTTGGTTCCCAGACTTTGGTTGAACTGTTATTTCACCATTGAACTGGATGTGGTTTAATAATTGAGCCAAAGTCTCTTTTTAAAATGTTTTGTTGAAATAGAGCAGAACTACTGTTGCTTGCATGGATGAGAATGAAGGGCAAGTATTTTTCAAGTGAAAACACAGCATTATATGAAAGCACTGTCTCCTCAATGATTTAAAGCTCTGAATATCTCCAGTTTTGTGACATTTGTTGCTAATGGTCTGATTTAAGAAAAATCTCAATGTTTAGAACCAAAGATGCTGACCCTTCAGAGATCAGAAGTTCCTGCTTGACTCCGAAAAAGCACGAGGCTTTGTTTGGCAGCTCAGAGCCCAGGAGGGTGGGCAGAATAGAGAAGGATGCTGCAGTGTATGTCCAAAGTGGGTTTAAAAACAAATTGTTCAGAAAAATCCCCCTCAGATCTCATCTCTGAGGCTGCAGGGCCCTTCTGGGACACCTGTGATGACCTGACACAAACCCAGTGCTTCATGTGCAATGCTCAGTTTCGTGGTGGAATGTTTGCAGTTTAAATGCTTTGTTACTTACTACTTTTTTCTTTTTTTTTTTTTTCCCCAACAGTTAATGACAACACAAACAGCAGAGTGGTTCTTTGGTCATTCTTTGAAGCCCTTGTACTAGTTGCCATGACACTGGGACAAATCTACTACCTGAAGAGGTTTTTTGAAGTCCGAAGGGTGGTGTAAGATCCTTCTGTGGTCTCAGATTTCAGTTCACTCTCTACCAAACATCCTGGTCACAAAAAAAAAAAAAAAAAAGTCATTTAGTTTCTGAACCCTCTTTACTGAACTGTAAAACTTATTTGCTTATATTCCTTCCTAGTTAAGAAAAAAAAAAAAGAGAATTGTTTTTATATATCTTCTGTAGCAAAAGCTGTGCTGAAATCTTGTCACTTTATTGGCATCATTTTGTTCCACTGAGATCTGCCCAGTCTGTGTGCTAAGCAAGGTCCAGGCAAGCTGCAAACTCTGTAACTCACTCTAGTAACAAGCTGTTCTGTCTTTCCTAACTTGTTTCCACAAGCACTTGCAGTTCTGTCCAGGGAAACGGTACAAGGCCCTAAGGTGACTGTTTGCATCCTTAACCCTGCAGTAGGTGTTATGAAATTGAAATAATCCCTTCTCCACTCACAGAAACTGCCAAGGAAAGGTTAAAATTCACACCTAGTTGCTATTTAAAAGACAGTCATCAGCAACTGTCTTACCAACTTCTTCCCAAAGTTCTTTTTAATTAAATAGTTGATATGAAAATGCTTTTTTTTTTTTCCTCCGCTCATCACCAAATGTTCCTTACACGGTTTTTAGTCTCTCAGAGGTTTTATTTGGAAGCCAATTGTGTGCAGTGTCTTGGCAAACACTGGTGAACCCTTTGGCTTTTGCAGGTCCAAAGCTCAGACTGTTTGCCCAGTGCCCAGGGCAGAAGTGTTCAGGAAATCTGGATTCCTGAGGCCAAAGGGTTCTGGATGCTGGGGGTTCAATCCACGCTATGCAGCCCTTGTATTTAAGTGCAGTGGCAAACTCTGCCATGATCTGATCAGAATTAGCATAATGCTAAATACTGGTGTGTTTTCTTTTTTCAGGCACATGTAGATTTGTTTTTGTATAAAGTTACTTTCCTCAGTTACCTGATGATTGGTTTAAAAATTTAAGAAGCGTCTGATGTGGGTGCTGAGCCAGGATTATGTTGTGACTGATGTATATTAGTTGTAATCATTTTTGGGGGTGGGGTGGGGTCTTTTCCAGGGGGGATCCTCTACAAGTAACACACAACAGTTTTGTACAATTAATTTAAAATTTGTTACAGGTTTTCATGTTCCAGGTAAAGTTTTTTCAACCTCGGGCAAACACTTGCAGCAGTTCTTCAGAGAGGTGACTGTTACACCTTATTGCAACTGTTGTGTGCCAATATTTTTGTGTAAAACACTGAAAATTGAATTCTAAGATGTACATTTAAAAATTGCTCGTGAATCTAAATATGACCCAGGTTCGATAAATAAACAAATTCTTTAAAAAAAAATAAAAAGCAGCTTTGTGTTCTTTTTTTTTTTTTCCTTTGGTACCTTAAGAAGTACAGATTAAAACAAAGGGGTTTTTATAAATTATTTGTTTAGTAATGGCCATAAACTGACCCACAAGAAGTTCGATATCAACGTGAGGAAGAACTTCCCAGGCAGAGCCCTGGAACTGCCCAGGGGAGCTGTGGATTCTCCCTCTGCAGACATCCCAACCCCACCTGGCTCTGTTCCTGTGTCCCCTGCTCCAGCTGACCCTGCCTTGGCAGGGGGCTCGGACTGGATGACTGCAGAGTTTTCTCACAATCCTAACGATTCTGTGATTCCCTGCTTTCTTAGAATATCGGGAATTCATCCAGAGTCCACCCTGCTTTGGGGGCAGCTAGAATAAATATCGGGTAGCTCTGAGCCTACATCTTAGGTTTGGGGTAGTGGGGCGGCACAGCGCTGCTGTAAGACCTGCAGAACTACTCACTGCGATAGGCGGCTCGCCATAAAAATGGGAATTTTTTTTGTTAAATCCGAAGTTTTATTTTTTCACCACGGAGGTGAGGCCCGGCGGGGGCTGCGGAACTGATGTGCGGCGGAACGGGAGGTGCCGCGGTGTGTGTTTCCGCAGAGCGCCGCCGCGGCGGGGCGGTGACACCGGCGGGCCAAGATGGAGGCGGTGACTGAGGGCGGCTGGAGCTCGCTGCCGGTGCCGCTGAGCCCGGGCGTGCTGCGGGCGCTGCGGGAGCTCCGCTTCCACCAAATGACCCCGGTGCAGGTGCGGGGCCCCGCGGCACGCCCGGGGAAGGGGAGGCCGGGCTGAGGAAGGAGGGCGCGGGCGGTGGCAGGAGCGCCTGGGCCGCTCCGGGGCCGGCGGCGGTCGCAGCAGTCACCGGGACCTGCAGCAGCGAGAAGCCGCATCCGTGACTTTCCCATCGGGTGATGTTCACAGCGAGCTCGGATGTCTCGGAGGAGTTTTCACCTCTGTGAGATTTACCAGCTGCTCACGTGCTGCTTCTCTTTTTTCAGTCTGCGACCATCCCGCTCTTCATGAGTAACAAAGATGTGGCTGCGGAAGCGGTGAGTGCTTTTCCTTCGTGCAGCTCGTTGTTTTCCACGCTTCTCTCTGGAGCTGAGGGAGGGCTGACGCTCTTTCCACTCTCCCAGGTCACAGGCAGTGGGAAAACCTTGGCGTTTGTGATTCCCATACTGGAAATTCTTCTCAGACGGGAAGAAAAGCTAAAGAAAATGCAGGTGAGATTAAAACATAAAGTACTGAGGATATTTTTATGATGTGCCAATAAGATTTGAGAACTTCAAGAAAATATCCATAAGGAAAATTGCCTACACACAGAGTGACTGTGTGCTCAGCTCTTCAGTGTAACAGCAACAATAAACTGCTTAAAACTTGGAAATAAATTGCACTTAGATACAGCTTCTTCTCTGGCATGAACAGAACAGGGTTCTGAGCTGTTAGAAAAATGTCCCAAAATATGGAATACACTGCAAGTGTTGAATGCTTTTTAGCATCCATTGACCTTGAATACATTTTAGTGTGCAGGGACCTTCAGTGTCATTTGCTGTTAAATGTCATTATTAGATGCTGTTCTTTCAGCAGAGATATTTTACACATTGATGCAAAGTCTTTCATCGACATTTTTGGATGTTTTTTAATACTTTTTACTGTATTTCTGTGGAAATGTTTTGCCTGAAACCAGGCTCAAAATCACGGCTCATATTAATTTAGCTTGAGAGGGAGGATTCTGCCCAAATCTTTCTTTTTTTTTTTTTCCTCCCCACAAATTCCTGTTTTCTGCGTGCAGGTTGGAGCTATCATTATCACACCCACGAGGGAATTGGCCATTCAGATTGATGAGGTGCTGTCACATTTCACAAAACACTTCCCCATGTTCAGGTGGGTGAACTTCAGCATTTCCACGGCCACACTTCCTTCTGTCACTCTTGAACCAGCAAAACCTAAAGCTGGCCCAAATCCTTCTGTTTTATTGTTTTAGTCAGATTCTTTTAATTGGTGGAAGGAACCCCATGGAAGATGTTGAGAAGTTCAAGGAGCATGGGTGAGTTGTTTGGCAGCGTCTCAGAGCTGTGGTTTCCTCCTTGTCAGGGTTTTCAGCCCAGGGCTGTGGTCCTGCTGGTGCTGGA
Organism: Vidua chalybeata; assembly: GCF_026979565.1. Taxonomy (NCBI): domain Eukaryota; kingdom Metazoa; phylum Chordata; class Aves; order Passeriformes; family Viduidae; genus Vidua; species Vidua chalybeata. Next base: position 2,488,436 of record NC_071547.1, on the reverse strand, counting down.
ATGGGATGGTGCTGCCAGAATCTTTTGGGGTGAGCTGGGAAATTGTGGGGTCTGTTCCTGGAGTGAGGTACAGCGTGAGGAGAGGCTCTTATGTGACATCAGCACCATTTATCTGCTGCTTGGGTGAAGAACAAGAGCTGAAAAGTGCCTTCAGAGAATATTTCACTTTTCCCTGCTCATGAATTTCCTGGAATTGTTTGGTGCTGATACTGAGGATGGAGTTTTGAAGGAGTCCTGTTTGACCCTGGCTTTTTGTGGAGCTACCAAATATTTCCTGCAGCTGATAGCTGCTTTCCATACTTGCTGTTTATATTCCAGACTTCTGTTGCCACAGGGGATGTGCTTCCCCCCCATGCCATGGCACCTGAAATATGGCTGCAGTTGAAAGTGACAGAATGAGATTGTTTTACTGAAGAAAGCAGGGCTGTGCTGTGGTAACAATATCAGGAGTTCTCCCAGATTCCTCACCCTGTAGTGAGGGAGTTGCTGTGTGTGTGTGTGCACCAACAGTGGGAACATCATTGTGGCCACCCCGGGCCGCCTGGAGGATCTGTTCAGGAGGAGAGCAGACGGGCTGGACCTTGCCAGCTGTGTGAAGGCTCTGGATGTGCTGGTGTTGGATGAAGCAGACAGACTTCTAGATATGGGCTTTGAAGCAAGGTATTGAAATAATGAATCCTGGTGGCTCTTCTGCAGTTGTGAATGAGTTGGTGTGTGATGGATGTGAATGAGCGTGGCCTGCAATGGCCTCCAAAGTTAATCCGTTCCGTTTTTTGAAATTTCTGAATTTGTTCTTTCATCTTTGCTCTGTAACTACACAAAGCAGTTCCTAGGGGGGAAGAAAATCAGGAAATGTGGAGCCTCAATGAATATGGAATTACTTTTATTGAGATCTATGTTAGCCTATCTCTGTTAATGCTTGGTTAAATATCATTATTTGCGCTCCAGAATGGCTTAAAACACTTTAACCAATAAACTTTGATCTCTGTTTTCTCTTTCTCTCAGAGTTAAGATAATTATTTCAATAGAAGTTTGACATGTGACAACAAAGCCTAAACTCCTTTCCAGTGATGAAACCTCTTCCTGAGGGAAGCCTTGGGCCAGTTACACTTTCCATGTGCTTACTTGCAGCCTGAATGCCATTCTGGACTTTTTGCCCAAGCAGAGGAGGACAGGTCTGTTCTCAGCTACCCAGACCCAGGAGGTGGAGAACCTGGTGAGGGCAGGGCTGCGGAACCCCGTCCGCATCTCGGTCAAGGAGAAGGGAGTGGCAGCCAGCAACACCCAGAAAACCCCAACACGCCTGGAGAACTACTACATGGTGTGAGCCTGGGCTCTGACTGAGCTCCCTGTCCCCTCTCCTTTCCTCCTGGTTCCATCAATAAGATTTTAAGTCTTGGTCACTTAGGAGCACGTCAACAGGAAAGCCAAAGTCCATTTTCTTACGTTTTTCTTTTGTATTTTTTAGGTCTGCAGAGCAGATGAAAAGTTTAACCAGTTGGTGCATTTTCTTCGGCAGCACAAACAGGAAAAACATCTGGTCTTTTTCAGGTAATTCTGTTTGTGTTTCATGGTGAGAACAGTTTGGTGTTTCATTACCTAAATCCAGAACCGTGCCCTTTGTTGCAAAGGACACAACTATTTTCAAAGTGATTAATTTTGAGAGCTGTTTTTTAGAAAATGTTACCTAAAAAGAGATTAATCATTGCTTCATGTCAGGATCGTGTTATTAAGCAAAACATAAATTTTATGCATTTTTAAAGTAAGACATTATAGGTGATTATATGTTAATTATAAAAATTATATGCATGTTTTAAATAAAAATAGTGTGTATTTTTGAAAGAGCTTGGGAAAGTCAAGCTTGACTGTCTAAACCTGGTTAAAAATGCAGCAAAACCTTTTGCTTTATGCCTGTCTTTATCACAACAGCACGTGTGCCTGTGTGGAATACTATGGGAAGGCTCTGGAATCCTTAATTAAGCAGGTGAAAATAATGAGCATCCACGGGAAAATGAAGCACAAGCGTAACAAGATTTTCACGGAGTTTCGGAAGCTCCCGGGGTAAGAACGTGGGAATGGGCTAAACCAGCCAGAAGGCAAAATAGTGAGGGGGAGCTGGTTGTGTCTGGCTGTTCTTCTGCTGCTTGGTGTGGAAGGATGGCTCAGGTGAAGGATGCTCCAGGCTGGTTCTGAGTCACAAATTGTGCTGAGGTACACAAAGTGTGACCACAAACAAAGGGAAAATGTGACTGGAGCATCTGCACCCTGCTTCAGATAATCCATGTGGCAGCACAGGAGGTGAGCACTCTGCACTGTCACTTGCTACAATCACACATTAGCCCTGATGTTTAAACAATCTGGTAGCAAAAAGAAGCTTTTCCTGATTAGCAGCCAGAGTGGAAACCCAGGCTATTACTTTATTAGTGTATGAACAAGAACATGGCAACACAGTGCTGTAACCTACCCACAGGGAAGTGTTCTTTGGCAGCTTTGCAGGATGCTGTTAAGAAACTCTTGACTCATCAACTGTCATTTTTGTTATGGCATGGGACTTGAGTTTTAGCTTTTTGTATTATGAGAAAAATAATTGCCAGCAGATTGTAAGAACAGCTGTTGAAAAGAACAGCATGGCAGTTCTGCTAAAATTGTCACTCAAGTCTTAAGTCTTCTATTTAAACATTTATTATAGTACATTCAGCTGTGGTGGATGCAGTGCGGGTTTAAAATTTGAATTTTTAATGGGGAATTGATTTGTGTTAGAAATGCAATATAAATCAAAATAATTTTCATTATGTTATTTGGAATTTTAGTTGGTGAAAGCTGCAATTACCTTATATTTTGTCTCTTAAAAAAACCCAAATGTTTTAAAATGTTTTGTTCCTCACTCTCCAGTGAAGGTGCAGAACACACAGCTATCAGGAGGCTGACTCTTCTCAAATGTTAATGAAAATACACTTTTTCTTGTTCCTAGGGGCATTTTGGTGTGCACAGATGTGATGGCCCGTGGCATTGACATTCCAGAAGTGCACTGGGTGTTGCAGTACGACCCACCCAGCAGTGCCAGGTACAGCTTCAAATCCTGAGATCCTTTTTCTTTCTGTGTGGTCTTGTTACTGTGCTGCTCAGGTCTCAGGAACAAAAAACTGCATAACACACATTTAGTCACTTCCTGGAGGTTAATCTGAGAGAGCACACAAAATCATGCAGGAGCAAGGGAGGCTGGAACAGTGCAGGTTTTGTTGTCACTGAAATGACTTTGTGGTGTGTAGGTGTCAGTCAGGGGAGGGATTGTCACATCTGTGTGCACAGGTGACTCTGGGGTAAGGCTTTGTGTGAGAATATCAGAGAAAGAGTGAGAGGTGACACTGGAGTGAAGGAGAACAGAGATGAGAGCAGGGACTGAGCTCTTCAAGGAATTGAAAACTCACAGAAAAGGAGCTTTTCCATGGATTTTACCTTTTGCTGTCATAATTCTTCCTACAACTTGCTTGAACTTCACTCCCAAAATAGACACCCCTTGCTTTAGCCTAACAATTGAGTGGGATTGCCACACGTCTCTCGTGTTACACTTTGCTAATTACTGTTGGTTTAGTTTAGTGTTTTCCATCCCACAAGATTTGCCCTTTTGCTGCCCAGTGCTTCCAAACCCAGCTGAGCTCTCCTGCTGGGTTCTTTCAGTGCCTTCGTGCATCGCTGTGGCCGCACGGCGCGGATCGGCAACGTGGGCAGTGCTCTGGTGTTTTTGCTTCCCATGGAAGAATCCTACATTAACTTTCTCTCCATCAACCAAAAGGTGAGTAGGCTTTTATTCTAGCCCAAAGCAGAAAAAAAGAGCAAGGGCACAGACTTACTGATAGGAGCTTTGAAATCAGAATTTGTAGAACTTGGGGTCATACACGGTAATATTTTAGCAGAGGTGCAGAATTAAAAGACAAGAGCTCCTGATTGACCACCAAATACAGCTGGAACATGAAATACAGCTCCAGTGTTACCCACTGGGTTTGTAAGAGGAACGTGTGATGCAGTAAGGAAAGGCCTTTTGTTCCTAAGGGTGTAAATTGAGCATTTGCAGGAGGGCAGTGCTGGCTCACAGTCCTGCCCCAGGCCTGCCACCAGCAGCTCACACCCTGCAGCCTCTCTGCTCTTTACTTACAACTCCTACAATCTCCCATGCCTGCTCCTGCCTATATGGGATTAATTGTGTGAATTCTCTGGAGACCTCCTAGTCAAGACCAGAGCTTGATGAAGCAGGAGATGAAGATGTTGCCTCTGTGGAGCTGCAGTGTTGAGAACTCTGCTGGGCCAGGAGCTGCTGTTTGGGGCTGATGGTCAGCTTGTGTGTTGGAGTGACCAAAGGGAAAGGGGCTCAAAGCTGACAGAGGATTAACTGTGCAAGAAGGGTGTGTTTGAGGTTTCACAGTGCATTCCACATCACTTGGTTGAACTTTTCCTTTGGTCTTGTTTCTTTTCTGGTTCCCAGTGTCCCATGCAGGAAATGAAACCGCAGACAAATGTGTTGGATCTTCTTCCCAAGCTGAAGTCCATGGCCCTGGCTGACAGGGCAGTGTTTGAGAAAGGGATGAAAGCCTTTGTGTCTTATGTCCAGGCTTATGCCAAACACGAATGTAATCTGATCTTCCGGATCAAAGGTAATTCCCAGCAGGCCTGGTGCCTCTCACTGGTTTTCTCAGATAACAAAAGTATAGTGGTGTTGTGCAAAAGCTTCAGCTTCTGATTTTTGATTTCACATTCACTTCCTACACCATCAGATTTTGACAAAATTCCTATTTTTTTCAAGCAACTTGTTTCAAGAGAAAACACTCAATTATACAGCTTGATCAAACTGATGAAAGCACAAATAAAAGTGACTTAGTATTGCTGCTAGTATTAAGGTATAGAGTGTAAACAATACATTAAAATAATGTTGACTTTTTTTTTTCCCTTTCTCAGTTAAAAAAACTTTTTATCCAGCAGGAAACTGACTTTTTAATCTTTATTTCAACAGATCTGGATTTTGCCAGTCTTGCCAGAGGTTTTGCATTGTTAAAAATGCCAAAGATGCCTGAACTAAGAGGAAAATGTTTTCCAGACTTTACTCCAGTCACTGTCAATACAGATTCCATTTCATTTAAGGATAAAAACAGAGAAAAGCAGAGACAAAAGAAATTAGAAGAACAAAGAAGAGAAAGAGAGGAAAATCAAGGGAAAAAGAAATTTGTAAAGAACAAAGCATGGTCAAAGCAGAAAGCCAAGAGGGAGAAGAAAAAGAAAGTAACAGCTAAAAGGAAGCGTGAAGAGGTAACTGTGTCCATTCCCTTAAACTGCCAGTGAGTGCTGTGGTCTTGCCAATGGCAGAGAGCCCTGGGATTTCAGTGTGGTGGAACTGATGGCTGTGAAATAACCCTTTAGGACTTGGACTAGCAAAGCTTAAAAAATGATAGAGGTTTTTAAAGCCAAACACTAAAACAACTTCTCAGCACTGGTGCTGGTCAGTAACGGGATTTTTATTTCTCAAGAGGTGCAGAAGTGTGGCCTGAAGATGCTTTTGTCAATTTTTAGTAAGTGTAGCTGAGAGTTAGAGTTGCTTGGGTAGGAATTGAATATTAATTCCTGCTTGGATATTTCTGGCAAACTCTGACTTGCAATCTTCTCTTGTGTTCAGCTGTATACAATGAAAACCTTTTGGTGTTGTGTTTAATTTGTTGTTTTCAACTTCCAACAGGGCTCTGATATTGAAGATGAGGACATGGAAGAGTTGCTGAATGACACAAGACTCTTAAAAAGATTAAAAAAGGGAAAAATTAGTGAAGAAGAGTTTGAGAAGAAACTAACAGGCAACCACAGGCTCAAAGCAGAAACTGTTGAGGACACAGAATCTGAAGGCTGACAGTTACTCTAACCACATTTTTTACATTAAAACACTGCTTATTTCAATAAAACTGGATTTCTATGAAAAATAGAGAACAAAATACCTCTGTAAAAAGAGAACAAAGCTGATCTAATTTCTTCACAGAGAGACCTGGCATCCCTAAAGACACAGAGCCTGCAGTTGTTGAGAACAAAGCTAAAAGCACTTTGGTGTGGTAGGAGCTGCAGGTTTCCATCAGCAGCCTCGTGCATGTTTTAATTTTGTTTTTTTCAAGTATGTACCACAGATCATTAACAGCACACCTCAGAATGAGTCTGGATACACCATAAGGGATTTTATTTTATAGTATCAAAATATTCCATCCCTCTTTAAAATAATTTAGTTGTGGTCTTTAGAAGCTGTCATAACTTTGGGAATTTTTTCAATAGTGGTCCATAATTATGTTAATCCTTCTAATGGCATTTCCTTGCCATGTTCATGTATCATCCTCCAAGTTCTTAGAGCCCTGATAGTCACTGAAGATGACACATCCTCTGCAGGAGTCTCTTGAGTTACAGGTAGAGTTTAATGAGTTCATCACTGACAGCTGAAGGAGTCAGCACACCGAGGTCTGTGAACAGCAGTGTGATCAGTGATGGGGAGGTGTAGTCAATCCAGGGGTGCTCCTCTGTTAGGTTCTGGCCCGTTTTCAGAGTGTCTGCTTTGTACTAGAAGGAAACAGAGACCATTAGTTACTACACAACTGCAAGTTAAATCCTCTTTTGGGCAAGAGCAGTGCTACAGCCTCAAGCAGATGTTTGTGGTAAAACTGAAGGAAGTCAAGTGCACACACTGGTGCCACCTTGGTCTTTGCTCTTTTATCTCGTGTAAAAAGTACAATTTGTAGTTCTGGAGTTTGTTGGTTTAACTGTTTCTTACCCTCAGCTGCTGCTGGGCCCTAAAGGAACTGCTTTAGGAGCAGAGTATCTGTGTCAGGACAGATTATGGCTGTTTGGTGCCCGAGTGTACCATGGAGCAACCCCAAAATAGACCACAGCAGAGAGATCCAGATAATCAGAGATGCTTAGAAGACAGTTTTTCACAGACACACCAGTGCACACCTTAGCAGGCTAAGATGGAGGTTGAGTTTCTCTTACCTTAAACCTATCAGGAACGTCCTGCTGATTGAGAGGGAAGAGTCTGACGAACTTGAAACTTTCTGCTACCACATAAAATGGCTTATTCTGGGCTTTGGCACACACAGCAATTTGATTGGTGCCAATCTGTGGAGACAGATGGAAAAGAAGTTGCAGACTCAGTGCTTGCCTGACAATACTGCCCAGCTTCCAACAATTAACAGACATTTACTGGATAAAATCCAAATAGAAGAGACTTTTCAAAAAGCTTTAAATGCTTCAGAGAAACCAAACTTTAAAAGTCCAGAGTTTACAGAATGATGCAAGAAACTCACAATTACCTTGTTGATAATGCCTCCACTTTCAACTACACCTTCAGCACCAACTAACACCAGGTCCACTTTCTCCATAATGTAGCTGTTAAAAGGGGACAAAAAAAAATCCAAGCATTACTGGGTAATAGGACAAATGACTTGCTGAACAGAACAGAAATTAGTAATTCAATCAATCTTTCCATTTTCTGCACTAGTTCCATCTACCTCTCATAAGTCCACATGCTGCTACACATCCTTGGAGTGAGATTTCATCTGCTTCCCTGCAGGAATATTAAGTAGCCTTTTCTTCCGCAGCCATAGCTGACCCTGGCAACTCTGTAAATGCTGGAAGAAGCTGAACTCTAGCTAGGAATATTCAGATTTATTGTAGTTTTTTTTCCTCAGGTATTGGATTTGTACTAAGCAGTGGTAATTTAGCAAATACCTTAAGAAACCAAAAAATGATAACACTTTTGCAAATTAGGAAAAAAAGTGGCTTCTTTGTTTAGCACCTCAGTTCTTTTTTACAGATCTGTACAAGTTCTTAGGTCTGGTTCCTTCTTTCATTCCAACCTGCAAAATCAAATGCTTGTGTTGTAGCTGACACATTGTAATTGTGCACCTAAAGCTGCAACTCGTTTGGCCTGTTGGATGACTATGACAAACGAAGGGTTTGAACAAGCTGCTCACATGTGAGTTTATTCTGTCTTACTGTCAAAATGAAATTGTGATGAAAAATATTAAAATTTATACTCAGACTTACCCAACTGCAGCATCCAGAATCACAGTCACAGGAATGTTCAGCTTCCTTAGGGCTTTTGCCATTTTTTGCCTATTAAAGAAAATGTTTGGACCTTAAAAATTATTTTTTTTAAAGACAATAATATGAAAATACTGTTTGAAAGACTGAAGCCTATGACTGCCCCCATTGCCCTTCTGGTAGAACAGAAAATGAGTTATTGAATAGAAATGGGAGGAATTGTTACATGTTGTTAGTGACATGTATTACCCAGTGTGCAGGGTTTACTCCCTCACTTGTACAACAATATCTGCTCTGAAGGAATTATTTGACATCTTTAAATGACATTGTCAGCTGTGTATTTTACTTTGCTATGATTAGCATAATACTGATTATTTTAGCCTATTTCTTAAAGAGATGATTATAAAGCAGTTGTCTCCCATCTCCCAAGGGAAAAGTAGGTTGCCTGGCACTGACAAGTCTGTGAACCTTTGAGGAAAACCTAGATAACACTAATTAAGATATCGAGTATGGAAAGTTAATTACCAATATTTTTTTAGATTTTTTTTCACTTGTCCAGAATAATGTGATATGAGTGACACTTGCCATTTAAAATGCTCCAACCAAGCCTAGCTTTTCTTAGGGCAGGATAAGTTGGATGGTAGCTGTAACTTACCCTGTTAACCAAGATAAAACTCAAATTAATGAATACTCGCCCTGCTTCATCAGGCTGTGATTCAGTAACATAAACACTGAATCGCTTCTTGGACTCCACAGCTGCTTCCAGCACCCTGAGGACCACCCTGGAGTAGGCGTGTGTCAGTATGCGCTGCCAGGACAAAAAAAGAAATTCACACATTACATTTGCTGAGCCTCGGGAAACCTTGACTTTTGTCATGGCTTGTTGTGCAGAACAACGTTGTGCAGAAGCCCCCATCAGACTCCTCTCCCCTCCTGTTCCTCCCTCGCTGCCAGCAACAGCAAAACCGAACAGGAGCGACCCTGCCCCGGCCTACTCACAGCACCGTCTCTGATGAAAGGGTGACACAGCTTGGCGATTTTATTCCTCGAGAGAGAGACTTTGGTCAGGAAGATCTCCCCGCGCTCGATCATGATTTCTTTGCACTTGGAGTAGTCCTGGCAAAGAGCGGGACGCCCGCTGAGCGGCTGCAGGGCCCCGCAGCAGCGGCGGGGCAGAGCGGGCAGCCCTTACCGAGTACTCCAGCGAGGTGAGGCTGATGAAGCGCAGGAAGAGCTCCCCGCCGGAGGACACGGCCACCGAGGAGTCCACCCGCGACAGGGTGTCGATGGCGTCCCGCAGGCTGTTCCGCAGGCCCTGGATGGTCTCCCCTGGGGAGAGGCAGAGCCGCGCGGTCAGGGCCTCGCCCCGGGGGCAGCCGGGGCTCAGCGGGGTCCGCGCCCCGCCGGGGGCACCCGGGCCCACCTCGGTCCTGCTTGAGGAATCCCAGCAGCGCGCGGATGGCGGCCACGGCCGAGGCGACATCGGGGTCGTCCCTCAGCTGCGCCCTGAACGTCTCGATCAAGTCTGAAAGGCAACGGGGAGCGTCAGGCCCGGCCCGGCGCGGCGCCTCCCGGGGCTGCCCCGCGCCCTCGTTACCGTCCGTGCCCATCGCCGCCCCCGTTACCCTCCGTGCTCATCGCCGCTCCGCTCCGCTCCGCCCGCCGCGCCGGGGCGTGGGCAGGGCCGGCCCGGGGCGTGCCCGGATGAGGAGCGCCGGGCCGGGGCGTCATCCGCGGGCGCCGCGGCCGCTGCTGCCCGGCCGGCGCGATGAGCGCGGGTGAGCGCGGCCGGGGCGGCCCGGCGGGCTCTGGGCGTGCTCCGGAGGGGTTTGGGGGGTGCCGCGGCGGGGCTCGGGCTCCTCGTGGGGAAGCAGAGGCCGAGAGCGGGGCCCCGGGGCTCTACCGCTCTGCTCGGGGCCCGCAGTGACGCCGCTGTGCGCTCCCTTTGCAGATGATGAGCTGAGCCTGCTGATCGTCGTCCTCGACACCAACCCGATCTGGTGGGGGAAGAGGGCCCTGGGAGAGGCTGAGGTACGGCCTTTGGGCACTGGCACTGCAGATGGCCCTTTCTGGGGGAAACGGTGTCATTTTCTTTGACTTCTGAACTGTGCTAATGTTGCCTGCTAGAGCAGGTATAACGGGTATCGTAATACTTTTTGAAATACCTATGCAGCGTTCTGTGTTCATTAGAGCTTTTTTAACAGCAAAAAGCTCTTTCTGCATCTTCAAATTCACGTTTTTTAAACTGCAGTCATTTCACAGATTACTTCTGGATTGCCTCTCTGTAAATGTTATTGTGCTACATCTGCTCTGTTCTTTATTCCAGCAGTTCACCCTGTCGAAATGCATCGATGCAGTGATGGTGCTGGGAAACTCTCACCTGCTCATGAATCGCACCAACAAACTCGCTGTAATAGCAAGTCACACTCAGGAAAGGTAGAGCTGCTTCCAAACGTTTCCAGTTTCCTCTATCTGTCTCCTGATTTTCTTGTTTGATGGCAAGAAACCAAGTTAAAAGTGTTTAATATATCGTTGTCTAAAAAAAAGAAATTGGCTGAAACCAAGTAGGAAAGAATCTTAATGACTTACAAAGCAACAAAAAGACTTAGAAGGGAAGTTTAAATAGACTTAAAAATACACAGAGAGTGGTAGATATGTGTGGAGTGGAACAATGCAAATGGAAGAAGTTCCCTGTTTAGGGGATATTTTTACCTCCAGATGTTTGTGAATCTCAGCATCTATCCCCAAGTGCAGCCAAAGAATTTCACCAGATCTCTTAAGAGATGTCTCAAAAGGAGGGAGCTGAATGTGAGTTTTACTCCAGTTTAAGTTGAAAGTCACCTAACTTACATAGACTCATTAATGCCTGAAGTATTAAAAGGATTTTAAATTAAACTTCAGAGTATTGTTATCTGCAGCTGATTAATTTATAGCATTTTTTCTTACATAAATACTTTGCTTTCCCTCTGTTTCAGCCGTTTCCTCTACCCTGGGAAGCGTTGGGCTGCTGCAGATCCCTTTGGAGAGGGAGGCCCTTCCATGGAATCTAACTGCTCTGGCAGCAAGGATGGAAAATATGAATTATTAACAGCAATAAATGATGCAATTGCAGAAGAGATTAAAGACCTCATGACAAAGAGTAAGGAGAACAAAATTCGAGGCTTAATATGCAGAATTGGAAAACACTTGGACTGTCAAGGAGTTGCAGAAATGTCCTCTGTTCTCATCATATGAATTTTAATATGCTTAAAGTAGATGAGTTTATTAGGTTTGACACTTCAGGCCTCTGCATTAGTATTACTTGCCAAAGATAAAAATGTGTAGTATTTTTTACTGTTTGGTTCAGTAGCTGGTTTTATGTGCAAAAGTAACTTTTGCACTTTTTATTGTATTGCAGCTGACATGAAGGGCCAGCAAACAGAAACCCTGTTAGCAGGATCACTTGCTAAAGCACTTTGCTGTATCCTTTTGATTACAGAATCTTCAAAGCCTTCATGTGTTCTTAAGAGTGTTTCTTATAATACTAACTTTTACTGTTCTTGTTTTGTTGTAATACTTAAAACTGAACCATTTGCCTGATAACTGTGGCTTGTGCTTATCAAAATGTGTATTGGCCAAGGTGGTGAATGTGTGGTGTGGATCATGGAGTTATTTCCAAGAATGGAATGTAGATTCCTTAATGCCAGCTAATGTAGACATCAACAAAATGGGCAAAGACCTAAAAGGTAACACCTCTTTTCCTGTTTTCAACACTGAAAGGTTTATTTTAACCTAAATAACAGGTATAAATACACTTGCACAGTCAAATACACGTGTTTGGACACACCCCCATTTCCAAAACTGGCACTGCTAGGTGGAGGTTTATTTTGATCATTTGAGGTTGCCTACATTAAAAAAGTTAAAGGCCTTGATCAATAGTCCACATCCTTATGGAGATTTTATGTTGTGTGGAAATAAACTGGAATTTCCTTGGAATAACTGGAGGTTCAGAGGAATTAGTCCACAGATAATTGTCACTGGGACTGGAAATAGTTTCATATAAATATTTTATCTGAGCTGTTAGATCTAACATCCAGTACATTCTGAGGTGTCATATGCTACAGAATTAAAGGGATGATACAAACAAGGTGCTGATGCATTTCTCTTTCTTTTTAATACTTAGCCAATCAAGAAATTAAATCAAGGATTCTGGTAAGAACTTCTGCTGTCACAGTTTTCTTTTAGTCTTGAAATCCAGTGATATATGTAGGCTAACAAGTTTGAATTTGTATTTAGGTCATAAAAGCTGCAGAAGACAGCGCATTGCAATACATGAATTTCATGAATGTGATCTTTGCAGCACAGAAACAGGTGAAGCTGGCCTTTTTTACATTTATTTTATCTTTTATTTCTGTGTAAAGATAACACAAATGTTAATTTCTCTTATGATTACATAATTTATAGTGCATTTATCATGAAAACAAGTCATGACAGTGACACTGACAGTGCTGTGTGGATTTTGGCTAAATTTATTTTTCATGCGTGTCATCTCTTGCAGAGTATTTTGATTGATGCCTGTGTCTTGGACTCTGATTCAGGTCTTCTACAACAGGTACAGACTTGCTGTTGTTATTTGCCATTTATATTAACTCATAAATACTTGATGTTAGACAGTTCAACACGTTCTTCAGCTCTTTCCTTTAATCAAGAGTGGGTGTGGAAATATGTTCAGTGGATCTGACAGTTCTGACATGCAGGCCTTGTGCAGTACATGGATATTTTAAGTGCCCTGTTAATGTCATCAAACAACAATCTGATCATGGTCTCTGCTTTGCAGGCCTGTGATATTACGGGTGGCATATATTTGAAAGTGCCCCACATGCCATCCCTTCTGCAGTATTTGTTGGTAAGTCACTTAAAAAACACTTCAGTGTTTTTCATGTGTCAGACGTGAAATATTCACTTCACTGACCTGATAACACAGGAATACCAACCCAATTCACAAAATACTTCTCTCTACCCATGCAGTGGGTTTTTCTCCCTGATCAAGAGCAGAGATCACAGCTTGTCCTTCCACCTCCTGTTCACGTTGACTACAGAGCTGCCTGCTTCTGTCATCGGAACCTCATTGAAATTGGCTACGTGTGCTCCGTGTGCTTGTCAAGTAAGTTTATAAATATTTAACAGTCTGATTTCTTATATTCCAATGACCTGTTTTAGTGAAAGCAAATTCTTTGATTTTTCAGTATTCTGCAACTTCAGTCCTATCTGCAGTACCTGCGAGTAAGTGTTTGTTCTTTATAGTTCAAGGGTGGGTGTGGGAATATGTTCAGTGTATCTGACAGTTGCTTTTCCATATTTTTTTCCAGGACTGCTTTCAAAATATCATTGCCACCTGTCATGAAAGCAAAGAAGAAGAAATTAAAGGTAGCTGCATAGCAACATTATGTAAATACATCATTACCTCCTCCAGGAATTCCATGAAATTTAACCTACTTGAGAAACTGATGGCACTTTTTACTGGATATGAAAGAGAACTGTATGCAGTGCTATTACTTGTTTCTTAGGGGATAAATATTTAAAATGTATGTGTTCTATGTGGCCTGTTAAGTAACAAATCACTGTATTACCATGCAATCTGTGCTGTTTTAAATACTAATTCTTCACTGTCAGAGGAACCAGAAGTTGCATCCTGGTAAAAAGACACAGCCTGTGAATTTGAGGGTATTCTGTCCACTGCCAAGTTTCACACCTCCCAGTTATTTTCAAAGTCAAGAAAGCTTCAATTCTTTCTGTGTGTTGGTGTAAAGTTAAGAATGACCATTTCTAGTGTGTAGGATGAGAATCATAGCACTGTGTTGTTCAGGGACTTCAGCTTCCTACTAGCAATATGAGCCATCGTTTTCAAGATGGTTTGTGAGCCATTTGGAAAAAAAAGAAAAAAAGGTGCTAATTGCCCTGCATGTGCACTCACATGTATTGATATTCCTGTGACTGTACTGTCCTTATGGTATTTCTTTCTCAATTTGATATCTCTTCCTTTGTGAATGAAAAGGCCTCCCTTAGTTTAAAATAGCATCAATAAATGCAGACTAGCTGGTTAGTCTTCACGGTTTTATTTTGAAACTGGAAAACAAGAAATGTAGTTGTAATCTGATAACAGGCACGCTTCTTATTTTTAGTATGTGGGTTTCCATCTGACACGTGCCAAGAACAAAGACTTTTGGATTGGTGTCTTTTATGGCAGGAAGGTCTGCTGTGTACTTCTGAATGTGGCTTTCATTTAAAGAAACAAACAGCATCTCCTTCCAAAGAGAACTATATAATTTGGTAGTTTAACCTTTTTCCTGAAAGGATTAGAGTGGATTTTTTTTCCACATAGAAAACGAGTTATTTTTTCCTTCCCAATGTGTATACAGGAATTTGTCAGGTCTTGATATTCACATCAGGTTTTGTCACTGTAACAGCTGCAGTGTCAGTTATTTCTGGGCTTACCAACCTAACAAGGTGAGCTTTTTTTCATTGACAAAAGCCATTTTGTGTGAAGGCTGTATTTATAATTTATGTTGTATAAAACTTTTGTAATAAAAACTCTCTTTTTCAAATGTGGTCAGATATTGCTTTGATATTTAAGGATGAGCTGCATGATTTTCCTGGAGTTTTGTTGTTTGAGTCATACTAGCAAACAAAAGGATTAGTGTTTATTTGCTATAAGTAACATACTTCTCTTATTAATTAGCACTCTAATGCCTATTGGTTAATGATTCACTTCTCATTTTAATTAGTCCAGATGCTCAGTTTCTCTCTTCTTTTGGGTTTGGGGGTTTCTTGGGTCACTGGTCTCCTACCAGAACTACCTTTTACCTGCTTAGATCTGATTTCAGCACAATTACTGAGCTGCTTTTATTAGTTTCTTGCTTAACTGGGAAGATGTCCTAGTGGCCCATAAATTCTACGTTCATAATCAATACTACCTCCCTCCTTCAGATCTGAGAGCCCTAAACTTTAATTTATTTTCTTTTCTCACATACTTAGAGCTTATTTGTTAGCGTTGTTAGCTTTGTTAGTTTGTGACCGGCCCTGCCGCCACCATCGCTCCCCGTGAGGCGGCCGCGTTCCCGCCCTTCCCGTGAGGCGGCCGCGTTCCCGCCCTCCGCGTTGCCATGGCGCCGCGCTGGCGCTGCAAGATGGCGGCCGGGCGGCCGCCGTAGCGCTATGGGGACTCTCAGCTTCGGGGCGCTGCTGCTGCTGCTGCTGCTGCTGCTGCTGCGGGCGGTTCCCTGCCCCGGGCAGCTGGCCGGGGACACCGGTGGGTCAGGGTGTGAGCGGCCGCAGTGAATGGTGACCTCCGGGGGGCGAGGACCGGGCGGGGTGTGGGGATGGCGGTCGGCCCGCGGCGGGATCTGCCCGGGTGGGCGTGAGGGGAGGCGGCGCGGACCCTGAGGGTTCCCCAAGGCGCGGCCTTGGGCGCCCCTTCCAAATCCGAACGTGCCCTCCTGCCGCTGCTCAGCACAGAGCGGGAGGGTGAAGCAGTTTATGTCGGACCTTTCAGCCTTGGCAAAGCGTAGAAAGAAAAATCCAGTGAAGCTCCCAACCCCGAACCCTAAACTTGGCACTGCGTCCACATGCAGAACTCAGGAGCCCACAGCTCCTGGATCGCAGGTGGTGGGACATCCCTCGCACAATTCATGGCCCCAAGAAATTAAAAAGTGTAAGCTGAAGTCAGTAAGAAATGCTAAATATGGTATTGCTGAGCTGTGTAGTATCTGCGTGGGCTGTAAGTGCTGTAATGTTATTTTACTGCCTGTTTACTGGGCATCTTCACACATGTAAACTTGTGACATAGAAAGCTACACCCACTCCTCCAACACTTGGCAAGAATGGAAATACAACCCTGTACTAGGCATTACATGATATTTTTCTTCTGTTTGTGACAAGTCTAAGAGTGTAAGAATATAGCCCAAGCACAAGATCTATATGTCTTACAGATGTTACCTCTTTCAGTCAACTTATTTCTTTTTCTTTTTTTTCAGTCTTTCAGCCTTCGTTTATTCATATGTCAGGGCCCAGAGTAAATTCATTTTTTCTCGGCAATTCTTCAGGAGTTAATTTTTCTATAATTTTAAGTCCTAGAGATGCAGAGCCAGGTAAGAACACTTCAACCCCCTTTCCCCATGTAAATAGATACATTTGACTTGTTAATATTTTTTGACACAAAAATTACTAGAGAAATGGTAATGCATGTCATTTAGTGTCTTAATCGTTACAGAAACGGGAATTTCAGACATTCCTGTGATTAACCCCTTAGTTCTCAGTTTTTTCTGTGTGAGCTGGGCCTGAGGGTGTATCTGAAGGCACAAGAAAAGTTTAAATGTACTTCTCATTTCCCAGTCCTTTCTAAATGACCTTTAAAATTTTTATTTTGTTATAGGAAAATTGCAACTTGCAAATTGCAGCGGAAGTAAAAGGGCTGGAGATTGGAATTTGGATGTAACTCCTGGTGTGGTGTGTAGAATACTGATTCTTCTGTTATTCCACTTCATTCCAGCTTCTCTCTCAGAAGCTGACGAATGGTATAGACAAGATCAATTTAATACAAGCTATCAGAGCTGTCAAACTTTGTTTTGTGTTTTCCAGAACATTTCCAAGGTGACTGTAAGCCTCAGCAGAACTCTGGAGCTGTGTTTGCCCAATGCCACCGAGTGCTGCCCCTCACCTCTGTGCGTGGTGGAAACACTCCAGGTTTTAGCCTGCCGTGGTTCAGTGATGCTGGCACAGCTCCTGATTCAAGCTGAAATATTTGCCAACTCTTCCTTTGCAGGAAATGTGTCAGGTAAGTGCTAAAGAAGAAATGGCATTTTGGCTGTTCTTTTCCTCTCTGTATGGAAAAATCGGTATTTGGGCAGCAATAAGAGGTACTGAGCAATCAAAGGAATTTTAAACAAGGTTTCTACACAGAATCAACTGCAGTGTGCATGGTCTTTTTATTTGGATTTCAGCCCACTTAATCTGATTTTCTCTTCTACTTCTGTTACAGAAAATGCAACTATCATCCCAAACCAGGCATTTAAGCCCTTGGGCTCTTGTCCTTGTAACTTAACAGCTGGAGCTTGTGATGTTCGTTGTTGCTGTGATCTGGTACTGATTTCTTATTAAACTTTGATTAAGTGTTTTCAAAGTTTCTAGACTCTCTTGTCTGCGGGGAGAGAGAGGTACGGAATGCTTCAGACTAGATGAGCCAGAGGGGGTGTTTGGATATTCCAGTATTTCTGAAAATAAATATGTTCTCTATACAAAGTTGCTTGATTAACCTGTAAGTTTGGCTTTATATTGCCATAAGTATTGCAATTAACTTGCTAAAAAGTGGCCACTGTTTTCCCTTTCAGGAGTGTACACCAGACTTGCAGCAGTTATTCAATGGATCATGTTTCACTGGAGTGTTTGGTGGGGATGTAAACCCACCTTATGACCAGCTGTGCTCTTCCCAGTCAATGGAATATACCCCTGAGTGGTTTCCCTTCCTTTGTGTACAGTCTTCTCTTGACAACACACCATTTCTTGGCTATTTTTATCATGGCTCTATGTAAGTCTTAAGAAAATTAATTTTCTCATCACACTCTCATCACACTCATTATGCAACCAAAAATATAACTTGTCTTTATATTGGAAGTTACTTTGAAATTAGGGTTTTAGGGTGTAAACCTTAAATGCAAGTGGAGTAATGTCATTGTTAGTATATAAGAACAGGGGACATGAAAGCAAACCTGTAATTATTTGTGGGAGGTAAAGAGTTTAATTTTTAAACTTGTTTGCAGTTCTTCACCCCAAGTTCCTTCATTTAAGATCCTTCTACAAACTTCTCCTGGGAAACCTTTCACTGGTTACAGAGAAGGAGATCCAATTATAACAGAAGAAGATGAGTATTTTACTGTTCCCCAGGTAATCACTTGGTGCTTATGAGCTTTTGATTCCTCTTGGTTGATTTGGAACTCCCTGCATCACTCTCCTTATGGCTTTGCATCCAATTTCAGCAACTTGATGTTGGGAAGTGGTGGGGTGTATTTGTCACAAAAAAACCTCAAAAAACGAACAAAAAGTCCAAAACAAAATCACAAAGTAAAAATTATCCTTCGTCATCCCCTTGCCCATCTCTGCAAAAGGTAATACATTTTGGAGAGACTTGTTGATTGTAATTATTTTCACAAATGAAGATGAAGTTGTGGTGTACATTGAAACTACTTTTAAAGCTGTGCTTTTGAAATGTTAACCTCTCTTTTGCCAGAGGCTGAGGTGGTTTTATATCATCAGATAGCTTGCTTGCCAAAGTGTTACGTGTGGCTGTAGTGCACACGTGGGGCATTTTACTAACAAGTAATCTTCAAATGAAAAGCAAGGGGCTAGAAAATCCTCATTTCTGTGAACCCCCTGCAGCAATCCATGGCTGGACAGTGTGTTGGGAATGCTCCTGTGGCCTATCTCCACAACTTTGATGTCAAGTGCCCGACCAGTTTGGGGTCTTACAAGGAAGGCCTGCCCCATGATGTGAGGATAAACACTGGCACTGCAGGTATGCTGCACAAATCCAAGCAGGAATGTGTTTCATTGTTTCTCAGAGCTGCTGGAACAGAACAAACCCGAGGGCTGTTGGCACAGTTGCTAAATGTAACGTCTGTGTTATCTGGTACCTGTACTTCAGCATTTGGGGATGTTCTGTTCCTGGTTCTCATGACCTTCTAGCAAGTGTCCCACTGTTTCCCAAGATTTAGGAGGTAAGAAATAACAGGATGGGCCTTTGTGTCCCCTTTACCTGTTCCTGGTGACTCATTTTCAGACTCTTGCAGAGCCGTTTTTCCGTCAGGAGGGTGCAGCATCAGCGTTTTGGAGTTAGGGAGAAGTGGTTACTCTCTGCATTACAAAAACCTGTACTTATGAAGAGTCATTCTGGAGTTTGAGATAATGTGATTACCAGCATGAACGTATTTTATTTTATTTTATGCTCCATAATTGTCTAATTTTGTTAGTCTATATTACCTCTGTAAGACCCACAGTTAATTAGCTCTGCTTTCAAAATACATAAACAGTCTGGGTCTTTACCAAAATTAATTTTCAAAATAATTTCCTGCTCAGTTTTCATAACAACAAGGATTGCACCTTGGGTATGAAAACAGAAGTCTTTGTTTGTTTTTCGTTCTCAGACTTCATCCAACAAAATGTTGTCTACAGAGCCATCACTGACAGGGGCAAATTCATCACTGAAAGTGGTAGGTCTCTTCCATTTAATTAATGTTTCTTACTTAACCTGGATTGTATATGAAATAGATTTTGATGTCTAAAATGTTTACCTGCTGCAATTCTTAGGAGGAATTTTATATGTTATCTAAGGCTGAAAAAGTAAACTGGCTTCCTGCAAAGCAGGAAGTATTTCATTTACTCCAGTTCATCACAGTTGGTCAGGAAATCAGGTTCCTTACCTTGCATACATGGGGGATTGCACCATTACACACTGAAACAGTAAAATAAATTCTCAAAAAGATGAATGTTGTAGTTTCCAGAATTTTGCCAAGGTTTTAATGTGTTCTTTCTCAGCTGCAGTAGCAGAGCTTTCTAATTAGAGTGCTTTTCATTATGACCTTTTCTCTTTTTCCTTCTGCCAGAAAACCTTCTTGCTGCTGAGGTTCTGTGTCAAAATGTAACTTTTGCAGAACATTATAAATTCATTTGGAAAGACAAGAATATTGAGCAAGTAAATGTCACTGTCTTCTTTGGAAGCTTATGTGATGGAGGTATCAGGAAATTTCTTTTAAGATTTTTGATTTATTTCTTTGTCTTCTGTATGGAAATTCTGTGATAGAATCTCTTATTTACTAATTCTTAAAAATAATTTCCCTTGGACTCTAGAAAGAAAATTTTGGGGCTGATTTCCATTAATTTGTATTAATTTGAATCTTCTGTCACTAATGAAAGACAGAAGTTTGTGCCCTACATAGAACATACATTTTGCTAATTTACTTACATAAAAGTAATACTTTTTTCTTTCACCAGAAATCCTGACACAGAGATTCACAGTCGAATTTCTAAGTTTAAACAGTACTAATGGAGAGGAACTGTTTGAGAATCCAGGTATTAATACTTCATTTTGCCTATTAAGAGTAAAAAAATTCGTACTGTACATATTCTTATCAGTGATTACATTTTGTATTTCTTTTGTACTTCTTTATGTTGCCAGCCTTCGCCTTCCTGCCTTACTGCACTGCCAATAGCAGTGAGTGGTTCTTAGGCTTTTGTTGCATAGATTTTGATCATTTAAAGTGAGACCATTCCCACTGCAGTGGAAATGTCTTGTCATTTACTTCAAGACTGATGACATTTAAACAATGCTAATGCTTATAGATTCTTCTACAGTGTTGATAATTTACCCTTCTGTGTTTAGGGTATCAAGTTGGAAAACCAGTGAAAGCTGCAAATCTGAATGATTCTGATTCTCTTGGAAGCCTCAACATTTGGCAGCCAGGTACTGGCTTGTGGGGTTGCAACTTCAATTGTAGTTAATGCTAAAGTTTTGGAGCTTTATTTGGTTTTTGGATTTTTTAAAACATATTTTAGTTAAAAATTTCTGCCAGATTTTGCTTTCCTTTCCCAAACTTTCAAAGGTCAGTGAGAAAACCTTTAATGCTTTCTTGGAAAATTGAATGATTTATATCTGTTTTTGAACTCTGCCACGCTGAGTTTGCATTCTAATGTTTGATGTTTTGCACAAAAGTGAAAGCTGGAGATCCAAAGGTGGATAATAGGAAAGCTCAAGTGAGATGTTTTCATTTCACAGCTGGCAGAGGTTTATGTGCATCAGCAACTGACAGACCAGTTCTGTTTGGAGTAGACTCATACTCTGGGTGCATTCTAGAAGTTGATATTAATGAAGATTGCAACCTTTTAAGGTGAGCCACACAGACTGAATTGTTTATCCCTGCTTCATCCCTCTTGTTGATTGTTATGTGACTGTCTACAAGTGCCTCCCATCAGCACTGGTACATTCTTTTTAAATATTCATGTGTGTGTTTCAGCTTTCTGTGCTTAATAGTCTCACTTCTGTTTTTGATGGGAAATCATAATGATGGTTTCACTCTTTATTCAAATGAGGATTGTGTTGGCTGCAATACTTTTCCATTTCTTCACTTCAATAGTTGAAGTTTATTTTTGTTGTGTGATGACATATTTCAGATGAAACTGACCTTAGGACACAGTAATATTGCAACCCAGAGTGGTAAGACAGTACAGATTTACATTCTGTGTGATGTTACATTCTTACTTTGCAGAGGAAATGTGACAGAGAAATTGAATGCATTAATACAAGCTACTCACATTGGAAAGAGGGACAATTCCAGTTACAGTGATCTAAATGACTGGGTGGAAATTATACGTAAGTGAGGCTTGTGCCCATACTGTAAATAAAGCATGTCAAAATAAATCCAAATTGTAATTTCAAATACTTAAAGCTAGTGATATGTGTGTCTGCATCCATCCATCCATCCATATATGTGTACACAGAGGCACATAATTCAGTATGTCTGTGGATACTGCATATTTTACTGCCAGCCTGTACACATATGACTTGGTATTTATCCATTCATAAATTACTCCTTTAGGTGTTTTTATAGAGAGAATAATTTTTAATGTGTTCCTGTGTGATGAAATGCAGTTACCAGCATTTCACTGGGCTATGAGAATAATCTAATTATGGAACATATAATGTTTTCCATAATATTTACATTTAAATCTCTCTGTTCTTTTTCATAGGTCTTGATCCATTTAGTTCTAATGTGAGCACTGGAGGCTTAAAAGGCTTTTGTCCAGATATTCCTGCAAACCTGAATATTCGCATAATCTTTGCTAAAGTGGGAGCAGTGCAAGGGATTCCCCAGCAGGAAATTCTTGCTGTGCAGATCAGGTAAAGTGAGTTGTGTCTCTGACTATCTGACAAAGAAATGCTTCGTTTTGAGCCTTGTTTACCTAACATATCCCAAATTAATTTTACAGACAAAAAGGGTAGGTTTTGTTGCCGTTTTTTTTACACACCTTTCACTTTGCAACCCAAATTCTTTTGATCACAACCAGGTTAGCCTTTCTCCCTCTGAAATGAAAATTAAAGAAAAAATTAATGATTAAAAGCAGATAATCTTTATACTTCACTGAAATATTAAATAAAACACATGATGCTGCCAGCAGCAAGCATACACAGGGCATCCCATCAGGAGTCACGTGGTGGAAGCAACAAGATTGTCCTGCGTTCTGGCTTACCCCATTGCAGAGCACTTGGGAGCTGAGCTAAATGCTTTATTCTTTCCTGAAACAGGGAATTTTCACTCTGCAAACACTTCCCCTCCTCCAGCAAGTCAATCCCTATCAAATAAGTGGGATTCTGTTCTGTTTTACCTTATTTCCAGACTATGCAAGTTCTCCCCTTGTACGATGTGGAAAATCCAGGGATTATCAACCTCTTCATAAATACTGTGTGTTTTGTCCTATCCTGCTTGTGTTTAGGGTCTAAACTTCCATTTCCAGCCCTCAAGCAATAGTTATACTTTTTGTTACAGTTACTCAACAGTCTTATGGCAGTTCCAGTGTGGGCTTGGCTGCAGAAACACCCTCAGCTTTCTTCCCATCACAGCTTCTGTTCAGTTCATTGAAGTCCCAGCACAACCACCCCCTCCAGTGACCAGGTAGTTCTGGTAAAAACATTGATAACCTCCCATTATGTTCAGCAGATGTAACGTGAATTACATTGACCAAAAAGTTCCTTTTTTCCAGGTATCAGAAGATTTATGCAGAGTTTGACTGCAATCAAAATGAGGTGTGCTGGCCACAACTCCTTTATCCACTGACACGCTTTTACACAGGTAAAATGTGGGATAAACAATGTGGGATGCCACAAAACATGAAAGGCCATATTTCTTTGAAACATAATAAGATGTGAGGAGTTGTCTGAAAGAATGCTTTTGCATACACTTTTATCTGTATCTTTGGGTTGTTGTATAAACTAAAATTTAGCTCTCACATGCTTACACTTTTTTTTTTTTTTTACTTTTTTTTTTTTTTTTTTTTTTTTTTTCTTTTTTTTTTTTTTCAGGAGAACCATATTCCCAATGTCTTGCTAAAGGCCTGTTTCTGGCATTTCTTGTTTTACTTGCAACAATTATGAGCAACCCTTGGTTTTCTAAATTATGGAACAGGTAAAAATTATGGAGAAACATTCTTGGATTTTGTAGACAATTTATGTAAACATTTAAAGATACATAAAATCAGTACTTCTACAGCATACAGAAAATGGCTGTTACTTAAAACAAAAGTAATAAATTATTTTTAAGCTCTAGACTCTGTGTTTGAAGTAGCAAAGTGCAGAGTTGACTTCAAGAAGGTGGCGAGTCCAGCCCAGAGGCTGCAGCGGGTTTGGGATTGTCCTCATGGATGGACTGTTGTCCTCTCAAGCCGGTTCTCTTCTCCTAGGACTCTTGACAGTAAACCCCTTGTGCCCACCTATTTTTGGAGCAGTGGGCAGACTTCTCACACTTCTGAGAATCATAGCCCTTCAGCTGTTTTCACGTGTTCATCTGAAATTCTCTTTTCCAGTTAATGCTTTGCATTGGCAACCTGCTGTGTCTGTGTGCAAGGTGCAGGAAACATCTTCTCATTGTCCTTAGCCGATGAAATGCAACATTTGGGATTTTCTTGTGGTTTGGATGGGCCGCAAAGTTGAGGACAGGAGCAGTTCTGCTATAAAAGACAGGCTACAGTTTGGGATGTTCAGCCTGGAGAAAAGGTTGTGCGGAGACCTCACTGCAACCTTCCATTATCTGAAGGGGCCTACAGGGCTCCAGAAAGAGACTCTTAATCAAGAACTACAGAACAGAACAAGGAGTAATGGGTACAAATTGAAAGAAGGATGATTGAGGTTAGACATTTGGAAGACATTTTTTACTGTGGCGGTGGTGAGACACTGTAACAAGTTGCCCAGTGAAGTTGTGGATGCCCCAAGCCTGGCAGTGTTCAAAGTGGAGCAACCTGATCTGGTGCGAGGTGCCCCTGCCCACGGCAGGAAGGGCT
Source organism: Vidua chalybeata (assembly GCF_026979565.1). Lineage (NCBI taxonomy): Eukaryota > Metazoa > Chordata > Aves > Passeriformes > Viduidae > Vidua > Vidua chalybeata. Next base: position 2,464,301 of record NC_071547.1, on the reverse strand, counting down.
GGGACTAGGTGATATTAAGATCCATTCCAAGCCCACATGGCGCGGCTCTGGGGGACGGTGCTGTGCAGGACCAGGACTTGGGCTCGATGATCCTTCTCGTCCCTTCCGACTCAGCATTTTCTGTGCTTCCGTGATGTTCTCTCAGTCCCGCATTTCCCCTCTCGCACAGCAGCCTCTCAGCGCCGGTTGCCGTTCCCGGTAGCTCCGCCGCAGTGCCCGAGCCCGGCCCGCGCCGCCGCCGGTTGGGGCCGCGTTCTGCGCCGGTTCCCCGCCCCGGAAGCGGCGGCCGGGCCCGCTCCGCTCCGCCCCGCCATGGCCGCCCCCGGGCCGCGCTCCGCCCGCCCGCCGCGCTGAGCCCCCGCGCCGGGAGCCCCGGGCCGCGCCGCCGCCATGGGCGCGCTGTTCCGCGGCGAGCCCGTGTGCCTGGCGCAGCTCTTCCTGCAGAGCGGCTCGGCCTACGAGTGCCTCAGCGAGGTGGGCGAGCGCGGCCTGGCCGAGTTCCGAGACGTGAGTACCGCCGGGGCCCTGTGGGGCGGTGCGGGGACCCTGAGGGGGCCCGGCGTGAGGGCCGAGCCGGGCCCGGGGCCGCCGTCTGGGAGGTGCGCGCTTGGCCCCGGTGGGGCGCTGGAAACTGCTTTTATTGCCGTCTTTCCGAGACGCTTGACAGGCAGGTGTATGGCCCGTCTCTGTGTGGCATTCGCCTGAAAGCAGGATCACAGAACTGTTAGGGTTGGAAGGGAGATCATCCAGTCCAACCCCCCAGAGAGGGGTGACACCGGAACGCGCCCGGCTGGGTGGGATGAGCGATGGAAAGTCGGTGTGGAGCTCCCACCTCCCCGGCACTCTCGGGAGGAATGCTTTGAGATCCCACCTTTCTCACAGCAGTACCTTAAATTGGGGTTATTTGCAGCGAGACCCCATGGGAGAGCCCCTGACCCACCTGCAGCCTCAGTGCCTTCAGCCTGAGCGTGTGTGACAGCTGATGGCTCCATCCACCCCACTGCCAGACCCACAGAAACAGCTGCTCTGTAGGTTTATTGATAACAGGTTCCTGTTCCTGGAGGGGCACTTCATCGTGGAGGAAACTCCCTGCCTGCCTAACATAAAGCTGGGCTGGGCAATAACTAGCCAGGTCTCTGCATTGTCTCATCATAATTATATGATCTTTGCTTGCTGAGACTTTGGAATGTCTTCCAAACATACATTTGAAATGTAGTTTGTAAAATCATTGCTGGGAAAGCTTGGAAGTAAATATGGCATGGAGGAAGAGGCAGATCTGTAAGAATGATTACATGAGTGTATGTTTAACACTTGGAGGTCATTCTAATTACCTGATACAGCATTTATTTTAGAAATAATGCATTAGTGGTTCTGATTTAATAGCTGGATAAGTAGTCAGAGATATTGCATGTTCATATTATGGGGATGTACATAAAATTTAATATTTCAGATAGACTATGGAAATGCATCACAACAAATTTGTGAAATGGTTTGTTAATTTGAAGTCATTAAGTAATATTTTAAAACTATCAAAATGAGATTAGGAATGGTTTCTCCAGTAGACTTTGTTGTTTTATTGTTTGATTAAAACTAGCCAATGGCATGGGTAATTCTGCTTTAATAAAACCAGCTTTGCTATTTGAAGACTTTGTAATCTTTTTAGGTTTTTGTGCCTTCTCAGCTGACAAGCACAGAGCTCATGCAAATTGTCTCCAGGAAGTTGCAGGAACAGCTGTAGTTTTCTAGGGGAGGTTACTATTTCAAACACCTAATAAGCATTTTGTCCTTCTCCTTCAGCTTAACCCAAATGTAAGTGTGTTTCAGAGAAAATATGTGAATGAAGTGAAGAAATGTGAAGAAATGGAAAGAATACTAGGTGAGCTTTATTTTCATGTCTGCTGTTTCTCATCTGTGGCATTACCAGAGTGGCACTACTGTGGAGGTTTCAGCTACAGGTTTTTTTTTTTTTTTAACCCTCCCAGATTTTGTAAGCTGTGAAATTTACTTACACTGAATATAGATATGGGTTTTTTTTACACTCAGAGGTGAAGAACGGTTGCTAATGTGTTGCTGATAAATACATGAGGCTGTTTCAGTGTTTACTACTTAAAAGTCTGCTAGGGAAAGTGAAGCTTTACTGTGGCTATTTCCTTGACTGTAAAATATTCCCTGTTTCTTCATGTTGTATAACTCAATGCTGTTGATTTTCCAGACACCCTTAAAAATACCTCAAGTTAAAAATTGTGTTCTCATGGTAGTTAATGAATAGAGAAGGGTAGGCAGAGCATTACAGCCTAGATGCAGATGTCTTCAGTGTATCCTGAGGAAAAGCTACAATTGAAGGATTCCTTTGATTGGAATCTCTGATCAGAGGCACGTGCTGGTCATGCCAGCAGCTATTTTGGCAGCCCCCCTGCCCAGTGTGAGTTGCATTTGTTGTCAAGGTTGCTTAAGCTGCTTTGTTTGAACACTTTTTACTCCAAACATGGGTCAGTGAGCAGCATGTCCGTTTCTGGCAGAAAGTGACACAATTGCACCATTGGCAGAAAGTGGCACCATGCAGCAACAAAGAGGTTCTGTGAAATGGTAAAAGCTTCTTAGAAAATACTTGTTGGGAAAGAGAAGCCTCTGAAGTTTGCTTGCTTCTGCAGACTTCCAAGGCAGGAGTAGTTTGTGTGTTTTATACCCACCATTCTTCAAGTTCTTCATTATTGAAGACTTCTGTGTGAATTGTTGCTAAAATGAATGAATAAAATCCAGGGCTTGATGCTGCAGTGTGATTAGCACCATCAAGAGCAGCTGAAGGTCAACTCTGCAGCACTCTAGGAAGTGTAGGCAATGCAGTTTCCTTTCTGATGCTGTTCTTCTTCTCACTCCAGGGTATTTAGTACAAGAGATTAAAAAAGCAGATATTCCTCTTCCTGAAGGAGATGTTGCTCCTCCTGCCCCCTTGCTGAAACACATTTTAGAAATTCAGGTAACTCCACCAAACAGATGCCAAAGTCTTAGAACTTAATTTCAAGCTTGATGATTTGTTATCATATCACTTACAATTTAAATTAGTGGGGTGTGGCAGGGGGGGCAGAAGCCTTTTTTCTGATTCCTTGCTGCCAGTGTGACTTAAAAAGCCAATGAGGTTTTGGTATTAACACAAAATTCCTGTGAAAGAGTCAAAGCAAACTCAGGGAGTGTGCACTCATCTGATGTATTTTGATGGATTGGCACATCACACTGTTCCAGGCAGATTGCCTGTAGATGAGGTCCCTCAGCCTCATTTATTGCTTTGGTACTTACCTAAGGCTCTTTGTGCATCCAAAATTTTCAGGTGTGTGGGAATTTTACTTGCCCAAGGCTCTGCAGGTGCTGCTCACACAGCAAAATGTGGTGCTGTTGTCTCTGAATGCTTTTTCTGGTGTCGCACTCAATGTAGAAGCTTGTAAAACACAGATCTAATTTTGAATAACATTCTGTTTTGTTGTAATTATATTAAAAGAATAGATTAGTATCTTTCACCCTGTGCTACCTGCAGTTCTAATTCCAGGTCTGCATTATTTTGACACAAATTAGGGGCAGAGCAGCACTCTGAGCAGGTGCCAGTGGAGGATCAAGTGTACTCAATACAGAGCAATCTGTGGCAGACTGAGGGATAAAACCTCTGAAGCTTTAGTTAATTAAGAAATGGGAAGCTCCTATCACCGTGTCAAATTATTATGTGTTGAAAATGAATCCTATTCTGTTTTCCAAAATCCTGTAACTGATTCTGTGTCTTTGCTCTGTGCCTTAGGAGCAGCTGCAGAAGTTGGAGACAGAATTGAGGGAAGTAACGAAAAACAAAGAAAAATTGAGGAAAAACCTGCTTGAATTGACAGAATACAAGTACATGTTACAGATCACACAGAATTTTGTCAGGAGAACACCTGAGGTATTGCTTGGGTCATGTGACAGGGATTGTTGTTGTGTGTCATTTTTGTGATTCTTCCCTGTAGAATTGCTTGCAAATGAAGGTGTAATTGTGTTATTTTGGTGCATAAATTGTGCTAAGAAATTACACTGTAATTTTGCAGCACTGACTATAACTGTTAAGAGCAGTGCACTTGAGATCCAGGATCTCTCTGTTGCCTGAATTGAACGCGGAAATGAGTTTTATATTTTTAATTAAACCACTTACCTAATTACCTTTTCTTTCTTAGAATAATAAGGGAATGAGAGGTTGTTTTTTTTTTTTTTTTTTCCCCTGGAAGCAATGAATGTTCTTTCTTTTAATTTACTAGTATGAATCCCATTTACATGGAAATTTTGAAGAATTTCCTTCTGTGGAAAATGAGCCATTGGTGGATTACAGCCGCACGCACAGACTGAGCGCCTCGCTGGGGTGGGTATGGCATGTGCTGTTTCAGAAGTGCTTGATGAGGGGCTGGAAAGAATGGGTTGTTCTCTTAAAGCATGGCCTGTAGTGATTTCAGGTGTGCCAAACAGTTTTAGACAGGTCAAGAGCCTGGCCCCAATGTACCTGTGTAACAGACCCAGATGATTTGAAGAGATAAACAGAACAGCACCCAAAAAAAGCTGTCACAAAGCTTCCAGCAAACCAAAGACATGTGTAAAGGAAAATCTCTAAATCAATACTTCCTTCTATTGTTTAAACTCTTTTTCTGTGATAAACACACAGTGTTTTAATCACCTGTCAGTGTGAATGTAACATTAATTGTGTTGCCTTTGAAATGCTGAATGGATACTGCAGTCTATGGTGTTGTTATGAGAGGATATCTTCCAAGAAAAAATAAATAATCTCACTATCACAGACGTAACCAATTAGAAGTAATTCTAGTTGTGTGCTCAGGTCTGTAGTCTGTTTTATTTGTTTCACAAATAAAAGTTTTATATACCAGCTGGTATTTTCTATACCAGTTACTTCCTATTCAGGGTGATGCTTCCTTCCCTAGCCATAGCAGATACTAAATTATTGTGGTGATGTACTCTGAATTTCCAATTTTATTTTTCTTGTACATTTTATCTTATATTTCAAATTTTTCCTTTTCCTAGATTCATATCTGGGTTAGTTCACATAGCAAAGATTGAAGCATTTGAAAAAATGCTGTGGAGAGTGTGTAAAGGCTATCCCTTTCTTACCTATGCAGAGTTGGATAAAGCTCTGGAAGATCCAGACACAGTGAGTAAACATTGTAGTGATCAGTTTATTTCATTTGTACTTCTCATATGATTTGGAAGAATTGTTGCTCAGGTCTTTCTGAAGTAAATGGAAATGATTTTCCAGTGTTCTTGGAGGAAAAACTATTCAGAAGTATTAGAATTTGTATGATTTTAAAATTCAAGGTTCTAGAAGTGGGAATTAATTTGTCGTGGTTCAGCTTGAGGAGTGCAGAACTTCATTGTGGAATAGTGGTGACTTTATGATTGGCCACCTTGGTCAAAATACGTGGCAGAAATGGCTGCTTGGATATTTATTAACTAGGTTTGTACAGTGCATTGCCTTTTAATAGCCATTCCACTTGTTCATTCAGTAGTTAAAAAAGAATCAAGTATAGCTAGTTTTCTATGAAGTCTTTTTTGTGAACTTACAAAATTAGTTTTAATAAATCAATTATGGCAGCCTAATCTGTCACCTTTTTTTTTTTTTTTTTTTGCTTGAATTCTAATTTGTTGCCTTTTAAAATACTCTTTTCTTACTAAGAATTCTGAGATAGTGAAATATGTCTCATATTTTCCCTGGAAACTTTCTGGTTTTCTCTAATATTAAAAACAAAGAGATACTGTCACCGTTGAATTTTATTGTTTGATTTTCACTAAACGGATGGAAGATTAGTGCTACTAACACAGTTTTTCCTAGTTGTTCAGCTTTGTTACTTAGCTCTATTATTGTGTCACAGTGGAATTGCTGGTTAAAACATAATTCATCAGCTTTACTTCTTATGGTTTTGTAGGGTGAAACCACAAAGTGGGCTGTTTTTTTAGTGTCCTATTGGGGTGAACAAATTGGTCAAAAAGTCAAGAAGATTTGTGACTGGTAAGAAGTAAATCTAATATATGTACATTCCTTTATACCTGGGGTATTTTCTAGTTGTTTTTTTCCCTGCACCCCTTTTTTAAAAGTGTTGATTTTTATACAAGCTTTTTGTGTTAAATTTGTTCCTCCCCTTATTGCACCCAGCTCTATAATTACGCAGTGTGCAAATAAATATATGAGTCATTTCACTTGCAGTCTTTACCAAGTACAGTCAAAATGCTGCCTATGAGTTGAATCCGTTCCATGGTTTTTAAGTGGTGTGTTGCAAATCTGGCTGTGGCAGGGGGTTGGGTGATGTGTTTTGGTGGAGTTTGGTCAGTAACACAGCCCTGTGTTCCTGCAGCTATCGCTGTCACGTGTACCCCTACCCCGACACCATCGAGGAGCGCCAGGCCGTGGTCGAAGGACTCAGTGTTCGTATTCAGGATCTCGAAACTGTGAGTAAAGAACACATTTCCTCTTGCTGGAGCTTTTGCACCCTAGGAAATCATTTAATGGCTCACAGTGTTAAATATAGTTTCTAACATACATGCAGCTTTGGAGCTGATGGGACAGTAAGTTGTGTCCCTGGTCTCGTGTTGCACATATCTGTTAAACCTCACAGCACTTGGCATTGCCTTCTGTTTTCAGCAGAGGTTTGCTTGCTCTCCTAAAAACACACTGGACAGCCCAGCACTGGACATGTACGAGGTGCTCTTGCTGTGATCAGCACAACCACTGTCACATTCTCAGTGAGATCTTTGTTTTTTTTTTTTCAAACAAAGGTGCTGAATAAAACTGAGGAATACTTGCGCCAGGTCTTGTATAAGGCATCAGAATCCATCTATACTTGGGTTATCCAAGTGAAGAAGATGAAAGCCATTTACCACGTCCTTAACCTGTGCAGTTTTGATGTCACAAATAAATGTTTAATTGCTGAGGTTTGGTGTCCAGTGGCTGATCTCCAGAACTTGCGCCATGCACTGGAGGAAGGCTCAGTAAGTCACCTGAATGCTCATTGATGTTAAAGCTTTTATCTTGAACTAACTATACATGTAAGGAAAGAAAATAATTATTAACAGTAGACTAAAAGTAGGCACAGATAGATCTGGGTCTATGTATAAAACATTTTTTTATAAGCAGAGCCTTTATTTAGTGTTGTGTGTAGTGGTTTTTTTTTTGTTGTCTTGAATAATTTCTGTACTGGACCTGAGTCCAGCTGGGCCCACAGTGTTATTTGCAGTCATGCAGAAGGTTCCTTTGCATTGGTTTTTGTTTTATGAGAGAAAACTGTAATAACAAATCTTTGTTCTATAATATTGTGACTGATAAGTCTCATCTGATTTGATATGAGGTAAGAATTAGCACACTGTGCATAGTCTGTTTTTGGAGGGGGTACAAAGGGATAAAAGTTAAACTTGGGGCATAATTTAATGGTATTTGTGGATCAGTGAAGCTGCTGATAGAGCAGATGTTTTCACTTTGATTAGATTAACAGAGATCTTACACAAATATATCTCTGTCTGTAATTAGAGGAAGAGTGGAGCTACAATTTCCTCATTCATGAATACCATCCCAACAACACAACCTCCTCCGACTTTGATACGTACCAATAAATTCACCTCAGGGTTCCAGAACATCGTTGATGCTTATGGAGTTGGAAACTATGGGGAAGTTAATCCAGGTTGGTCCTTCTGAAAGCTGGGTTCTGAGCTGTGCTCTCATTGCTGCTTGCCTTGATACCTTGCTGAATTGGGCACTGGCAAAGGCCAAATGGTGACAATCCTACCTCTTGTTAGTAGCTATTTTAAAATTTCAGTAGCTCATCAAAAGCACAAACAGTGCTCCAAGCAGCAAGGTGGGATTTGGTTTTGCTGAATTATTTTATTATGAAAGGTAGTGATAATAGCTGTATAATTTTTCTTCTATATGTTTTACTTTGGGTAAGGAAGATATTTAGGGGAAAAAACAAAGAAAACTGGTAATGGTAATTGATCTTACTGAAGTGTGGAGCTCATCACTTGAAAAATTCAGCTTATTGTATAGCCCACTTTAATATCTACTTGTAGCTATGCTGACTGGCTCATTCTGCACAGGAGAATGTACCTTATAATACAGACCTAAAATACCCACAGAGGAAGAACTGTTTGGTTGGGTTTTATTTCCTGGGCTCGTATTATCCTCAGAACTGTCAGCTACTGCTCAGCTGTGAAGTTGTCATTGCTACTCAATAAACAAGCTTTAAACTGAGTTAAATTTTTCAAACTTAAAAACTTTGAGAGATTTAAGTATGGGATTGGTTGGGGATAATGCAGACAGAACATCATCTGTGTGCTGTGCCTGAAATCTGCTGTGTTGCCCTTGCAGCTCTCTATACCATCATCACTTTCCCCTTCTTGTTCGCGGTTATGTTCGGAGACTTCGGGCACGGGCTGCTCATGTTCATATTTGCACTCCTGACAATACTGTATGAAAACCACCCTAGGTTAAAAAGAGCACAAGATGAGGTAAAAGGAACTACAAATTATTTACTTCCCATCCAGCCAGATCATTTGAATAGTCACTGTGTTTCTGAAAAGTACTGCTTTTTTGCATGGATACTTAATTAGGCTTTTTCCCATTTTTTTAGGATTTTCTATGTTAAAAGACCCCATATTCCATGAGATTAATGTAATACTTTAAAATATTCACTTTCCTTGGAAGAGCAGAAATAATCAAGTTGTAATAAAAGACTTAGAAAAAATTGATGCTTTTAAGTTTGTCTATACTTATACCAGGGCTACTCAGTGATGTGTTTTACAGAATGTTGTTACAGTGACAATGTGAGGAGAAAATGATTTTTCAAATTCCACCTTTTATTGTTTATAAAAAGAGTTGCAGTTTGAAATTTATTAAACTTCACTTATTTTTTTTAACCATATGGATTGGAATGCAGGAACATCTGCATCTCTCTTTAGAATTATGTTCAATTAAGAATACCTGCAGATGTGTAATTTCTTGTGAAGTAGTCCCAGGAAGGAGATGGCTTTAAAAGACCCTTCCTTAGCCTTAGTGTAAGGATGCTGGTGATAAAAGTCTCAGTGTGTGTTATGGGAGCTCATAATTCTTAATGACTGTTCACAAATAAATTTTAATTTTTAGAAGTCTTTATGTGTCCAAAAACGTGTTTCTCTTAGACATGTCTAGCTAACCTTTGCTCACATAACAGATGATATTCTCTATTTTTTCTTTTTTCCCCAATACTGACAGATAATGAAAATGTTATTTGAAGGCCGATACGTGATACTGTTAATGGGGCTGTTTTCTATATACACTGGATTGATCTATAATGACTGTTTTTCAAAGTCAATAAATATATTTGGATCTGGATGGAATGTTTCAGCAATGTATGAAAAGGTTTGGAGGTGAGCAGCATGTTTGCTATACCATTAAACCAGAGATGTATTTCCTGCAGCAGTTTAACCCTTTTGTTCATGTGTTTTAACTATCCTGCTATGGTTTATCTTTGCATTGATGTTTCAGGTTTTATTTTATAGGTGTGTGTGTATGTCTATATAAAGATACTTCAGAGGAATAGAAAACACAGGTCTAGGTTTGGACTTATTTGTCCTAGGTCATGCTTCTGAAATGAATAGCTGAGTGGCATTTGCCTCTACTAAAAGAAATTAACTATTAATGAAGTAAATTAATTACCTGGCAATCACTAGTCTCTACACAGCTTTTCTTGATAGTAAAAAACAAAGAAAAAAATAGTTTATGTGAATTGTCAAATCTACTTTTTCTCAGAGTGGGATAACCTCACTGATTTGAGGTGTCATGACTCTTTGGTATTTTAGTGTTCACAGCTTGCATCTCATGGTGCCCTACAAAACAGGATGTGGCTTCAAATAGTCAAGACCACTGGCTAAAATTTGAACGGGTTGTGTGTGCTGTGATAATGAAAAACTGTATGCAGATAAAGTAGAAACTTCCCCAAATGCAAAACAGAAAAAAGGTAGCAGTTACTCTTTGAATGTTTGACAGTGAATTTTATGCAAAAGCAAAATGTGAACTTTTAAAATGAAATTTTGAGTTCTAGGAGAATGTGGAATGTGGAATTGTTTTGAAAGATAGTGAATGTGAATGTGAATTAAGCCCAGATTGTGAGGTTCTAGGTGGATTTTTTTTGCTATTGTTTGTATTAGTCAAGACTTTTATGCTTAGAAATCCTTTCATTCTTTCAAAGTGTGACAGTGGGTGAGTTAGGTAAAGGAAAGCAGGAGCGGTGTCCTGCAGAACTGAAAGTATGTTGTCATTATGTTTAAAGTGCCAAATCTGAGTGTGTTTTTCTTTCACTGCAGCGAGAAGGATGTGGAATCGAATCGATATTTAGCACTGGATCCAAATGTTTCTGGTGTCTACAATGGAGCTTATCCCTTTGGAATTGATCCGGTTAGTTTCATTCTTTTTAATTACCCACTTGTGATGATGAGTCTTTGTCCATTAGATTTTGGTATGTGTATAAGACAAATCTGTATATAAGATAAATCTGACTAAGAAAAAATACATTTCTGTTTGTATTCTCTGTTCAACAAGACCTTTTCTTCTGACAAGTCAAAGATTGAACTATTTTTACAAAACTCAAATTTCAGTTGTGACCTCCATTTGAGGTAGAATTCTGGTCCCCAGTAGAAAAAGGATACTGGTTTATTCCTCCTGTTACTGTGTTCTTCAATGGTGGTTTGGTGTTTTCTTCTTCAGATATGGAATTTGGCAAGCAACCGTCTCACTTTTTTAAATTCATTCAAAATGAAAATGTCTGTGATCTTTGGAGTGACTCACATGACATTTGGAGTTGTACTGGGGCTGTTTAACCACTTGTAAGTACAAGAAGTTAAAATAATAGTGATATTGTATTTTTTGTCAGGTCTGGAATGGTAACAGTTAATCTTGTAAGAGAAACTGGAATTATTATGTGAGAACAGAATAAGAGTCATTGTGAGAACTGTTCTTATAAAAAGACAAAAAATTCCTTCACATATGCAAGATGATGGTTCAATATTATACTAAAAAAATCCCCAAACAAATTAATACAAGACTTTATTTCACTTGTTGGTAAATAAAAATATGTGCCTCTTACAGTTTTTATTTCCCCTGAAATACCTGATAAAATTTCACTGAATACTGCTTAAAAGTGCTTTGTTTTATTGAAATCATATTTGGGCTGTTGGTAAAACTTAATTCATTTTTTCTGCATTTCTACCTTTCAGGCATTTCAAGAAGACCTATAATATTTATTTGGTTTTTATTCCTGAACTTTTATTCATGTTGTGCATATTTGGCTACCTGGTTTTCATGATCTTCTTTAAATGGTTGGCATACTCTGCAGAGAACTCCACAGCTGCCCCCAGTATTCTGATACAGTTTATTAACATGTTCCTATTTCCTAGTGGTGAAACAAAGAGCTTCTTCAGTGGCCAGGTGAGTAATGCTCTTCCAAGCTTTTGGAAATCCCGTGTTCCCTATGCAAATAATACTTTAAAGAAAAAGGGGATGGCTTTTCCTACTTTGGATTTTGTGATCTAATCTAATTTTCCTACCCCGCTCCCCCCAACAGGTTCCGCTGCAGAAGTTTTTGCTTAGTGTTGCTTTGCTTTGTGTTCCTGTAATGCTGCTTGGTAAACCACTTTATTTATACTGGTTGCACAGTGGAGGCCGGGGCATAAGAATGTACAGGGTAAGTACTGAAAGGCACTCACACATTTCCTCAGTGTAGGAGAGTTCAGCTGCTGTTTTATTGCACAGAGTATGTCCTTACTGGGTATTTCATAGAATGGGCTGGCTTGGAAGGGAGCTTAAAGCTCGTCTCATTCCACCCTCTGCAGTGGGCAGGGACACCTCCCACTATCCCAGGTTGCTCCAAGCCCCTCCAGCCTGGCCTTGGACACTTCCAGGGATGGGGCAGCCACAGCTTCTCAGGGAAAACTGTGCCATGGCCTCACCCCCCTCATAGGAAAGAATTTCTTCTGTATATCTATATTCAGTTTGAACCTATTACTCCTTGTCTTACCAGTTTCTGCTCAGTTTGGAAACTTTTGGACTGAAACACATAATAGTACTTTGTTCCTCTAAATCTTTTTGCCTTTGCCTGTGACTACTTTAAGTAAATTTAAAAAATGATAGTGGCAGCCTGCTTGAAGAGACAATACATTCCCATTTTGCAGAGTGGCTACAAACTTATCCGAAAAGAAAGTGAAGAAGAGCTTTGTCTCCTGTCATGTCATGATCTCGAAGAAGGTGTCAGTCACTCAGACAGTGGGCACAGAGAGGGAGATGCAGAGGAGGTAATGTTTTTACTTAGTCTCTGGTCTCTATGTTCTTAAAAGCAAATTAGAAGTGGGCAGTCAATAGATAATCTGTACACTACCTGCTGAGCAGTTTTGAAGAAACCCAGCTGAGCCTTTGCAAAGACCTTGGTGGCCAAATGCAGTTTACTTACAGTTATTTGTTGCTATTTTATCATTACTTTTTGTTATTTTCAGACTGTTACAATAAACCACAACCTATCTGTAGTAAAGAACATAAAGAGTGTTTTATTTGCAGTTAAGACTCTGTATCTAGGAGAGTCTTCAATATAAGAAAAGTATATTGAAGAGTGGGACAAAAATCCCACTTATATTGAAGAGTGGGATAAAAATCCTGGGTTTTGTCTGGTTTTATGGATTCTTAAGCTTGAGGCAAAGTAGTGACTGCCCAGCTTCCTCTTAATTAATCTTGGCTTTTCAATTGGACAAAAGTCTTTCTATGCCTGCAAATTACATCTTGTGATGAGGATTATTGCTAATGGGGGTTGGGGCAGCATTCCTAGTTCCCACCCACTGCTGCTGTTTAGTTTGGTCAAATTTTTAAAGATTCCACTGATTCCATGTGGATTGAAAAACAAAGAATTGCTTCAGCTTCCTAATGTGCAGAATATGTATAGTTCTTGTCTCACTGGGGTAGTAGACTCTTGTTTCTTGTGTATAGAAAATACAAGAATTATTTACTCAAAATGTATTATACAAAGTGTTGAAATACAACATTCAGACAAAGTAAGTGTTGAAATTTTCAGTAATATCAATTTTGAAACACTTTATTAGTAACAAGTATTTATATTTAGATCTTACAGTATTAATGTAGTTATCTTTCTATCAGTAGCATTACTGATAATTACCCCTGCTTTTAAAGATGAAAAAATTGATATTATAAACTTAGAATTTTAATAGAATGGGAATTAGAACTGGTTATAATACTTAAAGTTTTCAAGTATTAGATCATACTCCTTGTGGAAAACATAAATTCCATTTGTTTTTATTTATCAACAAGGTAATACTGGAAAACTGTAGCATCTGATGGTTTTTTTAATGTTATCTCTGTAATAAGGATCTTCTACACGGCACACTTTTTTACTTGATATAAAATCAATTTATTACCCTTCAATAGAATTCTTCCATGTAATAAGGATTTGCAGATGAACATTTTTGTTCTCTCATGTTTTGTTCTCTATGTTGTTAAAGTTGATACAAATGTATTTTTATCTTTTAGCTGAACTTTGCAGATGTTTTTATGAATCAAGCGATTCATACCATTGAATACTGCCTGGGGTGCATCTCTAACACAGCCTCATACCTGAGACTCTGGGCATTGAGTCTTGCTCATGCACGTAAGTGGGGGTGGGTTTTTTGATATTTTTTGGGGTTTTTTCCTACACCTGTATTTTTAATGCTGTTAGAGGGAGGCTGGCCTTTTCCATTGATACTAATATGAAATACACTTTTTCTTAATTAAAAAAAAAAATCCGTATTTCAACTAATCATGATCTATGGAAGTCTCCAAACTAAAACTGTGACTTTATGTAAAATACTGCTCTCAGTAGATCTGATTGTGACACTGAGGTGTATCTTTAAACATTTGAGGGGATGGGGGCAGCTCTCTGGGGAGGGTGTTTGCTTATAGTTCCCATGTTGAGCAGGTTCTCTTCTGTTGGCTAAATGAACAGGTCAGAGTGGCTCAGTGAGTGAAGGCACTCAGTACCAACATTAATGATGGCAACTTTTTGGTTTTTATTAGAGTTATCAGAAGTTCTGTGGCAGATGGTGATGAGAGTGGGTCTCCGTGTGGATACAAAGTACGGCGTCTTGCTGCTAATCCCTGTAATGGCATTCTTTGCTGTGCTGACAGTTTTTATTCTGCTGGTCATGGAGGGGCTTTCTGCTTTCCTCCATGCTATACGACTTCACTGGTACGTTCTTTTTTTCTGTATACTGCTTCAACATATACTGGCTTGTTTGAGGGGAATTTTTATGGCAAAATTTTAGGTGTCTTATTAAAAAGGAAAGTATAAAATTCAACGGCCTCATTGCTACTGAAATACATTTATTTAGTTAAACAAATGGCTTATTAGTTAGATTTGATTGTTCCTCTGGAATATTTTCAGTAGATTCAAATATTATATTGGCTTATGATGCATTTTAACTTCAACCACATTCACAAAATATAAGTACGTTTGATTCGTAGTATTGCAGCTTTTCATAATGTAGAATATTAATAACTTGGATAAGTATTTTTAGTTTCAGTCTGGTAATCTCACTATGTGGTTTCAGTCCTTTTATTTAGTTCAACAGAACATTTCTATTAGTGAGTGGGGCTGCCAACTCTTAAGTATTTTAATCCTCTCTTGGTGTTGGTATTGCAAGCTTTGCACTTTGGAGTAGATTCAGAGCATGTTTAGTTTGAAATCTGATGAAATTTACAATTTAAACAAAGGTGTAGAGTGTCCAAAGACAGGAGGTGGAGCTACTACATACATGACAGATTGTCCTCATGATATTGCACATTTGCAAAACAATTGGCTACAACTCACTCGGAAACAAATGAGTAAGAAATAAGTAAGATGTAAGAAATGAGCCATTACAGCCTGGTTTAGTGTGTGTGGGTCTCCTGAGAAACATAAAGTTAGCCTGGGACTGCCATGAGAAGGTTAAATAGCTGCACAGAAAACAACTGAGAGGACTGGAGTTGGTTTTTCTCAGCTTCTTGGGTTGCACAGTTCTATCCCTTGACAGCTAATTTTGGATTAATGTACAGATTCTGTTTTTTTGTCTCGTTTCAGGGTGGAATTTCAGAACAAATTCTACTCCGGTGGAGGATACAAGTTTACACCTTTCTCTTTTAAGCACATTTCTTTACATTTTAATAAAGATGGTGCATTGTAATTTGGCTGCTGTCAGCAGAAATGTTTGGAATTGCCTGCAAATAACTGTGGATCTTGCCTATGAGTGGTTTCTTGTGGAACAAAGTGGTTTTCACTGATTGCCTTATAATGCAGCCAAGCAATTCTGTAAAACATACCTCCCATAGAAAGACATAGCAGGTCTGGAGCATCTTGTAAAATATATAGATGTAAAATGTACATTTTCTTGATAAACTAATGTTGTAAATTAATTTTATTCTTTAAAAAAAAAAAAAAAAAGTTACTGCTTGTCCTGAAACCCATGTAGGCTTTTTTTTTTTGAGTCTTCTTATTTTCTTGAATGGTTACTTTTAAGTTAATGGAAAGACTTTTCATTATATTAAACATTCATTACTAATCACATACTTAACCCAGCTGCATCTTGTGCACTTTGGGAACCATTCTACAATGCAATAGAAGCAATGTCTGTTTTCAGTCTGTATTCCAGGATGATTGATTTGTAAATTTATATACACCAATGCAATGTGCTCTTTTTTGGCCGTATTTAAAATTGCACTGGAAACGTTATCTCTTCCTTCTGGGTTCTGCCTAGAGTTACTACTTTAAGCTTTTGGAAGCCACACTGATATTTATATTTAACATTATGGAAGAAGGCAGGATTTACAAGTATTATTCCTAGTTTTTTCCCCTGTAGTGAGGAAAAACTTTTGCACATGGAATAAAGAATTGGCTTTGATCCCTGTTTCTGTTTGGCTCTAAGGACACACAAACAGCACTTCCTTATAGTGTAGAAACTAATTTATACCGCATAGGTGGACAGGGGTAGTTTTATATTATTTTTGTATCAGTGTGAAAATGGGGATATTGCCATGATATTTTAACATCTGTGCCATACGAACAGCACAAATTAAATTTTGCACTTGTTTCATACGAATTCCCAATAAAGCCTCGTTTGCGCTGTGCCGAGCGGGCCCTGTGTTTGTCCGTACCCTTTTCCCAGCCTCAGGCGCCGCTTTTCCCGTGAGGGGCGGCCGGTGCCGGGGAGAACCGGCGGGCGCTGAGGGGAGCGAGCGGCCGTGAGGGGCGGCCCAGGGGAACGAGGGGCAGTTATGGGGGGAGGCAGTGCTCGTAAGGGGCGGCCGGTGCCCAGGGGAACGAGCGGCCGTGAGGGGCAGCCAGTGCCGGGGAGAACCAGTGCTCGTGAGGGGCGGCGGGCGCTGAGGGTCGGCCGGTGCCCCGGGGAACGAGCGGCCGTGAGGGGCGGCCGGTGCCCAGGAGCCTCGGCGCTCGTGAGGGGCCGCCCGTGCTGAGGGGAACGAGCGCTCGTGAGGGGCCCCGGGCACTGAGGGGAACGAGCGGCCGTGAGGGGCGGCGGGCACTGAGGGGAACGAGCGGCCGTGAGGGGCGGCCGGTGTTGAGGGGAACGAGCAGCTGGTGCCGAGGGGAAGCAGCGCGGCCGGTGTTGAGAAGAAGGAGCGCCCGCGCCGGGAGGGAGCGCGGGGCGGGCTCTGTACGCTCGCGGCTCCTCCTGAGGCGGGCACGGAGCCTCCCGAAGCGGGCTGAAGGCGGGCAGCAGCCGTCGCTCCACCCCGCACCGTTGCCGTGGCCACCGGGAGGCGTCTGGCCGGTTGCCGCCATGAGCCTGGACGACGTGCGGGTGTGGTGGCTGCGGGACCGAGCGCTCTCCCTGCTGGGTCTGAGCGATCCGGCGCCTTTCGAGGAGCTGCTGAGCCGCGGCGAGGATGCGCGGGTCGTGCTGCGCTTCTTCGGCCTTGGCGCCGAGGGCAGCGAGGATGCGAGCGCGGCGGGCACGGCGCTGCTGCTGCTGCGGGCCGAGCGGCCCGGCCCGGCCGGTGAGGAGGGGGTGGGAGAGGGTCCCGCTGCCCCGGCCCGCTGAGCTCTCCCTGGGCACTGCCTGGCCCCAGCTCCCTGTTTCCCCCTTCCTCAAACCCCTCTTTTTCCCATCTGCTGAGTTGCAGCCCCTGACCCCTGTTTTTACCCCTTTTCCTGCCTTTCCATCCCTTGGGTTCGGCTGTGTTCTCCTGAACCCCTTCTATCCCACCCATTTCTAGAATTTTGTCCCCTCTGTTTGTGGGATTTGCATCATCCCTCTGCAGTGTTGTATCATGCTTTACTCCCGTTTTGCAATTGTGCACTTGCAGGTGGCATGAGTGAGCGTTTCTATGTGGCTTTTAATGAAATTCCGGAAGAGTTTGTGTCAAACTCTACTGTGTATTTTCTGAGAGACACCAAAGGTATGTGCCCTGAAGAACTGCAGCCTCAGAATTTCCAGTTTTGCATTAAACAGCACTTCCCATTGTGAAGATCTGATAGAGACGAGGACTCAGGATAGTGCACATCAAATTTATTTAACTGGGTAGGAAAACACTCAGAATAGAGCCAAGGTCTGGGATGTTTTGTCATTTAACAGCATTTCTGTGCAAAGATTTTCCTCCTCTGTCTGTAGAGTAGGAGTTCAAATCAAGCCACTGTTCTTTTGAACAGAAAACTATATTCTAACTATCAGGCTGAGTTGTAAAGACTTAAAACCAGGTGATGATGCTGAACTATTTTTCTGCCCTTTCTGAAAAAGCATTTGCACTATTAAAACCAGGACTAGTTTTGAACATGACTTGCACCAAACCTAGTAGTGTTTTATTGGAGTTTTAATTTATTATTAAAATTATTTTATACTTTCTGTATCAGTTAATTAGATTTATACTAATTTTTTTGTATACTGTTTAGAAACAGTTGCTGTACCTAAAGACCTGACTGAAGCTAATGAGATTCTTCCTCGAGTGATAAAGTCTGGTTTGCTGACTGATGATACTCTCTTGATGCTAAAGAATGCCATCTCACAGGTAAATGAGTGACAGCTTTTATATATGGAACCTTGAGTGTTTCTAGGAGTGATTTGCCTATTTAGTATTTTATGGATTATACATAAGACATATTAATATTTAATAAGTGACCTTCATATGCCAAAATGAACTATTTGTGAATGCTTATTTGATATTTTGTTTCCCCATTTTTCCCCCTAGATGAGAATCATTTAAGAGTGTGACACCAGACACGTCTATTTCTGTGCTCACAGACTTTAATAAAGGCACGCTGGAGCTATTCCCCTGCAGAACTTGAGGCAGAAAGAATGATGCTAAGGACGTGAAATGGGAGGACACACACTTAAATTAAATTTTAGAACAATATCTAATGGTTAGGTGAATTGCTCGTAAACTTTTTTTTTTTAATATGAACCATCTAATCTATGGCACCTGTTTCAATCCTAGCAGTTTTCACCAGCTCTCTCCCGTGGCCAGCAGCAGACTGAGAAAACTTCCTTTGATGCAGACAGTGAAAACACAGATTCTGAAGACATGAATCTACCCGAGCCTGAGCCTAGAAAGTCAGTGGAGGACTCTAATACTGTAACAACGAGTGAAACTCAGCTGAGTATACCAGGTGAGGTGAATGCTTTGCCTCTGCCAGCACTGTGGTGATTACAGCACATGGCAGTAGAACGAGGCTCACCTGAGAGTGGCTTTATGTAGAATAACAAATAGATTTGATTAAAGCTGCTCTTTGCTGATATCAGCTGTGCTTTTCCTGCCCTGAAGCATAGCAGGCAGTGTGGAGAAATGGATGAACTCAGTGATAAGTCTTTCAAAAGGTTTGGAGTAAGAGTAGGAGAGGGGGTAGACATATCCAGTGGTGTCACATTGCCAATGCTGCCAGAACAAGACAGTTCATTCTGTGTGTGTTTTCTTCCAATAGAGCATCTTAAACTGGAGATGCCCACTGTAAATCTAGATGGAGAAGTGACTGTTCTTGCCACAGTTCCAGAAGTGGTTCAGTCTCTGGAAAGCTGTGCAGTGACCTGGCAGAAATTAATATCTGGAGTTCTGGAGGAACAACTGAAAAAGGTTCCACAGGTAGCCTTGCCTATAATGCCAAGATGCTTTTATTCCTGGAGACTTTGCTTCATTTCCCCACAAGAACTGGCTTAATTTTTAATTCCTTTTCATGTTTGATTGTTGGAAAACCATTTACTAATTATTGAAAAGGAGAACAAAAGTAGTGAGGAACTGTGTGGCTCTGAGAAGTAGAATATAAATAAAATATGAAGTAATTCACTGCAGATCCTACCCACATAGGATAACTATGGAAAACTAAGGGACTTTTGTTATCTGCTCTCTTCTGAAGAGCCAAGAAATACTGAAAACTGCACGGAGTAATTTTTTTCTTAATAGACAGCTATATTTTTTCTTTTTTTGCAAAAAAAGTGATCTCAAGAAAAAGAAAAAAAATCTTATTTTCAGGTTTTGATTCTGCAAGTGTATGTATAACTAATACCACTAAACATGCTGAGGCGTTTTGTGTCTATAAAGTTATCTGTGCAAAAGCCACAAGCTCAGGGATATACTCCCCATAAGCACTTCCCTTCAGTGTGTGTACAGCTCTTTATCTCAGGGATCTTCTTCTGCCTGGCTTTTTGCATAGTTGAATCTTATCAAGTTTCTCTCTGCATAAAGTTTATTGAAAAGAAGGAACAAATATAACCCTGATTATAAATACTCACTCTTGCATAATGGTAATTAATCTTTTTTTATTTGATTCCACATTACTTGTAGGGTAATGGTCCACTTGCAGAGATTAACCTCTGGCGTGAAAATAATGCTACTTTAAGGGCTCTTACTGAACAGATAAAGCTCCCAGAGGTGCAAAAAGTCTTGGAAATACTGCAGGAAGCTGAATCTGAGTTTACTGGAGATTTACAGATAGTCTTAAGTGACCTCAAAAAGCATCAGATGGAAGCTCAAGATAATGCTAGATTTCTCTCAACTCTTGAACGCCATTTGAAGGTACCTGCCCTTGAGAAAACTTGGTGGAGTTTGAACTGTGCTTACCTGAGTTTGGTTTCTCTGTTGATGTAATCATCTCTTGTTTATTTTTTCACTTTTTCACAGCAATACAGATATACTCTAGATTAACAAATTGTATTTAATTTTTTAAAAAGGGCTGCTTATTTTGTATGAGTTTCAGTGGTTCTAATGTTTGGAAGCTCAGAGCTGTGAGCACTTGGTTTGTAGTCCAACCTTGGGAGTTTTGATGAAATAGCTGAACTGGGGAAAGCAAGGATTTCTCTACTGATTTTTTTAAGGTAGTTTCTACCACAAATTACAGCTGATGTTTCAAAGTGTAAATTGTATTGAAAATCATCCAAACAAAGAGTTGAGCCAAAATTTGAAATCAGGACCTAAAATAATTTGGAGAAAATGGTGCAGATTTGCACATCTTTAACCATCTGTGTTATTTAGGCACCAGGATGTCTCCTTATCCAGATTATTTATTTAATAATCTGACAGACTTTCATAACCTGAGGCATTTCCAGAATAAACATTAGTTTACTGAATATGAATTTGTATGTTTTCATGACATCTTACCCACAATATGCATTTCATAGAATTTATCAACTGGCACTGGGGTTGATGTTATCTCAAATGTAATCCCTTCCCTGCTGAATGCCCTGAGACTGGTGTGGATCATGTCACGGCACTACAACAAGGATGTGCGCATGGTGCCCTTCTTGGAACGACTTTCCTGGGCGATTTCCGAAAGAGTGCGCCGAGTCGTGGATCTGCAAACACTCCTTAAGTAAGTGCTGGGCTTCTCTTTAACTGGGCTGTATTTATTAAAAGCTTCACTTGCCTCTAAGTGCAGGAGATGATACTTCCACCAAAGAGGTGTCTGTATTTTTCAACCATCTGAAGTTGTATTAGAAGGTCAGTTAAAAGTCAATTTATTTTGTAATTTTCATAAATTACTAAATCAGCCCTGAAGAAATAGGTTCTTGTCCTCTTTTGTATTGAAAGAACATGAACCAATAAAACAAATAGAAAGGTAGAGGTAAAAAAGTGGCATGAATGTAACCAAAATCACTCCTCAAATAATATTGCCTTTCAAAATTACATTGAAAATAAGTTACAAGTTTTGCCTAGATTTTGTATCATTAGAATCTGCTAAACCAGGGTAATATTATTCCAGTTGAGATATGATTTTTTTATCTATAGTATTTCTATCTATAGTATCTTAACTGTGTTGTGTGTTGATTTGATTAATAGACAAGACACAGCTGCTGCAAAAAAGAAAATAACAGAAGCCAAAAACACTCTTGAACAATGGAAAAAATGTTATTTTACTACTTGTGTCCAAGTTGAAGCGTCAGGAAGTAAGCGATACTGGAAATTTGACGTGAAACGTTTATTTGACAAAACGGATTATATGGTTTCAATCTGTCAAGATCTGTATGATATTTTTCAGGTAGGAATATAGACAATAAATAAAGAGATTGTGTAATCACTGTCTTCTTCTGTAGAGGAGCTTCTTTTGTGCTGTAGGTGTAGACTTGTTAACAACTTTCTGTTTTGTGTTTGAGACCTGAGTGGTGCCTTTGATTCCAACAAAACTACATTTAATGCTGGAGGTGGAATGACTTTACTCCAGGTACTGGTTGGGGACAGGTGCTGCTGTGTACATGGTGTGAACATAAGAGACTTGCAGCAAGTGTTTCACACATTTGTGATTTTGTGATCACATTTTGTGATTTTCATGGGTTGCTACCTTAATGAGGTAGATAAAATACCATTTAAGTATACGATAATATAAAATTTGGCCATCTGTCAATCTGTGTATTAATTGCAGAATAACCTATGGATGGAGAGATGCTGTGTTTAGGCTAATTTAAGTCACGGTAATTAGCAATATGGACAATCAATAAACTGTGTAAAGTGGAATGAAAAGGACTAATAACTGAGTATTATCTGTTATAACAACTGAAGTGCTGGGCTTGTAGATTGTTGCTGTTTTTTTTCAGTGTCTCAAAATATTTGAGATTTAAATCCCAGCACAAACTGATCACTCTCTGAGTAGCTGATATTTTTAAAGGAAAAATTTAACAGTAATGTGTTCAGTGGCAGAAAAAATATTAGAAAGAAAGGTTTATGGTATGTTCTTCTGAATGAATAGGTCAATGAAGAGCTTCACAATATATTTATTCCTGAACTGATAACTGTGACAGAAGATCCAAAGGGTGTTGATGAACTGCAGAGAGAAGTAAATATAGTAATTAGTGCTCTGGAAGACCTGACCTTTGATCCTTTTAGCGTGGAAAATGCACGTGACTGGGCATTCATTATGGAAGAATTTAGAGAAGATGTTCTGGTAAGTACCATGTACTTTGATTACCAAAAAATAGTAAAAATAAACTTGACTGCTCTTACTAAAAAGTATTTTCATTTTGCCACCTTTTCTTGGTTTTGCAGGATGAATTTCGAAGTGACAGGATTTCTTTGCTTTCTTCCTTTGTTTAGGATATTGAAGAAAAGATGACAAGGTTTATTGATGAATCTTTCACGACCCTTCGATCAGCAGAAACTGCTTTTGACATGCTGTTAAAATACAAACACATCCAGATTCCTGAAACTATTAACAAGCAGTTCATGAAAAAGTTCAGTGTTGTTTTGGAGCAATATTGTAAAGAGGTATTCAATTTAGGGATTTCTTATCCAGTACATGAAGTTCTTTACCTAATGAAAATCATAAATCTGTATGTGTCTAAATACCTGTGTGTATCATTTATTATGTAAAAGACTGAAAACTTTTATAAATAAACATGATAATTGCTCTCTTTTTTTGGGACCAAGTTGGAGAAATAGTCTGGTTAATTTGCTGAAATGTTGTGCACATCTGTATGTGTGAGACACTGTGTGGGAACAGGAAGGTGCTCTGAATGCAACAGGGCTTGTGGCTGTTCCACAAGATAGAGAAATAAAGACAAAATAATTATTTTTATCCTGCTGCTGGAATTAGCTTCTGAACTTGTGCTGTGTATCAGACAGTGATCGTGGACAAGCAGGGGGAAAATGATTACTTGCAATATTTTATTCTCTTCTAGGTTGAAATTGTTGAGCAAATCTTTGTTCAGAACCTCAAGGATCCACCTCTGTACAAGAACCATCCTCCAGTGGCTGGAGCAATATCCTGGTCCCGATCCCTTTCCCATCGGATCAGACACACCATTACTCGGTTCCAAGAAGAAGAGGAGTTGCTTGCCTCTAAACGTGGACAGGAAGTATGTTGGGTCTTTTGGTACTTGATGAAGGAAGAAGCACTTTTGTAACACACTTCTAAAGATGTGAAAGTGCTCTAATGTGAGGGGAAGTCCCAAGACTTTGCACACAGCAAGCCATGTTAGATGTGAAAACTGGATTGAAACCTTCCCACTCTTTCCCAGGGAGACAGTGATGGAATCAATTATATAATTCAAGAGCCCAAATTCTCCAGTGTCTGCTGTAATTACAGGGTGTTACTTGTTCTCTTATCTAATAAAAACCAGCAATCATATTGATAGACCATATGAGGACGGGTTAGTTAAACATTTCTCATGATCTTTAAAATGAGTTATACAGAGTTGTCCTTTCTAGGTGCAACAAATATATCTCCAAGTGACCAAGAAAATGGAAGAGTATGAAGATCAAAAATACCGTCAGTGGAGAGAGAGGACAGAACACGTGCTTCCATTGTTACTGAAAGACACTCTGCTGACTCTTGTTGCTGATGGGGCTGCAACAAATGTTAATCCAGAGACTTCTGAGCAGGTGAAATGTAGGAAGATTGTGTACCAGACTTCTCTGAGGGGAAAAACTGAAACCTACCTGATGGTCAGCGAGAATTTTCTGAGAGTAATATTTTAAGCACAGATTTAGAAAAAGTTTTGGGCTCAGAATTGTTTGTGATCCTTTATAAGACATAGTTCCTGAATTTATAAGAATCATAGTTCCTGGCAAATGATTGAATGGTGTTTCTCTGTGTGTTCCTCTGTGCTGTAGTTCCTGTTAATTTTTAGGTTTTGGTATAACATTTTTGAGACATTGCTATACTACTTGGAGCTGAAGTTAGGTAGAGGCTGGTTTCCAGCAGAATCCTGTTCCTACTAAACTTTTGTCTGACTCTGAATTTCCAGTGGGATTTCTACTGTAAGTGGTTGCAGCAGTGTGTAAACAGAGGTGATTTTTGTTTCTTGTGACTGACAACTGAAAAGGTAGTTCTGTTTAATTTCTGAACTGGGAATGCTGAGGCTGCTATCAAATTCTAAAGGCATTTCCACAAGCTCTGAATGTCAGTCATTCTGACTTTTACCTTTTGCCTTATCAAATGTCTCCAAAAAGCTCACCTTTACCTTGTAATGTAAATCTGTTGCTCCTCTCCTTTCTGCTGCTTTCTTGTGTTGTAGAGCTCTGCAACAGATGAGCCTCTCACCACCAGGAAAAGTGTCTGCTTTGCTCTGAATTTTTCTCCTGAAATCCAAGAGATTATCATTGAAACAAAGTACATGGAACAGCTAGGGCTTCGAGTCCCAGAAATGGCGAGATATGTGGCATTGCAGGAAGACAAATACCTTAGGTAAGGCTGTAACAGAATATCTGCTCACATACAGGCTTATGGCTGCATTTCAAGTAATTTCACTCCAGGAACAGGCCCTGAGTCATCACATTTTGGAAACATGAGACCCCTTAGTGATTCTTTTTTTTTAAGGGTACAATTTCTAATGGCCATGTTGCACTGATAGGCTTTTCTCTGGCACTCTTTGCATCCTTTATGCTGTAGGACTGTTATACAAATTAACAACTTGTCCAAATCTGAGAGGAGAATAATTTGCAATGAATTGTTTCTGACATTTATATTTAAGCTCATTTAAACTCACTGTTGCATTCTTCCTGGACACCCTTGGATAAGTCAGTTGTGTCCAAATTATCACAGACATTCAGCACAGAGATGTGCCAGTAAGTTCCTCAAATGGATTTAAAAGTTCACCTGTTCATTTCACTAATGTACTGCGAACTGGGGCTGTCTCCATAACTTTCTGAGATGGGGCAGAAGAGGTTTGTCCAACTACTTCTGGAGCCATATGAAACTTTTCTTTGCTTTCAGTGGGAAATAAATTACTTTTATAATCAATACATATTCACTGGTTAGTTGAGCAAATTTTGCTTTATATGGAAGTCTGAATAGAATGATGGAAATTCTCTGCTCTTTGGTGGAATTTGGAGCTGTTTTTCAAGAAAATAATAATTTTTGTGTTTTCTTCTTTTGCATTTCTTGCATTCCTTAGGTACACAAATAAATTGAAAGGCATGCTGGATCGCTATCACAAATTAATGGAGATGATGAATGAAGCAGAAATCAAACTTCTTGATCACTATGTCCAAGAACTCTGGAGAATATTGAAAGCAGGACACAAAAGACTCACGTGGAAGTCTGTAGGTAATGGAGATACTATTTTAAAATAGCCTTAGATGTTTATTTTTAGTTTAAAAAGTCTCCTCAGTTCTGCAATCTGTATTTATGATGGCAGAACCTCTTGCCACAGGGGCAGAATAGCTGATCAGACAAACTCTGATCCAGGAGATATTTCTTGTGTTTTAATTATATTTAAAACAGTGGAGATGGTGAGAAACCCTTAGCAAAAAGCTGTAACGGAGCAAGATGAAGGATTAGCTGAGAAAACATCCAGTCTATGATTTTGCAGAACCATGGGTTAGAGATAAAACATGTCTGGTTGTGGCAATTTTGATGCATTGGTGAAATACTTGTTAAAAGAGAAAAAAACCCAAATGGTTATGATTTATTTCAAGGTATTGGTGAATTTGTTGTCCAATGTACACAAAGCATTGGGAGATTAGAGTTGCTTGTCCATCAGATTCATCATATTTCTGAAGACATAAGCAGCAAACTTCAGTCTATAGAATCAACAAATCTCTTTAAGTTTCCACATTCAAAAAATGGTGACAAACGTCCTGGTAAGTCTTTATATTTTCATTTCCACGCTCTGTGGTGTTTAATTTTTCTCTATCTGCTACTTTGTGGTTTTAGTTGCTAAGATCAACCCTTTTAATTATTACCAAAACTGGTTATAGTAGTAATTCAGGGTGTAACAGAGGATGGAACTGGCAGCGAGCTGGTTGTCTGCCAGATCTCTCTGTCACTTGTGTGGGTGATGTATCAAATTTCTTTCAACGCTTCATAGTTGTAAAAAGGTTGCTATTAAATAGTTGAATCTGATTAAAATCCATATTTCAGAGGGTTGAAATATTAATAAATTAAGCATTAATAAATGAAGATTTTTTTATCATTGTATAAGATCAATTTCATGTTCACAAATAAAACGCAGGTAATTATTCCAGTGTATAAAACTGATCTTTTGCAGTTAATAATGCTAGTTTTTGTATCTGTTGCAGGAGCAAAAGAATTTTTTGACTATGTTAAGTGTGAGCAAGCAAAAGATGTGGAACAACTGGTTAGAAAGTATTCTGCAATTCCACAATTGCTAATAGAAGTGGAAAGACGAGTTGCCTATACAAACAGTGGCAAATCTCCAAAATTAGCTTCCTATTATGCATATTGGGAAAATAGGATTTATCAGGTGTTGACACAGTTAATTGTGAGGTAAGTGAATTGTTTGCTTTAATGGGTTTCCAAGTTCTCCTGGATCTGTTGATGAGTGTGTGTGCTGACATTCTGTTTGAACCCATCAATGACTTACAGTTTTGTGAAAGATTTGTATTTCTACTGATTTTTTTTTCTGTGAAGAATGGAGAACTGATAACAAGGTAGAGAGGAAACTCAAATTCTGAAAAAATGAATATTGGCATGTTGTTGGCAGAAGAGAGAAATAAGACACGTTTGCTGCAATGTGTGTAGTTGCACTTCCCTGGTTTATCTCTAAAATCCAGGTTTTGTTCTCCTAAAAAACATGATTTTGAAAACTTGGTGTCTGGGTGCCAGGTGCCTTCCTGTGCTGCATGGGACACGAGTCCAAGAACAAAGGTTTTACTTGTTCTGCAGTGCCTGAGGCTTTTCTTACAAGCAAGGTGTTATTGCAATACAGCATTGCAGCTCTGTTGTAATATCTAACTAAGCTTCCCAATCATCTCTTTTTCCCATCACCCATGTTCTGTAATCTGATCCACGTTCAGATGACTTTGCCATGATTTCTTGTCTGGGATCTTGTAGTGAAATTGACCACAGTCTCAGGATCCTTTTGCACCGAAATATCTCCATTCATTCCTTCCAACAGCTTCTTTTAGCAAGTCAAGCTTTTACTTTAAATCAGTTTAGTGGGACAGTTTTTTCCCCAGACACATCAATGTTTCCAGCTGGGATCAGTGATAACTCAGGTTACAGATCTAAGCATGCACTTGAAAATTGCAGCCTCTCTTGGGCATGTTCCTGGAGGCAGCACCTGATTATTTCTATCTTTGACTCTGTTTTTTTTCCTTTCTCAGGAATTTACAGGCTTTTAATGCAACTGTTCTTGCAAATGTGCCACTGTTACAAATAGAGGCTGTTTTATCTGTTCCTGAGATAACCCTGCAACCTAATGCCAGTGAGATTGAAAAAATGATTGTGCAATCTATCCAAGACTGTGTTGAGGTCACTAAGGTGATTTTTGATAAAGATTTCTTTTTGTTTCCAGAGTTTGCTTGTGATTATAATGAAACTAATCTTATTTTATGCTTGGGTAAGTGTAAATGTCAAAGGGGAGATTCATATTGCTTTATTTTGAAATCAAAATATCTAGTTCATTGTTCTAATTTTACAAACTGATGATCAAGGGAAAAAAATCCATATGATTTTTACTCAGGTAAAATTGTTGATGACTTCTTAGCAGTTTTGGCAATGTAAGGACATGATTTGGTTCTATAAATCAGCATACATCAGAAGGAAGTACTTCTCAGATTGCACTGCAGATGTTGCTTTCTGATGTATGAATAAGCTGGTGGAATAAGGAATGTGAGTGGCCTCCTCTACATTATGCTACATTAGAAGCAGCAGAAAAAAACAGTTCAGAAAATGTTAGAGAAAGCAAATACCTAGATTAGGTATCTAACTTAACTGGCAATGATGTAGCCATATTTTCCTGCATAAATAGTTTCACACTGAGCTGCTTTCCTGAGAGGAAGCCAAATAATGTGACATGGTTCCTGCCCTCTGCTGATGGACAAATTATTCCAGATGTCACCTTAAATGAATACATTTAGTTTAAGTGTGCTTTTTGTGCTCAGATTTGCTGTTCTCTACTGCTGCATTCAAACTGAGCCAATACCTTTTCCTCTCTGTCATGCTATATTGTTGCTCAGCAGAGATTTTAGAAGCCAATTGAGTAATGCATGGAAAAGTTTTTTTTTAGGATGAAATGAACTCTTCTCAAGTTGATGGGAAAGTGTGATCTCTTTTTTGCTGTCAGAAAAACAATTGATTTGAGAAACCATTGATATCAGTTCCTACATTGTGTACTAAATAATGGTGAACTCCTTCTCTGAAAGGGAAGAAAGCATTGGAACAAGCTGCCCAGGGAAGTGGTGGAGCCACCATTCCTGGAGGTTGTGTAGATGTGGCACATGAGGACATGTACAATTTAGTGGGTGACTTGACAGTCCTGGACTGCTTGGACTCAATGACATTAGAAGACTTTTCAACCTAAATGATTCTGTGGGTGGTTTAACTAAAATGACTCAACAAGGTAGCTGTTTTCTGACCCTGTCTCTAAAACTTTCCAGCATTTCTTACGATGGATGCACGGTACGTGTATTGAATGCCCTCCTCAGCATGTCAAGGTGGATGAAGTTGTCACTTTCAGCTTTTACAGTGATGTCTCCCAGAGCCCTCTGGTAATTGAACAGGCTGTTCTCATCACTCAGAATGTCCACAAACTCCTGGCTTCTCTCAAGAAGTGTTTGAACCAATGGAAGAAGTATGACCTGTTGTGGAAATCAGACAAAGGCGCAGTCCTGGACCGTTTAGCTGCAGAAAAGCCTCCCTGTGTTATCTTTGATGAGCACTTACAGTTCTGTATGAAGGTAGCTCAGGAAGTGACTCAATGGCCCTTGATTAAAGATGAGCAATTTATCAGGCTTCAGCTGGCTCCTTTAGCTTCTGCAGTGCAGGAGAATGCTAAAAGCTGGCTAATGTCACTTGGGAAGTTGCTTAATGAGTTAGCAAGAGAGGAGCTCTTCAGCCTTCAAGATGAGATTCAGGTAGGTGTTTTCAGTTTGGTATTTTTGTTATCTTTATCACATAAATTAAGAAATGAATCTGGCATATTGTTTGTTTGTGTTTTGTGTTTGACTCATCATTGTAATTCTGACAATTGCTTTGTCAGTGTTGATTCTGGAAATGATCTTTACATTTTACAGAAATTATCAGAGAATGTGAATAGACCTCCTGAAACCCTGGATGATCTCAGAGTTGTCCTGAGTGCATTTGGAGTGGTCAGAGACATTGCTGTTGAGGTGGAACTGAGATACTTGGACACTGGGGAGAGATACAGAACTCTTGCAATGTACAATATTCCAGTAAGTGCATGTCTCATCAAACCTTTCAGATCTGAGCAAAGGGCACAAATGCCTCACATGTGAATGAAGAAATGGTTGCCTTTTAAGACGTGTTACAGAATTACAGTGTTGTTGAGGTTTGAAGGGATGCCTGGAGACTCTCTAGTCCAGACTCCCTTCTCAAATCACTATGCCCACTTTAAAATGGACATACGGCATGTGTTTAAATCTGATTAAGGTCGCTTCAGTACTGGTTTTGTGTTTGGCAAATCTGTAATGTGAGCACATATTCCTCACTTTCTTGTGAAAGTGTGTTTCTATTTATGTCTTGTTAGAGGTGCTACTTGTTTTGGTTTAGGTACCTGAAGAAGAGCAAGAGAAGTCTGACAGACTTAGGGAAGCATGGGAGACTCTCCTTATGGAAGCAGCAGAAGTCAGTCGCAGCCTAGATTGTAAAGGAGGTGTAAAAGAAGCATTCACAAAGGTAATACTTGTAATTAGTATAGAAAATTATTGGAAATGGAAACTGTTTAATAGAACTATTTAAATGCTGTTCTTTTTAGGTGACAGAGCAACAAGTTGCAGACTACAGCAAAGAGACAGAAGATTTTTTCCAGAAACTCTTGACTGAGGGGCCTGGTGTTGTTGGGGATGATCTTGATAAAGGTAAATGGACTAATGTGTGTGAAGTGATGTTTTGAAAGTATTAGTCTTTGGACAATTCAAATTTTATGTTAAAGAAGAAAATCATGCTTTCCTTATTAATATGCAGATTAATCAGCCAGGAATGTGAACATTTTTAGTACTGGAACATCTACAGACTATATGCAAATTCTGTCTTATTTCCCATGATGATCCTTGTGATGATTTATCTGGAAAAATCCCTCTCCTTTCCCAGGACTAGAACTCATGGCTATGTTTGAAAAAGAATTAGAGAGATTAGAAGAAAGGCAGCGGGAACTGGGCAGTGCTCAGAAACTTCTGGGCTTGCCAGGAACATCGTACCCAAACTTAGTAAAAGCACAGCAAGAGGCAAAAGCAATGAAGGAAGTCTATGACATTTATGCAGAACAAAAGGTCAGTGTCACTGAGTCTGCAGGGACACACACAACAGCAAAGGTGGGGACAAAAGAAGAGGCTGTACTGCCCCCTGATTACTGTCAACTCTGAAGCCTTTGCATGAAATAATCTATGCCCTGTGAAATTATTTTAATTAGTGTAGGACTACCAGTGTCTCCATGGTGGGCCAAACACATCCTTTCATCAGATGGGAACAGACCTCTCCCAACCTCTAATATTTGTTGGATGCCATTTTATTGCACATGGTTCTTGATCAGTTCAGTGAAACTACTTTTGGATATAGGATGTGTACAGGTGACAGTGGGTATCTCAGGCTTGAACTGTTTTTTAAGAAGTTTTATTTTTCCAAAATTTAAATTCCCTGTAAAATACGGTCCTGTTCTCCATATTCCCTTTTTACTATTTTTTATACAAGTGATTGTGTTTGGCTATGAATCTGTTCTGAACAGAATCAACAGATTCATGTCTCTCTCTATATTTGTAAAATGTTAATACAATTACATTTTGAGGGTCAAAACTAAAAGGAAAATGATTTTTTTCCCCCATCTTAATGTCCTTGTTTGCAGGCAGCTAAAGAGAAATGGTCTCAGACACTCTGGATAAACCTCAATGTCAAGGTTCTTCAGGATGGAACCGAAGGATTTCTGAAAGCTGTTCGGAAACTGCCCAGACAAGTGCGTGGTATGGCAATATGTAAGCAACTGGATAAAAAACTGAAGGCTTTTCTAAACTCCATTCCTTTGTTGCTTGATTTGAAAAATGAAGCTTTAAGAGAAAGGTTTGTTTTAACTTATTTACACCACTATATATAGAAGTATTTGATGTGTTTTGTTAAAACTTTCAGTTTCCATTACTGGGGTCATGCAGTGTCCTGGAGCTTGGAAATTTATTTCTGCCTAGTGAACTTGTGTAGCAGCATGAAAGGTGCTGCAATGACTGGGATAATTTATTTATTCAGACTAGTAGTTCTTATTTAAACAGCAGAATGCTAAACATGAGTTCATTATTATATGTTACAGTTGTTTTTGGTTTTTACTGTATTATGGTGTTAAACTGATGTGTCAATTTAAAACAGGCATTGGGAAGACCTTATGGAGAAAACAGGAACAAGATTTGAAATGAAAACAGAAACATTCACTTTGGAAAATATGTTTGCCATGGAACTTCACAAACACACCGTGGTTATCAGTGATATAGTTGGAACTGCTGTTAAAGAACTTGCCATTGAGAAGGTAATGTATTGAATTATAGAATCATAATAAAACTATGACAACAATCATTTTTATTTAAGATTTTTAAATTGGCATGACCGCAAGTTTGGCCGTCTTCAGGGAGCTGCCATGAGCTACGTGAGCGAAGATTTATAGCTCTGTAATGAGCTCCTACTGGCACAGGATCCTTGCAGAATTTGGTTTAGCAGCAGCATATTAGATTTCTATGATTACAGTAAGAAAGTTTGTCCTATGAAAATGGATCTGAAGAAGGATCAAGTCTCTTGCTATCATTCTTTGAAATAGATTGCTTCTTTATAAACCAGAGTTAGAAAATCTGCAAAAATTTTGCTGGATTAGCTGTTTAATTTTTTTGCTAATATTATAGACCTCCAGTTTTTGAAGACTGAAATATGCATCTTTTTATGTTCACATGCAGGGAATGAAGGAAATAATAGAAACGTGGGAAAATATGAAATTCCCTGTAGAAGTGTACACCAAAGGCACAGAGACACGAGGCTTTATTCTGGGATCTGTAGAGGAAATTTTAGAGACCCTTGATGACAACAATGTCAACCTTCAGAGTGTTTTGGGCAGTCGCTTTGTGGGTCCTTTTCTTTCATCAGCTCAAAAATGGGAAAAAACTTTGTCATTGATTAGTGAAGTAAGCGAGGTAGGAGGAAAGTGCTGGACTAAATAATTAATGTTTGTTATTTATATCCAAATTTTCCATTGTATTTCTGTTTTCCTCTGACGGTAACATTTGATTTGTAGATCTGGATATCAGTTCAGAGAAAATGGATGTACCTGGAGAGCATTTTTGTTGCTGGAGATATAAGATCACAGCTTCCGGAGGAAGTCAAAATGTTTGACCGTGTAGACCAAATGTTTAAACAGGCAAGTAACTGATTTGTGATCAGCATATTTAGTGCATTTTGCTTCCAGTTCCATAGTTACTTATAGTGTTTTGTGACATGTGTAATACTGAGAATGAGGTACTATATTTAATTGATTATGAGATTAGGGAACCCAGGAATTTTGTGTTTTACTTCACATCTCTCACAACCAGAAGATTTCTGATTTAGCTAAGATGGGCAGAGGTGAGATCCTTGGCTGGCAGCATGGAGTAGGCAGAATCTCTGTTTCCTTTCATTGTTTACAGCTTTTTACTTTTACCTTGGTAAGAAGAAGCTTAGATGTGTTCCTATTGATTGAGGACCTATGTACATGCTAAGAAGGCTTTCCTGCTTCATGCCACTGTTCCTATACTGAACACATATTCCTGGTATGAATATGGCTTGCTTTTCTGTTTGCCATGTGCAAAATTGAGAGAGTACTGTGATTTTGAAATATGATGTTTGATCACTCCTTGAAGTACCATTGTGTACAGGAGCAGAGTCAGGTACGTGCTTAAGCTGGCCTGATTGGGGATACAGGCTTGTTGGGCTTACACTTGCTTTTACAGTTGTATCTCCATAAACACATTACCTTCATGTTTTCATACAGCACTGCAGCACCACAAAACCATTTCAAAACCTTTGATTCACTTCTATAAGGACCTGTACTGCTTGTGCTGTTTGCATGCTTTGTCATTAATTAAATATAATTTAATATAACCTATTGCTGTTCAACATTTTCTAAACTCCCTTTTCTCCCTTTATAGATAATGGAAGAAACTGTAAAAGACCCAATAATAAAAAATTGCTGTGAAGCCCCAAATCGTCTGTCAGATCTCCACCATATAAATGATGTGCTGGAGAAATGCCAGAAGAGCTTGAATGATTATTTGGATTCCAAGAGAAATGCTTTCCCGAGATTTTTCTTTATATCTGATGACGAGTTGCTCAGTATCCTTGGCAGCAGCAGCGCACTCTGTGTCCAGGAACACATGATAAAGGTACAATGTCTGACTTTCCACAGTGCCTTGTGCTTTTAGGTGCTTTCAAAAGTTTAACAGACTTTACTGTACATGCTCATAAGGATGCATGAATTTTTTTTGCATACAAAGAGAATCCTGGCAGCATCTTGAAGAAGCTTCTGAATAACCAGATCAGATCTCATGCACAGTCTCTGCTGCCTCTCATACTGGTTGGTAGCAGTTATGGTAGAGGAACATTAAAGATACAGCAGAATGATCTATCATAAAGAGCTTCCTCATCAGTTGTAGCTCCTCTTAGCTCTTATTTCCTAGGAAAAAAGAAAATCAAAGTCATTTGGGCCTGATTGTTTGTTTGATATTCTGCAGTTCTGCTGCTGGGCTATACATCAGCACTTATATTTGATTACTTAGGACTCAGATCCATTTCTCTGGAGGAGCGCTGGGGCTGCATACACTTACATTTGGAGGCTTTGTTTCTAAAATGCCGGTGAATTTCTTTGTTGGTGCATTTCAGATGTTTGATAATATAGCCTCGCTGAGGTTCAAGGACGGTGGCAATGATGAGAAGATTGCCACAGCCATGATCTCAGCTGAGGGGGAGGTGATGGAGTTCCGGCAGGATGTCCCTGCTGTGGGCAGAGTGGAGAATTGGATGACAGTAGTGCTGGAGGAAATGAGACGGACCAACAGACGCCTCACCAAGGAAGCCATTTTTCGATATTGTGAAGACAGAAGCAGGTGAAACACTCAGTGTCAAGGGTAACACAAATAACCTGATATGTTAGTGATACAGAAAAGTTAAGGCATAATTTTACAACTCCTGCACAATTTAGTCTGTATTTCTCTGTGTGGAGGCATATAAATACATTCACATGCACTTTTTTAACCATCCATGAAGAATGCATAATCTCTCATATTTATTTTCCTAAATCTTGAGTTTTATTTTTGGTGGTGTGTGTTCAGTAAGCTTTTCTCACAATGAATACCACTTGGCAATTTTATACCTGGAATAAACAGCTTTTCTATTAGAATATTTCCTAGGCTTTTGAAATCTCACAGCATACTTTGATATAATTCTGTATATCTCTGAAAAGTTTGGCTTTTGTTGCAGGAACAGGAGGAACCTCTTTTTTGTTGTGTTTTTTTTTTTTTTCTTTCCTGCTCAGCTAGTTAAAATGAACAGTAACTCAGCCTCCCTCACTGTATGTGTTTTCCATAGAGTTGATTGGATGTTGCTCTTCCAAGGCATGATGGTGCTTGCTGCTAATCAAGTGTGGTGGACTTGGGAGGTAGAGGATGTGTTTCGGAAAGTGAAAATGGGAGAAAAGCAGGCAATGAAATTTTATGCTAAAAAAATGCACAAGCAAATCGATGACCTGGTTACCCGCATTACAATGCCCTTGAGCAAAAATGACAGGAAAAAATACAACACCGTTCTCATCATCGACGTGCATGCCAGAGACATCATCGATATATTTGTCAGAGACAGGTAAGCACCACCTGCAACTCCTGAGCAAACACCAAATCTGGGAGTTGTACTGCCATCCTTTTGGCTCACGTGAGCTCTGTCTGCAGCATTCTGCAGGCTCAGGAGTTCGAGTGGGAGAGCCAGCTGCGGTTTTACTGGGAGCGCGAGCCGGACGAGCTGATGGTGCGGCAGTGCACCGGCGCCTTCTCCTACGGCTACGAGTACATGGGGCTCAACGGGCGGCTCGTCATCACCCCGCTCACCGACCGCATCTACCTCACCCTCACACAGGTGCACCCTCGAGGACGTTGTGCTAACAAGCCCTCATTATACTTAGTCACATCCTTGTTGTATTGCCTCTTCCTGCTGTCTCCCACTGTGAACGCTAAGATGTTTGTGATATCCTTCTTGCCTCATTGCTGCAAAGACAATGAAGAAGGTGTTCACAAAATTTAAAGTTTTGTGGACCCAAGGGTTCGTTTTTGGTTTTGTTACCAACCTAGCATAAATCTAATTCAAGCTCTGCTTTGCTTTTTTGTTTGTTTTCAAAGGCTCTATCAATGTTTTTGGGAGGAGCACCAGCAGGGCCAGCAGGTACAGGGAAAACAGAAACAACCAAGGATTTGGCCAAAGCACTGGGCTTGCTGTGTGTAGTGACAAACTGTGGAGAAGGCATGGACTTCAAAGTAAGAGTTAAAGATCTGTGTTCTCTGATAAAATGCCAATTTCTGCTCTTTATCAGTGCCCAGGATAAGGACGTACTCTGAACTTCTACAGAAGTATCTCCCTTAGAGATACCATGCTGTTTGACAATTAAATTTAGTAAAAAATGTCGATTTTGAATAAATTCCTGAAGGAATTTCAGGCCCTTTCAAGCAGAGGAGCAATGGCTGTATGGTATGTGTTTAAGTTTATGATAGGCAATCTGCACTTGGCAAGTAATTATTGCAAGACCTTATGACTGCTAAACATCCAGAGGTTTATCCATCATTAAGTATTTTAGTGTGTTCCAAAGTTTTTTGACACTGAATGTTTTATGTAGTCACTGCTGAGAAGCTTTTCTTGTTGTTCCTTTCAGGCAATGGGTAAAATTTTCTCAGGCCTTGCCCAGTGTGGTGCATGGGGATGCTTTGATGAATTCAATCGCATTGACGCTTCCGTGCTTTCAGTCATTTCTTCCCAGATTCAGACGATCCGAAACGCTTTAATGAATGGGTGGACAAGATTTCAGGTAAACATTAAAAAAGAAGAGTAATTGTGAAGGCTGATCTTGGTTTTCAGGGCAAGATACAGGTTTAGACCCCATCATTAGATCAAAGGGCTGCTGCTTCTGTATTTAGTTTGTGCTGAACATTTCAAACTCCTGAGTATGTACTTTCGGATTGAAAGATATTAAATCCTTGCTGATTGCCTAATCCTTTGCTAGGTTCTTCTTCTTTGTGAAGTGAGATAAAAGTGATCTTAATTGGATAATAGCAAGTAAATGGGGTAATAGTCCAGTAGTAATGAGGAACAGCAGTAATTTAACTTGATTTGGATTGTGAGGCTTTATTTACTGAGGCTTGTGAAATATCTCAAAGAAGGTGCATTCATCCCACTGTTTGTATCAGGATGACTTTCTAAAGCTAAATATTTTAGCACTTTGTCCTAAGTGGGTGCCCCAGTATTATTGGTTTTCTCTTTGAGCAAATAGTATTATTTTTTTAGTTCCTAATTCACATCATTCTAATGTTTTCTTATGCCTTTAGTTTGAAGGACAGGAGATTTCCCTCGATAGGCGTATTGGCATTTTCATTACAATGAATCCTGGTTATGCCGGCCGGACTGAGCTCCCTGAGTCTGTAAAAGCTCTGTTCAGGCCTGTGGTTGTTATTGTACCAGATCTTCAGCAGATCTGTGAAATAATGCTGTTTTCTGAAGGGTTCCTTACAGCAAAGGTAAGAAAATCCTATTGTTACTCATACCCATGTACCCACCCATGTTTGCATGGCCAGTAGCAACATTTGTGATCGTTTAAATTGAATCTCAAACAGGTCCTTGCCAAAAAGATGACAGTGCTGTACAAGCTGGCAAGGGAACAGCTTTCTAAACAACATCACTATGATTTTGGACTGCGGGCCCTTAAGTCAGTGTTGGTAATGGCTGGAGAACTGAAAAGAGGATCAGCAGACCTCAGTGAGGTAGATTTGCTGCTTAGTTACCCTTGGCATATAATCTTTTTTCATTAGAAAGGGAATATGTTTCCCCAGCTGATGTAGTTTGTTTGGTTTGGAAATAGGAATATTGGTGTTTTTTTGTCTTATTATTTCCCTTCATTCTTATTGAGTTCCATTGTGCTTTCTGCCATTAGAACTCCAGTCAAAGTAGGGAAATCTATGGAAAATGAGGTATTTTCCTGCTTGTTAAGTCCAGGATGCAAATAGCCAGATGAATATCTCTGGATGACTAACAAAAACTGGTTTTTGAACAGTGAGTGCTCCAGCTCAGGGAAGCTGTGGAGTGGGCCACTGCAGCCATTTGGCATTTGATTAATATGGTAGAAAAAGGCAGTGTATTATTCTTAGTTATTGATATACTTAATCCATATAAAATAACCTTTGTTTTTCCATTAGGAACTGATGACAAAAAAAACATTCTAAAAACTGCACTGAAATAATCAAACAATAGTTTGTAAAGAAGTTTTGCAGTACCTCATTTTAGCTGATAAGTTAACTATTTTGTAATGATTGATTTTGCTGTGTTTTGTCTAGGATGTTGTACTAATGAGAGCTCTGCGAGATATGAATCTTCCTAAATTTGTGTTTGAAGATGTACCTCTCTTCCTTGGCCTAATCTCTGACTTGTTTCCTGGCCTGGATTGCCCTCGAGTCCGCTACCCTGACTTTAATGATGCTGTAGAACAAGTGCTGGAAGAACGGGGTTATATCGTTCTACCAGTCCAGGTATAAAAGAAGTTAATTGCTTCAGGTTTTGTTGTAAATGTGAGGCTGCAGGTACATTGTTGCACCCTGGAGTGGCTCCAAGAAAATATATCTGATATAGACCAGCTGCTAATCTTGTTCACAGAGTTATGACAGTAATCTACTGAATCCATGTTTATTTTTCAGGTGGATAAAGTAATTCAGATGTATGAGACAATGTTAACTCGTCACACTACAATGGTAGTTGGACCTACTGGAGGTGGCAAGACAGTTGTTATTAAAACCTTGTGCCAGGCCCAAAACAAGTGAGTGTAGAATGTAAGCCAGGCTGTAAAATGGCACAGTCTGTATTACTCAGCCCTGTCCAGCCATGACAGGATCAACAGCTGCCCAGAGTATTTGCTTGGGTTGACATGAGATGATAGTGTGACAGTTTACTGTTGCTTTTCTTGCTGTATCTTTAGGCTGGGATTATTGACAAAGCTTTACACACTGAACCCTAAAGCTATGAGTGTGATTGAGCTGTATGGGATCCTTGACCCTGTCACACGAGACTGGACAGATGGAGTCCTGTCAAACATTTTTCGGGATATCAACAGACCCACTGACAAGAAAGAGCGAAGGTAGGCAGCTAGAAATCGTTGAGGTGTGTTTGAGGTCCTGGGTTTTACATAAATTAAAAAAAAAAATGATATGGCACTATTTAAAAAAACAAATGCTAAATAAATAGAAAGTGTCCAGGGGTCTTTCTGTCTCCTGTGAGTTCCTAGTCTCAGTGAAATCATGCAATTATAAAAAATGAATGGTAGACTTCAAAATACTTGGACTGGCAGTGACACCATTGTTGACACTTCTAAATTCAGAAATATGTTAGGAAAATCAGAGATCAGTCAGTGCCCCATGGCTCTTGTACACAGGTACATTCTCTTTGATGGAGATGTGGATGCTCTCTGGGTTGAAAACATGAATTCTGTCATGGATGACAACAAGTTACTGACCCTGGCAAATGGGGAGCGGATTAGGCTTCAGGCACACTGTGCTTTGTTGTTTGAGGTAAGAAATAACTGCACCATTTAATACACAGGAAGGGTTAGCTGCAGATGGGACTTCAAGGTCTGAAAAGCAGTTACAGTTTACCATTATCCTCTGTGATTATATTATAGGTTGGGGACTTACAGTATGCATCTCCTGCCACAGTATCCCGCTGCGGAATGGTCTTTGTAGATCCTAAAAATCTGAGATATGAACCCTACTGGCAGAAGTGGGTCAAAGGAAGAGAAAATGAGGTGGGAATTTCTGCACTTGTTCAGAGTATTTGTATTGAAAAGTGTAGATGGTCTTTGGTAGAATGGATTCCTTCAAGAACAATCATATCTTGTCAGCCAGGTATTGATGGGAAGCTCTGCTGTCAAAATTTTTCTTTCCAGATGAATTCCTGTCTTTTTTGTGTTCCTTAGCAAGAGAAAGTGGAATTGGATCGTCTCTTTCAAAAGTATGTGCCTTACCTTATTGATATGATTATAGAAGGAATTGTGGATGGCAAACAGGAACGAAAGCTGAAGACTATTATTCCTCAAACAGATTTAAATATGGTAAGAAACAGAGAATAAAGATTGAACATG
This sequence comes from Vidua chalybeata, assembly GCF_026979565.1. Taxonomy (NCBI): domain Eukaryota; kingdom Metazoa; phylum Chordata; class Aves; order Passeriformes; family Viduidae; genus Vidua; species Vidua chalybeata. Next base: position 2,424,515 of record NC_071547.1, on the reverse strand, counting down.
TTTAACTAAAAAGAAAACGGAATTATGGAGAAAATAAAACCTTCCCAAAGAAAGAACGGGAGGTGAGTCTGTGCTGAAATGTCAGTTTGCTACTGATGAGCACAAAGAGACACCAAACCAATCAGCACCTAACAATGCTCTTCTTAATACATACAGCAATAGATCCACATGTAAGAACAAAAGACCAGCAATCAGCTGAAAACATATTAAGAGATTTCATGCATCTAAAGGGCAACTTTCTTTACAGATTTGTCCTTTTTCCAACAGATTGTGCAGTTGACTGTGATGCTGGATGCCCTGCTTGTACAGCCTGAAAACCCTGATGTTCTGGAGTGTTTTTTCTTGGAAGCTTTGTATTGCTCCTTAGGTGCTTCTCTTCTTGATGCTGGGAGAATTAAATTTGATGAAAATGTTAAACGTATTTCCTGCATGACTATTGTTCAGGGTGAGGATGTCCTGGCTAAACCAGGGGAGCTGCCAGGTAGGATCTTGTAATAGTTTAATCTGAATCCCATTAATTGTAATAGAAAAGTGATAGTTTTCATGAAAGTGCTAGAGTAGAGGAATTTTGATTGATAACTTAGTGGGTTAAATTACTTGTAAATAGAACAAAGTGCTGCCCAACTTGATCTATAATCTTACCCTTTGTTTTCATCTCAATCAGATTGTTTTCTTAGGAAATATTTCAGTGTCCTAAAAAACTTGCAGTTGCTTAATGGTTTGCAGGTCAGCTGCCAACTTTGTATGACTTCCATTTTGATGAATCTCAAAAAAAGTGGGTACCTTGGATGCAACTTGTTCCTGAATATATTCATGATCCTGAAGTGAAATTTCTTGACATTCTAGGTGAGTATAAAATAAAATACAGCGATGATGTGCTTTTAATTCATAGTGTGCCACCACTGAGTGCATGGCACTTAGCATGAGATATCCTTTTTCTGTACTGAAGGTCATCTACTCAGGTTCAGTTTCTTGTGATGGCACAAATCAGTTTCTTTAAAGTTTTTTCATAGTCATTTAGCAGTCATAAAGTTGATGTTTACAGCATTGTGTAATAAAAAAAGTGAGGAAAGGATGAAAGCACGTTTCAGTCAATAAAGCTTATTTAGGAGTTAGTAATGCCTTTTAAAAGCTGGAATAGCAGAAGATTCACAGTTTGCTCTACCAGAAATTCTCGGAAAACATCAGCTTGTGGTTCAGGTATTCAGTAGATAAAAATTACATTCTTAGGGCTGCTATTGGTTGTTACTTCAAGCATTGCCTAATGCTGCTTTTCATAGTTAAAGACAAATTTGGGCACATTAATATACAGTGGTACTCCAGCAAGCACAGGTTAACTTCACTGACATGAGAGATAAATTTATCATCTCTGAAGTTGCTCCAAATGCAGGCGATTCACATAGAAAAAAAATAATCTCTGTAGAGTTCTGGGAAAATACTTATAATCCAAATAAATCCTGATTATATCCTTGAAATAGGGATTAAATGGAGCTAAACCAAACCATGACCCTCCTATATGAAAGATAACTTCTTTTTTAGTATACATACATGGAAGAAAAGATCCCAGTGACAAAGACTAAAAAGAAGTGGTTAAGCAATTAAAATTTTCTTTCAGCATTGTTAGTGAATTGATAATTCAGATTATGTCTTTGTGCAACTGCATGTTAATACCTTGAGAGTGTGTTCCAGTACTATTCTATAAATATAAATCCCCCAGCTGTAGTGCATTTTCATTCAGCCAGGGATTGTGTTCCTGCTCTTTTTCAGTGCCCACAGTGGATACCACACGCACTGCTTGGTTACTGGGACAGATGGTAAAAGTGAAACGCCCCGTTGTTCTTGTAGGTGAATCGGGTACATCCAAGACAGCAACTACACAGAACTTCCTAAACAATCTGGACAAATACCTTAATGTATGTGTGAGGCATTTTGCCCTGTTTGTAAAGCTGCATTTTCATTCTTCGCCCTTGTGTAAAATTTGCATTGTGCATTGAGTCTGTGGGTTGCAATGTTGACTTGGGTAATGTGACTGCACGCTCCAGACCCACAGTGTGTGACTGATTTGAAAACCCTTCGAGGTCAAAGATGTTTTGCCCTCTTTTACCTTGTACAGACTCAATTATATAAACTAAAAATATATTTTTAGTGCTAAGGGTGGGCTTATTTTTCTTTGTCATATGTAATTCAAATGAATAGTGGACCTTAGCAGCATTTCCTATATGTCTGACAGCTAATATGAAAATGTTTTTGAATGCTCTAGTAAAAATAAAGACCAACAAAACAGGTTAGAATCCATTCTTATAATCTCCTCCTGCTTGCAGCTGGTGCTGGTAATTAACTTCTCTTCTCGTACAACATCCATGGACATTCAGAGAAACCTGGAGACAAATGTAGAAAAACGAACTAAAGACACTTTTGGCCCTCCCATGGGAAAACGTCTCCTTGTGTTCATGGATGATATGAATATGCCAAGGGTAAGCTGTCAATATTTTTGCCAGGTAGTATAGAGACATCTAGGGTGGTACTGATATGGTCCTTGCAATCACAAATCCAGCATGCATTTAGTTTATCTCAGAGAAGATGCACTTTTCCCAGAGGAGACATTGGGATGAGTGTTCACAATCAGTGCCAGAGCTTTACAAAGCGTCCCTTAGTCCCTGGAATGTTCTCCTGAGTATGGAACCCAATATTCCCACATGTAAAGCAGTGATTGGTGAGCTGATGTACTGTGCTTTGATGTATCCTGACTCTTGTGTATCCTGCAGGTTGATGAGTATGGCACACAACAGCCCATTGCCCTGCTGAAGCTGCTGCTAGAGAAAGGTTTCATGTACGATCGTGGTAAAGAGATGAGCATTAAATTTCTTCGAGACCTGGGTTTTGTTGCTGCCATGGGCAAAGCTGGAGGAGGTCGGAATGAAGTTGACCCTCGATTCACCTCACTCTTCAGTGTTTTTAACATCCCTTTTCCTTCTGAGCAATCACTGCATTTGATCTACTTCTCCATCCTGAAAGGCCACACTGCGGTAATTTCACTGTTTTTAAAGGATTGCTCAGCAGGTGTATTATTTTTAAATTGACATTTATTTCTGTGTTGTTGCAAGACCTGACATCTTTGTTACCCTTTTTTTTTTTGTACCTAGAACCTCACATAAACCTTTCTTTTCCTCTTCTCTTTCTCAATGGATTTTACATTTCTTGGATAAGTTCTTGTGTAATATGTAAACATTCAAGGCAGCATATAATTCATAAACCTGGGGCTTTTAATTTGTTGAAATGTGTGAATGAGTTGGTTACAGTTCCTTTAAGCAAATATACAAAGATCTGAAAATTCTTTCCTGAATGAGTGTGAAAAATGTAATATAATGCAACAGAGTGCATTACTGGCAAGGTACCTGAAATTAGATAAGAAAAGAGCAGTTTAATTTTTCTGCTACAGAAATCTTGTTAGAAATCCAGTCACTGAGTTTGATGTTATCTTGAGCACTCAGAAGGTCCCAGAGTGAAGATGGAGCCTGCCCTAAACATTTAATTGCAGAATATTCATACTACAGAGAATTTTTGAACCAAACAGGTTTAAAAGCTGGAAAGCAGATTATGTTTAATAGCATTGAATTCTGTCTGGCCAGTCTCATGAAAACACTTCTTCTTTCTCATGTTTACAGAACTTTAAGGAGTCCATATCAGCCATCTCTGACAAGATTACTCAGTGTACTTTGGAACTTTATAAAATGATTGTTACTGACCTGCCTCCTACTCCTTCCAAATTCCACTACATTTTTAACCTGAGGGATCTTTCCAGGGTCTACAATGGACTTGTTCTTACAGATGCAGAAAGGTAAAAATAGAAAAATTGTCATTAGTGGTCCAACACCTTTTTTTTTTTTTTTTTCATTAAATCACAATGAGAAATAGAACATCCTAAATTGTGATCTTACTCTCAATGCCAAACACTGATGCATTAGTCTCTCTTAAATAAGATACCAGAGGTAAAAATGCAAGCAAATTAGTTATTATCAAAAGAACTAAAATCATAAAGAGTAAAAGGGTCAATTCAGAATTTGGTTCTTGTTATTAACCATATGGCCTTAGGAATCATGTCAGCTCATTCGGTCCAGTCTGATATTTTGATGTTATTTCAGGTTTCACACAGTGACCCAGATGGTGAGAGTTTGGAGAAATGAGTGCCTGAGGGTTTTCCATGACAGGCTAATTAATGAAGCAGACAAAGAATTGGTGAGTAATTTCTTTCAGGTTTTTAGTAGTCACTGACTATTATTATGGCAATTAATTTGCAACAGCAACACTACCAAGTGTTGGACTCAGGTCTTGCTGTCTGACTGCAGATTTGTCTAAGCAATATGTTGCTCATTAATTTAAAACGTGGCCCATGGAAGATTTTTTCCTAAAACAATGTGGGCAGACTAAGAAAGCAGATCTGCTGAAGGAATGGAAAGTATCATTTGGTTTGCCTGTCCAGGAAAATTGATTGGCAGAAGTACAGGTGACAAAATGTGAAAGAAGTACAGGAGAAAACTCAGGAAATCACTTCAACTCAGTATTTTCCTTCAGGAAGGATTGTACCAGAATGTGACTGTACAATCAAGGAGTAAAAAGGATAAAAGCCAAATTCTTACACAGTGAATTCAATTTGGCTGTTATGCAAATTGAAAATGCTTCTAATTATATCTTAAAACACAGAAGAAAACAATGCCAATTTTAAACCTTGAGATTTAGGAGAGAAATTGAGTCTACTCATCTACAAGCTTTGCTTTGCTTTGGAAGTTGGTTAGATGAAAAGAGGAAGGCCAAGAAGGCTTCAGATTTTTCTAGTTAAAACTTTCTCCTCTAACATACAAAGATACATCTCCAGCTCAATTTTTACAATGCAGAATATTAATGTAAACTTTGAAACTTGGTGAGAAATCTTTCTGGTGAGACATCTATGAATGGTGAAAAGGGAAGTTTATTAATATACTGTTTACACCAATATATGAGAAGGTGTTTTATTTAACAGGCTTCTCCCTTTTAGTTTTGATGTTCTACAGTTGATTGGCTTGAACCATTCTTGAACTGCCTATTAGATCATTTTAGATCATGCACAGAACACAGAAGGGGGCTGTAATCTTTGGATCTTCTAGTGGCATAAGTATCACCTTGAAATAAATCAGTATTTGAGCAAAAATCTGCATTATCACCTTTCTAAGTATTACTGGATGCACAATCAAATGCTTTGTTGTGTTGCCTGACTCATTTTATATCCGTGAAGGTACAAGGCCATATAAAAACCTTGGTTGAAGAGCATTTTGCCGATGACTTGGAGCACGTCATGAGGGATCCGGTTCTCTTTGGAGATTTCAGAACAGCACTGAATGAGGCAGAACCTCGTATTTATGAAGATATCCAAGACTATGATTTAGCAAAAGCTCTCTTTAAGGTAGAGTGCATCAGCTGGGAACTGTGCCTGAGGAACGGGCAAGAGCCTGCCTCAAACTGCAGGAAATCTGTTCTCTTCTGTGTGCACACAGAACTTTATGTGCTTTGATGCCCATTGGGGTTTGCAGTGATGAAAACTGAGGATCAGCTACAGAGTCAGCAGTGTTTTCCAATAGTTCATTTTCCCTGAGGAATGGGAAATGAATAATGCTGCTGAATGGGCTATTTTCTTAATGTTATTAATTGTTTCATTGGTCTCCTAATAACATTCTGTTCACCTTTCTCTGAAGGAGATTTTGGATGACTACAATGAGTATCATATTAAAATGAATCTGGTTCTTTTTGATGATGCCCTGGAGCATTTAATCCGTATCCATCGCATCATCCGGATGGACCGCGGGCACGCCCTGCTCATCGGAGTGGGGGGCTCAGGAAAGCAGTCCCTGACCAGACTGGCTGCTCACACAGCTGGATGTGAGGTTAGTGACCCTGTGTCTTGGCTGTGAAAAAAGACTAGGAAAGTAAAACTGTTATTGGGATTAAACTAGGGACGGGAGTGAGTCAGTCAGTCAAGACAAGATCAGGCTGGCAGCCCTTCCCTGTGGAGAGAAACCCCAGGTGAGGTGATTGCCAGGAAGTCCAAGATGATGACTGTGTTGTGATCTGTCAGTGCCTGAATCTGGGTTTTGGCACTGGGGAAGGAAAACAAGGATGGGTTTGGAAAACAAGGCTGAACAACTAATTGTCCCTAACTACTGCTATTGATACTTAAATGTGTTACAGCAGCACTCCTGTGCTGCTTGAGGAGCCTTGTTGTGATAGATACTGTATTATTTCAGAGAGGAAATGTTCCTCTCAGAGGCATTTTACTTAAAAAGGCTTGGAAGAAAAGAATAAAAAAAGAGCATGAACACAAAGCAATTTTGAAAATGCAAGCCTGCAGGGTTGTACAAATGCACAATTTTATTGATACTTAAACTTAAATTGATACTGATGACTGGGGCCAAACCAAGACTTAGACTTGATTCAGTCTAAGTGGGGCAAACCAAGACTTAGACTTGATTCAGTCTAAGTGAAATTCAGAGTTACCATCATGTCTTGGGTCCATCTGTGTCTTCTCAGAGTATGTTTTCATCCTTAGGTATTTGAGATCATCTTGAGTCGAGGATATGGAGAAAATAATTTCCGAGATGATTTGAAAAATTTGTACGAGAAGCTGGGTATTTACGACAAGTCAGTGGTCTTCTTGTTTACAGATGGCCATGTGGCAGAAGAGAGCTTCCTGGAACTCATCAACAACATGTTGACTTCAGGTGCCACTGGCAGCCTCTCTGCTTGTGACTCATAATCTCAACTGTACCCTTGATAGAGCCATTACTGGTTCACCCTGTGTCCTCTGCTGCTTTAGTTAGTTACACTTTTCAGTACTACCTGAAATGATCTTGGCCTTAATAACAGCTATCTGGAATCTTCTTACAGTCATTTATATATCTGGAGAGGTTATAGGGCTCATTCATAACTGGTGATGTTAGAGTCTCAGATTTCTTCCAAGACTGAGGGAAACTTCAGCTGCATTTGGCCACAAACCCACCTGTTGTCCAATTGGCTTTTGAATAGCATTCACCTGAACTGCAGCAACTGTTCGTGTGTATATTAATGTATATATGTCCTGAAATGTAGTTTGGTATCTTCTAGCAAATGAAGCAGCTGGAAATGAGTAGCAGCTGGCACTGTGTGACCACCCTCTCAGTAGAACTTCCTCCACAGTCTGATATGAGAACAGATGAGTTAACTGTATTCCTTTTCTTGTTCTAGTTTTCCCTGTCCCTGGTCTGTCATTAGGTTACTCATGCAGTATTTGCCACAAGATTGAGAGAACAAAAATGTGAACTGATGGTTCACAGACATGAATGAAGATTTTCTTTGCAAAGTCCTGTGACATTTTCTATATGTTGCTGAAGCCCAAACAAAAATGAATTAATTATTCCTCTAAATCCCAAGTATGACCTATTTTCCATGGGGGCTATGGGGAGGAGAGAAGCATAGAGAGATGAATTGGTTCATTCAAAACTACTCAGAATCATTTTTGCAGAACTAGGTTTAAAATTGGTTTCTCATCTGCTCTATCCCCAGCCATATGGTTTCCTCTTACTGGTTGTTCTCACTTGCATTCTTCTGTCCTTATGTTACAGGAATGGTGCCAGCCCTTTATGCAGATGATGAAAAAGACTCCATACTAAGTCAGATTGGAGAAGAAGCTGCTAAGGCTGGCATGGGCCCAGCTAAAGAGAGTATCTGGCAGTATTTTGTAAGCAAATGTGCAAGCAACCTTCACATTGTCCTGGGAATGTCCCCAGTTGGGGAGGACCTGAGAACGTGGTGCAGAAATTTCCCAGGTATCAATTGTACACACTGCTTAGTCCCTTCCCTGTGAAACACAGATTTACAGGCAAGAGAAAAATCTCCAGTGGACACTGAGAGATGTCTGGCAGCTAAAACTAAGCAGAGCAGGTTTCATGATTAAGGATTTGCATTGCATGTTGTTTTTCCAGTTAATTACCACATATCAGTGAACAATATTGATTACCATTTTTCAGATCAGTTCATTTTCCAGCTGAACAGCTAGAAATCAATTGGTCAGCCTCACTGAACTGGAAACACACAGCCTTTGTCTGCAGCCTCTTTTCTCTAGTTTACAGCAGAAAGTGTGGTGTTAAATCATGAAACTAGGATGGCAGGAAGAGAAACATTTTTATATCCAAAGCCAAAAAAAAGGCATGGTGAGATGGACACCCACGGAGAGAAAAAACACCTGAGCCTGGCAAGTGCTGCAGGGGGCTGAAAGGAGTCCTGGGAAACAAGAGAGTCTGGTGAAAGATGGGTACAGGTGGGAATGCTAAACCAGGCCCTAAAATACCTTATTGCAGCTCTTGACTGTGTCCTGTAGAGCCTAGTGGGATTAGCAGGACACAGGGACAAAGCTCATTATTTACTGTCAAAATTGAAGTATGGACTTTTTGGTAAGTTCTGTTACTAAGAAGGAGTCAAGAATAATTTGTAAATTCTTGGTGTAAATAAAGTTAATTAGAGGATTGGCTGTCTGATTAGGGCTTAGTTTTACAAAGGATTTTTTCAGATAACACTGTCCTTTTATTTTAAGGTCTTGTCAACAACACTGGTATTGACTGGTTCTTGCCCTGGCCTGCCCAGGCCTTGTGTGCAGTTGCACAATCCTTTCTGGGTATGTAACATGTCAGTATTTCAACCCATTAACCCTAATGACATAGCCTGAGAAATATATTCTTTACTTTGCAATTATTGTACATTTCACAGTTTCATTTCCCGTTGTGCTTGTTACCTTGAGTCTAAATGCATAATGCAAAAACCTAGTCACAAAATGTCACTGGATGATAGTTTCTTAATCAAATAGATTTTTAAAATTGCCAAAATTCAAGTTCCCAACTCTGCAGACAATGTGGGCTGCCTACCAGGAGGTCCCCTTCTGGCTTTGCCCTGGTCTTGCTTTTTGCCCCAGAAAAGACTTGTTTTGTGCCTGGCTTAGATGTACATAAGAAAGATGGTAATTGGTGTACTCTGAAAAAAAGCCACAAATCTTTGAAATTTTTTATTTCTTCTGCCCAATTTTAGCAAAAAACCCACGCATCCCACCAGAGAGCTTCCAGTCAGTGATTGACCACATGGTCATGGTGCATGAATCTGTAGGGGATTTCAGCAAGAAGTTTCTGGAGAAACTGAGACGTGGAAATCATGTCACACCAAAAAATTACCTTGATTTTCTCAATACCTATGCAAAATTGCTGGAGGAGAAAAATGAGTTCATTTTAGGTAAGGCTATGTAGATGTTTTCTCCTTTTAAATAAGTGATTTAAATATTTTAAAACCAAAAGAAGTTCTGGTGAGAATCCCACATATTACCCAGAATATGCAAAAACTGTGGTAGCAGTACTATCTCAAATGCTGTGCTGGCACCCAGCTGTGGGGCTGTGTTTTGACATTGACCTAAAAACCTGGGCACATGTGAATGTTCAGACTCTGTCAAACAATGGGCTCTCCTCAAATCCTTTTGTGAATGAACATGAGCCAGAATCTCCAAATCAGACACTCCCCTGCTTGGGGAAGAGTCATGCTGAAATCTAATACCAGCACAGCCTCACTCAGGGTTTGACTTTCTTCCTCAAGCAGCAATTCTTATTTCATACTTCAGTGGCACTGAAATATGTAAAGAGGATGAAACACAAACAGTGTAATGTGGCAAATACGGTGTGGCACAGGGCCACCGTGTCAGCTCAAGTGACATTAACATCATTTTGGCTGGCAGGCTCAGAAGAGGAAAATCTCTCAGTGCACCTCTAAGGATATTTTCTCTTTGTGAGATTGTCTGTTGCTGTGTGCTTGAACAGAATTGATAAATCACTGACATTTCTCCCTTTTTTTTCCTACCTAGCACAATGTAAACGGCTGGATGGGGGCTTGGTTAAGCTGAAGGAAGCTGCTGTACAGCTGGCTGAGCTGAATGTGAAACTTGCTGAGCAAAAGATTATACTAACAGAAAAAACAGCTGCTTGTGAGGCTTTGTTAAGAGACATTAAATTAAACACAGAAATAGGTGGGTAGTTTACAACTAGTGAAATGTCCCACAGGCTAAGCAGGGCTCACATCATCTGTGTTAGGCTGGGTTGGGAGACCCTTAAAGAGCTCCAGCTGCTTCTTGAGGTATCCCTCTTGTTCTGTGTGCTGCTCCTGTGCCATGCCAGAAGAGCAGGTCCCCTGCCTTGCCCAGATTGCCATCCTTGCTCCACATTTGGCCCACAGTACTTTACACAACATTTGCCTGCCCTTGTCTTCCCTTTCCAAGGTGTAGGACATAATGTTGGAAAGGCAGTGGCAAGAAAGGCAACTTCTGACTCAGAAATTTAGCCTTAGGGGCAAATCAGAGGGAAACGTTGAGGAAAAGAGACTGTGCATGCTGTGGAACACTCACTGTTCCTAACCTGGTGATGTAGCTATAACCAGAGGCAAGCTGGCAACACAAAGGTTCTGATTTGATGGTAATTTCTGATTTTCAGCAAAGAATAAATCTCCATTAGTGTATTACTATATGTTCTGTATGCAAACTTGAATGATCCATTTATGGTCCTGCCTTTGCAATTACTAGCTGAGGAGAAGAAAAAAATGGGTGAAGAAAAAGCTATAGAGATACAGGAGCAGAATAAGGTTATTGCTGTGGAGAAGGCAGAGGCTGAGGCAGCACTGGATCAAATCAAGCCTATCATGGAAGCTGCCAAACGGGAGGTGGAGAAGCTTGACAAGGCTGAAGTTACTGAACTCAGGTGACTCTTTTGTGTGTACAGTAGCACAAACTCTTGGAAATACCCTGAGAGACCCTTGTTTGCTGGGTCTGAGCCTTAGCCTCATCTTTCTCACCTGCCTGTGGAGGTCAGGACATCAATTGTCTGGGTGCAGAGGTCACAACAGAATGCCCTGATTCCTAGCCCGAGCCTTTGCCTTAAGACAGTTCTTCCAGGCCTTTGTTTGTTGTTTACCCCACCATTCTCTGGCCTGTGTCTGATGCACCAGAACCTACTGTGGTTTTTTGCCTTAATAATGGCTGTCCAAACCTGTTCATTCCTCATCTTTTTTTTTCTCCTGTGTAAGTAGGAACACATAACAGTTATTTTTCAGGGATACTTTCATAGCATGAAAATGTATTTCCCTGCCAAATTTACTCCTCCCTATGTTTTTTTACTCCTCCTTTTTTTTTTTTTGAGGATTGATATAAAGGCACATCTAGTCTTTGGCTCTCCCTGAAATAATTGTCCCCAAAATAGCAATGGCTCTCCCTTCCCTGCCACTTATTCAGTTTCCTTTCTCTCACAGATCTCTCGATTTTTCTCCAGCTGCTTCACTGCCCTAGGAAAGAATATTGAGGTTCAGTGTTTTAAGCTTTCTACTGTTGAAATCCTATTTTGTGGATCAAATTGTCTGAATAAAAGAATTGGTTCTGAGCTTTTGATTAGTAAATTAGCTTTTGATTAGTAAATAATTTATTGTCTGACCTGAGTTATCTTTTTTACTGTTCTGGCTTGTCTTATGTACAAGCCCCTGTATTGCAATGCCTCTCTTAACAGGCAGTACCCATGTCTGGCATCATGTGCTTTGTCTCCTTTTTTCACTCCCACTGTCTCTTTCACCTGTTTTCCAGGTCCTTTGCAACACCCCCGAAGCAGGTGCAGGTTGTTCTGGACTGTATTCTTATAATGAGAGGTTACAAAGAACAAAACTGGAAGAATGCCAAAGCAATGATGGCTGACACAAATTTCCTGCGACTTCTGTTGACGACAGATTTTAGGGAAATTCCGTGGAGCCATGTGAAAGCTATGAGAGGTGAATTTCTGTTCTGGGTATTGCAGTGAATATAGGATCTTGTTAATGGGAACAGCCAACAGAGTCTCTTTAATATTCTGACAAATGTTTCCTATTGTCTGTCATGGCATTGGCTGATGCTGCTGGTAGGAAAAGCTATTTCTTTGAGGGTTTTTGCAGTTATTCAACTCACTTGCAATATTTTTGTGTTTACCAATTTAGCTCTCTTAAAGAATCTTAATACTACCTGGGCTGAAATGGAAGTTATCAGCAGAGCAGGACTGGGAATGTTAAAGTTTGCTGAAGCAGTGGTGACCTACTGTGATGTAGTTAAAACAGTCAAGCCAAAGGAAGAAAAGGTAAAATGTGTTGGAATCAAATTCAGAGAAGGTCGAAGCATGATCCTGATGGAAAAGATAATACTTGACCATTTCATAGACTGCCCATTTTTCCTATGGAAGTGTTTAAAAAGTGGTGTTTAGGTGTTTAGGAGAGCTATTGCAGTAGCAGTGAGGCAGGTTGTCAGTCATAAATGACTGTATTTGTTGTGTCAGGATGCTGGGCTGTGGGTTGCCATCCATGCCAGTGCTTGAGGGATGAGGGAGGAACGTGTTCAGTTGGAATTTTGTAATTGTGCTTAGAAAAACACAGTTTAGAGCTGTTTACTAAAAACAAACTTTAAAACCCATGGCATTTGGACAGAACAGAGGTCAGTAGTACACTAAATCCATGTTCCTTAAGCACAGACCTTCTGATTAGCTTTTTCTAGGATTACTGGAGATACAGCTGTATTATCAAAGGAAATCTAATGTCCAACAGATGACACTGGAAAATTTTGTCAAGAAAAGGTTACTTTATACAAATTATTACAGAGAAAGTATATTCACTAGATGAAGTGTCTGACTATTTTTGCAGCCTTCATATTGTTATTAAGCAGACAAACCTCCCATTTTGTCAGGACATGAGAGTCCTGCTGACCTTCAGTACTTTAATATTCCTTGTGGGTACAAAACTGGGAGATTTTTCTGCTTTGGAACTGCAGTCAGACCTTGATGTGTGTTTGGGATGGGGAGAGGAGGGTGGCAGTGTCAGTTATTTTGGCTTACACTGTTCTGTTTATTACCAGAACACTTTGAAAAATATGATACAACCAAAAGAAATGTGAGAACTTAATACTTCTCTCTAAAATCTTTCTGTCCTCTAACACTTTTTTGTTTCCTTCAAAATGTACTCTAGGTGGCCAGGCTAGAACGGAACTACGAATTAAGTAAGCGGGAACTGGAAAGGATACAGGCAGAGCTGGCTGCCATTCAGGATGAGCTTAAATCTTTGGGGGAAAAATTGGACCAGGCATTAAAAGAAAACAAAAAGTTACAAGAAGAGGCAGAGATAATGCAGAGAAGATTAGAAGCTGCTGACAAGCTCATCGCTGGCTTGAAATCTGAGAATGAGAGGTAAGTCTAGATTCAAAGAGGATCATTTTTGACACCAGAGGTTCATGTGTCAGGGATAAAATCATCAGGTGGAGACATTTTTGAAAATTTGCTTTCTATGGTGTTTGTTTCTGAGAAGAGCTATTATCTGTTCTGAGCTAATATCCATTAGCTCTTGGAAAATAACTGAGATTAAATGGATGAAAGTTCAGATCAACTCAGTGTCTGTGGCCCCCATAATAGCAAGAGAAAACCGATTCTAAATTTGGGCGTCTGTCTCTCAACCTGTACCTAAAGTAACAGGAAATTCTGCACATAAACCTCATCTTCCTGGTTCAGAATCTCCCATATGATTATTTCAGGTGGACAGAGGAATTCAAGGAATTAGAAATACGGAAGGTGAAGTTGCTCGGAGATTGTCTGCTCGCTGCCGCCTTTCTGTGCTATGTGGGAGCCTTCAGCTGGGAGTTCCGTCATGAAATGCTCTATCAAGTGTGGCAAGAAGATATTTTCTCACGAGAAATTCCTGTCAGCCACCCATTTAAGTTGGAGAGCCTCCTGACCAATGAGGTGGAGGTTAGCAGGTATGTCCAGTCAGGAGACCCAGGGACTACTGGATGTGACTTTATAAAGTGGCAGTCTGGAGCTGAGTCTGTAGCACAGAATTGGCATTGTGGGTGGAGGTGCACAGCTATACCAGAGAGAGAATCTTACTTTCATGTCCTTCTGATTAACAGGGGCCATTTGTTGTAACAAGCTGTTGTACTTAACGCTCCAGGGACATTCACTGAACTTAAACACATGTAATACCATTTCTAGGACATTTTTTAGGCGTTCTCTATAAAATATATTTCCATAACACAACAGGTGTCTTTTCATTGACTTCAATGGGTTTGATATGAAACCCAGGCCCAGGTAGCCCATGTATCAACTACCACAGGATTGCTCACCTAAGGCAACAGTCAGTACTTTGAGTAGTGCAGTTACAGTGAGTCAGTGAGTCAGTCTGAGCTGTGACACTGTCCCCATAACCACATACACTGAGTGTGAGTCTAACTCTGTGCTCAGTGAGTTGCCTCATTTTGCTGACAAATGAAATGTGCTGCTCTCCCATCGAGGTTTCATCCCAGGCTGGTCTTTGGTCCATTCTGTTCCCAGGTGGGTTTCTCAAGGATTGCCCCCTGATGAGCTGTCTGTCCAGAATGGCATCCTGACAACGTATTCCAGCCGCTTCCCACTCTGTATTGACCCACAGCAGCAGGCATTACATTGGATTAAGAAGAAAGAAGAAAAGAATAACCTGAGGGTAAAGATTATACCTCATTCCTGATTGTTTTCAAAGCTGCATAAATATCTGTCACCTTGAATGGGGAACCAGTTATATATCACAGAATTAATGAATGGTTTGGATTGGGAAGGACATTCTAGTTCCACCCCTGGCCATGGGCAGGGACACCTTCCACTATCCCAGGGTGCTCCAAGCCCTGTCCAACCTGGCCTTGAACACTGCCAGGGATGGGGCAGCCACAGCTTCTCTGGGAACCTGTGCTAAATATCTCTAATCTGCAACTGAGCTAAATATCTCTTCCTGTACTGGTCAGGTGAGGATGCTTTGGTGGAATTAGGATACACAGTCATTAACCAGGGCCTCAGCACCCTCACAGGGAAGGATTCCTTCCTAATACCTAATTTAAACCTGGCTTCTTTCAGTCTGAAGCCGTTTCCCCTTGTCCTATTGCAAAATGTGCTTGTCTAAAGTCCCTCTCCAGCTCTCTTGGAGCCCCTTTAGGTTTTGGAAGGTGCTATAAAGTTTTCCTGGAGCCTTCTCTTCTCCAGGATGAACAACCCCAACTCTCTCAGCCTGCTTGCACATGCAGAAAGAGTCTAACCAAAAGGCTGGTGTAGATTGTGATTAATCTCAGCTCCAGGATGGAACTTCCATGTAGGACAATGTACACACTTAGAGGCACAGCTAGAACTTTAAAGGGTAATTTCCAAATGGAAATTATTCTCAGCTAATCCGTTACTGTTTTGTGCAAGTGCAGTTTATATCCTCTGGGAGAGGAAAGACAAAAAGCAGCAAAGAACAAACTTCATTAGTGTTGGCAGCTACTGCAAAATAATAATGTTCAGCAAATTGAATATCAGTTCTCCTTTCATGTTTTCCCATTGTTCTCTTGCAGATGGCTTCCTTTAATGACCCAGATTTTCTGAAACAACTAGAACAGGCCATAAAGTATGGAACCCCTTTCCTGGTGCACAGTGTTGATGAATACATCGACCCTGTGATAGACAATGTCTTAGAGAAGAACGTCAAAGTTGCACAGGGGCGAGCATTCATTGTCCTGGGGGACAAAGAGGTTGACTATGACAGTAATTTTAAAATGTACCTGAACACCAAATTAGCAAACCCAAAGTATTCTCCCTCTGTGTTTGGCAGAGCTATTGTTATCAATTACACAGGTAAGCTTAATGTGTACTTAATAACAAAGTAAGGATTATGCTGTTGTGCAAATTTAGGGCCTGAGTCATTGTCTGAAACCTCGATGAAACTAAAAAATTCATACTCTCCCTTATACTCAGCATCTGACTTAATAGAAAGTCCTTCTCACTTCTCTCTTCTAATCTGCAACTGAGCTAAAAATCTCTTCTTGTACTGGTCAGGTGAGGATGCTTTGGTGGAATTAAGATGCACAGTCATTAACCAGGTCACTCCATTGCATTGCTGTAGTTTTTTGAGAGGCTCAAGGTTAAATAAGTTGTATAAAAACTGTCCTGTGCTTACAAAAGTCTGTGCTCTGTCCATGTGTTGTGCCTGTAGTTACACTCAAGGGCCTAGAGGATCAGCTGCTCAGTGTCATTACGGGTTTTGAAAGGAGGGAATTGGAGGAACAGAGAGAACGTCTCATCCAGGAGACAAGTGAAAACAAAAACCTGCTGAAAAATCTGGAAGACACTCTCCTTCATGGACTGTCAACTTCCACAGGAAACATGTTGGACAATGTGGAATTGGTGCAAACCTTGGAGGATACAAAATTCAAAGCTACTGAGGTACCAGCTCTGGGCTTTTTGGAAGGCTATCTATGGACAGAATGTAGTCTTTCCTTTTCATTGTGCTTCATCTTTTACTCCTGAAGCTTGCAAATAGTTTAAAAAGAAATTGAGAGTTTTCTCATGAATTTGTTGCATCTTTCAGTGTTGGGCACTATTTTATGGATTAGAGAACCAAATCCTATCTTCAGGAAAGTCCTTAACAGGACTAAAGTAATGTTTGTTTAGAGTTCTAAGATGAAAGAATCCATCCTTGGAGTTTTCAGGCCACAGCTGGGCAAAGACACACTGGACCTGATCTAGTGGTGGTCATTACCAAGCTTTGGGCAGAAGTTGAACTAAAGATCCCCAGAGGGCCCTTGCCACACTATTTCCATGATTTTTGTAAATCTTTGCCTTTACTTTTCATAAATATACAGGGTGGGATTAATTTTATCTAATTTTAAATTTTTATAATTTGTACAACTTCTTTTGAGTTACCTGCCCAGATTCCCTCTACAGTCACACAGAGAGGCAGGCACTGAGCAACTCTGATTACTGTGGTATAATAGATCCACTCTGGATCAGCACAGTAATTACAGGTGTATAAAACCCCTGTCTACCCAGGTGATTGAGAAACTGAAGCTGGCTGAGACGACCGCAGCGGATATCGACCTTCTCCGAGATGGCTACAGACCAGCTGCCAAGAGAGGGGCCATCCTCTTCTCTGTGCTGGCTGAATTGGCATTTGTCAACATCATGTACCAGTTCTCACTGGTCTCCTTCTTAGAGGTTTTTGGATTCTCTCTTCGGAAATCCATGCCCAGTCCTATTCTTCCTAAGAGGTTAAAAAACATCATGGATACACTGACTTTGAACACCTACAACTATGGCTGCACAGGTTAGTGCTGTTTAACCAGGGGCTGAGACTGTGTAGTGCAATAAAGGTGAAGCCCTGACTTCAGCTGGTTCATGTGAAAGAGGCAGGTTACCAAGGGAATTCAGTGATGTTCAGGTCTCATCACCTCTCCTGGTTCACACTTTCCTCCCTGCTATTTCTGTTAGAAGAACATTGCACATTACCCATGTAACTCTTGCAGAAATGTTTTCCTTAACACAGTTACAAATGGTAAAGGCAGCCAAAGAGCTCACAGGGGCTGTATTGACTCTTAAAGCCTGACTCAAAGCCCCAGCTTTGATCCCCCTGATCACAGAATCATAGCATTGTTCAGGTTGGAGAAGACCTTTAGGAATATCAATTCCAACAATCAACCAAATTATCTTTGTGGGGTGACCAGATCACAGAATCACAGAATGGTTTGGGTTGAAAGGAACCTTAGGAATCATTTGGTTCCGATCCCCTGCCATGGGCAGGGATGCCACTCACTAGATCAGGTTGCTGAAGGCCCCATCCAAAATGGCCTTGAGCACTTGCAGGGGTGGAGCATCCCATCAATCCCACAACAGATGGATATGGATTGAAAGATTGCTCCAGCTGCACAAGCTTTTGCAGCTGATTTTTGAAAATGTCCTTTTAATGTAGGCTTGTTTGAGAAGCACAAGTTACTATTCTCCTTTGATATGACTGTCAAGATAGAACAAGCTGAAGGCCGAGTTCCACAAGAAGAATTTGATTTCTTTTTGAAAGGTAAAGTGAATATTTATATGTAAGTATGTAGCTCTATGTAGCAATAGCTAAAATATCTTTTGAAGAGAGATCTTTGACTAGAGACTGGTTTATTACGAGCCAGCACCAGCACCTCAATAATGGGAGGGCTACCACTGAGGAGAGCTGCACTGTGTTGGGTTACACAAACTGGGGATCCTGCTATTTCTATTTCACATTAGCTAATTGTTAGGATGTTACATGAGGAAAGTAATCTATAGTTATTTTCTGACTAGGTTGTAGTTATTTTCTGACTGTATATACATAATTTTAGAAATGTTTGCAAAGATAAAACTCTGGCTTTTGCAAGCACTTGTAAAATGCCATCTTTCCTTCAGCAGACCAGTCTAATCTTAGAGTGCTTCCAGGAACCAATTTCCACCTGGTTCCTCTGTGCAGAGGGGCTGTATGTGTGGTCATGCACTGGAGGGTTTCTGACATGGACACTGACTCTGGTTTCTGAACGTGCCTAGGCAATATTTCCCTGGAGAAGAGTGCCCGAAAGAAGCCGTTCGCTTGGCTGCCGGATCAAGGCTGGGAAGATCTAATTCGCTTGTCTGAGCTATTTCCTGAGAAATTTGAATCTCTCCCAGATGATGTGGAAGAAAATCCAGATGTATGGAAAAATGTACGTGCTTTTTTGCAATGCTGTTTTCTCTCCTAGTATTTCTTCTGGTATTAAATGGTCATGTGTGATGCAATGTGTCAGCACTCCACAGGGGAGATGTCACTGTGGGCTTCTTCCCTCAAGGCCTTTCTTTGCTTCTTGACCTCAGTGAATGATTGGCTTATTTGCAGAAGAATTAAGGATTATATTATTTAAAAAACAACCCAAAATATCTTTCCTGATATACTGTAGAATTTTTATTTGTCTGTCAAAGGCCTTAGAGGAGTTATTTACCCTGTTGTAGTCAGTGGAAATTTTCTGTTCATTTTGAGAGTCAACATTTCAGTGGGTTTTTGTGCTGCTAAATTGTGCTTTGATCTTCTTGTGGCAGTGAATTCTATAGGCTATTGACAAACAGGTTTCCTTTGTTCCTCCTTTAGCTTCATTCCATGTCTTCTTGCTTTATAAGAAGTCTTCTTGCAAGCAATCTGTTAATACCTTTTTGCTTTTGATGCTGTTTTCTATATCTTAAGATAATTAATTGACATAAAATGAAAGTACATGTGTGTTTCTGGACTTGAATACTTCATACTGAAAAAGTTGGATTTTTTACATTCACCTGAGCTTTTAATATTTATTTGCAGCTGATTGACTTTTGTTGGTTTTGTTGTGTCTCTTGGCCCCTCATTCACCAAATTGATTTTCTCTTTCCTAGTAATTTTCCTGACAGAGCCTCTGGGTTCATTTGTGTGCTGTCTTTTCTCACCAGTGGTACGACACAGATGCTCTGGAGCAGATCCCACTGCCAATGCACTATGAGGGCAATGTCACAGACTTCCAGAAGCTGCTCCTGCTGCGGTGTTTCCGGGTGGACCGGATGTACCGCGCGGTGATGGACTACGTGACCGTGACAATGGGCGAGACGTGAGTCACTCTCCTCTCTCAGATCCCAACCACAGCCCTCACACAGAGCTGTAATCAGCTTTGTCAATGGTTCTGTCATTTGCCTGAAGAGCAGAGCAGGGTTGTGTTTGAATGATTTCCACGTGCCCTTGCTGTACAAGGCTCTGTTCACACGTGGCAGCTGCTCTGCTCTGTGCCAATCAGCCAAATCATTGGGCTTCTCCCTCTGCCAGGTATGTGCAACCCCCCGTGATCAGCTTCGATGACATCCTGCAGCAGAGCAGCCCTTTCTCACCTGTGGTTTTTATCCTAAGTCCTGGCTCTGATCCTGTCAGTGACCTCATGAAACTGGCTGAGAGGACAGATTTTAAAGCAGATAGACTCAAATTCCTGGCCATGGGACAAGGCCAAGAAGAGGTAACTTGGATGGGAGGGTGGGGATGTGCTGTGTGCAGCAAATGTGAATTGCAAGCCATGCTCCTAATGCTCTGGGACTGATCAAATTTCCTTTCCATAGGTCTGTTCCATTTGAAAAGGAGTTACCTTATGATTCTGACATAAATTTGTCAGTTTGGGAATAACATTTTACTGAACATGAAAGGGGCCATTTGGCTCTCTTGCTGCTGTTCTGGGTTGGGTGAGGGTAGATTCAGAATCAGATTTTTGGCTATTAAAAAGTAGAGATGAGAAGATGTTGCTGTGTAGGGACATCAGGCAGTTGGAAGTTACAGTGTTTGCTACCAGAAATTCTCCTGCAGCTTCTCCTGCCTTTCCTGTGACTTTCCTTTTTGCTATGGACACGAAGGCAGGATGTCCAGAGCTTAACAGCTGATTGAATTTGCCATGATTTGAGTCAGTGGAAGAACTCCTATCAGACTCATTTAGACCACCACTTTCCTAGCAGGAAAACCCGCTGCACGAGCCCATCAATGGCAGTTTGTTCTCAGGGTAAAGGGAGAATTTACAGATGGTTCTCCCTCTGTCCTCAGATCGCTTTGCAGTTGCTGGAGGAAGCAGTGGTTCATGGACATTGGCTCATGTTGCAGAACTGTCACCTTTTGGTGAAGTGGCTCATCCATCTGGAAAAGGCCATGGAGAAAATTACAGAGCCTCACGAAGACTTTCGCCTCTGGCTGACGACTGACCCAACGAAAGGCTTCCCAATTGGAATCCTGCAGAAGGCCTTAAAGGTGGGGAAACCCCAGCCAGGAGGGAATGTCCTGGCACTGGTCCTTAGCAGAACAGGCTGGCTCTGGGAGGAGCCTGACTTGAGTGCAGCACACTGGCCCAGGCTTATGAACTCACTTTTTGTCTTTATTTAAGCCAAATCCTTTTTTCATCATCCTGTTTATTTTCCTGGCTTGTTTCCTTTGGGTGAAAACTGTTCAGCAGTTATTTCAAAGCAGAGGTTTGTGAGTAAACCTGGAAATGTGAGAAATGGTCTATAGATTTAAATGCTGCCACAAGTGAGGAGTACCTGGAGACAGAAATAGCCCTGTCAGCCCTGATGCTGCAGTGCAGAACCAGGGCAGTGTCAGCCTGGCAGTGCCAGTGGAGCAGATGTTGGAAGTGGATAATGGTTTCCAGCTGCTACTTCAGGCTGCAGTGTTTATCACTAAAGGCTGAGCTGATTATTTTGAAGGCACAGGCCATGATTCTGCCCTAATGTTCTTTTCTGTGGCTGCTTTACTGCTGCTGTGGTGCCCTGTCCTGTAAACATCATCATTTCATTTCACAGATTGGAAAGCAGTGGCTCAGTGGCAGCTCTGGGCTGTTCTCCCACTCCTCCTGCAGTGGGAAGGGAGCTGGAGTGGATCTTTAAGGCTGCAGATCTGCACTTTGTGGGTCTTGCCAGCAGCAGTGAGAACTGAGGTTTTAGAGCCCTTTGCCAGAGCTGCTTCCTGGCAGCTTTTTCAGTTTGATCAGCAGTAAAGCCACATTGTTAAAGCATCTTACTGTGAGGATATAGGGCACATTAAAATGTGTAAAGTACTGCTATTTCAGTAAATTAGATCTTCAGTATGAGAAATATTCATGTCCGACCAAAAATATGACTAATTCCAAAATAATATAGAGTTCTCTTTGCATAGGTGTGTTTACCTTGATAAACTTAAAAGATCTGTTTCATGTCTTTACTTAAGAAAAAATCCATATTTGATAGGCTTTGGAAAACAACTTAAAATGTCAAGTTTGCATTGTATAGCTTACTTAATGTGATATATTTACAACTTATTTTCCTCAAATTATCCAGTAATTGATGGCTTCCCTTAATATTTTGATAGGTTGTTACAGAACCACCTAATGGTCTGAAGCTGAATATGAGAGCCACCTACTTCAAAATTCCCCAGGAAGCCTTAGAGCAGTGCCCACATCCTGCCTTTAAATCCTTAGTCTACGTCTTGGCATTTTTCCATGCTGTGGTTCAGGAGAGAAGGAAGTTTGGGAAGGTTGGCTGGAATGTACCATATGATTTTAATGAATCTGATTTCCAGGTAAGAAAACAATTGCTATGGCTTTTATATTCCTGAGTAGCTCAGATTACTTCTGAAAACACAGAATTCCTCCAGCTTTAACCTTTCTCACAATTAGATTTTGCTTAGTATTTTTTTCTGCTTCTGAGGAGTCCTGTAGACTCCTGATCTTCTATAATGCTAAAGATTAGATTCCCAATCTTTTATGTTTTTATTACCTCTCTCATGGGTTTCTTTTCTTAAGAGGATTTATACTTAACATTTTTTTTTATTTCAGAAAGAAGTAATTGTTAGTTTTCAAACAAGAACTACATTAAATAAAACCTATGAATATGAATATTCATGAATATGTTTATGAATATATCTATCTGATTTATGAATTTTCTTATCTCACGTGTTCCAACAAATTCATTAGGTGTGCATGGAAATCTTAAACACATACTTGACAAAAGCTTTTGAACAAAAGGATGATCAAATCCCTTGGAGCAGTCTCAAATATCTTATTGGGGAGGTGAGTGCTACAATGCCACAGCAGTTCAGATAAATGAAGTTTCCTTTCTGCATGGGCTGCATCAAATAAAGCTGGGAATCTTTCCTGGGGAGGTTTGAAACTCCAGTGTAGCCCTGAGCAAGGGCCTTAATCTCAGTCTCAGGGAATTAGGACCACTGTGTGCACCTGCACAACAGGGAGTGATGGTGCTTAATTAATTCTGAGAGAGCCCTTGGGACCCTGTGTGGAGGAGCACAGGGCTCTTGGCACGTGGGGTATCACTGGAGCTGTGTAAATGTGTGTTCTCAGAGCTGCTGCAGCTCTACTGGCAGCTGCTGCAACATGAAGTCCTGCAGGAAACTGTTACTTTGCAGCACTGGATCCCAGCTGAGCATGAGCTGGTACCTCAGGAAGGCACCACTGCACACAAATCATCCAGATGGGTGATGAGGAGTGCCCGGAGCAGCTCTCTCCAGACCAATGCCAAATATTTTCTTCCTGTCCCCCTGAGAGGGGACTGGAGATGTCCTTGGAATCCGTAAGGGAGACTGTTACACCACAGGCACTGCAAAAGCAAAGAGCATTTCTGACCTTTCAGTGATTTTTTTTTTTAAACTGTATTTTCTGCTCCAAAAGCCAGTGCTGTAACATTGATGTCACTGCTTTCCAGGTCATGTATGGTGGGCGTGCAATCGACAGCTTTGACCGGCGCATCCTGACTGTCTACATGGACGAGTACCTCGGGGATTTCCTGTTTGACACATTCCAAGTGTTCCATTTTTATAAAAGTGACACAGTCGATTATAAAATTCCAGCAGGGAAGGGAAAAGATGACTTTGTTGGTAAGAAATGCCTCTCCTGCCACATTAAAAAAAAGTCTGCTTCCAGTGTACATTGTCTTCATACATCGCTGCTGGGTGTGAGAAGTTGAACAGAACACTGGGCACTGCTGCTGTATGGATTACAGAAGCAGTCCTTTGGAAAGTGAGCTTGTCACTGAGCTCCTTGGGTGTTTAAAAAAAACCCAAAAAATAACCCAAACCACAAAACCTCAGTAAAGCAGCATGTTAATTTTGTTAATGATATATAATATTTCTGTGGGGGAGTCTCTGTGTGTTTAGAAGTGTTTATTCTGTGCATTACTCCAACACCAGGTTTAGCATTTGATTTTTTTATTCAAGCAGAGCAATAGCAAAATTGCTGTGATGTTCTGGGTTACCAGAGCCTGTGTGGTTGTATTCCAGAGGCCATAGAAGCTCTGCCACTTTCCAACACCCCCGAGGTCCTGGGCCTTCACGCCAACGCCGAGATCGGGTATTACATGCATGCAGTGCGGGACATGTGGGTTCACCTGCTCGAGCTGCAGCCCCAAACTGGTGCGTGCCCTGTCTGAACTGGGTTTGTGAACAGGAGATCTCCAGTGGCAAGCGCTGAGCCCTGGGGACAGGGACAGCAGCCCCTGTGTGTGGGGAGTGATCTGGGGGCTGTGTCCGGCCTCGGGGAGCAGAGGGAGTGGGACAGTCTGAGCTCAGCCCTGCCAGGCTGGGGGCAGCTCAAAACCTGCCCAGAGGCACAGCTGGGGACATGCAGGGCTGTGGGCAAAGGTCAGCTGAAGATGGGGGGAGACTGACGCCAAAAGGTGACTCAGCTCTCAACCTTCTCTCAGAAGATTTAGTACAGATTTAGTCTCACCAGAATTTTTTTGTTTCAGGTGAAACTGGTGCAGGAATTAGTCGAGATGAATATATTGCAAATGTTGCCAAGGATATAGAAAACAAATTACCTCAAGTATTTGATCTTGACCACATACGTAAAGGTTATGGAGTAAACATCTCCCCTACAACTGTGGTGCTGTTGCAGGAACTGGAACGTTTTAATAAGCTCATTGTTCGGATGGGAAAGTCCCTGGCTGAGCTACAACGTGTAAGTAAATCCCAGCAACTCGATGGGACCAGCTGGGCTTTGCCTGCCCTCAGAACTCTCACCATTGTTCCAGGCCTTGGCTGGGGAAGTTGGAATGAGCAGTGAACTGGATGATGTGGCTCAGGCTCTCTTCAATGGGCAGATTCCTGGGATCTGGCGGCGGCTGGCCCCTGACACCCTCAAAACTCTTGGCAATTGGATTATTTTCTTTAGAGCTCGATATGACCAGTACAGCACCTGGGTAAGCAAGTGCCTCCAGACAGCTTTTTGTTTTGTTAACCTGCACGATGTGCTGTGCAGGCCGGTGCAGAAGCCAGTGAACACTTCAGGTAAGTTCTTGAACTGGTGCCAGCACTGCCTAACTGTGGATGCAAGGCAGACTCAGCCCAGCTCCTCTCTAAGGGCAGTGTAGGGTGAGTGCCAGGTGCTGCCCATCATGTCTGTGGTTGCAGGTCAGTGAGGGTGAGCCTGAGGTGATGTGGCTGTCAGGCCTGCACATTCCCGAGTCCTACCTGACTGCTCTTGTTCAAGCCACCTGCAGAAAAAACAGGTGGCCCCTGGATCACTCCACCCTCTACACAGAGGTAACCAAGTACAGGAAAGCAGAAGACATCACTGAAGGGGCTGCTCAGGGTAAGTGTTTACACAATTGTTTGGCAAAACCAATTAAGTAGTTAATTGGTGAGAGAAAGAAATTGCTTGGCACACTAAATTACTTTGGGTAAACCTTGGCAGGCATTTGCCCTGGGTTTGCATTTCACAGTCCTCATGATTTCCAGCTGGGTTCTGTCCCTGCAGAGCTCCTGTGTGCATGAAGCACACTTTTCCCACCCACAGGCAGGGACTTGAACTTACCCTTCTCCCTTGCTCGCTCCCTATATATACATACACACATATATATATATATATAGATAAGATAGATATATATCTTCTTGAACTTCTCCCTTGCTTGCTCCCTATATATACATACACATATATATAGATAAGATAGATACAGATCTATATCTCTATCTATCTATCTATCTAAAGACACACTGATTTCTTTATGCCTAGAACATTACCAATTCCAGCAGGCTTGTAAAGATCTATTTACACCACAAAAAAATGTATTGAAATGTACTTAAGCAAAAAGTACCTACAAATATATATCATTTATTGTGTAGATATCTCTTTATGAGCTCTCTGTGCCTAGCACTGCTCTAATAACTAAATATAACAAGCTGGGTATGGGGAACAGCTAAGCAAGGCTCTGAGTACCAGCTCTGATTTGGAGCAGAGGAGGAAAAAAAGTCTAATTTTTTAAAAATCTAAATGCTGTACTTGGTATTCATACCAGAACAACTGTCCCAACCCTTCACCTGCTCTCAGTGACCCAATGATCAGGCCCAGGGGAGTTACAAAAACTCTCTGTGACTTGGGCAATTGGAGGGCAGCAAATCACATTTATTCCTGCTCCTGTTTATCATGTTTACTGCAACTGAGACAATTTAATTTGATTTCCTAATACAGCTGGATGATAAAAACACAGCTCTCAGAAAACTGCACCCTGTGCAGCTGCAGTTTGAAATGCAGTGTGTTTGTGATGATGACTGTAGTGCTCTGAACAGGGACTGCTGGAACAATTATCTTAGAAGATGTCCTAGATCTTTTCTAGGAGCTCAGTTTACCCAAACATTGCATTTTCTGCCTTCACAGGCTGCTATGTTTCTGGTTTGTTCCTGGAAGGAGCAGACTGGGACATAGAGCAGGGCTGCCTCATCCAGAGCAAGCCCCGTGTCCCGGTGGTGGAGCTGCCCATCCTGAGGATCATCCCCATAGAAGCACACAGACTCAGACTGCAGGTGAGGCTCCTGAATTACCTTCCTTCTGCTGTCACAGCTCCCCAGCTGGCAGGCCCTGCCCTCTCTGCCCACAAGCTGCATTTTATCATTACCACTCCCATATGAAGCACCTGGTTTAACACTTCTCCTTACACTAGCCATCACTACAGTTTTGTTCTTCTCAGGGGGTTGATGCATTTGTTGCCTCTTTTCCCTTCAGGCACTCTGGGACAGGGATCTTGTGACACACTCCCCCTACTCTTTCAATTATTTCCCATCCCCAGGAAATGACATAAAGGACATTTACATTTTCTGGTTATTGGCTATTTAAGACCTCTAACCAAAAAAGTGAATTTTCTGAAGCCAGTGCTGTCTCCTCGAGGCCCTTGTTGTTTGCAGTTTGCTCAGGCACTGCTCAGTGTCCGTGCTGCCTCCTCTTGCAGAACACGCTCCGGACCCCGGTGTACACAACCTCCATGCGCCGCAATGCCATGGGCTTCGGCCTGGTCTTTGAGGCTGACCTCTACACTACCAAGCACATTTCCCACTGGGTCCTCCAAGGTGTGTGTCTCACCCTGAATGCTGAATGACAGTCAAAAATAGGCACCATGCTCTTCCCCCAGAATGAAACCCTTCAGAGGCACAGGGAAAAAGCCCTCAACCCAAGGAGAGATCTGGCACCATGGGTGGGGTTGTGTTCACTTAGGCACACCTGACTTTAGTTAGAATTAGCTCGGTTGTATTATACTCCCAATAAACGTGTTTAAGAATAGAGTGTTTTTTGTCGTTTGTGTTTCCTTCTGGAATGGCTCCAAGGCAGTCTGTGGCTGCAAAGAGAGATTAAATTGGTCTCACACACACAAAGACTAAGGTTTGCCTGGATGGTTGTAAGAAATGTCTTTAATTGCCCAAAGCATCACTTCTGCACTGCCTGGAAGCAGTGCCTCCCACCAGCCTCCAGCAAGTGGCAGGGTAGGTCACTCATACAACACATGACCATAAAAATATGGTGCCAACAACCAAAGTAACCAAACCAGCTGCCGGTTAACGCAATACACGTAAAAACAGTAAACCTCAGAGCAACAACCTTGCTTTAACCAACCCCTTTCTGATCCCTCCCCACCACTTGTGAAACAAATTCCTACCACAGAGCCAGCAAGGCGCGAGGCTGAGGCGGGTCTGGGACTTTGGGACGGCGAGTGACAGAGGGCAGAGCCTCGGCCGGGATCAGCCCTGCTGGAAGGGTCATGCTGCGGGAATCGAGCGGGACCACGGGCGGGAGAAGAGCTCTGCCAGCCTGCCAGGGCTGGGCCGGGGCCGCTGACAGTGGTCCAAGGCTCCGGAGGGAGACACACACCAACACAGCTGCAGAAAAAGCTTACAAGGGGCAAACTACAGCTGGCAAAGGGAGGGGACGGGGCAGGCAGGGATCCTTCATCAGCTGTCACAGAGAATACACGTTCCAAATTTTTAAAGGCACATCATAAGCTTAGCAGCATTTGGGAGCCAGTGTTTCTTGCTGGTCCTACTTAGAGGCTGCAGACAAGAGTGAAGCAGAGGTGAACAGAATGTAAGAAAAATGGACAAACTAGTGCTCCTATCCCAAAACTACATACCCTCCCAGCTCCTAGTATGCCTTTCTTTCCTAGAAAAAAAACAAAAAAAAAAAATCAAGTAGTCTAACAGCTGTTGGGTCTACCTGCTACTTAGTAGAAAGGAGTAGGGGAATCTGGTCAAGTGCAAGGCAAGTCCATCCCAATCCACAAGGACAGAAATCAAGGATGCCAGGTTCTCCTGTATGGATCAGTTACATCCCTTACAACTAAATACTCACATTTCAGGAGGGCAGCTCAGGTTTCTAGGCTGGCAGCAGCCAGCACTGTCTGATGATGCCCAGAACAAGACTAAGGATTTTAGGAAACAAAAATAATCCCTTTACAAAAAAAGTGCAGGTTAGAGCATAAAGAACCATTTCCATATTGGATAGCCAGTTACATTTCCTCCCTGAAAAGGAGCTCGGAGCCAGTATGGAAGGTGCTACAAGTGCAGTGTACTGACTAGCATAAAATGTGTCGTGAAGCTATTTGATTAAAAAAACCCAAAACGATCCCCACAAACAACCCAGTGTTCATACTCTTCCTATGAGGGTTGTTAACCCTCATAAAATGGTGCTTCCCCCACCCATAGTTTACTTAAAGCCACAAACCAAAGTATTTAGGATTAATCAAGTAGTGCCTGCTGGGGCTCTGGGGACGTCCTTAGGTCATTAAAGTGAACGTACACGTGCCCAACTTTCAGTGCTGCTGTGAGAGCGGCTGTGGCAGAGGTCAGTGATGGCTCTGGAGTGCTCACACACAAAGTGGAGACAAGAGAAACCCTGCCAGGTCAAACTTTACCAGCCAACACGTGTGGCTGCAGTGTGAGGGAGGGGTGTCCTCTCTAAGAGCGCTCACTAACGCAGCCCGTGCCTTTGTCCACACGTGCAGTTACACTAAATGGAGCAGCACTGGGAAGCAAGCGGTCAGGTCCCCCTGATTTGGCCACAGCATGGAGGGGTTATATACCTTGCCATATGAACACAGTCGTAGGAGGTTTCCTTAGAGCAAAATGTATTAATGATGTACCCGGGAGGAGTTTGGCATGCATGGGGCATCAAAAGAAACTTCACCGCAGGTGCTATTTACCCTACAGGCTCACAGTGCATAACCAGCACAGAACAGCGCTTCCGTGGTGTTCTCAGACAGTTCTGTCTGTCCCCGAGTGCTTTCTGACCACTTTGTTCCCATGGACCTGATCCACTGCCAGGGTCTCCACCTCCTGCGGCTGGGCGGGCGCGGCGTGGTGGATGCGATGAGCCACCCCGATGTGCGCCTTGTGCGGCTTCTCGCGGGCGGGGCTGTGCGATTCGCCGGGCGCGCGATCCGAAGGGATCGGTGGAATGACCAGCGGCCTCTCCTTGATCAGATGCACCTCTGCCGTCTCCCTGGCCAGCAGAAAGGGCGTGGGATCGGGCATGGCATCCACGGGCTCTCGCAGCACCAGCTTCCGGCTCTCTGACCCTATTCTGTAGGCCTCTTCGAACTCGGGGTTCAGCGGCGTGGACAGACTCTTCTTCATCCTGCGCCGCGGCGTCTCCGGCAGTTTGTCCTTGGGAGGGGACGGTTTGTAGCTGGACAGCACGGGGCTGCCAGAGGGGGTCCCCTCCGAAGTCCCGCTGGCATTCATCAGCTTCTTCTTGGCTGCATGCAGCTGAGAGGTCAGATACGCAATCGTGCTCGCTCTCTGCTCCAGTTCACTGGACAACATATTGAGCTTATGGCTTTTCATTTTTAACTCTTCCAAATACTTCTTTTCTCTTTCTTTAATAGTGTTTTCCAGCACCATTATCATCGCGTTCTTTTGTTCAAGTTCTTTCAACAATTCACTGTTTTCAGCTTCTTTGATTTTCAGCTGAGCTTCAAGATCTTTGCACTTACTTTTGAGTTCATCACTTCTTGAACCACCACTTTCTAGAAGAACAGGGGAAGCAGAAGTGTTTTAAATAAACAACAGCCTTTATGTAAAACAGTACACTAGGGTTCCTCTTGCTCTCCCTGAGAGGAATCCAAAAGGCTAACTTCATCCCTGATCCAGGGGATTAACCTCAGGGAATTATCTTATTCCTGCTCTTTACCTGTTAACATAATACATATAAAATAACTAGGATTAGTGTGCACAAACACACACACACACACACACACACACACACACACACACACACATATATAAAAATAAAAGCTTTGTGGTTAATTACAGCACCAGCTCAGCTAAGTTATAAAAATAGTCTCACTCTTCTGCCCCTAAAATTTGCGTCCTGTGTTCCCATATAGCAAGCAGGGAACTGACTGTCTAGTGGAGTCAGCAGTTCCAGGTGCTATTCCTGGCTCTTTCACAGATTTCCTGTGTGACCTTGGGACAGAACTTTTGCCATTTACTTCATAAATAAATAAGTTTGGAGAGTAGAAAACAAAATACAAACATTGAAAAAAAATTAGTAAATTGAACATGAACATTAAAAAAAAAAAAAAGCCATGTATTCCTTACCTGACAAGTCTGAACACTTTACAGTCAGCTCATAGGTTAAATCTGAGAAAAAAAAGTTTTTATTTTTGTTAGAACATCATCATGGAACTCATACATCACCTGGTGAGCAGACTTACAATGACAGCTTTCAAAAAATACAGAATTACCTCTTTCCACTACCCAAAGCAAGAACAGGAGATTCACTGCAAATTAGCAAATAGGTAAAACAATTGAACTATCAGCTTTTTTAAAGAACAAATGAAAAAAACTTGGCTTTGATCAGCCAGTTTGCCACGAGATACAAACTGCAGACCCTAAATCCACCCTGCTGGTGGGCTTTGCTGCTGAGTCTCAGAGCTGCAGTGGGAAGCAGTCCCTCAAGGAATGGGTACCTGTGCAGTGCTGCTGCAGGCGGCGCAGCTCCGCGTGCAGCCCCTTCAGGGTGTTGGCGTGCTCCCGCTGCAGGAACAGCAGGTTCTTCTGGGCACTCTGCAGCTGGTTCTCCAGGGTTGAGGTGGCCATCCTGACCCTGCCAGGGAACAGACATGGAATTGTCACGGTGAGTTACCTTGCACATATGGGGATCCTCCCTCTGCAGCCAGGATTGGCAGGAATGGCTGAATTCTACTGTTAATGCATTGATTGATGTGTGATCAACAAATGCCACAAAAGGTTTTTCTGCTTTAGGACTATTTTGATTACCAGTGCTCCAAGTTCATCAAAAACCTAATTATACTGTAGGCTGGAGCAGGGAACTCATTTGTTTGGAGTTAACACATTTAAAGGATTAACTTCAGACAGTCTAAGTCATTAATTTCGTTACAAGTTAAAAGCAGAGTTCTGAGGAATGGGCTCCTGTGCCCATCTTGCTGAGGGTTTCCATTTACCCCCAGGGACAGAGGGATTGGTAAAATCCTTGGCAAGAACAAGGAAGAAAGCACTAAAATGCAGCAGCTCTAAGGAAAAAGACAAAGCAGAGGTCTGAGCAAAGCCAGGCTGGTGGCACTGCCATGGATGTGGCTGCCATGGGTGTCCAAACTGAGATGTGGGCACTGGCACCAGCACAAGGGAAGCTCTGGCTGCTCTTGGGTTTCCTCAACACCAGGCCCAATGACACAGAGCAAGACAAGGATAATGCTTCACTCAAAGAGAAAACAAACAGATTTTTCTTGCTCAGGTTACGAGTACATGGCAACCTGTTGCCCCGCTGGGTTTCCCTTACAGCACAGCCTTATAAAAGTAAGCCTTGGCTATGGCAGTGCTCACACCCAAAGATAGGCACAGTTAGCAGAATGATGCTGACAGACATCCTTGAAGACCTCTGTGCTGCCAGTAGGAAAGGCTAAATTCTGTTGTATGTGTAGAAACCATTACAGTAATTAGGTTACAAGGGTAAGTGACGAGTCAGAACTCCTTGTTGCCTGGACAACAACCTGCAGTGGCACCGCAACCATGCCTGGAATTATGGGACCACACATGGTGTCCAAGGCGGACCCTAATGGGTTTGCCTTGCCATGGCAAGAACTTTCCATTGGGATCTTTGGTATGGAGTCTTATGGCAAGATTTTTTTTTCTACCAGTTAAAAATTGGTAGAGCATAAGCTCAGAGCAAGTGACACACTTTGGTTATTCCTAAACATATCACAGCCTGCGTTTAATTTTAGACTTTTATTCCCCAAAAGAACACCAGACTTGGAACTCCTGCTGCACTCTTGGTGACACACTAAAGCACCTGGGGATGTGGTGTAAAATCACACACACAGAGCCCTCCTGATTTCATCAGTGACCTGAACTGACTTCGTCTCCTATTGACTTATCCCTACAGAAACAAGTATTTGATTGTTAAAAAAAAAATAAAATGAAGGTGTGAAAGATGTTAAGAAATCCACTTCTGTGCAGGAGCCAAACAGCCTGGTTACCTTGTAACAGAGATCAAGGATTAAGTTCAGTGCCCAGGAATGTGGGTAGCGGTGCCAACTGTGCTTAGTTGAGTAAATGGGTCATTTTACAATTACCATTGTTAGCAAACAAGCAAAAAATATGGACCAAACATCTTCTAAAAAGAGATTTCTAGGGTGGTTAAACAAATTTTGTAACACCCCATCATTGCCACACTAGTGGTCCCTCACAGTCACAGAGCTGGAGGCCTGTTGGAAGGGGCACTACACAGTCACAGCAATTACTCTGTGGGGCACCATTAATTCTGAGGAGTGAGGATATTTAAGCTGTGATACATTTTCAAAGTGACATCCTCTGGCTTGCAAAGCTGACATCAGACAGACAGGAGCTTTACTGAATCATCCCATTCCTTCAGTGTTCATCCTGCTCTGATCGACCGAGCATGACAGCAGGATAAAGCCACAGCTGGAGCTCTGACTGTGCAGGACACTGAGGCTCAGAAGGGATTCTTAATCGAGGAATGCATTTTCCAAAAGAAACCCTAAGCTGTCATAGAAGTAGGTGAAAGAAAAGCCTCCACACAATAGCCCAGAGCTTCTGTTCTTACAATGGGTATTAATGGTGGCTTTACATCTGTAACCATAACCTGAACAGGAAAATACTTGCCTGAATAGGAAAATATTTCATCACCAGCAACAGACAGTGACTGTTCATAGCTCAGTCCTTGCAAATAAACATGTTAATTAAAAATTAGTTTCCTAAATGTTAAAAAAAAAAAAAAAAACAAAACAGAACAAGGCTCTTGCTATTAATCTCCTCAATTGCTTTTTCACTTTGATCTTCTGCATCTGAAAGATCACACCAGGATTACCTGCTCTGAAGAAAACAAATATAATCAGAGGCAAGCCAGGGTTATAGGCTAAGGAAGAAAATAAGAACTACCAGCACCAGAGCATCATCTCCCCTGCAGCAGCAGTGAGTTAATCAGTGAGATCAATCAAGTCAACCCACAGTGAGTTTTAGCTGCAGCCCCTCTGCACTAAGGAGTTTCCCACAACCCTCTGCAGCCTTTCTGTGCTTCTCCCCCTCACAGCAGCCTGGGTCTGCTGTCCCCTCTCCTTCCCTCCAAGGGACAGCGAAGGCCAGTGAGGTGAAGCCACAGCCTCCATGGATGTGTGGGCAGCAGATGCAGTTCCAAACCCACTCACCCACCCACTCGAGCCGTTTTACACAGCACAGCCAGCGCTGTGAGGTCTGCCCCCTGTGCTCTGGGAAACAGCCAAAACCATCTACTGTCAAACCAGGGAAAGGGAAAGTGTCTTGCACAGACAGTCACTATACAGAGACATAGATTTGCTATGTCCCATAGTCCTGGGATTGCACTAAGCTGATTTCATCTCAGGCTCTCTGAAACAAGAAGGTCAAAAACCACAAGAGAAACAGCAAATGCAGAAGTCAATGGTGCCCTTTACAGCTCAGAACAATCTCCACCTCCCACCATGGAAATTGGTGGGACAAACTCCCAAATCTGCCAGGCTCTGGCTGAATGCTGGCAGATAAATGACACCAGTGCTGGGAAGAACACTGTGACTGCATACACAGCACAAAGTTATGTCACTATGGTTTCTCCCCCTTCCCCTTTGCCTCCAAACAACAACAAAAAATTTGCTATGTTCTTACACAGACAGAACTGTGCAATGCAGAGCTTGGCAAAGTCCCCTGGGAACGTGCACAGCATTTGGGAAGGATGACAGAACGCTGAAGGGACACTGCAGTGTGCAGGGGTGATGGTGAGGGTGACACACCTCCTCTTTGGCAGCAGGACTGGCCCTGAACACCAAGTGTCCCACCTTCAGCAACAGAGGCGTTGTGTGGATTGTGCAATGCATTCCACCCTTCAAACATCCACAATTTCTCATTTCTCAGGACCACCACAACACCAAATGTTTCTATATAGAGTTCAGATATTGAGCCTCAACTCCTCCAAATGATGGATTCACAATTTCTCTTGAATATAGCCAAGGAGGAACAAAAGGAATGAGTCAAACAGAATTCCCTTGGGAATGTTAAGTACAACACTTTAATCATGACTGCATCTACCTAAGCCATCATCTTCCAGTAAAGCAGAGAAGGTAACTTCAATTACTGTTCCTGTAAGCTCACCTTAAAAAGGAACTGTTCTGTCTCCTTCCAAGTGCATGTTCTCTTCAAAAGGGAATACACACACAAAATCTTATATGAAAAAATATTAAAAAGGAGCTTTTAAAATGCAACTTAATCACCTACTCACCATAAACAGTCACTAACATTTTAACAGCCACATCTTGCCTTGCAGCGGATGTGCAGGCTCCAGGCCTTTTTGGATCTTAAGCATTTGGAGAGAGTTCAAAACGTTTCAAGGCAATGAGCATCTGGTTGTGTATCAGAAGCCTTTGCACAAAATCAGAGCATCTCTACACCCTGCTGCAAGATAGGAGGAGGGAGATGCTAATCTCTGACCTTAGACACAAGTCCAAAGGATGGAACAAAGCCCAAACAACAGTGATTTAACATTTTCATTCTTGTTTGGTACCCACTCAACAGAACACAATAACCTCCTTTTATGTGGATGGGGTGACCATCACCTGAGAAGCTGCTTTAGCTCCCTGCCAACTCACAGCCTTGAAATATATATGGGCAGACATTTTCCTCTTGACTGCTCACTGGCCAGTGCTCCATCAAAATGTAACAAAAGCTGCCAAAATGTCATTTGTTTGCTATACAAAATACAATAACTAAAAAAGGACAGTGGATACCTCTTATAAGAACCTCCAAAGTTTTAGCCAGACCCCATTTTAAAGATTGTCACTGAACTGACCAAACTTATCTAAACGCAGCTCTAATGCTGAAATTACCGACAGCCACTTTGTTGTTCTTTGCTTAGATCAGCTCTCCATCTCTGAGACATAATGCCATCTCCAAGTGCTTGCTCAGCTCCTTTCAAAGGACATATCAAAGGAGAGCCTGCAGCCTCCACAGCCAGCTCAAGGGCTTTGCTCTCCTTCTGCTTGGACATTTGTTTTAAGTCTCCCCAAACTGATTCTATCACACCACTACACCTCTCCTGAAGCAGATCCAGCAGTAACACAGCTCAGTAACAGTGATAAACTGTTCCAATTCCAAGTTTCTGCTCACCCCTCATTCATCCGTGCATCAGACTAAGCCAGTTCAACTAGCCCAGTGCTGCTGAAGTCAAGCTTTTCAGACAATACACTCAGCCTACACCTCCACCTCGGGCCATCCCTCCCCTTCCCCAGTGCTCCCTTATCAGTAAGGAGTACCTCTTGCAGCAACACCTCTATCCTCAGCCTTCTGCATTACAATATAACAATGCTTACACATCATTAGTGACGCACTAACTTGCTCTCATGTTCTTTTCGTGTGTTTTGAACCAAGCAAAATTAGTAGTTCTTTCCCGGAGACAATGGAGGGGAAGAAGGAATCGTGTCACTGTCCTCCCAGAGGAAGGACATGATTTTGCTTTCTCAGCTCCTTTTCCATTTCTACTGCTTTTGATGCTGTTTTACTCAGTGGTTTCTCTGCTGACTTTCCCATAATTTTCTGATCAGAGGCTGTGTAAACTCTTTACAGTTAACCTCTGAATGTTCTGCAAGCACACATTTCAGCATTTTAGTAACAAGATGCTTTTTTGTTACTCCTACAGCAGCTGGTAGAATAATTGAGTGGACACCACCCTGTCAGCAATGATTTAATTCTGGATGCTCCAAAGGAACCAGCTGGTACTTTTACACAGAACTCACTGACTGCCTAGTGCCTGACTGTCTACCTGGAATCTGGAGCACTGACAGGAATAGTTCACATGGTGTTTTCTCTGTCCTTGAGACCACCCAACCCCAGAGCTGTCACAAGGGAAGAGACTAAAAGGAATCAGATGTTAAAGTCACTACTGTGACAGAGACTATTAGAGAACCAAACCAAATGGTCCTGCAGTGGCTTTTCATACAGACACAGTTATTAGGACCAATACCAGGGTGTGCAAAGCTATGGCTGACCAGCTGTCAGCAACAAATAGCTTACTCTGGCAGGAAGCTTGGGAAATTACCTAATTTGAGCCTAATTCGCTTGAGGGAGACAAAGAAAGCATTACCTAAATGACACTGACTACTTCAAAAGAACCCCTCTAACAATGATGAAGTGACAACAAAAGCCCTCACAAGCAAGATTATATCTCATGGAGAGGAACAGGCTCTCTAGCACACAGTCCTAAAGAATGGCTCTTCTATTTTATTCAGCCTTTCATTCTGAGGATAAAACAATTTTTTTTATTTTCATATAACCTCCAGCAAAGCCACAGAATGCAAACTGCACCCCAATCACAACCAGGCAGTCACAATATTGCAAAGACACGTTAGTCTTTCTAGTAAACCAAATTCTTTTGTCTGAAGAATGACAAGAAAATTAATATTCAATTCTCCCAGACTAACACAATATCAATGTTACACATAAACCTGAGACTCATTCTATTTTTTCCCAAAGTCATTAAGAAAGTTCTCCAGCTTCAGTTAAAGCTGAATCAGGACTTAAGTTAGTAAGGTAAGCTGTGGGTGGTTTTGGTACAAGGATCTGTTAAGTATAACTCCAAATTCATGCTTAGAAATAACACTATACTATGGAACAGTCATGGGCTTTTTTCACAGATCACATACTCTCTTATGAACACTGCATGCCCTCTCTTAATGTATTGCCCTCTGTGATCAAGAATGTGTGAATTGCACCAGAAACTGAAGAAAATGTATTTGTGCAATATAAAAAATTGCCCTTTCTGCAGCCTGCTGAAACACAAACCAAAAGAATTACTATGCTGGTTTCACATAACCAGCTTGGCTGGGCCTTTTCCTGCTCCCAAACTCAACAAAAACCCATCACCACACAGACGTGTGACCATTTCACCACCCAGCTCAGCCATGACTTTGTCTCACCCATCCCACTCACAAAGACTGAGCAAGAATTTAGTGCTGCATTCCTGAAATGCCCCAGAATCACCTTCCTGGTCATTCAGTGAACCAGCTCAGGGAACTGGTGCAGCTGAAAACAAACCCATTTTCCCGCTGGCTGTTTTCAGGTGGCGGGTTCACTCTGCAGCACTGTAGATGCCTGGGGAAGGTGAAAAAAATAAAACTAAAAAATAGAATCTGTAAGCAGGTCAGGGGGGTGGTACAGGCAGAACTGCTTCCTGCAGCAGCGCCAGCTCCAGGCACTCGCCTGAGCCTGAGCTCCTACTGCATGAACTGCAGAAATCACAATTTTCAGAGGTTACCAGGAATATTTTTGAAACATGGCAGAAGGCACTGAAGCCTT
Organism: Vidua chalybeata; assembly: GCF_026979565.1. Taxonomy (NCBI): domain Eukaryota; kingdom Metazoa; phylum Chordata; class Aves; order Passeriformes; family Viduidae; genus Vidua; species Vidua chalybeata. The sequence goes on along the minus strand of NC_071547.1, from coordinate 2,387,033 downwards.
ACAGCAATCTAAATCTGTCCTGAGAGACCATTTACAGAGAGCAGCTATTCTAAAGCAACTCTACTGAACTGCACAACTATTTCCAGGCAAGTGTAACAGGCTGAGGAGCTGCTCCTCTCTAATGCATTCTGTGATGCTGTTTCATAAGGCATCGATTTTTATTATTTTAGAACAGCGACTATGATCAAACACACAAAAATTAGTCCCCACTTTGCTAAAGGCTTTGAGAGCTGCTGATGAAGGAAATCTGGCAGTGGTGATGACCTATGTCCAAGTCCTTTCTTAAGCAAGATTTTTTTTGGTGTTAAATAGGATGCCAAGACAAAGGATCCCAAACAGAGGTGCTTTATACCCTCCCTTACATAACCCAGGTATCTCAAACTGAGACAATAAAGCTACACAGCTTAAACCAAGCTCTCCTGAGGCTGGAAAGGAAACAAGCAGACACATTTCTATTACAAAGGGAACCTGCTGGTTCTGACATCATTCCCATGGCTTTTCCTCACAGATGGACTCGTCCCGAGCTCGACACCTCTGCTCCACAGAAATGCGATCTGCCGTGCCTTTTGTGCCCTCCCTCCGGGCTCGGGCTCGGATTACAGGGAGCTCTGTTCCCTGGCATATTTCAGCCTTTCTGGAGACAGCTACCATTCTGTTCACAGAGAAGCCATGACATTTAACAGTCTTTAGTCAGTCCAGCACTGTTTTTAAATAACACTGATTTAAAATCCTATTTCTCTCAATCAAATAATTAAAAACAACAGTGTATGTATTTTAATATTTTAAATACAAACCAAAGGTTTCCTTGGAGTAAAATGAGAACAAACATGCTCCCCAATAGCAGGAACAAAATCACAATCCAAAGAAAAGCCTTTTTTCTTCTTTAAATGATTATTTAAAACCAATCAAACAAACAGCTTGCAGAACTTCCAATACACTCTGAAAACATCAGTTTCAGCAACATTTTGTCATGCCTCTAATGTCTAGTAGTAAATGAATTTATTGTTCCTATTTATAGTACCATAATCTTTAACATCACCAGGAGAAATGAGCTGTTAGATAATGGCAAAACATTATTAAACAAAATTACTCACTGCTCACATGGAGATAGACTAACACTCATTATCACACTGCTGGACATCCTGGTTTAGAGGAAGATATTTTTTACATCACTTAAAAATGAGCAGAGAGACAAATCAGGCCCACATTCATTGATGATACTACAGCCAGACAGGTGAAGGTGATGGAACAGAGGTGAGGGACAGCAGGTGCTAACCAGGGGGTCAACATTCCCACTCAGCTCCACTCAATTTGCCATCCTCATGTGCTGTTCAGATGAATATTGGATTCGTGCACAACAAGGGAGCCGAGGGTTTGTCTCAGCAGAGCCCTGCTGATAAGGGCTGTGCCTGAACAAAGGGCACCCTCCCACCTCAGCCCCAGCCAGGCGTGGGCAGCGGGCCCTGGAGCGCTGCTCCCGGGGAGCTCGGGCTCTGCTGGAGCCTTCTGGGGGTGCTGGCCCTGGTGCCACAATTGGCTCATTGCAGCAGAGTCTGTCAGAGCAGCAGAGCTGTGTCTGTGATGTCACAGCCACTGGTGTCCCCGTGTGCCGGGCGCCTGTCCTCCTTCAACACCAACATCCGTAAATGTTCCTTTTGCTGGCTGTGCTGTCCAAGCCAGCAATAAGAAAAAACAGTTTCACACACTCAACTTTGCCCCTCCTCAACTTATCGGACTGCTGGATTTTCAGTAAAGTGCTACTCAACGAAACCCATCACTTTTAATTACTAACAGACACATATACATAAATATGCATAGAAAGTATCACTTGTCAGCAAAAAAAATCTTCAGCATTATAAATCTTCAGAAAGATGATGTCTGTTCTCTCTATAAAATAAACTACAACTTGCTACCTTTTTTTAACTTTACTATGCAAAATGTAGTTAAACATGAACTTGAGTAAAATGATTAACAGTAATCTTTTTACCCAATACAAAAACAATCCTTCATAGTTTTGGTACTTTAAACCCCTATTTTTTAAGCTACAGAACTGAAATGAGATGCCTAAAAAATACAACTGTCCTCCCTCTATTATGCTGTTTGCAATGCTGAATAAATATTTTATTTTACTTCACATTATGATCCACATTCTGCCGTAACAGCACTGGGGAGTTTGTGTTCTGCCTCCTGCAGTAAAAGGACTGACTAATGTGGTAGATCTGGATGAATAAATATATTGCCCTTAACACCTACATCCTCTTGAAGTAGGGCATGCTAAGGAACAGTCGGATTTTTGTAACAAAACACATTTAAAAAAAATCATTTTAAAGCCCTGAAGGTATGCAGCTGTATCTGAAATCTGATGTAAAGGAAACAACGGTAAGAAATGAAATTATTGCTGCTCTACAGTTTGCAAGAACTACTGGACTGGAAACTACTTAAGAGTATCTGGACTGGTCATGAGACTTTTGTCTTTTCTAAGAGGATGAGGAAGGAAACTTTACAGATATATTAAACAGAAGTACAAGAGGATGAAAACAAGTGCTTAGCATCAGTTTAGCCAATATTCTTTCTTTCCACTTAAGCAGCTGATACTTTCCTCTATTATGACCTTCCTATCTTTGTTGTTTTACTAAAAATGACTGCTGGAGCCTCAGTACAACCAAGAGCTTGAAAAATCAACAATATTACAAGTCAGCCATTATCTGTGTATAAAGCACTTGCTTTAAATTGTCAAACCAAAAAGCAATGTGCAGTTTAAAAGCATAAATTTCAGTCTCCCAGAGGCTCAGTCATAATAATGCACTACAGAATTGCATTCACTAATGAGCAAATTATATGGGAAAAGGCACTGTATTTACAGTCACATCCATTTGTCTTTTATTTTTTAATTAAGGAGTATAATTGATATTGCAAAAGCTCAACACAGCTTTTTAAGTGTAAGCATCTTACCATCTAAGTAAAGCTAACAAGTACCCTGGATGCTTCCTATGCACCTGCAATGCAGATCAAAATAGAGAATCCCATCCCCAGGGCTGCCTCAGCTTCTGTGTTCACATTTTATCTTCAGTGTCTCAGCTTTACTCAATTTAATAAGGTGGGCTCAGGTGAATTCTGCTGCTGTCCAAGGTGGGAAGGGCCCCTCCTTCCTCCCTGCTGTCCCACCCCATGTCCTGCGTAGGGAAGCTGCATCTGGAAGCATCTCCATGTCTGAAGACGCCCTGCACTTCTCTGCTGCCAGATCCACAGACGACAGGCGTTCTCCTCCAAAGGAAAACCCTCCTCCTCTCAAACGAAGATTATTCCCTACCCACTCCAAAATACACACAATCCACCCGTCCAGCCCTTTGCAGGCCCCGTGCTGCTCGTGAAAACGACGCTGCTGTCACTTTGCAAAGTGAAAAGGCGCGATGCAAAAGGCGCCTGCGAAGGATGCGGGGCGAAACCTGCCCCGGCGGGTGCGGGCGCTCTCCTGCTCGGGGGCACATCCCGAACAGAAATACCGACACGTCCTTTCGCCCGAACCGGCACGAACGGAAAGACGAGGGGCGTGCAGCGAGATTTAGGGCGGTCCCTTCACCCCCAGTGCTCCAGTGGCCAGAGCCGGGCGCTGGATGCTCTCAGGAGCGCGCAGGAAGCGCTTTGGTCCAGCGCCAGCGCCCGGAGCCGCCCTGCGCGCACCCGCCGCGCTGCTCGCTGCCCCGCAACGGCCGCCCCGGCCGGGGGGGCTCTGACCGGCCCTCGGGGGGGCTCTGACTGGCCCTCGGGGGGGCTCTGACCGGCCCTCGGGGGGCTGTGGCCGGCCCTCGGGGGGCTCTGACCGGCCCTCGGGGGGCTCTGACCGGCCCTCGGGGGGCTCTGACCGGCCCTCGGGGGGCTCTGACCGGCCCTCGGGGGGCTGATCGGGCCCCCCGCCAGGGCATCGCCGCCCAGCCCAGGCGCGGCTCCTCCACCCGCCGCAGGTCCGGGGCCGCGGGGCGCCCCCACAGCCCCGCTCGCCCGCACGGGAGGGTCCCTGGGCGGGCGGTGGATTCGTGTGAGGCGGGAAAAGGCCCCAGCAGCGGCGCCGCCACCCCGTTCCCCACCCGGCCCCGGGGGTCGCGATGCCGCCGACGCCCCCTCAGCCGGGGCGGAGGGCGCGGCGCGCCGCAGCCCCCGCGCCTCAGCCGCCGCCCCGCCCGGCCCCTCACCTGCTCGGCCCCGGCCGGGTCCCGCCGCTCGCCGCCGCCCGAAGCACCGCGGGTGCCCCGCGGGGCCGGCACTGACCGGCGGCGGCACCGGCACCGGCACCGGGGGCGGCGGCGCAGGCGCAGGTGCGGCTGCGGCACCGGGCCCGTCGCTGTGGCAACGGGGGGGGGAACGGGGGAACAGCGCGGCCCCGCCCGCGCGCGCGGGGCGGGGCGGGGCGTGCGCGCGCACGGGAGCGCGCACCTGGGAGAGGGAGGAGGAGGAGGAGGAGGAGGAAGAGAAGGAGAATGAGAAGGGCACACCGGGTGTGTGGGAATGTGGGGAAAGGACGGGATGTGCATCCCCGGGAGAGGCCGTCCTGGTTTCAGCCCAGCTGGAAATGAAGCCCCACGCAACTCCCCCCCTCTCCCCCCGCGGTGGAATGGGGAGGAGAATCAAAAGTAAAACTTGTACGTTAAGAACAGTACAGTAATCGAAAATAAAGTGAAATAGAATAATAGTGATAATAAAAAGGGAAAGGGAAAACACCCAAAACAAACGTTGCACAATGCAACTGCTCGTCTCCAGCTGATTGATGTCAGACTGCCCCTCCCCAGTCCCACATCAGCCCCCGGCGTGACTCCCCCAGTTATGCCACTGGGCATTATGGTCTGTGCTGTGGAATATGCCCTTGGCTACTTCAGGTCCTGTGCCAGCTTTGCTCCCTCCCAGTTTCTTTTGCAAACCTCCTCACTGGCAAAGCATAATACGCAAAAAAGAAAAAGAAAAGCAGAGTTCTTGACTTCGGGTAAACAGAGCTTAACAAATACCAAAAGAGTGTGTTATCAACACCATTCTCATTCCAAATCCAGAGCACAGCACTGTGAATAACTGAGCTCCCTCCCAGCTGAAGTGAGGACAGAGGTGCACCAGGTGTGTCCGTGTGTTGGGAGCAGTGTGTGTGCACGTGTGTGTTGGTGTGAAGGATGAGGGGGGTGGAAACACATCTGTGAGCAGAAGTTGTGGCGTGTGCTCCAAAGGATCATGGCACCACGTGTGTGGATGTGTGGGAAACAGCCTCCCTGGAGTTTGGGGGGTGTTTGTGCTATTGGCACACCTGTGTGTGAGTTTCCCCCAAGCCCACTGAAACAAACTCAGCTGCAGCAGAGCCCCAGGAGAGCTGTGGGGTTGGAATTCCTGCAGCCTGTCCTGCTCTGCACTGTCATTTCTGCATTAAAATATGAATATATGTGACCTTCAGCTGCCCACCAGCAGGGTAGGCTCTGTGTGTGCAGCCCTACATGGCTGGACATTCTCTGCATTTTCTCTGCAAATCAGTGTTGAAGATTTGGCACGTGGCACAGTCACTGGCCTGTGATTCTGTCTCTGGCAGATGCACACAAGCATTTATGGATGCAGTGTCTTTTCTATGTCCGTGATGGAAATAAAACCCTTCATTATAAGGGGCGTCAAAATTAAGAGAGAGAAACTTGGCTTTTGGAAGCAACCAAGAAAAAAAGGCCAATAAAGTTTCTAGAAGTGAGAGATAATTTTCTTAGTCAAAAGACGCACTATGCACAGCACAGGGAAGTATTTCACACCTTCACCAAAATCAAATTCAGCATCAAGCTGCTGACTCTGGCTCTACCTACCTTCAAGGTGATTCTGTTGTGTGTGAGGACACTGAGGATGGATCTTTATGTACTTTGCACCTTGCAGCTCCTAAAGCCAGGGAAAAGGAAGCACAACATAGCCTAGAGGGAAATATTTTAAAGAAAATTCATTAGCCCTTAGTCAAAGCTAAAACCAAGGACAACCAGTTTTAAATGGGTGTTTAGAAGTGAAGAGCCTGGTGCAGGAGGAGATTTAGCTCTGCCAGCAACAGTGCAGGAAGGCTCTTCCATTTCATCCATCCAGCTTTTTATATAAAACATGGGCTCTTAATTTAGGATCCCGTTAGGTGACAACCTAGTCTGGGAAAATGATTCAGTTAGAACCTGTGCCAAAAGAGAAATGCATTTGCCATCTGACTCATCCTGGCAGGAAAGACAGAAGGATGTTCAATTCAATATGGATCCCTAATAACTGAACACAAATGAAGGAAAACCCCCAGCTGTGTTGTTCCAAAGAAGGTTATTTTATTAACAGGCCTTAAGATGTGACATTTATAGCACAGAAATATGTACCTGTACTCCATGTAAGGAAAACCTGTTGGAAACCAAGAGATAAAAATACATTCATTCAGAAATAAAACTGAAATAGTTCCTGAGCATTTTTTCCATGTGCCCCTGGTTTCTCTGAAATTTTCAGTTCTCAGAAGTTTCAGCCTGCAATTTGTCACCCCTTGAAAGGCTGCTCTGCCCCTTGCCAGGTGAGCAGCACTGAGCTGCCCCAGTTTCTTCATCTTCAAAATGGAACATGAGCATGGTAATGACGTGTCATTAATATCTGCAAAATTCTTTAACAATCCTGAAGAGGGGAGTGCAGTATAATACAGTTACTATAACTGGAGGAAGTTCTGACCCCCATTGCAACCCCTGAACTTTGGAGATAGCCAGAAATTCAACTCCCCAATCCATCAAAGTGCAAACACCAGGCTCTCAGATATGAGCATTTTGCAGTAAAATCTCACAATGTTTGTGGTCCCCCAAAATCAGAGATCACAAAAGCTCTGTCCGGATGTGCAGTGGTCTGTAAAACTTCTTTTGCTGACTCTCTGCTTTCCAGGTGCCTCTCTCCTAATTTCTCTTTTGCTTGCTTTGTTTTTTAAAAAGCAGAGGTTACTGAAAGAGGGGAGAGCAGCAGAGCTGGAAGCAGGAAGGTTTAACCACCTCTCCTGTGTCGCTGCACACGGATGTTGTTTCTCTTTGCTGTGCATCACTAACATCAACAAGCACAGCTGGCCTGGTTTTGATTCCGGTAATGCAGATCTAAATCCAGGCACCCTCCACCCTCTAAAGCCAAAAGAGTTACTATTAATTAGATCAGCGTGGCTGAGATGAGAATCCGGGATTAGCTTCCCATTCACCCCGTCGGGAAGGGGAGCAGCTCGCTGGAGTGGCTGTCCCTCTGTCTGTCCCCTGGGAGAGCAGGAGCTCACAGGCTGTGGGACGAGTTCCCTGCCCACGGCAGAGGGAGGGCAAGGGGAAGGGATTGTGCAGAGCCTTTCCCAGAGCTTGGTGGGGAACAACAGTTCCAGGATGAAACCCAACCAAAATATTGAAATCTGGTGGGTGATGTGATCCCTCCCCATCTCAAAGGGGAAGATTTTAAAAATCAGAACCAAATATATGTAAGTGTGTGTAGAGAGAGACCTCTAACAGTGAATCTTACTTTGTACCTCTGCTGCCAGACATCCTATTGGAGGAGCATCAGTGAAAACCCGCTCTGCCTGACCCTGCTCAGTGGCACCATCCAAGCCAGCATTCCTCCCGCAGGGCTCTTCCTGAGCGCTGTCTTTGGTCCCTTTGCTGCACTTTACCAACAGCCTCTAAGATAATTAGCAGTAATCAGCTGAGAATTAATTTTTAACAAACTTCTCCCTGCGTGGGAGAGGGAGTGGAAAGCTCAGTGAATGGCAGGAAAAGTCTGTGCAGGGAGTGACGACAGGTCCTTTTATCGTCCTCCAAAAAACAGGGGCATCACCAAGGATTTATTTACAGAAGCTGGGAGGAATAAGGGCGATGCTGTCAGCTCCTTAAGGCAGAGACTGGTTTTAGTTATTGTTTCTCCTTTGTTTGCACAATACTCGGGCTCCTGGTACCAGAGGAAACCTCCTGCTGCAGAACAAGGAACATCTGATGGCAAGTGCTGAACCTGATGCCCAGACATCTACTGCGGAGGAGAAAGCAGGTCAGGATGCAGGGGATGCCTAATCCAGCCTGACGTCTGGGGCTGGAGGAGCAGAAGGTGGGGGCTGCTGTGAGCTGTGCACGGAGGGAGGCACAGCACACACATCCTTCCTGCAGCTCAGCTGCAGCCTCGCTTCCCAGCAGGGAAATGGTGCTGAGCAGAGCGTGGCCAGCTGTGTCCCAGCTGTGCCCCAGCTGTGCCCCGCTGGCCTGCATTGCCTTGGGGTCACGGCTTTACAGCCGCAGCACCAGCGGTTGTTTTTAGTAGGAGACAGCATCATCTGCAAATAGCTTTGCTCTGGCGCTGCCTTGCTTTGGCTCCCTCAGCAGCAGGCAGCCAGAAGGGTTTTGCATCCCCTGGATCATATATTGCCCAGAAAGCTAATTTAGTGCAAGCTGCCCTTATCTCATCCATTAAATGTGCAAGTGAATTGACCTGCTCCCTGATCGTAAAACATTGCTACAGTTGCTGGCTGGGAGGAGGCGTCAGCCCCTTACTCAGCTCCCTTATCTCCACTTTACCAACCAGACTCTTAGTAAATCCATTATTTTTCAGCATTAATTCATGAGATGGCCATTAGCCAGAATTCTGTGACTGTACAAACAAGGGCAAAAGCAGTTCCCACCTTTCAGTTATATCATGGGCCTTTCTCAGAAACCTGGGGAATAAATGTTCGCATTCCAATCAGAAAGGGTGTAATTAAGGCCCAGAACAGCTTTCAAAAAGCTCTTCAACTAGACAGCTAAACTTAGACAATTAGTCCACAAAGGAAAAAGGACGAGTTGCTACTAGCCTAGAAATAAGAGGACCCGAACAAACATTTTTTTTTCCCTCGGGTGAAAGAAAACCTGTGAAATCCACATTTTAAGACTTTCACAAACCCCCCCAAAAAAAAGAAGAAATACAGCCTGCAGTCTGCAAGCAATCACGGACTGGTTTAGATGTGTCTGCTCAGCCTCTGCCTACTGTATTCTATCAAGGATCATCAGGAAAAACCAGTGACCTCTGTGTTCGCAGGGAACAAAACACACATCCCGACCCTGTCGGTGCTGTCGGCCCCCCCTGGATGTGCTGTGGCCATTACCGTGCATTAGCGCTCGTCACACACATTTACACACCAGCCAGGATTGCTGCCTTTCAGGTCACTGATAAAGCCGCTCTGGAGAAGCAGATTCGCAGTGGGAGATGTACCCTTGGGCCGAAGAATCATTAAATTATCAGCATCAAGAAACCTACTGCAATGTGACTTGACAGCTGGACAGTACAGTTGTACAGTACTAGGCTGAGGCTGTTTACTCGGGATTTTTTAAACCTGGCCTACACTGATTTCCCCCCCCCCCCCGAATAATTTCCCATCGTTGCTGAGTCTGATCACCTTGCACAGCCCTCCATCACTTCCTCAAAATAAGCAGTGCCCACGGGAAGAGAGCTTTCAATCCGGTTGGACAAAGACTGGGAGAAATCATAGGAGTATTAAGGTGGAATACTAAGGAGTATTAGGTGGAAAATACCTAAATATAGGATTCCTATATATATTCCTATATATAGGATATTCCTATATCCTATATGATTCCTTTTGCTGAGATTCAAGGCAGGGAAATATTAAATAAGGGAAGCTGAACTACATTGCCTGAGGGCCTGCCTCACATTTTAAGAGAGATGATCTCCATTCCTGTGGAACAGAATATGCTCAGTGTCAGCTCGGGAAGTACAGATGCCTATAATCTGTCTTTTAAAAAGGCCTTTAATGACCAGGAAACAGCACAAAGATCTGAGCTCGCCTTATAAACCCAAACCACGTACTGCCTGTAAGCACAGCATTCCACATTCCACCTCCCCACAACTCAGCTGCTCCGTGGTCTCTAGGTGAGGGAAAACGAAGGGAGTTTATTTTATCTTCCCTGATGGTGGCTGGTAATGACCTGCGAATTGATGGCGCTTTTTTTTTTTTTTTTTTTTTTTTTTTTTTTTAAGCTGTAAAACAATTAGGCCTGGTCCCCAGTTAGAGTTTTGCTCCTTGTGTCTGGGAGGGTTTTTTCTTGCTGCCGGGGAGCTCTGGGTATCTGGGAGTTGTAAAGATGTCTGTGGTTTTATTGCTAGATTTTTACAAACCTCAGGTTTGTATTTTTATGCTGTGAGGACATTTAAAAAAAATATCATGTTTCTCTTTGAGATTACATTTCACTCTGTTGATCTTTCTCTTGACATTTCAGGGAGGTGGGGGATACTGGCAAAACATGCAGGGTAAGCAAAGGAGATCTCCTTCATCCCAAATCCTACCTTTGCCAAACTGGGGAGGCACAGGATGTTTTCATGTATTAAATTACCATAGTCTTGGGCTGGTGAGAAGCAGTGCCTGAACAGAGCAGGGCTTGCTGTGATGCTAACAGCCCAAGACAGTGCCATTTTCCCTCTCCTCTTAGAGCTGCTAAATCTTTTCCCAGCCTTCATTTTTTGCTCAGCCAAACCTTATCTAAATATTCTGTTCTTGGGGCAACAGACAAATTGCACAGCTGTTTAACTGTCACTGCTTCAGACCTGTTTTCAGACTGCAGGGCTGTGTTTCAGATTGATTAAGCAAATGATACACAAAGAGGAAATCTCTCCCTTCCATCTCTTTAGCTGAGACTAATGGTGAAGTTGAGATGTAGAGATGTGCTGGCATTTGGCTGCTGTAGAGCTGTACCAATTCCCTGTTCTCACTAGTCAGGGGAATTCTAAAATCTTTTCATCTTGCCTTAAAGATACAGAATTGGTTTCCATCAGTTTGCTGAAAAAAAAAAACCCAAAAAAGGCATGTAGAAACCTGCAGACTTGAAACCCATGGTCAGTCTCAGCTCGTATCTTTTTATTATGTTCACTTTCAAAGGACTCCAAAGAACTCGGCAGCTATTAAGAAGGTGGTGATAGAGCTGTAAATTACACGGCAGTGCCCTGGAAAGAGCCGGTTTCAGTATTTGGAAAGAAGAAATCTAAAGTCAATTTACTGTATGAGCTGTTGCAAACACTCAGACTTTCTGATTGACAGGATGGAGATGGGAGCAACTTAGGACAGAAAAATTTTTGATGCTGGGAGTTATCCTGGATTATTTATTATCAGAGATGGTTCATTCCAGGCACTGATAATGACAGTGCTGTAGTCATCAAGTCTCAGCCTTAAATAAACTATTTATGGGTACCACTAAAATGCTGTTGCTCACATCCTCAACAGATTTGGCCGGGATGGACTCTGAGATAACACTGGGATGAGTGGCTGCTTGACAAATTGTCTGGAGCCTCTGCAGGGTTCAGGGTGCTGCTTTTCCTTCTGCTCTGTGACCTTTAGCAAGGCAGTTCCCTTCTCTCTGCCCACCTCCTGCCTCAGGCTGTACAAATCTGGAACAGCAGCACAGGGATGTTGGTAGAGGCTTCTTGGCAGCAGAGGGATGCCAGCAGCAGATAATCACCAACTGGAGTCATCGGGTTTGCATAAACACAGAGCTGCTCCATCAGAGACAGTCTGTGCCCTGAACAGACCGTCTGGGCCGCCTGTGAGCCCCTGCTGACAGCAGATCTGTCCCTGGGGCACGAACAGTGCTGGGCTCCGGGGAAGGTTTGTGAACAAAACCAGGGAAGATATAGAGTTTTGTTTTTTGTTTTGTGTTTTTCCATGCAGGGCACGGTGGTTTGGCATCTGTCGGGCAAACAGATTAAGAACAGATGGGGAAAAATGTGAAACCCCGTTGATCTCCAAGGGATTATTTCAGAGACACAGGGAACAAACGTATGCTGGAGTCTGGCCCCTGCTCTTACGTCCTTTCCGCAGGCACTGCCCCAAACGTGTTTCGTGCTGGCGAACAGTTCTGCCCCTGTGCCTTGGGCACCTCCAGTCTGCCCCTCTTGTGCTGCTGTCCCATTCCAGCCCCCGCCTCAGGCCTTACCTGGGCTGCACTGAGGGTTCCTTCCCCTGCACAGTGAGGAGAAGGGCTGCACCCTGCCCTGAACCTGCAGGCACAGAGACCGTGACCCCCTCCTTTGTCCATGCTGCAGCTTCCCAGCTCTGACAGCTGCTTTATTGTCCCTCTTTAGAGCCAGCTCAGGTCACCACCATCCCCGAGCGCGCCCCCGCTCCCATCCCCGAGCGCGTCCCCGAGCGCTGCAGTTCCGCCCGCGGCCAGCAGAGGGCCCCCGCCGCCCGCGCACAGCGCCGGCCCCGCGCTGGGGGCGGGCAAAGGTGGGAAAGGGTCGGGAATAGATCGGGAATGGGTCGGGAATAAATCGGGAATAGATTGGGAATGGATCGGGAATGGGTCGGGAATAGATCGGGAATGGGTCGGGAATAAATCGGGAATAGATTGGGAATGGATCGGGAATGGGTCGGGAATAAATCGGGAATAGATTGGGAATGGATCGGGAATGGGTCGGGAATGGATCAGGAATTATTCAGGAATGGGTCGGGAATAGATCAGGAATGGGTCTGGAATGGATTGAGAAGAGATTGGGAATTATTCAGGAATGGGTTGGGAATAGATCAGGAATAGATTGGGAATTATTCAGGAATGGGTCGGGAATAGATAGGGAATGGGTCGGGAATGGATCGAGAATAGATCAGGAATTATTCAGGAATGGATTGAGAATAGATCAGGAATTATTCAGGAATGGGTCAGGAATAGTTTGGGAATTATTTGGGAATGGGTCAGGAATGGGTCGGGAATAGGTCGGGAATGGGTCTGGAATGGATTGGGAATTATTCAAGAATGGGTCAGGGATAGTTCAGGAATTATTTGGGAATAGATCAGGAATGGGTCTGGAATGGATTGAGAATAGTTCGGGAATTATTCAGGAATGGATTGGGAATAGTTCGGGAATGGGTCGGGGTCGGCTGTGCACGGGCACCGGGACAACGCGGGATGGACCCGGAGGAAGAGTAAAAGTTAAACCTCAGGGAAGAGCGGAAGAAGTGTGCAGCGACCTTTGCAAATGCTGCACCCACTGCGTTATGTAAACTCATCCAGGTTACAGCTCATCAGTGAGCACTCATCCCTCTAAATCCCCCCTGCTTTAGGGGCCTGGGACCCACACACAGAAAATGGAGTCAGAATAGTTTAAAGCATGGCGTACACCATGTCTGTGCTCAAGAAATAAATCAGTACTTCAGTTCCTGAGTGGTGCTCTGGGAGATGCCCATGGTGCCTGGAAGAGCCTGGGTTTTGGTCAGCTGGCTAGCCTTCCCTTCTGACTGTCCTCTGTATTGGAGAGGATATGGATTTTATATATTTAAATATGGATTTTACTCCTGGCCCACAAAGGAAATCTTGCTCTTCGACCACGGTTGAACCATCAAGCAAAATACCTGGAGCTGGAAAGGGAACACAGAGGAATGTGCACAGAAACATACTCAAGTAATGGAGAAAGTACTGCTGCCTTTCACCACAGATGGGCCTCAGTACAGCTCTCCTGAGGAATACCTGGATAACATGGAACCTTCCAGGCATGGCAGCAGAACTCTGTGGGCTGTGTGTGGTGCTGGAGCTGAGCCTGGCCTGTGGACTCTGCACCTCACTGGGGGCTCCCATGTCCACCTTGCCTCTTGCCAATAATGCAGGAATAACCACAGCTACAAGCCATGGGGCTCCTTCACCTCCCACTGATCCCTGGCTGTAACTGGGATCAGCTGTAGAGCACCCAGAAGGTCCCACTTGGCACAATAATTAAAACTGTGTCCATCCCAGAATCAGAACAAGCCAAATCTCTGTGCAACAACTTCAGGGATACATTTTCAGGAGTAGAACCAGTGCGTGTGGCAGCTGAAGTGCCTTTCTAACCAGGGGAAAGATGAGGTACAGCCAACATCCAGGTGGACCTGGGGTCCATAACAGAGGCCAGACCCCTCACTGGCCATAAAAGTCCTACATTAGGCTTTAAAGATTTGTTAGCTGTAATTAAGCAGCTTTCTGGTCCCATCAGCTAGATGTAACAATCCCTCCTAGCCCATTAACAAAAGGAGCTGGCAAGCCTGGATTTGATGACTGACTGAACAATATGAAGAGGTGGTGATTTGCTGGCGATGTGTTAAAACAGGCAGCAAATCAGCTGGCAACCTGCACTGGACTGAAACAAAATCAAAGCAAGAGGCATATGACTTTGAATGGGCTCCAAAGGTCACAGAGAAACAAGGAAAAACTGATAAAGTTCACAGGAAAACAGAGCGAGCAGAAGGAGCACTGCATCTTCTTGGCACTGGGAGCAGTTGGCATCCGACTTGTATTTCTGAGTTAAAAAAATACATTTATCTGGAGGGAAGCTGGAGGCATAAAACCCAAAATGAACTGGTGCATGTGAGCTTGGGAAAGCTCCCAAGTCCAGCACTGGGAGAGTGTGCAGGGACTGTGGTGCTGGCAAAGGCAGAGTTGCTGTGGAGCTGCAGTGCCGCAGGGACGGTGACACTGGGGGCAGAATCCAAGGGTGGCTGTCCCCCACGGTGTGTACAAGGGGTCACAGCTGCAGGACTGTAACTGCACCCCGTGGGTGCTTCACACTGTCCCATCAGTCACAAGTCAGGAGAACAATGCAGAAGAATCAGCTCCAGCATCAAAGCTCAGAGTCTGATGGTCCTTCCACGAGGCAAGATAGAACCACGCATGAGAAAGAAGCAAAAAAAAGTCCCTTTGCATTGAGGATGCACCAAAGTAGAAAAAGCAGTGCCAGGCCAGTGGAAGGAGCTCAGAACACCCTGGAGGTGGGATGAACACCCGAAGGTGGGATGCCTAGAGCAGAGGAGGATGAGTGTTAGTTGGTGCTTTCCTAATTACAGGATCTGCTTAGCTATTTTAAGCCATGCTCCATGCAATATTGAAACACACAAGTTTTCATCTTTTGGCAGTTTGGTTGGTACAGCATCTAATTATCCCTGCAGCTTGGGGATGGTAGAAAATCCTTTTCAGACACCCAGCAGAGATAAAATAGGTAGAAAATGTGCAAGCATTCCCTTCTCTCTTGCACTTTGGCAAGGGCAGAATGCAGCTCCCACAGTGCCTCCTGCACATTTGTCTTAGCATTTGCATTAGGAAGGCTTGGAGCAACCAAGCCCAGAGAAATGGGAAACACAAAAGGGAATGGTTTATACCAGTTCCTCCCAGTGCTGTGACATGAAGAGTTCAACTCAGTGTGTGAATTGCAAACTACCATTAGTTCCTGAGGGGTTGGAGCTCCTGAGGGCATCACCTTCCTGCAACCAGCAATCTTCAACGTGGACATCAGAAATACCCCAGTCCACATGCCAAACCTGGAGCTTCTGACTGCCCCCAGCTAATGGCACTGGGCTTGTGGGATCCATGGGAGAGACCTTCAGGAAGATCCCAGCCTGAAACCTCTTAGAAAGAATGTCTAGGTTTTGTAATGCAAAAAAAAATCCTATATGCTGCAAGCCCCTGCATGTCCCTGCCATGGGGTTGGGGGTGTTCATGGGAGGGAGGGATTGTATCAGCGCTGTCTGGTTTGGGTGGAGGAGTGGGTGGTGGATGATGCCATTTCCAATTCCTAGCAGGAACCTGGATCTGTCTGTGCTGGGAAATTGCAAAATAGAACATTGTGCTAATTAATGCCAAACAGGAGCGGTTTGAATATACATCATCAGAATAACCTTTAGTAACCACTAGATGCCTTCCATCCACGAGTGCCTCATAAGGAGTATTTATATTTATTACGTGGCAATGGACATACATCTCGAGAGCGACCTGCCCAGTGCAACCATAATGCCCAGTTAGGAGTGAATTGTCCAACGTGCACAGAATGAAACACCCTCCGTTCATTCACGCTCTGGGAGTGCTGGTTTCACCACTGGCAGCCCTCTGCACTAACTAAAATACCTCTGAGCCAGTCCAACAAGTTTTTTTTCCAGGTTTGCTTCTCCACGGTGTAACCACAGATCGTGCTCTATGGAAAGCTTTGAAAAGTCTAGAGTTACTGTAGGTTGCAGTGGCTGGATTTGATCCTAAAACAATGAAACCAAATGTGAGAAAGACACAGATGGCTGTCACCTCTGTGCCATTTGGAGTGGGGTTTGGGCTCCAGCCAGGCAGCCCCATGCCACAGTTCTGCAAATAAAGGCAGCAGAGTTGGATGCAGGGGTGCACTCAGCTCTGACAGGCTGTGGCACAAGGGACAAAATAGCAGAGGGATTTCAGAGAGGGCAAAAAGGTCACCACACCTGAAAGACAGAGGATTTGAGGACACAGGGTCATCAAATCTGACTTCACTTAGGGAAAAGGAGGCTTTGCTGTGGCTCCTGAGGTACCTGGATACCGTGGGCCCTTGGGTGTGGAGCAGCCTGACAGCCCTTCCCTGGGGGAGCTCAGTGCTTGTCCTGTGTAACATCAGCTCCTTGGGATGGGGACACTCACGTGGAGCTCAGCCCAACAACTGACAACAAAGAGAGGCAGAGAAGGGAAGAGCCTGATGAAAGGAGGAATGAGAAGAAGCCATGGGAAAATAATTCAAATTGCCTTGACCGAGCGTGCACTGCCAAGGTCTAGACCTTGAATTCAGTGTGGTGTAAGGGGATGTAAACAAAACTGCATCCTCTGACTCCAGGGCTGGATTTAGTCCTGTCATGAATTCCAAGAAGACACAAAGGGGTAAGACTGGGCTTCAGCCTCCCATTAAAAATGCTCTTCTCCAGCGAGACACTAGTAATAGAGCAGATATCTCTGATAATTAAACTACTAATCAACCCCTTTTAAAAATTGCCTGATGGTTCCCATCTCAATCTCCTGTTAGGATGGGGAGGCTTAGAAATTTAATACAATTCTGTGGTTGAGTTAAACATCAGGCAGGTTTCAGACTGTGCTTTACTAGAACCAGATGAATTTCTAAGCTCAAAATCCAGCATACAGAATGCTGATTAAGTTTGATCTGGTGACCATCTGTCCTTATGTTTGTAGTATGAGTAGCTAAATGAAATTCTGGAAAAAAAAGGGTTATCTTAAATACACACAGGATAAAGCAAATTGAAGAAAGCCCCTTTCACTGTTGCTATGTGAATCTTCTCAGCAAGAGAGGAAGATTAGGTTAGTCTCTGAAGTTACATATGCTCAAGTTCACTTTTTTGGACTCTCAGAAGCTGAGATATCAATCTGTAACTTTTGCTTGAATTGCATCTTGTGAATTTTCATTTAACTGCACACTAAACCCCAGCAGACACTTAGCTGAGCTCTGTAGTGAGAAATGTTTCCTGGTCACAGAAAGTCAGTATCTTGGAAGGTGTAAATTGGTGCAGCTCAATGCAATTTCCCTCCTTTTCCAACCTGAATTGGGCCAGCAATCACCCCAAATTGCTCCCCCACTCCTTCATCCTTTAATCTATCCATATCTATTGATTTACCCATCTTTTTACTTAGATAGAGCAAGTGAAGACAATTAAATTATGAGTAATAGCTCAATAACCAACCAAAGTTCAGCTAAGAGCAGAGGTGATGGCTGCCAGACTTTTTTTTTTCCCCAATCATAATGGAAATTTGCTGGAGAAAAGAACAGTAAGATAAATGATGGCATAACATGATGCCCTCCTTTGAAGAGAGCCAGCTAAGAGGCTGGGCCCATCTGCAGACTGAATAGGGAAGAAGAGAAAGTATTGGGAAATGCAGAAAAACAGCTCTGTGGGGATCTCAAATACCAAAACAGACAGTGCTTGTCAGGCTTTCTAATGGAAATGGTTTCTAACATGCAAAGGCACCAGCTTGGTCCCCAAACCCCATCTCAAGGCACTGGCTCCTTCGTGTGAAGCACCACAGGGAGTGCAAAGCAAAACCAAATCCAGTGTGTGTCCTCTGCCAGCTTTCCCCAGCTGCCCAAGGGACTTTGCTCTTTGAAACTGAGGGTATCTGTTCTTTACAAGGAGTTGTTCACATGTCAGCACGTCAGCCTGTGACCAACAGAGAGATGCTGAGGATGGCTGCAGGGCTTGGGCTGGGTGCAGGACAGCTCTGCAAGAGGAGGCAGCTCAGCAGAAACCACAGCAAACCCGGCTGGCTGAGGTCTGGGGAGTGCCTTGGGTGGGGGAAGCTCGCTGCTACTAGGGGAGCTGCCTGTTCCAGGTTTTCCCAGTGCTCACCCCGAGCCTGGCTGCTTGATCTCCTGGTAAACGGGAAAAGTCTGCAGCTGGGATGCTCTTCTGGGGGAAGAGAGAGCCATGAGAAGTCCCTTGTGGGGGGACATGAAAGGAGTTTGGCATGAAAAGCCAAGCAGATGCATTTGAAAGTTTATTCCATGTTTTTTGTCTGGCTGGCTCTGGTGACTCCCTGCATCCCCAGGCACATGCTCCTGCCTGGGTTAAAATTCACTTTAGGTGCTCATTCCCCATGGCTGGGAGGGAGGACACACAGACAGTACCTGTGCAAACACATCTGGCTTTGAGAACCCCTGCCATTCGTGTTCAAAGGCTGCAGCTGCCACGAGAAAAGTCAAGCATTAGGATCCTTTCTACCTCAGACAACCCTAGGAAAAGAGCACATTGTTTGGACGTCACAGGGCTACATCTCTGCTTTTTACCGTGGGCTTTTTCTTTGCATTTTCATTTTCTTTGTGAAGTTTAAAGAGACGCTTGTTTTTCTTGCTAATTCTTTCCTCCTGGGTGCTGATAGGGATCTCTGTAACATGAGGCCAGCTGGAAGAAATTCAAACTGCTTTCTAAATGTTGTTATGATAGAGTGTGGGGGACATGTCTTTGAAGCTGCTGGGCTCTGGAGAAGTTAGGGGGAAGTTAAACTCTCTTTCTGGAACAAATTTGGAGCCCCTACCTGTGAAAACACGAGCCACTAGCTGGTGTCACCCCATGCCAACCTCTAGGCAAAAGAAAACTTAAATAGATGCTGCTCAATTAATGTTCCTGCATCCTGGGAGGACGAGAGCCTTGGGCACAGCCACGTCCTGGTGCAAGGGAGGCTGCAGCCTGGCTGCTCAAGCTAAACAGTCCAGTTTAAGTGCAGGTATGAAGGTGCACTGATTTGTGCTTCACATCTCAAATTAAGCCTTCTTGTAAACCAGGAGAAGGAGTAAGGGAATCCTCTCTCTGCCTTCTTGCTTCAAAAAAAGGTAAATATTTTCAAGTACTCACTGGAAGCAGAATCTGTTGCTGGCAAACATGTGAGGCAAGTCAAGGCTTTCCCCACTCTCTCCTTCCCAGCTCTTTTGGGTTGGAAATGCCCATGGAGCAGGGCTCTATCAACCCCATGGATACCCCTCCACATGGCACACGTTGGTCATCAGCACCTTGGCAGAGACAAAGGAGGCAGAAAAAGAGAGAAGCCCTCTAGGGAGGAGATATTCAGCCTAATGTTTATATTACTGATTCAGTCCTAGAGTAGGAAAAAAAAATAAAAAGGAAATAAAGGCTTTCCTCAGAGCCAGACTTTCAGAAAAGCCCAGTGGTTTATGGAGTGCTGGCCCTGTTTGAAAATCTGGCTTCAGTCGTGGCTACTGAGCCCTTACAAGTTTCTCCTTCAGAGGAAAAGAGACTTGATGGGCTCGGGCATGGTGGGAGGCTGACAAACCCTCATGAAAGACATTTGTAATGTGTGGGGCCTTGGAAGCAACATGAAGAGACAGCCAAGAGCCCTGAGGAGCTGGAGAGGAAGAAGCTGCACATGGTCTGAGAATCCAGGTCTGCTGGGCTTTGCCTCCCTCCCTCCTTCCCTTTGTAGCTGTTTCCTGCACAGGCAGTCTCTGTAGGCATTTCCTGGGAAGGCTGCACAGCCAAAGTTGCATTTAAAACTTTTTTGTTTTGTTTTGTTTTTTCAAACCACGCTTTTCAGAGTTAGAGTGTGTGTGTGGAGCAGAGAAGCACAAAATGAATGCAACTTTATCTGCACGGACAAAGCATGAGGAGGTTACAGCCAACCCTAACAGACTCTACATCAAATCACACAATCTCTCAAAACACACAGTGGCAAAAGCAGCACGCTGCCTGCCTGGAGGCAGCCCCCTCCAGCTTTCCAGGGCTCTGCTCCATCATCCCCTCCTTTCCCCAGGGTGAAAAGCAAAGCCCAGAGCAAAGCAGGTGCCCTCTGGCCACCTCCTGGCCCTGGGTGCTGCTGCTGTCATCACCCTGTGCCTCCACGTCCCTCCTCTCTCCATCCACCTGCTTGCTCTAGCCTTTTCCGTGATGCTAGGAGTGTTTTGGAGCAGGAATGGTGTGTTTATATGACTGTGTAGCAGTTTTTGTAAAGGGGCCCAGTTTCCTGGCTGAGGGCTCTGAGGGCTCCAGTATCCACATCTCACTGGACATTTCAATTCCCTGCCTTGGAGAAGATAGTGTGGGGCCATTTTCCCTCTTTTTTGGCTACAGGGAGGCTTGGCAACAACCTCCAGTAGGGATGTTTTCACCCTTCTATGCCTGCAGTGCTGTGGCAAAGCCCTGGGAAGGGCTCCCTTGGTGGGAGGGTTTTAGGATAAACATCCACAGCTCTGAGGAATGAGAAATCCTTGCTCCTGCCCCACAGGATGGGGAAGCACTGGAACATCCTCACCAGGGACATCTAATTGCTATAAATAATGGCAGCTACAAATGGAGAAATCAGACAAACAGATTTGGCGCTGCCTGGTTTCCCTTGGTTCCACAGATGACCAAAACTAGGATGATATTTGACAATTCTAGTGCCAAGGCAGGGCAGGCAGGTTTGGAAAAGATCCCTATTGACATCTCCTGTGTGCATAATGCTTTATGAGGGTCAGGCACAAGATCTGAACGACCCCACACAAGAACTGATGCCAGGTTGGCCCAAAGGATGCAGTTGAGATCTGGCAGCTAATTATTTCATTAGTCATTTTAAATAACTCAGCCAAGGATGAGCACACCCAGCTGTGACACCTGTAATTGAAATGACGCAGAGAACAGGATGAATATCCCCAGATAAGATCCAGGGAAGGCACTCCTGCTGCTCTGCCTGATTGAGCCTCTCAAGACAAGTAAAAACACAGGGCAGCAGCCCAGGTTGAAATGCCCATGAGCAATTAAGCAGAGGAGCGTCCTGGCAAGAACATTGGCAGGTGAATGTGTCCTAAGAACACCCAGAAACCACTGAGTTTCTGAGTTGTCTTTACCCTGTCCTGAGCTGTGCTTCACATCCATCTCCCCTGAAATCACACCATGCTGAGTGGTCCTCAGCCCCACGTGGGCTGTAATCCAACCCTTGCCAGAGCAAGTGAGTGCCCAGTGACTCTCATTCCCCTTAACTCCATCAAAACCCACGAATATGGAGCACCAGGAATATGGAGCAGCCTCCAGATTTGCCACCCTCAAAACCCAAAGTACAGAGTGTGTTCCAGAATAAAAGCAGTTTGAGCGGTGTCAGCTCTGCCTGTGTTTGTTTCTATGGAAAATTGTTACTTTAATGTGAGTCATGGGAGTAATTAAGGGATAAATAGCAGCACTGCAGTTCATCAACACGCTGGTGCCATTGCAAAAGCAAAGGGAAGTGTATGCATTCCTACAGACACAAATCCAGCCAGGGTGCTGCCAAAATAACTGCTCCCATCTTTGGGGCTTTGGCAGTCTCCCCTGGTCTTAGGCTGGTGTTGATCAGGAATAGCCCTGCTGATGTGATTTACCAGAGAATCTGGGAGGTTGGTTCCATTTAAGTCAGGACACACAAGAAAGGGACCAGTGCAGGAACACAACCTCATAAAATGAGGCAGACTCAGAGGGCTGCTGTTTGTTAAACTTGACAGTAAAAGAAAAACATATTGCACCTTCGCTGATTTTTCTTTCTTTTGTTCCTCTTTTCCCTTTAGAATATGCTGAACAAAAGGAAGAGCTTGCAGATGTTCCCTGTAAAGGCACTGACTGAATGGCAACTGTGACAGTGCTGTTCTAGCCCTCCCCGTGGGATCACCAGGGCTGCAAATCAGGCCAGCATGGGTGGAATTTGGAGGATCTGAGGAAAGACTTGAAGAGCAGTGAGTGCCAGGAGTGCTCTGCATTTGCACCTGTGCATGTGGAAAGACATTTTCTCAGCTGAAATCCATACTGTGGCCCCTTCCTCTCTATTTCTTTCTCCTTAGTATTTGCAGATGATTTCAAGCAACTCAGTTTTCCATTCTCTAACGAGCAATTTAAATGCTAAAGGGCAGTGCCTCTGTTGAAGGCAACTGAAGCCAAGGGAGCTGTGACAGTTTATGCCAGCTGAAGCTTTGCCTTTAAGTAAATGTTTTAAACTTTCCACTAAGGAGCCTAAAATAAGCCATAGCATGAAACATTAAGAGCGAAGAATGAACTCTGGAGACCAGAGGGATTTGGGAAATGAAATGAAATCCATCTTGCTGGCACATTTTCCTCCCTTGTCTATTTTTGGAATTTAAAAAATTCCCCCAGATTTGTCTTTTACAAACCAGCCTTTTGTTCAGTGAGCAGCATCCCGATTCACAGAGAGCAGGTGAGCTCTGGCAAGGCAGGATGCAAAATACAGAGCTGGAAACTATTAATATCTTTTACTGCTGGAGAACCAAAGAGCTTGGCACAGGTGCTGTTTGTTTTCTTTATCAGGCTTTTCAGCTGTGCAACGTGCAAACAAAAGATTTCTAGCTGGGGAGCAGAGGGAATCGTGATGAGCCCAACTCTTCTCCAGGGCACCCTGATCCCTGCCAGGACCCAAGAGGTTTTCCTGGGGAGGGTTTTGGATGGGTTTGACCATGCAAAGTTGTTCACACAGCTGAGTGGGAGGCAGCCTGGCTCTGCTCAGCAGCCTGGCTCAGGAAAGCTGGGCTCCAACTCCTGCCTGTGGGATTAACCTTTGAGGGGACCCCAGGCTGTCACTTAAAGCCCAGTTCTCTTGCTGGCTTGCAACCACACTTTCCACTGACTTTAAGTGGAGAGGGGGATTTTTGTTGCTTATGAAAACTGAGCTTCCAAACACTTCACTCCCCCCATGTTTAAAACAAGAAGGAGAATATTTTGAGATCAGTGGATAAGAACACCTGGGAGTGCTAATACCTATGTGCCCTGCCAAGATACTGGGAGATTAAGCAAATATTTTGAGGGCTGTAAGATCTTATGAGGCGGGTTTGGGGCTGTTTAGTATATCAAGGATATATTTTTCTCCCTCCTTTCACTTTTTTCCACAAATGGAAGAACTCAGGCAGAGAGGGAGCTACTGAGACTCACGAAGGGAGTCTAAATTGAAAACAAAGAGCACATCTAATGGCACCCTAAGACTTTGCCTGAATATCACCAAAGAAGACACAGCTGAAAAAGGAAATAATTT
The DNA here is from genome assembly GCF_026979565.1 of Vidua chalybeata. Taxonomy (NCBI): domain Eukaryota; kingdom Metazoa; phylum Chordata; class Aves; order Passeriformes; family Viduidae; genus Vidua; species Vidua chalybeata. The sequence goes on along the minus strand of NC_071547.1, from coordinate 2,363,778 downwards.
TTGGGCATGCTGGCTGTACAGGCTATTATTCCAAACAGGATGTTATGAAGCTGATAATGGTTTAGAAGAGATTTTCCCTATAGTGGGAGACTCCATCCCCTCAGTTTGGGGCAGTATACATTCAGGAAGACAATAGACTGGAGTGTGTGCAAAGAGAATAAAATGAATGATAAAGAGGTTTTGAAAACATGACCTGCAAAAAAAGGTGGAAGGAAGGGAATTTGTTTAGTCTAGAAGAGAGAAGAATGAGTGGAACATGATAATGATCTTCCAATATTTGCAAAAGGGATGGGAACTGTTCCCCAGAACTTTGGGAAGGGCAAGAAGAAATCAGCCTGATTTATTGCCAGGAAGTTTTAGACAGTACTGTAGGTAAAGCCAACTAAAGAGAAAGCTCTAGGATGGGCTGCCTAGGGAAATGGGAAATGTCCATCATGGGAAGCTTTTAAGAAGAGACTGTAGCAATTCAGATATAAACTCAGGTACTTTACAAAACAAATCATGGTGTTTGCAGAGACAAGAATACCCCAGCGTGGGCAGACAGTTGCTTACACAAAAGTGTTTTGAAAGTCACCCAGGTGTAACAGCATGGAATAGCAGTTGATTCATACCAAATTAAATAACTGGTGTGGGAGTAACAAACAGCATTTTTGTTTCCAATTTTGCTTTTAGACCTCATCTCTAAAGAATAAGTAGTTTCTTAAAAAGCACTAATGACAAAGGAAATGATAGAGAAAGGTGACTGTGGTCCTGACCTCAACAGGAGAGTGCCACAGCACCTGGAGGGCTTTCAAAACTGGCAGATCAGTACAAATAATCTAATACAGACTCTGACTCAGGAAATGCAGCCTTAATAGGATGCACCTTTATCTCTGTCTACTCTTCCTCTCACCTTCTGTGCCTGAAGAGTAAAAATAGCAACTTTATATATAATTTTACACTTCTAATTGCTGGCCCAAGTTGCTGCTCTTGCAGCCCTGTCTCCCTGCAGCATGGAAACCAATCCTGCTGCACACTGTATGATGGAGAAGGTTCAAGATCCACTCCCCTGCAAGGCACAGAGGAGGAAATTCCTCCCAGGCAGGATATGGAAATGCTGGAAGGGCAGGAATGCAGCATGCCCAGGGCTCATGGCCACAGGGATGGTGCTGGCAGTGGAGGCTACTCACTCACCAGCCCAGGCAGAAACCTGCAGGCACCTCCTGACAACACCCCAACAGCTCTTTTTGCAGCACCTGATCTCTAATTAAAGGCAAAACATCCTTCCCCAAAAGGCTGAGCCTTGAATCTTGTGAGTGCTGCTGGTTGAAATGAGAAGATTTTCAGGAGAGAACTGATCCTCTCAGAAGGGAATCTCCAGTCTCCTAAAGGGAAGGAGGAGCAGCATATTGGCTGAGAGGAGACCACAGGCTGCTGATAATATTTGGGTGAAAACCCACACCCAGTTATGTTATTCCTTCAAAATCTCCTCCAGGGCTGTTTTTTGAACAGCACCTGGAGAAATTCTGCACAGGCCAAAGAATGACTCAAAAACACCTCCTCCTTTTAGGATGTTAAGTGGTCTGAAAGGATAGGATGCACCAAAGGTGAGAGCTGGTTGTGTGGCACTGCTGCATAACAAACCTTCTGGAAGCTCTGGATAAGAATAACGATAATAATTTCTATCTAACACACACAGCCTTGCTCTCTTCTGCAAGGGCAAGGCCGTGCACAGCCAGCTTCTTTGTGAGCCCAGAGATCTGCTCTACACCAGTAGGAATTAGGATGTTCCCAGGGTGGGATTCACAGCTGCATGACAGCAACACATCCATGTGGGGCTGCAGGAATTTGATGCAAGCACTACCCTGCTTAATTCCCTGGAGGCTGCCTGGCTGCTCTGATTTGCTTGCCAGAAGTGCTCTTGTGTCTGGGCCTCGCTGCAGGGATGCCCTGTGTTAGTTCCTCTTCCATTTTTCACTTTTTTTTTTTTTTTTTTTTTTTTTTTTTTTTTTTGCCTAGGCAGGACTGAGCGTCCTTGAAAGCACCAGTTATAACAAACAACCAGGGGCAGAGCTCAGGCAAACGCTGTGCGAGTCACAGGTCACAGCTGGAAGTGGTTTTAGGGGAAATTCAAAATTACTGTCAAAAGCAGTTCTCTCTCATTTTAATTGTAATTGGTTAATCTCATTTTATTTGCCTTGTGGCTATGGCTGTGAAGCTCAGGAAACTCTCAGGGCCTCTGCTCTGTTCTCAGTTACCCTGGGAGCAATTCTGGAGACTTTCAGCAGAGTTACTTTGGGTTTATCCCTTGTGCCACTGAGACCAGAGGCCATTGCTCTGAAACGTCCTTGGCAAAAGGAGGAATGAATGTGGCAGGCGGCTGTTCCTTTTTCAGAAATGAAACCAGACAAATGGTATTCACTGATTTAACCTTCTGTGTGGCCCCTCTAGCTGAGCTGCCAGCTCAGGAAGTGATGGTTTTTTGTGTGTGTCAGTCTCTTCATCCTCTCTGGACCTGGAGGAGAGGAGGGATGGGCAGGGCTACAGCTGGGAAGGTGTGAACACAAAGCCAGGACAGCAGCAGCTGAGAATATACCCCATGAAACAGAAAGCCAGCAGGAGCAGTGTGCTCCTGTAGGCATGGAATGCACCATGCACAGAGCCATGGGCAGGCTCTCTGCTGAGAGGTAAAACCTCTCCCTGCAGTACACCCAGGGCATTGTTAGTCCAGTGGTGTCCCATCGAACTGCAGAGGAAACAAACCCCAGGGGTTTGATGGGACCAGTGGTGTCCCATTGAACTGCAGAGAAAACAAACCCCAGTGGTTTGATGGGACCAGTGGTGTCCCATTGAACTGCAGAGGAAACAAACCCCTCGGGATGAGCAGGAGCTGCTGCAAACACGGGATGCGTTATCGAGCCGGCGGTGCCTGGTGAGGAGTTTGGCACAGACACGAGTGAACACACCTAGCAGGGTGTCCAAGGCCTCTGTCTCCCCACCCTCTCCTCAGCACACATGTGCAGTCGCGTGGAATTTGCTGTTTTGACTTGCAGGCAAGTCAAAAAGCTGTCGAACAGCGATCGCATCTAACACCACTCATCATCATCATCAATTGTTCTCCAAATGAAACAGGCCACATCGCCAAGCAAAATGCTTGGGAAGATATTTTTCCACTGGACATGCGTCCAAAATAAATACAGGAAAATCTCCTTCTCCAAGCACTTTTCCTGATTACTTTTCATTTGAATCATTAGTAAACCCGAGGTACACACACAATAGCACAAGACTGATGAAAACCCACTTCAACACAGTGCCCCATTTTTTTCTTCACAGAGATTAATCCTCTTTGTTATTCTCAGTGTATGAGAAAAACATTCCTCCTGCCTGTCCAAAGCCAAAAAAAGATGTGCACATCTTCACATGTGCATCCCTTGCTACATGGATGCTTTCTGCAGCTGGTCATTTCAGCCCTGAAGAACGCTCTGGCGGGCTCTTGCCACGGTGTGTATAAGCTCACATTTACTGTTAAGTCTGCCCTAACACACCATGTTGAGATGAGATCCTGTTGCTGCAGCTTTGGGATTTTGCTTCAAGGGAACACCAAGGTCCACCTCTGTGACTAAATCCCATCCCAGACAGATTCCAGGTTTACTGCCCTGGTTTACAATGAATAAGGGCAGGGAAGAAACCCCATATCTCTGTGAGGACTGAGAATAATGACCACCTGCACTGAGACCTGCAACCAGGGCAGAAGCACAAGGAAAGGAGAGCTTGGAACAAAGCCATGACTTTCCCTCACTGCCTGTGTCCAGGAGTTCTCAGCACTCATCCCTTCCCTGGACTGCTCAGTGTCACTTCAGGAAGGGCCTGGAGCAAGACGTGCTCGTCAAGGCCGGAGCTTAGCTCGGCCAAGATCTGAATCCAAACCACACTGAGCCTCTTAACTTCAGTGGGTCCCACCCAAATGGCCCAGGTTCACTCAAACCTCAAATCAAGACCCATCCCAGGCTCTGTGTACAAGACCTTCTCTCTTTTTCTCTTTGTCCAAATCCCTGCCTGCAGCGGATGTCCTGGAGAACCTGGCTTGCAGCTGGAGACCATAATGAAACTTACAGAATGTTCACTCAACTCCAGTAACCCAGAGATGGGAAAGGCAAATTACAGGCCTCTAGTCCTTGGCTTTTATGTGCTGGCATTGCCTTTAAATGTGCTAAACGCTGTGGACAAGAAATGTTCTGGTTTGCAAGAAAGCAGGTTTCCAGCTAACTGCTGTTACTTGGTGGATTTTCTAATGGTTCAGTATCCATCTGTGCTCTTGTCTCCGTTTCAGTATGACAGGACAGATCACAAGAAATGGATGCACTGAGCTATGGTGCAAGCAGGTGGGACTCCAAGGATTTTCCAGGCTCCATCCCACACCTGGCATAGCAGACACCAGGCTGGTTACTTATTTCTCTGCAAAGCAGTGGGCAGCCCAGGGCCCCATCTGGAGGTGACTACATCTAAATGAAATCCATTCCTTTCAATCTATCCTGACATCTGCATGCAGTCGAGCCTCACTGCTTTTTGCAGTGAAAGGTGGATGTTTAGACATGAAACATGCCAGAAGCTGAAGCTAGGATTGTACCACTGCTTAGAGAAACAGCATTACCAACACCTCTAGTCTTAATGTAATTTACTTTGCCCTGCTTTGGATTGCTTCCTTGGCTTATTTCTAACAAGGTCTCTGCCTGGCTGTGAGAGCAGCCCACAGCTCAGGCTGCTCAGCTCACTGCTGTGCTCGTTCCTGGGATGACTTGGAGCTGGTGGCCTGGCAGGCACATGTGCTGCAGTGTCACAGCCTGGGAGGTACCAAACCAGAGCACTGTGCCAAGGGGAATGTGCTGTCTGGAATGCTCTGTATGTTCTGGAAGTGCCCAGAGCAAACATAGCTCCGTCCCCTGCAAAGGCAGAGTCACAATCACTGCCTGAAAAGAGAAGCCCTCTCTCTTGGCCATCTGGATTCCTGCTCTGATGAGCAGCCACTCAGCATTGAGACTCCTGGCAGAGCTCTGCTTCACACAGCACGGCTGCCTCAGGACTGTGCCAAGCCTGTGCCCCTGCTCACCCTGGCCAGCACGAGCTTTGGGGACCTCTGCCCTCACTTACTGCTCCTCCTTTCCAGTCCTGTGCTCATACAGAGCAAACTGTCCCCTCAGATGAAGGTGTCCCTCCATGGTGGCCTCTGAGCCATCCCACAGCAGTAAGGTGGTGGTGCTCCCCAGAGCTGTGGGTGAGAACAGGCCTTCAGAGACCCTGGTACGTGGTTTTGGCCTGGCTCTGCTGCTACCAGCCCCCAGTGCAAACCAGTGCTCCCAGTCACGTCATGCTGTGGCAGCCCCTTGGCCAGCCCAGCACTGTCTTGGGTGAGCCATTCCTTGTCAGGAGGCCTCAGGATCTGTGGTACAGGATGACAAGAACCTGGCAGAGAACAGATGCTTTCAGAAGAAGTCCCCCTCTCAGCAGCCCCAAGACTCCTGTGCAAATACCTGGCATTTACTAGCATTGCCTGAATTTTGGGTGAGGGTTCCTCCTCTTCCTACTCCACAGTTCACTGCTGATGTTTTAGGAGCAGTGATCCTGACCTCACATGATAAGTTAAGCCCAAACCTCCTGAGGCTGCAGCCCAGAGAGCAAACAGCTCTGTCTTTCACTGCTTGGAATTTGGGGCTCTGGGTGCACAGCCACAGCTCAACCAAGAGCCTTCCCCCAACTCACAGCCACCAGCTGGGCTGCAGGCATTGTTCAGACTCTCTCTCAAGCAGAGCTCACAGCAATGGATTGTTTCCATAAAAAGCTGAAGGAGGAGGCAGCATCCATGGCAGGGATTGTGGCTGCAGGAACTGGTCATACCTACAAAGCAGGAGATGGAGGGAGGAGAGGGCTGGAGCTGCATTGTGCTGCTTCATTAGTGCTGACATCCCAACAAACTGGAGCTTTGGAACAAATCTGACTTTGTGTTTCCTCCTTCTTCCCACCCCCAACCCACTGCATTATTTCTCACAGAACAAAAATCCTGTCTCTTGTCCAGCCCTACCACCAGAGCACCGATCCTTCGGCTGTGATGTTGGATCAAGTCTTGGACCCTGAGTAAACACTTCCAAGCCACAGTGAAGATTTTGTTTGTTGGGGTCTAAGCCATGTGCAGCTCCCAGCTGCCATGGTTTTGAAATTGTGCCTTTTCTTTTGCTTTTAAGCAGCCCAGATGAAGCAAGGAAACGAGAGCTGTTCTGAGAGACTATTCCTAATGGTCTGAAAATAAACCCAGTATTTTTCTTGGCTTGTAAAGGAAAATGGTTACCTTGATTGCAACTTGGTTCGAACACACATTTCAGACAGTAATGAAGACTGCAGATATGAGACTTGTACAGGCTCTGTTACACAAACCTTCACAGAGGTATTTTTTCATTTTTCTTTCCATTCTATACCCAATACTATGCCTGGTATAGCTGAGGACCTCTAATGGCTTTTTGGGAAAAGGAGCTTTATCTCAGGTGCTAAAGTTGGGAGCCACCTTTTATTCTTTGCCATACTGACAAAAGGTTAAGGAAACAGAGCTGGCATCTCATCAAGGCCAGCACTGAAAATTAGGGACAAAGCTGCCATTAAAAATAACCAGATGCATGTGCTTCTACCCCTGACACACCGGTCTTGAAATATCTCCCTTTTGGCCTGTACAGCTTCCAAGGAATAGCAGGAAATTACAATTGTTACACTGGCCAGAGAATGGATTTAATTTGTACTGTTTTATCCTCCCTGTTGGAAACTATCCTTTCTTTTCTTCCACACCAGCTAGAAAGAAAAGAAAAAAATCAGCAAACCCAACACATTTCTGTACGAAGCCTTCCATGCAGTTGGATCACAGCATATCCTTGAGGCGTGCTTGCTTCCTCTGTCAGAGGGACTGTTTCCCTTCTTCAGGGTTTATTGTGACACGTCCACATAGGGCATTCTACAGGCAAATTTATGGGTGTTTAATTAAAGCTAGTTTGGTTGATGAGTTCAGCTGGCACACCAAGCTGATGCCAGGGGTGTAGGTGTCTAGGTGCTACAGAAAAAGCTGTTTCTCAGGGTGATAAAGAGCTGGTTAAAGGGGCTGTGCTCATGCCAGGGCAAAGCCTGGTGGTTACAGTTAAAGTATCTGCAAGAGGAAAATTGACTTTTTGGATGCAGAGGAAGGAAGAAACTGCAGTATAAGTAACAAATCAAACTGTCCAGGAGTGACTGTCCAAACAGAGGCTCCAGAGCCTGGTTTGGATTAGCTCAGCAAGCATCAGACTCTTACGAAGGCAACCACATTTTGCAAGCTCAGAGAAGGAGCTGGGCAAGTTATAAGCATGTACACGATGGTGAGGTTACTTCAGCTGAAGGATAATTGATTGTTAAGCAATCATAATCCAAATAATTTGATCTCATGTCGTTGTGAGAGAGAGGTTTGCATTCATCTAAGCCACCAATTTTCCTTAAGTAGGTACAACTCTGGGCTACACAGGTGGAAACAGCCTTTGGAAGGAAAGGTTGCTGGTCTGGATAGATGACAAAGAGCTGCAGATTTATGAGGGATGAGCAATGATAGACATTTTTAAAAAAAGGATGAATTTTGTACTCTTGTGACATCACAGTGGGAATATATTTGGCTCTGTTAAGGCTGGAGAGATGATTGCAGTGACTGAGTTACAGAGGCTTAATGAATTACTGCTGGTCAGCTGAGCTGTGCTAAGTGCCTGTGCTGCTGGACACAGAGTACTCCATTAGCTCATGGCTGATTTGAGGCACAGTGAGGCATAGTGTGGTTATCCAGAGCACAAACTGGCCTGAGCCCATAGCCTAAAACCCCTTGGCTTTTTGGAAAGTACCTAGTCACGTTAATTGGCTCCAGTGGGATGGCTTTAACAGCTCATGGGCTCCAGAGCACAGTGATCCCCAAGCTCACAGGAGGGCTGAGGGTGGTTCTGAGCTCAGAGAGGCACGGTCCTGCTCCAGCCAGGCTCTGCATCCCCATGGGCAGCACAGCCCCAAGACCTGCACCAGAACTGGTTTGTTACTGACTCAGGAGGGAGCAATCACAGGAATGCATGAACAGCACAAACCTGGGAGGTCTAAAGGAGGTCAGGGAGGAGAACAGCAGCTCTGCAGCAAGACCATGGGAAAGCACTGGAGCTGTTCTGCTCCAGTCCTCCAGCCCCGAGGTGATGTGGCTGGAAGCAGATGAAAGGCAAGGCATGGTGAATCACTCCTGTAGGGAGCCTTCCCTCTTTCAGCAGGGACTGGAGCCAAGAGCTGAAGTGACTCAGGATAGCAGCATGGGCAGATGATGAAGCAGAGGATGGCACAGCTCTGATCAATGCCTGTCATGGGGCCAGCCCATGTCAGGTCCAACAGCACCCCTGGGGCAGGAGAACTGCAGCAGCATTCTTGGTGGGGCTGCCATTGCCAATGGTGTTGAGACTTTCTGGCTATCTTTTCTGCCTCCTAAAGCTTAATTTTCTCTTCCCTAGAGAGGAACAGGAGCTTCCAGAAAACCTGCCTCTGTAGCTGCCTTCAGCCCTACCCTGTCAATGCAGAGTGCTGAAGGAGGGAGGATGTAGAAGGGAGGGGAGAACAAGACTGAGAAAGTGAAATAAAAGCAGGGGAGAGCACAGGGGGAAGGGGGACAGGGTGCTGTGTTGGGGTCTGTGGCACTGCTACTCAGCCCTGGAATCAGGTGGTGATGCAGAAAGGAGGGAGAGGATGGGTGGGGAGGGAGAGGAGAGCAGACATCCAGCAGCAGGGATGAGCAGGGACATGGCTGTGGCTATGAGGTGCTGGAGTCTGGCCAGGCAATCAAAGCCTGGATAAGCTGTGCCCAGAGTTTCCTCTCCTCCAGGTGCCATGCACACAGGCTTACAGCTCAGGGCCACCATGATGGGGTGCAAGCACAGATGGGGGCTTGGCTGCTGTTTGTGTGATCCCTCCTGGGGGCTCCTGGCTTGACACAGCCTGAAAAAATGCTCAGCAATTCCTTGCACCTTCATAGTAGTCTGGACAAAATTTACAGCAAGGAAAGGAGGCCCAGGACAAGCTGTTTGCATGGTAGGTCCACACAAAGAACACTTAATCCTGGGCTTTGCTACCTGTCACAGTGCATTACACTCCCCTGCAGCTGACCCCCACCGTGGAGTAGAGCTGCTTCCCCCAGCAGCAGGGCTGCAGTCACAGATCTGTGTTTGTGCTCAGGAGGGCTCTTTCCAAGGCATCAGACAAATGGGGAGCTCTGGGAGGTGGGGCTGAGAGTAGGCAACTGCCGAACCCTTTTATAGAAGGTCCCACAGGAATTTGTTTTCCTCCTATTTTTAAGTTGAAAAGGATCGAGTTTCACTGCAGGAAATAGTTCTTCTCCTCCTCCCTCCCACACACCTTTAATTTTTTTCTACAGCATGTTGGAAGAGCAGGCTGCTGTCCGCCTCAGGTTTCCAAGAATCAGGCAAACTGGAACCAAAGCACTCGTTATCTGCAGCCAAGGAAGCAAAGGGAGAGAGGCTGGAGAAGAGGTGCTCCTGTCTGCAAATGTTCAGAGCCTTAGGGTGTCTTTATTGGTGAGATACACCCTTCCCCATCCCTGTTAATCAGGTTGAGATTGTAATCGGGGTTTCAGAAGAGGTTTCTGTGAAGTCCCTACAGAAAAACAATACCCATATTCATTGAAGCTGCCCTGCTTCTTGCCCAGTAGAAAAGTGTCACAGGAAGATCCTGGGGTGGGAGTGCAATACTCTACCCTCAAGGAATCTCTTCTGCATTGTATCACTTGCAGGAGTGACATTTGCAACAGCACTCAAACACAGGCCCAACTCTGCATTCCTGTTAAAAACAAACACGTTCAGTCTGTGCAGAGACATTAAAATCTCCACGTGCCCAGGCTCTGCTAACACCACAGCACAGATCCTGCACATTGATAAACCTGCACCACTTGCAGGTGCAAAATGTGCATCCATGCACGGGGGCTCTGGGCAAGCTGCACTTAAGCCACTGGACTCAAACCTGCAGTTCAAGTCCCAGCCTATCACTGAGCATTGAGAGCAGGGGTCTGGCGAATGAACAACAGCCTGATGGACACCTTTTGATCCTCAGCATTCACAGCCCCGTGATTGCTCACCCACTACTTCCCCATCCTGCTGATACTGATCAATTTTGCTCACCAGGCACACCCACCCTTCCCTCACCTGCTCCAGCTCATTTCTCCTGTTTCCCTTCAGTGACAGTGCAGACAATGCCTCCTTTATAGGTGCTCCCACATGCCTGGTGGAAAACCTATCAAGACTAGCACAGTTATATCAATGATCTCCTTTTCATTATTCCTCCTGGCATGGGATTTGCCATTACCTCTCTAGCACAGGCAATATTTTCCATACATCTTGTCTCAGCCAGTTGTTTGCTCATTTGCAGCGGGGGGCTTCAGAAGAAACAAAGCTACAATTGATGGGAAACATAAGGCCAGGCTGCTGCCAAAAGGGGCTTTCCTCAGGGATATCATAGCTTTAGAAAGAGTTACTACAGTCTCTTTCAACAGTGGATGTGCTCACCTGTTAAAAAAGCTTTGCCTTTGGACCTGTCTTTCTGATGACTTTTGTTGGCCACCTGTTACTCAAACACTTTTTGAGTTCACATCCTTCCAATGCAATCAGTGTTGGGTAAAAAACTCCCTCTCACTCCACTGAAGCCAGTGACTTACTCTAGAGTGTGCCAGAGGGCTGTGGCAGAGCAGGACAACCCCTCAAATCTCAGGGCCTGATATGCGTTTCTGGCCTGCAGAGAGATGTTAGTGTGGTTTCAAGTAAAGTCTGTCAGAGACTTATCTGCAGACCTGTTCCAAGAAAATTTAAGTAGATGTCTGCTCTCCTAACTTCTGTCAGAAGGGCACAAAATAACCAATTACATGCATTTCCCAGGCATCTCAAAATACAAAAGGGCATTTCAAATCTAAGACTCTAACCAAGTTCTTGGGTTTTGCTCTGGTACAGAGATTCAGAAACATCCTCTCTGTTCATGCTAACATTGTTCTGGCAAACATGGCCACTGCCCTAGAGCTGGGTGTGTTCCATGGACATAAAACTTGAATGGGGCTGAATCCTTCAGTTTTCAATAAGTCAAATGTCACAACGAGAGTTGCAGTAGTAAAGTTGCTGATGTAACCAGCCTTCTGCAAAATACTTTAGACTAGAAGGTTTCTGCTATTATTAGAGCCACAATACTTTTCCTTTTCAGTCACAAAGGGGCAAGTAGGATGCTTTACTCTAAAGTGTATCTGGTGGAAAATTGGAGTTGTGAAAACTGAGCAAGACACACAGGACAAACTAAGGAGATCAGATTTGAATTTGCAAAACAAACGCAGCTGGCAGAGGGAAGATGTGGATTAGAGCAGACAAAGAGTGAGAGTTCAGCTGGGGAACAGACCACAGCCATCCTGGAGGAAGAAAGAACTTTTCCAGCCCTCCCTTCCCAACACTTTCACTGCAAAACCTCACAGATTTTGACCTAGAACTGCCCTCTTCCTCCTCCACTCTTGCATGGACTGGCTGTCTGGAACATCTCAGCACTGCTCAGATCCCACTGGGTTCTCTCTGTCTGCACCTCCCAGGCTCTGGTAACAGACACCTCTGAGTCAGAAGACGAAACCACCACGCTGTGGTTATTTTCCACAATATTTAGTTCCTTCCCTTTTGTTCACCTTTAGGAGCCAGTAGTGGCTCCTGGAAACAAATCACCCAGCCTGGGTGGAGCCCTCACCAGGGAAAGAACAGGGTCATTGCTGTTCAGACACTACAAGTCCTGGACTCTCATTAATAGAACAATATTGATGCCTCCAGTCACACTGGTAAACTCGCACACAGTCAAGAGGTGCTTGGCAAGATTCACATTCCACAAACACAGGGTGAGTCCCTGTACCCTCCAAAAAAAGCTGGAAGGGTGCTGCAGGCAAGCCCTTTGTATTTCACGTGGACCTTCCACAGAAATGTGGACAGAGCCAGGTACAGCCCAGCAACCAGGGGCTACCCCCACTTCAGTGGTCCAGGAAAACCGTGCACATATGGAAAGAGACCCTGGGAAGAAGGTGAAGAATTTAGCAAGTTAGAGAAGAGAAACAACAGGAAATGCTGCTGCTGGCTAAGCATATTCATTCAGAAGTTATTTGAAAATACAGCTCCTGCTCCTACTGTGTTTTTGCCCCTTGGCATTACAGAGGAGCTATAAATACAGGTACTGATCATGCCAAAGTCTGGGGAAGGTGCTGTAGCCTGACTTAAAATGTGGGCTGGCACCCCTGCTGTGCAGAGCAAGAATGTGCTGTTCCTCCAACCAGGTTTTAAACATTTCAAGCCAGACAGAGGGAACAAATGCCCACAGACCTTTTTATTGTCAGGAGACTGGCAGGGCCTCATCTACATGCCTACAGCCCCAGAATATCTTTCCATGAGCACTTCCAGCATGCAAGCCACAGAAAAAACCTTTTCATCCTTGGAACACCACTGTGGCAGGAGACTGTCCCAAGGAGGGATGTCCAGGCTTGGCTCACAGCACTATCCAACCCTGAGCACAGTTTGTTTTCCTTGCAGGAGAAGGTAGGCACTGAGGGGCCAGGTCCCCTCTCCAGTTCAACCTTCAGAGCATCCACACAGTTCAGTGTTGCTTGAACCAAATGCCAGCCTTGCAGGAGGAATGGGATCCCTATGGGATTTGTCCAGGCACTTTGGAGCAATTCAGAAGGTGACCACCATGAGCAAGAACATACCTGTAAAAGCCATGGGCAGAAAAATGGGCTTTTGTGTGTCTGCATGTGTGCAGTAGGTTCACACTGATAATGCTGTCTGGATTTGCAACTGTCTAGACAATGGGAAAATCAGCATCATGAAACTGGATAGTTTTGTGAAATGCCCAGCCAAATATCTGGGAAATATTTTTGCAATGGTTCTCCTCAGAGGGAGATATGAGCCTGTCCATTAGAGATGCAGCTCTTTTGTCTTGCATTCTGGTGAGGGATGAGAGGTTTTACTGAGAGCCTCATCTGCCACGGTTTCCAGCCAGACACCGGTGCTACTGTGGAGGAAAACAAGCCCACAGCACAACCATGGCAAATGAGCTTTCCGTAGGCTGGAGCTGCTGCTTTTCTGGCATGGAAAGGGAATTTCATCCCAAGAGCTAGAAGCTAGGACTCGATGAACAGTGGTTTACCTCTGGAGACAAACAGCTAGAAGCCAGTGTCTCCCCAGCCTGTTTTATAGCCTGCATTAAGTCCAAAGGATTTCTAGGCTGCAGGGTAAGAGCTCCTAGACAGCAAACAAAACTCATTCTGAGCCTCTTGCCTGGAGCCCCAGGAGCACAGGGCTTAGAGATGCACAGGAATCTCTCCTGCTCCCACCCTGGACAAGATGCAGCAGCCAGAATTGTGCTCACTGCTGAGCTGGGAAGTGCTTTGTCTCCATGGCCACTCTTGCACAGAGCTGTAAGACCCAGTACAGTGAGACACCTGATGCACAGCAGCACCATAAGAGACAACCCGGATGCAGAAGCCAGGCCAGAAGAGCAGGTAAATACAATCTAGTGCCCAGCTGGTTTGCAGTTCTTAGGGTGAGCTTAGTGGTCTCAAAGTGTTGTACTCTGATTAGCCCTATATGCTCAGGATTTTAAAGAGGAAGGCAGCTTTGCTCTTGAGATAGTGCAGAAGCAGTTCAGAGAAATAAAAGCCTCTGTTCCCCCATTTTATGTCAGAGGTAGATACTAATTAATACCCTTCATATCTTATTGAAAGAATTTCCTACCTATGACAAAAAAACAACACCATGAAGTTAACATTTTTGTGCTGCAGATTCTCTTGTTTGACTTTCCTGAACTATTTCCTTGCCCCCATCCATCACAACCCTGACTGGATAATTCCACCCCCCCTCCAGTTTTTGTAGAAGTAATCTTTTGAGTTTTGTGAAGTTGATCTTGGCTCATGGCACACATCCCACATCTGTTTTCCTAGGCCTTACTGTTTGACTCAGAATGATTGCATTTTAACTTCATCCCCCCCACTGCTACCGTCAAGTGTAAAACCCAAACGAAGCACTCCCACCACCCCCAGGCCCACCTGATGTCTGGGGAGGCACATGTCCCCTCACCTCCTGGTACTGAATAGTGAGAGGTTACTGTAAGAATGCTGACTGCTTATTTATTATTCTTGAAGATGATACGGTGTGAACTGACAGCATAGGTTAAATACAATTATTCTGTACGAGCGGTTTTCAAAGCTCTCCTTTTGGTTCTTATCCAAGATCCTTAAAAGCACATCATTAAGGATAAGCATGCACACAGAGCAGTGGGATGTGACGTGTTCTTTAACTTGTCATGTTGGTTTTGCTAGCTTTTGAAATCGAAAGAGAGAGAAACTGCCCATCCCTGTTCTTGGGCAAACTGCCACGCACTTCCAGGAGACTTTGGACCAAAGACCTCACTGCTGCATGCCCAAGGTGACTTGGCAGAACCATCCCCAGGTATTGCAAGACACAAAATTTCAGGTGGGAAACAATTGCTGAAAAGCTTGGTCTCTCAAGATTCAGACTTTCCCAAGTTGAAACTTTAAAAACTCCTCATTCTCTCTGAAACCATAAACTCTTGGCTTTTTAGCACCTCACTGAATTTTAACAGGGGTGATGGGAAGAGAAAGATGCCGAGTTCAGTAAGGCAACATGTACATTTGAGATAGGATACGGTCAGACAAGAGCACATCTCTTGGGCATGTAGTCAGAAAACCTCTGCTGGACCTCTGCTGATTCATGACCTTCAGTTAAATTTGCTGATGTGTCTGGGCTGGATTTGCTGCCTACCATTCTGCATCTGGTAACAGAGTTAATAAATACTTCTTTCAGCATTGTCCTTCCTGTGGTATTTTGCTCAGTCCAATTCTGCTACTAGGCAGAACTCAGAAATGCAGGAATCTGCCAGTTAGAGGGGAGGGGTTTATCCCAAGTGCAAAACAGTAAACCCAACAGGAAACATGAAGGCCATGGCTTAACAGCAGCCTCATGCCAGAGCACCCCCTTTTTCCAACTCTGAACAGAGTTCTGACCATCTCTGCTTGGTTAATGCAAGAGCAGGATGGCTACAGAGCTGAAATGGTGACACATTAAAAAAAAAAAAAAAAAGGAATTGAGGAGATATTTTCAATCCAGCTAGATGATAATTATGCTGAAGAATGAACAATAAGGGAAATAGTTTTCACAGGGGCACATCACTTACTGGAACATTTTTACTGGAAAAAAGGTAAAGTTTTAGAACTCCTGCACAGCTCTCTGGTTGCAATTAGGAAATGTTAGCTCACTCAGGCATGGAGTGCTTCCTCGCCAATGTCCGAGTCTTGTTTTGTCCCTGATAACTCCACATTCTGCTTTTAAGAGACAGCTCGTGTTTGATGTTACTGTGACAATATATAAGGCTAAATTCTGTCCTGGCATATTCTGACCCTTGTGGAAAAAAAGAGGGGGCTGATTTTTTTACTGCTGGACTGACTGGAGATGGTAATTCTTGGGTTTGAGGTGCACATTTTAAGCCACGTGACTTTTGCCATTGTTCTTCACAATGATCTTCTAAAATGCTACACTGGAAACAAAATTGGAAAGCTGGGCTAGGCACAGGGGTCCATCTTTCTTGCTTTCATCCTTGGAGTCCTTCTCTGGGCTGCTGGGCTTGCTCTGAGTTTTCCAGCCCAGTGCAAGGTGTAATGGGAGTGTAAGGAGCTGTATTAGTTCCTCACAGCTCCTCACTCCATAAGAAAGCCCAGAGTGGAATACAATCCTTCCTGTCACAACATGGAAAACCATCAGACAGAACAGCTGCATTTGAACATATCCCTCTAGACACGTTCTGGCCATGGCAGGGAAGAGTTTGGAGAGATGGGCTGACGTTTGGATGCATTTTAGTGCAGCACAGCACATCAGGCATCCCTGGAAGCCAGCCCTCCTCACCTCACCTGCTCCAGAGCTCCTCGTGTCCCCTTGCAGCTGGTGTCCCTTGGAGTCAGGAGAGCTCCAAGTCACACTGCTGCTGTTACAGACTGCTCTGCTCCATCTTACTCACTCCCTTGAACTTCCTATAGTCCCTCCTTGTTCCCACACACAAAATAAAGATCCTAGAGAATGTAGGCACATCTTGGAACAACGAAAAGAATCCAGGACTTTGTAAAAATCAGGTCCAAAGTGAGAGCAACACATTTACAATGATCACCTGAGCACAGCACTACAAAAAACACCAAAAGCAAGAGAGCTGAACATTGCTGGCTTTAAACTACAGATGGGCTACTTTAACCATAAAGGAAACCCAAGGAGAGCTCATGCCTGGAAGCAATAAAACATTTGCAGAACATGCACTGTGCATTCAGTTCTAGCAGGAGGTGTGTGGGACCTCCTTGGTCAATGGGAGTGCAAACCCAGAAGTTCTCTCCCTAAAAAGGCCTGGAAGCACTTCCTCAGGTCAGTGTCCCACCACAGGAACCATTTCACCTTTCACACAGTCAACCCAATTGCCAGATGATCCCTGCAATGCATGACAACCATTTTTGAGTACCAGAAGCAGATATACAGAAGAAATTCATATGATCCAAACAACTACAGGAAAAAAATTTAACCTCCTAACCCTGTGCTGGAATTAGGGCACACAAGTGCCCTTCAACCACCGAGCACAGAGCAACATCACAGGCTGAAAGCTGCAGAGCTGCAGTGATAGAAATGTGCTGGTGTAGCAGACCCAGTCCTGCTCTCTGCACTAGCCCAGAGGTTGCCAGCACAGTTTATCTCCACCACTGTACAGTGTATCCCTGCCACGTGCTGAGGTTGCAATAAATCCCAACTCCTCTCCACTGCAGGCATCACTCAAGTGCTGATGGCTAGACCAAGAGAACTTAAACAAAGCCACCCCACAAGCCACACTCATTTATCCACTGTCTCACCCCTTTTTTGCATCAGAGGAGGACATGACTAAGAATGGATACATCAGTGCAGTAACAGATCATCCAAAGCCACGTCCTCACACGCTGTTGCCATGTGTGACATCAGGGCACAAACCTTCCCCTTGAACAGGACTAATAAGGGCCTGTGTGTTTTGGAGCAAGGGGAATGTGGCTGAGATTCTTCCTTTACTGACACACCACAGTGCTAAGCTGCTGTGGCAGGCACCAGAAGGAACAAATGCAAAGTCAAAGGCATTATAATCTAAGGAAGGGCTGGAGAAACCCAAACTGAGATGTCATAAAAACCATAAGCCAGAATTCACTACCCTTGTAACCAAAAAGAAACTATTGATATGCCAGTTTCCACCATAAATAGCCGTAGTTGAGGGTCTCAGTTTATAAAACATTGAATGACTTACCATATGTTGCACTGGATGGTTTTGGTCGGAAGTCCACAAAGGATCTGTTAGACAGCAATTTCTCCTGTTGAGACAAAAACTCAGAGGTAAATCCTGCCTTGCCAAGCCCAGAAGATAAGCACAAAGACACATTGTTTTAAATCACAGGAGAGCAGAGTGTGCTGGAACAAAGCAAATACAGACTCTTGGGGTGTTTAGACTACAGCCTGTCTGCCTTTTTCCAAGTTGGGTTGAATGAAAAAGCAGTTTACAGCGAGTTCAGGATTACTGCAGTCATGCCAGAGAGCCCCAGCTGCACAGAGCATTGTTTAATCTGGGACAGCAGCTCATGTACAGGTAAAGCTTCCAGGTGTTTACAGGGCAGTGTGGGAGGGAGGAGCTGGCTCACAACAACTGGCTCCCATCCTGTTTTCCCCCCATCTCCTCTGTGGATGCTCAAGCCCCTTGCAAATGGGTCCCACTGCATTTTCTGCCTTTATCCAGTATAGCTTTATCCCTGAAGGTGTGGTGGGGATGGGCACGGTCAGCAGGAGATATCCCAGGTTTTCCTTTCTCTGCCAGGGATTTGTTTAGTTCCCGTGCCCTGTGCACCTTGTTCATCACAGAAATAGGTCTAATATCCAGGTTTTGAACTTGGAATTCCCTGGACTAGAATTGATTGGTGCAGGTATGTAAGAAGTGCAGAAAAGCAGTTCAGACACTACAGATTCTCCATGCTGATGGCCAAACAGAGGAATCCTGTTCACCTCCGTGGGATGGGTGGGCTGCCTTTGTCACAGAGGACTCCAAAGCAGGTCCAGTTTGAAGAAGGGGAGATCCAAGGTTGGCCCTGAAGCTGGGAAAATGGATTATGGCACAAACTTTCTCACTGTGCACAGTGATGGAGGTGAACAGAGACTCTCAGGAATTCTCTTTTCCCAAGGATTTTGATCATTGTAGGACATACCCTCAGGATTATTTGCCAAGCTTATTAAAACAAACACGGAGAAGCCCCTTGAGGCAGGACCCACAACTTCCCAGCTCCTGAAGGTCTCAACCCAGCAGTTAAAAGGCAGGAGGGGAGCAAACAGCAGTCGCTTTGTGTGACATGGAGGGCTGAGGAAATTTGAAAGACAAATTATTCAAAATAAAAAGCAGTGCAAAAACAGATTAGGAAACTACTGTGCCGTGACTATTAATGAAGCGATAGAAAATATCAATCACTCCCTGGCCTCTGAAGCTTGCTGTGAGAGAAGAATTAGGAGATTTTATGTTCCAAGTACCAGGAAACCACAGGGCCCTGGTGCCTAGTTTTCAAAAGAACACTGAATCACAGGGAGGAAAGCAGAGTGCTGCAAAGAGCCAAGGGCAGAGTTTAAAAATAGCAGCTTTCAGTTTTGCTGCTTTTTTCTTCTTCTTAACTGCCTGGATATAGGATCATGTCAGAGGATGGATAAAGAGAGCAGACCAGCCCCTGTGGAGAGAGAAGTGTTCCTGAATGAAGTACTGCCAGTTGGGGGTTGTGGGCTGCTCATTTTGCACTCCAGCTCTCCTCCTCAAAGGAACCAGTCTCTCCTGATCCTCCTGTCTGCCCAGCACAAGAGAAGGGCACTGGGGGAGTGGGGACTGCCATTTCAAGCCCATCAATGTGTGCAGAAGCTGGTGCAAATGAGCAAAGCCAGGGGCTGAATGTGTGATCCAGCCAGAACCATCCCCTTCTGGACACATGGAGGGCCAATTTCCCATGGCATTAAGGACACTTTTGAAATGCTGTGCAAGGAATGGGGTTTACTGAGATGTTTGTGCTGATGCTCTGGGTCTGTGTGCAGGGAGAAACCATGGCTGGCTGCTGTACACTGGCAAATGTGCTAAACCAAGAGAAAGGATATCTGACTCCTGACACTGCTCACATTTCTCCAGCCCTCAGACTGTGCACCTCTTAAAAGACCAATAGGCCAAAGTCACAGCACCTACCAAAGCAACCACGTGGAGAAACTGAGTGTTGGTACTTTAGACAAGCAGAGGAGACAGGTAAGTATCTCCTGAAATGGACAGTAAAGTTTTAAGTCATGCAGTGGGGTAACAGTGATGGTTTTAAGGCAGAAATGTGCAGGGACTGCAGAAAGAAATAAAATCTCATCCAAATAGATTGAAAAACAGATCTGTCTTTAGGTAGCTGATCTTAGAAGACAAAGCTCTCTGCCTGCAGAGAGGCAGGATGCCCCCGTGGGCCTTTGCTTTGTCTGTGAAAAGAGAAGAAAGGCACAGCTGATGCTCTGGATAAGGCTGTCTGCATCTGCCTCTCCAGGGAAGTCTGCTGTGTCTTATGACTCACTGCTCAGAGGATGCCCTCAAATCTATGGAGGAATAATTCGTGTAATAAGGGCAGCAAGTGCAGGCAGCCACATAAAATCCCTTTTCCCAAATAAGCAAGCAAAAACACAAACCCTTTTCCCCAGCCTTCTCAGGGACAAAACAAGTAAGTTTTTCACTGCAATAAGCTATGATTGAAGTGGAAGGGAGGGGAAGAGAAATACTGGCTCTGTCACTTGTTTAATGGGAGTACACAAATCATTTAAACTGCTACCAGCACATTGTGAGATTGATTCGTTGCAAGTTCAGTTTCTCCTGTCACCAGCAAGGACTTCCAGGCTGTAGTGTGGACAGCGACCAACATTCACAAAAAATTGAGTACAGTTTGAAAGCAAAAAAACCTTGCATGGATAATTATGCTGACCAAGTCCTACAAGAACGTTTTAACTTTATAAATATGCAGAAAAATCCCAAACATCTGGAATCTGAAGTATTTCCTTGTAAAGGAGTTTCCACTGGAATGTCATCTGTTCTTGCTGTTATTTGAGATGGGCTGCTGACACAACCAACTGGACTCCAGTGCCCTGCATGGCACAGAGCTCCTCATTCCTGTGGCTCATAAAAGAACCCAGCAGTGCCACAGGCCAGTGTGATTGCCATGTCACATGCACAGGTTGTTAAGCAGACAAACCTCCAACTTTCATGGAGATAAGGAGCCCCAGGTGTCCTAGAGATGCTCCAAGAAACACCCAAAGTTACTTGCTCTTGCTGCCCTTCAAAAGAACCAAGCCAGGATGTATTAGGAGCAATTAGTGAAGCAGTCCTGAAAGCTTTTATTATGTGGGGAAGTCTTTAAAGCACAAACTCAGATCCAGTTCATCCACTGCTTCCCTCAGCCTTGCAGGTACAAAAAGCTCCTTCAGCCCAGCTGGCTGGGATTTTCCCTTGCTCAGCTTTCAGTGGAGATCAGTCAGACTGCTGACAAAAGCAGTGTAGAAATGCCCTATAATGCAGCCCTGATGGTAGAAGAGCCCTCACCAAATAGCCACTCCAGGGACTTTCTTGTCGTTTCTGCACCTATAAAAGGCTGACTGGGATGTGGCAAAATTGTCATCCCAATACAGGGAGGCCGTTCAGAACAGGAGCAGGACTCCATACAATATTCCTCTCTTTTAAATGTAGATATTGCAGCAGATTGGAAAAACAGGTGGCTTTTCCTCTGAGAATATATACCAGGGAGCATTCTAAGAAGCAGGGCCAAGATGAATTAACCTGATCAGCTACAGTAAACTTACTGTAAAGTACAGGAAACATGAACCACTGCATTTTCTCATTTGTGGCTTGGACAAAAAATTTGCCATCGAGCTTCTTTTGGAGGGCAGTAGGAGAGGGCTGAAAGCAAGGCACTGCTGCATCTCCATCTACCATTGCACCCTACCAGCACAGATCCCTGGACTTCCTTGTACTTTTTAGCCCTCAGCAGTTGTGAAACACCAACAAACACACATACTCAAGCCTGGGGAGTTTTCTGTTTTTCATCTGGAAGATTTCAAAAGGTCTCCCAAGGGCCAAAAAGAAAAGGCATTTGGATGTTTCCTAGACAAAACCTTGTTTCCATTCTGCAGGAAGAGATGACACTTTAAAAGACAACCAACCACAGACATTGAGAAATGGTGCAAGACATCTTTTGAGTTTGTTCTTGCCAATGCTTTGACCTCACCACAGCGACCAGACAGAGCTTGCTGAAAAGTTCTCAATACTTGGAAAAATAGTGGCACCACTCTACCATCTCTCATCCAAAGCAAAGCATGAACACATTGTACTTCTGCAACAATTCTGGCTCTTGGCTGCATTTTGGGCTATAAACACAGACAGCAATGGAGGGGGCACATGAGAAGAGTAGAGGAAAGCTGCTGGTAATGATGGAGAGTATTTTTTAACAGAGTTCAGTGTGGCTGTACAAGGAACAAGCCAGGCACAGGGAACACTGCATCATGCTCATGTTTCCCAGGTATGCCCTGGATTGAAATCCTGATGGATTCCTGTACCCCTTAGTGCTGGCTGCAGAGTAGGGTTACCTTGGGGTTTTAGAGACCAGCAATATAAAGCTATTTCTGAGAGAATGACACTGTTAAGATACATGCTGATACAGCAGCAAAACCCAGAGTCTCTGGCACAAGTAGAAATGTAAGAGTTTTCCAAGTGTTATGTCCCTTTATGGAGAGGGTGTAGCTGTGGACATGCACTTTGTTATCATAACAACAACAACAACAACAAAAAGCCACCAGCATCTCCTGACACTTCCAGTGCAAGCATTTGTGGTAACCCAATAATTTGTAAGCAATTAGGGCATGGTGTTGTATGTTTAGAAATCCTTAAGCAGAGAGGAAAAAGGTCTTCCAAGGAAATGGCACTTATATCTTCCTTGCAATTTCTCTGTGTATTTGCATTAGAACCAAGGGCTAATCTGAAGTAGCCTGAGTGCTCCAATCAGGGATCCTCCATAAAAAATCCTAATGAAGTTACAGATTTTTCTAGTTCAGGCTGGATCAGACTCCTAGTACCAAACTGTCAGCTCTCTGGCACTTTCTGTGACAAATATAAGAAAATATGGAAGAACTAAACATCTCAAATTTCCTTTCTCTGCATAGAGAACCCTACCTAAGACATTTAAAATACCTTTATCAAAGAACAGAGCTCCAGTGGAACCTTGTTAAGAATAAATTTGCACTGAGAGCAAAGACATGGATGTCCAGCAGTGAAAGTCAGTTCAGGCATGTTTTGACACAGGAGAATTCTCACATCACAGCCTGGTCCCAGAATAACCAGCAGCAAAATCCTTTTTGTGATAGGCCCAGTGGTTTGGATCATATTAATGCCAGCAGACACTTGACCTGGCTGTCTTGCCAGCTCCCAGGTTCATGCCTTCCTCCTTTGTTCATTAGATATTTGAAGCAACAATATCTAATTCCTTGCCCATTTTCAAGGAAAAAAACAAATCCCCTTGAGAAGCTTTCTCTATTCTCTTTGCAGTTACACTTCCAGCTGGTTTTTGCCTTTGCATTGCTAGTTCTATGCAAATCCAGGTCAACTCAGAAAATAAACCCCTGGCATTTAAAAAACTCTGATTTTAGATGGAATTTTGAACCTTTCCAAAGAAATTCTTGTGATTGGCTGTGGAGATCCTACAAATCATCCTGTTTGCTCTGGATTGGATGAGAAGCTGAAGTATATATTTGCCAGGTGATATAAACTGTGTTTTCCACATATTATGCATTCAGATTAGTTCTCTGCTAACAACAACTCAGCAGCAGTAAAACTGGCTATAAAAATCCATCATCAGGTATTCTGGAAGCCAAATCTCTGAGGTCTTAAAATGACTGCCTATTGCCCAGGCCTACAGAGCAAAACCAAATTACTGCAAGGAGCTCACTTCATTAGCCCTGTACTGGATGAGCTGGAGCAGCATTAAGGTCCCAGTGTCAGGCATTGAAAAGCAGCCCCTGCCCTTGGGAGTTTGAGATCTAAACCAGACAAAGCAGAGAATAGTCCTGAATTGCCTTTTCCTACACTGGAATATTTCAGATGAATAAAGCTGCAGGTTTTGGCAGGCAGTATCCAGCTCCGAATAATTTGCTTTGTATCCAGACTGCTTAAAAGATACCAGGGTGAATTCTTCCCATTGATTTTATTTTGGGAAGAGTCCCAGGTCTTTGATTTAACTCCATTTTTTGATTGCACATTATAACTCTGCCAAACAAATATCCATCCAAAGGAGCAGCACTACCTCTAGCAGATCCTTTGGGACCTATACTAATGCCAGTGGAGCTCAAGCACGTTTTGTTCTTGTTTTCCTCCAGGACCACGTGGGATCCAAATGGGAAACAACACTTTGTGTGCTCTCAGGAGCAAGGCTGGGGTACCCATGTGGTTTTGTTTTTTTTTTTTTTTTTCTTTTTGTTTTGTTTTGACATGACATCAACACAGTCCACGCCTGTACTCTGTACTCCTGACAGGGAGTTTTGTGTTCCTGTTTCCCCCAGGAACACAAAACAACTCCTCATGTCTCATTTCTGCCTCAGTTTTACTGAGGAATTTTCCTGCTGCACTTCAGCTGTAACAATATTTTAAGGAAATAGTGATGACTGGAGAGGCAAGTTAAGGGAAAGCATCTAGTAGCTGGAAATCAGGTCCATTACACTGTATTAAATATTAAACTCAGTGTTGTAAGCCAGACAATTGCATACTGAATTAATAATGTTATTTATTCCATTTAGTGGATTATGGAGGACACTTAATCATCGTGGCATTTTAAATCAGAGCTGGCATCAACAGCTCAGCTCTAAGAGTATTATGGAGACACAGAGATGGATTGAGTAGCTGGAGGTGAAGAGAGTGCAAATGTGTGAAATACAGCAGGTTTGGTAATAATAAAGTTATATAGCCTTGATTGTTCATTGGATACTAATGCTCCATCAACACCTAAAAAAGCATAAGTAAGTCCCCAAAGATAAGTTACAGCTGGAGCTTCTATAATAACTGAAGAAACTTTTTTCTTTTTGTACAAGAGTTACAAATTTTCAAGCAAAACCCAAAAGTATCTGCTCAGTCAAAACACACAAATATCATGGGAAATTCTGAAGCTTTTTTTTTTTTTCCTGGCAAAGTGTAGATAAAATAATAAAAATATCTGAAGATGCAAAAAATATATTGATACAGCTGTCTGAAAGCTGTTTTAATTTTTTCTTTAAACCCAGAATGGTCAATTATTTTTTCCAGACTTCAACACTGAAAATCAAAGAAATTTTTTCAGGAAGTTTCAGCAGTAGGAATCCTACCTTTTGAAATACAGGGATTAAAATATTTAAATATAGGGATTAAATATTTAAATATTCAAGGTATCTCTCCCTCTCGTTATTCTTTCATTTTTTACTTCCTAATTTTGGGCTCTGCAATTGCCATCTTTTTTAGCCATATGAAGAAATGGCTCCCCAGGCATCATGCAAGAATCCACATTTTTCCCAATCACTCAGCAGGAACACCCTATCACTCCTTAGGCACATTTTTCAACCTTAATCACCTCCAATCGCTAAGGGTTCTGCAATTCAGTCCACTGGAGAAAGAAATAACTGCTCTGCCATTTCCTGCAGCTCTGATTTTCGTGCCTTTCATGGAACAATTTCATTGACTTCACGGGAGCCTATCTGGATTTACACCTGTACAAAAATGAGGCAAGAAAACCTGACCTTGGTGTGGAATATCAGGTCCATAAATGCATTCTGTATCTCCAAGAATCTCCCCATTTGCAAAGGTGAACAGCTGTTGCTATAAATCAGACAGTCTGAACCAGCCACTAGAACTTCATCCAGATGATCCGTTTAAAATATACAAAGGCAACGTTTTGGAAATAAAAATCTACCCTCACATCCTCGGGGACACCTTCTGTTAGAGAAAAAAATCCCATCATTCAAGGCTAAAATTAGTTCACTTTAATGCTGTTTCAGGAGAGCCATGATACTCAAGAGTAACATTGCCTGCTGGATGACTTAAGGGATTCCAAACATCTGGTAATTTGGTAAATACTGCCTTGGAGACATCTAACATCTTTTTCACCTTCTCCGTGGGTGCAGCTCTTTGCTGTTAGCTGGAATGGCTGTATCTGGTTCAGTTCCCATCAACCATTTTGTGTTTCAATAGGAACCACTTGCTAAAGTGTGGAAACAGCTGGCAGAGTTGGCTGGGTATGAACAAAACACGCTCTTGTTTCTGACCACAGACTGGCCTCTAAGTTCCAGCTGTGATTGCCAAGGGCTTTTCTTGGCTTTTTGGATGAGACCAGGTCACCCAAGATGTACAGGCTGGCTGTGTTAAGGGTTGGTTCTTGGAGCACAACACTCACTGTCAGCAGGGATAAAGCTTTGTGTAAGTAGAGGGGAGCAGGGTGAGCAGCTCCATTTTATTAGCTGGGGAACAGAAGCACAGGAAGATTAAATTATTGGCCTCTGGGCATTTACAGGGAAAGAAAGACTCATGTCCCTTCTTCTGACAGAAATACTGACATGCAAGTGTTTACACAGCACCCAGCAAGCAGGACAGGCTGCTGGGGACTGTTCATGCAGGTACCTGTTCTCCAGGGTCCCTCTGGCACCCAGCTTCCCTGGGACACCAGGAACTCTCCTCATCTCCTGCTCATTAGTAACTCCTGATTGCACAGCACACATCTTCTGCTCTCACACACACCAAGAGCATGAAATAGAGCTAAAGGGCCAAGATGGTTGGTCAGCCCTGCACTGACCACTGAGTGATCACCTGTTCCCAAAGCAGCAGTTTCCTCTGCCTTCACCAGGGCCCTGCTTAGTCCTGAATGGAAAGGCTAAATCATGTATCACTGTTCTGATGGCCTTTGTCATTTGTCTTTCTCAGGGTTCTGGAGAGTTAGGCATAACAAGAACACGAGGAAACCAATGAAACACAGACAGAGCTCTACCCTGAACCCCCAGACCATCACACAGAGTAACAACTCAGCTCCTTTCACTCAATTCCTTATGCTCTTCTGAGACCATGAAAAGGAACTTTATGATATGCTGGAAGGGATGAAGTATTAGCTATCAAAAACTAGACTGAAGTAACTGAGAGCCTGCATTATTTTCTCTTTGATGTATACTTATGTAAATTCCAATAAATATGCTTAAATGTAACCTGTCTTCAATTCTAGCAGAGCTTATTAAATCTATTTATGCGAGACAAGCTAGGCTCCATGGAATGCCAGGAACTCCCCTGACATTTGCCTTCCTACTTAATGTGATATTCTATGATTACACATACCAGAGCCTTTCATTCAGGCATTTTAATTTACAAATACTTTTTACATTTCTTAACGCCCCTGTGGACAGGCATTAAGAGTCCACTTTATTCAGGAGCAATCAATCGAAGTGCAGCAGGGCAGCCTGTTTTGCTCCAGATCACGCACTGAAATACTAGCAGAGTTTGGAAAACTCCTTCCATGTCACTCAGAAACACAATTTCCATTAAGAGCAGACACATGCTCTTAATGCTGGGCCAAACAGAGCCCATGAGCAGAGATGCAGAGGGAAAGCTTGGTAGCAGGCAGGCCATAGGAAGGAGAGCAAAATTAAGGTCCCCAAAGCAGCCACGGTGAGGACAGTGACCACTCCTCCTCTGCCAAGGTCACTCACCAAGAAAGTGTTGCTCTCCATGGTGTAAATCTGCCAGATATTGCTTCCATTTCTCTGTCCAGAGCCAAGTTACCTGCTAAAGGAGAAGAAGGTATTACTAAATGGCATCAACTCAGTCTTCCTACAGCAACCTGCACACTTCAGTAAAGTGCTGACTCCTCAGAGGGCTGGCAACCCATTGTTTAGACTCATCTTTTCTTGCTAGCTCTATTATTTCTGGAGCTTTTAATGTCCTTTAATAATTATTTGCTTCTCTGAGAGTCCCTGAGTTGAGATCTAGATAATTCCAGTCTTCAGGGCTGGCAGAGCTGAGAGAAGCCTGCCCAGCCTGGTAAGTACCAAGGAGCACAGATTCCAGTGGGACTCACACCAGAGCCAGCCACAGGACATGAACTCTACTTCTACTGAGCCTCCATCACCCTGTAAACACTCAGCATCACTTCAGCTACTAATGGTAATCCTTAAAAGCAATACCTAAGAAGAGCCTCCCCTTCAAACTCATTTTCAAACAAAAAACACACAGCCAAGTACCTTCCACGCAGGAGCTCAGCTCCCAAGGACACTTTTGCCTCACATCTGCAGGACACGAGCCCTTGGTGGAGCACGGCTGACTCTGGCAGGCAGGTGACACTTTCTCTGTCAGACTTTAAGTGCAAAAACTCCTCATGGCACAGACTAGAGACATACTGCACATCCAAACCAAGCTGTATTTGTATTTCTTCATGTTCTCCTTGTAAGTGGAATGTAATCATGCACACAAGGAAGCTCCTGCCCTACCTGGAGAGCACCTCCAGCTTTGCACTAGAATTACCCAGGAGAGGTGAGTCAAGAGGCCCCTCCTAAGAGGTCAAATTCAGGTAAATGAGCCCCATCTGTGCTGCTTTAGGGCAACAGAGCACCAAAGGCCCCCAGGTGTTAGAAACAAACCACCTACTTTGCCTTTGCTTGGGCTTTATGAGAGGGTGACCTGGCTGCAGAAAGGAGAGGAGATAAAACCCAAGGTGTAGTTTGCATCTGTAGGCAGAGATTTGGGCTGCAGCAGGGGGAGCTGGGAGATAAACAGCCCTGGGGATAGCTCTGCATGAACCTTGCACCAGCATTTTTGTATGCAGGCCTGCTCCTTGCAATGTTTTAGCAGGATAAACCCCAAACTGCCATCCCTCCATGTAAATAAAGGGATTTGTCATAAAGCTAACAGATCCTGCTCTGAAGTAGTTCCCCAGAATATGATGTGACAATGAGGTGCCTAAGAAAATAACTTTCCCACTGCCTGGGAAAAACCATTCCTAGGATGGTAACTTTCCAGCTGTGATCAATATGGGCTTCCAGAGAGAGCAGGGGCCTGAAAGACTCTGTGTATGGTCTGCACAAGAAGAACAAAGGCAACAAATAAAACAGAGGTATTTGTAAAAGGTCTGTGTCTTACCCCCAATTATCAGCTTAAAGGTAAGCTCTTGGAATGGTTACAGCCAGCCAGTTGCTCTGTGGGAATCTCACACACATCTGGCAGACAAGGAGCTGTAAACTGGTGCTTGCAGCCTTTGCCCACCCAGGAGATCATCCTGAGAGGTCCGTGGTGCAGCCCCACAAACTCTTCAGGTGCTGTTCTCTGGCTGCCCCAGTGCTGCAAAAGGTGACTGAGATTTTTTGTTCCAATGCTTTTACGGTTTACAGTGCCCAAAAGGTCGAAGCAGAGAAACATGAGCCTGTGGCCTCCAAAACCCTGGGGCTCCACCAGAGTTTTGCAGTTCATTTACACTGAGTCAGGATTTGCTGCCAGGTTTGAGCCCCCACTGCCTCCCTCTGCTACCCTTCTGGACACACAGATTTCTCCTACAATTTCCCCCATCCTTTCCCATGGGCTTGTGAGAACAAAGAAGCTCATGTTTGACAATTACTCCGCGCAGACTCATTAGGTGTGATCATAACAGTGATGGAAACCATTTACCTCATGGGTCAGTCCCACTTTCCTGGCCCTGCCTGCCACCTCCCTCTCTTGCTGACTGTGGCAAGTTGGGCAGAAAGCGACTGACAGTTTTTAAGAGCTGTATTCTCACAAAACCAAAGTTATGATGGACAGTGAGCAAGCACACTTATTTAATGAAGAAATACACCGACAGCTCTTCCCCCCTTGTGTCACTTCACACACTCCAGGGCAATTGCAACAGCACTGAACACAGACTCATCCATCCAGGGGAAAACAAGGCTTCCTTCAAAGCCTCTTTTATTTACCCCAGTCAGCTGTGCCGAGTGTATCGATTCAATCAGCTATTTCCTTAACCATAAAACCAGATGTGCGCCGTCACGGCCCATCTACGGGGACTGAATCCATGCCATTTAGAAATGCAGAATAAAAATAAAAAAATCCCAAGAAAGCTGAGATATGCTAATGTTTGGAGCTCTCAGTTTCCTAGGTAAATTGCTTTCTTTTGAGTTACGTTTATTTTTGTTACCTCTAAAGAAATGCTGTTTTAGCCGCATTTCTTGGAAACAGTGTTGAGATCTAATGGGTTGTTACTGATGTGAATTCTCAGGGTGGAGAATAGAGGGAATGTAGTATTATCTTTGCTTCTGGCTATCAGCAACTTCTGCAAGCAGTGTGGTGCAGTGCATGCCATTCCTTGCTAAGGCAATTAATTACCTTGGTCCCTAATGAGAAGAACTGTTCAGCTTAAAAAAAAACATTGGGGTCCTTTGGACTTAGTTTAGCTCTGGACATTTGGGTAGTTGTGTGAATTAGGGAGGCCACATTGCTCAGTTTTCCTCTGTTTCTTCTCAAGCCACGTTCTCTTGTTTTCCTCTGTACTTCTTATGGACACTACAGCTGAGGCAGGTCGCTGCAGCAGTTCCTCCTTGCAAAGAGTCACCAAGGAAATGTGGTTTGGCTTCGTTCTGCTTTGTCCACTGGGTACCAAGTCTCCAGGTCAACTATTTCCCAAGTGAGCCTAAGGACTAGAGGAGTGTGAGGAGTTATCCACCTGCTGGGTCTTTCCTTCACCCCAAAAAGGATGCTGCAGGTGATGCAGGTGGGGTGCACACAGCCACATCCCACAGCCTGCAGATCCTGCCCTTGCTGGGGTGGAGACACAGGGTGAGCAAACATCTGCACACGGGAGGCCATGGCCCAGCTGAGCCTGCAGCTACAGAGAGGAGCCTTTGTGCAGGAACGGGCTGGGATTTGCTGGCTGGAGGGTTCTTTCAGCTATGCAGCTGTAATATGCTACATGCCAGATTGTAGACATTCCTGGGGCAGCTTTCCAGAACGTGAATAAACTCAGGATATATGTACAAACCCAGCACACAGTGTGGGCTCTGCAAGGCCTGGAGGTAGCATGGCACATGTACAGCCTGAAGGGATTTCTTCAAGCCCAGATGTCCCCTGCAGTTCCAGGATCCACATGTGCTGATCAATTCATGCTCTGTACTGGAGAAATTATATCAGAATGTCATACCTCCCCAATGCACAAAGGCTCATTCTCATTGCACTGTCCCTTGGCTGCCCATGCAACATAACACAGCTCTGAAACACCACAAATATGAGCAGGGGGGCATTGGGAACATGAGACAGGGCTGTGCTACTCAGGGAAGCCTGCAGAGGCTGCAGAGTGTCTGAGTTGGTCCATCCTGGGGTCCCAGTCACAAGGGTAGGAGTCACAAGTGATTCACTGCGTAGGGAAGCCTTACTTTAGAAAATGAATGATTCAAATTCAGGAATTACTGAATAGCATTCAGGCAAGCCATATCCTAATGCCTACCTAAACAGCATCTGTCCTGTGACATTTAGTATTGCCTGGAAAAAAAAAAAAAAACAGAGGGGAAATATGGCAGCAGCGACAACAAACACTTAAGAAAGACAAAGTGTAAATGCATCTCCAACAGCTGAGTACTCTCAGTCCTTAGGGAAATGTGCCTGCCCTGTAGATGTGGTTTCCTCTGGTGCAAGACCCCCTCAAAAGAGTCAGTGGGGTCTTTCTGTTCATACAATCATAATGCCTTTGTGTAATTGAGCACTACTAATCAAAACCAAAAGGAAGGGAATATTTTCCAAAAATGTCTTGCTATTTTCCCCCCTTTAAGAGAGTTTTCTGACACCTGTAGAGTGGAACTCTGTGTGGGCATGGGCACACACATAAATGAATCTAGAGATAGCTTGTGCCCCTGTCAGAACTGTCACAGATGCAGAGAGAAATAAGTCAAGAGGAACAACAAACTCTGGAAAGTCAAACGTTGGGTTTGAAAACAGGAAAATGTTACACGCAGTGTTCTGCTCCTGACCTGTACCTTACACTGTACTGTTCTGTGTGTTGTTCTTTGTCTTCCCCAGAGAAGACCGAAACCAGACCTTAAAACATTCACAATGAATTTTCAAATCAATAACATGTGAGACTTTGTCTAAAAGGTAAAGTTGTTGTAAAAATCAATGTCAGAGAGAGCGCTTTGCCAATTCAATTATACTTGCTCCTCTCAAACTGACACCAAAAGAAAAAAAAAAAGAAAGAAAGAAAAAAAAAAGGTGGGCTTATTTCAAGCCCAATAAATGTTCCTTGGACTAACATCCCAATTTTGCAAATATTCTCAGGGCTTCTTATGCCAGCTCCCCTCAAGGGGTCACAATTAACTCTAAATAGGGTTACCTTGTTTCAGAATCAGTCTAATGTCAAGCAGTGTTTCTGCTTGTGTCCAAAATTTTAAAATAATGTTGTATCCATTAAAGAGCATGAAGGCTTCTCAGAAATGGGAACCATACGTCAAAATTTAAACACAAATAAGTGTGATTAGACATGGCAGCTGTCTAGAAAATATTCAGCTATTTCACTGAGTTTTGGGCAAAATGTGAATGATTGTACCTATTCCAGTAAGTGCAGAACCAGAAAGGCTCCCACATTACCCTTTGCTTCTCAAGGCAAATTTCATTTTAAGATTGACCCCAAAGCAAAAGAAAACAGCAAGATAAAAGTATAAACAGCTGTGCCTTCTGCTGGCTTAGCCAGAGACTTCAAGGAGTTTGAGAGTCACTCTCTCAAAGACATGCAGCACACAGCACCCAGCCAAACTGAATCCAGGCCACTCTGGGAAGGGCAAAATCCCAAAGCACAGAATGTCCTGGTGTCCAGGTAAAATGTTTGTCCAGTCCTTGTCAAGCCTATCAATAATCTTCCCACAGCTGAAAGAAAATGACTGGGAAGTAAATGCCAACACCAGTAATTCAGGTGCAAACCCAAACTCTCATATGAGAGAAAAATCCTATAAATATACACCAAATACAAAATCAGTTACAGAAACACCCTGGAAATCTGTACTTGGTTATCTTGAAACTAAAACACGCCAGGAATTTGGGTAAGTTTTTGCTTACAGACTATCATTATTGGCACTTGATCAGATGCAGATAAGTTAGGTTTCCAGCTTGGGAAGAGAATAATGCAAAAGGAATTGGAATGGATTAATTTCACATGTTCCATTTCAGGACAGGTAGGGATTTTTTTAACCATTGAAGAAACATGAATATAAATCTGTGCTATAGCAGCACTGTAATTTATAAGAAAGTTCTAAAGCTTCCAGTCTGTGAGTTTTTGCAATAATTAGAAATTTGGTGTTTATTCAATTAAGTATGAAGTGAATAAGATTCAAAAGCTGTTGAGCACTTATTACTGTTTCTACAAATACTTGGTTACATGCCTTGTTTGTCCCTCAACAGGCAAAGAATGGATTTCAGTGGTTTCCAGAGGAGAGTATGAACAGCACAGGAGCATGTTTTGAAAGGATGTGGCTATTTGGAGTAATGTGAGAGCTTCTGAAGGAAAAACAGCTTTGCTTTTTGGAACAGATGTCAGAACCCACTGCAGGCCATAACAATTGCTACTGGCACAGCTAATCACACACCACTGTGCATTTCTTCTCCAGATCTTCAGCTCAACTTAGACAGCATAGAAAGAACATTAGGGCAAATGGAGAATGAAAAAACCTGCAAGGAATGGTGGATATGCAAAGTGAGGGGCTTGCCAAGATAACAAATCAGGGAAGAGGGTGTGTGGCAGCAGTTGGTGTTTGATAGCAGCGTGTGCCAAGTCTCCTAACTCACAGAGATCTCAGAGAGGAGTTTGGGACCACCACTGCCTGGGGATAAAAGGTGGGAGATCCTGGAGAAGAGGGTATTGCAAAAAAAAACCCCAAAAACCCCAACCCAGAATCTAAGAACCAACGCATTTGTGATTGCTTCTCCCTGGAGGAATCAATTCAGGGAAATCCACAATTCATTACTGCTGTCCTACAGACTCTGGCAGAGCCTCCCTCCAGCACCTCGTTTTCCCATGTTGAAACTACCACGTTAAAATTCTTCTCACTGGGATACTGCAGACAACTGGTGTTGGTGAAAAAATCTGGAATCTGCAAAAGAACATTTCTAGGAAATGGAATTATATCACCAGGATTTATGATGAAAACCTCATTAGACAGAGAGCACTGCAGGACACAACCCCCAAAATATTCCCACCAAGCCTTCT
Organism: Vidua chalybeata; assembly: GCF_026979565.1. Taxonomy (NCBI): domain Eukaryota; kingdom Metazoa; phylum Chordata; class Aves; order Passeriformes; family Viduidae; genus Vidua; species Vidua chalybeata. Next base: position 2,330,396 of record NC_071547.1, on the reverse strand, counting down.
TTTCTCCAGAGATCCATGCTTATGCTGTAGAAGCAGTAAAATACTTTAAAAATACTGCATGGTCAATAAATAAAACAATTGTTGAAGTAAAGATCAATAAATCAGCTGGAAACACTAAAAAGAAATAAAATCACAGTGTTTTTAAATGATTATCTCTTCTGTTGAAAAGGTACCATATCTGGTTCTTTACTTAAAATGTTGCTAGACAAGAGGGAAGAGATATTAAAACCCTTCCAGACATTAAAGTATTAGAACACAGTTTAGTTTTGTTAGGGAAGAAATGCACAATAGGAAGAGAATATCCTTGCAGTATCTTCTCACAAATTAACTGGCAGCTCTAAAGCAGTTGCCTTCCAAAAGCCTGGACTGATGTTACATCTGATCTCATGAAAATAGCCATAAAGTCTGACTTACCAAGATGACTCTGCTGGCTTTAAGCCTCAATGAATAACATAACCCTAAAAATAGAGCTCGAGTCTATAAAAATCAAAACAAAGTTTGATGTAGAGACAGTTTTGCAAGCAAAAATGAAAATATTGAATTCTCCATTAGGAAAACACATATAATAGACCAGCTTGGGGAAAATCTGTTGAGCACCATGAACTTTGTGGAGATCAGTATGAAAGGCAAAGCTTTTTGAAGAATAGAATCTCATTTTTATTGATTGTCAGAAAACTGAAATGTTCCTCCACAAGGTGATGAAAAATCCTTTTGGGACCTGGCTGTGGATACTGGGATTCATGGACTCTTGTGACTTGTTTTAACTGAGCTGCTCCTGCATGGTGGGGATAGTTCTATCCTCAGATACCCCTGCAAGCCAGATTATGCTGCTATTTCTATTTACAGATGGGGAATAAAGACAGACAAGAGTCAAGGGCCAGATTTCTGACTGTACTTGTTTATGGAAATTAAAGGATTTCTTGAAACACAGCTCAAACATGCCTAGACAGGGCTTGATTTCCTTCCAGCCCACTCCAGTGGGAGGCTCCAAAATAGCATAAAATACAACACCTGAACATTATGATGAAAGGTTAGAACCATCTGTTGCAGAACCTGCTGGCTACTGTGATCCCAATGGCTTTCCTGTGCTCATCCTCACTATGAGAGTCTGGAATTCATGCTGGCCTTGAGTCTGTAAGTGGTGCAGCTTCTAAAATGCAACAGTGAGGATGCCATCAACATCTGCTCCAGTCTGTTCAGATGTCAACAACCACACCACATGGGAAGGTGTCATGAATGCCTAACAAATGGTTTCCATGAAGTTTTGGGGAGGAATTTAGCTTTCCATGTGAATGCTGAGGAGGACTTAATACATCAGGGAGTTTCTGCCAAAGAACTCTGCCTCTACTCTTTATGAAGCTTGATGAAACTTTTAGACCTTCTCCTTATGACTTCTGAACTTCTTTAAAACCAGGACAAACCTAGTGTCCCTCTCCTGGCAGTAACAATTCTCTGGGCCCTTAAGAGAGACTGTGCAGAAGTGCAATTACTTAGGGCACATCTGAACTGTTCATTAGCAGTACATTTCTCTCTTAGTTTATGTTGGAGTAGACTTGGGATAAGTTCAAGAGCTTCTTCAGTTACCCCATGGTGTTGTCTTAGATATAAACTTAGGAGGTGCAGAGCATCTACACGCAGCAGATCCCTGAGTGAGGCTGCAAGCTCCCAGCAGATGTGGAGGGGGGGGTGGAAATTTGGGTGTACATTCTGCCAACAAAGTGAGCAGCCTTTAAACTTACAAGGTTTCAAATGTGATTAAAAGTCCAGGTAGCCTCTAAGGCAGAAGAGAATAATCCCTCTGTCTCTGTGAAGTCCCTTCCTTTCCAGCGGCTGTGCTGGCTGTTGAGGCCCAGCCAGAATGAAGGATGCTTTGCATGACTTTCAGTGTTTACTCCCACAGGAAGCACAGTATCCTGTCTGGCTCTTGGTATGCTCACCACCTGACTCCGGCATGCTCCAGACAGCGAAGCCTTTTTACCCAACTGGAATGTGCTGCAGTTCAGATGCCGGAATAAAATAAGCAAGAAGGGCTGCTCTGCTGGCTGGGAGGTCAGGGCACTGTTTGCTTAAGGGTTAGCATTGAATTGGGCTCTTTCTGTCTGGGCAGGCAGAGGGCACAGCACCCTGTGGCTGTGCCTGTCGTGACTCACAACAGGGACTTCCAGGGAGCTGTGATCCTCCACTCTGCAGCCTTTGGCTGTCTGGGAGGGTGGCTCCTAAAAAACAAGGCCAGGTCCAGATTACCAGAGGGTGTTAGGATCTGCCTCACTCTGTAGGGCAAGGGATGGTGAGCAGGTCTCCAAAAATGGTCCTTCCAAGAGACATTTCTGTGACTGGGTGTTGTAACATCATCAGCAACAAAGATCAATTCCCCCAGCCTTGCACTTGGTACTGATGCATATGGCAGCACCCAGTGCTTGGGTTCACCATTCACAGGACATGAATAGACTGGAAAAGGTCCAGGCAAGAGCCATGAATTGAATTAAAAGGTTACAAAATAAGTTTCAAGCAGAACCATCCAGTACTGCAATTTCTTCTTCTTGTTACAGAGTGATCTTGTAGTCTGTTGAAGCAGAAATACAGGGAACAAAACTGACCAAAGACATTTCATTCTGGCAGACAAAATGTAGATTTGGTGGCTGGGGGTTGAAGTGAGAATTTAGAGTAGCAATAAAGTGAACATTTCTAATAAATGGAACAATTTACTAAGGTAGCAATCAACTCCTCACTAATGGCAACCTTTGACGCAGACTGGACTCTTTTCTCAAACACATATTCAGTTCAAAGGACATTCATTTCAATTTGATTTTGATTACTACAGCCTATGGAGGATCAGACTGATGCACTCATGGATTCTTGTTGCATGTTTCTAGAATACTACAAATCATCCTAGAAGTGTGGGAAACCTCTCATTCCCCTTTGTATAGATATTAACCTTGAGATATTTGTTCCTAGTTCTGCCCAACTGCCCCAAAATTTACTGCCTGATCACAAGTAGTGCCTCCCAAGGAGATGGCTCTTTGCTGAAGCCATGCAGTTTTCCCTCCTTAACTCAACTTGCATTTTTTGAGTTGAATAAACTTAGGGAAAGTTCACAGGAATATGTGATCTGTAATTTCATACAATAACTAGCTGTAAACTCTCTGTGTTGATTCAGAAACCAAGAAACCCCCAAGATACATTTCTTAAAAACCAATTAAATATTCCTCTGAACAGCACACAAGTGTACAATCTCAGGTTACACATAACACAAAACCAGCCCAGCATTTTCTTCCCAATAAGCATAGCAATGTAAACACAACTACAGACTATTGTTTTCTAATTAGAAGAATGTACCATGAGATGTTTACAGACCCCTATGGAAATGTACAGACATTTGGTTGCCTAGAAAATGAAGGAAATGGAAAGCCTCTCAGCTGGGACACTCATAATTAGGTTGGCAAAGAGAAAAATAAAAGGTCTAGAAGCAAAGAGAGGCAACAGTCCCATGCTGACCCAGGAAAGGCTAAGACAGTGCCAAGGAGAGGTACATAAAAGTGAATTTTCCAATGTTTTTATCTGAATATTAGCTTACTGTAACTCTGTGTGTGTGAGCAGCGAATTCGGGCTGCCTGTTGGAAGGACTCAGTGGGAATGCTGACACATGGAAGCTGCTGTGTGGCCTTGTCTCCGTGGGACATGTTCTTGATGTTGACACTTGGCAGGGCCTGGGAACTTCTTTCCTTCAGGGCAGGATGTTGGTGCATTTATGGGAGACAGATCCAGTGTGCTCCAATGTGAGGCAGCAGCTCCTGTTTGTGCAAAACATCAGCAAGAGAGGCCTGTTTGACACGTGGAGGTAAGACCAAAGGGATGTACCACAGCATCTGCAAAATGGGTTTCCTGATGGCTGAGTAGCAAAATGCTTTGGCCACGTGGATTTCCAAGGCTCCACCGTTCATGACTGTGGCCTGGGGCTCCAAAAGCAGAACCTCCTGGAGTCTCAGCACAGCTGTGCCTGAGAACCGGTCCACCACAATCCTCCAGCCCTGCCTTTGCTGTGAGCCATGGAAAGTTCCTACACTGCTGGCTTTTGTGCTTCAGAAAATAAAAGACTTGAAAAAGACAATTTTTACTGCCATCAGGGCTGGCTCCAAAATAGAAACTTTGCCGTTTTGATTCTGTTGGTGTCACAAGGAAACTGTCCCCTTATGCACACAGCAAGCAGTTCTGCTTCCAAATTCTCACAACTTCATGCTGATGTTGGCTGCATCCTCTGGGAAAAGTGAAAATAACAAAGCCTGGTGCAAAGAAACAATATGTTTTCCTTGGGGTAAAATGGTCAAATAAATGTGGGAAAAGGTATCACGCACTTGCTTGTGAAAGAAACGAGTTTCTCAGGCATCCTCCCCCATTGTGGTGTTGGTTACCACAGAAGAAACATTTTCCATCTCAACTCCTACCCATAGTTACATCAGACAAAGCTATGGCCAGACTGTGCTTTCTTCATACAACATTCCTTCTCCCTGGAAAAGCAGGAGGAAACCTGTCTGTACGGCAAGAGTCAATCCCACAGCACCACTGCAAGCATTTCCTGGCCTACTGGCTTCTCCTCCCATGTGCCTACAGCTCCAGGGTTCTACCTCATAGTGCCTGGGTTTGGAAAGGGAGTGTAAAGTTGCTTTGATATAAAGAGTACTCTAATTTACAGGAGCTCTTAGTACCATGTTACACAGCTTAATAAATTCATGCATTGTGGATATAACTTGAAGAGAATTTGGTTTTAATCTGAACCCTTGAATTTTACATATGGGAAAAAGCCAATCAGTCTCAGGTTGTTTATTTATGATGGGTTAATGGGAACATAGGTGAAATTAACTCCAGAATAATCGGCCAGCTCTGCTTTTGGCCAAACAACTTCTACACCTAGCAAATTGTGTTTGCAGCATTTTTAATCCCTTTTAATCCGACTTTTATCCCATAGACACTTCAGATCAGCAGTTTTCAAGCCTCATGAAGTTTATTTTCCAGTGAAAACATAATGCTTTAAACTGCAAATTTTAACTTGCAGATAATATCTTTCTTATCCCTTTGGACCCTCAGCAACAGCACATCACCCTCTACAGCTCTGCAGAGCACAGGGATACAGTCCCTGCGCTGAAAAACAGCTGTATTTGTGTCACTCAGCCCCAGGATTTCTGCACAACTGGAAATTTTGCCTGGCTTTAACACACAGGAATAAAAGGTGTGGTGGAGCAGGGGGAAGGGATGTTTGCAATGGCTCAAGTCTACAAAGATAGTTTCCAGCTGCATTTCACATATGATTTGGGGTTTGGATGAAGTTTTAACAGAATTTCTCCATGAATTATGCAAGAGGCTGCTGGAACGCTGCAAGTACACAGAGGCACAAAGAGATTTTCTGAAGCAGCTCCTAGACAACTCACTGCCATCTGACACACGAACCAAATCAAAACGCACTCCCAAAAGGCAGAGAGGAGGCTGGGGAGGGAAAGAGAGGAGAGGAGCCCAGTGCTGCGGGTGCCGGGTGGGGACACGGGGTGGGTGACCTGCTGCAGTACAGCACTAGATGGTGCTGTATTTTAGAAATAACGCTGCCTCGTGCGTCCCTTTATGTTGGATGCAGGCTCAAAGATGTGGCAAACACGCACAGGGCTCCTTTTGAGAAACGCTGCTGCTCTTTTCAAGGAAAGTATGGATTTTCCTTTCTGTCTGTTTATAGCACAGGAGTTAATAGAGACTATGAATTTGTAACTGGGGAATTGCCAGTTAGACTTTCCAAGTGCTGCTCTTTCATTTGGGTGTGTGATGGGAACTTCAGAGCGCTGTAAAAGTGTCAGGAACAACACTGTGTCTGTGTTTACCTTTCCCTGACTTAGCCTCTTGCTCCTGATTTAGGCTGGGGGCAGTCTCCAAAAGCCCAGCAGCAGAACTGCACACCCTCACCAGAAGCTCAGAGCATTCAATTCTGCCAGCAAATCTCTGGTTGCACAGGAACACTGCCACCCTGGGAATGTGGGTGGCACTGAGCATGTGGCTGGTGCCAGGAAAGTCTTCAGTGGTGTTTTAGAGAAGCATCCACCCTTGGATTGTACCACTGCTACATGAGGAGCTGGGGCCCTGTGCCACCCCACTGGTGTCACTTACTGCAGTAGAGCTCTTCAGAGGTAACAGGGAGGAAGCCATGGGCACCCAGGTGAAGTGGAGGAAAGTAACTTTTAAATTAGTAGCCGAAAAAGTCATCTGTATTAGGAGATGGGTCCAGGGTTTACTCCTCCTGCTGTTTCCCACTGCACTTGTGCTGTCTGTGGTGCATTTCTGAAGATGCTGGGCACACACTCAGAGCTGGCCCATCACCCTCACTCCCAGAGACTCCAGCAGGCAGAGCAGGTGCTCAGCAGTTGGCTGGATCCAGCCTGGGCTGCAATGGGCAAAGCCTTCTATCAGCTCTCCCTGGGGCAGGAAGGGCTCAGAGACACCTGCTTATTCCAGTTGGCCATCCAAGGAAACAGGCACTCTCTCTTCCCTCCTGCTTTGCTTCCAGGCGCAAGTGAGTTTGGTTTCCTGGCCACAAACAGGGCAGCCAGAGCCAGGAAAGGGTAATTAATGTCAGAAAAGATCAGGGACGCAGCACAGCACAGCTCACTTGGCAGGAGCACAAAGCAGGGAGGGGGAGAGACTTCTTTTGGAGAGCCTGCAAGAGGCCAAAGCAGCCAAATGAGCTCTGCAGTGGCTGGGCCAGGTTGTTCACATGGCAGCCAGTCCCTTCAAGGGGTCATTTAACTTCCTCTATGGGGCATCAGCAGCCCAGACACAGCTTTTTGGTAGGGAAGGATGAGGCAAACACGGGTTTGCCTCTCCTCATAAGGTGTGGATGAAAGGACGAGGCAGCTTCAAAGGAAATATGAGCCTGTATGGAAGTCTGTAGGATGGAGGTTGGCACAACCAGCGTGTCTGCAGGGATGCTCAGTGGCTGAGTGAGAACAGGCCCATTCCTGGCTGTGTGCTGAGCAGCCTGTCCCATCACACAGCATGGCAAGGTTTAGCTTGGCAGCAGAGGTGGTGTCTGGCTGCCAGAGCCTTGGAGGGAAGTCGGGAGCCAAGGAAGCACCGTTCCAATGGGCTAATGAACTCATGCTCAGGAGTTTTGGCTTTGCTAGGAGTCAGCAGTTAAACAGAGAAGGAAGATTTGTGATCACTGCTTCATAGTCTGCACAAACCCACTGTTTTCAGGGGGCCTGAAAGGATGGGGTTTCCCACCTCAGGTAAAAGCAGGTGTTGTGGGACGTGCTGTGCTCCAACACCAAAGCAAGTGTGGTACTAAATTAAATTAAGATGCCAAAACGCGTCCTAGTGCTGTGGGAATTAGCTCTCTACAGCACACTCCAGTGCTCTCAGCAGGAGTTGCCTCCTCTTATCCCCAAGTCCCTCTGGCATCTGTAATATGACAAAGGATGCCAATCCCAAGGACTACGTATAGACTGAAGCAGGGATAAGCAGAAAGAAAGAGCACACTGTCTGCAGCAGACAGCAGGGCAATAGAGTGTGTCATGTCATACCTGAGGATGCTATTTTGAGAGCTCAAGACAGGATGAAGGAAGTAGAGTTATTAAACTCACTGGGAAAAGGCACTGGAAGTGGCTGGCACCTGTCCCAGACTGGAGAGAGAGAGAGGCTCTGCAGACAACCCAGGAAAACCAAAACATGCCTTCCCTTTCGTAAGGAAGAGCAGCCAAACTGGGGCTCAGCCTTGGCTCAGAGTCCACCTGCAAATTGTCTGCCACAGTCTGCTCTCACCGCCGAGGGTCGCGTGGGCAGGAGGAGCTGTCGGTCAGAACTTATGGCCAAATTCTAAAACCGAATTCTTAAACCTCTCCCTATCCTGTTCACAGCTAATTCTGACAGGGAATATGAATCAGAGCCCTAAGCTCCCCAGTCCTTGTTCTCCTCTTCCTCATGTGTCAGACAGGCAAACTGAGGCACACTGTGCCACAGCCTCGCTCTCTCTCATCCCAGGCTCTGCCTACTTCACCCAGCTCTCAGAATTTTGCTCATTCAAGTTGTCTCCTTAGAGTTTGCCAATATCAGACATTATATTTTCACATGGAATTTACTGTATTTCAGCACATTCTCTCCAGCAAAGGCATGACTGTTTTCTATCTCTAAGTGTGATTAATTCTGTGGCAAGGGGAGCAGATTAATAGAAATTCTCAAAAGAAAATCCATCATGGGGAGGCACTGGAGGCTTCTCCCACTGCAGATTACTGTGGGGAAAAAGGTTTAAGTCTGCTACTGCAAGCTTCAATGCTGGAAGAAACTACCCCTGATGCTGCACTGCAATAGAACTGTGAGAGAGGCTGATTGTGGCTGGGACTGCCACACAGGGGGACCTGATTTCTTCCTGGATTATCCCCTTAGAAATCCAGGCTCATACTGGATGTGACTGCCAGCACTGTGACTCTTACCAGGAGAGCCTGATGGCCAGGGGATACTTTTAAGCAGAATAGAGATGTAAAAATCCTGCTTTCAATTAATTGCATCACCAGGGAACTGGAGGGCAATTTGGATTAAACTGCTGAGCTCTTTCAATCACTTCCCAGGGGAAGATCCAGCAGGAATGAAGGATTCAGCCAGAAATGACAAATAGGGAAGTGAGTGAAATGTGGGGAGAGTTATTCTTCTAAAATTCTGGTTTCATACTGATCCAGACTCCACCACTGCCGGCAGTGGGGAGATGTGGGGAGTCTGAGGCAGCTGACACAAAACCTGTCATGCACAATGAGTGCAGAGAGATCTGCTGCTTGCTGGGATAGAGGCTGTATGGCCCAGGCTGACCTGCCTGGGGATCCCTCAGCAGTGCCCTGCTACCCTCACATACCCAGTCTGTGTGTGGCCCAGTTTCTGACTCCTCATAAAGTAGCCTCTGTTCTAGAGGATCCAACTTCTCACTCTCTCCATGGGCAAAGCCAGGATTTTTTTGGGTTCATGCCTGATGCTGTCTGTGGGATCTGCCTTGCAGCTCCTTCTTGAGTTAGAAAGTATGCACTACTGGCAGCAAGAAGCAGAGCCTCCTCTCCCCACATAATGCCAAAGACTCATTTATTCTCTTTGAGTTCAAATAAAGCTCTACTGTACGGGCTGTTTTTTGTTTTACAGCTACTGATTAGATGGGATTGCTTCATCTGCCTCACAGCTCCAGGCTAGCAGGGCACCACTCAGCTCCTGTGCATCACAGGGCCTGGCCAGCTCTGGGAAGCATCTCTCACTCCCACCTGTATGCCCAGCAAATCAAACCAAGTGATTCTCTGGCTCCTCCATTGTAAATCAGCCTAGGAATTGGAAGTGAAGCTGGAGCGTCCCCAGCTCAAGTTCCCCCAGGCACAGTGTAGGTACCTGGCTCTGGATATGATACAAAAGCTTTTTCTGGCAGAAGGGTAGAGTTTGCTGACTCAGGGGATGGCTCGAGAAGGGTCTTCAGGCCTTAAAGCAGCCATCCTGTGCAGATGAACAGAGACAAAAGGGAAAAAAAAAAAAAAAAAAGGCAAAGCTAGTTTTTTAGTGGTATATAATTAAACAAGTGGTCCAGTCCAGACTATACCCAGAGCAACAGCTAGGAGCAACTAGAACAAATCTATCTGAGTTCAATTTACTAAAACAACACCCCCCCCCCAAGTAGCTGGAAATCCTCTGTATCTGCATTTTAGTTGTGTCATTTCTTTGCTTTTAAAAGTCAATGAATGCCAGATGTCCCTGATTTTGGTTTCCAGCAAACAGGTATCTTGCCCAAACCATCCCTTTTAAATTAAGCACAATTTGCTGCTAAGTTGGTTTTGTAAAAGTGAAAAGGGGCAGGGGGGAAGGGACATGAAAAACCCAAGAACTGCCAGCATTATCATGTGCAAAATGAGTCTGAAGGAAACTGGGGACATGCAGCTGTCAAGGCAAACAGCAACAGATTGAGGCCATGGCATGAAGCAGCATGGAGCTCTAATGAGCAGGAAGAGCAAAGCCAGAGCCACAATTTTATCCTGTGTTGATATTCTACAAGAAAAATGATCACAGAGAACATTTATTGCCCCCCTAACAAGATCAAGCTTAATAACAAAGCTACACATGTTATTTACTACAGTGTTTGCCTATTGCATAAGCAGCAGTGCCTGTTGCCTGGATCCTTGCTGCCTGCTGAGGTCTTTTCTCTCAGGCTGGCTGTTTCCCAGAGAGGTGGGTCTGGAAAACCCTGGATGAGTGTGTGAGAAAGAATCAGATGCTGGGGGATGGTGCTCTTACATGGATTGCACCGGGTACAAGCTTATCCAACATGGACAGGCACCTCAAACAAACCCCAGAGCACTGTGCTGCTCCTTCCTTTGCCCACAGCTCTCATTCCCTGTGAGACACAGGTCTGTAGTTGGCACAAGGAGCTTATCCCAAAGTCAGTTTCAACTTGGAGTGACCATCTAGTAGGTCCCCAAAGGATTAATGTCCACGGGGCCTTCTGCATAGAAGCCAAACACCATCCATATAAATAGCAAGCCTGGATAGAATAAGAGCTTATAATGCAGAGAAATTGAGGATATACTGGGGAGAATACAGAAAACTCTGAGATGCACAAAGAATGGCAGAGATGACAGCATAACAAGATTCCAGAACTGCAGGGGAGCAGCACTGTGAACTCATCAGCTCAGACAGAAGAGACACAGGAATGAGCAGTCACTGCTCCTGTACTTAGAGCCTTCCTGCCTCCTGCACTTGAAGCAGCAGCATGTGCTCATTATATGAGTTGCCCAAAGTGCTCCACCCTGGCACAAGGACACTCGGGGAAGGCAGGACCTATTTAGCAGTGTAACCACCTAAATGGTTCAGCAGTTCTTGCTCTGGAGAGCCCTCTCAGATGGGCTGGTTGTTACCTGCTCATTCACACCACCAACATAAAAAAAAAAAAAAAAAAAGGAACAGAAGGGAAAATGAATGTATATCCTAATATATAATTTTAATAAGACACAGAGGATCTGCTTTTATCACATCAACTAGAATATGCCCAGGGGTCCAGATGGGGTAACTGGCCCTGACACAGCAAAAGCAGAGGTTCCAAAAAATCCCTCAAACACAGCACAATAGGGAAGGAAGATACATCTTCATCTGTCATGCACTGCTTTACAGTTACACTCTGTGGGTGCACAAGATTAATTGTCTGGGTATGTTTGCCACATGTGAAAGCATCCCAGGAGCAGTCGAACAGGAACATGAAACTATTGTATTTTTGTACTTTATAATTTCCTACCTTTCCTTTTTACCTCTGGAAGACATGAAAAACCTGCAAGGAAACAAGCTGGAGGATATAAGGACAAAAGGAAGGAGGACACTCATGGGCCAACTAACAGAAGAGGCCTCAGCAAACTGAAAAGTAGGAGATCCAGCAGGTAGTGGGAAAAAAAAATAGAAAAAAAAACAAAGGGGGGGATTTCTTCAGCTTGGAAAAGGAATGTCTAGGTAATTTCATTGTGTTGTTTCAGGTCATGCTGCTGCCACGAGGTATCAGGCAACATGACTTCCAGCACTGCTGATGCAATGCAGAAGGATGCAGGAGGAAATTAATTTCTGATATGCCATTTACCTGCAAAAGACTTGGAGTATCAAACAGGCTGTCAGTAGCTATTTCAAAGGGAGAAGTGTTTGCATGGCCTTTGTGATGGTCGAGCTCCTGAGCTTCTGCTGAACCACACTGTTAATGTATTTCCAGTGTTGGAGCTGCCAGGAAAAGGTGGATGGGTAATGCCACACAGACCCAGCTGGTGCTTGCTGCCCTTGTTATCAGTTGGCTCAGGTTTCAGTGTTAACTCTGTGCCTGAAGAAAGCCATATGCAATACAGCAGGGCTAACATCTGCCTGGGAGGTCTTTGAAACAAATGGACTCAACTCATCCTTCAATATCCCTGTTGTACCAGCAGGTCTAGCTGCTATGGAGTTCAACAAGATAGATTCCCAGACCTGTCAGAGCCCTTTAATTCCAGGCTTCAAGCATGACTGTGGGATTCTCAGCCTGCTAAGGCAATGGAATCCCCATCCAAAATACTCCCCAGTATTTCAAGTTACACCTGCTGCTATGCAGCAACAGGTGGTGCTGACTTACAGATAACTGTTCTTGTAGTGATGAGGATAAAGCCTGTAAAACTCAATGTACAGCAGGGATCTGCTGTGTCCCTTCTCCCAAACAGTGGCTGACAGAAATGCTCCTGCTCTCACCTGCAACAGAGTTCATCAACTCACAGTGCACCTGGAATTCCACCAAAATATATAGCCACACACACACAAATATGTGTATAAGTGTGTATATATATATATATATATATATATATATGTTTCCACAGAAAATACAGCCACATCAGGACATTTACCCACATCATCCCTGCCCAGGAAGAAGATCCGCAGGAAAAATATTGACAACATGTGTTGCTGCTTGGCAGAAATGAAGTAGAACCACCACCATTTTCAGGCTCTAAATGCAAAATCTCTCCATTTGCAGAGACTAAATAGGCACAATTGATCTTTCATGCAGGAGTCCTCCCCATAAACTTTCTCCCAGGTCACCACCACTAGTAAAGAGTAAATGAGACATGCTGGTTTCCTCCAGAATGAGTGAAAAAACAGGGAACAGGCATGACAGAAAGAATTTGTTAAATATTACTTCAAAAAGCCTGTTCTACTCCTCACTGACCCATGTGTAACTCTCTTACAGCTAGCTGGGACACATACATGAAAATGAGGAAAGAATTTGGCATGTGGGCTTTGAAAAACATCTGAGAAAGCTCCAGCCTACTAGCACTATTTTTTAAAATCCATCATGTTTTCTTTGGGGCAGTAAATTTCATTATCTTAATTTAACACATAAAAGGATGGAAACACTCAGACCCCCCAAGGTAACCTCCCTTTCAGGGGTGGAGCTGTTAAAAAAAGTTTTCATTACAAAACTCTTTTCCTTCAGCCCAAGCCTGATGTCCTGGACACTTTCTCTCTACTGTTCCTTAGCTATTTTTACTTCTTTTTACCTCTCCAGCAAGCAGAACTGTGAGTGTACCAGCCACAGCATCTCCATTTCAAATGGTTTGGCTTTCCTTTCCACAGCATTATTTCCTGACTCTTTTTCCAGCCTGCAGCTTGCTGAGCAGAGGATTAGGATAAACTGAATCAAGCAGAAAAAGGTTTTTTCCTGGATGGCCTGCAAATACTACCTTTTCTCCCTGAGCTCAGGTACCCAGCAGCTCCCTGTTCCTGCCTTGCTCTGGATACACAGAAACCTCCCTAAATTATGTGCATGTGCTCAAAGGGATTGTTTTGAAATCAAACCTTCTGAAGTGTGTCTTGAGCCCAGCTCAACTTTGGACACACTGTTGAAATTTGGATTTAATTAATTCCACTTGAGTTTTGAAATGGTGCGATACATTTTTCAGAGGTTTTTTTTCCCCCCATTTCCTGGATCAGAGCCTCAACCACATTCATGGAAACACTGAAGGGAAAAAAAAATCCCTAGCAATAATTCACCGAGTGGGAACTGAAAACATTTGCTGAAGAAGAAGGAACCTCTTGGTCTTTGGATGCTGGGAATAGTTCAATCTCTCCTCCCAATTCCCTAAGGCTCAAGTGGCCCCTTTTCCGGCAGAGCTGTGGTTATTTGAGCAAGTTGCCCTGGGGACAAGTGCATGTTACTTGTAGGATTTGGGCTGGAAAGATCAAGCACATGGATTTGTAGGCAAGAAGGGCTTTGTGTTTTAATAACTGCCAACAGCCCCACAGAGGAGACCAAGCTCGCAGGATGAAAAGTCCTCCTTGGCAGAATTTAACTCAAATCATGCAGGGAACAAGAGACAACTTTGTCAGCATCATCTCTTTTAACACTGCCTCATCTTGCATGCAACAAATGTACCAATCCTGGAGCCACAGAACCTCCACTTTGTGCTTCTCTCCTACACTGCTGGCTTTTGGAGATGTTTCCTGGTGTACCATGTGCCCAATGAACAGAATCCCATCTGCATCACAGAGGCCTGGAAGGAGGATTAAGAAAAAGGGAGATCTCAACAGGGAAACTGTACAAAATCTCTATCATTCTGCATTTCTCTGCAGCTCAGTGAACTGAATCCTCTCAAAACTTCCAATGCCCTCTGGCCACGGTGGATGGAGAGGACTGCCTCTTCATGGAAACTCAGCCCCAGCCCCATCTCTCTCGGGGCAAGGGAAGTTCTCCTCATTCCCAGACACGGCCAGCACATCCTCGAGGGCTGCAAGAGTAAGTGGTTCCATTTCCTGATGTTCAGCTATGCCAGTAGCACACAGCAACCATTGCCAAATTTCTCCCTGATGAACACTGGACACAGTCAGAACCTGAACTTCCTAGACTCTGCTCATGTTTTTTCCAAAAACCAAACCCCAGTTCTATTTACAAACAGAGGAGGAGATCTAATATTCACAAATCTGTCAGAAATTAGGTCTTGATTAGCAATGAGCATCTTTGCAAGTGATCTGCCAGGTAAAAATGGGTGACTGAAACTAATCTGAAACAGGAGTTAAATTCTGAATACTGGCCTGACTACAAGGAGAGCAGATTTTGAAGTAATTGCTCCCTTCTTGAAAAGCACTCAGAGCAGCAGAAAGTGTTAATGTGTGGTCATCACCCAGCTTGCATTATTTAAGCTGCTAGCAGGTAAAAAGAACTGCCAACCTGCATGGAAAAAAACATCCATCTATTTCCCATCTGTCATATTTTCTCAAATCCATTCCACATAAATCTGAATACTCACGAGACAAAGTATATACCACTGGCCTCAATTCCACTTCAAAAATATACAGCACAACCAAAGACAAACCACAATCCCACAACTGAGCACACATTTCAGGACACATGCTCTATGCAGCCATACTTTACTGCTACAAAGAAATAACTTCACCAGTTCTGTACACCTGTGCTTAGCGATTGCTAACTGGGTCTCACTCCAAGATTCTCGTCACCTTTAATGACTGCTGACCCTTAAAAACCAGCAAAACCCAGACTGGATTGGGTCCAAATTTCCAGGACTGCAGACCAATAGTGCCCAGTCTATATGCAATGGTGTCTGTAGATTTTAGCCCTCTGAGTGACACTTTGTGATGCAGACAGGAGACAGCAGTGGAACCTGACACCTCTCTTGGATGGCCACTGTCTCCCTCCAATCCCTGCTAACCCAGGCACTGGGTAGTGAAGGAGGGCGTTTCTTCTTAAGCAAAGGAAACCAAGAGTTTAAGATGAAGAGAGACAGCTTAAACTTCAGTGAATTACCAGGGATGCGTAGAAACTTTAAAAAAACCCCATTTTTCCATCAGTAAAATGATTGTCCATTGACAGATAAAATATTTAAGTGAAAATCACGACCTCAAAATGTAACGAAGACCTCAAATGTAAGGAAGACAGATTACCTCATTTTGATCAACTGGAAATAGGAACAATCCAGTTTGGTTTGAAGTAACTAACTCAACAGTTAAACAAAGTGAAAAAACAAAAATTAAAATGGAAATGAGTTGAGGCTTTTGCTTGAACCAAGATGCCTCTTAAATGTCTTGGCATGAACAGTGACTTTCCCAAATCCCTTTACGCTGTTTATTTCTAAATACCGGATGTCTGGTTTGCTCGGAGCATGTGTGTGTGAAGTATTTGCCTGTCTTGTCTGCCCCAATGTCACAATCACAGCACAGACTTCAAGAACTCCTGGCACAGGGAGAAAACACAGAAAGCAGACAAAGGGTAGAAGAGAGCATCTATTACATTTGGAACTGCTTTTCCAGTGATATGCACTAAGGTTCTCCTCCACAGCAATTTGGGGAGTCTAAGTCTGGCTGTGGTGGTGTCACCTGGCACAGAGTGGCAGGAGGGAGCCAGCACAGAACACGCAAGTGAAAACTCAGTTTGGCTCCTCAGAGAAGCCAGTGGTTTTGCATACGCCCAGTTGGGTTTCTTCAGAAACCGTTCCTGTATTTATGGGGAGAGGCTCTGCAATGCAGAATAAAATCTTGTCCTGCTCTGAGGATTCTCACAAAGGGTTTGTCCAGTGCAGTCCCCAGCACAGCACAGCCCGTGGGAGCCAACACTGCACAACCATGTGACATCACAAGGGTTGTTGTTCCATCCTGCTCCTTGCAGAACCCTGACAGGAGAAGCTGTGCTAATTACTGGTAATCAACTGCAGACCTTGTTTACAAGGATCTAATCTTCAGCTTCACAGCCAAACCACTGCACCTAAGCTCAGCTAAAGATGCTGGTCATCCACCATCAACAAGGCAAGAGCTGGCTGGGTGGGAACACCAAGCCTCTGTCTCCTTCCACGTTTAAGAGAAAAGCAGTGTTCCTGCTGCTGGGCTGCTGCCAGAGCTATTTCCTTCAAGTGAACCTACCGTGGACAGCAGACCTGTGCAGTCAAGAATTTAACAAGCCAAAATGTCTCCCATGATATTTGGGCTACTAAAGACAGCCAGCCCAGCCCAGCATGTTTCCTCCAGCAGCTTGCTAAGTTGTCAGCCACAGATGCCCCTTGCTGTCTCTACACACAGGCTGGCAGCACAAAGGGCCACGCACGCTCCTGGACTTAACAAACCACAGAAAGCCCAAATCAGCATGACAGCAGACACAAACAAGAATGTAATTAGTGCTGGATTATAAATCTCTGGCTAGGTACCTGGAAACACTTGCATCGTGAGAGAAAGCAACAGCCTTGCTCATGGCATTTGGGCTTAATTTAGGTCACGATTACAGACAGGGTGCTCTGAGCTGGCAGGGGTCAGATGGCAAATCAAAAACAGCTCGTATTTGTCTTGCCTCCTGCTGCTAGCCTCACCTTTCCAGCCCCACAGCCCAGACAGAGGCAAGCACTGTTCTCCCCTGGCCAGCTGGTGAGCAGCAAGTGTGGTGCAATTCACGCTTACTCTGCTTGCACTGTGTCTGTCCATGGAACAGGAGAAAAGACAACATTCTTGGGTTTTTTTGCTCTAAAGAGCATTTTTAAGTCAAGAAAGCAGAGATATCCAAACCCAGCAAGGGGAGTGTACAGGTCAGCTTCTGTGTGGGGAATCTGAGTTGAAGACAGGCCCTGCACAGCCTCGTGATCAGAGAACCCAGAGACAGACTTTTGAAAAGATCTCAAGGCAGCTCCGCAGCTCCATCTCACAGCCCAGAATGTTTCTTGTCAGACAGAGTGACAACCAGAGCATGGCAGATCCAAGACCTTTGGTGGCTCTCAGGCACACACCAGTGAGCAGGATCTAGGAGTGAATTTAGAAACTCCCTGCCATCCCCAGAACCACAGTTGGATCTACAGCCACCACAGTGCAGGCACGTCTGTCTGAGCAGCCTCCCAGCCTTGACAGAGAGAGGAAGGAGCTGTGACTCACCCAAAAATGGAGGGGAGGTGCCAGACTCCAGACACTGACATCCCACCACTGGATCCTGCCATCCCTCCTAAAGCATTTCAGGGCTGGTTTTCATCCTTGCTTGAGTGGGATCGAGAAACCAGGGTCTGACCAACCCAGGAGGCAATCCTGTGAACAGAGTGTGGAAGGGACTTTAACAGGAACATTAATAAATGAACTGCCTTTTCAAAGGGCCAGACGGTGTTTGAAGTGTTAATGGTTGAAGGCTACTGTGTGATTTAAAAGCTTGCTGGTGTGGACACTGGCTGGCTTTGTTTGAGGTCGTTTGCATTTCAGGCCCACCAACTCTTATTCATCTCCAGAGAGGCAAATTTAGCTGTCACTTGAACTGAACCCTGACTGACACTTCATGTTGATTTTCTCAGGAGTTTGGTGGCTGGACAGTCAGTCCTGGCAGGAAAGCAATACAAAACTAGCTGCAAAGGTTTGGATCTGATCTAAAATCCCTCTGAGTCCCTGCAAAACATTCCTCTGATATCAGTAGGTTTTGGATGGGGGCCATCACAAACAAGATATGTGCTAAAGTACATCACAGTTATTTCTATACAGGAGAGCAAAACAGGTTTCTGAGGGAAAACTAACAGCTGGAGAGGGAAGTGGGAGTCTGGTCCCCCAGCAACAGCTTGTGCCTCAATGAATGCCATGTTAGCCAAGGAAGAACAATGGTCCCAGCTTTCCTATCCTGGCCTCTTGGGCACATTTGGGCTTCTGCCAATATGCCTGGAGATTCTTAAATGCACAGAGCAATCAGGCTCCTGATTTGCTGATATTCTACTACTTGTAGCATTTTACTATTTAACCCCTCACTATTGGGAATAGGGCTGTGAAGTACAACAAGCAGCACATCAGAAATCAGGCAGCCCAGGTTTTTCTCTGGCAAAGCAAGGCAAAGAAAACTTATTCAACTCAGCTCCTTGAAGCTCAAGATAACTTCCAAAGAATAGGCAGCTTGAAATAAAAAACTTCCACTTGAGAGACAGAAGACTATTACTACAAATAAAGCTGTCTTGGGGCAGAGTGGGTCAAGCACGGCCACCTCAAAGCTCTTCCCCTGCCAGAGTGCAGTGTCAGATGCTTAAGGAAGGCCTTGCCAGAGGAATCTGTGCATCCTTTCAGCAATTAACAATTGGGCATCAAAGCTTTTTGTGCACACAGGCTGGAGGACAGGATTTGTTCCTTAGTGCTATTCTCTATGGCTCCATTCCCCATGGCTCTGTACTCAGCCAGCATGAAAAAGATGCTTCCTAAACCTGGTTACATCAGCACTCATGTGCCACAGTCAATTATTTCTCCATCAAATAGTTCCTAATTATGGGCAGTCACTTACGTAAGTGCTTGAGCCTGGCAAGGTAGGAGGGCCCCGTTGTCTCAGTGCTCTCAGAGCAATGTGGGGCTCCTGGAGAGTCACACACAAGAGATTACAAGGGGAAAGCACAAATTGCCAGGCAGGAGCCAAGCAGAGAATTCACCAAACATGGTCACTGGTGAGACCCACATGTGTGAGAGCACATCTTTCAGGGTACCCTGGCTTTCAAAGAAACAAAGTTTAACCTGGATGAGCCCATGACAATGCTGAGGCTGCAATCGAGTGTGCCACAAAAGATTAGATTAAAAATATCCCTCTTTTCACCCAAAAGATGGAGCAGAACAACTCCACAGGTGGTTCATTTGGACAGCCATTTTGCACCTGCAGTCACTTTCCCCCTAGATCAGTCTGGGTTAGGCAGTGACCATAAGGGTCACAGTGCTCAGGCCAGCAGGTGGGAGATTGCTGGGAGTCTCCCATTTCATTTAGCACAGATGATGACAACCTGACTACAGCCTTGGATCTTCTTATAGAGAGAACTCTAGGCAGCTTGTGAAAAATAGACTCATGACATTAAATACCAGATGGTTTTTGGAAAGATGACACAGTTGGGAGAACAGCCCACTGATTAGTTTTCAGCAGCATACGACCATACACTCTTCCTGTCTGCAGCCACTCAGACCCTGTGGCAGCAGGCAAATGCAGATTAAAGTATCATTTTTTAGCTATTAAAAAGCTGACAAGCCTCAGTTTTTATCTGCCAGCAATTTCTCAATAACAAATTCAGGATAATCATAAATTTTATTCACCCAATAATTATCAGAGTGCAGATCACTCACTGGGTATTTAAAACCCAGGTGCTTTGCTGTGGGCATGTAAAGGACACTCAGGTTTCTGAGAGAATCTTTGTGCTGTGATGACTTGCAAACCCCCTCTAAAATATACAGAAAAGGTACTATTTTAGCCAATCTAGAAATGCACTAAAAGTACACAAGTAATCCAGTTACAGGAAGGAACAGGGCAGCTCCCAAGCCTTTCAGAGGACCAGGAGGAAAGCAGAGATAAATGTAACTTATGTGCTTTAAAAATAAATCAATATAGACAATCCTTGTTTTACTGTTTCCCCCAGCCTGTTTCCCCCCCCAAATATGCAATTAGCTCATTTATAGATCAAGAATTGATGGTTTATGGGCAAATTTCTTCTTCTTTGCTTCCCTTCACTCTTAAAGGTTGAAGTTAATGGAAAAGTTACTAAGAAGTTTCTAGTTTGGTGTGCCTTCTAAAGTTACATGAATTTCAGTAAAATCAAAATGTTTTCTGAGACGTTTTCAATCCCCTCCAGCCCCTGTCAGCTCCCCACACCTCCCATACAAATCTGTGAAAAATTATATTTGTGGTAAAATTTCCATTTGGATAAAGAACATTTCATTAAGGAACAGAATGAGACACTGAATAAAAAGTTCAGATCAATTTTAGTAGAAACTTTGGCTACATATGTTTTCCCAAATTGCTTTTCTTCATCTAATTTCTTATTAGTTTTCTGCATTTTATTTTCAATGGAAAATGCTATTCTGATAAAAAGGACTTGGAGGTTCCCAGGTTGAACCATACAGAGGTTTTGTATCTCCTAAGTGCTTCACAGGCCAGGACTCTGTTTGCCTCAAATATGCACTACATTTATTCCAAATAAACTCCATAAATCAATCTGTGTAATAGAAACCAGAAAAGTTTATGCAAAACAAATACAGAAAGTCATAAATACTGCATTTAAGATGTCATTTTGTGGCTGGTATATTTCTAGGGTATGTTTTTACTGTTTGTGGGATAAGTTTTTCAGAAACATGAAAATCTTTCCTCCCTTCCATTCTCTATAGGTTTATCCCAAAGAAATAACGAGCTGAACTCCATAAACCAGCATTTATTAAATCCAAATGGGCACTTCATCTTACAGTAGCTTTCAATATAATCTATTTGATCTTTCAAAGTAGTTGGAAAATTATTTCAAGGGGAACTTTCACAGAACAAATTAACTTGAAAGAAGAGAACATTTTATACCCCAAAGAGGGAGGAAAGCAATTTCCTCAGTTTTCCCCTTTCTGGATTCCCCTCAGCCCAACTGCAGATGCACAGATTTGGAGAGACAATCTGGGGCTGCTGTTGCCTGATCTTGGCAGGGATGCCAGAAGCTCAGGCAAAGCAGAGGCACAGACTTGTGGGGCCATAAGGCTACAACCATGACAAGTTCTTCTTTGGGGAAGCTCCAGATTGCAGAGGAGACACGAAGGAGCAGACTCATGCAAACTAAAGATGGTTTGCTCAAGCTGCAATTTAAAATCCACCTCTTAAAAGTTACCCTCTGTATTTTTAGAGGGACTTTATTTCCTGCCTGCTACAGCTCTACAAACTGCTTGTTAAGTCAGTAGATAAAAATAGCACTGGGGCCATAACCTGCTCAGCAGATCCAGGCACCTGCCAGATTTAAGAATCCAAACATTGAGGCAGTAAAGGGACACTGAGAGGGTGGAGCCCCAGCATAGATGGGTGTTGGGGTGTTCCACCAAGAGCTAAATCCATCACTTGGCAAACATGATGTCCCTGTTCTCTCTCCAGCAGCCCCCTGTTTCTCTTTGGATTCATTCAACTCCTCCAAGCATTAAAAAGTTTTTCTGAACAAGTTTCTTAAATTAACAACAGGACACTAGGAATCTTCATCCAGTCTAAAAACCCTGCATGAATTTTCTTCATCAGAGCAAAGTAAAAATGCTAATTTCCTCTGTCTCCATGCAGGTGGAGGCTGCAGGAACCAAACAGAGAATGAAGCTGAGAAGGACTAGGCATTTTGGGTCACGGAGGTGAGACAGCCAAAGGAAAAAAAGAAATTTTCTGTATGAATGTCAGAAGGTTTGGAAGTAGCTTGCCTGAAGTACTTCATCCAAGGCCTGGATCACACCATACCCTATAGCCCACACTGCTGAAGGCTTCTGTCTCCACAGTCTCCTGTTCTACATTCCCTTAATGGCTGGCAAGTTTACCTGAGTTCTAGATTCACTATCCTAAGCTGTAGAGAAAAAAAAAAATATTTTGAAAGGCTTTAGAAAAAGAGGTTTCCCTTAGTGTGCTCTTTCAGAGATCAGATCTTTGTATCAGATCAGATAAAGGAACCTCATCCTTTTGGTGAGGTTACAATCTGTAACATTCTTCAAGGTTTTCTGTAAGTTGGTTTCTTCTTTTGGGCTGAGTGACTGTTAAAGGCACACAGTACTGGGAGCTATAACACAAGAACTAAACCAGTACTCAGCAGGTTTTCTTCTACAGCTGCACAGTGAAGTAGGGGAGGGCTGAGGAATACTTTGTCCTTCTTTTAGAGGTGAGGAACCTGAGGCATGATGTGAGGACAAGTATGAGATTTGGCCAACATCAGAGAACAGCCAGTGGCAGGTCCTGAAAGCCTCATTTTGGTACCCAAGCAATAAAAGCCTCTCCTGCTTTAGTTGTGATAGGGGTGCCTTTTTGATCTCTGCTATTCAGTGTTAGATTGCAGAAAGCCTTTCTCAGATACCCATGAAAACTTTAAATCCCACTGAGCAATACACAAACCCTGCTGGCAGATGCACACAGTGAAGAAATTGCCAGCACCCCGGGCACAACGTAGGATCTGCCAAGATCAGAAAGGTTCTGCCAAGAGCACAAACTTTATCACCTCTCACTGGACACCTACTTCCTCCAGCACCCAAAAGCCTACACAGAGCCAACAACAACCAAACTCCAGACAGGAGCTACCCACTGGCTCAGGACTCTGAGAAACCTCAGTTCACCCTTAACCACCTTGCCCAGCACAAGCAATCTTTGTCTGAGCTAAGAGCCACGGCCTGGCACTTCTCTCTGGGCCAGCTACAAAGCTTCCCTGTACTCTACGTAACCTTCCAAGGGAGACAAAATCATCTGCTGCTTCATGTTTAACCTAGGCAGGTGGTTTTACCACAGGCTGCTCAGTGGATGCTGTGCTCCACCCCAGAGGGGCTGGATTTCATTTATTTAAAATGGGAGTGGGGGAACAGACAAAGGAACGAAGCAATGCTTTTATGATGTGTTTCCTGAAGGAATGTTGGGAAGTCCAACTCACATTAGGGAGTCTCTTGTTCTCCTGTCATAATTTAAAAAATGGTCTCCCTCTGCTTATCTGCAGATCTCTGTGTAGCCTTTCCTAGGAAAATCAGAAGGAGGTTGCAGGAATGACAAGAATATGACAAGACCCATTTCAGGATAAGGGATCCACCAAAGAGTTGCAGGCCATGTTGTTAAGTTATAAAACTAGATGGTTGGAGCAGGTAAAGCTCTTCAGGATATCAGACACCCCTGCCCCACTCAGGGAGCTGCAGCCATGCTAGATCAGGGCATTTCAAAGGAAGCTGTGCAGTCACAGCCTCCAAAACTTTTGCTACAGCCAGTTTTGAGGAAGGCTGTTGACAAGGAAGAAAACTAATAAATGGGTAACTCCTGTGACAAGGCACAAAACTGTTTATAGCAACCTTGAACTCCACTGCTGGTTAAATCTACATGATGAAGAGACACCAAACAAGACATCCCTCCTCTTCAGGCAGCTGGACTAATCCAGCAGAGCAGAAAGCATCCACAGGGAGCCTGATACTCCTGTATGTTGACTCAGGAAAGGGGCAGCACAGCATGAAGCTCAGCAGAGCCCCGAGAAAGTCTCTCCTAAGAGCATCTCTAGACATTTGCCCTTTTCCATTCCAGTGAGGAAAATAAAGCGAAAGAAATTTGGAGAGCCTTAGATGGATAGGAACTCACCCAGAACATCTGTATGTGGGCCAAGGTTTTGCAGAAGAGGCTGATGATGCTTTGGGATGGGAATGCAGAGAGGTAGGGGGTGTGTAACACTGGAGGCATGGGGCTGGTGAGGGGCCAGCAGGCTGGGTGTAGATGGGATCAGTGAGTTGCCATGGGAGCAGCATTGCCATGCTAAAAGCAGGAGCAGGAGATGTGCAGGAGCAGGAGATGTGCAGGGGCAGGGTCTCCCTGGTGCAGCCCTTGGCGAGCTGCTGGAGGGAGGAAGCCTCCTCCTGCAGATGCAGAGGAGCTGTCAGGGGACAGAACACTCCTCCCAGCTCTGGCAGAGAGCTGTGCAGATGCTCTGGCCAAGTCACGTTTTAACAGCCCCATGCCTCAGTTTCCCCAGCTGTAAACTATTATAGGGATGTTTTGCGGCTGAATGCAGCCCATACTCACAAAGCAAGCAGAGCTCTTTGGACAGATGATCCCAAGGAATATAAAGCATTTACTTGAGATTTTTTTCCCGTGCTTCTCTCTGATCTTTGATGCTGACACCTAAATAATTTACAATGTGAAGAAGGAAGGAAAAGACCAGAAGCAATCACACCAAAGCATCCAGCCTCCTCCAGGCATGGCCCAGGAGTTTTGGGGAAGGAAGGAATGCACTCCCAACGCCACCCCTTCATCAGTCCTTCTGCATGATGACATGCAAGTGCTTGTTGATCAGTTTATGGATCTGGGAACTGACAGACTTTGAAGTCAGAGCTTGGCATCCCCAGTTATATGCTAGGACTTGAAACGATCAAAGCTGCCAGCATTTTTGAGGCCTCATGAACGAGTTGCACTGGTAATGGGAGCTCAGAATTCAGGATTGGCTCCTAATCTCCCCAAGAGCGTCACAAGCATGAGCACACATTCTGTGGGCAATTTGGTGGCCTTTCAGTGTCTGCATTCCATGCTGTGAGCTGCAGAAGGAGGGCACACTACAGCACTGCACACATTGCGCTACTTATCGCTGGTTCCTAGCGTGAAGGATGTATTCTGCAAGCAATTCTAGGCAGGATTTCCTACAAAGAGGCACTAACAACAACAAAAAACGTTAGCTCAGCTTTCAGATTCCAGCTGGAGTTTGCAGATGTGGTAGACAGGGATAAATACCCACTTGTTTTTTCACAGGAGTGACTCTTCTAGGTGGAGGGACTGCACTGTCTTTGTTACAGGGTCCCTGGACAAGGGCGTCCTAGTGCTTTTTAAGTGAACATATCTAAGCTGGAGAGGAGGAGAAAGAAAAAGAAGGTACAGAGCAGCTCTGAGGGCACAACTGCCTCTCAACAGTCAGAGTGACCCTCTTTCATGAGGCATCTGGGACACAGATACGAGCTGCTTGCAGTCTGATGTGGCTGGAAGGGGCAGAGGGCAGAATCCATGTGAGAAGTTTTACAACCTGTAGCCTGAGCGTCAATCTAGCAGCCTACATGATCTGTGTGTAGTGCACAGGTATAAATCAAACTCCTGAATAAGAGTTTTCTTTGATTAACATGTCCAACAACTTCCTTGCATTCCTTGCAATGCTCTTTGAAATTTGAACAAGCAAAGCTCTGTCCCAGCAGCCCCATTAAATTGCCTGGTGGAGAGAGGAGCAGCAGGAATGCAGGCTGGTCAAACAGCCTTTTGATAGACCAGACTTAGCTCAGAAATGCTGCCTGAGTGCAAGCTCCAGCCATATGCCCAGCCTACTCTGGTCTGCCCTTGTCCTGAGGTCCTCCTTGGGAGGACTGTCAGCAGACCAGACTCTGGTCCTTCCCTGAGTGGCTGCCCTTCAATTCCAGTCTTGCAGGTTTTCATACATACAGAGCCCCCAAAATCACATCATCATCCACCACCAGGAAGATATTTGGCATGTCAAGAGTCTAATTTTGCATTGTGACATTCTGTGTTACCCTTGTGACCAAAACTCTCAGGTGGTTTTTCTGGATTAATACATATTAACCAGGAGCTGTGAATTCCCAGACTCCCCAAGCACTAATTCAGCCTGTAAATGAGCCAGGCAGGGGATCACTGAGACATTACCACAAACACCCTTGGAGTTCTTGCACACCTCATGAGTACAGCTTATCAGTGCCTGTCTTAACTAGGAAGCAGTTATAGGCTGTGAAATTCACATCACATATCCTGTTTCTGAGAAACTGCTCTTGGCCCAGAAGTTAGTTCAAAGGCACTCAACTCTCATGCCTGAAATTCAAGACCACCTCTCTGATTTCCCTCCACCACATGGTGAGAGGATCAAACCCACCCTTTGCTGGGACTTACTTTTTTTTTAACTGAAAAACCATTAAAGACTGACATGCTGTTCACAGAGATGTCACAGCTCTGGACTCACTCTGGGCTTGTTGTAAAGAGGCCTAAAGCTTTACAATGCCCAACACAAGTGCAGTCACCTGCTTGAGAGAACTGATTACAATAAGTCAGGGTCTACTAAAACCAAGAAGACTGTATTTGTCTAAATAGAAAGGGTTCTGAGAGCACTCAAAGATCACAGTTAGTATGAAAATAGAGCACATATCTGAATTGGCTGGGTCAGTGCTGTTGTTTCTTGATGCCTCATACCCTCAGAAATTGCAAGAAATCCCCACGGGTCCCAGTGTGCCCAGAGCTAGACCTACCCCAGCTCTCAGCCAGCAGTTCTGTGGTGTTTGGAATGGAAACAGCTCCCACATTTTTGCACTGCAGACCCTCAGTTCAACACCTTGAGCGCCAATGGAGACACAGGTGCACACACATCTCTACAGTTCACTATTCATGGGCCTCTTGTGTTCCTGACTGGGGCACTGAGTGATAATTCTACACCTGCTAAGAATTCAACAAGGCATTAATAATCCAAGAGTCACATGCCCAACTGGCACTCAGAGTTGGGTGAGATAAGAACTTACAGTGATGGGCACCATCACTCCCTCTCCCTTTTGCCTGAAAGCTTTAAATACACAGTTTGGCTGGAAAACCTTGAAGAATTCCAGATTTTTTGACTCAGAACTGAAATCAGAATTGCTTTCATCAGGCAGCATCAAACTAAAAAGGTCATTCAGAAGTCTTGTGTGATTTAATAAATGTATATAATTTAACAGCCTGGGTTTCTTATTCATGAAGTTAATTGCTGTATTTTAATTTTCTTGCCATTTCTTAACTAAAAGCATTCTTGTTCTTTATGAGTCAGTCAGCAGGTGTACACATTACTTTATGTCAACATCTGATTACTACTTATTGCTCATTTAACTCAGCAAAATATAAAAATTGGACCATGTCTCTAGGAAAATAAATAAAAGGAGAATGTTGTGGAGTTAGAGCAGAGAAGGTTTTTTTTTTTTTTTAATCAAAACAGGAGAGGTTTTCTTGAATATTTTTTCCAAGCACTGTTGTTATAGGTGTTTCCTGAGGAAGTGACGGACTTCCCCCCATTCCATGACTTGCACCCTCGAGTTTCTATTTTTTTTTTCTTTAAGCACAGAGTCCAAGAGGTACGAGCAGGCCAGCACAGTGGACAGTTATTTCACTTTGCTGCTAGAAAGAACTGATAGGAAGACAACCAGACTTTGTACTCCAGTAAAGCAAAGCAGGGCATAGAGGCAGTAGTGTGCTTAATTTTAGGCAGGTGCCTTGCTAAGCTGTGGCCACTACAAGCCACACAAACCCATCAGTGAAATTAAACATAATTCAGTTATTTTTGTGACTGTGCTTCAGTGCAGGGTTCCTGCAATTGGAAGCCACCTGGCTGGGGATGGGTTTATGTTCTGCATTTCATGGTCAGAACATGAGAGGGCTCCTGGGACCTCAGCTCCTTCTCCACAGGAGCTGCTCCAGCACCATGATCTTACCAGGGTCCCTCGAGGGCCTGGTTTCAGTCCTTTGTTGCCACCAACACACCAGCCCTGTGGTGGGCAATCCTCTGCATGTGAGGTGGAATGTGGAAGGGCAACTCTTGAAACTGGCCAGTGATGGACCCAATTCTTCTTTCCTCCACCCCAAGCTGGTGATCCCAACAACTTCACACCACCTTTCGCAGGAGAAGGTTCTGCACCTGACCCACAAACTCCCCCAAGTTTGGGGTGGAGGGAACTGGATTTTTACAGTTGGTTTAGCTCTTTTACAGAGAGAAGCAGCTCATAAAGATAGAGCTTCAGGCGTGTTGAAAGCTTTAGAGAAAGGCAGGTTCAGATCAGCAGTGAGCTATAACCCACATGTGCAGATATGCAGATTATCCTCAAAAATTAACACCTAGGATGGTGCTGGTAGATTTGTTAAAAAAAGGAGAGAAGCCTTAGGCAGCTGTGCTGATGCAGCTATTGCGATTTAGTCACTAAAAAAATTATTGTTTGACTTCTCCTTGTGTACATGGACTTAACTCTACAGTATCACGCCTCAGTGGAACACGTCAGCTCAGAGGCTTCACTGCATCTCAGGTTCAGCCAGAAACAGCTTCAGCAGGAGCACAGGCTGATCCAGGGCACAGGCAAAATGTTCCCTCTAGGACTTCATTGCTGTGACATTCTCAGCAGTCACTGTGAATCTGCTGTTGCTTTTCCTCCCCTCATCTTCCTCCTCTTCAAAAACCAGCATGGCCCATTTCCCCCGGCTTTGCAAACACCTCTCCCAGACATTTACAGTGCAATATTTAGCAATGGGAAGTTGCTTCTTTGGCAAGTTTCCAAGCTGCTAAATGAGAAGTGCTGCAGGAAGGCGATGTTTTCTCCCATTGGGTTAACAACCTTCTCCTCAACTGTGCACAGGGGGGCTTGAAGCCAAGTCTTGTTTCTTGGATACTCTGAGTAACAAGAGCTCATAGAAAAGCTATTGCAAGACATAAATGTTGGTTTTCATGCACAGAAGATTCCACTTAGGCCCAATGCAGAGTATGTCCAGGCAGAACACAGGCCCTGGTGCCAGCTTTATGCACCCTTAGCTGAGAGCTGTCCATGGAACTGACCAAAGAAAAGTGTCAACAGTACACAGAAGCACTAAGCTGTAAACCAGGTTAGAAAGAAAACTGATCTCAACTTTGTGTGCAGACACAAAAGCAGGTAGCAAAGCTGCCCTCTGGTTTTACACTGCCACATCTGCTGTCAGTTCAGCATTATGGCTCCAGATTGGCACCAGCATTCCCAAAAAAAAACCCAATCAAGGCAGCAACCTCCACCTCAGTTGAGGCTGCTAGTTAATCAGAACAGGGGCAGCACATTTTGGGAAACACACTTCCATGGGCTTTTACCATTGTTCCTTAGCCAGCATTGATCAGAGAACTAAAAAAGGTTGCCAAGTCCTCAAAAGATTTTAGTGTGAGAGATGCAGACCACATGTGCTGGATGGTAAACAGCTCTTGAGGATCAGAATAAAAAAAGTCTTTATAGTCCAAGCAAACAAAAGTAAATGCCAGAATCTAAATGAAACAGAACTTTTCAAAAGCCTGAGGCTACTAAGATTTCAGAGCTGAAAGTGTTAACCTTGTTTATTTCTTCGAAAGACCTAAAGCACACCACATTATCAAGAGAGGTGATGTTCCCAGCAGGGCAGCAGTGTCTTTTGATTCTCATCTTGTTTCCAAGCACCCATCTGAGTAAAGTCAGTCCATGATATTGCTTGAGCCTCCTCCTAAAGCTGCATGTAGCTGGTTACCTTGTAAGAGGATAGGCAGCAGAGAGGAATACTGTCAATGAGACAAATACCATTTATACAATTTACTGAATATAGTGATCCAGCCTAAGCCACAGCACCAGAAACACAGAGAAAGCTTTGAAATACTTTGCTTTTCTGCTTTAAAGACATGTGTGCTAAACCAGAGCTGAAAGAAGGAAAGAGTTTACTTTTGGGGACCACAAATCTGAGGACCAAGTAAAAGCATACAGATTGGAAAGGACTGCAATTTAGCCATCACAGACTGGTGCTGCTGGGTATGTAGAATTGTTCCACAAAGATCCTTGGCCCTGTTTCAAGCATCCTCAGAAGCACATCAGTGAGGCTTTGTGAAGAAGACTGCTTAGAATTTTAACCCAGTTGGGAACGAAAGGCTCCTGCAGGATAAATCCTCAGGCAAACGTCCCACTTGGCCCCAGGACACACTGCCTCTGTGAAGGCTGATGAATGCCTGCAGCTTTGAGGTTAGACAGATTTGGTTTATTTAAACTAAAGTTTTGGCTGCTGCAGCATAAACCTACTACTGCTCATGCAGTCCTGGGGCTGTGCAGGGCTGTTCCCCCACTTCAGCACAACTGGTGCTGCGGCTGCCAGCAGCTGCTGCTCCGCTTCCTCCGACTGTCTGCTCTCTGCAGATGGCTCTGCAGCACCACTGCCACAGAGCAGGATGAAATGCAGCCTGGTGGCCTCCTCCTAGCCCAAAGCCCTCCTTCCCTGGCCCACTGCTGTCGGTCTTCCCCCCCACCTGAGTTTCTCTCCCAGTGCATTAACCAGCCCCGTCTCGCTGGTTTCAGTGACGCTGCTCTGTTTATCCCAGGATGAGCACACACAACCAATCTGTTCAGCAAAGCAAGTCTCAACAGTCCTGGCAAAGCAGGCCTCCATCTGGAGTGTCCATCTTTGCTGCCTTCAGCTCTGGAGGAGCAGAGAACTGACAACAAGCTTGGGCAAAGGAGAGCCAAAAAGCATCTGAGTATCACCCCTTCTAGCGACCACATGGGTCAGCAGCCAACATGTATGACCTGAATAATTTGGCTTCTGGCTTTTTTTTTTTTTTGGGGAGGTGGGGGGTTCTTTAGGTCATTCAGAAAAATTCCTGGGATTTATATAACCAGTCTCTACCAGGGAACTTAGTTTATGTGGGCAGAGTAGCCCAAATCAGGTGCAAAATGAGGCACGGGACATGGAAAAATGCAATGTCAGTAGAGAGGCTGGAAAATATGTTTTGAGATTAGAGATGCTTTGATATTAGAGATGCTTTGACATTTGAAGCTCATCCCACCTCACACAATCCACACTGGTACCATGTAGAGAATACAGGGAGAAGGCAATGTCCCTCTCCAAATCCGTAACAAACACACAAACCCAACGATGAGAGAGTGCACAAATTTGAAAAGCTTGTAAAGCAGTACCAACACTTTAGTTCTTTTATGGCCCTATGGGTAAACAGAAGAAGCATGGTTCACCTTGAGCCTCTTTTATTCCCCTTAAGAAATTCTTTCCAGTGCTGTTTTACAGGTTTGCACAGCCTTGCAATGAACAGACACCCCACAGCAAACCAGGCATTTAAAAAACACACTAAGCTACCATGAAATAAATTACTGCCTTAACAGCCAGGCACCTACAGGTATAATTGGGTTTCATTTAAAGAACAAATTAAAGCAATGTGCATATTAGCTGGGAGTCTGCAAGGGGGCAGAAAAAGACAGTCTGGATACTTTCCAAAGTGCACAAGATTAAAGAAGCCCTGCCAAAACAGCTCCCAGGAGACAGCAGTCACACCAAGAAGGACCAGCTCCCAAGGAGAGCCAGACCCACACCCAGGTATGTCTGTAGGCAGGCTCCCATCAGAGGGGCAAGGGAAGGCTGCATTTGAACCATAAACTCCAAAGCAGGGGAAGATTTGGGTCAACAAGAACATTGACAGGGACAGAAAATACCAGGGCAGGGTGAGCAGTTGGATGGATATTGCAGTTGTTGGGTGATAATGCTCATTCATGCCCTTTTCCTAAAGCCCAGGGGCAGCCATACAGAATTCCCTCTCCCAGTATCAAATCCAGCACTTCAGTGTATTTTAGGGCTTTACTAGTACCTACAACTTCTGTTAAATCCCAGTTCCAAAGGCTTAAGTGGGAAAAACATAACCCCAAAGCACTCACCAAAAATTTCTTACAACAAAGTACTCCACCACAGTGACAGCATGTCTCAGGCCAGTTTCCTCAGCTATACAACTGTTGCTACAGCAGGAATATTTGACTAGATCCAGTCTCCTCAGATCCAGATGTCTCCTCAAAGGGATAGGACTTGTTTCCTTACTAGCTTAGCCTCCTCTACCCACACATCTTCTGCTTGCCATCTTTTTTGCTGCTGCTAAAGAGGAGAGTGAAAGATGAAAACAATCAACCAGCTAAAAGGGAAAATAAGTAACAGCCATGCAGGGCTTCAAAGTTAAGCAAGGAAGTAATTAGTGGAACAGCTGAAAGAGGAAGGCATCAAGAAAAGGCAAAATGGTAAAAGAGTCAGATGAAAGTAGAGAGAGAGAATGAAGAGACAATTAGCAGCTTCAAGGCTGGTCTTGAATGTTGTCCTCCAGTTATTTTTTTCCCACCCTGTCCCTGGAGGAGTGCTTTTCCTTCAAACCACCTTAATTTCTGAACTCTGTACTGCTCCCTGTCCACAGAGTCCAGATCTAACTGCTGCTTTCCCTCTTCTGACTCTGAAGGCCACTGAAAGTCTCAGCACTTGCCTTCCCCAGACAAAGCACCTGGATTTCAGCTGTGCAAGCCAGTCTGAGTTGGGCAGGGAGTGTTCTCTGAACAGCACTGCTCTCAGTCCTGCCCTGCAGAGCCAAAGGACTCAGATGACTGTGCTGAAGAAGGGCACAGTCAGACCTTTGGAGCAGGGGAACAACTTGACATGAAATCCTGCTGGAGCCCTGCAGAGGGAGGTTGGTTGGTGTCAGTTCAGAACATGAGACTGTAATAATATTTGCCCTCGGTTCAACTTCATATACTATGTACAAAAGCCTCTGTTTGAATGAAGGAATGGCCAGGGAAACATGAACTGAGAAGAGCCAAGAAACTCAAAGCAAAGTCCCAGTCATTTTTGTCTGGAAATCTAACTGTTTTGGAAAGAAACAAAAACACACTGAAGGTAGACAAGGAAAGCTCAAAATACATTTCTTACTGAATTTTCTCAGTTTTCTTTGATGATATTTAAGAAGGAGAGAGCAAGGCCATGTGTGTTCCACAGAAAGGGTTCAAAAATACGCCTTTTTTTTTTTTTTTTTTCCCCTCATTCAGGGAACCAATCTGGCTGTCAGAGCAGCCTTGGTCTCCTGGATAAATAAAATCATAGTGTTTTTTCATAGCCTGCAGGGTGGAAAGTAAAAAAGCAGCAGTCAGGCAATCTAGCCTCACCCTGCCCCAATTTTGACCTAGGACAAATCACTTGCTCACATGGCTCAGGAACAGTAATGAGGGGATGTGTGCCACTGCTTTTGCAGCCATCCAAACCACAATGCCTTCACCATTCCCTGACCCACCTTTGCTTTGTACATTTTGAGGGTTGCTGTGCTGCACATTGAATGTCAGGGCCTGTGGTGGCTCTGGATCATGGCACTCCAGGAAAAAAATGTAAGCTGATTGTCAAGAGAAGATTAACCTGGTCCAAGGCCAGAGAGATGTAGTAAAGTTTTTCTCCATCCCTCACCTAGACCACGCTGCTTTCAGCACAGCATTCAGATAATGGCCTTGGCAGTTGTTGTTGCCACTGATAAGACAGACTGGTCCACTGAGAGATTCTTGAGCCTGTACATACCATTTAATATTTTGGTTTGGTCATATGAATGCTAGTTACCAAAGCTTTCTGGGCAACCAAGACCAGTGCAGCAGTGCTGAAGCACCAATATTTAGGATTTTCCAGTTGACTGTGTTTTTCCAAATATGTTTGAGAAAAGGTCCAGGCAGGCTTACCTGCCCCAGACACTACCCCTTTCTCCTTGAGGTGTATTTACCCAGATGGCAGGTGTTTTATATTTCAGAAAACACTCAAGTAGGAAAACATTTGTACAGGCAGGTTCACCTCAGAGGACTTATTTTCTTTCTCCCTTTTTTTGTGGGAATAAAGAGCCTTGCACCAGACCCTGGAGCTACTCACAAGCTAACCCTGTGTGCACTGAGGCCACACAGAGCCAAGGCACAGGCTGGGGACATCTGTGCTGCCAGGTCCAGGGAGCCAGCCTGCCTTTGGCACTGCTAGGCTGAGGCAGGAGGGTGACATTATGGATACCTTGTCTAACAATTCAGATGTGACTTAGATGTGCACACAAGAAGCAGCTTCATACAGCTATAGCTGCTTGTATGATTTTATTTATTTATTTAATGCTAAAGGAAAGGTCCTCAGCCTTGTGGCCTCTGGATGGGCTGCAAAGGGCAGGTAACCTGAGTCAGCTGCAGCAGCCTGATGAACTCAGTAATGTATCACCAACCCGTGAAGCATCAGTGTCGTGGGGACTTCTCCAGACACCTGCTGCTCCCCACAGACAGAGGGAAGAAAGAGCCAGTCCTGAAACAGGCAGAGCCTGAAGCAGATCTGGCCAGGAAAGCCAGTAAAGGCTGAGAGTGCTGTGACCTGAAAGGCTACAATTATTCACAACAGTTCCTTTGCTAACTGGGCCTCTTCTGCGTGAGGGTTTGTCAAAAGCCTGCTGCTCCTTTCAGGAGAGGGAGCCAAACCCCAAGCAGAGTACCAAGGCCAGCAGTGCCAGGCCTGTGCCAAGCAGCCCCGGCCCCAACATACCTGAGAGCAGTGAGCAGAGCAGGGGAGGTGGCAGCCAGCTTCAGCTGAATCCACAGCACAGCCTGGGAATGCAGGGCAGGGTCAGACACAGCCCAGCCAGCACCAAGCAAGGTCAAGACAAGAACACTCAACGATTTAGGGACCACATCAACAAAGTCCATGAGCAGACATCCCTACAGCACTGCTTGGAGAGAGCCTCAGGTCTGAGCTGAACTGGGTTCAAGGAGCCACCCCTTAGGCAGAGAAGTTGGGTAGAGGCCCCAGTGAGGCTCGTCAGGGCCATTAGGGACCACTGATGCCCTCAGGACTAATGACCAGGTGTGGCTAATTAGGGCAGGGACAGCAGCAGTGCAAGAAGGAAAACACACAAGGACAGATATCAGTTCTTGTGATGGCAGTTTGTGCTATAAGCAGCTGAAGAGGGGTTTCTTTATGTAAGGACATATGAAAAAAAATTCTTATGTATAAGATTATTGTCTTTTATTAATTAATCCTGCTCTCTGCCAAAGTCTGCTGCAAAACAGCAGGATGTCCTCTGGAAAAATGAAGCAGAGAGGTTCCCATGACCCAGCTAGTCCAACCACCTGAGATCCCAGTCCAGTGCTCTGCTACATCACATTGCCTTTAATTTTATTTACACATTGCTCCCCGTTCTTATAAGCCAAGATGTAGAATCTAAAATTGTCTCCTATGTTTGCTGAAGTTTGGAAACTGGAAGCAAGCCCTGTAACTGCAGCCTATGTCTAAAGAGCCAACTCATTTGTCTTGTCACTAGCTTCTTTCTTTTGATCTTCAGAGCTATTCACAGCTCAGTCGCTTTCCAGAGATGACTTGTTGCAGTTTGCTTTGGTTTGAACCAGGCTTTGAAACTAGTGACCAGAATGCACAACACTTCTGCACAAGATCTTGAGGAAACAGCAGGGTAATTTATGAGACAAATACTAGTATTCAAAGGATAACATCTTTTCAGCAGAAGTCCCTTTTCTTCAAAGGAAAAAATGCATTTTGCTTTGTGAACTTGCGTTTTTACAGATACACATATAACCAATATTTATTCTACACCCACAATGCCTGTGGCATGATGTGTGTGTGTAGAAAGGTCAAATGAAAAGAAGAGATGTTGTCTGAAGGTGGCTGCTCCCAGCCCCTGTGCAGTTTAAAGCAGGATTGTGACATGCCCTGTGGAAGCAGCCAGCGAGGGCTGGCCTCCCACTAGGGAGTGCTGGAGCAGGAGCACGCCAGCATCTGACACAGGAATGGAACCTGTGGGAATGATCTGGCAGCAAGGAGGCTGCAGGGGAAACAAGCTCAGGCAGATAATTAGAAAGACACGAACGGCCTGGAATGGCCTGGATGTCCATGGTGGTGATCCCAGTCTCATCCTTCCCTCCGCACGTTCCTTGGAACAACTCCCTCACTGGGATCCTGAGGAAAGCTGTGTCTTTACACAAAGTGCCTTCTTCTGTGTGCTAGGACAACGAAAATGGATCACAGCTCTTGCTGGAATTAGTCCTAAGGTGGGAACTCAGCCATTCTGGAGCACAGATGGGGTCAGGTCAGGTTTTTCCCCTACAAACAGGAGAAGCCATGTGGTTTTCGTATAATTTGGAACGTTTTCTTACAGAATGAAGATTGATTAGATGCCTGGAGTTCCCCAGAAACAATGTTGATAGTGTTAGCAGCCTGCACACCACAAGAACCCATTCATAAAAAAAAAAAAGTCCTCATTTTTAAATTTATTTTTTTTAAACTTTATGTTCTTGGAAAAAGAAGCTTATTGAGTAACTATCAGAGTTCCTCTTTCATCACCTTGTCATAAATCCCACAGGCTCTGAATTCCTTTAACAATCTCTCAGTTAAATTGTGACCTGCCTATTCTAATAAATAAACCTTTTTTTTTCTTCCCCCCCAAAAAAAGCTGGAAACATCCAAGGAGTTGCTCCCCCTTGCCCTTGCCCTGAGTTCTACTAATTGAGACATCAAAGCAGATGGAAAATCAAGGTTGTGCCGGTACAATCGCTGGGCATTAACCTTTCTGTTTAGATCATTTGCAAACAGGGCAATTAACTTTTGCCAACATAGATCCCCCTCTGAAGTTTCAGCCACGCATTCTTCTATCACTATTTATGTGAAGCATGGAACAGCTGCTGCCTTTCACCCTGAGGTGGCTGTTCCCTGAGGGCAGGTGAAGTGTCCCTGGGTGTATTTTGTGCAAACTGACATCCCATCCTAACCCAGTTCCAAACCAAACTCACAGTGCTGCTATAAGGTGCAGAGGCTTTTTTATCATCTTCACAAACACTGGCAGATAAATTTGATACTGACAGGTAAATTTCATACTGCAAACTGTCAAGGCTGGAGATGATATTGCTATAAAAGGTAAACTAAAGAAAAAACTATCAAAAATTCATAGACCATGAGAGTGCACTTAAAAAATGATCCCTGGGCAGATAGGAAGCAGTGTCACCTTAACTCCACTGAATTGGGGCTTTGCTTCCTTATGGAGCCCTGTAGATAATTTAAACATTTCAAAGAAACACAGGAACATCTGCATGAGGGCTGTTCTGTGCTCTGCATTTGCCCCATCCCAAACTAAATCAGAAAGCTCGGCTATGGAGCAATATCTAATTCACACTGTGCCTCATGGATGTAAACATTTCACTGACATCCTGAGAAAAGATAATGCCAGGCGTCCCAAGGCTCCCAAGGATCCACAGCATTTTTGTTGCTGGTTGGACACGGTAACATATGTGTACCCATGTTATATGGAGCAAACAGGATGCATAAATGAGTGTTGCCCTTGGGCAAGAACAAATCAGGTGGTGCTTGTTTTCTCCCTAATTTGCTGGCATCGTTGTTCTGCTGGTGAGCAGCCCCAGCAAAGCCCCCTGGCACATTTTCACTCATATTTAGCTCAGGCCTCTGAACAGTGAACATTCAGGAAGAGAGACTGAAATGGGACCAGGCTTCAATGAAAAGCTGGCCCCTAACACACACACACACACACACACATTTAAGTGCTCTATGCAGTGAACACATGATTGTGCTTAGGACAATATGCTGCTCCCAAAAAGGGTTTGCAGGTTTCCTTGTAGAGGAGGTGGTGGCAAAGTGCCAACGATAGACACGGCTCATAAGCTCCATTTCTCTATGGTTTCTGCCTCTCCCTGTCATACAGGACAGTCCCATTAAACCAGATACAAAATACAACCTTAGAATAACTGAATGCAAGGTGTCCCTAGGTGTCCCTGGATGGAACACTGTAGATTCATAAAATATCAGTGGTACAGGACAGAAATATGCATCTTTCCCTCTTGAGGTGTCGAATTACAGAGTGGAGGTGTGACATGCTGCCAGTCCAGAAGGTGTCCCTGATGTCCTTCAGCAGGGGTAATTCACAGTAATCCACAGGACATCTAAGCACATGCTGATTCAGCCAAGCATTTTTGGTGTGTGCTTCAGTTCTTCAGCGATGGGTAACCAGCGTGTGATGCTCCCTGCAAAGTGTGACCACACGAGCATCTGGAACCTGGTTCTGCTTTTAGAATTAGCCTATTTGACCAGTGGATTATTAGAAGTGACCCCCACTTCTGGCAGGAGTCCCCCAAAACCATACTCTGTCAGGACCTCAGTTCTTCACTGCCCCACATGCTGCTCACATTGAGCCTCCAGTGACCCCCACCCACTGCTGAGACCCAGTATCCAAGTCCTGGAGAAAGAGCCTGGCCATCGTACTCAGCTTGGGAGGTGCAGATGAACACCAGAGCTTCTCTCCAAAGCTTCCTGGCAGGATCTGACTTGGAGCAGACGGAGGGAAAGAAGAAATTTGAAAACACCCTTTCCCCTTTCAGAGCAGTGAGCTGGAAATCAGTCTGCCTGCCAGCTCTTGTGGTGTAGTTGCCAGGCAGTAGTACTGCTCTGCAGGCCAGGATCAACAAACTACACATTTGTATTCTCACCAGGGCCAGCATTATTACTGCCACAACTTAACACCCTTAAACAGGGACTGCTGCAGCTGAGAGAGCTGTCTTGGGAATCAGGAGAATCACAGCAACCAGTTATGAAGCACCCACAGAAAAGAGTGGTGGCTATAAACCTCACGGAGAGGGCAAACTCCTTCGTGTTATGGACAGAAAACAAGATATCTGATACCCAGATGGATAGAAAAAGATATATAGGAAGGAAATAGACCAACTAGTTGAAATGGAGCCCTTTGGATGGACTTCCTGATGGCTTGACCACAGCCACCAGCATTGCTCCAGCAGGATGCTGTCACTAGCACTACATCCACCACAGTCTGTAGGCACAAGCAAGCCCACTGCCACCTGACTAAGGGCTTCTAACTTTCTCCATCTTTCTCCCTCATGTGGCCACTTGTACAGCCTCAGCAAGTGACCAGTTATGTGTGTTCAGCCAAGGGTTCAGCAGTTCAGTTCAGCCAGCAAGCAGTACCAGACACAAAGAAACACTTGTGCCAGTAGAAATAAAATTGAGATGCTGGAAACACTTTGCTTTTTCCATACACAGATCTGACTCAGGTCACTGTAGAGAGCTGGAGTGAACTCCAGGTGAAAGGGTTTAGACATGGTGAGCACAGCATGATATTCCCTGTCAGAATTTCAGAGCGATCCCTTCATGGCACACAGCGATGGTGAATGGCAGGATAGAGATTCATTGTTACCAAGGGTTTTCTTCTCACCCTGGATTCTTGTGAACATCTCAGATCATGGACAAGAGATAAACAAGGAAAAGTGTAAATTCTGTGCTTTGATGAGTTTTTCTTCCCTTCTGGCACAGCCCCTTTTGCTGGCTCCCAAAACTACTGCTGCAGACAAACTGCATCATGGAGGGTCCTCTCCATTTCCTAGGACTGAGGACGACAGTCTTACATTTTCCAGGAGTTACTACTGCTGAAAATCTTCTTGAAGAGAAAACCAGATAATCCCTTGAGACACCACCTTCTATCTCAATCTTCCAGCGTTGATGCTTCACAGGAAAATTCTTCATCAAGAGGTCTTAACACTGAGCCTGTGGAACACCATCTTCTCCCTTTTTGTTGTTTATTTCAACAAACAGCTAAAGATTCTCCTGCCAGAGAGGAGACCAAATCACCTCATCACCTCTCTGACAAGCTCATACCAATGTACCATCATGGTGACTGAAACGCTGTGGATGGCTCCAAATCAGGATTTATTTTTAGGTTTCCAGACTGTGCATGCTCTTGCCAAAAGAGCCTGGTCCAAAGTTTATTCAAGTCCACGATAAAAACGTCTAATGGCGTGAATGACCTTTGGATCAGCTCCAAACACTGTGCACTGATATTAGCACTGGGGCTGGCTGGGGATTCCCTTTGGGAAGGCTGCCCAGTAAAGAGGCAGTTTTCACAAAATTGAAATTTTCAGGGAGAAAAACATCCTGATTTTGAGCCTTCTTTCCTTTCACAATAGAGAAATAAAAATAGCCCCCTTTTTTTTCAATTAAGAAAAGTCAAGAAGAAATATTTTCTTCAGGGCCAGTTGGAACAAAATCAGAAACTATGTTTTGGTTTGAATGTGTTCAATAAACCATTAAAACCTCATTTTCCTATAAGTACACAGTCTCAGTGGGCTGTGGTTTAGATGTCTCATCTTTTCTGCAGGCTGTTTCCTTGAGGACTCCATCTGCCATGGTGCAGAGACTCTTAAGGTCTGTGAGACATGACGGCAACTACACATTGTTCCCTGAAAAATACAGGTATTAAGTTACTGCATGAGAGCTGCTAGAAGAAAATACAATTCAAGGCTGATGTTCAGCACTGCGTGGAGTTAAAGTGAAGCTTTTAGGGTTAATTGAACTAACTAAAGTGAAACACATCCATTTGGAGCATACCAGAAGTTTTGATCAAAAAATGCTGGAGCAAAACTTATTTCCTTCTGCAAAGCAAGATGTTTTGAAGTTTTATTCCATGAAAAATTTGGAAACATTGGTGCTTCTTGACAGCCAGAGAGAAAAACAAAGGTTTCAAGAGAGCAAACCTCCCTTTCACTGCACTGCTGTTATTAAGAAAGCAAGAAAGGTGAGGAAGGAAGATGTGAGAAGCTTACTGCTCTGTAGCTGAGAAGTCCTGCAGAAATGAGCACCAAACAGCCATACTCTCTCTGCAACTGCATGCCTTTGTATTTCCAGGATCCTTTCACAGGATGACATGCAATGCACCAGGGAGGAGAGATTAAAGAATCCCTAGCTGATGAGAGAGAGTTTTGAGTCACCATTTCCCTGGGTGCCTCAGCTCACCATGGCAAGAACACATCTCCAGGGATTTGTAGGCTCTCTCAGATCTAATTTCACCTTCACTGCATTGTTGTCTTTCCTGGAAATGTTAATAGTTCAAGTAAGGGAAGCCAGAATTCATTCCTGTCTCACTTGCCACCCAGCTGACAGGTGGTGTGAAAGTGAAGTGGCATGTGGAGCAAGCACAGGGAAAATCACCTTTTGATCTCACTGCAGGTGGTCCTCAAACCAGGTCATGCTTGAGAGAACTAGCAGGGAAAATAGGGAGGCTGGGCTGCAGCTGTCTGTTTTGGGGCAGTCTCCAGTCCAGAAGAATATGTGCCTTTCTCTTGCTGCCAATTTTAGAGCCTTTAAAAATACCACACCTAAATAAAATGGAATAAAATAAACGATCCTCTTCAAGCACCCCACGCCCTTTAATCACCCTCCCTGAGAACATCCAAAGGCTGCAGGGATGCACGAGGGCAGGAATTATTGTTAAAAATAACCCGTCTAGGGAGGAAAGCAATTTATGCTGGGTCTGGAGCAAGGATGAGGTTCCACTTCCTTCTGAGAATCAAGTGAACAATGTCAACCCAGAGCCCGCTGTGCAGTCAGCAGAGACTTCCGCAGCACAACTCACAACCTGTAGCAGCACACACAGAGTCAGGACACGGGGTGGGGGAGCAGCCAGCCCATTTCCTGTCACTTGTCCAGTGACAATATTTCACAGCCATCTCATCCCATCCCATCCTCACTTGCAAATCTTTCCCTTCATGAAGCACAGAATGTAATGTTCTGATTATTTGGCCTTTGTCCCGTGAATGCTTCCAGGCTCAGCACAGATTTAGGGCTATTCCCTGGGGTCTTATATTCACAGACAGATATTTGCCAATTCCCAACATGTCCAGATATACAGCCACCTTTTCTGAACAAGGTGCTTGAGCAGAGATGAGATGCAAGACAGATGCAGCACTAATTCGCTCTGAACCAAGTGTAGTTCAAAACACAGCTCTTACAGAAGATAATGCCACTCACCTTTGAATTGGACCATGCGACCTATAAATGCCAGGTCTGGAATATACACTATAGTGTGGTATTTATAAGTGCCTTTTTACTATTACTATGATTATTGTTATTATTTTCCTTTTTTCCTGGGGACTGAATGTTTGGGGACTGTGGCAGGAGAGGTCTGTACATCTGGAAAGCGTCAGATTTAACGCCCAAAGTCATCAGCCCAGGTCA
Source organism: Vidua chalybeata (assembly GCF_026979565.1). Classification (NCBI taxonomy): domain Eukaryota; kingdom Metazoa; phylum Chordata; class Aves; order Passeriformes; family Viduidae; genus Vidua; species Vidua chalybeata. Next base: position 2,288,878 of record NC_071547.1, on the reverse strand, counting down.
GCTAAAAGTACATGTTTGCTTCCAGCAGCAGCTGTGCAAACTCCTGTTGCCTTGGTTGTGCAGGGCTTATGTAAAGATTCCTCAAAGACAGTGCCCTCTTTGTGAGCCCATAGCTCTGCTGATCCCTGGCAATTCCAACCCCAGTTTCAAAAAGAAACGGGCCTAAAATGGCACTCCCACCGCAAACAGATGTATTTCAGCCTCTGTCTAAGGCAGCATTCATTTCATCATGAAAAGGAAAACACCATAATTTAGGGTCACACGTCTCCTGCCTGTCAGTCAGGCACTGCCAGCTATTTTTACAGCATCCCAGGGTGTTGTGGCAGTCTAGAGAACAAGTGACACACCTTTCCAAAGGCAGTTCAGAACAATACCGTTCAGCGAAGCTTTGGGTTTGTCCCTGTTTTTTTTTTTTCTTGAACAGGCTTTAAATAAAATCTCTCTGTATTGCACATTTTTTCTACTGCACATTGATTTTCTTTGCTTTCCATTGCTTCATGGACTGCAAAATCCACAGTGCAGGTTCAGCATTAGAACTTTTTCCATGGGGCTGTGGCATGTGGGTGGAGCAGATGTACCATGAGAACAAACTCTCTCACACCAGTGGCCAACAGCTGAAGAAAACTACAGCTACTCTAAGAGAAGCCAAATTTCACTCATTGATTTCAGGAGCTGTCAGTTGCTTCTGTTTTATATTGAGATTGAAACTGGCCATTTTTTCTAACCGTATTAAAAATTATAATTAAAAACAATCCAGTAAAACTACCAGGCATCTGAAAGACACACAGAGAGCATAGAGAAAACAGTTCCAAGCATCCCTGCCTTGTAGCCAAATATTGTATCTGCAATGCAAACAGAACACCTCCATATTTACAGTTTGGTGGGAGTTTTGATCAACTTTAGGGTTCAGACCATTGCTAATCAAAGTCACCAAAAATCTTTACATTGACTTTAATGAGCTCTGAGACAAGACTGGAACATACAGCATTCTATCAAGAATTCAAAGTGGAAAAAAAACCAACTCTGGTAAAACTCTTACTTTGGTATTTTTGAAAGTTGAATGCCTGAAGGGACTGTACTGCTCTGGCTGTGCAGTTTCAGCCTGCATGGATAAAAAGCCCTGCTGAGCCCCTCCTGACAGTGCCTGAGCTCCTCACGTGGCAAAGTCCGCTGGCAGGTTTCATTACGATAATTGTGCAACAGTTAATAGTACACTGTGGAGAGAGTGGGCAAGAAAACACAAGGGAGCAAAATCCAGATGATCAATCATCCTTTTCCCTGACACTGTCTTTACGTGGGTTGTTTTCACCAGGAATATACATCTAGTAATTGCCCAGATTCCTTGTTTTTTCAACATCATTCCTATGGCAAATGCCATTAGTTGCTGTACTGTGGTGATTTAAAGCTGAAAACGTACTGTGACCTGAATCAAAAGACAGATTAACTTATCTGCTTTAACAAGGAGTTGCTTGAAGTCTTATAGGAAACACTGTATGAACTTACATTTCATAAAGCCAGTAATAGCTTTTCCTGTTACTTTTCTATGAGAGAAATACAAAAGGAAATGGGAGCTGGGTGCATAATGGGAACTGCGTTGCAGAGCTTTAAGTCTGCAGGTCATCAATTCAAGGTAATTTAGCTGATGACTCCAGTGGTCTCAGCCCAGCTGCCAGGGGACAGGTGACCACACTTGGCCATCCACCAATGCTGAAACCTTGACGGCAACTCAGTGAATGCAGAGAGCTTTGACTGCCCAGCCTGCCCAAGCCTGAATCCCATGCTGGGGGGCTTGGCTCAGCCCCATCTGTTGAGCAGCTGGATACAGCACAGGCAGAACTGACGAGAGGTACCCAGGTCAGTCCCTCTGAGCACCACACAGAGGTCAGGCTCTCTCTGCCTCTGATTACAGAAATCAGCAAAGGCTGAGTGGATTCCAGTGATACAGGCTCACCCCTAGGCAGCCCCAGAGGAGGGTTGTCTGTGAGGCATCTGCTAAGAGCCTGCTGATGAGGATAAACAAGTAGGAGACTTTTCAGCAAATGACCTCCAACAATGAATTTACTGAGTTGCAGCATCTATGGACCGATATCCTTCAGGAAGGCTCCATTCTCAGCTCCCACTCTCTCACTAGGAGAGATGCTCAGGTTGGTTTTCAGTGGGGTATTAGCTTAGACACAGGAACCAAAGACTTTTAACTTGAAAAGTTAGGACAGTGAGTTCTGACTTTTCCCCCCATTTGTGGACTCTCAGCAGCGACGCAGCTCCTCTACAGTGAATTAAAGCTGACTAGAATTGCTTTTCTTGGTTTTCTTCCACAAGTGACAGGTTGACAGCTACTGCTCTTGGAAGAAGACGGCCTTCCAATCCTCAGGTCACCATATGGTGCCAAATAATTTCTTTCATGTCATACCTGATTTAGAGCAGGAGGAAATAAAGCTAAGAGAACATCTCCCCCATTGTCCATCACGTGTCACTGCATCATGCAGTTTTCAACGTGCCCCATCCCAACAGGCAATTTGAGAGCTGTTGTTGTCCTTCCAAGCTTTATAAACGTGCTAAATGGGGTGGATAGCTGGAGAAGAAATGTGCCGTTGACTGTTAGACATTACAGGAGGGAATAATGTGTCATAAATCAAAGAGACACAACACTATCACAACAGGCTAGCCAAGAATACGAACTGTAAGAGTTCTTATAATGACACCTATTTGTTGAGTCAAGAATTTCATCTCTAAGCTGTTCAGTGAGGCTTTACATCTTTGCTCTGGCTCTATGTTTTAAATGATCGCTTACAAGAAAAATACAGGGAAAAAAAGATGTGTTTTATTTTCTTGGGGAGAGTTATCCTCAGTTATCCATGCTTCTTCCATTAAAAAAAAATCCAGAAAATCTTAAGCTATGAAATACTTGCTTTTTCAAAGAGTTTTTAATTCTTCAGAGTACCTTTTGGTGTGCTCTTCTTCTTTGATCATGCTTAGAACAAAAGCATCCTTCCCACTGTGATATTTTCCCTTGCTTGTCACAAGAGCAAGCAGGCTAGATAGAAAAGCAGAAGTAGGAAGCACAGTGTATGTCTAGAAATCAGGGAGAGTAAACAAACCAGCAGAGAGCCACTTTGTTTCCACTTGAAATGGAAGACTATCTGAAGGAAGCACAGTAGATGCATGCAGACTGTATTCCACCACTTAGTGTTTCTTCCTCTGCTCCCCTTGCTTCTTCTTCAGGCTCTCACTGCTGGTCAACATCCACTGCAGGGAAGGCAAGAACTGCACAGTCTCCCTCCTTCATTGCTAGCACAGCACTTGGTCCAAATGAACAGGGCAAGACAAGGCTCCATTTGGATCAGAAAGAAATCTCCCACCCTCCAGGTGGGGTGTTAATCCAGCCCTGCATTCCCTTTTTGGCAACAGACTTCACAATACCCTCACACCTTTAAACACCATGAGGTGCAAGTACAGTTAATCTCCAAATACTTTATTTGCACCATAAAACAAGGCACCAGTCTTAGTCCCATTCTGCAGTTGGACCCAGAGGCATGGTGGACTTGAGCCAAGAGGGGTCTGGAATATCCTGCCCCTACCTCCCAAACAGGCAGCCCATTTGACCTCTGCTAGCACTGGGCAATCCTTAGTCCTTCATTTCTGATGCCTTATTCCAATCCTGCTGCTGTCCCTCCACAAGCCAGTTTGGTGTGAGAACAGGCCCGTTGGGGCTGCAGAGCATTCCCTGCAAGCGGGCAGAAGGGCCATGTAAAAATCAAATCCACATGACTGTAGTTACAGGCAACCAAAGAGAAGGTTGCTCTTCCAAGAAAAACTTTTCCATGTAAAAGAATTCTTAATCTCCCCTTTGACTGTCATTGTTGAAATGATGGCTTCACAGGCTTGAAATTTAAGACCCTATCGGCGTCTTTTCTGTTTGCTGTGATTTATGAATGGTTTCGCTGTTGATTATCCTCCAAGATTACAGCACAGCAGCCCTGACAGACAAGCAGAGGAAATTTCACAGGATAACAGGCAGCTCCTTCTCTGAGGCAGTAAGGCAGGGAGGTGTGTTTTGATTCAGGTATGTAACAATAGCTGACTGGACACAACAGGCAACTGAATACTCATCATGTGGCAACCTACTCAAAGGCAAGCAGGGTCAGCAGAAGTCTTGATAATTTTTCTGTGCTCCAGAGCCTTTGCTCATTCTGTAATACGGTGTTCAGCTGGGGTTTTTTGTCTGGGTTGTGGCACAAATCTACAAACTGCAGTCAAATATGAAAAGGCAACATTCTCATACAACCCTGTGCATGTTCTTCAAAGATCATCCTTTCCTGCAGTCACAAAGTCTACTGCCTTGTCTGGGAGATGGACCGTCTTTGTTCAAGTCCAGGCTATTCAAAGGAAATTTGCTTCCTTTGATTTATTGCCAAGAACAGGCACTCCTGACCCCAGAAAAGGAGATTCTTGTGCTTTTCATTCCCATTTCCTGCCAGACAGTTTGTTCCAAGTCACTGCTAGGAGGGCTGTTTGTCTGGTGAGGGTAGCAGGGCCAGAGCAGGTGCAGCCATCACTTGAGGGGGCTGTGGCCTTCACTGGAGCAGACAGCCAAGACTTGGGAGTCGGGGTTGAAAAAAATTTCTGATGTAGGGGCTGCCTAAAAATAAACGAGTAGACCTATCAGGAGGTGATTTTATCTCTTGATAAATAACCTCTGCTTTTCAGGCAGAAAGGTTCCTTTGATTTGAACTCTGCCACGATGCAAAATTAATCATTATTGGCATGTGGTTTCCAGGTCCAGTACTATGGATGTGCTTCCTGCTCTTTGTATCACATCTGGACCTGTGCAGTGAGCAGTGGTTTGCCGCCCTCATGCTTGGAATCATTTTGGGCTGAGGTGAACAACTTGCAGTGTGCCAGGCAAGGGTGGTCTGGGTCTGACAGACCTGAGTCCTGCTCTGTGGTTGTACTCCCTTCAGTGATGCTGCTGCTTTGGTGCCTTTCGACACTGCTGTCAGGAACCCATGGCAGACAGGGAAGGCTGCTCTTCTCTGGAGGGAACCAGAGAGCACAGTTACATCCTACTGTGGCCCGAGCCATTCTTACTGGGACTGGAGTTACACTGTGGGTGTTCTCAAGGATCGGGTTCGACAGTGAACCAGAATGGACATTCCTAGCATTCTTCCTGTTTTGCCACCCAGCCTGCTTCAGAAAAAGTCCTGATGTAGGTGTTTGTATCCTGTCTCTTTCTTCCCTCACTGTATTTGTCTTTCAAGCCTGGCAGCAGTGGAAGGAAACTTAGCACGTGATGCTGACTTTCTGCCATGTCTGTGGGACAGCAGATTCCTAAAGTACTCAAATCTAGCTAAGAGAACAGCTAGGAAAACAGAAGGCAGAGGACTCATAAAAGCATGGAGAGACTTGAATCCCAGTGGATTTGAGCTTTTATCCAGGAGCAGGGCTGCTCACATCAGGACGGCTGTCTGGGTTCCTGCTCCCACTGTCCACACAGACCCTCTCTTATGACCTCCCACCTGTTTCAGGATCGGGCCTGGGATTTTGTGTTTTATAACAAATAGATCAATGAAAAATAAAGTTGGAGAAGCTCTGAGAAATGCGTGCTTCAAAAAGCCCTCTAATTGTTGTTGTCAAGATTGCACCACTGCCTGAGAGTGAATCCTAACAGATACAGTCCTGCTGGAATATTCCCTAATTTTCTGCTACTTGACTCCCTGCTCCTTATTTGTTGTTTTGCACTCAAATTCACAGCTAGGCAGGGTTTTTCCTTTGGAGACAGTGCTGGTAGTGGAGGCCACTCTCCCCCAGGCTGTGCCTTCACACTGCTGCCCTTGTACCACTGTGCTTGCACCTGTTTGTCTCTACTCAGCTGCTCCAGAAAACTCCCCTCCAGACTTTTCCTTCCTCCTTGTCCCACCATGCACACAAGAGCCCAGTTTCCCTTTTCCCAAGCCAAGACACAGGAATGTACCAGTCCCTAGTGATTCCTTCCAGCAAATGAAGAAGTGCTGAACTAAGGAGGGTTTCAGTAAAGTAACATGGCCTGAGCTGAAAAATTTGTTGTTTTTCTCCTTTTTTCCTTTGACAGGGCACTGTGCAATACTTAAATCCTGTTTCACCAGGCGTTAATTCTACCACACCATATATACACCTGTGTCTGCACACTGAATCCTTCACTAAATTTCCATTCAGGCCGATTCTCATTGGCCAAGAGCAAGATACTGTGACTCCAGGAGGACTCTGACCAAAGTCTGAGTCACTTCTGTCACAACCACCAGGACAGGAGCATTTCTTACCACCTGCCTGCCCTGTGCTTTACACAAGAGAGCTCCAACTTGGGTGAGCAACCCACTACTAACTTGAAACAGATTACTAATCATAACCATAACAACAATAATACAACCACAGCACACACATGTGCTGCAGAACAACAACAACCACAATAACAATATCAACATTAGGTGTGTGCACACATGCCCTGCAGAACCAGCAGCAGTTTTGCCACTCATAAATGAGGTCAATATCCCTACCAGTGCTGGGGGATGCTCAGCAGTGCTTTGTGTCTTCAGCTGTTTGGAGCTCAGCAACTCCTAAACCATAACAACCACTTCTGAGCTGAACATGTGTTGTACTGAAATCTACCTTTAGAAACATACATTATTTGGGTCCAGGAAAGATTGGATTGTAGTTTTCTATAAGAAACAGAAAAATCAGTCTCCTCTCAACTGCTCCTCAAGTTAAAACAGGACTTTCTAGGATGAAAGAACAGTGCACTCACCCCTGCCCAGTGTCTCTTTGTCCTGCTCCTTTTTTCTCCGAGGAGGAAAGCAGCTCTGAAGACACTCCTTCCCCTTGCACATGTGGTCTTGAGCCAGTTCAGGAGAGGGGCAGGGGAACTGGGCTGCAGGGGAACTGCTGGGCTGAATTCCTGACTTCACAGTGTTAACTGGCCAGAGACTCCTATTACGTGATAGGTAGCAAGCCAGGGACTAATTTATGGAAATTTTGACCTTCAGTCCCCTTTGACATTTTCAGATCAGCCGTAGCCTGTGTGAGACATGAGAGCCCTTACAGTAAGGGGCTCTAAATCCGCCTGTGCAGCTGCTGGAGCCGACGAGGGGGTCAGAGGTAAGAATTCACTGAGGTTCGTGTGTGGGCTGCTCGGTGCCTGTTTGACATTTACAAATCAGTGACATTCCTCTGCACAGCTCAGTGCATACAAATCGCTTCAGTCACTCTGAGGAGGGCCCCTCATTTCAGTCAAAGGTGGATTTGGGCATCCATAGCCTTCCCTTTTGACTTTAGTTGGGATCTGCTCCCTCAGAGGGATGCAGTGGGGGCACTTTTAAGTTCAACCCAACTTCCAAGGACTTTGCACCATCTTCGTGGTTTGGGTGTGAAGCCTTTATCACTAGGTACAGTATCAGACCCGTCACATTTTCATTCATTGCCACAACAAGCATTGTGTTTGTCCATTTTGTAGCACAAACAGTCTAATTTCACTCAGTGCTGGGCCAACAACTCGGACCAAGAGAAGGCCAGCTGGATTTCAACAGCTTCCCATGGAAACCTATTTGCCATGAATAAAGCTCCACTGAGCTGAGCCATATGAGTGGGCTTGCCCCAGATTTCTCACAGTCTAGACTCTATGTAGAGAGAAAACATGATGAGAAAAACACAGCCAGGGCTGTGGACAACGTAACATTAGCCTCAACCGGTTATTGTGCAACAAATGATCATATTGGCTTCAGCCAACCTGACCTGTTTAACCACTGCTGCTTCTCTGAACCCTGAGGGTTAATATGGACTCTTCACTCCCCTCCGTGCTGGCAGTGCCTCTGGCACATGCTGCTCCTCCTGGCTAGAGGCTGTGCTGTGATTTGGGATGCCTGTCCATGGTGTTTACGCTGGCCTTGACCACACAATGGCTGCGATAGGGAGGCCGATTCCTTGCTTGTGGACCAGAAGCTGTGGAGGCAAAGAAAGAGGCGTGAGGGAGCAGGAGGTGTGAGGGCTGCCATGAGGGGATATGGTGGGTTTGTAGCCTTGGTAGCCAAGACTGCCATGGTGACCGGCTACCTTGGTGAAGCTGTCCTTTGCCACTTCAAAGTGAAGAGGGATGATGGTTCTCAAGAGCAAAGCCTCTTCCCTCATGCCCACGAGCCACGACACTGAGGGGAAAGGCTACTCTGGGGGTGTGAGGGTGAAAAAAGGATGATGAAAATCAGAACTGAAGGGGAAATCAGCTCTGACTGCAGGAAAACTTGGGACAGCAGTGAGGGAATGAGTGGAGGGAAGCCGTGCCCCTGTGATGGCGTGTTGTATATGGCGAGGCCCCTTTCCCAGCCTTGGAGAGTGCAGAGATCGAAGAGGGACAAAACGGAGGGGAAAATGGAACATAACTGAGCGAAAACTCGGACAGCAGTGAGGGAACGAGCAGAGGGCAGCCACAGCCCGCGGGGAGGTGTGCTGGGGACAGCCCTCTCCCGCCGGCCGTGCGCGGGGGCTGCCCCGTCCCCTCACGAGGGAGAGGGCAGGCGGGCGGCGCCGAACGCGCTCCGTGCCTGGGAAGCGCCCGAGAACGCGCGGCCGGGACAGAGCTGGGGGGCCGGGGGAAGGGGAGGGCGCTCCCCGGCTCCCTCCCACCCTCTCCGGATAAATGAGCCGCCGGGAGGCGGCGGGCGGCGCAGGCTGTGGACGAGCGCGGCGCATCCCTGTCCCGTCCCCATCCCGTCCCCGCCGCGCCCAGCGCTCCCTGCCGGCGGGGCCGCCCCGGGCGCTGCCGCGAGTACTCGGCCGCGTCCCCGCGGGGCTGGGCGGGGGGATCGGGCTTCGCTTCCCTCCCCTGGGAACGCCTGAGGGCGGGGGCGGCCGGGCGGGCAGGGCCGGTGGAGGGGAGGCGGCCGGGACACCCCGGTCTGGCTGATGCTGGCGCTGCCCCGCGCAGCACCGGGCTCCGGCAGGCTGGTAGCGGCGGTCAGGACTCAGGAGAGGCCCCCCGGGCTCCCTTCCCCTTCCCTCCCTCCGCGGCGGGCGGCGCTGGAGGATTTTCTCCCGCCGCGGCCCCCTCGCTGTCCCCCAGACATGGTAGGTCACCTCCAGCTGCAAGGGATGGACGAGAGCCTGAAGGAGAAGAGCCGGGAAGGCTTGCTGGACAGTCCGGACTCGGGGCTGCCCCCCAGCCCCAGCCCCCCCTTCTACTCCCTGTCGCCCGGTGAGGGCCGAGCAGGGGGCAGCGGCGGTGCGGACCCCCCGGCCCCGGGCCACCGGCGAGAGGCCAAGGACGGCAAAGTGGTAAGAGCCAAACCCGGGCACCGGGCTCTGTCCCCTCCGGGCCCCGCGGGGGAAAGGCTGGCCAAGCCCCGGAGCGGGGGGCAGGCAGGAGGGCGCCTCTGACCCACTGCCCGGGCACCCCTGGGCTGAGTTCCCCCCCAGTGCCCCTCGCCGGCCGAGGGCGCTCCGGGCTGCCCGTGGCGGCTGCAGTCCGGTGTTGGCAACGCCGCGGCTGTGCCAGGCAGGGCTTGGCCCAGTGCCGGGCAGGGCTTTTGGGTACACTCCCAGAGTGTTGGCATTTTGGCTGGGTGAACTCTATTAACGGTGTGGGAGTGACACCCCAGGTCTGAACCAAGCTCCCCTGACCACCTTCGGAAGAGAAAATAACTGTTTCTCAGTGACACTGCTCTGCCTGCTAGGTACAGGTTGGAGCTGCATCCATCCGGACCGAGGCAGGGGCGTCTGGCTCCCAGCCATCAGTACGCCCTGGCATCCCACATCTGGTTTGTGAGGAGCGTGGAGCCGCGTTTGCTGGAGCCCCGGCTGAAAGAAAGACAAAAGTGCCCTTTAGCTGGGGCAGGGTAGGGATGTGTGTCCGGGGAGTTCTGCGGGACAGGGTTTGGGAAGGGCTGTGTGCCGCTGCCCTTTGCTGGAGCGGGGCTTTGTGGCATGAGCCTGTGTGAAAGGTTTGTCCGCTGGCAGCCGAGTGGAGCCGGGGGTAGTGGTTTGTAAGCTCAGACAGCTGGCAGTGCACTGCAGGTCTCGGTCAGCCTGATGCAGTGCCAGTGAAGCACTTGAATGTGGAGTAGGATCTGGGTAGATTTATTATGACTATTATTTTGCTTTATTTGTTTATTTCTATCCCTGAGCTATAAAACCCGTTTTTAAAACAGTGTTCAGAGCATAAGCAATGGTGGTGGAGGTTTTTAAAGGATGATGAAAGTTCTTCCCCAAGGCTCTTTAAAAATTCTTTTAAACATGTATAAAAGATGTTTGTAGGTGTATTCAGCGTGGTTAATTGGCTTTAAACTGCAGCACAAATCTTTCCATGAGAAAAATTTATCTCCCTCTGGTCTAGTGACAATTCAGACTTCTTTCCCATAGAGACATTTTGCAACGACTCCTCACACTCTTGTGCACTTTCTCAAGTTCTAAGGCCTTTTGAGCATATTTCTGAAAACTGCCTTTTACTCTTGAACATGCCAAAACCTTCCCCATGAACAATGACTCCTCACAGTGGAGAGGGTGTGAAGGCTTATTATGAAAGTCAAATCTCAAACTGCTAACGCTGCAGTTCCTAATATGGAGCCTTACCTGCAGATGCCTGGATGGGAGTGTGCCATCTCGATGGGAGTGTTTATGTACAAAGTTACCCACACACCTCTGATTTGGCAGGATCAGGCTGTTCCTGTGTGTCTGTAAAATAAAATTAGGGAGGAAGGTGAGTGAAGGCTGCTGGAGCAAAAAACAGCAGGAGTGGAGGTGTCTGCAAAACTCTGTAATGGGGATATGACAGTCTCCATTCCAGTCATATGACAGTTGGCCACCACACCATCCAAGAAAGTTCTTAGATATCAAAGAAGAAAGAACATGAGAAAATTTATTTCAGTTCATGGGCTGTTAGGCTTGAGAGTTTTAGTGCTTGACTCCTACAGGGAGAAAAGTTATTCCTGTGATCTGAATAAGGTAAAGTTAAGTTTTTCAATTGTTTTGATCATTAGTGAACATTTTAGACACTTTAGAAAAGCTTCCACTTTAGAAAGTTTCCACATTCTGTATCACATTGCAAGGATAACCCTGGGTTCCTGCTTAGAGTATGGGTTCCATACATTGGGAATGTATGGAATTCCATGCTCTTAGCAGGTACAGAAGGTTGCAGGGATCCAAATGCTGAAACCAGTTGGACTGTATTATTTGGAGTGGTGCTGGGCTCTGCTCTTTAACTGTTTGGTTCACTGCAAAACAATGAAGTAAATAGGAATTTTCACTCTATTTGACTGCAGAGAGTTTTACTTCCTTTCATTTCCACTGTGCAAATACTGGACTTGCAGCTGATATTAAAGCAGGAAAAATATGAAGAGTATTGCTTGCTTCATACTTTTAAATTGCAGTGTCTAATTAGCTCTAATTTTGCCATTTTACAAGGGCTTGCAGATCTGTGAGCAGTTATGCAACCCATGAATGTGCTTCTGTTTAAGTCTATTCCTCTGCTGTTCATCAGAGCATGCAGAATTGGCAAATCAATAATTGCAGCTATTTGCACACCAAGAAATGCTGTTTTTAATCGCCTGTTATATTAGTGTTTGTTTTGCTTATAAACGTGACAGAGTCAGGAACACAACCTGCACTCTTTGTGTTGGAACACTATAAAACCATACATAACTCAGTCACCAACAGCCAAGGTTCTAGTATGTACAGTTACAATAAATTGCTGTCAGGTGAAGGAAACAACATTCCAGATCTGTGTGAAGTATTTCATACTATTCTTCGCTGCAGAACTGTCAAACCACCGGTCTGAACCCAGTTGCATTCTTCTGCAGTCAGCTATTTTGCTCCAACTTTGCAAATATGTTACAATTTTTTTCTGCTTTAGGACGGCCCTTCTCATGCAGACTAAAAGGAGATTGCATGCCCTTATCGAAGACTTTCTCTTGTGTAAAACCTCTGCTCTCTCTGCTCTGTGTTATTAACTGTGACTCTGAAAAAGTAAACTCTCTGCACTTAATAAGCACAACTTTGTTTCAAAGACAATGCACCATTTATTCACATTTAACCAGCCAATTTGGGAACGGCTTTGGGATCCAAAAAAATATGAAAGGCAGTTTAGGGCCAGAGTCATAAATACCACAAGTTCAACACCATTTAGGGACTTTTTTTTTTTCCCCTTTTACTTGTAGTGCAGGATAAATTGGCTTTTATTTCTTCAAATAAAGTCCATGTAGGGAATTTGTCAAGTGTTTTGTGCTTAAGTGCAAATATCCTAAGGAAAATACAAGGTGACTTTTACCTAGTTCTGCCTTTTAAATCTGAAACATTATTAAATTGATTCTTATGACTTGGGTTACTGAATTCTTTAGACTGTGTCTATAAAGCTGGGTCAAAACGAACAGAAATGCAACAAAATAAATGCTAATAATATGCACAAATAAGCAGTTGCTGAAAGCATGAGGAATGAAATGCCATCGAAGTACCCATATCTGCTTAGAGTTTTCTCTGTTGTTCTTGCCCTGGGACACTGATTGAGGCTAGAAGAACTGCTTTTGGACTGTGCTGAAATAAGTGCTTTGCATCCATCACACAACTCCTAATGGATATCAGGGGACATCAAGCTCACATTCATCTCCAGAAGTATCCATTGTGTGTTCTTGAAGCAGATTTTATGTTCCTTCCCAACAGTGAAAGGAGCTTTTGCCATGGCAGTGAGTTCCTTTTACTTTGTAAGATTTAAGTATTTGTGCACTCAACCTGCCTCAGTGAGCACTGACTTCTGTGGGACTATATCCCAGTGAATCAGCTGTAGGGATGTAGGGAATGTCTACATTCAGCAGCAAGAATGATTCAGAATCAGTCTTGGGTGGTGGGAGAAGATTCCAGCTTCATCTCAAGTATGAAGAAGGAGACCTTGCGCCTTGGCACAGCCTTCACAGACAAGAACGGGGTCCCAACAACGTGGTCCAAGTCAGCATTTGTGCCAACCCTGCTGGATTAATGGCTCATATTAAAAAAACCCAAAATAACATCTCTTCCTGAAATGCAGCATTTTGAAGACCCCTTGGGTCACAGAGCCAGCATCTTGTCCTGCACTGAAAGTACTTCAGGAATGGGGCAATGACTTGTAGGGACTGGGTGGGGAACACGGCCATCAAAGGTTTTTCATATGTAATTTCATACCTGTCAACACCTACACTGAAAGCACACGTGAGAGGGAGGCCCAGCACCCCGACCTGAGCCAGCTTGCAGCCTGCACACGAGGCAGGGGACGTGACTCCCCAGGCCCCGTGGGTCCCAGCAGCTCTGGGGAAGCCCCAGGCTGGTGCAGGGAGCAAGGCACCCATCTGGCACCACAGCAGGGTTTGCCTCGGGGCTTTTGTTGGCACCCTGGCATCCTGACCCACTTCTGAGCCGCTCCCACGGCACTGGATCCTGCAGGAATTCCCCCAGCTTCAGTTCCACGCCTGTGTCCTCTCCTAGCAAAGGCTAATCCCACCTGGCTGTTCCCTGTCCCTCAGCCCCACCCAGTTCTGGATATGCACCCGCTCCTCTTCCTCCTTGATGAAGGACAGGGCATGGCTCTGGGCCTCACTTGATTGGCCTCACCTGATGTGACAGATGTCCCTTCTGGGCAGATCAGGGAAACAGGCATCAGGATCTCAGCATCTGCTCTGAAAAGTGTGGCTCTGATGAAAGACATTGAGGGTAATGTCTTCTAGCTGTTGAATTTCCATTGTGTCCCTACATAACCCTGTGGACAATAAGCAAAATAGCACACGTTTCCCACTTGAAATAAAGGAGGGAGATAAGCAGGAAGGATGTAATTCTTTGAAATAATAAACCCCTGCTTTCTACCTGAGGTTTGCATTTTCTGTTATCACCTCCCAATATAATCTCATCCGGCTCTGGTATAAATTACTCGTAATGTGCAATACGTGCAGATATTGGGAAAATAAATGGTCTGTTAAACAAATATTGCTTATCTTCTAGAGCGGAGAATGTAGATGTGTGTCAAATAACTCAGCCAGATCTTTCATTATAGCTGTAAATAACAGCTGAGTAAAGTGACATTTTCATGGACCTGACATGTTACCATAGTGGGAAAATGTGGTGAGAGATTTGCTTATGCCCTAGCTAAGTTAAGAGCTGGGAATTTGGGAAGCTGTATCCTGTTTGTAGCCCTGACACTTGGAAAGCTGTTTCCCCTTACAGTCTCTAGAGATCTAATGCCACATCTTGGTGCCTTCCATATAATGACCATAGCAAAAGGAGTCGGTCAGTTCTGGTTCTTTGTGCTCTCTGGGGAGAGGTTTTAGGGGTTTATTTATTTCAAGTCACGTTAATTTCCTTTCCTTTTTCTTGCTTTGCTGCCTGGAATTTGGCAGCTAAAGAGCAGTCAATGCTGTCGATGAGCTGTAGATTGAATTCCATTCAGCAACCAATTTTATCTGTGTTTATCTATCTGCTACTTGCAAAAAGCAGAGTTTAGCTGCCCAGGCCGTTACATGCCTGAAAGGCATCAGAGTTAAGGCAGAGGGAAAAATGCAGCCAAACAAGAAAGCTCTTCAACTTTTTAATACTACTGTAACTCTTTGCTGGTTGACACAAATTATGTACTGGAGAAGAAATAAAAATAATAGTTCATTTACTACCTAATATTCACCTTGGATCAAGTTATAAACGTGGGAGTCACTTTTTTGGTATCTCTGGTATCTTTCATTTTGTCTTCTCAGCCTTCCTTGCCTACCAGACTCCTTCTGTCCTTAAAGATGCCAGGGTTGTGGTGTCTTTTTGTGCACAGCGGCATCTGGTAAGTGCCAGCACAGCTCCAGTTACTGGGGACAGATGAATCAGATCCCCACCGCAGCGTTCTAGCACAGCAACCCTTGGATAGACAGACCTCCACTATGGATCACTCGTGGACAGCCTGGTCTGAAGTGATGTGGACTTCTCTTCACCATCAGTGACCCCCAGGAGTGTGCAGCCTGCTCTGCTCCCTCTATCCACAGTGCAGGATAATACAGAAACCTACCTTACTTGTGGAGTATCTGGAGATCACCAAGTGATTCCTAGAAACGAGCCAGGGATCCTGATTTTCTCAAGGGGGCTCAGCAGTCCAGTGCTCCTACTCTTTCAACCATTCCTGTGCAGAAGGAAAAAGAACTGAGTCAGTATTTTTTGACAGGTAGAACATTTTTGGTTTCTTTCCTTAAAGCAGATTGGAAGGAGTCGGTGTCAAACTCTTCCCAAAAAGCCAGCTTTTGACATGTGCCAAGCATATAACATTTCAGCCCCAAAGACAAATCTTTTGGAAAGCTCATATCCCCTGTTCCTTGCTTCCCAGCTCCAGGTGACTTGCAGGAGCCGACATTTCAGAACATCACTGGAGGGAAAACAAAATGTCACCTGAGGTGCCTTTCAGTGGCTGCTGTGTGAAACCTGTGGTTGCTGTTTAGTGACCCCTTCACACTGTTCAAGCAAATTAGTTGCTGTTCGGTGAGCAGCCTGCAGGATCTCAGAGATCTCTATTTTTAGGCCATGATTTGTAAGTTATTTACATCTTCCATGTGCAGACTTTCAGGTTACTTCAAGGTTTCTGACCTGCAGCAGCTCACAGAAGAGGTCTGAATCTGTAATGGTCTTGACAGGCAGTAGAAATCCTGGCTTTGGCCTGCCAGTGTTCACAGTTGTTCCAGCTTTCTAAACTAAGCCAAACCTGCAGGTCTGAAGTTGGTGCTCATCCACAGCATATGAAATGCCTTTTGCCACCCTTCCCTGCCCAGAGCAAGGTTAATTGTAACCCCCAATGGAAATAGTCTCATCACACCCGGTCCAGCACTAACCTGGAGAACACTTAATCCTGCCCTCACCAAGTTCAGCGGCAAATTTTTGACTCTGATTGCTGTCAGTCGTGCATGCCAGCACCTCCGTTTCTCCGTGCACACTGGTGCTGTTTCTGCAGCGTGTTCTTGTTTCCTGTTCCCTGCTGTGGGACTTGTGCTCTCCACAGACGGCGACTGCCGCCGTGCCCACGCTCTGACCGAGCAGCACCCCCGGCGCTCAGCGGGCTGGGAACGCTTTTCCCATGCACACACGGGGGGCCAGATGCCCCAGCAATGTTCCTGCTAAGCCACAGGAAAGACTTCATAACATCTCCCGCGTCCTGGGGATGTTTGGAGCACACTTAGTGTCAGCATTTGTTAGCAAGAAGTGTGAAGGCTTGTTTGCCTGGAAGCGCTTCTTTGAAACTGCTTCTTTAAAGGAGGGACACGTATCCCCAGCCTTGTTCCCTTCACCAGTTCAAGCAATCTGCATCCCTCTGCAGGTGAACCCCCAAAGGGCAGCCTGCCTGCTGTTCACAAAGCTCATGAGCATGTGCAAATGGTGTTTGACTCCTGCACCCAAAGGAACCTCTTCTTATGTACAAAATGTCTTTAGAAAGAGCTCTGGCCTTGTGCAGACTCTTACAAGCTGGACATCTGCACCCTTGTGAACTGAGGCTTGTCTGATGTAAACAATTCACATTTCAGAAGCAAAGAGCTTTATTTATGACCAGAAAGGCTGCCCTTGCCCTCCCCTGTCAAGAGTGTTGAAAGCAATTCAGGAATGAACTTTGCCTTTTGGCCAGTGTTTGCTAGGGAGGGTGAACATATTTTTTTTTTCTTCTTTTCCCCCCCCATAACTGTGCAGACACTGTCCTGTTTTGACAATGGAACAGTATTCAATCAAAAAGAGGGGTTGGCCATTTTACTTAATAGTACAACTTTACACAGTTGTAAAGTGCAGGGATATTTCAGTATGAAAAGAACAAACAGCTTTGTGGCTTTGGAACACAGAATTAAGTGGCTTGGCAAATTCAGATGGAGCAGTGACATTTTTTGCCTTAGCCTGAGGCAGAAGGCCCAAACCAGTAGAAGAAAGCAGACCTCAGCTAGCCATCTACAGACCCTGCACAGAGGCTGCCAGCCATCTCCTTTAAAGAGATCCTGTGTCCCTGTGCGTCATAAATATCTGCCGACAGAAAAGTAGTGGCAGAGTCTGAAACCTGCAGTGACATTTTTCCAGGAGGGCAGGATTAGGCTGAATTAGCTGCTGGGTTTGGTCCAGGCACCAGACACAGGATCCCCATATGTGGGAACTGGTGTTTAAGAGCACTCCAGTATAGAGAAGTGGGATTAGTCATTTCTGTGGTGGGCAGAGTAGCCTAAGCTGGTCTGTGACAATTTGTCAGAGTAAGTGAGTTCACAATGCAGTTAGTCTTAAAAAATCAAGTTTTTGGTGTCATGAATTGGAGCTGCTCCATTCATTACAAAGTCCTGGCTTGCAACCGGCTTCCTGCATTGCAGAGGCCACAAGGTGCCCCAGTGTCTCACCCCACCCTCAGTTTTATGGTTAACAAGAATGTCCTTTGGAGCACAAGAGCCATTTTTGGCACGGAGACTTTGGGAACAGCAAGTCTATTGCTTCCTCTGCTGGATTGTTGCAAGGGATACATGATTTTATGTACGTATTTGTATGTACATCTATAAAAATACATACACATGTCTCACTTCAGTAGACCTACATCCTTCAAGTCAGCAGCCTTAGGCCCTATTGCTGCGTTTGGTCAGACATGGAAAACTTCTCCATGCTGACACATTTTGAGTGTTTCTAAGACTTGTTAATTCCTACCAGTAAAGGCAATATCAGGGCTAAAGAAAACTCGAAAACAATTGTAATTCCTATGAGAAACAAGAAAGGAAGAAGGAAAGGCAAGGTTGAATTTCAACAAACAGATACTGGAGCATGAAGTGACAAAGATGTGGGCACAGTCACGTACCTGGGAGGTGTGCTGGGGCAGAGGGAGGTGTTGGTAGGTGAGGACAGTCCAGGTGTTGTGTTAAGCTGCTCAGCTGCCAGCCACAGCACGTTATGAATTGTGCCAGTCCCATCTGTTGTGTTCCAACACTTGCTGTGCTCTCCTTCCCTGCAGATGCCTTATCTGCTCCTGAACCCGTCCATGCCAGAGATAAGGCCTCGAATGTGCCCGGTGTTTTTTGGAGAAAGCATTGAGGTCAACCCTGAGCCCGTGCAGGAAATCAGGTACAGATGGGATTGGGTGGGTAGATGGGGATTTCTGTCTTTTTTTCTGGTGCTTCTGCCAAAGATTAAAATGTGTTTGCAAATGGGAGTCACGGTTATTTTGATGGAAAGGGAAGGACAGGTGGGAGGGTAATTCCTGAATTAAAGCCACTGACAGCAGCACAGGCAGAGGGGAAGAGGCAAGAACTGGAGGGAGGTTTTAACAGAAGGCAGCCTTCTTCCAAGGCCAGCTAAAATCCAAAGCTATGAGAAAAAAAACATTACCATCTGTGGGCTTGATGGCCTCCACTAAGTAATCTGATGGTCTTCATACTGTTCCCAGATGACTTGTGTCTTCAGAAGAAGCAACACCCTTCTAATTGGCACCTGGTTTTGTTCGCTCTTGCCACAGAGAAACCAGCATTAGACAGCCCACAGAGACTGAATGAGCTCCTCTGTGTGAGGAGATGGTCCCTCAAGCCAGTGATGGAGATGTTCTGCCCTCCTGTGGGGCTGGTGCTGTGGCCAATGGATAAATGTTGGTCTTTGCTCTTTGTTTGCTCTTTTGTTGATGTGGAATGTATCCTGCAAACAGCATGGAGCATTCACACACAGCTTGGGGCAGGGACAGTGGGAGAACTGTAAACCCCCTCAACCTATGCAAAAGTCTCTCTGGAAATGTACCCCAGTAAATCTCTGCTGGCTGAGGAACTGCCAGCGGGCATGTTTTTATGGTGATTACATCGGAGTCCTGTTTTATGTGTGCTGAATGACTTGCTTACACCCTAGCTGTGCAAAATACATTACAGCAGCTCAGGTTACACGCGGTGCACAATCAGTCAGCCCCCCTCTGGGTGGAGGTAATGACAAGCACACACCCAGCTTTTAATCTTTTTTACGTGGAGCTGCACATTCCTTGGCTGCTGATTGCTGGAGGAGCATTTGGGGAGCGGGGAAAACCAGTGGAAGTCCTTCTGTTCCCCATGGCTAGGGATTCCAGAAAAAGTCCTTTTCCTGGCCTGGTATCTGCACATCCTTTCTAGATGGCTGCAGAAAAAAGACAGGGCTGTGACATCCTACTTTTTGTGGTTCTTAATCTGTTGGCAGTTCAGGTGGCCAAGTCCTTTGAGACCAGTGGCATGGGTGTTGAGCAGCCATAGCCCACAATATTCCTTTGGTTTACCTGCTCTTTCAGCATTGCTTGGATTTTTTTGTAGGTCCCAACAAGCAACTTCATCCCTCATCTCCCAACGCTCAAATTTTAGCTGGTTTGGGCATTTTTGTGCAATGATGAAAGAAAAGACAAACAGCCTTGACAGCTCAACAGGTCCATTACAGGGCGTTTGTCTGCCTCCAGTGTAGCTCTCGGGGCTGAGATGAGGCTCCAGTGGGACCCATGGAGAAAACCAGAGGAAGAAGAGCGTTGCTTGGAGCCTCTGCAACAAAGTGTTTTCTGCCCTGGTATGACCAGGATGGATTCACAGCAAGGTGGGGTTCCAACAAGATTCCTCAGCAGGACAGAGTCTTCTTGGCTTTGGGTTGTAGAGTTGGCATCTGCCCCAGTGTCTGTGCAGTGGTAAATGCTGCCAGCTTCGAAGGGTTAGAGAAGAGTCCTGCCTGTCTTGCCTCCTTTGCTGCGCTCCTGATACCTTGCTGTCCTCTGCAGGTGCAATTCCGAGGTGAAGTACGACTCGGAGAAGCACTATCGGGACGACATCTTCTACGGCCCCATCCCCACGGTCACCACCTACAGCGAGACCATCATCGCCGCTCCCAACTGCACCTGGCGGAACTACAAGTCCCAGCTGATCTTCGAGCCCCGCCAGAAGCCGGTGAGGTTTCAGAGCACGACCATCATTTTCCCCAAGCGTGCCAAGAACATTTACCGGACCACCCTCAACTACAGCTTGGGCTGTGCCAAGCGCTGGTTCGCTTCCAGCGTGCAGCTGGAACTCTGTGAGGAAACCAACCCGTGCGTCATGTACAGCGAGACCCTCTGATCCGCCCCGCCGCTGGCAACCGCGCGACCCCCGGGAGGCTGCGGCCTTCGCGGGGCCCTGGCTGGGCCTTGCTCGGTGGCGACTGAATATTCATGGCTGGAGAGCATCTCTCGGGCGAGGCTGAACTGGCTGGGAGGAGGCTTGCAGGGCACAGGATGGTTTTGATCAGTGAGAGGCTGGCTTGTATTTTGCGACGTTCCTGACATTCATGATCTGGATTTTTTTTTTTTTCTCTGAGCGTATCTGTTTTTGGCTTGTGTTTAGTTGAAATCAAGATGACAAAGGACCCTCTTACCATTGCAGAATGATGCCTTATGAGCTCTGTAGGTCTTGTCTAGCACATAGGTGAGAGTCATTATAAGCTTCAGAGCTATTTTGGTCTCTGCAAAGGGAAGACCAACTGCAGAGACAGCGTCTGGTTGGCCCAGCACACACCAGGCCAGATCTCTTTCAGAGCTGAAATGCAGAGGAGGTGGTTATTTGTACCAGTACATCACAGCTTGCTCCAACAGCTCATCTGAGTGAGAGCTGCCCTATTACAGCACTGCAGTCACCCCACTTCCTGAGAGGAGTGGAGACTGTTACCCCAAGAAAAAGAGGATTTAAACAGGTGCCCCAGCCCTTGCTGGCAGCTGGATGTTTGTATACCCTAGCAAAGCACAGCACAACCAGGAGATGGGAGAAAGGCCAGCTGTGATGCACAGACACATCTTCTGTGAGCCCAGCCAGGAGTAAGCAGGGAGACTGAGGAAAATGAACAGCTGAAGGGCTAGTTTAGAAAAGTGACTGAGCATTTAGGAGCCTAGTGCCCTTCTATCAAAAGTATTGTCAGACCAAGTGTGCCATGCTGTTCACTGCCTCCAACACCTAATTTAAGGGATCTGTATGCACTTGCAGCCCTTCTGAGTTTCAGGGTGTGGCTGTATTGCAGAGAGGAGCGTAGAGCAGGAAGATGCTCCCTGGCTTATTTGAAGCCAGGGCAAAGTTAACTCACCCTCCCAATAGTTTCCATATTTGTGGCATGGGCAGCTTTTTTCTGCCTGTAGAGGAGCAGCCAAACTTTCTCAGTGTAGAGTTTGAAGGACTGAAAAGCCCAAATCCATCTGGGTTTTCCTTGATCAGCCAGGCTGTAGCACTAGAAACAGCTGAACTGTCCCTGCAAAAGGACCAAGAAACAGTGAGCAGGAGTCAGTGAAGCCATCCTAAGGTAAAACATTCCCCACTCATGAATCCCATCTCTGGTATATCTTCACTTTGGTCTCTTGCTGAAAATCTGCAAGAGCCTGGATTCCCACTAACATACAACTTTTGAAAATAGCACGGAATTGTCTCCAAAAATCTTACCAAGAATTTTTGCATGCTGCTCAGGCTTAGAAATAACCACACAGCTCCGGAAATTAATTTCCAGCTTTCTCTCTTCTAAACTTTCCATTTTGTTCCTGACTTGCTGTGAGTCTGATGGAGTTATTTCAGAACACAGCTGAGCAGCCAAGTCAGAAAGCCTATTAACAATGTCAACAAGACGTAGCTGATTGCCCAGAACAGTTGACGCACAAACCCACTGAGATTAAAAAAAAAAAAAAAGTCTGAGAAACTTGAAAAAAATAATAAAATTAGTGACTTATAAAGATACTTTTTCCATCAGTTTCAAAAAGCAGTTGGTAAATGTGACCAGAACTGTGACCTTTATGAAACAGAGTTCTCTTGTTTAAAATGTAGCACAGTTTTTCCACCAGAGGTAAATATAAAGTCTTTAAATACAAACTTCAGTCCTGACAGCTGAAGCATCATTAGTGCTGAAAGATGTGTGTTGTGGCAGTGCTGAACTCTCCCTGTCTGCTGGGAATTAGGACTTGGTAGGAAGAACCCCTCAAAGGATTTCCAAGGCTTCCACCTACTGTTGAATTCTTTACAGCAACACAAACAAGGACTATATTTGTTAGTGGTCAGATTCTGCTGTCACTGTCTGTCAGCATCAAAGCCTGGAAAAGCAGCATCTGCCTCCACAGGGATTATTATGCCTGAAGCAGCCCTTCTCCCCAGGGCTCCAGCAAGCAGGAGAGCTGGCTTAGGCAGCAGGGAGTTGGTGCCTGGATGAACGTGGTCCCAGTGCAGTGAGGTTAGTGATGCACTTACTTGCTGGTTCATCTTCAGGTCTGTCCTGTTGGCCACGTGCTGCTGAGCGAGCCTTGGGAGCGGGGAAAATACCCCTCTGCCTTCGTGGAGGCTCTGGTGGGCTCAGTGCCTGCACCCCCAAGAGTCTGTGCCAAGGGGCAGGGTCCCAGGCTGACAGCAGGGTAATCCAGGCCCAAAAGCAAGGCCAGTACTCACACCCAAGAGATCCCTGCACGATGACAGAGGGGACTGATGGAGACAGGCTGACCTCAGAGCCGAGGGGATGCCAGACTCCCCCTATGCTGGCCACACATCAGGCTTTGCTCCTTTGAACAGCTGGATTATTCCCCTGCTTTGAGCACAAAGCTGCTCTTCTTGATCATGGTGGTCTTTGAGCAGGACAGGTTTTCCCCAGAAAAATCCCTTTCATCATGGCTGGCTGCAGGTCTCTGCCCACTCTGTCCACTGTTAGTTCTGTTTCCCAAATATCAGCTGCAACAGTAAAAGAGAATTCAAGGCAAGCCAAAAAAACACAGTGTGCAAATACAAATCCAGCAGAGAGACTGAACCTCAACCTGGACTTTAACCACACAGGAGAGGGGCTGCTGAGGCAAAGTCTCACAGGTGGATGTGACCCCTGGGAGGGCGCAGTGGAGGGCTGCATCCTTGGCACTGGAGGGTCCCACACACCCAGCCCAGGCCTCTTTGAAGCTTCATGCTTTGTTTTCTCTGCAAATACACTAGAAGTAACCTAACATGCTCCTGCTCCTTTGAGTTTAAGCAGCTTTTCTGCTTTTGCCATGTTAGGAAAAAAAAAAAAAGATAGAAAGCAGTTTGGGTTTCTAGGCTGCTGAGCACATTTTGAGCTGTGTAGCCACGGTGGCTATGGTGGGACTATCACCCTGGACCACATCCAAACTGGGACATTACCAAGTGCCTGAGATCTGGAGAATTTTTTTTAAAAATCCCTTCTTATATGGTATCTGCCACAGGCCCATCACAAGCTGCTTTTCTTCTCAGCAAAAGCTGGTGTTGGAAAGGGACTTTGTTTTTCCTGAGGTCAAGGAAACCACAGAGGGTCAAGACTTCACCCTTGCCTGGGCACACATCCCAGCCTGCCTGCCCACTCTGTCCCTGCTGCTCCCATCCCTGTGGCTGGGTTAGGCAGTGGTAGAAAAGCCAAAGTTCATCTTACTCATGACTGGGAAAAGTGATGACTTTTTTTGTTTTGCTTAAACACCAGAAACTGAATTGTGTTTTTTTGTTGCCAATGAAGAATCACTCTGGGCAGCCGAGAAGTGCCTTGTGCCATACCTGTAATGTGCTTGTACATCTCAAAGGAACAATTAGTCCCACTAGGGAGGTACTTTTCTTTTAAATGGAGTGTTGTTAATCTCAGCCAACAAATCTTTGTTCCTGTATATTCTCTCAAAGATACAAATTATAAATTTATAATTTAAACTTAGACCACGGAAATGTCAGTTTCCTTGAACAGCTGGGACTGTGGCTACACTATTTCTCCCCAGAAATCCTGATTTCCCCCAGGATCCTGATGTGCATGTTGCCCACAGCTCTGCAAGCCTGATGGGTAAAGTCAGACGCTGCCTTTATCTTTTTTGATGGGATTGTTTTTTTCAGTATGGAAACCCCCTGTCTCAAAGGTGGTGGGTCTCTCTCCCCTTCATCCCTATGAATCTTTTGCCGTGGAATACAACAGTGTGCTCATGTCTGGCCTGCCTGCATTGCTGTCATTGCATTTGGGGCCAAAAAGATGAAACCCTAACCAAATATTGAACTGTTAGAAGCTGTGGATTATGTTGCACAAACCGCAGAGAACAACTTTGACCAAAAGTTTACTGCTTGTTTTTTATTTCCTGCCTTTTTTTTTTTTTTTCCTTCCTAAACCAGCTCTACTTTCCTCAATGTGAAATACAGACAGATTTGCACCCTGGGTGCACGCTTTCTGCAACTGTTGAAATGGTGTTTGGGTGTTGATAGCGGTGTTTGAGTGAGCTGCTGGTCAGAGAAGTGAATGCTATTTACTATTTATGTTGAGTGTGTCTTAAAAAAAAATGGGAAAGGTCACCAGAGGGCTAATGAGCAAAATAGACTTTGTAGAGCAAACTGAAGACTGTGTGAGTCTGACTTAGAGGTGAATGGTTCTGTGTGTGAACACTGTGATCTGGGATATTTAGCCATTGTGGTTTTAACCTGCCTCTTTTCCTGTAGGAAAAAGCATCTTTGCCTTTTTTAGAGCTGAAACAAAATCAGATCCATCCTCTGTCACAGTCATTCAGTCCTGCTGAAGTCTGTGAGCATCAGCATTCCCCAGGCTCACGAGGTACTTTCTGTGTGTATCAATCAAACAGGCACAGAGCTGTGCCTCTGTGGAGATGGGGGAATGCTTTATAGGGGATGATGGATCTTCCTGTGGGATATTCCGATTTTTATTGCCAGATAAAGTCTGCTCCCTGAAAATCACCTGATCACTCACAAATCGATCTGTTCTGAACATCTCCCCCAAAGCTCTATAACCAGTGGATTTTATAAGTCTTGGGAGGCACTAATTCTTTTTCAGATACTGTAATAGCTATCAGAATGAGCTAAGTATCCTATCATGTGCATTGTGACCTGAGGATGGGATTGAAAGGTGTCTGAAGGTTAGAGAAGGAAGAAGAGAACTTATAAGTGGTGGAAATGCATAAGGATGTGTCATATTTTTATTTTTGTAAGTCTGATTCTCTAAGTGCTTGTAAAGTACTTTACTGTTGTATATGTGGTGATGCAGTAGCTCACAATATCCTTTTATTTTTGTATATTCCTTCCTCCACCATAATCCCTTTCTGTTCAACTCATAGAGAGTAATTTAAGAAGACAAAATTTATATATCATAATAAAATGCTCAAACCCTCCTGCTGATGTATGCAGAGTTTCCTTCCTCTTCCATATCCCTTTACTTGGTGCCTAATGCCCTTTTTCCATCCAGAGGGAACATTCCTGGTGTGTCCATCCCTACCTGTGGATTTCAGCCCAGCTCCCGTGGATGGGTGGCTGTGGCACAGTCAGTGCTGTGATGTGCAAACCCTGCTCTGTGTGCCCAGGGAAAGCTGAAAAGCTGAGGAGGGACCCTTAGAGGCAGTTTTACCTTTCAGGATTTCCCTGGTTGTCAGTTTGACCATTTCTTTGCTCTAAATTTCCCTCTTCAGCTTCATCTTGTTCTACAGAGCTCTGAAGCCTTGGTGTTGGATCTAGACAATTCCTCTCCCAGCTTTTCCATGGCCTTCAAGGGCAGGAAGAGCCCACACAATGCTTATTTCATATCCAGGTATCCACATTCTAGTGCACTACTGGGATCTCTCCTATGTCCTGGCTTCCCAAATCCTGATAGTGGATGAGCTGCACTGGGGCTGAAACCCTGCCTGGCCATGAAGTGCATTTTAAAGCCATTGCTGTAAATGCCTCAGGCTCACCAGCCAGCTCTTAGTAGAACATTCCTCTGTCTTCCAAGACCCAAGATGTCTGCAGGGAGAATCTGACACTAATCCTTATGGAAAAACCATTGGATTTATAGGGATGAAGTCAATAGGCTTGGATGAAAACGGCTGTAAAACTCTAAGGAATGGAAAGGAGAAGCAAAGCCATGTTATGCAAGAAGCTTGCTTCAGCTGCAGCGTAAGTGCCTGTGTCCTCATCCCAAGCCTTTTGACAGAAATTATGGCTGAGCTGCCTCTAGGATGAAGGATGGGAGACAAGCTCATGGCTAAGAACCTGAGGAAACAACAACATGGAGAAGGCAGGGGTTGTGCAGGCCGGTTGAGTTCACTGGCTGACACCCAAATGCCAGATGAAGGACATGTGCATCCACTCCTGCTATTTAAATAAAACCATAAAATGTGAATGCTGTCCAATGAAGATTCCTGAGGTGGCAGCTAAATCCTCAGCAGCAAAAGCAGCATTAGATGCAGGATATGTGTTTTGGCAAGTGTGTTCAGATGAGCTAACCCCTAAGCTAGTGGCTTTTACTGTGCTAGTTGGATGTTGTAAATTTAAGCAGATGATGCTTGGTATTAGTTTTGCTCCTGGGATATTTCAGAGAGTAATTGCACATATCTCTGAGGGATTACAAGGTGCTGAAGTTATAATGGATGGACTTTGAATTTAAACTAGATGCCTTTAGGAACAGAAGGAAAGGTTTAGGCTGGTTTTACAGACAGCAAGAATGCTGAATATAAAATGCCAAAAGCCTCACCTAAAAGAATTTGCTGATTATGGTCAGCTACAAATTAAATACTAATAAAACTTCACATGGCTAAGATCCCTATTCCACTCAACAAAGCAGAGCTGTAAGGAAACAATAGATGCCTTCATCAAATTTCATTCCACTGCTATTTACAGTTAACAAACAGTGGAAAGATTTGCCAGAGAAAGACCCTTACCTGATCCTGGAGCAGTAAAAACTTCCCCCTGCTGCCAAACCATCAGTTCAAATACCACATGCAAGACCTTAGGCTGGGTCTTTGCTCTCCATCAGCAGATGGCAATGTCACAGCCTGGACCTGCAGGAGTGTCTTCAGAAGTTCTAGGCAATGCCAAGCAGCTAGAGGTTATATTGTCCTCAAAAATGTCAGGAATCTCTTGCTATGTGAAGGAATCACCCAGAAGCATGCCTGGAGTGATGGCCACCTATAGGAACTGTCTCCTCTGGCACAGGACACTGTCCTGACACTGTCACTTAATTCATCTCTGTGGGGAGACTGGAATGGAAGACTGTCACAGCGGATACATCTCTGTCCCCTGAGCTGACCCTGTGGCTTCACACCCTGTGAGACACACTTCAAGCCCTGAGAGACCCTGTGTCTCCCCCAGAAACCATCCCAGGATGACTGAATCCACCTGGGATGCCTTAGATGCAGCTCTGCCACCTCCTCGTGTCCTGTGTTGCAGGTTCAGTGCCCCAGGGGGCACCTTGGCTTCAGCAGTTCGGCCCCCAGGGTGGTTGCATGGGGCCTCTGGATGCTTGGCATGGTGACTTCCAAGGCTGGCACTGCCAGCTGCCCTCAGCAGTGTCTGCCCAGCCATGGGATGTGGATCCAGTGCTGGTTTCCATCCCATTGCTTGCGGGAGCAATTCCCACTGCAGATGCAGCCCCTGCAAATACTCCACAGCCTGGCAGGAACGTGGCTTGGCCACCACACTGCCCATCCCCAGCTCTGTTTCTAAATTCCCTGGCGTGGTGACTCTGCAGAGGAGCAAGGACCTGCCCCAGGGCCGTGCATCTTCTGCCAAAGCACTGAGTCTCCTTCTCCTGGCAACAAGCCCAGCCACAGCAGGGAAATTAATGCAGGAATGGCTTGTTCACGAGTAGGATAAAGGGTCCTGGAATTGCTTTTTTTGGGGTGTAAGGAGGGAGTTTTATGGGCTCTGTTTTCTGCTTCTAATAATGATATTTGATCTAAACAGTTCCACGCCTTGGAGTCCACAACAGATGGGGAGTTCACATCTACAAGGATGAAAATGCTCATCCTGCCAAGCCTTTGATTCTCATCGTATCCTTCCTACCCTACAAACAGGCGGACAGCACATTTCTAGCATAAAAATATCCTCCTCTCCAGCTAACCACCTCCAGATTCCCTTACTGAGCCTGTTCTGAGCCTGGTGATTAGACATTTCTATATACATAAACATTCTGATCATCTCCCCGAGGTTCTTCCTGTCTCACAAGCAAATCCTGAGACCAGCAGCTATTTGCAGCTCCTTGAAATACAAGTGGGCTCCTTCCAAGTTGACTGTTGTGGCTGGGGCTCTCCATGCACCTCTCCCCAGAGCTCCTGGCTGCATCCTCCCATCCCAGGACCCTGAAATGTCCATCACCTCCTTCTCGGGACACAAAACTGCTCCAAACACCCCATGTGTGGCTACTGTTGGTGGTCAAGGGACTGGGAAAGGGTCAAGCCAAGGGATTGTGTAGACTGGGAAACATTTTGGACTGGGAATCAGCATGGGAGTGCCTGGGCATAGGCACATTGGCAGAGGGAGGTTGCAGACCCACGCCAAAACCCACACAAAGCAGTGGAGGAATGAACAACAGACGCACACGCGTGCAAACTGCTTTCCCTTTGATGGAGGATTGTAGAAACATTACCATACCCTGGGGCTTTGCAGTGAAATAACCTGATTATTCATGAACCAGCCAGCATCATCAATCCCTCATTTATCATTTTCAACATAAATAATAAAGGCAAGAGAGGAGCACACCAGCAATAAACTAGCTATAGATGTAATGTTGAAAATCTGTCCGTATCCTTTAAATATGCCCCACTTACTGATAACAAACAGGGATCCAGCCGACTCCTCGCCTGATTCCTGAGCGTTGGATTACAAAGGACACGAGCCAAGGCTCAGCTTTATGTGAGT
This sequence comes from Vidua chalybeata, assembly GCF_026979565.1. Classification (NCBI taxonomy): domain Eukaryota; kingdom Metazoa; phylum Chordata; class Aves; order Passeriformes; family Viduidae; genus Vidua; species Vidua chalybeata. Next base: position 2,260,304 of record NC_071547.1, on the reverse strand, counting down.
GAAAGTCCATTTGGTGCTCGCGTGGGCGGCCAGCTAGGAAATGGCAGCAAGTTTTAAAAAACCCACATTTGTCTTGCTGACAAATGCCTCCAGGAAATAAAAGCCTTTGTATTCTTCTTTGACCTCTTCCACTCACAGATGGGTTTTGCCGTGCTTCCGACAGCGATTTTTTTTTAGCGCCTGCACTTCCAGGATATTTATTTTATCTGCTGACGAGCACGGCTCGGAGAGGCCACGAAGCACATCATATTATGGGCCTGTTGTGGCCAAGTAGGATGGCCTTGGATGGGCAGAGCTGGGATTTGAACTTCAAGTCCAGCTGCGAATGAGGCGTTTTGGGATGGCAGCGTCTCTTGGAGCCGGTTGAGCACCAGCTTTACCCTGAGATACACATTGACCCAGAGGAGGGAGCACCCAGAGCCAAGCAGGTCCCTCAGTGTCTGGGAGAGGAGCTGAGCATCCTTCCAACTCTACTCTGAGCCTGTTTTCCAAGCAGACTGAAGGTGGAGCGGAGCAGGGAATGGCGGAGCAGCCTTTGAGGCTCAGGGTGCTTTGCTAAGCAGAGCTCTGCCCTGAACTCTGCAGACTCTCCTTTCCGAGTCCCCTGGGACTTGTTCTGGCAGCGCCAGCCCCTTGTGTGAGCCCAGCCATGGCTGAGGCACTCTGGTAATGAGCCACGTGTTCCCAAGGTCCCCAGGCTTGGCAGGGACCCTCTGGAGCCCGGCTCTGCCAAAAGGCTGTGGTAGATAAAGAGGTGAATAGAAGATTTTGGGATGTAACAGAAAGTAAGACTTTTTTTTTTTTTTTTTTTTTTGTGATATGTAATTAATTATTTTTGAAATATGTAGCTTTTTTAATATTAGTAGTTTTTTATTTTTTATTAATTTTAACTAGACTTACTGAGGTTTTTTTTTTGACGTAGTAAAGCTTTCTTAACTATTTAACCTCACAAAATAAAGTAATAAACGCCATTTAACCACCCACCACATTAGTGTCTGTACATATCAGTAGCCTGAGTGACCCAAGCACAGCCAGGTCGCCGTACTGTCTCTTAAAACCAAGTTGTCTGCCTTCTCAGCAAAAGGCAACACAGGCAGCCCCGCTCAGCACTTCTGGTGAAGGTTTCCCTTGCCCTCCCCCTGCCACTCACTTCACCCCTCCAAGGGTCTCTCCCCTATGTTGCACTCTGAAGGAAGTGGGGAGGGAAATCACAGTGTGTTTAAACACTGGCTAATGGTGAAAAATAACATCTGGAGAACAGCCTTGCCCTTCACAGAGTCCTCCACCTCCACATCTCCCAGCAGGGAACAGAACCAGAAGGAACCCATCAGCTCAGCACTGGGACCAACTCTCCCTGTGGGTGCCACTGGCCTGGGGACAGCAGCCACTGACCAGGGGACAGCAGGTACCCAGGAGCCCTGGAGAAGTGGGTGGCTGGCTAAAGCCACACTCACTGCTGGGAGATTTTAGAGAGTAAGGGAAGCTCAGCAAGGGGTGACTCCTTGCCCATGCCTGTGCCTCCCGTGCTGGCCCATCTCCCCCATTCCCCCAGGAAACAAACCTGCTTCATTCGAGCCTGTTTCCACAGAGGCTCTTCCAGCCAACATTAACACAATCTGCTTTACTTCCCAGCATGGCCTGGGGCAGAAAGCAACATCTGAACCTAATAAAAAGGCTGCCCTCCCCCTCAAAGAGACCCAAAAGCAACCTCTGCTATTTGGTTTCCAACCTCTGCTATTTGGTTTCTCCTTCACCAGTGAATGGAGGAGGCAGCTCCAGCTCAGGGGCTCTGGCTGGCCTGAAGGGAAGCAGGATGCTCTGGCAGCCCATGGAGACTGGTAGCTTAAAAATGAGTCCAGTGGGGTGGAGTTAGATGGGTTTCAGTGCTAAGGAGCCAGTTGTGAGTTCTCGCTGGGGTTTAAGGACTTGTTCTTCCCTTGAACAGAATGGCACTCTTTTTCAGTTCCAAAAACATGAAAGCTGCAGATGGCTCTAAGCCAAGGCCCAGGATTAACATCCCCATGGGGGAAAGCTCTGCTTTGGTCCAACTGGAATGCAGATCCAGACCTGGCACCCATCTTCAGGCACACACTGACCAGGTTCCTCGTGTCTGACCTCTGGCAGCTGCTTCGCTTTCTGGAAAGGGCTCAGGACAAAACAGCAGCAGAAAATACTCCTGGGCCTTGGGCAGAGCTGGATCAGGATTTCACAGCTGAAGTCTGGACTTTTGCAAACAAACACCTGAGTCAGTGGAGTCCAAACCTCTTCAGAATCCCTGTCTCACTGGAGCTGATTTGGGGCCCATCAGGCCACAGCTGCTGACAGCTGTGCAGAGCAGTTGGAGGAACGTGTTGAATTAGGATGGAGTGACTTCAATGGCAACCTCCTGGATGGTGCTGCTCGGCTGTTTGCTCTTCATGAAACCTTCCCTTCCTCTTGTGCCATTGGAGGCAGGAGAGGAACCCCCCAGAAGCTCCTGGTACTGCCCCTGTCCCGTGGGCACAACGTTTTCCACAAATACTGACCTGCAGCCTTATGGAACAGCTGCCCATAGGTGAGACCTCAGAACAGCCTCCCCAGGGCTCCTGCTGGCTCCATGAGTTTCCTCAGCATCTGCTCAGGAGCACTGGGGCTGCCATGGCAATTAATAATGTCTAATCTAGATACACCATCGTTTACATGGCCAGTGTGGTCAGCATCTCCTCTGCCCTGACTTACCTCAGCAAATACTGCAACAGCTTTCTCCAAGCTGAACATGCATTTAGTCATCAAAGATTGCAAATGACTAATAAATATGAAAAGAAGTTGGGGAGCAGCAAAAATTTCTGGACCAAGATCAGTCTTTACTGACAACTGCTGCTTTTCCTAAGCAAAAGTACCCTGCAGAGTTTAAAACAGCATCCGACTTCAAAGCAGAACAGCTCTCCAGATGGAGCTTACCACCCCTGCAACACCCTGTGCTTCGTCAGGTTCCCTGCACTTACAGAGGGACAGTGGGATTATTTCCAAAGAAGGGAAACACAGCGGCCTCTTGGAGCCCAGGGACTCGGAGCAATGTGTGACTGATGCACTCCCCACGGTGCTGGTGGTGAAGCTGAGCTCTGGGCTGGCCTCCCGAGCACCACGGGCAGCCCTTTCTGCCTGCTCTGTGTTTACAAGGGGCCAACAAGAGGAAAGGCTCACCTGTCAGCTGCGTCTGCAGCTGAGATGAACGCGGTCCCTCCTCGGTGGGATCCGGACTCCCTCCCGTACTGGGAAGCAGGAGCCAGAAAGTGCTGTGCTTGCAGCACAAGGATTTCACCTTTCAGCTCTGTCTCAGCAGATTCCCAGTTCAAGGGCATGCAGGCAGATGCTGTGGATTTCACAGGGGTGGCTTTGGTCACCCTGGTGCCACCAGGGAAGGGACCTGCAGCCCAGCAGGGCCTGGCAATGTGCCATGCGCTGGTGGCTGCCCAGGCTTCACCTCCCCAGGCCCCCCTGCACCCCTGCAGGGGATTTCTCCACAGCTGGAGAACTGTGTGTCCATGGATTTCATTTCAGGGGTATTTCTGCAAAGCTGGCTGGTTGGTTTGTTGGTTTATTTGCTTGTGCTGCGGGCTCCCAGCCCCTCTGAGCACTTGCCCTTCAGTAACGCCAGCACCACTCTCAGATCACTCCAGATACAACTGCTCCAACCTCCTGTCGGTGGCCAGTGATTTATTACCACTCCACTGCCTGGAGTCCTGACAAATCCTTTTTGGTAATTGCAGGAGGCCAAAAAAATGAGAGGATAAATAAATCTGACAATTAATTCAGCTGTTACTCACACATGCACATAGTGACACCCATTCCCAAGTCTCTTATGAACCTGGTTCTCCCCACATGGCACAGAAGCCAGGCAGAGCTCAGCCAGCCTGGACACCTCTGCTTCTGCCCAACACCCTTCAGAGTCCCAGTGCTGATAGGAGCCAGGCATCCCACCAAAAGCTGCTCTATTTTCTTTCCAAGTTACTCCCAGCCTACCCCGTCTCATCTCCTGCCAAGATCAGCTCTTTAGCCCTCTGCATCATTATCACAGAGCATACATAATTTCATGGCAAATCACAAGAACTGATGTATGGCTATTTGGATTGCAATTGTCAGGAGAGTAGAAAATGCTTCCTGCTGTACAGAGCCCAGGAACAGCCTCTGGCCAAAGGCTCAGCTGGGGCTGGTGTGTGAGGGCTGTGGGCCACCATCGTGGGAGGACACAGGGCTGGGTGCTGCCAGCACAGAGGTGTGCTATTCTATTCTGGTGTGATATTTGTACCCTTTTGAAAAACAAATCTTGCCCTGCTCATCGCTGGGTACCCCAGCTGCATCCCAGTCCCCTTCATCACCCACAGGGCCCCTGCAGCCTCGGGGTGGTTACTGGTGCCCAGTGCAGTGTCCTGGGTGCACAAGGACAGCCTCCACCTCGTGCCCTTTTCTTCCTGCTCTTGTCACTCAGCCTGGCCTAGCTAAAAAAAAAAAAACCCCAAACCCACAAACATCTTCTTGTTTTAATTCTTTCCAAAAGAAAAAAAAATCTCTAATCCTGACTAAACACTGATTCATCACCAGAAGGTCACAATGCTCCTGCACCTTCTCAAAGGGCAAAGGTATCAGGGGCATCTTTTATCTTCCCTTTCTCCTCAAAAACTCTTTCTGCCACTTAAAATACAAGTGAGTGTGGATTGTGGACATATTTTTATTGCTGGTTTTCAAAGCCATCTGCTTTTGTCCCATTTCATTTTCATCTCTTTATGTAAGAGCTTTGCAAGTAGACCTAAAGTTTTCCATCATTAAATTCTAAGTGTTGGCCTTGAATTGAGAGTTTTCCCACCTTCTCTTTCTTCAGCATCAGTGTGAATTATTGGCCATGGAGACAGCTGTCAGCCCTTGTCAGCATTTAAACCCTGATGTGAGAGGTTGAACAGCCCAGCTCCTGTTCGTACTGAGTTATTAACTTACTCTAATTGCCTTCAGAGTGGCAAAAGCCTTTCCATGAAGGTTTTTCAACAAAATCTCTGGTCTCAGGAGATCTTTAGGCTGATTTTTAAGAGCCAGCAGTATCTGCCCAGTGCATTGCCATGGCAGCTGGTTGTGGAGGAGCACATGGAGATGGGAGGAGGCAGATTTGGTCGGTGTGAGTACATACCTGCAGGGATTTCAGAGGGTGTCTCAGCAATCCAGGTGATCCAGGGTGAATCTCAGCAGCATGGAGAAAGAAACCTTTTGGATATCCCTTGGGCAGACAAACCAGTGCTGGCAGAAGGCAGGGATACACCCTGGCTGAAGTGCTTGTTGCTGTGCTCAGGAAAACATCATTTGTGTAAAATCCACTTCTGAGCCCCAGGAAAGGCAGCAGAAGGCCCTCAAACCACCTAACAGCCATTCAACGGACTAAATGGCATACAGTCATCAATCAGTGCTCAAGCACAGCCATCCCCCTCGGCTCAGTGACCCCCGCCCATCACTCCCCACCCCAATCACTCCCTCCAGCAGTGGGAAGTGCTCCCCAGCCTATGGCATCACTGTGGGACGGGGACCTGGGCACTCCCAGCTGAAGTTAATCACACCTCATGGGACAGGTGTTGGAGGTAAAGCAATTTAGACCCACAAACAGATCCCAGGGCTTCTTAATTAGGTTGCACTTCTTAAATAGGTAGTCACTCATTAGCATCCCCCAAAATTTCTTACAGCCCTGGGTGAATGAGACAGGGGTCCAAGGGTGCTCACTGTGCCCTCATACATGGAAGAACATCTGCTGCCATCACCCCTTGGCCCCTCAGCCCATTTTACCTTGGACACCCCATCAGTGCCAGCACAGGGGTCCCTTCACCCTCCCACCCCTCACCTGCAGCTGCCCCGTGAGCAGCTCGTCCTGCCCAGGCTCACACACACCCACAGCAGGAGCCGCTTTATGCTGCCAAATAAGTTTGGGGTTGGGTTGGTTTGTTTGTTTTTTTATTATGTAACCAGCACGGCAGCGGTCGCGCGCTGTCCCCCACCGCTCGCTGGGCACCCGAGCACAGGAACAGTGAACAAACCCGTCACCTTTAGCAGAACCACCCCCTCCCCTCTGCAGCAAGCTGGGGAATTATTTACACCTGGGGGTCTCTGCACAGCCCCGGCTGTCGTACAAGTCCCTCCAGAGCAGCTGTGCACAGGCTGGGTACACACAGAGAGATTTTTTCCCCTCCCAGTACAGTTCAAGAGACAAATTGTCCAGTTTGTGTTTGTACAAGTTACAAAGCTGGTAAAAGTTAAGTTTAAACTCGGGGTTCTGGAATAGTTTAAATGCGAGTTTCTCCTGGATTGCGCAACCGCAGCCAACAGCACGAGGTGGTGCTGTCAGACCCTGCTGTGAGATTTTGGGGTGCTTGGGGATGCCTCAGGGGGGAGAACGAGGGCCAGAGGGGGAAACACCACAACCTACAGGAGCAGCAGCTCCTCCTTTCCCAAAACCACACTCCCCTGGGTCCACACCTGAGCAGGTAAAGTGGGGCCATCCCTCTGCAGCCTCCCAGGCCCGGGGGGGAAGCCCACCAAGCTGCTCTGTGCCTCCTGCCCACACACTGCCAGCCCATTGCTGGGACACAAATTAATTAACCTGCAGCAGGAGGATGCTCTGCTCCTGCACCACAGCAAGGGGGCTCAGAGCTCCCCAGTGCTGCTCTAGGGCTCTCCTCAGAGTCCCTCCACCCCTGTCCCTGCTGCTGCCAGCGGCAGGCAGCTCCGGGAGGGGCTGGGGTGTGTGGGGAGACCCAGCAATGGAGACACAGCAAGACAGAGAGTGCCAAAACCAATCAGTGCTGTGGCCAAGTGTGGGGCTGAGCTCTCAGCAAGGGGGGCTGCCCAAGAGTAGGATCCCACTGGAGCAAAACCCACCTGTCCTGGCCTCAGCTCCTGCATCCCTGGGCTGCTCCCCCGGCCTAGGGCAGGTGGGATGGGGATACATGGCACAGCCAGGGCCTGAGCTCCTGCACAGAGCTGGGAACATCAGCAGTGTTGTCATGTTCCCCCGTTCAGGAACAATGCCAAAGGATCCCACTGAGCAGGGGGTGAGGCTGCTGGAGCCCTGCAGCATCTCGGTGTCACCAGTGTCACCCCAGCACCTTCACGTCCTCCCAGCCCACAGCACTGTCCCCTCCTGCACACACTGCCCTGCCCAGCAGTTGCTGGCTGACATCTGCCCATCCATCCATCCATCCAGCACCACTGAGCCACAAACCCCATAAGGGCTGAAACATCCTCACCAAGACCTTAGAACCCTTCTGCCATGCTCGTGGCACAGCCCCAGGTATTGCTGTGCTTTGGGCTCCTGCCCAGCCCCAGCCCCTCACCTTGCACACACGGAAAACAGTGGAAGTGAGAGAAGAGAAACACGGCTCCAGGGCTGGCACTGAGGGGTGGCACAGGCTCTTCTCTCCGTGCCACGGCTCTGGGCGCTGCCCATGGCTAACAGGGAGTGCAGCCCAAGCCAGCCCAGCTGGGGTGGAGCTCTGCAGCTCCTGGCTGGAGCCCGTGGCCCTTCCTGATGTCCCCACACCCAGCTGCAGGGCTGGCACGGGGCGCCCACGTGGTGAGAGACCCGAATGCCTCCCCAGCACCTCCATCCCTGGCGTGCTGCACCACCTACCACTGGTGAGAGCCCCAAGGGCAGCAGCTGCAGTGCCCTCCTCTCGCCCCTCTGGCCACGGCTCAGCCCTCGCTGGGTCACTGGCAGGGTCTGTGGTGCCACTCTGCCAGCTCTGCAGCCACCGTCCACTCACAGCGCCTTCCTGGACATCTGGAGACACCAAGCAGCACACAGTATTGCTACTGTGCCAAGTGGGAACTTTATTCTTTGTTGTGGTTGGGGTTTTTTTCCCCCGCTATTTTTTCCGAATCGGCTATGGAGGCGGCTTTGAAGACGGGTCAGATTTGGATAATTCTTTTTTTCCCAGCAGAATCTGCAACATTTTAATAGCGTTTTGCCCAGACATCAGCTCTGTGAGTTTGTACAGCTCAGAGCCACAGAGACACCAGCAGCAATAACCTGGGAACGCAAAGACTTGTGCATTGTCTTGGATTTTTTTCTTAAAAAAAAAAAAAAAAAAAAGCACAACAGAAAAGACACAAACATTGATGAACATTTAAAAACCTGTACATTGTAAAAAAAACGAAACAAAAAATAAAACCCAACAGGAAAAAAAAAAACAAACAAAACAAACCCCAAACAAACAACAAACACCATCATTCTCTTGCTTTGAAATCAGAATCAACCTGGGAACGTTGCAGGGGGAAAAGAAAGATCCATGGGGAAGGTGACGGCGCCTGAGCCCGCGGGGCTGCCGGAGGCTGCGGGGCTGGGCCGGGCTGGGGCTCCTCTAGCGTATAGAATGCAAAGCATTTAATACATTTTATTATTTTTTTTTTTCTTTTTTTGCCATTTGTTTTCCCCCCAGAGCGAGAAAGCAGAAGTGAATGAAAAAAAGTCTAATATTTTTGTTCTTTAACCATGTAACTGCAGATATGAGCCAACATCATGGAATGAAAAAAATAATGTAAAGTAGAGCATTCGTGTGTATCACAAAAATACAATAAAAACTTTTTTTTAACTTTTTTTTTCCTTTTTTTTTTTTTTTAAAGTTTCCTGTGAACTCCCTGCCATGCTGGCCTCCTGCCCACTCTGCCCCTGCCCTGGCCAGCTTGGAGGGCTCTGGAGAATCAACGTCTACAACCAGCAAAGGTGTGTGTAACGGGGGGCCCTGCAACCATGGCAAGATTTTTGTTTGGTTTTTTTTAAACTAAGTACATACATTCTCCTGACTCCCAGATAACTTTGATGGATCATTGTTACCTTCTTTTTTTTTTTGTTTTTAAACCCTTCCATACAATGGACAAATGCATCAAAGCCTCCATGTAAGAACAGAACCTCTTTTACAGCATGTAATACTGTGTTTTGTTTAAGTCCTTCCTTGCGTAAAATATTGACATAATTCACTGAAGGTATCAAAAATATACCCTGTAGACCAATACAATTTACAATTGCCTTTTCTCACCATTCAGAAAACAATGCACTTAAAGCAACCGAGCCCCTCGGCGGGCAGCACGTGAGCCAGCCCGGGACGTCCCTGCCCGCTCCGAGTGACCCGGGATTGCTTCCATCCAAGGGACCAGGATTTTTTGTGGGTTTCTTTTTTTTTTTTAAGAAACAGCTCTTCACTCCCTCCCCTGCCCGCTCCTCCCAGCCACGTTCGAAGCGTGTCGTCGCGGGGCCGATACGTCCTGTGCCACGGGAATGCCGGGCACCCAGCCCTCGGATCAGCCAGGGAACCGACCCCGGGGGCGTTCCGTCCCGTTTCACTTCTCAACCGTTTTTTTTTGTGTTTTTGTTGGTTTTTTTTTTTTTTTTTAAATCTTTAACCCGCTCAAGGTTTTGCAATTCTCAGGCACAATCCCCATGGCCGGGTCCGGGGGAGCATCCCACCGCCCGCTGCCAGCTCCGCAGGAACATCCCGCAGCCCTCGTGGGACGGCGCCGGCAGAGCGTCCGAGCGGCCCCGGGACGGACACACGGCCGCTCACGGTCCCTCTGGAGCACGGGGGTCACCGCCCAGCACGGCTGCCAAGATCGAAGATGGGTTCCTTGCATTTTGTCTCGTTAAGGCTTTTTTTTTTTTTTCTTTTCTTTATCAGACCGAAGAGGATGCAGAAATTTCCAGATGTTGAGAAAGAAAAAAAATAACTCAAAAAAAAAAAAAAAAAAAGAAAAAAAGAAACAAACCAAAACCATCATCCCCACCAAATTGTCTGGTTGGGAGAGAAGGGGAAAAAAAAAAAAAAAAAAAAGGGAAAAATGCAATAGCTCTGCTCCTGCATCTTCGCTCGTGAGAGCCGGCGGGGTTGGGCTGGTGGGCGCTCGCCCCGGGTGTCCCGCTCGCTCCCCGTGTCCCGGGTTTGGTCGCCGTCTCCCTGCCCTGGCTCCTCTCATTCACTGTCCGAAAGGGTTTCGTACTGGGAGCAGAGCAGGGGCTTGGGCTCCTCGTCCCAGGCGTGGTGCTGGCTGCCGGGGGTGCCCTGCGGCAGCGGGGCGCTGGGGGCTGCCGTCACCACCCCGCTGGGGAGCCGCATGGTGAGCGGGTTGTAGGGGAACGGCGTCGAACCTGCGCGGGAGGAGGAAGCAACACGGAGTCAGCACCGGCGGTGGCTGCGCCCCCCGCTCCCCTGCAGCCTCCCCACGGCCCTGCGAGGGTGGCACGGCCGCATGGGGGACCCGACCCCTCCAGCCCTACCTGCGGACGACGGCCTGTCCTCCCAGACGCGGTTGGTGAGGGGAGTCCTGCGGTTGCAGTCGCCCTCCGAGTGCACCGAGGACACGGAGGGTGGCCGCTCGCCCGAGGACAGACCCGGCGCCGGCGACTTGGCCTTGCGGCTGTTGGGTCTGGCAGCGATCTTTGGCTTCCCCCCTCCTCCTGCAAAGAGAGGCGCCCGCTGTCACCCGGCTCCTTGTGACAGGACTCGGGGGTCTGGGGAGGGGGTGCGGGTTCCCAGCGCTTCCCTTTTAGGAGCTTTGCAAAAACGGCTCGTGGCAGGAGGAAAGCTCACCCCGGGCCGACGGCAGCGCGGCGGGGAATGGCGATGGGGCGGGCGGAGGAGGGCTCTGCTCCCTCCCGGGCTGCTCCACTTTGTGGGTCGATGCCACCAACTGTCCCGTGGAGGGACGTGGGGCAGGAGAGGCCATGCGGCTGTGGCCGTTTCCCTGCAGGATCTGCTCCCGAGCCCGCTCGTGGCTCAGCCCACAATCGCGGCTCACGAACGGAGCTCCGTGGGCCGCCCCACACACAGAGCAAAAGCCCCAGGAGCTGCGGGGCCCTGAGCACATCCCCCATCCTCATGGTCTACATGGCCAGGATGGTCTTTCATCCCTCCTTACAGCAGAATCCCTGGGGATGTTGAGCCAGGTTTTAAAAGGTTTGAAGCCAGAAGGGGCTCTGTGGGGCAGGTGAGCGCAGATAAACCAGGGGGAGCTCCCCAAGGGGGAGGGATGGATGGGCTCTGCAGCCCACCCTGCCTGCCCAGCAGCAGGCACAGCTGGAAGAAGCTGCTGGTTTCATGCAGGAGCCAGAAAAGCTTTTCTGCAAAAAGCTTTAGAGTGCCTGGTGTTAGCTGACCCAGAGAGGTGTGAGCTGACCTGGAGGAAGGTGCATGTGTGCAACCCAGGATCTACTCCTGAGCCAGGGGCTCTGTGCCTGGATTCCCGAGGCTGATCCCTGGCAGTGGTGTCATGCTCTGTGCAGGGCACTCGTGTGTGGGGGACAAATGTTTCCCCCATCCATCCCTGGTCCCTCTCCTCCCTCCCTTTCTTAAGAGGGGATTTGCACAGCCAGCCTCTCATCTCTGCTCAAGTCTCCCCAAAGCTGAGCAGACCCTGCCATGGGGCTCTGCAAGCCCCACTAGGGCCCATGGGGCAGCTCACCCCCAGCTCTCCTCTCTTATCATCCCCTAGGCATCACTTTTAGCTCCCTTACAATCTCCCTCTGGCGCCAGGTGCTCCCAGATCCCATCCCCTCATCCCAGGCTGGATTCTGCCCCAGAGACAGGAGTGGGGAGGGAAATACTACCCTGCCCTGTGTCCTCCACACCAGCCCTTCTCAGCACCTTCCCCTATTTTGGCAGTAGCGATCCCACTGGGGGTTTACAAACAATTGGGGCTGGCTATTTAAGTTTATGCCTTTGATTTTTTGGCTGGGGAGGGTTTCCACCCCCATAAACTTCTCCATTGTGTAAAAAAAATATAGGAAAATGAGATATTAAAAACCAACAAATAGGGAAAGGAGCAAGTCAGTGGTTTAGAGAAAGCAACAGCACCTTTGGAGACTATTAAATTAACATCAAACAGGATTAATCAGCAGATCCACAAAGCTCAAAGCTGGGGGAGGGAGGGGAGAAAAGAAAACCAAAATGAACAAAAATGGGGAGGGGAGGGATAAATCCCCCTGTAAATGGGGAGATAAAAGGGCTGAGAATTAATAACACAGAGAGAGTGAAGGTGGAGAGGGCTGCAGACCTGGCAAGGAGCGCACGTCCTCGTTTCGTCCATCAGCAGGAGTTATGGGCATAGCAGCGGGCAGGCTTGCACTGGCATTCAGAGAGTTAAAAGCATTGGCACTGAGAGGTGAGCGCTCTTCCCACTGCTCGTCATATTTACCCATTAGGGCTTTCCTAATTATTGCCTCCAACCCCATGTTGGTACTGGAATTCTCTTGGACCGACTGGCTCCTACAACTGATTAGCCCTGGGAGATACGGGAGAGGGAGGAGAGAGGGGTCGGGAGATGGGGGGGAGCCACATGAGAAGAAAGATGGGGGGGATGGGGAAAGGGGGAGAAAGGAGACAAGGGAGAAGGGAAGAAACAAACAGTCAGCACATTCTCGCAAAGCAACAAACTTTGTCATCTTGTTCTTTAAAGCACTGCGATGCACCCGTCCTCCTCCTCCTCCTCCTCCTCCCGCTCCATCCCGCCCCGGGGCTCGGCGGGGGCTGGCGGTGGGACGGATGGGACTCACTCTGGGGTCTGGGTTTTGGGAAGGTTCCCCGGGGCCAGGGGCTGGGGATAAGCGTTTGTCACTGAGCCCCAGGGAGCATCTCCAAGGAACAGGGGCTGTGCTCCCAACCCAGCCAGGCTCGGCACGGGGACAAGAGGAAAGTCATTTGGATGTGGGGTCCATATGCACACTTAGCAAAAGTCAGTGTGCCAGGAATTTGGAGGCCGGGGCAGTTTCCTATAAGGGAAATCAGGGAAGGAAGAAGGAGTACCCCACAAAAACACTTAATGAGAAAGACGTGCCTGGATTTGGCCCCGGGGTGAGAGGATGCAGGCAGCCCCCAGAGCTGCCTGCGTGGGTCGGGCTGTGGGGAGAGGGGAGCGTCCTGTTGTCCCTCCTCGAGCTCTCTGCAAGCCCCCTGCCCCCACCCCCTCTCTCCCCAGGCCGGGTTCCCACGGGGACCAGCGGCCCCCGGGCTGCGGGACAGGATGCAGAGGCGAAGTGTCCGCGTGGGTGTGAGTCTCAAGCCATGCAGTTATGGAGCAGCACCGCACAGGGACCAGAGGCTCAGCCACGCCACCGTCATTCCCGGGGTGGCAGTTACAGGGAACAAGCAAGGGCAAAATACAGACACGGAACTGCCAGGCCCCCCAGCTGAGCCCATCCTGGGCTATTGGTTCTGGGATCCCTGCCCCTCTGCTTGGAAAGGGACGGATCCCAGGTTCCCGTAAACCTGGTTTGAATATTTGTCTTGCTGTAAAAACAGGCAGGGTCTTTGCTGGTCCCCTCTAGCTGAAACTGGCCCTCAAATCTTGTCTGCCAGGGTTCCTCAGGTCCTCTCTGGCTGCACCTGCTCACCCCAGCAGCTGATGCCAGCTCACTTCTTCTCCCAAACTCATTTCCACTGGCAAGCAGTCCTACACCACTGGCCCTCCCACGGCACCAAACCCCTGCTCACAGCACCTCCTGCCCTTGGCTGTGGGAAACATGCTGCTCTCTTACTTGAAACTAACAACCTGAAGGCACTCCTGCTGTAGGAGAGCATTAATGCTTAATCAATTAAGTAGCAATTAGTATTCCTCAGTGGGGATTCACTCCATTCCAGAGTCACCCGGACATGTCGCAGTTCCCGCTGTCATTCCCCCTGTGCTGGTCGTGGGCCTGAGCACTCCTCCAACTCCCAGGAGACACCTGCACCAGCACCCCCCATCTCCTTTTCAGTCCTCAACATCACCACTTTGCCCAGCACAGGGTGCTGCTCTTGCCCCAGTTTGCTTTTGTAACTGGCTCCTGCATCCTGCCCAGCCCAAAGTGACAGAGACCCCACTGCCCACCCTCACACTTCCCTTTGCCACTGCCCTCCCACCCACCCACAGGTGACCACAAGGGCCCAGCAAGAGCAGGGTGCTCTCTCCAGGTGGGAGGTCCACCTTGCTAAGATGGTTTGACCCTCTGATGGCATCAGATGGCCAAGCCTTGCTTGACCTTTGGCCTCTCCTCAAACTCTGCCAGGCTTTCCAAGGAATTACACTGCCCTTTCTCCAACCCAACAGCAGGGAGTTACGGTGTGTCCCGGGCTTTTGCCTCCCAGCAACTGTTACACTTGGTTTTAAGGGAAAACAGAACAAAGGAGACGCTTAAATCTACTGAGCCTCCTGTTCTCCATAGCTGTAAGCCCTGAGGGAAACGAGGTACGGGTATGTGGGGAGTTACCTGCTCCGGTAATCGCTGGCATGTTGAAAATCTCTGTCCCAGGCTGCCCCACATCTGGAGAAAAACAAAGAAGCTCTTCAGCACGGAGAGCAGCACATGCAGGTTAGTGGCTGGGAGGACCTGCCATGGCAGCCATGACAAGACCCCCATCTCTGTCACAGCACTCTGGACAGCAGCCCAGCTCCTCCAGGCACTGGGGTGGGACTGTGGGTGCTGGCTGGGACCAGGAGTAACTCCCAGTGCCTTTGGGAGATCCACCTTCACTGGGTGGGAAAGGGCAAGAAAGCAGAGCCCTTAAAGCCAGGGCAATGTCTTTGTGCTCAGTGCTGGCCTCCCTCCCTTCCCCCCTCCTGCCTTTGGGATTACAAGCTCCATGAAGCCAAAACCTCTCTCCTGCCCATGGGATTTTCAAAGGCTCAATGCCCCCTATCCATGGAGCAGGTCTGGGACAGCGGAGAGGGCAAGGAGGAGGAAAAGAAATGTTAAATCAATATTTTCCCTCTTAGCTGAGCTGTTTGACTTGGATATTGCTTTCCTTAGAATAACAGAAATTCTCATCAAATAAGAGGCGTATCCAATTTCTATATATTTTTTCTTGATAAGGGAAAGTGTGGAAGGTCAGGGGGTTCAGCCACATGTCCCCAAAGGGGCATAACAATACTGTTGGCTCATGGTAACATCATCCAGGAGACGAGACAGCTCGGTCCCTCTTATCCGATGCAGCTGTTGTAAGATGGATTCAAATTGAATTAGTATTGACTGTATAATGCTGGGCTAAATTAAATTATGATCCTATCTACTCTATTAGCGGTTAATGAACGAACGGGCTGAATTTCTAATCTGAGCCAGCCTGGTTAGTTTTACAGAGCTGCACCAATATTGATGTAGGGCTTAAAGTAAGGTTGGGGGGAGATGCATCTCAAGGAGGAAGGATTCAGCTTGGCTGGCCAGTCATTAAAATATCAATTGCTCTTAAGTGTCCTCCATGCTCAGCTCATTATTTCCTTCCTACTGAGGTTATCTGGTGTGGGTGGGATTGACAGCCTCAGAGCACAGAGACCAGGCTGGGAAGTCGCCCATTGCCCCCCAGATACAGACATTCACTGCTGGCACTGGTACAGAGCATTCTAGGAAAACACTGGACCTTGTAGTTCATAGAATATTCCGAGTTGGAAGGGACCCACAAGGACCATCAAGTCTGACTCTTCAGTGCAGACAGAGCTGTCTGGGAGCTCCCAGCCCTTTAACACAGCAGCACCCATTCCCAAATCTCCTCTGCTTCATGTGTCCTCAAGGCTTCTCCTCCCCTGGTGCCCTGCATTTGCCTCCCCACAGGTTCTTACTGTACTCCGTCTCGTTTTTGTTGGTCGTGCTGAGCTTCTTGATGATCTCCTGCTTCTTGGACTTCACCATGGCAGAGTTGCTTTCGGTCAGCTTGCTGAAGAAAGCTGGACGCTGAGTGTTGTTTCCTGGGGACTTGGACCCCATCCTGCAGAGCAAAAGACCACTGGAAACCTCTGCAACGTCCACTGCACAAAATCCTACCTAAAGAGCCTCTTCCCCCGGTGTGACTGCTCAGAATCAGGTTGGGAGCTCCTGGGATACTCAGCATCTCCAACCTCTCTCCCTGTCCCAGCGATAAATGTACCCCGTGGTCTTGAACAGCCGTGACAAACACAGCCCCTGGGATGGGACACAGCTTTGGGCAGCAAGGAAAGCAGCCCAGGCCAGGCCATGTGTGGGGACATCCCCACACCCAGCTGCCCCCAGCACCTGCTCCCAGGCCGTACCTCTGGTCCATGGGCTCTCCCTCGCGGAACAGGACGGGGTACGGGGCGCTCTTGGCGTGTTCCGTGTCTCCCGCGCCGTCGGGTGGGGACACCGGCTCGATGCAGCTGTCCGGCCCCCCCGCCGCCGCCTTGCCCTGCTCCGGGGACCTGGGCAGCAAGGGGACATGCCATGGGCTCACTGTGACAGCCCCTGTCCCTGTGCAGCACCTCGGGGTTGGGAGGGGGAAAGGATTCCTGGTGCTTGGCAGCGTGGCAGAGTGTGGTCTGGGCTGAGCCAAGCCTGGGCCTGATCCCCCCAAAGTGGGACAGCTGAGCCACCCCAAACACAGCAGCCCAGGAGGGACCTGCTGGTGGCAGGGACACATGGATGGATCCCTGTGGAGGGCTGTGACATTAACCTTTTAGAGAGACTGCTTTTGATCCTCTGTATCTGTGAACACAGCGGAGGCAGAACCCGCCACGTCCCATGCTCCTTGTCAGGGCCACACAGGAGCTGGGTGGCTGCAGGAGGGGGCCTGGAGCTGGGGCAGCTTGGACAGGATCACTACTGGCCCCTGATGCCATGGCCAGAGCCTGGGACACAGCCACGCTCGAGTCTGCGAGGAATTCCTCACACCGAGTTCTGGGAATTTATGTCTTTGTTCTTTCTGTGGTTTCTCTTTTTTCCCCAGTTTTTTTTTTCATCACTGGGTGGTCAGGGCTGGGCTCTTTTCCTTCATGTTATAAAGCCAACTCTAGGACCAAGCAGAGCCAGGAAGAACAATCCCATTTACTGACAAGGCACCACTCATTCCTGGATACATCTGGGTGGGTGTTTGGGTGCAAAGACAGAGACATTTTTTAATTCCATACAACAGGAATCAGACCTGCCTTGTAGCAGCAAGGGGATTTGAAAGTGACTTTGAAACAAATACAGGTGGTGCCTGAAGTGAACAACTGCAGTTGTCAGGGCACCTGTGTCTAATAAACTTCTGATTCACTGTGCAAGATGAAGATAAAATTAACTTTGAACCAGTGGAAAACATGTTGCTTCAGGTTTTTTGGAATCATCTGTGGTCAGGGACTGACAACAGTGACAGGACAAGAGGCAACAGGCACAAACAAAACATCTAAATTTCCATCCTAACACAAGGAAACCCTTTTTTCCTGTAAGAGTGCTGAAATGTTGGGAACAGGTTGGCCAGAGAGGTGCTGTCTCCAACAGTGGAGATACTCTGAACCCAACCAGTCAGGACCCAGGGCAACCTGCCCAAGAGGCCACTGCTGGGCTGGGTGATCTCAGGAGATCCATTCCCACCTAAACCATCCCAACCACCGAGATTGGGAAGGGAATTATGCACAGACTCTAAGGGGGTCTAAAGATCATCTCTAGGACAACAGGGATGGCAAGAGGCACCACCCCAGGGGAAAGATACCCAGATGAGAAAGGAGCTGGGCTGTGGGAGAGCAATGCCAAACTCCAATCTGCCCCGTGCAACCCCTCACCGCCGTGCCAGGCAGCCAAGGGCACCCACCCGACTTCCCCTGAGCCACCTGAGCTCAGGCTGGCACCCGCCCGCCTGTGCCAGCCCGGCTTGGCCTCTGAGCTCACCTCTTGCCCCCCTCGCTCTGCGGGGAGATGCGCGAGGCCGCCGCGTGCTCCTGCTGCTGCAGGTAGGCCTCGCTGGGGGTGCGGCGCAGGTCCAGCACCGGGCACGCCGCCCCGGGGAACGAGTACACCGGCGGCTGGATGTGGGAGTTGAGCTGCTGCGGGTGATGGCGCGTGTAGTCCTGCGTGATGACCTCCTGGAGAAGAAACCGGAGTCAGAAATAGAGCTGGTTTCGACCTTTGCCTTGCTTGGCCGAGCTAAGAGGGTGAGCAGGAGGGAAACAAGCTGATTTGTCCCCACAGATGGAACTTCTGCCTCCTGTCTGCAACAGCTTTTGTGATGGGCTTCTCGGGGACACAAATACCTGGGCTGAACAGTCCTGATGTCCCCTTCTTGGGGACACAAATACCTGGGCTGAACAGTCCTGATGTCCCCTTCTTGGGGACACAAATACCTGGGCTGAACACTCCTGATGTCCCCTTCTTGGGGACACAAATACCTGGGCTGAACAGTCCTGATGTCCCCTTCTTGGGGACACAAATACCTGGGCTGAACACTCCTGATGTCCCCTTCTTGGGGACACAAATACCTGGGCTGAACACTCCTGATGTCCCCTTCTTGGGGACACAAATACCTGGGCTGAACAGTCCTGATGTCCCCTTCTTGGGGACACAAATACCTGGGCTGAACACTCCTGATGTCCCCTTCTTGGGGACACAAATACCTGGGCTGAACACTCCTGATGCCCCCTGCTCTCCAGCCCCCAACTAGAGGAGTTGAGGTCTCCAGTGTCACTCCCAGCCCATTCCCACCAGACATGTTGCACTGAGCTCCTCCCTCCTCCCTGGAGCCCCAGCAGGAAGGGGATGGAGGAGAATGAGGTTAGTTAGTTACACTGATGTGCTGGGCCAGCGTGACCACGCGCTGGTTCATGCCCTTGATGCTCTGGCTGGACTGCAGGGGCTGGCACTGGGGGCCGTCGGGCTGCCGCAGGTGCTGCAGGTGCACGGCTTCGGGAGCCGAGGCCTTCAGTGAGCCTGGGGGGCACCAAGGAGAGAGAGCAGGAATGAGATGACATCTGTGTCCCCTTCTTTGAATGCCATCCCAGCACTGGAGCACAGCCAGCCTGGGCTCTCCCGTGCCAGCCCCCGTTCTCACCTTGCTGCTTCTGCCTCAGGTCATGCTCCCCGTGCCCCTTCTCTGTGTCCTGCAGCAGCTTGGCCCCTTTCTCATGGGACAGGCTGGGCGAGCTCACGGGACTCACCGCTTCCATCCGCTCGGGGCTGTAGCCTCCATGAAAGCCTGAGGAAATGGAAGGGAGTTAAAACCAGGAGCTCACTTAGCTTTTCCCTAGCTTTTGCTTGTGGATAGAGTCACATGTTCAGCAAAGTGTGGGGGAAAAAAGAGATGAGGCAAGACCTGGCAGGTCACACTGCAGGGCCACCTCTGATGTCCAGCTGTGGTGATGGCTGCTGGGAAGAGGTGATGTCTCACTCCTGCAGAACTGGACATTCAGCAGCTCTTGGTGACAGCATGAGATCCAGGGACCAAATCCAACCTCTGCAGGTTCACAGTTTGTGCCCCCGTTTTCTCCACCCACTGAAACCCTCACTATGCCCAGAGGGACAGCGATGCCCAGAGAGAGTGGAGGTGGCTGCACAAGAGGTCTCCAAGTAAAACAAACCCCCAAGCCCACCATGGCCAGCACCAAGGACTTGAAAATTGGATGTGAGACCCTGGAGACCCCAGATGCCACTCCAGAGACAGTCGACTCACAGACCATAGGGGCAAAATTTGACCATTCTCTATTTTTTAACACCTTGCACAGACTCACAGAACCATTTAGGCTGGAAGGACTTGTAAGCTCATTGAGATCAACCACGAACCTACCACTGAAAACTCCACTAGGGTCTGCACAAGCCTCTGCACAGACTGGAAGTGCATCAAAGCAGGCAGAGCTGCAATGAGAGACAACCATCACCTTTCAGCAGGGAGGGGAAACTGAGGCAAGGATGGGTTATGCCTCTGCATAGGAGAGGCAGAGGATGAAGGGGCCCTGGAGGAGGCAAATGGTGACTCTCTCCAGCCAAGCACATTTGGCAACACAACTTTTGCCTCCACAGACCTTTATCCTCCTAACACTCTATTCCTAGAGACTGCCCTCAGCAGGCAAACGTGGCAGGGGACCCACAGCACTCCTGGAGGGTTCCTCCCTGTACTTGAGGCACAGGGAGGACTCCATGGAGAACCTCCCTGCACCGGGGATGGGGATGCAGCATCCCCCATTACCCCATGCACACCAGCACTGAAGGGACCACACTTCAGATTCACCCAAGATGAAATATCCTGCTCTGGAAAGGTCCCTAACCAACAGTTAGGTCCTGAGGAACAGCACCTTGTTCCTGTAAGCTCCGTGGCCAGAGCAGAGCTGCCCCTCTCCGCAGCACAACACTCAGCTGGATGAAATCCAGGTGTCAGGGAAAAAGGTGGGCAAAGCTCCGCCAGGGAGTGCCCCATGGCCAGAGGCACAGCCACAGTCCTGCAACACGCTGCTAGAAGGTGCCAGGACCAGACATGACTGAGGGTTGGGATGGGATGCAGCTCTTCTCCCCAGCCACGCTGCCCTATCCTCTCCATCCTTGGGATATGGGAAGGGGAGTGGGACAGGAACTCCCAGTACTGATGGCCAAGGCATCTGCTGCAACTCGAAGATGGGGTCCCACCAAACCCCCACAGGCTGCTTGTAGCTTCTGCATGCTAGTGGGAGCCTGGATGAATGCTCTGGTTGAAGGTTGGTCCCATCAAGAATGACCCAGACCTTGAAATCCATCCCCCTCCCTGCACTTTCTATTGGAGTAACTAATCCTGGTGCTTTTGTGTCTTACACAAGATTCCCCTCTTAGCTGGTTCTTGTGGTCTGCTCTGGAAATGGCTGGGCTGAGCGATCCCAGGACAGCCACGGTGCCCACCCTGGGCAGCATCCAGCACCAGCACCCTGAGTGAGGTCACCCTGAGCACAGGGACCCCATCCAGGCTGAGACCCACAAAGCCCTCAGAGACCCTGCAGCTCATGACAGGGAGGTGCTTGTCTGATGGTCAGCAGCCTTGTCACGCTCACAATCCCAGTTCTCTGCTTTGCTTGTTTGATTTATTACCCACAACTGTTCCTTGCAGACTGCCTGGGAATTTCTAAGCATGAGGAAATCAAAATTAGCAAACGGCTATTGTCTGTAAAAAGCAATACCAGGAACTGGACAACATTTGCAAAACAGGACTTGGTAACTGAAAAAACTGAAAGAGTGTGGGAGAAGGGAAGATCCTTAAAACACACAAAAATAAAAAAGTCTGGAATAACACAATGGCCAGGAAGCAGAGGGACAAGCACACTTGGGGAGCTGATGGTGCCAATATCCATGTGCAACTGAAAATAAGAAGTAATGAAATAAAATGGGTGTCAGGCCACAGGTCTCTCACCTCTGCCCTCCCATTTCTGACCATCACTAGTGGAGTGGTTACTCAGCGAGCCTCTTTCTTGCTGCCCCTTATCACAAGACATTTGGTGCACGATAATCACATCTGTGAAGTTGGCTGCTGTCGTGGTGGTCTTACCGAGTGCTCGGAGCTCCTGCTCCTGCATGGAAAAACGTTTACTTTGACTCTTTTCTCTACTGTGCTGCTCGGAGCCTGAGGCTGCGTGCTGCTGGTCCAGAGGGTGGTGGTGCTGCTGGCTTTTCCCCTGTCCTCTGCCATAGTGATGAGAGGAGCCAGCTCCGGAGGCGGGCAAAGGTCTCGACTCCATGGCTTTAATGGGCGAAGGCGACTGCTCGAGGTTGGCCCCACTGGGCAGCTTTGAGGTGTAGACGTTGTTGTCAGTCTGGGCTCGTTCTGTCTTGGCTTCCCGCACCCTCGAGGCCTCTTTCTGCAGGATGGCCGGGTCCAGCGGGGCCGCGTAGCCGTCGGCCGCGCTGAGGGAGGAGCGCAGGGTGGAGGCCGAGGGGAAGGCGGCAGAGCGGATCGGTGACGTGGTAGTGGTGGAGGAGGATCTGGAAGGAAAACGAAGACAGGGTCAAGATGAGAGAAGCAGGTGGAGAAAGGGAATGCTGTTACTAGAGCCTCAGTGTTCAGTTTTGCCCGGTCGAGCTCCTTCCAGGCCTCCTGAGCATATGGCTGGGCCATGCAGGGCCAGTGAGGAGGGCTTGGATGGAGCCCTGTAACTGGCCACAGGGTATTGGGCCTGAATGCATTGACTGGAGAACACAAAACCCACGGACAGGTCCCAGAGACCTTGGTAACTCCACCACCAGGCTATCTTCAGCAAGAGGAGCAATACCTGTATTTGGGCACAGGCACACTCCTACTTTTTCTCCTGGCAGCAGGAAAAGCAAAAGAATTGGGGCACCAAAATGTGCCTCTCCCCACCACAACTTCCCTGAAAGCCCCAATCCTGCTCCCACTGAGACTGAAGGGAAAACAACTCTCACTCCTTCCTCTCAGAGGTGCTCATTAATTAAGAGCTGGTGCAGGCATCCAGGCAAGCACTGGAAGCCATGGTGGGGGGAACACACCGTAGGACGGAAGGGGTGGGGGTCTCCGAGGAGATGATCTTCATGCCGGTGTTGTGGAGCACGCTGGGGCGCTGCTGGATGGTCTCGTGGGTGCGGGGTGAGACGGGAGAGTGCTGGTGGCTGTGAGAGTGGGAGGACGAACGGCTGCTGGACTGCTCTGTACCTGCGGAGAGCACAAGGAAGGGCTTCTTTAGCTCTCTGTCCAACAGCCCTAACCCTGCCTTCCACCCAGCACACGTCCCAGGGTGGAGGGTGGACTCCTCCCCAGCCTACCTGGTCTCCAGATGGGCGCATGCTCCACTGTGGTGGAGGCTAGGATGGATTTTTCACGCTCCCTCTCTCGTTCCCGCTCCCGCTCCCGTTCCCGTTCGGACACCGATGATCCTGACTGTTTGGTCATGTGCGTGGGCCCTCCTGAAACCCAACCAAAAGGCAGTGAGAGGGCTGCAGACACAGCAATTCCCCCCAGGAGTGCTGCCTGCTCTTCACATCGCTGTATCTGCAGAGCAGATAAGGAATGGCTCCATCCAAGGTCACCTGGAGCAGGAGAGACGAGGGCAACCAGTGCGACTGTCCTGGCGCCATTTCCAGGGAATGACCTTCCACAGAACTGTTCGCTTTGGGAAAGAAGGGGGGGAAGGCAAGGAAGCCCTCAACAAGCAGCAAGAGAGGGAGTCAGTCCCTGAGTAAGAATTAATTTGGGGTCTCCCAACCTGTCCTGGCATGCTGAGCCCATGGCCTTGGATTGCTTACGAGCATCCTCCTCAATCATTTTCCTGCTGGAAAAGCAACCTCCAGCATTACCTGGGGAGAGCGGGGAGCTGCTGTGCCGGCTGCCGAAGGTCTGGGGGGGTCCAGGGATGTAGGTGATGCGGTCCATGGTGGTGGCAGAGGTGCCAGGGGTAGGGGGCACGAGGACGGGCAGGTGTGGCACTTGGGAGAGGTCGATGATGCCTGGAGAAAGAAGCGAGACGACTGTCAGGACAACGCCGAGCTGGCAGTGCCAGCCTGACCCAGCCTCCTCCTCCCATAGTGCTCCCAAACCCCCGGACGGGGCCGTGCTGGGAGGACCTGCTGCATAGTTGAGGGCGAGGGAGGGCTCCCGGGGCGACAGCCCGCGCAGCATGTCGGCCCGCTGCGCCATGGCCGTGGCTGCGGCGTTGTGGTGCATCTGCTGCGACGTGATGTAGTCGTTGATGATGGTCTGGCGGTTCTCCATGGCGGCCGTGTCCGGGTAGCCCCGGATGAGGTACGGGGGGTACAGGTGTGGGTACGTGGGGCTCGGAGCCAGGTGCCTTGGCAGGTAGTAAGCAGCAGCTGGGAGAGAAAAGGATGCAGCTGTGAGGCCGCAGAGATCTCAGGCTTTTGGAGCGTAAGAAGGAAAATAGCAAACCGTGCCCCCAGCCACGGTACCTGCTTCCAGCTGGATTCCCCTCGGGATGGCGGCGGGGTCGAAAGGCAGCGGGATGTGTCCTCGGTACAGATCGACGCCGCTGACGCCGCGGAGCAGGTGCTCGTACGGGGAGATGGGGTGGTGGTGGTCGGGCACGGGGGCGTGCGGAGACTTGGAGTTGGTGAGCTCTCTCGATGTGGGGGTGATCTTTCTCTCCTGGGACACCGGCTTCCCAGCAGTGATGCTCCCTGCTGAGAGCAGAAGGAAATGAGTCAGAGACTGAGCACTGCGGCCAAGCCACGTCCCTGAGGGATGCCTCTGGCCAAGCATGTCCCACAGGGATAATCGTAGCTACCCTGAACTGGAGGGACCTTTCCCTCCTCCCTGCACGGCCATGCCCTGTTTCACCACCAGGGTCAGGGTGGGCCAAGTCCCAGTTGCCCCATGGGAGAGAGGCCTTTCCCAAAGCATCCCTTCACCCCAGCACATCCATGCTGGGCAATCTGTGCATTCACCCTGGCCTGCACAAGCCGACAGAGGTGCAGCCTTGCTTCCACGCTCTTCAGCACAAGGAGGTCACTGCTGCTGTTAGTGAGAAGTGTGAACACCTCCCACCCAGTGTCCCAAGCACTGCTTTCCTGCCTGCCTATGGAAAATAGAGTGCTGTGGGCCGCTGCTGGGACAGGGAGGACACTTTAGGAACACCAATGGCTTCACCAACCTTGGCCCAAGTCTCTCTTTGGCTACCCTGGTGCAGGTGAGGTTCCCTCACTTCAGCAGCGTGAGCACCCCCAGGAAGGGCACTGAGCCCCAGCTGCTCCTGGCAGCCACCCCAGTGCCATGAGTCAGCCATGGGCGTGGGGTGCTGGGAAGAACAGGTTCAACAGGCACCTGCTGGGAATCACTTGGGCAGGTGGGGTCAGCAGCCACCTCCTGTGCACCTCACCTGCTCGGCTGTTAGAAATTTTACCATCAAATAAAAGGATTGGAAAGTACCTTCGTGCTGCCGTGGGGTGGACTCCCGTGTGGAGACTGGAGAGCCTCTGTGCAAGTGGCTGCTGAACGCTGTGCTGTGCCCTGCCTGGTGGTCCTCATAGCCGAGGGCACTTTGGTGGGCCTTGCCTGGCTCGGGTACAATTACAGGAGCCCCTCTGGCGATGGAGCCACCCGAGTTTGTCACAGGGCTTGGCCTGTTTTTCAGGCTCTCTTCGTAAGCTCTCTCCAGATTCCTCGGGTCTTGGATGACATCCAGAGAATGCACAGAGTGGAAAGTCCTGCCGGGACTGCCGATGATGGACCGCACATCGTGCTTTTTGGTACTCGAGGAGGAAGAGCCGCTGTCGTACTTCAGTGGGGTACCCTGGGGACAGGAGGCAGAGGGGACATCAAAGGGGCCTAGAACAGAAGGAGCCCAGTGACTGCATCCCACTGAGTTTCAACAGGATTCAGGATGCCTCATCCAGTGGGTCAACACACAAGGTTTTCTCAGTCAAACAGCCAACAGCCATCGGCAGAGCAGAGATAACCACTCGGCACAGGGCAGGGTGGAGGGCCCATCCTGCATGTCTTGCTGTGCTCCAACAAGACGATGATGAGTCACTGCCGAAGGCTGGCTGGGCCCATCACGCCTCTCTCCTACACACACTTTGAAATGGGACAGGACTACAAGGTGCCATGGGAACCCTGCAAATATTTGGAGACCAACAGGAGACAGCATGCCATGTTTCGTCCTAACTACTGGCCCTGCTGGGTTGCCATTTGCCCATGAAGGGAGGAGGAGACCAAGTTTTTGTGCACCCAGAGTCACAAATGCTGAGGGCACCAAGTTGACTCTGTCCTTGGAAAAGAGGCAAATGTGTCCCCTTTTCTTTACATATCTAGATGGGCCATTGCTTTCTTAACGTGCCAGAGGTTCCCTGGGCTTTGTACTTATCTGCAGGGAAGGATTATAGGATGGTTTGGATTGGAAGGGATCCCTTCAAAGGATGGGGCAGGACAACCTGTACCCAAGCAGAGCGTCAGTTCTTACCAGTGACGCAACACAAAGCTGTCTCTGCTCTCCTTTTACCTTGGGAATGGCTCCCAGGATCTGTGCAAAGGCAGCAGTCTGAGCAGGACTGATCTCATCTGCTGTTCACTCCATACTCACCTGCGTGATGGAACCTTCCTTCAGAGGTCTGGTCAGAGAGATGTCTGGTGTCCGCCTCAGCTCCTCCCGGGGAATCTCATGGATTGATCTTCCTGCTTCTTTCACCGTGGCTACCAGGTCTTCGTGGGTTGATTTCATTTTCAGAGGAGTCAGATCGTGAGATCTGACCTTGTAGGCATCAGATAAGTCCCTTGGTGGAGTGTTTTCCCTCTTGAGCTGTTTGGCTTCTCTTCTGAGGTAGTCCTCATGGGCCTCCACATAGGACCGAGGTATTCCTGCAACCCCCAAGCAGATGATGGATGCAGAGGGTGACTCCCCAGGCAGACCCTGGACTCCCAGTCCCCATGCAGATACTCACTTCTAGGGGGTCTCTAGTTAACACATGTAACTCAGGGACTGGTACCCAACTGAGCCCACAGAGCAGCTGTACCACTGATGCAGCTGGTCCACCTCACCTCTACCACCACCTTCTGTACCTATTTCACAGCAACTTCAACCTGCTTCATGCAAATCACTGACAATTTTGTCCCTGACTTTGGCAGAATTTAGGTTGCTAGAAGCTGAGCAAGACTGAAAATCTCTCTGAGCACAAAGCAGGGGCTGCAAAGATCTGCAGCTGGACCTTGACATGCCCATCCTTGTCCCATCCTGACAACGAGAACAAGGGGCCGTGCATGTGAGATGCTTCCCCTGTCCATGCCCATCTTGTGCTCCCAGGTTTTACCTTGTGTAATCGAGCCTCGCATGTGATGCTGCTCCTTTAGGTTATGGGGACTGTGTCGGTCTGGAGGGATCGCTCGACCCATGAGACCTAGAAGAGATCCAAGAGGGAAAGTCAGGCTGTGACACAGCAGTAATTTACAATGAATACATGACAGTGTTACCAGGGATGCCTGGGACAACAAGGATAAATACCAATGATTTCTGAATTATTTATTTATTCCTCTTTTTTAAATATGCTTCTTTTTTGATTTTTTTTTTTTTTTTGTAATCCTGGAGCTGGTCTGTCAGGACAGCACTCAAGGCAGACAGACCAGTCTGCATTCTGTTTTTTTCCCATGCTGGTCAGATGCTGTCCTGTTGGGATAGCAGCTAAGCACTGCCAGAACACTGGCACAGGAAGATGCACCACATAGACAGGAGACAAGAGGAGATCTCCACAGGTCACTAACATAACAGGTGAAAGGTTTCATGCAGACCCACCTTCAATGCTGGTAGATAAGGTATCACGGGCTGATAAGCCCCGGCTGATCCTCCCCTCCATCATATCATAGGTCCGCTTAGTTCCTGTGGTCTCATGGGAAGCTCCCGAGCTCCTGCTGTCTTCTTTGGGACACTGAGAAGCAGCAACTCCACCTGCAGGGGGGAACACCAAGAGGCATGGAAAGTCAGCACGGGCCAAGAGAGGGTGTTTACTGCTGTTTGTGTGCGTTGCTGAGGGGTCAGATCCTATCCCAGCATCAGCCGCCGCTACGCGGTGCCAGAAATGTCGCATGGGATTGGCTTCCAGGAAATTCAGCTGGTGTTCTCTCCCCTCCCAGCCTGCCTCAGACTCCAGATCTGTGCCTCCCTCTTGAGTAGGAGCATCCACCCAGTCGTGTCCCATTCCCTCCCTCGCTGGTGGGGCCATCCTGTGGGTAGCAGGACAGCTCTGAGCCAGTGGGAGCAGCTGCAGTTCCACTGAACTTGACTCTTTGGGTCTGGGGAGTTTTGGTTTTTTTTTCCCGTTTGTTTTGATTTTTACTAGACACCTACTGTTTGGGATCTTGGCCAGCCTTAACATCTGCCGAGACACTCCCTGGGTGAGAAAATCAGGGAAAACGGAGGAGAAGCGAAGCTGAGAATGATTCCTTTGAAACAGCACTGAGCACACACAGGAACTGGGAGAGATGGTGCAAAGCAGAACTGATGGAGTGAGCACTAGGGTGAGGAGAGACCACTGACTGCCCCCTGATCCAAACCTGGAGCAGGTTCCCTGCAAACAGGCAGTGGATGTCTGTCCTGAGCTACAGCCCCACCACCAGCACAGCCCTGCCCGTGCCAGGCAGCATCACGCCCACCCCGGGCAATGGGCACCCATCATGTGCAGCGAGCTGTGAATTCAGCAGCTTCTGATCCAGCTGAATGCCTTGGGTTTATGCCATCAGCTCCAAACAGGATGTCAGCTAGGAGAGACAAACGCCTCTGCCCATCATCCCTGGCCAGGCTGCCCTTGCCAAGGATTGCCAGTGCACTAATCCTCCTCTTTGTGGGTAGAGAAGGTGGATGTACAATTAGAGAAAGCAGGGAAGTTAAAAACATGAATTCTATTGTGGACAATCAGGAACAAAACTCCTCCTTGGCAAAACCAGTAATTAATAAAATGGGATTATTACAACTTCACACCCACTGTTGGTTTCCGCAATCAGCACCCACTCAATCCACAAAGTGTTTGGGGCTGTGTGTGGGGAAACAAGAGGGGGTCCGTGCCTGAGCCTTTGCTTCAGCTCCATTTGACAGCAGAAATCCGGGGGTGACATTCAGAATCAGCCAAGCACCATGCGGGTGATGTGCCTGCACCCTGTCATCAAGGCACATCTGTTGCCACCAGCCCTTCTGCAGGAGGGGACGTGCTCCCAGGCACCCTTTGTACCACCGGGAAGCAGGGGGAGGGCGCGAGGGAGAAGAGAGACTAAACAGAAAGAAAACCATTCCAAACCCACGTTCCTCGCCTTGCAGAAGCCATCAGCAATCATATGCAGGATGAGAATAACCAATCTAGCACAATTCAGCTCACACATGCTACAGGATCTCGTCTCATTACAGCTCTTTTATTTTAAGCACCCTCATGACACTAAAGAATTTGCAATTTTTTTTCTGCTTGCCAAAATTCATAATCACCAACAGTTTCAGTTTTCTTATTTAATTTTTTTTTTAACTCTTCTGCTCCTGGGCTGCTCAGCCTCGCTGGGCTCTACAGGGGGAAGGAGAGAGGCAGGGCTGGCAAGGCTGCAGCAGCTCATGGGATCACTTGGGATGTGATAAACGCTATCAAGCATGTAAAAGGCTGCTGGGGAGAGGAAGGAATTATTTCCTCATCTATGTCCATGGAGGGGAGTGGGAGAGGTGACGGACACAGGCTGCAGCCAGGGAGACTCGGGCTGACACAAACAACGGGAGAGTTTGGTCTGCAGCTCTCCCTCATTGCCTGGAGTGGGATCCCAGCTCTGGGCATGGGCAGCCCTCACTGCCAGGAGCACTCCTCATCTCTCCCTGATGGCGCTAGTTCTGAGATCAGCCTTGTTCGACCCCCAGCCTGGGCAGAGGTGATTAAAATAGCTTCTTGCACAAACAAGTCCCGAAACACTTCCTGCGTCCCCCCTGCTCCAAGCCTTGCCAACTGTCCCAAAGGGCATCCAGTCCAGTCCTTGGTGACATTTCTTATCTGGGTTAGAGTTGACAGTGGACCCGGGGGACATGCTGTGAGCCAGTTTCCATGTGGCAGGCGGGAGGCACAGCACAGAGCCCTGTCCTGAAAAGTCCCTGTGGTCCCAGGACACACACAAAGGTGACAACAGCTGGAGCTTGTCCCCATGGCCTGGCCTGAACCCTCGGCTTCCAGCCCTGCGTAAGACAACCCAGCCCGTGATGAAAGGAGCTGCCTGCACTTGTGGCCACGAGGAAAGGGTCTTCTGTGGGACACTGCCCACAGGGCCCAGGCTGCCAGGCAGGCTGGAATGGATACTGTGCCCCAGGGAGGGAGGCACAGGGCTCAGCAGCTTCCCAGAGACACCTACTGAGGCAGCTGAGGTTGGGATCAGCTCCTTAGTCATCTCCAAACTCAGCTGAGAAGGGAGGTGACACATGAGGACAGCCATCCCTGTGCACACCAGAGCACATGCCAGTGCTTTACCCAAGAGGATTCAGGGCTGCAGCATCTCTAAGCTGGCTCTTCCTGACTACAGATGCAAGCCAGCAGGAGTCCGGCTCCACAAGAGAGATCCCTGACCCAGCACACGGTGAAAGGCAAGAATGGGGCTGTTTCCAGCCTCACTGGAGAGCAACATCTGCTTATCTCCAACAGGAGGCACCGGGACACGCAGAGCAGCTTTGATGGGCAGTGCTGTGATGGCTGAGCAGGCGCAGAGCAGGCAGGAGCAGCTGGTGACCACCTGCTGGTACCACTAATGCAGCGAGGCACTGCCAGCAGTTCCCGAGGAAAAGCCTTCCCGTGCTGCAGGGGTGCAGCAGCAGCAGCCAGCACATCCCCAGATAGGCTCCTTGTGGGGTGCAGGAATGGCTTCACCACCTCCAACAGCTCTAGCAAAACTCACCAGACACTGAGGCTGGGTCCAGGAGGATTCCTGAAGGGCAACCTCATGCTGGAAAAGCCTCACGGTGCCCAAGTCAGCGCAGGTGAGAACCTGACATCCAAATAAACCTTGATGCTGAACTACCTGACTTGCCTCCATCTTGCAGGTTTGAGTCCACCTTGGCCCAAGTGTTTGGGAGTGGTCTCGTAATGTTTTCAATCAGTGCTCCTCCACTGCAGGGTGCTAGGGATGAAGGTAACACCTTCCCAGCTGGTCCTCTCCTCATCCCTGTTTCCCAAAATCATTGCAACCCTGCCTGCCATCTCTAAGACAAGATAACCACACAGGACACACAGCACCAGGGTGGGAAGGGAGAGAAACGCTGGAAGCAAAGGAGGCTGGCCCACTGTACTTCGTCAGCCTTTCCTCAAATAGCTCCCAAGCCCCAGCCACAGTGGCACAAACCCCTGGCATCTGCCCTAAAAAGGCAGAGAGGATTAGGACTTACCCTCGTAGGACAGCACGTGGCCTTTCTTCCCTTCGTAGATGACATGTCCTTTGGGCACGGCATCCTCCCTCGCCTTCTCTGCTCTGCTGGGGCTGTCTTCTCCGATTATCCTGGTAATGGTTCCTTTGTACAGCACTTCTGCCGGGGTGCCCTTGGAAAGCCACCAAGATCCATATTTAACAGTGTCACAACCAATTAAGCAAGCGCCGCGCGGGGACAGGCTGTTCCTCACGGGAAGCTGAGCGCAGGGAGCACACCCGGCCTCCGCTTCCTGCCGCAGCCAACAGCCAGGGACTTGCAGCTTAATTATTGATGAGAATGATAATGAGGAGCAGTGAAAAGGTACGTGATCTGTGTGAGGCTGCTGGGAAGAGGCAGGGGATGAGGAGAGAACAGACCTCCAGAACAGCAGCTCTCACCCCGTGCGTTTTGGGGGAAGCTACCTGGCCTGCTCCCTCTCCCCAGGTTTGGGGGACAGGGCTGGTGCTCCCCTGAGGACACCTCAGTGACAGCAGGAGCTGCTCCAGCATTAGCTTTTTCCCCAGCTTGGCACAGGAGCCACAGAGATGTCCTGCCCACCCAGGCACATCTGCTGGCAGCAGTGTGACCTTCAGTGAGCTGCCTGCGTGCGGGAGCTGGCGGCTGGCAGCGCGCCCGGGCGAGACGGCAGGCGACAACAAAACCGGTCCCGCAGCAGGTTGGGGAGCAGAGCCTGCCTTAGCTCCCCAACAGGAACAGCAGCAGGCTCCCCACACCCACCAGTGTGAACTGAAACCTCTCCTTCACCACAAGCACACACAGCTCACAGCACCCGCCCCTCGAATCCCCTTCAAAACACACGGAGCTGGATGTCCCTGAGGAGTCGCCAGTGATTAGCACCCTTCTGCCACTGTAACCTGTCGCTGCCAACTGGGAACAGCCACCATGGGGTGACAGTCCCCCTTCCCCATCTCTGGGAAGGCACGGTGATGCTGTCAGAGTGACACTCCTGACTGACACCTACCTACTCAGCTCATTTAACCTGGGACTGATGCCTGGGGAAGCCCTGGGACGCGATGCCCCCGCCAGCTTTGCTGGTGCTTCCAGGTTGTGCCACTCAGGCTTTTTCCCCACCCCTGCTCTCTACCAAGCCCTCAGAGCAGCAGCAGTCCCCAAAAGCCAGGGCATACCAGCACGTGGGTTCAGTGCTCTGGTCACCCAGCCTTGCAGGGGATCTGGGCAGCTGGTAATGGCTCTCCCAGCCCCAGGTAAGGAACCTCCCTTCTGCAGATGTGCTCCGAGGGGACGTGAAAGCAAGTGATGACAGATGGCTTCAGAGCAGAGAGCATCTATTCAAGATCTGCTTCCTGTGAACTGGATGACTCATCTGAGATCAAGTATCAGCTCTGGTAGCAGGAGCTGCTGCCAGAACAGGGGGCTCCTTCTCCCAGCAGGAGCAGAGGGATGCAGGCTGCTGGGCCAGCAGGAGAGCCAGGCAATGCCCTGGGTCTGGCCCTGGTACCTTAATCCCCAGCCAAACAAAGGAATCTGGATGGATTCATTAGCTGGCTGGATTCATTAACTGGATTGAAAACAGTATCTCAACAAACTCTGCTGATCTCCTCGACTGGCACATGGTACTCAAGGTCCTTGACGCCCACCCACTGCTGCCCACAGCTGCTGCAGGAGCATCTGAGAGGACAGAGCAAGTGTTTGCTCTGATGGGTTATTTACAGCCCCTGAGCCCCCACTCCTGGCAGCTGTTGCACACAGGGCACCAGGCAAGCTAAGCCTTTGCTCTGGGCCAGGATTCAGGATCAGGTCCCCAGGGCCAAAGCAAACATGGTCATCCTCCTTGAAGAAGGCAGGCAAAAATTGGAGCCTGAATGTCTTTAAATATCTGAATGATGGCCAGATAAAATCCTCACGGGAAACAGATTTTTTTTTTTTTTTAATTCTCTCCGCTCTGTTACCAGATGAGCAATAACTCACACTGCAAGAAACTATCGCCCGCTTGCCAGCTGCTCTTCTGAAGATGGATGGTGGAGATTAAGGCCAAAGTATCTTCCTGCTGAAGAGCCTTTGGGCAGGACCCCCAGCACAGCACGCTCAGCCCTGGCAGGAGCTCTCGCTACCTTACCTGCCCCTCACAGCCTCCTCCCTCCTCCACCTGGCCTAGCCCTCCACCCATCTCCTTTGCTCCACTCCACTTTTTTGCCCTGGCAAGATGATTTTTCCAGAGCCATTTACAGCTGCTTTTGCCTCTGTTCTTTACAGCTACAAAAGGCAAAGCTGGGTTTAAAGGTGTTGTAAGGCTGCACTGCTGTTTGTTGGGCTCTGCTCTTCTGCAGTCTTCACTCGTGGGACACTGCTCGTGTCATCCCAAGTGGGGGCTGTTTGCAGACCTCTCTGAGGGGCTCCATGCGGTGGGAGCATCACAGAGCTGCTGCACAGCCCTGTCCTGCACACCCAGTGTGCCCCACAGACCCCCAGTGCCCATGTCCAGCACCACACGCTGCAGCTGCCAGCACCCAGGGGTGACAAGGGACCTACATGTGTGATGGACCCTCGGTAGGTGATGGGCGACTCCGGAGGGGGTCTGGATGTGGGTGTTCCTTTGGTGATGCTTCCTCCCGAGGCAGAGCTGAGGGAAGTACCTGTAGGACACAAAACCTGTGAGCTGGGGGCTGGATTTGCTGTTCAAAACCCGTGGGGCTGAGACTACCAAGTGCAGGATTTGACCCAGTCTCTGTGGTACTGGAGGGGACACCCTCCAAGAGCTGTCAGTGCTTAATCCCAAACTTTGCACCCTTTGTACCAAGTGTCTTGAGAAAACCATCCCTGTGAGAGTGGGGTGGAGAGGAGGTAAAACATAGGTCTTTTGAGGCTATCAGCTCCCTGCTGTCTTTGTGGAGGTGCCAGGCAGATTTATGAGCCTGGGAGAAAGCACAGCCTGGCTCAGCCTCTCCTGATGTGATCAGAACAGATCTGTGGCGAGATGCAGCTCAGGGCGGCTTGAGTTCATTCACACAGATGTGTCCTGGGTTGGAGCCAGCCCACTGCACTCAGGCTCCCAACTTGTCTTACTGGGGGGGTTCACAAACCAGAAACCTCTGCATTTATTTTCTTCTGCCTGGTTAATGGGGAAAGAAACCCATCAGGGTTCCATTTAACCAAAATGGGGTCCCTGAGCAGCTGCAGCAGCAACAATGAAGAGAATGAAAATACCAATTAATGTAATTTAAACAGGTCTTGCTTCGTCTTAAGCAACAGATTTTCAGGTGCCCCTTGAATACAAAACCTCCACCAGAATCAACACTTGAGGGCCTGATTCAGGGAGGTGCAGAAAAGGGGCAAAGAGACCCCTTTGGCTGGGCACAATTCCAGAAGTCAAACCTGAGATCACTGGGCAGCTGCAGCCAGTGTGGCATTCACCAGGCTTGGCAGTGGCAGCATCCCTCCCTCCCCACAGCTGGGGCACGTGCCCCCCGCTCCGGGTCCTCACCCCGCAGGATGGAGCCCTCCTGGGATGGCTGCAGAACCAGACTTTCTGGCTGGCTGGCCTGGCTTCTAGGAGAAAGTTGTTCCTGCTTTACTCCAGGAAAAGGCACTGGAAAACATTAACCACGTATCAGCAGAGGTGCAGGACACGGGGCCACAGCCCTTGGCTGTGCCAGCCCGGAGGCAGCACCTTCTCAGCACCTTTGCCATTTCCAGCTCTTTGGGATGGGCTTCACAGGGTGGTGAACTCACAAATGCCATCGAGCAAAGCCAGATCCTTCACCCTGGCACTGCCCACACCAGGACCAGAGCTGACACTGAAAACCCTGTGCTGGTTTATAACAGGACCCACATACAGCGGGAAACAGAGCTCATATCCCTCCTCCCCAGGCTTGAGCCCTCACCCATTCCCTCCTGCTGTTAAGAAAAGCTTCCAAATCTGCAGACTAAACACTTTCTTTGTTCACTTCAGGCCATTTACTCTTTATCCTACTGGCCTGAGGAGCAACAGTATATTTCCTTCCTTCGATCACAGTATTACCTGAAGGGTATTTATGGGCTGGAAGTGTCCCTGACCGAGTTGTTGCTTTCCTATACTGCACAAATTTAGCTCCCTGTGTCTCTGCTCCCCTGATGGACTAATCCTTTCATCCTCTTAGCAGTTCTCTCTGTGCTCCCTTGCTGTGGCCTGTGCTCCTCCTTTCCCCTATGCTTCTGGCGAGCTCGCTCCCTCCTGCTCTCAGAGCACGTGAGAAACAATTCGTCTCCCCATTCCTTACCCAGTTTCTTGGGATCCATGGTTAGTGGCAGGCCCATGGTGATGGAACCAACGGGGACCTTGGCGTGCTCGGGGCTGTAGGGTGTGTGGAGCTGGATGGGCATTCCCTGTGGGGCAAGAGGAGAGGTCAGGAGCAACTGATGGTTCCTGTGAGGCATCTCCACTGCTCACACCTATCAATGCCCTACCTGGGAAATGGATCCGACGGATCTCTCCAGCACCGAGGGGTGCTTGGTGGAGGAGATGAGGGGAGGAGGGTTGGAGATGCTGGCTAGTCTCTGCAGCCCTGAGCGAGAGCTCTCATGCAGGTTTAGTGGGATGGGGTGTCCTGTGAGGAGAACACAAACATCAGTGAGACCCAGGGTAGGCAGAGCAGCTGCAGCCATCAGAGAGCAAAGGGGGAGGGAGGGAGCAGGGGCTGGGTGCAGTGACCTGGCTGGCTGTGAGCCTGCACGAGATCCAAGTCACACAGTCATTTTGGAAAGGACTGGAATAGTTTAAGTGACTGCCTTGTCCCCTCTGCAGCCAGAGGATGAGCTGCACCCGACCTGTCTGCCCCCCAGCCAGAGAGGGATAAACCCTCTCTGACTTTGCACCCACACTGCTCTGTGACAAACCACATCCCTACACCTGCCCCAGCCAGAGTTGGGAGACACACCTGACCACCCTGGGAGCTTTAAAGAGCCCAACCTGTGCTACTGGCTGTAAGCACAGCCTCTGGGCTCAGTCCCAGGTCAGGCAGGGGAGGACACGTGCCATGCAGCCAGTGGGTTTTACTTGCCTGGTGGGTTATACTGGAACAAGTGGGGCTCTGCCTGGGGAGAAGTTTTGATCACATCCCGGGGGTAGGACAGAACAGGGGGCCAGCACGAGGCAGCCATCGACTCGGCATTCAGCTTCTGAGCCTCTGCAATGGCTGAGAAATGCACGGACTTTTCTGCAAAGGACACAGAGAGAAACTGCGTGGTCAGCGGCTGACACAGGTGAGGGGTCCCTGTGAGCACGGCAGGGAAGCAAGAGCCAGCTCCAAGCACAGGAGATGGCTTCAATTCAGTCCACCTTGGCCATGAGGTGAGGGCTGAACTCTCCAGCCAAGCCAAAAGGAAAAAGCTCAGTGTCACTGCCTGGGTTTGACAGCATTTATTTCACTCAGATTTGAAGCGCAGTGGGATGTCTGTGCTGGTGACTCTGCTGGTGCTCACTGCCTGCAGGAAGCTCCACGGACCTGGTGCCAGCCCACCTCACCCAGGAGAGATGGCATTTGACATGCAGAGTCCAGCTCCTTGCCAGGACTTGTCCATTACTGAATTGCTCCTGGGCAGCTCCTGCCTGTGCCCACAGCTCCACATCATTCCAGCATGGCAGGGCTGGAGGATTAATGACGATGCTGCCAAATCCTTCCCTGAGGTTCAAGCCAAGAAGCAGCAATGCTGGCATTCCTCTGGTGCATGGGGGACATCCAGAGGGCACCAGCTCACTGGTGACTACACTGTGGGGTGCAGCTGGGCACAGGGTGCAGGCCACTGCCAGGACCACTAAAATGCCAGCACACCAGAGACGGGCTCATCCCCACATCACATAGAGAGGTGAAAGCTCAGCTGCTCTTAAAGGCTGGCTCCTGGCTATAAATAATTTGTAGGCTGTAGGAAAGGGCCTGAAATAATGGCATCAGTTTCTTGGACAGCAAGGGAATAACATACTGATGTTCTCTGAACACCTGGGACGAGCACACTGCTCGAGACTGTCAAAGGCAAATGAAGATGGAGATGGGCTCTGTGGAACAACCAAATGAGGGAAATGAGAGAGGCTCACTGGTCCTCTGTGAGGCACAGGCTGGGGGCAGGAAAGCTTCCCAAAATTACCTGGTTCAGGGCATCCTGGACACCAGGCTGGGTTCATCCTGGTTATAGAAAGGCTGATGGGAAGCCAAGAAGAGCTTAATGATGGAGGAGCTGTGCTGGGAACACCTGAACCCTGCCATTTGCTAAAAGATGCTGAGGAAAAGAGAGGCTTCATCTGCACCAGCTCTATGCCAAGTGCATCCTCACGCTTGGCTTAGCAGACAGATGAGACAGCCTTTTCTGGATGGATTAGAGGCAGGTTTGGTAGGATTTGCTTGTAATCAATAAACACTTCATTTTGCACTGCCCTTCCTCCCCGCATCCACCTGTGTAACGTTCGCGTTGACCAGAAATTAGGAACTGGGCAGTAAACAATAGCAATCACAAATGAACCCAGCCTTTAACCATCAATTTTTGATAAAAATAGATGCTGAATCCTGCTAAGCCTAATAATAGGGCAAGTAGATTATCAGAGGCCCAATTTAATGAGGCTTTACTACATTATCGTTATTAATGCTCAGTGTATTCAGAAGCTGGGAGATTATTCTTGTCCGCCTCAGTGAGAGAAGAAATCCATTCTGGGCACACAGAGGTGTGCAAGCACCTCTGCAGCCTGGTGGGACCAGACCTTGGGCTGTGGCCTCTTCTGTCCCCATCTATGATCCCAGAGAGGATCCCTTCATCCTGCCAATAGAGGGGAATCCAGGCACATCCTCCTCACTGATGGAGAGTCTCTGGCACACCCACACTCCCTGATCTTCCCCCCTTCAGCTCGGCCCCATTCAAGCTCTGCTCGTGTGGGGGGCAAACAGCGCTGGGATCTCCCAGCTGAAGAGGCTCCCTGACGCCAAGGCACTGTCAGCCAAGGCTGTGTGCACCCTGGATGGCTCTTGGAGAGCCTCGTCCTCCTCCCCTCCCCGTGGGAGCCGTCCCCTCCCCTGCGAGCCTCTCCAGCCTGTGAAATGTGGCCAGTTCCTAATTGCCCCCGCATTAGAGGGTGGCTATAACTCAGCCAGCTTTTGATAAAATAGCACTTACACGGGGAAGAGAGAGTTCCTATTACCGTTTATCAAGTCCCTGGAATGGGAGCGAAGGAGTCAGAGTTTATATGATCCGTCATCCAAATTAATGCTCTTGGCTCCCCATCGCCTACAGAGGCCAAATGAAACACAACCAAATCAACACAAAACACGCTGCTGGCGCTCCAACCGCCGAGTGATAACCAAAGATACGCCCGACAGCAACTCGGCACTGGGGAAAGGGATCCGTCTGCCTGTCGGTGAGATCCAGGCAGGGCTGCCTGCCTCTGCCCAGCCCCGTGATTAGCAGCTCCTCTTGGAAGGCCAGGCAGGGCTCAGGAAGGTATGGCTGGCTGGCCACCCTCCAAGCTGATAGAGCCCCAGCCAGCGGCTGCGAGGCAGCCAACGCCTCGGCCAGGATGTGTGCAAGACTTGGCTTTGAAGCGGATCCAGAGCGGTGCGAAGGATGTTGATCTCCGGAGCGGCTGCAGGAGTTCAAGCTCTCTTATCAAGCCAGGGAGGAACAGGAGTACCTGCTCTGGTGGAGTCAGCCCCTTGCTGAGAGGTGGCACAGGGCTGCTCTCCAGAGGGCTCTGCAGGCTGGGCTGGACTCTCCCTTTTAACTCCAAGCCATGTGGCAGCACGATGTCTGCAGTCTGGATGCTTGCCACTTCACTGGAATGGCTCGGAGAGCAGGGGAGGGAAGAGATGCACACAGATTTGCCAGGAATATCTGGCTATCTCCCTTCTAACCCCTGACCCACAGCCAGGACGTGTTCCAAGAGGCAGAGACAGAACCGAGACAGTGCCTGAGTCCATACTTGTACTGAAACCAGGCTTTGTGGGAGTTGATTTCTCCTCTTGAGGCGACTCATCACAAACCTGCTGCTTTTCAAAAGAGAAATGTGTTCCCACTATGAACAAGGGAGACCAGCCTATGTCTCCCTGGGGTCCACATGCATTCCAGACCCACTGTGGCACCCAGCACAGATGCACAGCCACACAGGGCTTGGAGAGCACACAGCTGGAGCCCAAGACCTACTGAGATGTTTGCAGGGATATAGGGAGGCATAATTACTTTCATTAACATGAAAGATTCAGAGCTGTACAGAGGAGAGAATAAAGTGCTTCATATCATTAGTGCTTCGCAGAGAACAAAGCAACAAAAGATCCACCTGGATAACAGATCCTTTGATAATGGTGCCAGCAGGCCGCAGAGTGGAGTGGGTGACTTCAACACCTAAAGCCTGCATTGCACCTCATACCCACTCATCTGCCTCACCTCCTCATCCTCCTGTGGCCAGGAGGAAGCTGGAGCTGCAGCACTGGGACATGGGTGATGCAGAGCCCTAGGCTGGAGTGCTGGCAGTGGCACTCAGCTGACAAGGAAGCTGAGCAGTGCAGCATCAGATCTGCACAGGATTTCAGCACAGGAGATCAAACCTGTTTACCTGCCACTGGGGAGGAAGAGCTGGAGGGAAACTGTTCCACCTGGGCAGCAAAGAGGAGCACAGCGGGATAAGATCTACTGGAAATGGGACTTCACAGGTGGCAACACCACAATTTAGAGGAAACTCCCTTTCTTGCAAGGTGAGCAGTCACCTTCCTTGCTTATATGCAAAACATTCTGAAGGTGTGATGCACACATGGCGCTATTTATTGTTTGAAAAAAATTGTGGCCAAGTGCCAGCAACCAACTCTTCTTGCAAGCAAATCCTTCTGTCCAGAGGGACGTGACAGCTTGAGGAATAACTACCTGGCCTGGACACTGCAGAGCAGGCTGCTACAATCCTGGCTGCCTGAGGGTGAACTAGTGCAGTGATTTTCCAGCAAACACCACAGCCAAGTCCAGTGCCTCCTCAGCGCAGTCTTATCCACCCTTCTCTTCCATGCACAAGCAGGTGATATTTGCAGCTGCACCCATTTCTGTTCAGGATCCAGCACTGGTGGACACTGTACCCACACAAGCCCAACTTCTGACTGCGCCATTGGGGACAGCTTCTCGTCTTCCTTAACAACTGAGCCACAGGCTGGCTATGGGGGGCAGGGACACAGAGTCTGAACTGGAACAGACTCTAACACTCAGATTAAAAACACATTTAGAGGATGGTTTCATCAGGACTTCCCGTCTCTCCTTAACCTTGATCCCCAGGTGCTCAAGCTAATAATGTTTCAGATGCTCTATGGTGGGAACCTCTGAATTGCTCATTAGGCAGCCAAACCACATCAGAGCTATTCCGGGGAGAAAGCACTGGGAATCTTTACAGGAACCTTTGGACTCCGAGTCACAGTATTAGCATTGATTTTAAATGAAATAATGGTCCCCGCTGTGCATTAAAAGCATTCTTTATAGAAAGCCAGCAAGGTAGAAAAGAGCCATTGTACCCAGAGCCTTGGCATGCCTCCAGGCCCCTCTGCTCTCTGGTGAATGGCAGATGCTAATAAAGGCAATCTTCACCTCCTTGGCGCTCCACACTGCCCTGCATTTGCTGTGGGCTCAATGAGACATCATGTACTGTCTAATGAACATGGGAAATTAGCCATGCCTCTCTCGTCCTGCCTCAAGATGCTATTAAAGAGCTTTCAGGGGCTGAAACAAGCTTTCACCTACGAGGGAGAAAGCTGCTGGCTGTGTACAGCTGCACACCCCGGGTGCTCCGCGCGGATAAACACGCACCGACACGCACACAGCCCTACCTTCCTTCTCTCCAACAGCGGGGCTCCGGCTCTTCCCCCTGGGACTGCTGCTGGGCTGCTGCTGCTCCTTCTCAGCCTGCTGCTGCTGCTGGGACTGTGAGAGCTTGCTCGGGGGCATGTCCTCGCGGGCAGACTCGTGGGCTTTTGTGATCTGCTGCTGGTAGAGAGCCAAGGCGTGGGGAGGCACCTGAGGCTTCGCGCTTCCACTCTGCAGCACCCCCTCTGAGAAACCTTCGGAAATCTGCAAAGCAGTAAGAGTTGGTGACGCTCACCATGTGCTGTTGACATCCATAAAAATCTTGAAGACATCAGGAGTTATGAGTAGCCCCTGCCCCACACTATCATGGCAAGTCTTAGCAGAGACCAAACAGGGCTTCAAAGTTCACTAGCCACAGATTTAAAAAGCCCATGACAAAAAGTACCAGCTCTGGGCTGGTGATACTACAGGAAGGAGTCAGACTTGTTCAAAACCTCTACTCTACAGTTACGTGCTTGTAGCTTTTGCCAGAAGTTACATTACAGCAGCCACATCTTAAGCTGCAATATGGGAAACTGGAAGAGCATCAGGAATGGGTCCTCCCTGAGCCTGCAAACCCCAAAGCAGGGATTTCCTCCCTGCCCACCCTGCGTCGTTGCTCCTCCAGTGCTGACTTTGGAGATACCAGGATGCTTCTTCTCACAGCTCAAGTCACTATATCAGTACTTCCAATACATGGCTACTGAGCAGTCAAAAAGGGGGACCAAGCAAAGCTCCTGGGTGAATAAGGTGATATCCTTCAAGCACAAGATGAAGTGCAGGGCTGGGAAGGTGCACTCTTTCTTTTTAAAGCAATGGGAGGCAGCAGTCATGTGGCAGTGAGAAGCTTTTTCTGTCCAGACCTCCCACGATTTTCTGATTAAAAGAGCTCAAGAGACATCCAAATGCTGCTGGCAGAGCTGCTCCAGCAGCTGGGAACACACTCTGCACAGGGAGCACCTTGCCTGGCCAGGGGCTCGCACCGCCCAGGCACAGCTCTCTGTGGACCAGAGGCCATCCCCAGGGATGAGCACATCCTTGCAGCCCTGACGCACACCACGGAGCCCAGTGGGAGAGCACAGGCTGTGCTCCCAGTCCCTGCCCTCTCCAGCAGGGTACTCACAATGGGAGGGATGGCAGCAGCTCTCTGCTTCAGCTGTTTCAGGTCCAGTGGCTTCTGCGGCGAGGAGTTGAGCCGGGCGTCGCTGGCGGTGTTGAGCAGGCTGGGCCGGGGGGACAGCAACCTGGAACCAAAACACAACGTCAGCCATGGACAGGCTCCATGGCCCACGGTTCCCCCACACTCTCCACCCCTGTTCTGTGCTGCCAAACCCAGAGGACATCCTCTGCATCAGAGAGGAGCGTGCTGGACCGCTGCTCGCTGCTGGGAATCTGGGCTCAAAGACAACCCCCAGGGGACTACGTGTTCAAACAAGACCCTTATGTCTGGCTCAAGAGGCTCTTGAGCCCACTTTCCCTCATCCCCATGCTATTTCTAGCAAATCTGCTGTTGTCCAGAATAAACCTAAGGGAAAATGGACTCTAGAGCTGGGTGTTATGGAGCAAAATGACCGGCTCAGATTTCACCTGGACATCATGCTACCCTCCAGAGCTCACACGCACATCTCGCCCAGGGCTGGGGATCAGCTTCATGCTCTTCTTCAAGGACTGTCTTTTATCAAGGTGCTAAAGCCAGGGCAAGCCACCATGTGTAGGGAACTCGGGCCCTTGGGTCACTTGAAAAGATGAGAGGCTGGATTTGGATGGGATTTGGCACTCAGTAGCCCTGCAACCTCACCACTTGCTCTTCCCCTTGGCTGGTTGAGCTGCCTGGTAGACACTCAGCCAGCCATGCAGAACCCCTGTGCAAACATGGGGGACATACCCATGGTGCCACCAAAATGGGGTGGGATGGAGGCGTGCAAAGCCCTTGGGTCAAACCCTCAGCATGTCCAGCTCCCGAGCTTATGCCGAGACCTCAGGGATCACATCTGCCCAGGCCATCTCTGCTTTCTCTCCCTCCTGACTCCAGTTTGTTGAAGCCAGTTCATAGTTTTCAAGCTTTACAGCTTGATTTGTTTATTTTAGCTGTTATTTTAGTGTTCTCTTCAGCCTATAAATTTCAAGGTCATTCCATGCTCACCCTTGGATGAATAAACAAGCGTGGCGGGGCCGTGTGTGGGGAATAAACTCATCTTGGTGCTGGGGCTGCCCCAGCCCTCACTCTGCACAGTGCCTGGCATCAGAGGGGAAAGGGACCCACCTCCACACTGGGACCAGGGTTGGGCACCCAGGGGAAACCAACCAAGGGACAGCAAATTTGAATTCTTCCCTAAATAATCCAAATGATGCTTGTCTGTGGAGCCGTATGGGTGTTGTGAAGCCACACTCCTGGAAGGGTGCAGTGCCCCAAAATCTGCTGAGACACAGGGCTGGGGACAAGGGCACCCAGCACTTGTTCCTGAGACCTTCACGCCAGGCTGAGCTGTGGAACTGCCACACCAGCAGCTGCTTTGTGCACTCACTGGTGCTTGAAGAGGTACACTGAAGCACCCTTAAAGTCCCTTTAAGCACCCTCAAGATCTTCAGGTTTCCTGAAGCCCTCCAGGATCCCGATGCTTCGGAAGCCAAAGTCAGTATTAAATTCATCAATATGCAAATTGCCTAATTTATTACATCCCTCCCAGCAGATCTTGCGCCAGACAAGGGGATCTCTGTTGGGTGTTTTGCTCTGGAAATCACCATATGAACAATTCTTGGCATCTCTTATCCACCTGCTGCCAACCCAGAGCCTCCCAAACCCAAGGACCAGTGCCTTAAGATGGCTGATGGCATTGGGAAGGATGGGAAAAGAGTCAGAGCAGGAAGGGGTTGGCAGGCTCACAGCTGAGCCTCAGCAGCATGGAAATGTCCCCTCCCAGGCACAAAGCTTTGGGGATGACCATGACCCTGCATTTCCCATACTCTTCCTCCTTCTGCCACAGAGATGGATGGGGACTAATTTAACTTCCAGATGATCCAACACACTGACACATGACCCAGCCAAACATGACTGCACAGTAGTTGTGCAAAGGCACTGGCTACCAGATCTCCCCAACGGGCTCCCCCAAGCCAGAGACATGGCTCCAACATGGCACTGGCCTGGCAGAGTCCCTGCACCTGTAGCTGAGCCAGCCATGGGACATGCAGCACCGGGATGGTCGCTGCAGGTGTCTCCTCACCAGGCTGCAGGTCTGCA
The DNA here is from genome assembly GCF_026979565.1 of Vidua chalybeata. NCBI lineage: Eukaryota > Metazoa > Chordata > Aves > Passeriformes > Viduidae > Vidua > Vidua chalybeata. The sequence goes on along the minus strand of NC_071547.1, from coordinate 2,216,704 downwards.
GCGGTAGCTGTGTGTGGCCTCCCTCACATGTCCCCATCTGGCGTGACCTCCTGCTGAACCACACATCTTGGCTGTGCTTGCAGCAGCCCTCCTGCAGCACTCGCTGCATGGAACCACAGATAACCAGCTGCCTCCTTCAGCTTGGATGAGTTAAGGCTGCGCCTCCTCAATCCTGGACATGTCTTTGCTAGCGTGAACTGCAGGAGGACCAAAAAAAGGCTGCCCCTACTCTGAACCCTTTCCTTTCTCAGCGCGGGGACACCCCAGCCACCCTCTGTCCTCTTCTGGGAGATGCCGGGGACAGCTTGACGCTTTCACGAGCGCAGGGAAGAAGAGCACCCACGCCCCGCTGGCGCTGGGTGGGTGGGCGAGCATCGGGTGATGCGGTGACGGGGCGGCTCACGCGGCATCGCGGCAGCCCGGTCCCGCTCAGCGCGAGTCACGCTGCGGCAGCGGGGCTGCGCCAACGCCCGCGGGCCGGCGGCCCTCGGCCCACGGGGAAGGCGAGGGAGCAAAGCTACAGCTGGCAAGGGCACCCAGTCCCCACTGGGAGCGCGGCGGTGCCAAAAGCTCTGAGCCAGCTGAGGACCAACCCTGTGGGCGCTTCTGGGTTGGGAAGCGCCCGATGCCGGCGTCAGCTGCGGCCTTCCCATGCCAGCAGGCTCTGCTGTCGCCCGCGCCTCATCACCACACCGGCTAAGAGGAGCGGCCCGGGAGCTGCGGGACGCCTGTTTAGTGTTTAATATTCCTGGAAGCTGGTAACTGTTTGACAAGCGAGATAGGCGCTGACTCAGCGAGGAGCCGCGATGGAAAAGTTGTTCCCAAGACGACTTGCTCCTTTGCTGCTGAGGAGTTGGTGCAAGCCACTGCTGCCCTGCTTTCGGTTGGGTTAATGTTAAACTGGAGGAGGACAGCCCTGCTTGGCCTCACTCTCCCTTACTGGGAGATTTTCTCCTGTCTGGAAGCAGGGGAGGGTGGGGAGGGGTGGTGCTGGACTCTGGCCATTGCTGGAGAGGAGCACTGCAGCCAAGAGGCCTCGGCCCTGCCACGGGGCTGGCCAGCAGCACCCACACCACCCCTTGGCACCGCCTGCGCTGTTCCAGCTGCTCGGCAGCGAGGGGCTGCACCCCAGGGGATGCTCCCGCACCAGCAGCACTCACCCACTGGCTCCTGCATCAATCACAGGGGAAGCACAGAGGCCACTGGAGTGGTGGGATGCACAACAGCTCCCTCTGACTTCATCCCACCACTTTGCTCAGCTGCTTTTTCAATAACCCCATCCACAGCGCTGCACACAGCCTGCCCAGCCTGGCAGCACCCACCTGACTGCCACACTGCTCCCTGTGAGCCCACAGAAGGCTTGCGAGACACTGGACACAGGATGCTGGATGCCAGCCTTCAGTCCCTGCCCAGCTCTGAGTCAAAGAGGGACTGCTGCCCCTACATACAATGGCAGGGGCCACCTGGAGTACACAGGAATCCCACCTGGCCCAGGGGCCATCATAAAATTCAGTGCTACAAAGATGCCTGTATTCACACGTATTCTTTAAAAAACGGAAAACCCTTTCTCCCTCTGTGAGGCTCTTGGGTGGGGAGGGCCCTGTGGGAAAAGCTGGGAGGGGAGCAGGATGTTTCTCCAAGGAGGAGGCCAGTGTTTCTCCTCCCTGTCCCAAGAGCCATCCATGAAAGGTCTGAGGCGCTCTTGGCTGCCAGGCCCAGGGGTGGGTGGAGGGCTCAGGACTGCAGTGGCTCAGGTGAAGACCTACTGGCATGGCCCCAGGAAAGCTTGCACAGACCACATTCTCCTGCCTTTATGGCCAGGATGGTTAATTTGCCCCTGGCAAATTTATCTGGGCAACATCTCTGCCAAAGGAGCAACTTGCCCCCTCCTGCAGTAAAAAGGCATCCCTGATGTGACTTTTCTCCTGCCAATGCCAACTCAGACAGAAACCATTCCCAAGCCCGGATGCTGGCAAACCAGCACAGCTCCACTGTCCCTGAGAGCACGTCCCGCTCCATTGCGTCACCCACATGGGCAGCTGCCACCAGCAAATACAGCGGCTCTGCACCCAACATCTGCCCACGGCCATGTCCTAGAAGCACCCGTGCGCTGGGACATTGCACTGCTTGTTGTGTCACAGCCCCTTTGGAAGCAACAGCCAAAGGGCTGGGGGCACATGGGGACACAGCTGGGAAGTCCCTTTGCCTTGGGAAGCGCCTGAGCAGTGATATTCCCAAGGAGGAGCTCACAAAGGCACCCATGGGCACTGTGACACACTGGGAAAGCTCATCTGGCCCTCGTGTCATGCCCTTGTCCCCTTGTCCCCCCGCTTCCTACCTGCTCTTGTCCACAGCATCCTGCTCATCCATCTCGTCTGCGCTGCAGGTCGCGCTGGAGTCGCTGTCGGGGTTCACCCCGGGGCCTTTACTGCCCTTATGGCTCTCCTTCTTCTCGGCCTTGGGCGTCCCCTCCGTCCCCGCGCTGCTGACGCCGCTTTCCACCTTCTTGTCATTCCCCTTGTCCTTCTCCTGGCTCTCTTCGCTCTCCTCCTTCTTCACCTCGCTCTTGCAGGGCTCCTCGCTCACCTTCTCCTCCGGCTCCTCCGTTTTCACCACGTCCACCACCAGATCCTCCGGCACCTTCTCCTCGGCGCTGGGTGCCTCGGGAGCTGTCTCCGGCGGGGGGCTGGCAGCAGGAGCGGGGTTGGCAGGGGGAGCAGGGGGAGCCTCGGGGGGTGTTGGAGCCTCTTCCCACTTGACTGCCGGTTCTGTGCCGGCGTCACCTCCCGGCCCGGGTGGTGCCTTGGCCCCGTTCTCGCCTCCTTCTTTGGCTTCGGGCCTTGGCGAGGGAATGCTCTCGGTGTCGGAGCTGTTATTTACTGCAGCTGAGAAAAGGGAAGAAATAAAAATAAGGATCAGCCTGAGATTCTTGCTTCCCATATCGCTGCCTCCACCCCCTCCCTTGGGAAGAGAACGCCCTCGTTCCTCCGAGGGGGAGATGATCCCGGGCTGGGAGAAGTGTGCTGGGATCCCCAGATCCAGAGCCTGCTAAGCAAAGGGCTGTTCTGGGGGCCTCTCTGCTTGCCCAGCACGACTGTTAACCCCCACCCAAACACAAAATCACACGCCCAAAAGCCTGGAGACTGAGTGACTGGGAAGCTGGATTTTAAGGGAAAACCCTGGCTGCTGGCTGGTCTGGCAGGACAAGATCTGCTCCCTTCTCACCCTCTTACCCATGGCACATGATCAGCTGCTCCAGACCAGGCACCCTACTCGCTGACTTACATCACCTGTCTCCCTGGCTGTGCCACCCCTGGAGCAGCTGGGATCATCCCAAAACACTACACGTGTTTGTTGTTATTTAAGCCACCGGTGGCAGAAGAAAGGAGGTCAGGGTCAGCGAAAGGAAAGCGCTGGCAGTGCTGCAGGACAGGTTAATTATTACATGGGAAGGATCATTCCCAGATCTGCCACCAGCAGCTTGATGTGAGCTGGAAGCACAAGCATCCATGCACCGCTCAGAGTTAGGTGCTGCCAAGAGATTGTTTCTACAGCTGGGGAGAGGATCACTCCCTCCAAGCCTCGGCCGGACAAACATGGCCAGGGCCAGGAACACCAGGAGATTTCCACAGTCCCGTCCCAGCGTGTCCCCACCGGGCAGGGCTCTCACGCTCATGCCCCAAAGGCTTCCTCACATGCATTCCTTGACTTGCCTCTCCCCACAGCAGCTCAGACAGCTTTCAAACGCTGGTGAGAGGAGTGCCACAGAGGGACTGTGTCCTAAGAGCTGTACATTGGAGCACATCCATCTGTCCTGAGAGTGAAACTGTACCACACTCGTCAGGAACCTCAGTCTTCTCCAATCTTACTCACTTGCAAACAAGAAGTGAGGTGTCCCATCACCCAGCCAGGACAAGGTTCACAGTGTGTTTGGCAAAATTCTTCCCAACTGCCACTTGATGCTACTCTGAATGCCATGCTGAGACATCCAACAATGGCTCATCCCAAGCTCAGCCAAGCTCTAGTCTTCCTTGCATTCCCTCCAGATGCTGAATCCATAGTCTACATCATAATTCTCACACTGAGTCTTTCCCTCTGTCCCTGGATTGGCCACGTGGCCCCTACAACTGCAAGGTATTGTCTGAGCAACCCCAGTGTCACCCCGGAGCCAGCACCCATCTCCAGCGTAACGCCACCCTGGCACTTCCATGCCCATTACACATTTCACACCCCTCATGCTTTTCCACAACCCTGTAGGGCACTCCAGCAGCAGAGCAAGAGCCAATGCTTGGAGAGTAAGGCTCAGAAGCATGTCAAGAGATCCATCTCTAGTCTCAAAATCATGTTGTTTCCTCTCAGGCACTCTTAAAAAGAGCAGTAACTACCTTTTACTTTGCTCCTGTGAGTCACTCACCTTGCACAAAGATTTACCTGGAATCTGCCTTGTAATGAGTCACTCACAAGGACGATTTGAAAAGATTTCCCATTTCAAGTCCCATTAGCCTGGGTGCTAAGGCCAGGAACCAGTGTGGTGCCAGAGTGCTGGTTAAGTTATTAAATTAGTTTGACGGAAGTCAAATGGGCATTGTTGGAAAATTGTGAACATTTTCTCTGAACTCCAAACTGCTGTGCTTTCTAAGCAATAAATAGCTGAAAATTGTCACTTTCAAGTTGTTTCCTTTCTTTGGTATGGCTGGGAGGGAGAAAAACGCTGCCTTAAAAGGGAAAGGAGGAGGAAAAGCCCCACCAAGGTGCATCAGCATTCCCCTGCCTTCTCTCCAGTGCTGGGCTCCAGGAGCTCCACTTCCCAGGAAAGCAGCAGTGCCCAGATGGGATGGGGATGGGCGCACACAGACCTTGGTGGGTTATCTCTCCTTGAGCCCATGATAAGCTCCATGAGAGCTCACAGTGGTGGCTAAGAGCATGCAGGGACCCTCCTTTGGAGCAAAACACCAAGAAATGTGATTTACAAGAGGCCCTGGGAGGCTGTGTGCTCTTGGAAAGCGCACAGACGGAAATCAGAAACCAAAGGGCTCCCAAAATAGCCATCTGTCCAGACAGACACGGGAGGAGGGCAGTGATCCAGGGCACTCCTTGCAAGCGTGAAATCCAGAGGCATCCAAAATGCCACGAGTGCTGCGAGACACCAGCACCTTGGTGTGACTTTGGGGTGACAGAGTGCAGCCCCAGAGAGGCCGTGCACGGTGCCTCTGCTGCGAACGGGCAGCAAAGCCAGAGGAGCTGAGCACGTTCCCTGCCACAGCCCCCACCCGCCTCACCTTCCGCCTCCTCTGCCATCTCCTCCTCGTTGCCACTCGTCCCCGACACCTCCATCTCCTCGTCCTCAGCTGCGGGAGGGAAGGCGGCTTCTTCGTTCTGAACAGCGGCGCCTTTTTTCTTCTTCCTCTTGGCGTTCCTTTCTTTCTCCTGAAGAAGAGCAAGAATGGTGAGAGACAAAGCCTACGGGGAGTTATGGGGCAGCAGAGAGCACTGGTCCTGCCCACAGTCTCAAGCGGGACACTGCCAGTGACCCTCTGCCCTGGGTAAACCCTCTGAGCACCAGGCTTTGGGACCAGACTCGCCTGGCAGCGTGGTGTCACCTGGCCAAAAGCTTTTGACTGCTCTGCAATGGCCAGCCTGGCTCCACAAGGAGCTCCAACCTCAGCCAGCAGCAAGCGTTCAGGGGAAGAATGGCACAGATGCATGGAGGTCACCAGTGCAGGGCTGGAAAGAGCTTGGGGGTCGGTCACACGTCTGCTCATGACACATGCCTGCTCATGACACACGCGTGACGTGTCGGTCCTGCGCATTTCCAGGCTCTACCTCCAGCCACACAAACGTGTGGCCGCGACTTGACGCTTATCTGCAGATAACAAAGCTGATGCCCCAGATAGGCCCAGCCAACATTTCCATGCACCTGCTTTCATGAGCCCTTTGGCAGGTGCTGCCAAAGAACTTTGACTCCCATGCCAGGGCAGCTGTCACCGGTGGACAGTGGGCAAGCTCAGTGCAGCACGGCATCCCAAAGGTGACTGCTTGGTGTCCTGGCTTGCCCTGAGACAGCCCCAGCCTCCCTGGCTGGAGCACGTGCCACAGCCACGAGGGTGTGGACAGCTGCTCCCTCCTGCAGACCTAAAGGAAAAGTCTCGGCTTTGCTATTGTTTCCTGCTCTTGTTGCTTGAGTAAATATTACCAGTAGGAACAGGCTCATCATCTCCGGCTCTCCCTGCAAACCCCACACGAGTGACGTGTGTAGGACGTTTATTTACATGGATGAAAAGATAAAGCCATGGTGGAAATGTTAATTTTGCTGCTGGATCTCTGTGCTGGGAAGAGCCGGTCCCCCCTTCCCCCACCCCCAACTTTTCAATCCCTTAGAAAACTTCCAGATAAAACAAACAAATACAACTGCTTTTTTGCTTGGAAACGCTGCTTGCTCAAAATCTATTTTTATCAAACTGGGCAGGAGAGAGGGAAAAGAGGCACTTGAGAAGCGGCTCTGTGCAGGCGCGGAGAGGCAGAGGGAGGAACGCCAGGCTCTGTGGTTCCCTTTCTCCAGCCTGGCCGGTGGTGTCCTGGTGCTGCCGGCGTTCGCGCCTCTGCCACGGCAGCGATTCAGCACCGCACGTTCCTGTGTGAAGCAGCAGTTCCCCATCACGCTAACGCAGTGACAAAGCGCCGACGTTACTATGGCAAAGACTTCTCTGCCTCTTACTCACGGGTCCGTGACTCAGCCGCGGGCAGCAGCAGGCTCCTCACTGGGAATTAGCTGGGAACCAGCCTCTGCCTCAGCACCCTACTTGGCCAGAGCCCGGGGCTGGCAGCTGCTGGCAGAGCAGAGCACTGAGCGGCCCCAGGGGCACCGTGGGTCCCTCTCCTGGCAAGCCCCACTGCTGGTATTTAGGGGAAATTATGTGAAATACAGGCAGCAGATCAAGGACACCACTTCGCCTCTTATCACGCCTACAGCTCCAGACTCCTTGTGCAGTCTTGCTCCTCTCTACCTTCCAGCAGGTATTTCTTGAGGACTTGGTGCTACTCAAGCGTTTTGACTCACCAAAACCACTGAGGATATACACTGAGCACAGCAAGGACACGGAACGCTGCACAAGGAGTCACTCCATGCCTCCTCCTCCACAATGTCTTTCTGGGCCTTCCTGACAAATTTGGCCTCTCCCTGCACTCACCACCTGATGTGGCAGCAACAACCCAAACAGCTCCCAAACCCTGCTACCGACACGGAGCCACCCTGATGGGAACCTCCCATCAGGCTCAGCCTTGTCCTAATGGCAGGACCAAGGCAAGTCAGACACACTCATTCCCAAAAGCAGAGGCCACCAGACTGCACTCCTGAAGCATTTTTTCCTGTGCAAAGCCAGCATCATCCAAAAAAAGCAAGGAATTAAAGAAATGTTGCTCAGAGGAGGTCCACAGGACTTGGTCTCCAAGCAAGACCAGCCCGAGCCCCGGGGTTGTTTCCTGCACAAGCCAAAACAAGCCCAGTAGACCAAAGTGACAGCCACGCCACAGACTGCTCCCAGTGAAGACAGTGCCTAATCTCCAGCCACTAACAGAAGGAGCAGCTCTGAGGACACCATGTATCCCAATGCCCTGCTTTCCTTAAATGCCAAGATTAGCGAGTGCAGTGTGCTGAAGGTCAAGGCTAAGTGACGCTGATGCCTGGGACACATCCGAGTGGCGCAGCAGCGAAACCAAGCCAAAACACACAGCAGGGCAGATAAAGTAAAGCCTCAAGGTGGCCTGACCCTGCCCCAGCAGTAAGAGACTGCCTGTCCCAGGGTGCAGCCAGCTGGTTCTGTGTCTGTTTCCCACCCCACACCGGCCACTGCTGCTGGCACGGCCCCACAGCCCCTCAGAGCCACCTGCACACTGCTGAATCCTGGTGTCACACCTACCTGGAAGAGGAGGCTACAATATTAACGAGCCCCATTCATTTGGGAAATGAATGAGATCTGCTAATTAAGTTTACTCTCATTTAGCATGAGGGGGAAAAGCAGAGCCACTGCATCTCCCTGCACATGATCAGCAGTAGCTGGTGGTGGTGAGGTCAGGGAATAATCTGTGCATGTCATGGCAAAACTAAGTGATGCCACGCTGCTTCACATGTGTTTCCTCCACACAGGTCATGGCTGATACTGGTGATAGGATGAGATTTGGAGGCTCAGTTTGCTTGGGATTATATTTAGGAGTCAGGAAGGAAGGTCCATGGCAATTTAATCTCAGTTGTTCTTTTATTTTATTCAGCTTTCTGGCATCTGCTGTTGCCACAAAACAATAGAGTACAATAAATAACAGCTGAATGTTCATTGTTCTTCTCCACGACCGAATCCCACAGCCTCCAATGCTCGAAAAATAAAATGATGATGCTGATATAAACTGCAAGTGAGAGTGAGCAATTAGACTGGAGAAGTCTAGCGGCTGCCTTGGAGGGACGGACGCAGGGAAAAATGTGGTTCTGCAGAAAAACACTTCCGTGATATAATTTCTGCAACATTAGGGAGCAGAGTAAATTAATACACACCGGCTCCACTGCCAGCAAAGCCGTATGATCTTATTTCAGATTCTCCCCAGTAATGAACAATGATATCTTTCTAATGTAACTTTTTATATTCAGAGGGCTTGATGCACATTTCACAGAATATTTCATTCCAGCCTTTATATGGGTCTGGGGGTCTTTTATATAGTTTGTTTGCTTTGTTTCTAAAAACAATTCGGTGAAACATGGGAACACAGGAGTGTCTCTGTGCATAGAGAATTAATAAAAAAGAATCGCCGATGTCTTCTCTTTCTCTCATTCCTATAGACTGACTAGGATATTAAATTCCTGGGTGAGTCATTGAATGTTTTCCTGTCTTTCTTTTTACTCTTGCTGTAATAGCTTGCTTGGAAAGATTCCTGCATTGAACATTGTCCTTTGCATTTTCAAAGCACCCCTTGGGGGTTTAGCCATGTGAATTCTATTAGCCAGAAACTGGGAACCCCAGGATACTCTACAAATGAAATAATTATAATCTTTAGTGTCTCTTAGCAGTCCAAGCTATCTCCAGAAAACCAAACAAGCCCCACTATATTCACACTCTGCACCACATGCCAGGAACAAAGCAGCATTAGCCCCATCTGAAGGGGAAACTGAGGCACAGAGAGGTGTGCACATTTACTTGCAGTGCTGAAGAAAACCTCTTTCAGAGCCAGGCTTTCCTCACATTGTCCTAAATCTCTGATTTCCTTTGGGGCAAACCGAAGCAGTTTACTGCAGGTAACTGCAGAGCCTGCAAGGCACAGACCCGTGTGGCCCAGCAGGGCTCTCTGCTCGCCAGGGCGGAACAGCACAATCTCACCAGAAACAAAGTATTTGCACAGCCATTAGAACTTGCATCCTGGCCAACACACCACAGCCCTGCTCCTCCTCCTGCTCCTTATCTCTCCACGTACCAGCCACGCTCCAGACACCCAGGCAATCTCCCATGCAGCAGCTCTGCCTCATCCAGACCTCCCAGGGACAGATGGGTGGACAACCCTTTCCCGTGCCACTCCACAGTCCCCACAGCTTTCACCCAACGTGATAAAGGTTCCCCCTTGGCTGTGGAAAGCATCCAAGTCCTTGCCAGGAAATATCCACAGCGCCCAGTGCGGGCTGGGACAGGGCTCTCACCATTTTCAGTTTGTGCTGCTGTAGGATCTCGTCCAAGTTCTGCCTCTTCTTGTAGTTGAAGTAGAAGTTTTTGCACTGCGACACGGTCTTGGAGCCCACCATCCTGGCAATGGCCGACCAGTTCCGCCCATGCTCAAGGAGACCTGCAGTTGGAGGAGGCAGAGAGGAGAAAGGTTTAACACCACATGCACTCACACAAGGGCAGCATTATCCACACAGGACGGGAAAACTCCTCCGCGCAAGCCAAACTCCACAGGAGCAATACGGTCACTAGCACGTGTCTGAATGGCTTCTAGACCAGGGGATGACCTATGAGAGCCTGTTTTTCTTTCCAAAGGGAAAAAAGGCGCTATGCTGACCATCTCTGGAATAAAACACGTCCCACAGCCGTGTCTTGGCAGTCACGAGGACGAGCGGAGCTCCCTTTCCTTTGGGATGGCTGCAGCAGGTGTTGGCACGCCCAGGAGAACTTGGGCTGCTCTCAGCCCCTAACATGAAGCAAAGGCTCTTCCCACCCTAAGGCACACAGCCCTCTTAGGGAAGGGGAGGGAAGCCTGGGCAGGTGAGAATGCTGGCAGGGAAACCCAGGTGACGTCCCTGGCTGGGAAGAGGCGTGGCAGGGGATTAGTGCTGATCACAGGCTCATGACAAAAGCACCTTCCCAGGTCAGGCATCACACCAAGGGCTGGCAATCCTGGCCAGATGGTGCCAACCCGAACACGGGGCAAACCCAGCAAGGTGGAGAAGGAGGATGAGGAGGAAGGAGACAGTCAGCACTTTGTGTCCTTGCCATCTCTGCAGGGGCATCTGGGCACCCCTGGTCCTGCAGACGGAGGTAGGAGTTACAACCAGGGCCCAGGGATGGCTGCAGAGGCACCCCAGGTTCCTGGAGGTGACCCGTGAAAGAACCATCCAGGCTTTCTGCGAAGTAACACCTCGCTGCCTGCTGTGTGGCTGGTCCTTCATGTGGTGTCCTGTGGGGCTGGAGCTGCCACCAGCCTGTGGGACACTGCCAGGCTGGCTTGCTCCTGACTGCCCACGTGATGCCACTATCAGGCCAACAGTTCCCTGGCCCTTCCCTGCACCTTGTGAGGGCACAGCATGCAGAGTCTGTAAGTCCAGAGTTACCATACTGCCACAGAAAGGTAACTTCAAGATGAAAGTCAGCACGGAATGAACCTGCTAAGAACATCTTTTTCCTTTGCAGGGGGACTTTCTGCCCAGAGGCCACCAACCACAGAGCCTTGTGGGGTTGGGAGTGGGCACGGACCACTGGCTCCACATCCAAGCCCCTCCCTGGCTGCTCTGACACCATGGGGCTTAGGACCATGGTGAGTCCCACACTGGGGCTCCTGGCATGGCTCTGTCCGTGCCTGGGAACATTGCAGCTGTGCCCCAGCCCTGCTGCCAGCCTCCTGCCAAGCTGCTGCCATGTGTCAGCCCGGCCCTAAAGCGGCAGCCCAACCTCTGCTTCAACAACAAACCCCAGGGGACGGGCTGATCTCAGCACAGCCACATGCAACGGGCCCAAAGGAGGTGCTCCCAGCCAGGATCTGCTCCGAGTCTGTGCAAGGGGAGGGCACGGCGTGGGGGCTGAGGGCATGGCTGCATTGAAGAGATGGCACCATGTACCCTCAGAGAGATGAAATCCCCCTCTCTGCTTCCCAGGTCCTGGAGAAAACCAGCAGCACCCAGCACAGCAGGAGTTAACATCCAGCTGGTGCCTGTATCCTGCCCGTCCCAGCACCAGGCTTATCAAATTGCATGTACGAGGCATCACATGCACTGAGCACCAGAAAGGCCCTGGCAAGCCAAGAAACAAGTTTAAGCTTTAACTCTGCAACTCCCAGCCTCGCTCAGCCAAACCCACGACCTCTGTCACCCCGCTGACGGGCTGGGACTTCTTAAAAAAAAAAAAAAAAGATTAAAAAAATCACATCCGGCCACCAATCCTGAGGCAACCAGTGGGGCAAGAGTCCTCCCCTTGCCGTTGCTGAATGCCGCAGGGGAAAACAGGACAGTCCCCAGTGTCACAACCCATCCCCTCTGACACAACCCACTGCTGCCTTCCAAAGCAAACAAGCAGCTCTGTCCCTCTGCCCATCACCACACTGGTGGCCCAGCACCAAGTGTGACAGCCGGGCCAAGGCTGATTGTGTGCCCCGGGCAAAGCTGAAATGAAGACGCTGGCAGCGGTGTGGATGTGCCACGAGCACGGGTGCTTTGGCAGGAAAGATGCCAGAAAGCAGGACCTGGCATGGCAGAGCTCATGGCTGGGGGGGGTGATGGATGTCAGCGTGAGTAGTCCCCAGCATGGTGTGACCTTTACCAGCCACAGGCAATGCCAGCTCCTGGCTGTCCTTCCCCCTGCCCAGGCTGGCTGTGCCCCTGCTCACCAGGACATTGCTGAAGGAGCTTGCAGCAGGGCAGGTGGCCACTGCTTGGGAGGAGGAGGAGGAGGAGAAGGCTGCCTGCAGCCCCTGCCCGCGGGACCAGCAGGGAGCCCCGCCACTCTTCTTCTACATGAAACCAGAGCAGAACAGCAACACCTGCTTCCCACGCTGTAGTTATGTGCACACTCGGGAGGGACCAGCCGAGACACCCCCGGACGTGCCGGTAAGCTCCCGGCTCGCCAGGCACCCCATCTCTATGAGCTCCTCCAGCAGAGCCACCCCCAGAGCCTGCTCCCCCTGCCCCGCACTCCCCGGCACGGCAGCACCAGCCCTTCGCTCCACATCGCAACTGAAACTATGACTAACCGAGTTATCAGATCCTCAGGAAGGCTGAGCTCCTCGGCTCGGGGCGGGGGCTCCGGACGCAGGCTCTGCCGCAGGCACGCAGCCACACACAACCTCGAGGTTAACCCCATCCTTCGGACCCCAACACCCGACTTACGTGCTCCGGCGGGCAGGGAGCACACCTGCAGTGTGCAGCGGGTGGGCTGGGAAGAACACGGCTGTCAGGGCACTTCTTCAAAGCCCCCCCGGGCACGGCAGCCCGCGGCAAAGCGCTGCGAGTGCTCCGCTCACACCCTCCCCACGCATTTCGCTTTCGCTCCCTCGCAGCAGCCGGAGACAGAGAAGAAAGCAAAGCCGGTTCCTTAAATCCTGGGGGCGAGAGGATTTCAGAGCCATGGGCGGCCGGGAGCGGCGAGCAAACGGGCACCGAGGCTGGAAACCAGGTCACAGGCGGCAGACTCCTGACCCCAATGGCAGAAGTTGGTGGGAACACATGCTCCGGCCCCAGCGCTCTTCCCTTTGGAGCGAACGGCGTTCTCCGCTCTCCTCTGCTCGCTCGCCGGAGCGTTCCAGCCGGCTGCAGCCGCGGTTGTTAAGGTGGATGGAAGCGCCGCCAGTATTTTCTCCCCTACCTCATCTCCTTGCTCAGCAGCTCGGGGCTATAGGGAGACTGTGCAGTTTCAGGAGATGCCCGACGTTGCCAAGAAATAATAATAATTAAAAAAAAAAAAAAAAAAAAAAAAAGGCAGGAGAAAAGCGAAGGGGCGGGAGCGCGGCAGCTCCGCTCCTGCCAGCCCGGGGGACGGGGAGCCGGTGCCGTCGGTATGTGGCGGAGCAGCGAGCAAGCTCTAATCTGTTCCTCTGGCTGACCCGGGGCTCGTTGCATCTGAATGTGACCTCTAGACAGAGCATTAATAACGAACGTGGCGCTGACCCAAGCTGACAAGGGGTGCGGCGCTTGGCACCCGCTCCCGCCCTCCCTCGCTCACTTTCTGTCTCCCTCGCTCTCGGCTGAATGTCAGCGGCAGGGGGAGGGATCCAGGAAAACAAAGCTTGGCTAATAGTTTTCTCCGCTCTCAAGTGAATCAAAGGCGCTTTTCTTTGGGGACGTGCGCGCCGGCGAGCCCAGTGCCGCACCGACGGGGTGCCGTGGCGCCTCAGGACACCTCGGCCCTGCAGCTGCTGCCCTGGCACAGGAGGGATGGGGAGAGGTTTGGCACCGGTGTCGCCATGGGCAGACCGGGGCCTCTGCTCCCGTACAGCAAGTGGAGGTTGAAGGAAGAGGAGCTCGGAGAGCGGGGCACCGTGCTCAGCATCTCGGGGAACTGAGAAGAAACCTGGAGGGGCAGCGCGGCAGGCGAGGGCTGTCGGCTCGCAGCCCCTCGGCTCTCTGCAGCTGGGGGTTTTTACTAGAGACATTGCAAGGCGCTCTGGCACGGCTGCCCAGCTCCACCCTGGGCTTGGTGAGGGCGGAGAGAGCCCGTAAAAAGGTCCCTTAATGGGAGCTCGCATGGATTAGCAGACCAAGGTTATAGGGGAAAAACCAAGTGATATCATTCCCTACGCCTGATGGTACCGGGTATGATCCTTCAGTACCTCTTGCGCCCACACACCCTCTTGGGAGTGAACATGGAGGCAGTTCTGGCTACGGCACCGCCAAAATGTGCCGCAATCCAATTCTGGAGAAAGACCAGCCCCATGGAGTCAGCGACACCACCCAAGGCATCCCGAAAGCGTGGCCTGCATCGCCTTCCCGCACTGACCTCGGGGTGGCTTGCAGAGGCTCAGAGAAGGTGAGTAACTTCTCCAGGGCCATGGATCAGTGGGTGGCAGAGCCAGGTGCATGCCAGGCTCCTGATGCTGTGCCAAGGGAAGCCGTGGGGATGGTGCGTGGGGGGCGAGCCCACATCCCTGCAGGCGCTGCCGGAGGGACCATGGTGCAGGCAGCTGGCTCGGTGTGCTCTTGCCACCGTGGTGGGTGATGCCCTTCCTTCCTTCCTTCCTTGGTGAGTGATGCCCTTCCTTCCTTCAGGTGATGCTGGCACCAGCCTGCCGTGCTCCCAGTGGACCTCTCATTTGGTGACTGGACACAAGCACGCCTCTGATGTGTCCCACAGCTACAAGGGAGCTTGCAGCTGAACTTCCCAGCACCTTTCACACCCGTCACGCCACTTCTCTGCGGGGAGATAGCGTCACCTAACCAGGTGTGGGTACCTGATCAGCAAGGACTTGGGATCTTGGACCAGCTCAGCTCTAGTGCAATGTCTCCTCTCTGCTGGCCCTGGCTAGGGACCCTCAGCTCCCAGGTCTCCCCTTTGAAACAGATAATTCCCATACCACTGCATCCACCTGCTGCAAAGCCTTGAGCCCTGTGCCCTGGTTTTACTACTCCTGCCACAGCCTTTCTTTTTTGCTGTACCCTATCCTTTGACACAAGGGGACAGGAAGTCCCCCTCAGGATGTCTGCTCCTGGAGATGTGCCATCCCCTCTGGTCCAGCATGGCAGTGAGGACACATGGAGCAGCCACTGCTGGCAGGCCTAGCTCTCTTCTTTCACCTGGTTCAGATACTATTCCCGCTCCCTTATTGTTGAAAAAATAATACTCAAAATTAAAATGTAGGCAGCAAATTATAGTAATTACCCAGCAGTTCCTCCTGACAGGCCTTTTGTATTCCATTCACTGACACTCACTAAGCAAATCCTCGCAGTTTGCTCCTACACACTCGAGAAACATTCAGCCAATGGTGGCAGAAAGTGCAGCTCTGGGGGCACGGGGAGCACTGGCACCACAGGCACGGTCCTGGGGCCGACACCTTGGCTGAAAGGCAGCCAAGCACCAGCCTGGGATGGCAGGGATGGGACTGCAGTCAACCACAGCCTCACTCAGGGCAAGCGTGCCTAATTTAAGCCTTGGACACTGTTGTGCCCTCATGGCACCCAATCTGCCCCATCCTGGTGATTTTTACCACGTCGCTTTGTACAGAGTTCACGACAAACACCAGGCACCCACGGCACTCTCTGGACGCTGGGATGGCCAGGCTGGGCTCTCCTTGCTCTGAGCTGCCCTTGCACCCTGCCTGGATAGAGGACACCTGAGTGGGAGACCCCAAGGCACATCCCACCCCAAGGCCACCCAGAAGAACAATGTGCAGTGACGGGCATGGGCTGCAAACCAGTTTCTCCAGCCCACTTTTACTACTATCAGCAGGTTTTTACAGTTGTAAATACCTCTGATGTAAATACCTCCAACATGAGCACAGGGGAGACAAACAGAGGAAGATATGGAGCTGCCAGCTCCCCAGCATCACCCAGCCAGCTCCTGCATTTCAAAGGTGATGCAAGGTGGCTGACTTTATTTTAGTTTTGTAAACAAAAACAGAATGAGACTGGGGAAAAAAATGGTTCAGGTCAGTCCAAAACTCAGATGAATTGTTGGCAGTGCTGAAAATAAGCGTTCATGAGTGTCTTTGGTATCCAAGGGAATATTTTATCTCTACCCAAAAGGAACTATATGGGAGTTTTCATGGGTTATTTAACTCTCTGTCATTGGTATTTTACCATCGTGCCCAACCCTGCCTCTGTTGATTCCATCCCGTGGCCTCTGTGTGTCCTCAGCGTGGGAAAAGGCATAAGGAGCCCCAGGCTGGCTGTGCCCTGAGGACAAGGAGCGCAGAGCCTGGGCAAGGCACCGGAGGACCTCAGCAAGAACCTGCCACTCGCACCCGCCTCTTTCCAAAGAACAAAACCACTTGTTAGACGCCACGGGAAAACCCCGAGCTGGGCGAGGACAGGTACCAGACTTTAAAGACTAACAAAGGTCATGTCGAAACCTCCCGGTTCATCGAGTTCAGCTCCGGGGCGGCTGCGGCTGCCCTGAAGCTCTGGCACTAGTGGTGGCACTTGGTGGAGGGGCTGGGGGGACAATAAACCCACCCACTGCTGAGGCTGGTGCTTGCCTGAGGCTCACAGAGCCCCTTCCAGCCTACCTTGAACTCCCGCCTGCGTGGGCTCATCCAGCAGGTCCCCCAAAGGCAGGAACTGCCTCAACATTGCCTTTTAAGGAGCAGCTCCATCCCACTGCTGAATGCCTCTGCGCCCTGCCCGGCAGCAAAGCCGTGGGTGCTGCCTGCTTCCCGGCTTGGGAAGGGAAGGGGGAAATCCTCGAGCAACTCTGGGTAAATCAAAACCTCCTGCTTTAAGGATCACAGCCATGGCGCAAGGAGATAATATCAGAGAAACACATTCCCCCATCGTTATCCCAATCTCTGCACATTTTGACAGACTACTGAATTGAAGTTTATTGCATAATGAAAGTGTCATTAAGCAAGAACTTTCCTCTTGCTGGGTTTTTGTTCCCCTATTTAAGTTTAGTAACATGGTACTCCCCTTCACTGTCTCCCCTGGCAGACACAATCCTGCCTTCTCTTGATTGGAAACTCCCTGTGCAGCTCTGTGACTGTGGAGGAGAGCAGGCAGCTCTGCTGTCTCTCTGTCCCAGGGCTGTTTTCTCTCACCTCCCTGAACACAAATGACATGGAGTTTCATGCCACACACAGGAAACCCAGGGGTGGACAGCAGGGCTGGGCTGATCTCCTGGTTGGCAAGTGCTAGGAGCAGAGGTCACTGACCATCCCCATCTGCCAAAATACCCCGGGGCGGTGGGGCTGACTTTCCCTGGGACTCACATCTTGCTGAACTCCCTAAACCAGCCAGCTACGGGCTCTTACTGGTGCCAGTATGGAGGAGGGTGCCTTGGGTGGCCGAGTCCTTATGGTGAGGAGGACTGTGCCTGTGTCTCTGAGCCCAGCAGGCCACCACCCCCTCTGCCCCTGCCCAGCCATGCTGGCAGCAGCTCTGCCACCACCTCCTCCAGCCTCTGAGGTTACCTCCGGAGTTTCACAGTTGCTGTGAGTCGGAAACCCCCACCACGCAGGTCCCTGGAAATGCCAGACACGGCCAGTTCGAAGCATTAAAGCGGCTGCTTCCTGGCAGAGGGGAATTTGGCTCTTCTGTAGAAGTCTGGTGTTGCAATCTCAGTTTCCCAGGTTGTAACGAAGGGAGAAACAATCAGCCATTGGGCTTTACACCAGCAAATCTCCCTGCCTCCTCCTGGCCCCTGGGCTGGAATAGTGCTGCATGCTCCCACGCTTCATCCTTCCTTCACACAGGCTTTGGCAGCTGGCGCTGAGACTCCTTAAGTGCACCTCCAGCATCCAGCATAAAACAAGAGGCACTTTTTAACAACCAGATGCTGATCTCCAAAATAAAGCAGTGCTCGGAAAATATCCCTCCAATGACCCTCCCCTGCCAGCATCTGCTCACCCCATTACCTGGCCCCAGGCCAGTTTGCTTGATTAAAGTCTATCTATTAAGTTTTGTGACTATAGAGAGCCCCGTTCAGCAATGCACAAGATTGGCACTGGGTTGTAAAAGAGGGTTGGAACAGCTTAAAGGCGAGCGAGCCAAACACTTTGGGATATTCACAGGCAAAGTAATCCAAGTCCACAGCTCCCACCGGCACCTGGGCAGCCGGCGCTCCAGAACATGTAATCACCATCCCAGCAGCAGGTGCATTTTCCAAGCTGAGCCGAACCTGCTAACACGCCTGTTTGCCTTTGCCATCCCCGAACGGCAGTCATTTCCATTTTAATTTCCCATTTACAATCCTCTCCGGGCCAGAAGAGTCGGCAGCAACGCAAGCGGGATGCACGGGCTGGGGACGTGAGCTCGACAGCCCATCAACAGGACGTGACTTTGGCAAAAAATTAAAGCAGTGAAAGGGCTGGCACAGGAGCGGCACGAGGAGGGGAAGTGGCAAGAAGGGCTGTGCTACACTCAGCACTTTTTAAAAACGGTCTCAGCAAAGGCTCTGAATCAGCTCCAGGATGTAAAGTCACCACACGCTGCCCTGGCTCTCGAGAGCTCCCCAACATGTGCCTGCGCAGTGCTGGGGTTCACCATCCTCTCCCTGAATCCCAGAGCTGTGAACACAGGCAGACAGTCTCTGTGTGCCTGGACCAGATTGCACCGAGGCCACAAAGCTCCGAAGAGTGGGGTGAAACCACACCCCATGCTACGGGCACCAGCAGCTCCAACACTCCAACGGGCAACGCGCCTTCCCCATTTCCTACAGCCAACTCCTGCCTTGGGGGACACATGTGGCTCCAGCCACAGCCCAGGCATCCCTGGTGCTGGCACAGCTCCTGGGGCTGGAGAAGCTGAGCACACTCCCTGCACCATTCCCTGCCTTCCCCACACCTTCCCTGAGGCGCGCTGGGAACAAACCAACAGCAGGACAGGCGGGATCCAGCCCCACAGCTCAGGATCCACCACACTGCACCTAAGCCAGCAGTCAGATTCTTTCCATCTCCAATTGCTGGGTTAGCTCCAGCACAGCCGATAAAAGAAAGAAAATGAGCGTCTCACCTTTTTTAGCTGTCTCCATCTCCTCTTCGGTCCAGCGAGAGCTTTCATTCATTTCCAGGGAAGCTGGGAAGGAAGGAGGAAAGAGAGCAGTCAGCTGTGAGCAGGAGCCAGCAAGCCCAGTGAGCTCAGAGGAGGTGTCCCAACACCCAAACCCTGTCCCATGCCCTGTTCCCTGGAGGCATGACAAAACCCCATGCAGTGCAGAAGTGCTCCCACAAGAAAGGCTGTCATGGCGTGGGCTCGTGAGGCTTTTCCACGCCACAGTACCCCATGCACAACATCCCCTTGGGATGCACCTCAGTGATGCAAAACCTCCACTTTGGGCCCGGAAATAAAGCCAGATGGCTTGAGAGTGGCAGCAGATTTCCTGCTGATGGTGCCACGCACCCTGGCCCAACAACAGGTACCTAAGATGGAGCTGGCTGTGTGCTTTGGAGGAGGCAGACGCAGGGTGGGACCGGCAGAGACGGAGAAGCAGCGTCACCTCAGTGGTGACTTTGGCCGACTGCATCTGTCAGTGCTGGCCACTGACAACACAAGGGTGTTGGCCGTGCGGCTGCGGGCTCCCTCCGTGCCACCACTGGGCTCTTGGACAACCTCTGAGCCATTTTCAGCAACAGAGGGGGCCTGTGTGGAGCAGTGCCCATTGAAGGGGACATGCTGCTCCAGCCAGGAGGCTGATAGGGGTGTCAGCATCTGATGCTGCCTCTCTCCCCAAATCCAAGCAGGTGCTGGGGACACCGAGGTCCTGCATAAAGCCTTCACTATGCACCAGTCCTGCTGGCAGCCTGGCACAGAGCAAACCCTACAATAACAAACTGGGGTGTGAGTCAGAGACAAAAAACAACTCGGTAAGGAAACAGATTTCCGGCTCAGGCTGCCAAGGGGTTATTACTCTAAACAACAGGCAAAGCATTATTTCAACAGTGATGAGAGATGTTTTGACAGTGTCCTTTCAAAATGGAAAACAGGCTGATAGGTTCAGGATAAAGAATACAGGCAAGGAGAGAAGGAAGGATCTTCCAAGAAGCTCTACAAGAAGCTGAGACCCTGTGGGAGGACAGCGTGAGTTCCAATGCCCACAGCACTGGGCAGAAGAAATCTCCTTCAGAGCCGGCTGAGCACGACTGCAGGTGTCACCTCCCGGAAGACAGCACAGGTCACTGCCTCCCTCAGAACCCTGTCGCTCCTGGGACACCAGCCAAGAGGGAGGGAAATTGATACCTCACCGCTTCCCCCTGGCAGCAGGCAGAGCCAGGGCCACAGCGCTCGTTTACGTAAAAGCGAGTGTCCCCAACGCCGTGCAGGCCCTTGGCTCAGCTGGTGATGGCTGTTATTGTATGGTACAGAAATGTCACAGAAACGGCCCGTTTGGTTTGATTAATGGCATCGCCTGAGGTTGCACAGTTATGAAACAGATGCCTACGGGGAGCTCCGGCACGCTGCAGTTAAACCACAATACGGTTTTGTGCTGGGTTTTAATGTTCAATTGGTATTTAAAATGCAATAACTTTCTTAGCCAACCTAAATTAAAGCGCTATTGGAGAGACATAAAGTGAAATCAATTGCTCAGATATGTCACTGGAATTGATCCATTCCTTTTTCCCAATTTAACATGGTCTAAAGGCTTTCCTCTGTGTTTGCAGTGAAGTTTATCGAGGACTCTGAGATCCCAGCATAAAAAATCCCATCTAAGTTACTGGCATTATCTGCTGCTTCTCTGCAGCATTGCTGAACAAGTTGGAGGGAGAGAGCAGGGCTCTGTTGTGCTGGGGACTATTTATAACGCCTGTATGAAAACACAGCGCTCGCAATCAAGGCTTCAGCCAGTTGTCAGCAGAGAACAGGGAGGCGAAACACCTCCGCGTGATTTATAGCACATGGAACAGCACAAGCAAGAAACTGCAGAGCAAGGAATCCGAGAGGAGTCACCCTGCTTTTATTTTTACCTGCCTTAGGTAGCACAGCAATAATTTTGTACTTTGACAGAGTAGAAAATATAGGAAAATCAGCCAAATTCCTGGATGCGTTGGCTTCTGTAAGTCAATACATGAGCCCGCTCCCTGGGGTGGTAAGTACTGATGCTGCAGATGCCAGAGGCAGATGTGCCCAGTGTGGGACTGTGGATGCTGCCATGAATTCCCATCTAGCCCAAGGCCAGCATGGCAGCGTGGCATGGCTATGGCCACGCTGTGGGCTGGTGCAGTGCCTGGATGCCACAATACAGGCAGCACCCTTAGCTGTATCAGGCAGGATGGAAATGGACCAGCCCAATGCCCAAGGCCAAGGAGGAGCAGATCCCACAGGCTGCAGCTGCTCAGGCTCCAGACAAATTTGAAAACAGAGCAGGTAGGAGAAGTGGCAGAGACCCAGGCAAGCCTGGGAGGGCAGAGCAGGGTCCCATGCAGAGGTCGAGGGGACTGGGAAGCCAGAGTAGCTGCAAAGGGAATCAGCTCAAAGTGCAGGAAGGACACAAGCCTTGCCAAAGCACTGCTAAAACTGAAGGCTTCCCTTTTTGTCTTTTGCAACACTTTCCCTCTGAGGCCATAAAACGCATGAACACTCAGCCAGGAAAGCCCAGGCTTGCAAATGCCCCCACTTATCCTGGCGAACCACGCCGAGTAATTCACACGATGGAGATAGAGAGAAACATCATTGCTGCTCCCCAGAAAGGAGGATTTCACAAAGGAGCACCCTTTGTGCTCTCCCTGCGAGCGGGAAGCAGAGCAGGGTGACATCCCATCCCAGCACGATGGATACACCAAAAGCCCAGCCCAGGGCAGAGTCCCCTTGTCCCCTGCCACCTACCCAGCTCGGCGCTCTGCTGTGGCGTGGCTGCCTCCTCGTTGTTGGCCTCGTTGGCCATGGAGCGGGTGATGCGGCCCTTGCGCCGGCCCTGGCTGTTGGCGGTTTTGCGACCTTTGGAGGTGACCGTTTCCTTCTCATCGTTGTCTTCTCCGGACGTGTCGTCGTTCTTGTCCCTGCAAAAACAGGGAGAGAAGAAAAGGAAAAAAAAAACGTTGTTTGGTTGGTCTGATTTTTAGGTCAAGCAATTATTTCTCTGCACGTGTCTGGGGATTTTTCTTTTTGTTGTTGGTTTTTTAGGGGGGCAGGTCTGCAGTTTTTTTTGCAGACGCAGGCTCTTTTCCTGGCTGGGATTGGCAGTGGGGTGATTTGTGGTGGGGTTTTCTTTCTGCAGCTGGCTGCAGCTCCACCACCAAGTGCACGCAGAGACCTGACGGAGACAGGTTTAATACCAGACCATTCAAATTCATCCCTGCCTCCTCCTCATTTATCTTCCTGAAAGGGACCTGCTGGTAAATGTCTTTGCAGCCTAGATATAATGAAGCCAGATGTTCTTTTAAACCAAGTATTAAGCCCATTACAGATAGCGAGCGGTCTGCGTGCCAACCTTCCCCTGCCACGGCGCTGATGCTCGGTGTGAGGGAGGCAGAGCTGGCTGGAGCTCTTCATCTGGGAGCGCTCACGTTGACATCAATAACACTAAAGGTGAAGTGCCACGCTCCGCTGCCCCCGGATTGCTCCTCCAGCTCCCAGAGGCTCTCGTAACAACAGAACAAGCTGGAGGATCACAGGAGCTTTGCAGGTTGATTGGGTTGATATTAAAAAAACCCCATATCGTGTTGCTTTCCCAGTTTGGGAGCAGCAGGGAAGAGGGATGAGGAGGTGGATCTGCCTTTCCCTCCCTGCAGAGGGGGTGAAGTGGGCACACACAGTCCTGCATGGGGTCAGGCAACCCTGGACTATGCTGCATCCCATCACCGCATTCCACCACTGCAGCCCACTGGAGCCAGGCAGGGAGGGTTGTCCTTACTTTGTCAGTTCTTCTTTGTCATTTTCTGTTTCCTGCTTGTCTTCCTCCTTCTCTCCCTCCTTCTCTTTTTCTTTCTCTTTTTCATCTTTCTCTTCTTGGCTGCTCCGGGGCATTTGCTGCTGCTGCAAAACAAAGGATGTAAAATAAACCAAGCCCTCAGCGCTGAGGCGGACACAGGGCAGCACCTGGGCCAACCCAAACAACTGCTGTGAAACAATGCTGGGGGCAAGTGGCCAAGAGGAAAGAGCTGCAGGCAGAGGGTGCAGGCAGGGCACTGCTGGAGGCCACAGGGGCCGAGAGATCTCCTTTCCAGGGAGATCAGAGGTAGTTCAGGATCAGGCATGGCAGCTGCACTCTGGCTCCTGTTCTAGGCAGTGGGACAGCCCCAGCTGCTCCCCTGGGGTCAGGCAACAAGCAAGGATCTGATGTGGGGTAAGGCAGGGAGGTGAGAACTCCCCTCCTGTTCTGGCTTGCTGATTTGCAGCCAGTGGATGCGTTTTGCTGGAGCATGAAGGAGACAGGGCACCAGTGACACCCCGAGGGTGTCGGGGATATCAATGCTTCTGATCTTTTCCCAAGCATCTGACACAGCCCATGGGGAATGTTTGTGGCTCTGTAGCACCAAGCAGGGAAGGTGCCCTCTCTGTGCTCTCTTTACCACCTGGCACCTTCAGCAGAGGCCGTGAGCCCAACCACCTCAACGCTGCTGCTGCTGCTCAGACCGAAGGCACCGTGGTACCCCAGGGAGGGACACAGTGATTATTATAGTTCTGGATTTTGTTTCAACAGCTGCAGGAAGGAGGTTGCTGGGGAGGCCTGGTTCCCCTGACCTCCCTTCCCTCTGGTGACCAGCAAACGAGAGGCGTTGAATAGAGAAGTAGAAATTAGAGACGGAAATGATTTATTAAACCATCCTGCTCCTGGCTAATGCAAGGCTGCTTGCTCCAGGAAACCCACCCGGGCTCACCCGGCCCCTGCCCAGCCTGCAGGGCTTCCACCACCCCCTTGGGAAAGGGTTTGGTGATGTAATGGGGAGTAAAATTGCCTTAGAATGGATTTATCAGCAGAAGGTGGCTGGTCTGGCTGGCACCCAGCCATACAGCAAGTATGGATGAGGTGTCCTCACATCCCTCGAGCCAGCAGGACTGGCCTGATCCCACCCTGCAGAACTGGGAGGCTGGATCCTCCCAGTTTAAATATGAGCATCCTGCAGCAGCAGCACTGAGTGCAAGCAGAGCTCTTTGACCCCATGGGCTGGTGCTAAAATCAGAAGTGTGGAGCTGTCAAATGGAGCAGTTTAACGAGAAAATTGCTGATTCCTTCAGGCCCTGGTTGAACAGAAGTCCTTAAAACCCATGCACAGCCACCACTGAAACCCCACAGACTTTCAGTTCCTCCTCGTACAGGGGGAGGCAGCTGTGCCATCAGGATCCTGGCACGCTTGGCCAGCCCCTGGAGCACTCTGCACACGTGCAGAACACAACTGTAATGCATCAGCTCACACTCCTGTTGCTCTGGGAATTGCTCCGTGGGATGCAAGGATGGGAGGTCCCAGGGGAGAGGGAGTCAGGGAACAGTTGGGATGAGCACTCGGTTGCTTATGATTTTCCAAAGTCCACAGATCACTAAGGCTTGGGGAACAGGCTGTCTCATGCAGCGAGGGGCTAAGGGAAGTGTCATCCCCAGCATACAGGGCACTGCCCCTGTCAGCCCCCAAACTGGGGGAGAAGGAGGAGGGCAGTGGACAAGCTGAAACAGAAGGTGGGGAAGCCTGCACTGGCTGCAGAGGAGCAAAGGGCATCCATGATGTGCAATTCCCCAGCACTGCACTGAACTCTCTGACCCTGAGTCACTCCATGGTGAACCCTGAGTGCGGGTTCAGCCCAGACTGACACCCCCGAGGTGAGGGCTGTGACCTCCAAGGGCAGGGCAGGCTCTGCCCCAGCCCTGGCCATCACCACCCATCTGCATTCCCCTCACCAAAGGCTTTGGCAAGGGAGGGGAGCCCACATGAGTTTCACAGTATTTCTACCACCCAACTGAAAATATTTTCTTTTGAGGGATGGGGAAATCCTGCATCCCAGAAATCCCAGCTCTCCTTCAGATTTAAACCCAGCCATGACCACATGAGTACCTGTCCCAGCCTCAGGCTGGAGTGAGCATCCAAGAAAGGTTCAGCATCATCTTATCCTGTCTCTACATTTGTCTGAACTAGAGGGCTGCCAGCCTGGGCAGCCATCACAGCTTTTCCCCATGGAATGGCAGTGATGCCAAGGAGCTCCCTGTACCAGCCTGCAAACACAGGAGCAGGAAGGCAGGGAGAGATGAGAGTGGCCTTGGTGGCTCACACAGCAACACGGGTGCTTCCCTGCAGAGGCATCTGTCAAGCTTTGGCATGATCAAGATGGGCAAACCCCACTGGGATGGCTTCAGTGGGCCACTGCACATCCCTCTCCTCCCAAATGTTTCAAGACCAGCCTGGTAGGACATCAAATCAAGGTTTCTCCCAGTGCAGAGGCACATCTCAATCCAAGGTTGCCCTCTAGTGATTGCCCTGCTCTGGCCACGGCCGGGTGCCCGATGCCAAGAGCGAGAACCAGATGGGATAAGCACCCTGCACCCAGCAGGACAGGTCTCACCTGTCAGCCAGGTGAAATACATAAAATGGGCAGCATCATCACCATCAGGCCATGGTGGGAAAATTCCTGCTCCACCCAAGGCTGCGCTCATGTCCTCATCTGAGCAAAGGCTCCCAGCCAAATGCTGATCTGAACCCTGGCAAGCCCACAGTGATGGCTTATCTCCTGTACTAGAGCTTGGCTGCAGAGCAGGGCAGCTGCCAAACACCCCAGGAAATGCCTCTGCTCACGAATGCCCCCCTTACATCACACCCAGGGGTACATGCTGGGCTGGAAGCTGTGGGGCTGGCACCGAGCACTCAGCCCTGCGTGGGGAGCGGGCACGCCGGGGTGCTGAACGAAGCCATTTCAGAGCTCAGCTACAAATGGCACACGCAGACGGGACCATCCCCCAGTGATGGACCATGGCAGCTGCCCCAGCCCATCCTTGCCACGTGCTCTACCCCAAACCTCAGACTGGCATCGGAACCGGACCACGCCACGGCACAGAGGTGGGAAGGCACTCGGGAACCCCAGAGCCGGCCGGTTCCCCCTCCCGGCGCGCTGCCCCCGCCGTGTGTGGGGAGCCTATTCTTAGTGCTGGACATGGACCAGCTCTGGATGATTCAAGGGACGGGACGCCATCCCAAAGCGTGACGGGCCAGGAAATGCTTCCCCAATTACCAGCTGATGTTTCCCTCTGATTCACACCGCCCCGGCTAGAGGTGGACTGGCAGGTGGGTCAGCCCTTAGCGGAACCCCCAAAGGCCGACACCAGAACTGCTCAGCTCCCAGCTAGCTTAAACCTCTCCCCACCTACATCTCTGCCATCCTGGGGATGAGGCACTCCACTTCCCAGAGGTAAACCAGGTACGTGCTCCCCACCTTGCACAAGAGGGCGAAGGGATGTGCCCGAGGCCAGGGGAGATGCCTGTGGCAGAGGGCAGGGCTGTCCCTCCCTCCCAGGTCAGACGCTCTAACCCCGGACCGCCCTTCCTCCGCCTCAGCATCGCCGCTGCTTGTTTTTGCTGCCGACGCATCCTGTTTATTTAAAAAGGCCCCAGGACAAAATCGGACACGGGACGCGTGAGCGAGAGGCCGACCCTGCCCCGAGTCCAGGGGGACAGGCGGCCTCCTCCGCTCGCTGCGCTCCGGCCCGAGCAGCTCCGTAATTACAAACACCTGCTCACCTCTGCCCCAAAGTCCCGCCGGCCCCGGAGCAGCTGGAGCGGCGCAGAGCGCTGCCAGCTCTCCCGGGAACAGCGCGTTCCGGGGCCGGGGCCCGCCGCAGGCACACGCCATGCTCCCGCAGCGCCCGGCTCCCGCTCGGCTGGCACGGCTCGCCCGGCCTGGCCAGCTCCTCCGGGCACGGCACGACCAGCTCCGCTGCGGTAAAGCTTCGCCTCCACGCGCACTTTCGGGGCACAGCGGCTTCCAGGTAGGAGCCGGACACGGAAAGGGCTGACCCTGCTGAGAAGGGACCGACTTGCTGCGGGTCCTGACAGCGGGGCTCGCTGGGAGAAAGCCCCGGCGAGGAAGAGGTGCAGCTCCTCCCACTCTGTTTACTTCCTCTGCCGAGGCACTGCCTGCTCCTGGAAGCGGGACGGGGTGCAGGAGGAGGTGGGGGAAGCAGCTGCCCACCTTTGCCCTCCCCAGCCCCGCCGGAGACGCCTGAGCCTGTGGCACAGAGACGGTGAAGCCGGCCAGAAACCCCTTGGCAGCCGGCAGCGCGTCCGTCGCACCCGAAGCGCCCCGCTCGCACGCTCCCCGGGAGCTCCGGCCCCTCTTCTCCCCCGAATCACTCACCTCCCCGCTCCCCGGCTCCCGCGAGCGGCCGGTCCCCGACAGCCCCATCGCCAGCTCCCGGCCCCTGCTCACCGCCCAGCCATCCGGGCGCGCTGTGCCTTACGTTCTCCGGCTCTGAAGGCTTCCTGACGATTTGCATAGTTAAGCCGTAAACTAACCACAACATTCCTCTTATGATTTTGCAATCTGCTGGAATAACGTGGTCGCTCTAAGTCGAGCGATGAATCATCATCTATAAACCACAGCTCTCGTCACCGGGGCTCTCAGTGCTGGCTGCAGCCTGCATGATTAATCCGCCAGGATGCCAAGCTTAACCTACAGTGCAGGGCTATTTATTTTCCAAACTTGCAAGCCTCCAGAAAACGACCGCCGCTGCCTTCCCCGTCCCCTTTGTGGCGAGATGCCCCAGGCTGTGGCTAGGGACCAGGAACAGGGGACCTCCCTTGTTGCCCACAGGACATCCCAGCGTTAACCACTGGACCGTGCACCTTGCAACTGAGGCACCCACGCCCTCCCTCGCCCCCCCCCCCTTTTCCTTGTGCCACAGCACCCTCAAAACATGCACCAAAACACCACTTTTGCCAGCAGGGATGAGCTCATCCCTGGCAGTCCAGTTCCTGAATCAGAGCTACCAGCTCCTGCCACCCCAACTACAACCACTTGCTGCTGGATATGCTAGTGGGGAACCGGGTCATGGTGGTGGCACTGAGAGAGAGCCTGTCCCCGAGCCCAAGTGCCCCTGGGGCTGGCATCTCCTCTCTCCCACACCAGGTTTCAAGGCCAGATTGGCTGCATGGGGTTGGCAACCATGCAATCATTACGGTGCCCTGGGCTCTTACAGGAGATGGAACCACCAGCTCCTGTTTGTTCCATGAATCAGGAGGGAGCAAGCCTGCGCACCCTGGTGCAGAGGGAGCTGTGCATGCCAGGCTGAGCTGCAAGGCACATGGTTTTGGTGCCACTCAAGCTCATTCCCAGCTACTGCAGGCAGAGAGCTCCGGGTTTTTGTTTAAAGGCGGCTCTGCACCCTTGCCACAGTCTCACTGCGGCAGCGCAGGGACCTGTGCCAACCCTCTCCACAGCATGTCACACCAGAGTCTGTCTTGACAGGGACTTTGGAGGGAGCTGCATCCCACCAGTGTGAGCCCCATAGCCTCTGGCAGCTGGGAGCACCCACTCGGCTGTGCCGCCTCTCCCACGTGCAGGGCACCAGCTCTTCACTCCTCCAGCGTGTGACTTCAGATCAATGGCATTTATGATGTTCTCCGGGGCACTCAGCTGCAGAGCAGGCTCAGGCCAAGGTCATTGCACGCAATCAGGGAGTTGCAAATTAAAACCAGCTCGAGATAAGCTGAAGACAAAAGGCCAACGCTACGCTGGCCAGGAACGCCTGGGGTTTGCTTTGCTGCTTCTCCAGGAGCCCCAGCACAGCTGCCATGGCCGTGGGCATGCACGGGTGCCTGCTGGCATGACCCTGAACATCCCACAGGGTTTGGAACTGGCACCACGGGGCAGGATGCTCCGTGCCCTGTGCAGCACAGCCAGCAGGACTTGGCACTTGGCTCTTACCCAGCTCCCCAGCCTCACAGATTCTCTGCAGGGCATCTTTGCCAGGAACAGGGCTGGCACCATGCAGCTGTAGCTCAGGAGCATCCTCTCTCTGCTACCTACATCTGTCTTTCCACCTGCTTTCAAGCTCTGCCTCTGGCAGGTCACACCAGTGAGAGCCAGGGCAGGGACGTGGCCACAGAGCACCCTCAGCAGCAGCCTCCCCGTTAGCCACCATGCTGCCCAGGCACCCAAAGTGCCCACGGAATTTCCTTCCCTGCCAATGCCACAGCAGAAGCACCCACCTCTGAGGTTTGATACTGCACAGCCCCTGCAAACACTGCTCCCCACGTGTCCCTACCACCTCCTGAGGCAGGCTGGCTTCACAGCACGGGGAGGACGGCTTAGAAATACATGTGTGTGTCACGTAAGCGACTCCCAGGGCCTGGAGCCCCTGCTCCAGCGGTCTGGAACGCCTCGGGCCTGGCTGCCACCCACCGCCACGCAGCCTGGCTTCTCACGACCGCGCACGGCACCCTCCACTCCTGGGAGAAACCACAAAGCAAAACAAGCCGCTGCCAAAACAACAAGGGGAGGAAGAGGAATGTCTGCCGGCAACACAGCTTTGATTGCTTGTGTCCCAGGGCTGGGTTATGATGCTGTTGGCTGTGGAAGCGAGTCAAAAAAAAAAAAGAAAAAATCAAAGGGCCAGGCTCAGATTTCATAAGAATGATAGAGAGCATGGGGATCACTCGGTGCAGCTCAAACTGTGACAGCTCTGAGCTGGGCTGCTCCTCTACCAGCAAACAGGCAACTCTGCAACACACAGCACACGGCACGGATGGAGAACACCGAGGCTGTGCCCAGTGTCCCAGGAGATGTGGACAGGCCCTGTGCACACTCACCAGCACAGCTCTCGGGCACCACAAGCCACTAGACACGGCCAGTGCCAGCAGCAAAGTGCTGGCAGCTGCAGCCAGGCTGCCCTGCCATCCACAGGAAAGCTCCGTGCCATCTCCCAGGCTGCTGGTCCTGGAGCAAGCTGGGTCTTGGGGGCATGCAGCACGTCAGGGGCAAGGAGAGGGCCTGGCAATGGGACTGGAGTCATGCTGGACCCTGCATCACTTGCCAGACCACAGGACAAGCATGCCCGGGTGCACTCACCCAAGTGTGGGCTTATCTCGGGCAGCACTGGGAGCCTGCTGGGCACAGGAACCGTTCAGGCAGGGCCCTGTGTGGCTCAGCCCAGCACAGCTGGCACTGCTGCCTCCCCACCGCTCGCTCTGTGATACCATGGAAGCACAGAAGTGATTTTTACAGGACCCTGCTCACCAGATCCTTCCTTGAACCACTGAGGGCTTTTCCATAAGAGGAAATGTTTCTTTTCTGGGTCGCTGCTGAGTTTTTTAAAAAGTGATTTGATGGCTTGTGAAGGGAAAAATGACCCGAAGGGAAGAGATCATAGTGTTTGGAAGCAGTGGAGATGAGCCCCCGCTCTGTCCCAGGCAGGGAACACGTGTTTTCTCTTTCCCTGTGGTTTGCTTTGCCCTGCTCCCCCCTGCTCGCAGCCCCCCGGCCACACGCCAGACCCTCTCCAAGCCCTGCCAACAGAGGAAGGTGCCAGGTCAGCAGTTTGTGGGATGCAGAGCATCCACACACACCCACAAACGACCAGGGGCAAAGCAAGCCCTGGGATTTTCAGCTGTGCCTGCTTTAGGAAGCAATTTAGCAATGACATGACCTATTTCCCATCCATTCCTAGTCAAACCTGGATCACAACAACAGATAAAACAACTCATCCCAAAATCCAACCACTTCTGTGTCCTGCAGTGAAGATGCTGCAGGTCCCTCACTGGGATCAGCAAAGCCCAGCCTGGATCCCAAACCCTGCCCCGAGAAGTACTCACGTGGGCAGGGGTGTGGTGGAGCACTCGCTGCGAGGATACATCCACCTGCTGCTGGAGAAACACGAGTCCAAAGCTGGGGGCCAGCTGGAAAGGGGGATCACCTCACCTGAGTGACTCTTTTGTTACTGCTACCTGCAGATGGGATCAAGCAGCACGGAAGAGCCCAGCTGCCAGGGCCAAAGGGTCCAGCAGCAGCCTGTGTGTCCCTGCCTGCTGATGCCTGTCCCTGCTCTGAGCCCACAACCCTCCCTGCTGTCCCCTGCACTGTCACCAGCTCACACGGGGACCTGGGGACCAAGCAGCCACCCTCCTGTGGCAACGCATCCTCTGATTCTTTTCCCAAATATGGCCATGTCGTTCTCATTAAATCACCCCCAAAACTGCAGCTGGGATTTCAGGAATGCAAGTTTCCATTGTGTTTGCCCGATTGTGGTGCCTGGAGGGGCGGCAGGGCTGCGGGAGAGCTGCTGCACCCTTGTGATGGGGGAACAGGCACGATGAACCTTATAGGGCACACCTGGGGGAGCAACAGGAGCCCAGACTGAAAGAACAGGTGCTAAGGGGGGGTTACAGAATTAATCTCAACTCGAGCATCACTGTGTATCACACCTCATCCACCTGCTGGACAGGCATCCTGACATCAACCTCCCTGGTGACCACAGGTTTAAAGAGTGACAGCCTGCACGGAGCACCCAGGGGACAAACACTCTGTGAGATGTTTCTTCCTGTGAGGCCACACTTGAGCAGGACCAGGACCACAGGGTCTGACCAAGTTCACTTCTCATCGGTCCTGCAGCCCATCAGCAGCCCTGTCACACTACAGATTTGTCCAGAAAACGAGCCAAATTCAAACCCTTTTACATCCCAGCAGTGACATTCCACTGGCAGAAGATGAACCCATGCCCCAATACTGACATCCCTGGCATCATTCCCAACCAGGCAACCTCCCTCACAGACCGCCCCTGCTCATCCACAGATAATTTCAGTGCTGTTTTAGATACAACACTCCAGTCAGCACAGCTTTAAGTGCCTGCAGAATAATTTCTTGGTATTTGTGGCACAAAGCTTACTGGCCACATCCAGGGCTGTGTCTGTATGATGTGCTGCATGATTAAACCAGGATTTTGTGACAAGTATATCCCTGCCTCTGGAAGAGAAGTTGTCAAACCCTTTATCACTAATGAGGAGCTGTTCCCTGGACTGATGAAGATCAAATGGTTCCCAGAAACAAGTATTATTCCTCTCATTAGCTGCTGTGGTTACCGGAGTGGGAGCACTTGCACAATTTACAGAGTTAGAACAGTTTGCTGAGCTCTGGATCTGATCCCTCGGGAGGGAGGAGAGGCACTGGCATGGCAGGAGATCTGCTCCTGCTCTGGGGACAGCGTGCAAGGAGCCGTGGAGTCATGGGCAGGCACTATTTGGAATCCCAAACCCTGCCAGCCCCTGCTAGTGTGACAGGGCTGCTGGTGGCCAGGGAAACCTGCTTGGCCAGGTTTTCCCTAATGCTCCAGGACCCATGTGATAGCAAACCTGGCCAGATCCTGCTGGGACGGTGCTTCTGCCAAAAAAGTAAGCGGGCTGTTTATAAAAATCTGGGTTGAGGCTGTTTATCCTCGTTGGTGAGGGGAATGGTTTGTGTTTGGGGAGGGCGGGACAGACGGCGGGACGGATAATTCGATTTGGGTTTTGGCAGGGGACAGGGAAGAGGGTGGGCCTGGGAAAGGCTGGCGGGGGACCGCACCGGCCAGGTCACACCGTGGGTCCCCGCCCTGCCGGCACGGCTCTGGCACTGCTCCCCGTGGAGGAAGGGGGGTCCGGGCGGCTCCACTCCCCGGGAACACGGAGTGAGTCCTCGAAAGTGTCGGCACTAACACACGTCCCTTTGGCCAGGGAATACGTGAGCGCTGTCTGACAGCAGCGCGAGGGGCTGGCGTGACGCTCCGTCCGGCGGCTGCGTCCCTCCACCATGACTTCATCCCCCTCTGAGTCATCCTCAGGGCGGGCAGGCGGCTCCTCCAGCCGCCCATGGTCCCACTGCCGACAGACTGACCCTACCGACAGACTGACACCACCGACAGACTGCCCCATGGTCCTGCCGACAGACTGACCCTACCAACAGACTGACCCTACCGACAGACTGACACCACCGACAGACTGCCCCATGGTCCTGCTGACAGACTGACCCTACCAACAGACTGACCCTACCGACAGACTGACACCACCGACAGACTGACCAACAGTCCCACTGCTGACAGACTGCCCCATGGTCCTGCTGACAGACTGACCCTACCGACAGACTGACCCACGTCCCACTGCCAACAGACTGACCCTACTGACAGACTGACCCATGGTCCTGCTGACAGACTGACCCTACCAACAGACTGACCCTACCGACAGACTGACACCACCGACAGACTGCCCCATGGTCCTGCCGACAGACTGACCCTACCGACAGACTGACACCACCGACAGACTGACCCATGGTCCTGCTGACAGACTGACACCACCGACAGACTGACCCTACCGACAGACTGCCCCATGGTCCTGCTGACAGACTGACACCACCGACAGACTGACCCTACCGACAGACTGCCCCATGGTCCTGCTGACAGACTGACCCTACCGACAGACTGACCTACGTCCCACTGCTGACAGACTGACCCTACTGACAGACTGACCTACGTCCCACTGCTGACAGACTGACCCTACTGACAGACTGCCCCATGGTCCCACTGCAGACAGACTGACCCTACTGACAGACTGACCCATGTCCCACTGCTGACAGACTGACCCTACTGACAGACTGACCCACGGTCCCACTGCCGACAGACTGACCCTACTGACAGACTGACCCATGTCCCACTGCCGACAGACTGACCCTACTGACAGACTGACCCATGTCCCACTGCCAACAGACTGACCCTACTGACAGACTGACCCATGTCCCACTGCCAACAGACTGACCCCACCGACAGACTGACCCACGGTCCCACTGCTGACAGACTGACCCTACTGACAGACTGACCCACGTCCCACTGCTGACAGACTGACCCTACTGACAGACTGACCCACGGTCCCACTGCCGACAGACTGACCCATCGACAGCTTTGCCTGGTGGAATGGTCGCCCACCTGCCCATCATGGCAGTGTGTGGGAGATGATGGCTTTCCCCCCCCAAGGGATTCGCTGGCAGGAAGAAGATCTGGCATGCTGCAGCTGCTCCACTACCACAAGGGCAATGTTACTCCAAAATCAATGCAAATTTACTCTGGAATAAAAAAAAAAATCTCACACTCCAAATGGAATAATTATGTTGAAATAGAGTCACTTTCCTTCCAGCCCGGTTTCAGCCCAACACTTGTGTTCCCACAGCCCAGCAAAACAGCTTCCCAAAGAATGAAGCACATGGTCAATTTCGGTGTCCCTGCTACAGAATTTAGAGGTTTCACAGAGAGATACTAAAATACCCTGAAGAGCGACTCCCACAGACCCTGAGTTGTATGGACACATCAGCACAAGGGTTTGTCATTACAAGCTCATGCAAATTTATGCTTATTACCGTACACTGACTATTGGATCAGACTGTTTTACCATGGCAAAAATTATTTTTTTGTTTTTCAGTGCGAAATGACAACGAGGAAGCTATTTCTCGTTCCATCAATCCCCCCCCTCACAGGATTTTCATACACAACAAACACGGGGTTATTTTAGAAAGATATTAATCTCAGGAGCCTCAATATCATGCATCATGACCCGTTGGATGTGGGTACCTTCCACTGAGCAGTGCCATGGAAGGCAGAGTGCTGGAGCATCCTGCCTCGGAGTGGGCGGCTGCTCCGTTTTCTGACAAACTGGAAGTGGAATCATGTGAAGTCCCTGCTCTTGGCAGGAGATTTTTAGCAGTAAGTAGCAGCTTTATGAGAAATATCCTTTGCCAGGGGACCATCAGCCAGGGAGCAGTGGGATTCTTATTTTTTAATGGACTTTTAATAAGTAGGCCACAAAGATAGTCTTGACACAGAGAAGCTTTTTTCTCTGTGTAATTATCTCCCCTTCACTCTCAAGCTCCCTACAGCTTCCTACAGCAAATAAGACCACCAACCTCTCTGTGAGAAAAGGAGCAAGAAACCAGCATAGGGCCACTTGAAATGCTCTTTGTATCACATCTCATCTGCTCTCCTCTCATCTGATACAAAAACCAACCTCTCTTCCCCTCCTCCAAATTAATTAAAGCTCAGCTTTCCGTGTTTAACTACTTGAACCTTTACCAGCAGGAAAATATGTGCTTGGAGCAGGGGCAATGCTGGGAACACCATGCCATGTGCTGCAGGAAGGTTGTCCACAATTCTGTCTCCTCCCTGCACACTGCCCATGCCTGTGTGTCCTCTGTCCTTCACCCTGTCACCATCTCTAGTTGCTGAGAACAGGGCAGGCAATGGCAGAGCCATGTCAGCCCAGTGCTGCTGCTCCTCAGTCCCCACTCCTCACCAGGCCACAGGGAAAACAGAATGAGGGACCTGCACACTATCCAGGACCCTTGGGAACAAGCAGGGTGCTGGCTGAGCCTTTGGGACATGTTACTCCCAAAAGAGCACTCCTGCAGCACAGGCAGAATTTGAGCTGCTTCTGAAAAGATTCACTAAGCAAAATGCCAGCAGGAGCATCCCTCCATCCCAGCCAGCATCTGACCTCTCCCATGATGGTCTGTGCAGTCACACACTGACCCAGTCTGGTGTGTGGAGGCAGATCCCATCAGCACCACACACTGGGAAGACCCTGGCTGGTGAAGAGGTGCAAAGGAGATGCCTCACTGCTCCCACCAGCTTTAACAACATATTCATCCCTTTATTACCTTAAAATGCCACCCTAAAAGGAGTTTCTCCCCAGCAGAGCCTTCCTCTGCAGCACAGACCCAGCCCCTCAGCAGCAGCGTGCCCTTCCCAAGCCTGCACACAGCTCTTCCAGCACTCCCCTCATGCAGTTTTGCAGGAAATGGATGCAAATACTAGAGGCATCACAGCACAAAGCGTGAATTTCAACCCCCCCCAAGATCTCTGTGGGAGAGCTGCTCCAGGCTGAATGCAGCAGCTGCTGTTCTGCACCTCTCTCCTACTGTGAATCATGCAGCCAGTCCTTGGCTCTTAAAGCTTGTCTGAACATCCCACCTTCCACCTGAGCATCCAACAGTAATGGGAAATATTCCCTGTGTCGCTTCCTCCCAGACTCAGAGGGGCTCCTCTTTCAAAATCAGCGACGTTCTGGCTGAGGTCTGCTCCAGGGGAGGTGCAAATTGTTCCCTTTGGTGCCATTCCTGCTTGCAAAAACAGTCCTACAGGCGATGAAGCAAGTCCCTGCCTCTAAAGGCTGGCACTGAACAAGGCTCCAAAGGGCAGCACACGTCTCCACTGTGCAGGCTGGATCATGTGGAAAACATCGTGGGAAATTCTGCAACTAAGCGATGCTTTGGCTAATTTCAAACCCCAAAACACAAATAGTTCCTGCTGGGTGCAGGATGGGCAGGTCTGTGGCTGCTGGGGTAGGTAGGCAGATGCAGAGCAAAGCCTCTCACTCTCCACATTTGCTCAATTTAACACTGAAACCAGAATGAGCTGTGCTAAATGTCTCCACTGCTAACAAGAAACAAATGTGGCCTCATGTTCTAGTTGCTGTGATCTAACAAAACAGACCATGGTAAACACTATAAAAATGTACTGGAGGGAACCACCCTGTGTTTGCTGGGAGAGGGACTGGGTAATCTAATAGGGCTTTATCCATCTCTAATGTCTCTGAAAAAAGGGAGAATTGGGCCCTGTCCATGACATTTGTCATGTGCTAGCTATTCTGATGTCTTAATGCTGCAGAAACCAAATTGGAGTGAGGCTACCTATCTGCTTCCCAATCAGGATCTAGGCCCAAGTGCTGCTTTTTATGGCCATGCAGAGTGAAGATCTGCTGATGTCAGTGGTGTCACGGGCCAGGCC
This sequence comes from Vidua chalybeata, assembly GCF_026979565.1. Taxonomy (NCBI): domain Eukaryota; kingdom Metazoa; phylum Chordata; class Aves; order Passeriformes; family Viduidae; genus Vidua; species Vidua chalybeata. Next base: position 2,180,168 of record NC_071547.1, on the reverse strand, counting down.
AGTTTTTCCATCCTTATTCCCACATTATCTGGGGAGACAGTCCCTTTGTGGCTACCTCACTCTCCTTGTGACATGAATAATCACTCACTTCATGGACCTGGGGATCCACCAGCAGGACCTGCCTCCGGCTGAAAGCATTCATGGAGATAAGGCACCTTCCCAAAAGGTTCCTGGGTATCATGGTAGCAGCAGCAACACTGCCAAGGTCATGTCTAGATCTGTATCTTGGCCATGGTAATGGTAAGGGTTGACTCAGTCACCTGCCCCCAGGCACCTCGTGGTGCCCTGGAACCTGCTCTGCCCTGAAACAAAGGGTTAAGGGTCTCTGCTAGCTTTAGTGCCACATCTGCCAGCCCCACAGGAGACCCCCACGGGGATCTTGGACACCCTTTGGCACTTCAGATGGATTTATATGCTTCTGCTGAGGTGTCACCAGAAGTCACTCCCACCCAAGTCATTTTCTTCCCACACCTTCCCCTATAGGAAGAGCCTTGGCAGGTTCTGCAAAGCAGGAGCTCCACCCAGCTCCCAGGAGCCCTGCCACCATTGTCACCTCGGCTGCCATCTCCAGAGGGGAGAGAGACACAGACCCCATTTGGTTCTTGCACAGAGAACTGCATGGGTACCCCATGCTACTGACACACAGCCACGTTTTCTACAGTCACTCCATCCCCTTTTTTAAGCATCTTGGATTTGTTTGGTTTTTCTAAAGACACTGTGGCCTTGGTATGGGGATGGACAAACGCCAACTGCCATTAAACAGCATGTTCTGAAAAGCTACACAGAGCACAACCACAACCCATCACAGCCTGCAAACAGTATCTCCATGTGAGGAGGGGGGAAAAAGCACCATTTGGGGGGCTCAGAGAAAGTGCTGCAGCCTGAGAGATGACGCTTCCACGCGCTCCTCCAGCTCTTACCTGGCTCTTCCCGCGCCGCCGGTAATTCCTCCTCACGAGGTTCTTGTAATTCTCATTCTTCTTGGTCAGGTAGTAATAGAGGACACAGTCAGCCACCGTCTGCAATGACACGGGCAGGTCAGGGAACAGAAGGTCCTGTCCTCGTGTGCTGCTGCTGGGGCACAGACTTCCAGGAGCAGCGTTCAGAACCGGTCATCACCAGGTCTCCTGCTGCTCCTGAAGACCTGCAGCCCAACAGCTTCCCCACACCTCCCTCCCTAAGGCTTCCAGTGCAGCTGAAGAAGGGGACAATGCTGTCCTAGTAAAAAGGCTCAGCTCTTCAAAGGATGGAGCAGGGCAGTGGAGACGGAGATGGGGTGCTGAGCAGAGATCACCCCGTGCTGGAGGCAAAGCAGGGCTGACCCCAGATGACCGTGGCAACCAGAGGCAGAAGAAGGAGCTGCCTGTCAGCCTCTGTTGCAGTTACACGAGGCACAACCTGCCACACGACTGTCAGCTGGTGTTACTTCCAGCTGCTAAGCTCGCTGGCTCGACTTTGCTGTGGCCAAACTGAGATCCCAGCACTCGGAAGCTGCCATCCCAACTCCAGTGGTTGGCTCCACAAACACCACCACAGACTGGACACCTTAGGAAAACAAGGAGTCACGGCCAGGATATATCCTGCCCCTGAACAGCACAAAGTGTGCCAGGCTGGGAGAAGTCTTGTGGTGTACAGGGTGGGCACCTGAACAGCAGCCTTGGGCTACCTTCACATTCAGGATCAGTGGCTTCGTGAAGAAAAATTATCCCACAGATCCATCATGCCAAGAGTCCTCAGGAGCTTGGGGCAGCTGTGTGTGCCCGGGGGCTGTGCTCACCCCATCCCTCTGCAAGGAGTGGAACCATTTGCAAAAACAGATTGCAACTTTTAAAGTGTTAATTGGATCTCTTTCTAATTTAGCCCTGATTATACACACACACGCGAACACAAAAACTTACAGTCATCTGTTCCAAGGGCTAAGATCACTATTTTTTTATAATGCAATTTAAAAATCTATTAATTCATTACATTGAGCCATACTTTGCATCTCTCTCCAACAGGATAATGGATGTGTTCTGTATCATAATTACAGCCTGATTTACAAACGAGTACAAATAAAATTAGAAGACATTTTACAGCTTGGAACACAGACTGGATCGTGAGCATCATCCAAGTCCCACCACTTTCGGCTTTATCGAGTGCAAAAGGATGAGGAGATTGGGATCTTACAGCAACAGCAGCAGCATGAGGTGGCTGCTGGCCTTCCTTGCTGCTTTGGACAGGAAGGTCAAGGTCTTATAAATTATTTCCCCAGTCTGAGTTACGAGGAATCAGAGAATAATTTAGGCTGGAAGTGACCTCTGCAGGCCACCCCTGAGAGCAGAGTGGTTCCCTCAGAGTGAGTGGACACTGTGTGTATGAAACTCTGCATGAGGTGGGCAGAGGATGCAAATAACTAAAAGGGCCAGAGAACAAGCAGCTTTCCAATGTTTCTTGCTCAGGAGAGCATTCAAGTGATGGACATAGCTGTGTTTTCAGGCTGGGTCTGTCCAGGATCTGCCCATATGGCCTGTCAAGTCTTCCTGCACATGGAAGGTACCTGGCCTTGCTCAGAATGGGACAGGAGACTTACTCCTCCCTCAGGTCTTTTTCTCAAACCTTTCATCCATCAGCCGAATTAACAGCAAAACCAAAAAGTCCAAGCAGCACAACAAAGGAGGTCTGGGAAAGGTCAGGCAGTTCCTGTGAACAGCTATTCCTAGACACCAAGGGGAGCTGTGTGTGCTTTCAGGACACCCACCCGAACTGCTGCACGAAATAGGACTCAGTCCACCCTCAAAAGCCTCTCTCTCCCTGAGCAAAGAGACCCCTCTGCTTTGTGCTGGGCAGCTGGGTGCCCACCCCCCGTGTGACAGCCTGGCTGGTGCAAAATGCCTGGGGAGATGCTGGGGAGCAGCTCCCGGGCGGATCACGGGGTGGGCTGCGCCGCCCCCGCGCCAGGCTGGCTGCGTTCACACCTCTCGGGCTCCCAGCCCCGTCTCCCGCAGCTGACTCAGTCCTGTCTCTGCAGGGAGCCGGGAGGCGTCCGGACCTTGCCCGGGGCTTGGAGCCACCACCACCCACAGGTGGCTCAGCATCTGCTGGCAGCTCCAGCACCAACAGCCAAGTGACGGGAGGAGAGGCAGCACAATTCAGGTTGCAGCCAGGCGGGCAGGCTCACCTTCCTGTCCAGAAAGGATGCGATCAGGCCAAAGTTCTTCGGGTGCTGCATGAACCTGCAGAGCAAGAGGGAGAGGGTTACTGTGGGTGCTGGCTCTGACCCCCTCACAGCTGGGCTGCCATGCCCTGCGTGCCCGGAGCAGCAAGGCCAGCTCCCAGAGGGACTCTGGGGTTTGAGAAAATATTTGTCTGCTGCTCAGCTTCCCAGAAAGACAGGAACTTTAAATTTAGCCCGGTGGGGCCGGGCTGGTTGGGAGCTTTGATGTGCAAATGTCCATCATGGGGTGGGAGAGGAAAGTGCTGGAGGGCTGCTCATCACCCTGCTCGACCCCATGGCCACCCAAGCCTGTACCAAGAGCAGGACAGGGCAGGCACAGAGGGCAGGCACACCTGGCCAAGGCCTCAGGATCTGGCAAGGAAAGAGTGAGGAATTGCCATCACACCCCACATCATGGCCATGGGTGACCCCGGCGCTGAGAAGGACCCCAAGCCCTGCTGGGCTGTTGGGAGCAGCTGCAAAGGACAGGAAGGGAAACCCAAACCCCGGGAGGAAGCACAGAGCTGCCACATTGCTGAGTTGCTCAAGAGATCCCCAGTGGCACAGCAGCTCCAATGAACACTGCCTCATGCTCAGCAAGTGGAGGAGCTGTCAGCAAGCTCACCCCTGGCTCTGGCAGCCCAGGAGGGTACACTGCCTGCTCAGGGGAAGCTGTCCCCACTAGCAGAAATGCCTCCTCCAAGAAATCCCCACGCTTTGCTGGTGTGGAAGCACCGAGGGCCAGCAAGCCCTTGGCAGGGGGTGCTGCTGCTGGCAGCACAGTCAACCAACGCGCTGCCAACGCACGGACAGCCCAGTGAGAGGTGACCTTGGGCCAGGAGAGGTGGCCACCAGCACAGGCTCTGCCCCGGGGAGCTGAGCAGCCAGGGTGAGCCACATTCAGCACATGCAGCTCTGCCAGCTCCCAGGAAATGACAGCTCTGTGCCCTGGGGAAATGGATCGGAGGCAAAAGGTGGGAGAGCTGTGGTGTGGGTGTAACATGGGCAGGACATGGTGAGGAGCTCATGTCTCCAGCCCTGCCAGTGATTCCCCTGGGGCAACTGGCACAGCTCTCTCCTGCTTTTGCTGCTCTGTCCCAGTGCTAAACTTGGAGTTAAGGCACTGAGCTGAACTCAATGAGGGCATGATCAACTCCAGCCATGGCAGCAGGACATGGGTGTTGTCACCCACGTTGATGCCATTCTTGATGCAGAACTCCCACATGGTTTGTGTGGCACCGCAAGATCCCTGTCACCATAACTGGTCACCAGAACAAAACCCAGAAATGCTAGGGGGGACAAAAAAAAAAAGGAAGCAAGCAAACCAGACGGGCTGCTCAGACAACCAAGGGTGAGGGCAAAGAGCCAGAGCTGGCTCTGCACACAGCACAAACCCAGGGCTGACCACAGGATGGGGTTTTCAAGGCCATGTTATCAATGATGCTAACACACTGTTGGGGCAATGCAGATAACAATCCACTCTTTTTCATGGACCAGGCCATCTCCCCATAATGAGAGATGGATGCTGCATTCTCACACTGACCAGCACAACACAGCCTCGATGCCTCAGCAGCACCCTGCTCCTTCACCAGCAAACCACAGCTTCCCTGGGAGTAGGCCAACAATGGGCCCTTAACAGAGACCTGAAATCCTGCCCAGAAGCAAATCAAATCAGGTTCTTCCTCGTGGTTATGTTCTGACAGCTAAAATAGTTCAGACCTGGAGCTTGTCAGCCGTGCAGCACCTGCCTGTTTACTCCAACAGCCCCTGCCAAGTGAGCTGAACAAAAGGTTGAACCAAGTTTTCCTGGTCTCAGGAGGAGGCCAGCTCTAGGTCATGATCACGGATGACACAACTCCAGTTCACCTTAAAAACACAGGCCAGGAGCTACAGCACAGCAGGCAGCTCAGCTACCAGCACGCCAGTTTGGGGGAGAGCTGGGGCAGGACTCCCTACACCCTCCTTACAGCTCCTGAGTACTAATCTCTCAAAATGAGCTTTGTGAGAGCCCTGAAACCCTGCTGTATTTCTGCCTCGAGCTCTGCATCACCCACAGTGATGACACAGAATCCACGGTGCACTGCAGGATGCACACACTGGGTGTGGATTCTTCCAGCCCCATTAGCCAGGCACAGCCCTGCCATTAAAGACCGAGTAATTAGCCTTTGCGTCATTTGTGGCAAGCCTCGCTGTTTGGAGTGGCACATTTTAAGGCTAATTAGCAATGAGGATTCTCCTCTATCAAAGGCTTGGAGCCAGTTTGCTTGTTTTGTTCTTTTTCGGTCCATCTTGGCAATTAATTATTTCAGCTGCACAAACAGGAGTCCTGACGAGCAGAGGGAGGAGGAATGATCCTGGACACAGAGAGGCTTCCAGCATGGCTGGCCATAGGCGTGCTGGTAATCCATGGAGCCATCCCCTGAATGTCCAGAGGCCAGACTAAGTGGTGCTGCTGCTCAGGACAAAGTGGTTCTGGTGCATCCATGTCCCTCAGGTCCACAGCAGGGAGCTCCAGCAGAGCTCATCCCACTGGAAGCTGAACTCCAGCTCTGTTTCCACAGACACTCACAGCACACTGGGGGCACCAAGGATACTCCAGTCCTCCATGCAAACACACCTGGGTCCCTGCTGGGCTGTGGGATACAGGGGAGTCTGGGTGTGAGACCAAGCTGAGCACCCACATCTTGGCTGACAGCACAGTGGTACCCAGGGAAGGAATCAGTGACTCCCCAAGTGATCTCACTTGGTAGAGCCAAGCTGTTCTCAAGCACTGCTTGCAAACAGGAGAAAGCACCACAGCCAGAGTCTGCACGTGCCTGGTGTGGGAACAGCAGCCGGTGGCAAATCCTGCAGACAGCAGGACGGAGCACTGAGGGACGAGCACCACCTGCAAGCTGCAGCCTGACGGGGTCTACATAAAGGGCTTGGATGTTGACAGCTCCAAAAATTCCCTGGATGCACAGTGCCCAAAGGACAGCATGAACATCCAGAAAGGCAATGTGTACAGAGTGTTGGGTTTCCCGGGCGTTATCTTTAACCTGGCTGATACAACGGGGAATGCAAAAGCTGAAAAACTTCCTGATTTCACGAGCAGCAGCTTTCCACATAGACAGGAACATCCCAACCATAGAGCAAGACCTGAAGTTTCTGTGCAGAAGCATCACCCTGTGGGGTTCAAGGTCACACAGCAACTCGGGATGTGTCCGTGGCGGACAAACCAAGCACTTGGGATATTCCTGCCTTAAGTGTGCTGGGGCTCCAGCTGAAGCCCTGCACGGATCCTGCCCGCACTCCCCAAGGGCTGCACAGGCAGAGCTGTGTGGGCTGCACTCACTTTTCCCGGAAGGTCTCCTTCTCCTGCTCGCTCCACATGTTCATCACCTGCCTGTCCTTGTAGACCTTCATGGGGTCATCCATGAGGCCGTTCATGTTGATGAATTTGATGCGCTGCTGGTCGGCATCGTAGAGCATGGGCGGGATGACGGCGAGCTGGCGCATCTGCTTCTCCAGGTTCTTTGGGGAAAGCAGAGAGAACAGTTGGTCAGCACCACGGGCCCGCGGGGGACAGATGTTCGAGAGGAAAAGGACAGGAGGAGGAACAGGAGAATTCAAAAGCAAGCACTAGACAGCTTTATTGCCGGAGTAATTGTAAATTAAACGCTGAAAGAGGCTATCGCTGTCAGCCAGGAAACAATTAATCTTTCATTTTGGAATAAAAGGCTTCAAGATCCTGTGTGGAAATGTCTGACTTAAGTGAAACAGCTCCTGACCATGATGAGAAATAAGTTGAAGCAGCGGTGGCACAGGGAATGCTGGCCCCCTCCCAGCCTCCTAAGCCACATGGAGGTTGAGCCCCCCACCCCAACTGTGAGGGAAGTGGGCCAGCTTTTCAAAACTTCCTGAAAAGATGGGCAGAGGGAGACATCAGGTTTCCCTTCCACAGGAGTTGTTCCAGGAGGTTTCACATGTCACTGAAATTGGGCTGTCATTCCTTACTGCAACACCCTGGGACATAATCTGATGCCTTTAATCCATCCTATGGAGCACAAAGTTCATCCAAAGCCCCAGCTGCACACCAGGACAGGATAGACTGGGCACACTGGTTTCCTTATTTGCAACAGAGAGGCCAATGTGATGTCTCATTTGTGCTGTGTTCTGCTCAAATGCCGGGATTGTCCCTTTGGCTGAGCTGCTGGTGATCCCCTGGCACAGGTCCACCCTGTGGGGATGAAGGGATGCTCTGGCCACCCCCTTTCAATTGCACCATCAGTCTGAGTCCTCCCTGTCACCTGGGATGTCACTGATCAAAATCCAACCCTCGTCCCAGGAAGGCCAGGTCTCAAGTGCTGCTGTTTTAATTTACAGCCAGATGCTGACTCCTGGGAGAACAATCATGGCCAACCCTTGCAAGAAGGTGATTCTGGCCTGCCCAGTGCTGCTCTGCTTCCCTGCTGTGCCTGATCAGACCCAACCTCCTCCTCCCCCTAAAGCACATCTCTCTGCACAGATATGGACATTTCAACACGTGTGAATTGCCTTCCCCATCCTCACTAGGACACCTCCTGTTTAGAAACTGGCTGCTCCAGATGCCTCCTCATGGTGGGAGGTGAGGAACAGCTCACAGCTGGAGCATCAACCTGGCTAACTGCAGACTGCCCCTGGTGACAGGAGAAGCCCCTGTGCACAGCAGAGAGGACGCTGGTGGGAGCACTGCCCACAGCTGAGGGCACAGGGCCTCTCAGGGTGCCAAGTGCTGCCACTACACCCCACCAGCCAGACCCCCCTCCTTTCCAGCAACACGCTGGGGCGGAGAGCTGGCCCTGCTGCCAGAGATGCTCCCCAGCTCTCACCTCCCTGCTCCTTCCAACCCTGTGGAAGTGCTGGAAGCTCCTAAGGACTCCTCTGAGACAAGCAAAGCAGATTTGGGGCTCAGCAGGCGGCTGTCAGGCTGGAGTTTAGCAGCAACACTGTGCAGGGGGATGGAGGCGATCAGCTAACTCTCCTCTTGGCCAGCACCTCTGCAGGGCTGTGAAATTCCCCTTTGCTTCCAAGATCCGTGTCCTCCACGTTGTCACCTTAACTGGCTCAGAGCAAAGTGCCTGGGATCCCAGCGAGGGATCAGCCGTGGTGCATAGGCAGCAAACATCCCAGCTATTGCTGGGCAATGGCTGCTCTCCCCTCCCAAACATGATCCATTCACTGCAGCTCGCCTCCGTGCCAAGAGAGTGGAACCCTTGTGAAACTAGATCCAAACGAAGCCGAGGTCACAGGGATGTTTCAAGATGAATGGAGCACTCCCAGAAGATGTGGGCCAACTGGCTCACGTACAAACCATTCATTCCATAGGATTCCCCTGTGTCAAGTCACACAGCCCATTCAAAACAAAACGAAACAAAAAAACCCCTCCACCCAGCAGCCTGGGTGCTGGCTCCCTGCCCCTTCTCCTTCCCTTCCCATCTTCACTTCCAGTATAAACCACAGCCAAGAGGTGTTTGTGGGGTGCTACCCAGTATGAGCAGCATGCTGGGGTTTCCAGTCCCTAAGAGACAGCCAAGTGCTGATAAACCCAACCTACTGGCCACCAGCTCCATGTTTTGCTCTGGCAGAAACATTGCACAGCTCCATTACATCTCTCACATGGCTGGGAAGATGCTGATGTGTATTAAATAAACCTCTGACTTTGGATCCTATCCAGAGAGTGTTTGGCATCATGGCAACCTCGACGGGACCTAAAGTTAGTGGGATTTGGCATAGGACTTCACCGTGTGACCTCGCAGTCCTGTCTTGGCTTCCTCAGGGGAGACAGAGTGAGGGGTGAAGAGGAGGAGGAGGAAGGAGAAGCTGGTCTCACCTCTTGTTCCGAGAGCCCGTCGATGATTTCGGACACCTCGTGCTCGCTGCGTGCGGCTGACATGGAGAGCCCGCCACTGCCCCTCTGTCCTACCCTGCTGGGAAAGGGCAGTGACACACTCAGGCACTGATGCTCCACTTCATAAGCAGCAAACCACGTTCAAGACCATTTTGTCCTCCATAACAACCATATCCCAACGTTCCACCCAGGCCACCCCCTCCCACAGTGTGGGAAAGGCATCTGCGCTTAGGGCTCGCAGGTCAAGAGCCTCAAAACCACTTTCCTTACCTGTGTCAACTTCCTGGATTGCTAGAACACAAGGACATTTCATGCCCAACCACGCTCTCCCCCACATTTTCTCCTGTTCACCCCACCACAGCAATGGCACAAAGGTGTTAGTGTCAGCCATTAGCACTGTGCCACCAGATCTGGTTTGCAAAATGCTGTGGGAAGTTTTAAATCAAACCCATCAAGTGACATTTTTCCTTTACAGTAACAGCCACACGTCCCAAGGAATTACAACTTTTCTTATTAAGCAGGTAAAAAATTAAAGCATTTCTTGGTACCATTTCTCCCTTTCTCTTTCAGACAAAATAAAGCCATCAGTTAGGAAGTTTGGGCCCACCCAGTTGTTAGTGGGGCACAAGGATGGGATGTTGGCAGAAGGGTTTAGGTTTTCTGCGTATCAGGTGACCCCAGGCAAGATGCCAGGGCTGAAATGGGAAGGACAGGGAGTTTTCAGCAAAAAAGGGTGGAGATCATGAAATTGTGTCTTCTCCTGGCAGAAAACAACATGACCTCAATTGCACTTCCAACGAGGAGAGGAAAATGCACAGGGGGTGGGAGAGACAGGGGACATCCCTTCCAGCGAGACATTTTGCACCCTTCATATTGTCTGTGGTCATTCCAATAACCACTGCAGATGTTTCTGCTCCCATCAAAGCATGTGCATGTAAAAAATCATCAACGTGACCAAATGCACCTGCAAGTTTGGTACATCTTAATCTGGGCACACCATTAAGGCAGGAATTAGGGCTGTCCCAGCCAGCTGGCCGGCACAAGGGAGCTAGCCCTGGCCCTGATGTGGCCAGCTGGGAGATCAGCAGGAGAGGTGAGACAGGAGCCACACTGCTGACATTTTTGCTCCTTTTGGCTGTGTGTTGAGCCACCCTGGGGAAAAAGCAGCAAGACTCACGTCTGCCAGCTTCTGCCTTTGACTAGAGAGGGAGAAAAGGGACCGAGAGCCACGCCAGCCCGCTCCTCCCGCAAGCAAATCCCACACCCATTCCCAAAGAAAAAAGAAAGGCTGTCTGATACCAGCTCAGCCCCTTCCTACCGCTTCTCCTCTAACCTCTGCATGCGCTCTTGCAGCTCGCGTTGCTTCCGGATCTCCGGGAATTGCTTCTCATAGTATTCCCGCACTTTGCTCTCTTTGGCACGCCGCCGGGGGTTATTTTCGATGCGCTCCACCTTTTTTTCCCAGGCCTCCATCAGCTGGTCATAGCGCTGGCAAAACTTCTGTTCCTGAAAGGGCAGAGGGAGAGAGGGAGCTCAGAGACGTGCCTGGGAAGGGCAACTCCTCCAGGCCTTGCCCTCGATGGCTGCGCAGGCTGAGCGTGAGTCATTTTGCTTAAAGAAATACAATTTATTAGGACATGGACGTGCTCCAGGGCCTGGGACCAACCCAAGGGTGAATTGTCAAAACAGGCCATCAGGTGCCCTCAGGCTCTTTCCTTCCAGACCCAATGTGTTTGATGGCACCAGGACTCTACCCAGCCCCTCACATCTGCTTGAGCATCCTCTGGCCCAACAGATACTTGATTCAGCAGCCAAAGGCCCTGTGCTGGGGAGGGAGCCCCTGCTCCACACCCCAGGAGAGAGCAAGGTGCCTGCATGAGGCCACTGAGCAAGGAGGGACTGAGACATGGCCTTGGGAAGAGGCACAGGGGGCAGGAGAGCTGGTCCCCACCATGTGAGCAGGGTGTGCAGGGCCATCATTTTGGAGCCACCAGCCCAGTGTGCTGGGGAGAGCTTGCCATGGTGCCCAAGGCCAGGCACCCCTTCCTACCCTCACACACCAGCTCCAGCCTTCACAGCTCCGTGCTGGCAATGATGATGGGACGGGGGCCATGGGGCAGCTCCATGCAAGGGCCTGGCTCCCCAAAATCAAGAGCCAGGCACCCAGCCTTGGCCCACGGCCACACACTCAGCTCCTTCACCACTCTAGAAAGCAAAAAGTACTTTTTCTGCTGCTGCTCCTTTCTTTTGGCCCATGTGACAAGACAAGTACATCCCCACCGACAGCAAACCCAGGCTTTGCCAAAACATGGCACTGCAAAGGGTTTCCACACCATGACCCCCTGGGTGACATCCTCACGGCACACCCACCCAGCCACCCACCAGGTCCAGCACTGCACTTCTGACTGGCATTTATGGGACAAGCTTGGTAACACTGAAATAAGATTTGCAATGCAAAGAGTCTCCTCCCATTACGCCCCAAAACTCCTCTCCCTCCTCCAGCCACACTCTTGCTGGAGGAGAACACCCACGCACAGGGAAGGTCCATGGTGGGAAGATGCCTGTCTGGTCCCTGACAGCCACTGAAGGGGCAGCAGTGATGGTGCCCAGCCTCAGCTGAGAGCAGCTGGGAGGCCAGAGGGGTTTTAGGGTTTCAGTTTGTGTCTGACAAATGCCTTCCAAGCCCCAAATCAGGAAGTGAAAGCAGATGCTGCTCTAATGGCAAACCCCAGGTCACTCCTGACCCTGACACCGCTTTCCAGAATGGGCAGCTCAGCACCACAGCAGTGACACAGGGAATCCAGATTTCAAAGAAATAAACTCATCTCTTGCCACCACTGCCCTATGACCAGAAGTCTGAGGCTGCAGGATTTCCCAGATGCACTTTGTTCTCGTCCTGTTTGCTCTTGGCCACAAAGATAAATTAGGAGAGGTAAAAAAAAACCCCAAACCAATGGAAATGCACAGCAATCTGCAGCCTATGTCACACCAATCCTGGCACATGGGTTTGGTTTGTCCATCCAGGACCTGGCAATAATCCAAGAACAGCATCACATCTTTGATCTCCTTGGCCTTTTGGAGGCACCTCAACAATCATGTGAGGCAGATAGAGCACCTCAAGCCCTAGAGCTGAGCCAGATTAACATTTTCCCCTGCAAATAAATCAATTCCTACTTGCATGCCTGGAGCCAAAGACTGTCCTGCCCTGCATGGATGCACAGGAGGTGCTGGGGTTTCATCAGGAGCTGAAGGAAACAGCCACAAGATAAAAACAAGGAAGGAGAACAGAAATTAAAATGCCCTGAAAGCCCACATGGGGTATCTCACACTTTGGGCGAGGAGCTACAGGTAACACCAACAGCCTGCGGCAGCTTGGCAAAATCACAGCTGCTGCGTTTTCACCTCTCCCAAAGCAATGCCATCAGCCCCCTGAAAACGAGAGCTCCCACCCTGCCAGCAAATCTGCTACATCCTCCTGCTTTCAGAGCATCACATTTGGGAAGAAGCTAAAAATACCCCATGAAGTTTATGAAGCTGGTGCCCGATGCTGCCAGCCTGCAGCACGGCCGGGAGAGAGCCCAGCACGAGGGCTCGGTCTGCTGAGAAGCCTTGAGGCTTTGAAAGGTTTGTCATTCCCCATGGGAATGAGCCAGTGCTGGGTTCCACATTGCCACCACCCCAGCAGAGCCACCTGGCACGGCCCTGGCTGCTTCACAGCCAGCAGGGCGGCTCTTCTTCCTCCTTTTCTTCCACTCCTTGGAACAACTTGACAAAAGCTTTATCCTGAATTCCTCTTCTAAGGAATTGGCATTTGAAAATGGAAAAAGCAACATCAACGTCACCAGGCCGATTCCCCAGCAGCTCACACCCTGGCAGCAGGGCAGCAGTACCAAAGCTTCCCCCTCGCACAGCTCTGCCCTCCAGAGCACAGCTTCATAATGGACTGAGCATTTCCTCAACTCCCAACCATGCAAACGTCAAACCCCACTGCAGCTGGGCTGGGCTGCAGCATTCTCATCCAGTGCTTTTTGCTCCACCTGGGACACATACTCCCTGCATCCTTCAAAATTCTTCAAGGGATTACAGATACCCTACAGCACTGCAAACTCCTCAGATCATCACAGCTTGACCTCCAGGAGAAGCTCCTGGTCAGGCACTTCAGGAACAGAAGCATCTATTCCTTCTCCAGGCTTCCTCTGAGCAGCTCTAAGCAAGCGTGTCCACTCCTGAGCAACCATCTGTGCTGGCTTTTAGCACGGCTGCCCCCTCTGCTCCCCTCCCTGGCTGGGCTCAGCAGCCCCTCAGCCTCTCAATCACACCAGTCCGTGAGAGCGAGCCAAATCGGACCTGACACGCGGCTCTAAAAATGGATGGATAGTAACGCCGCCGTAGCAGCTGAAGGCAGCTTGTGGGCTGTGCCAAGCCCCAGCCCTCCCGCAGCCCACGCTCCCACAGCTCCAGGGAATGGAGCAGCTCTCTGGAGGGGAGGAGAAGAGCGAAGGTGACAGGAGGAACCGGTCCAATTCCTCTGCAAGCCCCGTGGTTTTCTTCTCTTGGCTGATGGAGACAAACTTCTCACACCCAGAACAGCTCCCTTCACCATTCCTTCTCTGCATCATCACCCCGATGGCAATTAAATGTCTTCTGCTGTGCTGACCTCAGTGGAGACTGGAGGAAGCCCTGTGGATCCTCTGGGATGAGGCTCTCGGGGCTGGACCCTGTGGCGACCGAGCTCTGACCCTGCTCCAGCCAGCCCCAGGCAGCAACAATACCCCAGAAAGTAAAAGAGCCAGAAAGAAACGCTGGCATGTGGATGGGCTTTGCTAAAAATAGGGTCTGCTACAAAATAGGCAGAAAAATAGCTAAGCATACCCATTTTGCAAACAGAATCAGCAAATGTATTCACTTTGCAAATTCAGCAACCGTATGTTGCCTATTTTGTAGAATAGGCAAAATGCTTCCCTAAACTGAAAAATCCCCTTTCAAGGACACTGAATAAACTGGCTGGCAGAAATTCACCTATTTTGCATGACAGGCGACTTCACTGCAAGTCGTATTTTAGGAACTGTGCTCTTGCAGCCTAATTAAACCTTTTCCCCCAGCTCCTTGATATTCACACAGAGCAACTCGCTCTAGGTTTAGCACAGTAACCAGCCATTTCCACCAGAAAGCAGTTCCTGGGCACTTCCCTCACGCTTCCAAGAAAACCACGTGATGCCTTGCAATCCCTTTTCTGAGGAAGGGAATACTGAGCCACTTCCCACCATGCAGAAGTCCTCAGCTGCAGGAGGGGAGGTGCCCAGAGCATCACCCGACTGCCGTGCCACATCCTGATGGAGTTGTAAGCCCTGTAACCCCTTGCCCTGGGAGAAGCTTAATCATGGACAAGTCTAAATGAACACGTATTTAGGCACAAATGGGAGACACAACCATTCTTTGGGAATGCAAGGTCTGTGGCTTTTTGGAATACTGGTAGAAAATAGCATGAAAACAGAAAGCATGAGGAAGGAAAAGAATTGTTCAAAATAAATTAGAAAATAATGTGATATCTGCCTCAGAAATGTATGTATTGGAAGTTACTTTTAAAGGTACAGCCTTCAAACTACTTCCCAGGCTTGCTATTTTGAATTTTTCCAACAGTTCCTCCCAGTTTTGGCACTTCTGCCCAAAACCAGCCCTAAGGACACTGAGAAAACCTGCACCATTGCCAATGCAAGACACTTAACACTGGCTCTTGAGCTGCCCCAGGACAGAGACAACGAGTCAGGAGACAGTATTTACATTTTGCTCGTGAAACATGAAGCCCTGTGAGCTGAATCACCCATCACTGAAAGACACTGCAAAATCCACCTTCCTGGTGGGAGCCATTGGTTGTTCTGGCATTTCCTCTTCTGTGCTGGCTTTGCCTCCCAGCTCCTGCTGGGAACCACTGCAAGTGTCAGCACCAAAAACGTACAAATTCTGTGAAACCCACTTGAACTTTCTCCTCTAATAGCTGCAGACTTTGCAACAAACGCCTTTGAAGCCTCATGGTCAGCCCTGCCTTGCCCTTACCCAACCACGACTTGTGTCCTTAAAGGTCACTGAAACTCGCTCGCAGGCAACGCTGCCTAGAAACAAACTGGCCCGGAGCTTGAATTTTGTTTTTAAACCACAAATTCCTAGAACATTGCTCTGTGGTCAGCTGGGAAGGAGGCAGAGCAGCCTTCAGAGCATTTACCGGAAGCAGAGTCAGCTTGTTTCACACCTCTCTTCGGGTTCAATTACTCACAAAACAGACATTTATGCTGTGAATAGGCTTTCTGAGATCAATGATGGGCTCTGCTGTGATTAAGCCAACCCCAAGTGTTTGCTCTGTGGGAGGCACTTGCAGAGGGAGGTGCTGCCTGCAGCAGGCTCCGGGACCTCTCTTTCACGTGTTATTTTAAGCAGGAGAGATTCCACTGTAATATAACAGGCAAAGTACAGACTACCAGCACCTCTCTGCTGGAAATCATCTTTTTCTTTCTCACATAGTAAATTACGCTCTTTTATACATATAAAATAAGGTCTGAGGGAATCACTTACCCACTGTTTGCGTGCATGATTTCTCCTCTTAAAGTATAAAATTAACTTTTTCCGCATTGCCTGGTTTCTGTAAAGAGAGAAAAAAAAGATGAGATCTGATTAACGAGGCGGCTGAAATACACAGCCTGGCTTTCCCCACGCCCAAAAGAGTGTGCAGAGCACAGTTTCCACCTTAACTTGGAATTGCATCAACTTGAGAACAGCAAATGCTCTTATCTCAGACCACGAGCCAGCTCAGACAAAGACTAACAAACCCTCTGACACCAGGAATTTCACCCACATCTGTGGGTAAACCAAGACTAAAGTTGAGAACTAAGTCCCCATCTTCTCAGCACCACAAGTGGGCAGACACTCAGCTCTGCATCTATCAATGGGTCAGGCTGTTCCTTCATTGATTTCATGCTGTTCTGCAAAACCCCAGTGGGTGCCCAAGAGCTGGGGGGGCTCAGGCCAAGTTCTGCATGGCAGGAGGTGGCACCCCCGAGCAGAGAGCACCCTGGGCACCCCGGTGCCCAGGTCAGCAGCGACGGGGATGTCGGTGCACACATGTTCACCCCTGGGCTCTGAGGCCCCTGAGAAGGAGGCAGGATCACAGCAGGGCTTGCAGCACTTATCTCCTGACCTCTTGCTTCCTTGGAGCTGTGCCCGACAAAGCTGCAAACAACCAGCCAGGAGAGTTCAGCCGCTTGCAGAATTAGGACCTCAAGGGGGAAACTGGCCACCACAACCCCAACCACCCCGACGTCTGCCCAGACATCCCCTCACTTTCTTCTTCTTTCTACTTTCTAAAGGCAGCGTGAAATAACTGCTCAAGGAGAAGCAGCACAGGAGCAGAACAGAGCTGAAAAAGCTGCAGGAGCTCCCAGAGCCTGCGTGAGCCCCAGAGCTGAGCTCCTGCGGTTGTTCCTGTTGCTAATATTCACAGCAATAAAATCTCTAGGTAAAAGGTAGAGACCAGGGGCAAAGGAGTTTCCTTAAGTCTTTTATCCCGATTAAAGGCAGAGCTGCGGTGTGTAATTGCTGATCAGGAGCTTAGCAGTCTCATGGAGGCATGTTCTGTGGGATTTAGCCGAATGAAGAGACACCCTTGCTGCTGCCTCATTCCCCTCCTGTGTGGCTAGCAGGAAGGGAAAAACCACCCTCCTGCCCTTGTAAATCCCTCAGCATAATTAGCAGCAAGCAGGATTGTTTGGGAAGGGGCAGAGGGCCCAGATCACTTAAGAGAGAACTGGGGGCAGTCCTGGCTAAGTTTAGGAATGGAGAACACTGCAGAAAGCATCAACATTTTTCCCTTTCTAAACTCTCTTCTTGCTACACCACTGAACCATGCATGGGCACTCAGAGGAATGACAGTGACCGCAGAGCAAGCGCTGCCCTGGGAACCACAGCTCCCTCCAGCACTTGTTTGCCAGCCCCAGCTCCTCACACGCTCCTGCATCCCTTCACATCACACACTGTGAGCTTTCCTCCATGGCCCCAGCACTGTGTGGTGCCTCAGTGGGCAGCAAACCCTCCTGCAGAGACCCCGTCAGACATTTCCTTCTACCTCTTTGTGAGGGTCACAGTGTCCAACGAACACATTCCCGTTGTTTGTTTATTCCTAATCCTAATGGAAGCTCTAACACAAGGAAACCTTTGGGGTAGTGCTAATGATGATCATGTGTGAGATGGTCCCCAACAAGGGGTCATGGACTGTCCCTTGAGGCCAGCCCAGCTAAATCAAGCCCTGCCCTCCCCATGTCAGCCTGGGTGACATCCAGGAGCAACGTGGGGCTTTGACACGCTGCTGCTGCTGGATCTGCTGCACAAGTTCTTAGAAAACAGGAGAGCAAATGCAGGAAATCAGCAGCTCTTACGCAGCTGAT
This sequence comes from Vidua chalybeata, assembly GCF_026979565.1. NCBI lineage: Eukaryota > Metazoa > Chordata > Aves > Passeriformes > Viduidae > Vidua > Vidua chalybeata. The sequence continues at coordinate 2,162,671 of NC_071547.1, read as the reverse complement.
GGGTTGCCTTGAGTTGTGCATCATGGCTGACCTTGAAAGTGCAAATACAGGCAAAGGCTTAATGGCTCTGCAGCTGCAAAAATCAGGAATGCCTTGAAAGCCAGTGTATGTTTACCACCACCAAGGCTGAAGTAATCAAAGAGTGAAAGGATTACAACAACCACAAACCCCCTCACGCCCTGAATGTTTTTGCCACTTTATCTTTTTGTTTTGTTTTGTTTTTGCATAAGGTCAACCTTTCAGAGGTTAATAAAATCTTGGTAAATATAAATAGGCTTCACAGTTTATCTTGCTACATGTACTGCTGTTACTTAGAAACCGTTTGCAGCGAGGTTAATTCGGGCCACGTGTCTCCCAAGCACACGCTGTGCTCCCTGGGCAAATCAGCGAGCCCAGCACAACTGCTGTGCACAGGCGAGAAAGGTGAGGGCTGTCTGCTGGGAGCCGGGCACGGAAATAACCACTGTGGAGTGGCACATGGCAAGGGCTGCTCCTGCAAGGTGCCAGCCCTCCTCCCTTCTCCTCCTGCCCTGCCCGAGTCCTGTGGTTTTCTGGGGAAAGCGTCAAGGATGGAGCCCTGAGCAGCACAGGGGTGAAGAAATCAGGCAGCTCCCAGGCAGGAGGAACGGGCGCTCCTTAGATAAAGCAACAGTGACTCTTGTGGGCAGTTTAAAGTATTGCTGGGCTGGCATGTCACACCATGCCAGGGGAGGACATGAGAGCTCCCTGCCTCACCCTCAGCAGTGTCCCTAAGGACTGGGCAGGCTGGGATGGACACAGAGCACTCCCAGTTTCTGCTGAGTTGGTGTTCAGAGGCTGTGAAACCCACTGTGTTCAGGGCTGTGAAACCAGGGCCCCATCCCTGTGGTCAACAATTCATCTAGTGCATGGAGCCCATCTCCATTCCTGACTTCCCTGTGTTGCAGAACTCATCCTCTTCCCCCTGCCCCACTGCCCTGACTGATGAGCCCCACGCAGGAGCCCAGTTCTCAGAGCCAGTGTGAAACCCATCTCCCGCTGCGAGCAAAGCAAACCCAGCCCTGTGGGAGGCAGCTGCTTCCACCTTCACTGGCTTGACCCAAGGTTGCTTTTGTTTTAGGTCTTTCACAATGGAGCCAGTCAAGGAGAGAACCTGTAACTCTGACTCTTGAGCCACTTGGCCCAGGTCCACACAGTCCTTCCGGAGGCTGCGACATGGAAAGGATGTGGGCGCACGCATGCGAGTGGGTGCTGGTGTGTACCCACGTGTGGAGCCTGCCAAAGCCCTGGGAAAAGGCTCCCAAAGGACACAAAGAGCTGATGCATGGCAGCACACCTGGGCAAGCCTGGGGAGACCTTCAACTGGTGCAAGACGAGATGAAAGGAAGTTTGCTATTTGAGCAAAACTAATCAGTGGTGTTTAATTACACAGGAACGTCTTTCATCAGCCAGAGCAAACAAAGTAGGGACCAAACTCAAAGAGTGATGGGAAGGAGGCAGCAAGCAGCTGGCAAAGCCATTGTACAGCAAGATGGATCACACAGGCAAGGGTAGGAAACCAAGGAAGCTCCAGCCAAACAAAGCACAGGGGAGATGAGAGATCTGCAAACCAGGAGACCTGAGGAGCACAGCAAGAACGCTCCGAGGTGAAACCAGCCTAGAGGCAATGGAGACCAAAAGAGCTCTGTCCTCCCCTCTGCCATGCCTGCTCCTGTGCACGGCTGGTGCCAGGACACCCAGCTGCAGCTCAGGGCAGTCAGTGATTCCCTCCAGCCACAGGACTCCCCCAGCGAGGGCAGGGAGCAGCTCACCCTGTTCACAGGTCACTGCACTCGTTCCCTGCTTGCTCTGAAATGGCTGGAGCCCACAGCTCCAGCTGCTAACACACTGTAACCTACTAACCCCAAGGCAGGGCACGCTTCTGGAAAGCCAGCTGTTCAGGGCAGTTCCTTGCAATATTTAGAAACATTTTCTGGGGAAGAAAAGCAAAGCAGATCTTTAGTTACTTATCCCAGAGCCCTTGGGCACTGGGATGGACTAAACCCCCAGCACCATCAGTGCCTCTGAGGGTGAAGTGGCAGAGGTTTATAACTCTGGATGTACAGTCAGGCAGGCTGCTGGTGCCCAGAAACACCACTGCCTTGCCCTGAAGCCCAAATTGACAACACAAGCTCAAGTGTTGCAAGAGAGTCCCCCCCAAACCAGTAACTGGCTTTTTACTGGCAAGAGGAAGAAGCAGAAGGTAGCAGTGTGTGTCTCCATCATTTAGTAATTCATCACTAGGTAATCTGCTGCCTTGGTGCATGCCAATAGAGAATAAAAGATATGAGAAACCTTGAATGGGATGAGCAGGGAGCTGCTAGGTGAATTTCTAATGAGGAAAATGTCTACAAGCACTAATAAAAAGACCTGAAAGAGAATGCATTAGTAATGACAGGGTTTGAAAGAACATTTGTGTTACATGTCAGGCTTCAACTATGAATTTAGAGGCAATCCAGTGCTACTAAATCCCCTAAACAGCAAGTAATGAAAAGATGACTTAAATTTCCCAATGTGACAAGTCATTTGGAAAGCCACAGTTTGAGATTTTCAGAAGATAGCTGTTCTGCTCTTGGGGGGGCACTTAGAAAACAAAAAGAGATTCAGAAGCCCTGAAACCTCTCTGAAAATCCTGACTTCAGATTTTGATTCTGCAGAGGCAGATTTCCTGCCCTCTCCCCAAGAAGCTCTCAGCTGCAGACAGCAACCCAGATGTGCAAATATTAACAGTGCACTCAGCTCTGCTGCTGCTGGATCTGGGCACGCTCTCCATCTGTTTCAACTGTACATTCAGAGAGGTTCTCCAACACCTCTCTAAGCATCTTGAGGGGACACAGCCAGATTTCACCCCAACATTCCTGAATTTCAGTGTAAAGCAAGGAGAAGTTCTTGAAGGGGAGGCTTAAAGCAAACCCTGTGAGCAGCACCTTGCATGCACTTACCCTGGGCTATTCACTTTGCTTTTAGTCTGCTCTTTCAAGGCTCAGGGAAGCTCACATTTTGCTTTCAAATACAAGTCTCACAGAGTATGATTGCAAGATGACTGCTTTGGGAAAGGGGGGAGGAGAGTCCTGCCGGGCTGTTTTTCATGGCTGACCGAGCAGGAATCTCCCGCCGTAGAGACGAAGGCCCCCTTGGAGAATATCTCTTCAGACAGACAGCAGGTAATTGATCCTGCTCATGTGAACAACATCTTGTCATTTTTCAAACACTTGGAGGAAAGAAGGTTAATATCTTTGGAGCCTGAGTCTGGGGAATACGCAGAGTCACTACAGTGGCAGGGTGGGAAGGGCAGCTCTCATCCTTGTACAACCAGCTGGCAAAGCACTGAAATAAAGAGCTTGACCAGAGGCACTGGTGCTTCACCAGTGCACCAGCATATTCTGCATTTGTTGTATTTCATCAAGATGTATAAAAAGGGTCTTTTGTAGCCTTCTCAAATGATGCAGAATCACTTAAGTGGTTTCCAGCTGTGCTGGATCTTGAAGAAACTTTTCAGTCTGCTGCAAAGCCAAAAAATTCTCACCTTGAAAAACAGCAAGGGCCGAGCCAGCCACAGGGGCAAAGCTCACCCCATCCCTATGAAATGAGGGAACTAAATGCCATCTTACCCTCCTCTTTCTTGATGAGGAAGTGGCAGAGCCCTTCTCTCCAACAATGCAGGTATTTCAAACAGAAAGGACACGGTCCCATCAAAGGTAGGTCAAGTCTTTGGAACAAACCACTCAAGGGTGCCTTGGATCCCGCAGCAGATGTAGCATACAAAATTAACCATGTTTGCTCAAAGCCTGCACTCACAGGTGAGCCAAAGGGACCGCGCAGACGAGGCACGGAGCACAGCCAGGCAGCTAAATAGGACTTAAAAGCTTTTGAAGCTGCAAACACTGGAATGAACTGGGGCATGAAATTAATTTTAACTGTACTGAATAGGAGACAGGCCATAAAACTCCATGAATATAAGAGACCAGTAACATTTTAGTAAGAGTAGAAATTCTCCCGGTAACTCCCCAGTCAGCTCTATTAGCATACGTGACTCATCCCAGCTGAAAAGCAAAGCAAACAAGAAGGGAGAATTAAATGAGTGTTGCAAGGCAGAGAGTATAGCTGTGGAGAAATCGAGGAATCCTGGCTTTCTGATATTCAAATGCCTTCCCACTGACACTTGCAAACATTCAACTGAGAACAAAAAAATTCACACTAAGAAGCGCTTAAAAACAACACAAAAAAAAAGCTATGAAAGGTATTTGTGACAATAACAGCCTGGACATCTTGTGCCCATGAGGCTCCAAACCAGCTTCACATGGGGGCAGTTCCCATTTGGCACAACACAGCCAGGATGCAGTGAGGATTTGTGGACAGAATCACAACCCAGATGATTTTCCAGCAACCTGCCAGAAAGGTTTTTCATAATGGCTACATCTGCATAGAGTGAAGCTGTTCTGGAGAATCTGCATCCAATTACACCTTGGCAAAATATAACCTGTGGTGTCCTGGCAGCTGTCCTGATGCTCTAATGCATCTGGCTGGCGTCTCCCAGCACCCTGAGGATTCACTCCATCTTCTATGGAAACAGCCACCTCCAGGCTATGGAGCAGAAGCTGCTCTTCTGGAGCAGAAAGGCTCAAACATATTAAGAACAAGGAAAAGACAAAAAATACCTTCAAATTCAGCTTGTGGAAAAATTGTAGATGAGATGTGAACATCCAAGCGTAACTCAGTCAAAACAGAGAAGTCTAATACCTTTTGCTCTTGGTCAAAGGAACCGTGAATCATTTGCTTGGAAGAATCACCAAAATCTTGATTTCCTATCTGCTTCCCAAGCATCAAAATGTCCTTTAACGTGCAGCACGGACAGAGAGATGGCAGAAAAGACACACCAATTTCTCTGCATGTCCACCAACAAGTAGCAAAGTGCAGACCAGACCCAAGGACCTCCAAGACAGACCCATGGCCAAAACCAGCCAACATCTGGAGCCCGGATTGCTCAGGGGCCTTTCACTGACCCAGATCTGTAACTGTGCTCGGCTGGCATCAATAACCAGCTGAAGGCAGCTAATTGTCAGGTTTCTGGAAGGAGGAGATGGAGGCTTTTCATTAAAGTGTGTGGTTTCCTTCCCGTATTTTTGCAGCATTAATCACAGCAAACATTAACCCCAAGCCTGCCTGACCCAACCTCTCCTTGGTCTGTCACTGCCACAGCTACAGCCACACGGGGACTGTCACTGTCTGGGGTGGGGATAACCCTGCAGATGCCTAGAGAGGCAGGGATGGAAGGGAACACCTGCTCTGCTGGCTGGTTTGATGGGGCTTCACCTCTTACCAACAGTTTTACTCCTGACCTGCGCAGTCAGTTCCCTCTTGTTTGCGCTCGTCTTTCAGGCAGCAACTCAGGACAGGAAATTGTTTAAATCACAGGAAAATGTGATCACAAACCCACAAATATTGGCAGGGGAGTGCAGAGTGGGTGAAGTATCTGAATCTACTTTTAACTCCTTCTTTCAAGGACAACATCAGCGATCAGCTTGAAACTGCCACCTTCAGCACCTGCACTGGGATGGCTGTGGGGCCATGCAGAGAGCACATCCTTAGGCCACACAAGATGGTTTATCAGTCATCAGCCCCCTGAACTGACAGGGACCCCCCCTAAGCCCTGTGGGAGCCGAGGGTGATGCTGGGTTGGAATGTTTTGCAGGGAGTGCATTGCTGGGATGGCACAGGAAGCTCTGGGTGGAGCAGGAACAGAGCGGGGCCTGGCAGCGAGCAGTGGGGTCACATCACCAAACCCTCCTCCCTGCAGCCCTTGGGGACAGAGAGCCCCTAAACATTGCCACCTCCTACCACGCCCCCCTAGAGCAAAGGTACAGGAACTCTTCCCTTATAAACCCCCGGGATCAATTAACATACTGCTGAAAAGCAAGAGATTATTAACTTTTGTTAATAGATTATTAAAGATGATTATCACCAGCTGACCGAGCTGGTACCAAAATAGACTCGCTGCAGGCAGCTCAGAGCAATCATCAGTTCATTCAAGGCAGATAAAAAGTTTCAGATCTGGTTTGACTATTTAAATTTCCAACAATAATCACAATTATCGCTATTCTCATTATCTGTTATAGTTCTTCTATGTTCAGGAAGTCACTGTGGTTATTAAACACATGCTGATGATTAAATCATGTATTGAGGTGATAAGTCAAATTAGATGATTGCTAAGTCTCAGTAAGTATCTTTGAAATAACCAGTTGTTATTAGACATTCAAGAGGCCCTTCATGAAAATCTAATTGTAATTGCAACTTTTCATTTTACCTCATCTTTCTTGCATGCAAACACACACACACACAGAGGCAGCTGATTTCATATTTCAGTATGGGAGAATCACAGAAGAAAGCACTTAAGGTAAGTGTTGTCTGGGAAAACATCAAGGACCCACATCCACCCCACCCTGAGAAAATCAAACAGCACCTTCAGCATCCACCTTAAGCTACAGCCCTGACTGCTGAGCTCCTGGAGCTGGTTTGTGCTTCAGGCACCCAGAGCAGCTCTAACAGGATGCTCACAATTCCTCAGCAGCTTTAATTGGGGTCTGGGAGCAAGCTGGCACCCCTCCTAACTCCAGTCTACTGCCCAACCTGACATTTAAAATAGCTTTATTGTCCCATACTTACATTTTAATGTTCTCATGGTACTGCCTGGTGTCTGAAGGCTGGTTGTATAACGGCTGAAACAAATAAGAGAAACGAAGGCATCAATGGTACGCTCTGACATTTAGGAACTCAAACCCGTCAGCAGCGCCGCTGCCTCGGTGCGGACGCCCAGCCCGTGCCCCCAGCCCTACTGGAGGGTGCTGGCTCCCGGCAGCGCCGCTCGAGTCCCGGTGCATCCCGGCTCAGCCCGTGGGAGGGCAGGCAGCGCCCGAGCTGCCTCGGAAGGAGCGATCTGCGGCGGCGTCCAGATAAACACGGCGAGTACGTGGCTGTTATTCACCGATTAAAAAACGCACTGCGCCTCGGAACATATGACACGGGGGAGGCGAGGGGAAAGCGGGGCTTGGGGAGCGGGAAGAGACAGTCTGTGAGCTGCGAGTTGTTATGTCTACGCGGTAAAAGCCTGCCTGAGCCCTCCCAGGGAGCCAGGCACGGGCAACTGCGGGCAGGACGAGTGCTTGCCCCCGGGGTTTCCAGCATTGCCAGGTCCCCCAGCACCCCTGAGTACAGCGATGCTCATCCGTCCCTCATGAGGGGCAACTGGGCTCCAGCACAAAAGCTTTTTCCCCAGGGTTGCTCTGCACCCCACACCGTCAGTGGGGATACAGCAGGGACTCAGGGGAGTTGGATCCATCCCTGGTCACTGCCCCGCTACCTCTGCCTTCCCAGGGATTTATCTCTGGGAACCTGGAGGGTCCCACCTCTGGAAGGGAAAGATGCCAGAGACGAGGCTCAATTTCACCCATTGTAATTGACAGCTCAGCACACACTCCAGGGCCTGCCACCAATTGTGTCCACATCAGCAGGCTGACAGGGTGCTCAGGATTAAGCCCTTCAACACTTCTATTCATTGTCTTAACCTGCTGTGAACATGTCCGAGACTGAGATAACCAAAAGCTTACCACAGCCCAACCATCACCAGCAACCATCACCTAAAGAGCTCAGGTCTGACCACAAAAACATCACCAAGTACTCAAGCAGTTCATTCACAAACCTTCCCCAAACCAGCTGTGAGCACCTGACATCTGTGACCAACACAGGCAGGGGGACATGTGATGGCCTGGTTGAAGGCAGCATCCTGACCACGGATACACACACCAGCTCACCCTCCTCCTGTGGTCGATAGGGCTCAGGCTGTGCCCTTGGTTTACCCGATTTCAGCTCAGATTAAACACAGGAAAAGAGCAAAACATGTGCTGAGCATCTGCTCAACCAGGTGAGCAGCACTGGAGGCGACAGGACGCGTAAACAAAGATGGGTCCTTTTCCCCTCCGGTTTGAAGGAGGTGTTACTCCCACATCCTCTGTGGTATCTCCCTATCACCATCACAGGTGCTTGGCACAGAAGCTTGTTTTTTCCACACAGCCTGTTTCTACTTCTCTGTGAAACACAGACTCTGCTTCACCACTCTGCTGCCACACAGGACAGCCACATCAATCCACACAGAACGGAGACTGGGTGTAGCTCTCCCTACTCCATCACCGCTGCACCAGCAGGTCATCAGCTTCTCTTTCTGGCTGCCCTTGGACGTGTCCCTCTTCTCTGTGAAAGCACACGTAATCCCCAGGCGGAAGGGGCAGGCAGAGGCACGTAATCCCCAGGCAGACAGGCACGGGGAGATGAACCGCCGTGTTCCAGGAGGCACGCAGCGCTGACGGCTCTCCGGGCATCCGTTACCTGGCGAGGGCTGCAAGTCTGCCAGGAGACACCTGCCAGGAGACACCTGGCCACCGTGTGCTGGCAGAGCCAGGCAGGTGAGAGGGACGAGCAGATCCTCGTGAAGAAGATGTTCTCAGTGGTATCCCTTCCCCAGGGGTGGTTCCATCACGAATCCTCTCAGATCTGCTGGTTCGACTCCAGGCTCAGAGCTGGCTGTGCACTTCATGCTTGGAAAGCTCAGAGGAACACAGACATCCGTCTCAGCACGTAGCTCCAGAGAGGCAGGTCTGCACCACAGGCAGAAGAAACAGCTGCAGCTCCAGAGCATCACATCCTCAGTCATCCTGGAAAGCTGGAGCAACCGCTGGGAGGCCTTGACCAGCGACTGTCTTTTGGAAGAGGACTGCAGGAACTGGAAATACTGAGGAATAATTGTCTCTCTTCCCTCCTTGCTCATAAATATCAAAGCAAAGAAGCTTGCATGTCGCAGGTCACAGTGACCTTCCTCCTGGGAGAAGCAGTGGAATTAACATTTTGGTTTGGACCTGGGTTAGAAAATGCTCACGTGCACATGGACATCACAGATACCCTGATGCCAGCCAGATGACCAAAAGCTAATGACTCCTCTCAACTACAACCTATAAATGATATGACTTAGAGTCTTAGCTAGCAAACTTAAGTGTTAGCAGACAAGCACTGGAACACATAACTTTAAAAGAAATGCCCGAACACTCAGAAATATGAAATTCTGGGACCCAAACCCAAGATCCACATGACACCAGCACCTCAAAGAGATTTCTATCTGCACATGAACTCAGCCTATGCAGTGGAGGAAGCCCAGGAGACAAGTTCTACTTACCCATAGAGAATTTATAGACTAACTACTTAAAGAAACTTTATTCTCAGCAGGACAGGGACTGAGAAACAGCATCTTCCCTCAGAGCCATCCACAACTCCTAATTCCACCTTTCTCAGTAAGCAGAAGTAAAGCTCACAGATCAGATAGGTAAGGTGATGTTTAAAACATACCCAGTGTTTCTCCAGGGTTAGGAACATGTAATTCATTTCTCTGGAGAATGACATTTTAGAAAAACATAATTGCAATGCAAAGCTGTTACTGGAAAAGCCCTGGATTTACTGAAAGCTCTTTAGAAATAAACCAAAAAGGTCTCAATTGCTTTCTGAACACTACAGGATTCAGAACATTTCTCCTAGGGAAAACATGTGGACATTTTTTAAATTGTACCACTACGTTGCAGGGATGAAATGAGCAGAGCCCTGGTTTACTGAGTCACAACCTCCTCCTGACCAGCTTTCCCAGGACCCAAACTGGATCCCTGCTTCCCAGAAATCCTTGGCCTCCTGCTCCAATCTGCCAGCACAGCAGTACTGGTGCCATGACTGACCAATTCCCACTGCAACCTCTCACCTCAGCCCATGCGCTCCGGCACGCTGCCCATTCCCGAGCCAGCGTGCCTCCAGCACCACCACTGCTCCAAAGGCACCCACCAGAGCTCCCTGAACAGCCAGAACGGGACATCCCAGCAGAGCTGACAGCAACACACCGTGACAGCCACGCCTCTCCCTGCAGAGACTGGATTGGCACCAGGATGCTCAACCTCCCTGTAGGAGACCCGTGGGCTGTGGCAGCTCCAAGGCTGGGGCATGTGGTGTGTGACATGGTGGAGCAGGCATGAGCATCGGGCAGAGCACGCTCTTCTTCCTGGAGCTGCTTCCTTTCCAGCTCAGAAGAAGCTGTGACTATTCATCTTGTCTCTCGTAGGCTGTTGGCAGGTCCTGGGCACGGCTGTGCCCGACACAGCGTGGGGGCAGGGCCACAGGAAGTGCCTCTCCCATGGCAGATGGACCAGACAGTCTGCAGGATGCACACAGAGCCCAGCTGGGTTTGCTCAGGGAGGTTTTCCCTTTTTCCCCTGCCCTCCAATGAGTAAGGCACAGAGACAGAGGAAAGGTTTGCACTGGGCTCTGTTACAGCCCCCACCGTGCAGTGTCAACACCCAGGGAGAAAACATCAACAGAGTGAAAAAAGGAAAAACAGAGTGGGAAAAAAAAAACAAACAAGAGAGGAGGAAGGAAAGGAAATGCAATATCTTTCGGATGAGGAAGCACCAACCCTGGGCACTGCCAATCTTCAGAGCAGAACGAGCAAAGGGTTTGACCCTGGTGACTCAGAGGAATGAGTGTTACCTCGCCACCAAGGAAGTGGGCTTTGTCACATGTGACCTCTCCCTTATGCACAGGGGAAGACAGCAATTAGTACCACCCCCACAAGGCAAGTGCAAATTACAGCTGTCGAAGCCTGTGAGCTGCCTGCTCCCATCTCCTACAGACGGCTCCCTCCACTGCCTCCCACGGCTGGTGCAAAGCAGGAGATTGTCTGTCAGACTGGGTCTGATCCTTCCAGCAGCATCACTGCCAGCGCACCTTTTCCAGGCACCCTTCTCCAGGACTCAGCCCCCAGGGGGCTGTTTCCAGCTGCCCCTCCTGCAGTCAGTCCTTTGACATACAGATGGATTTTTACAGATGAGGGAGCAGCCCAAAACTGATAATTTGTCCTAAGTTGTTTTCTCAGCCTCCCTGTGCATGAGAGAGAGCGAAATAGGGAGTGTGTGAGTCCTGATACCCGCAGGTTGTGGCAGCTGCAGTCGGGCTGTGCTCACAGAGCACCCTTCAGCATCCTCCCCCATTTTCAGTGGGTGAGACAGAGGAGAGTCCAAGCACCCATCCCTCCCCACACAGCACCTCGAGGCTGGCTGAGCAGGCAGCACCCCCCGAATGCTGGTGCTGTGTCTGCCACCAGCAGACAAAGCCATCAGCATCCCAAGTGGAGGCAGACTGTGCCAGAGCCCCTTCCACCCTCCAGCTCCACTGCAGCGCGGGAGGAAGGAGCCAAAGGGTTAAGCCTCTCCGAGGAGGGCTCTGTGTATGTGTCTGCCTGCGTTTCAGTACTCATCTCAGTCACTTTGCTTCCTGCTTTGCTGCTGTGCCAGCAAGAGGTCCGGGCCAGCAGCACGCTTCCTTCTGACAGACACACGCACAGCCAGGGTGCCGCGATCCTCACCGCCCAGGAACCTCCCTAGAGCTGGCCCGGATCCCGCTCCCCGCAGCGCAGGTAACACTCACCAGCTCCACCTGGGGACCCAGCCCTTCCAGGATCCGGTGGGCAGCCTCCGCCTTCTTCTGCAGGGAGGAAAGGGGAGAGGAAGAAAAAAGTTACTTGTGCTATCGGTTACAAGTCGCAGCTCTCTGCTCCAGCTCTACCCTCTGCTAAAACCACTCCTCAAACCTCCACAGAGCCGTCACAAATCCCATTCCTGCCTGAGAGAGGGTGGAAAGGTTCAGCTCAGCCTCTGAACCCGCAGCAAAAACCCGCGGGCGAAGGGCTCTGGGGTTATCATGACTTTAAAGCAGTGCCCAGGAAGTGACCCGGATCCCTGACCCCTCTGGGTGCCCGGTACCTCTGCGCGGCTGCCCCGCGACGAGGAGGAGGAGGAGGATGAGGAGGGCGGGCAAACCGGCACGCACGCAGAGATGCCCTTTCTAGGATTCATCTCTTGACGAGCATGTGATCATTAGAGTTGAGCTGCCCTTGGCTCCTCGTCGTGTTCTCACTTCCCTCCCCTCCCTGCCGCAGAGCAGCCTTTCCTCGTCCCCTCCCGCCCCCGGCCAGGCTACCTAGTGCTTATTAAAGGCAAAAAAAATCACCCAGGAACACGTGTTGGGGGCTGTGCAGTGGTTACTAATTAAACAGGCCTGAAAAAAAGACACGGGTTGGCTGTAGCAGGAGTCTAAATAAAAGATGACATTTTCAGTAAACAGCGCTTCCTCGCAAAGCCAGGCTGTTCAGGGGGGTTACTGACAGCCCAATAAATCCAGATTGCTGCATGCTGCCAACACCACGGGCTGAGCTGCTAAAGCCAAACACCTGACAGTGATGGGGACGAGGAGATGGATTTTCAGAGGTTCAGATAAAATAGGTACTTTTTTTGGGTAAGGGAGAGAGAAAATCCCCAGTTGCCTAAAACAGGGAGCTGAGCCCCAGGCCTGGGGAGCAGGGGTGAGCTGGGGTCTGCGCTCCTGGCAGAACCAGTGGGGCTTGGCAAACCCTGGGGAAAGTTCCCTCGGGGCAGGGAAGGGATTTCAGCTCCCATAGCTCTCCAGCATCAGGCACCTCTCACACTGTCTCAGGGTAGGATGAGTTTCCCAAGGACTGTGTCACCAAAGGCTGGCACACGGCGCTGCCGCTTGCCCCCACATCCACCCCCGTGAAGGGTTTCCAAAAGTCTCATCTATCCCCCCCCACAGCTGGCTGGTCTTCAAAAGCACTGATGCAGCTGTAGGTGTGCAGACTCCTCACCAGAGCCTTGTGCACCCACACAGAGTCTGGTCTGCACACGAGCACTTTGAGTCACCCCCAAGCAGCTGTGGGAGTCACCCTGCCCGTGGTGGGGCTCAGGCCCCAGGCAAGTGGCCCTGGCCAAGCTCAGCCCTGTCCCAGCTGCAAAGCCTGCAGCAGGTGCCTCACTGCAGCATGACCAGGAGAGATTCCAATTCCTGTATTTACTGTACACTCAGGAGGACACAAAGCTTTTGTGCAATTTAAAAGTGACTTCAAGGATGCTAAGAGAGATGTAACCAATGCATCCGTGCAGGGAGCCTGCTCTGGCACCATCCCCACACGGGCAGGCAGCAGCCCTGCTGTCAGTGCATCCCTGCCTGGTTATCCACAGCAGCCCCACAGCAGACCTTGGTGCTCACAGATGTCACCATCACTGCCCAGCTGAGTCCGTTAAGGGGAATGAGCCAGGTCTGCCCAGGGACCTGCCCCTTGGAAAAATTCATCACACAACGAAGAAATCTGAGCCAGAGCTTAATATTTTGTTCTTCACGAGCAATAAAATCTGCTGACCTTGGAGAACATCAGCACTGTGGCATTAAAAAGTCTTACAGAATTAAATCCAGGGGGTAAGATTTTCAGGAGAGGAAGGATCATTAAAACCACTAAAAAGACTCGACATCAGCTGCCAAGAGGATGATTTGGCCAATGCCCTCCTGCCTGCCATTGGTTGCTGGTGAGCAGAAGGCATCAGCTTACCAGAATGTTTTTGATGCATACCTGGGACAAAAAGCAGCAAACGAATTAATTGCGTTCTTCATAATTATGGGTAGAAGACTACAGCCTCTCTGAAGGCAGACAAATCCCACCACGGGCTGGTGCAGATGCCCTGGCAGCAGGGATGGCACAGCAAGGGACTAGTGATGCTGCAGGCCTGTGTGTACAGTGAGACTAACTTTGAGAAAAAGCTGAATATGTTCAGCTTGCTGCATTTGCCATGTTTAGACAACTTAATGAGACAAGCCAGAGGCAAACCACCATAGGCAGAACATGTGGCGAATCAAGAAGAATGACATAATTTGTCTTGCATTAACCAACTGCAATATACACGTCTCCAGAACGAAAGATCAGGAGGAGAAGCTATTCCGAGCACGTCATATCTTTGTACATACACAAAGAAATTCCTCTGTCTTGAAAGCTGCCCAATTAACACTTGACACCCACTGTAATTGCTGATGCTCCTTGCTGCCTTTATCAGATTATAGCAGAACCATAATGAGCTGTCTGAAAGGCCTGGCAGACCAAGGTGAGAGCTGGAAATGGGAAGAACATAAAACACCCAGCAGAAGATTCCCACCATGCTAGGGCTCATCTCTAAGGACAGACAGACACAGGGAGGTGTGTTCCTGCCAAGGGACCCAGCACACCAGAACCTGACTGGAAAATTTATGCAAGCCCCAAACTGTTCAGGTACAAAGGCAGCCTGCCCAGGCCCTCCCAGCAGCAGGACCTTTGGTAAAGACCATCAGCAGTCCTGGTAAATCCTTCCCCTTCCAAAGGCACAGCCACCTAGGACATGGTTCCAATACTGGTTCATCCTACATCTGCCGAATGACCCCACACAAGTCTACATTCCTGGTTAACAGAAGGAAATTCATCAAGAAACAAACCCAAGCCTTTACCTCTGGTGAGATACACGAAGATCCCCACCACTTGTACAGTCCCTCTGCAGCTCCCCAGCAAGCAGACAAAGATCCCTTTTCTTGATCTGGTAGAGAATCCTGAAATATTGCTCCAGCAGTGGAGCAGAGGAGTTCATGAAGGGACCTCCAAGTGCATTTTTGGAGGGATCAATGCCTCAAGAAAGACGTCTGAACCAAAAACACGATCCCTGTGGGGCCCACGGATTCAGAAGGGAACCCACAGATGTGTCAGGCAGCAGCATTTGCCCCTACAGAACCTGTCTCCCCCTGGGCAGGGGCACAGGCAGGGAAATCGTGCTCTTACCCTGGCTCATGCTCCTCCAAGCGGCCTGGAGACTACAAAAATCTTCATTCTTGCCTGAAGAGCATTTGGCTTCCAAAGCAAACCCCAGCCCCTTGCTTTTCCTTTGAAGAAACTTAAAATAGGCTTGGGAGGGGAAAGCAGGCAGGAGAGCAACTTTCCGGCCATGTGAGCTCCCGTGGGGATGAGGAGCCAACCCCACGAGGCAGCGGAGCAACCAAAACCAGAGGAGGGAGAGCCTGGGATTTTGCGTGGGCTCTTCTTAAAGCGAAGTTTAAAAATGGAAGAGAAGGAAACACAGGAGTTATTTTGAGAAAGCGGATCTGAAATTAGGAGGCGGCACTTTCTTGGACCGACTCCAGCCATGGTTCCATGCAGCACAAAGCTGCTGCAGCTGAACTGTGCTCCCGGGGTTATTTATAGCATCCCGTAGGCAGCAGTGCTGGGGAATGGCAGGGTTTCTATTTGGGACCAGGCATGTCCTGCACACAGATATGCAAAGCCCTTCCAGAGGCAGGAGGCTGCGTGCAGGACGGTGCTGGAAAAAGTTCCCGTCCTGGCACCACATTCCCCGGACAGGCAGGGAGCAGCATGGCAAAGAGGCAGGCTGGAGTGGGATTCTGTTTAAAACAAAGTTCAGGAGAAGTGTGGCTGAAGTCAGCAGAAATCTTGGAAACCTCAGATACACCTCTCTGCATGCAGCAGAAAGCAAACAGCACAGCCAAAATGTGCTGGGAGCAAACCACAACCTGGCAATGCCCGTTCCATAGGGAAAGATTTTTCACTCCTACAACCACAAGTACTATTTTTTTCTGTCCTTTAAACCTCAGCATGCTCTCTCTGAGAGCCAAACCACCCCAGCAATTTGCTGCCCTCCACACAAAGCAGGTGGGATGAGCCCCAGTGCTGTGGAAGGGAAAGCAACACTCCTCCCTCTCCAGCTCCTGCAGGCATGGCCACCACCAGACCAAGAGTGAGTGCCCAGCCCTGGGCTCTCCTTGAGCCCAAATGCCCTGCAGGAACCTGGGTCAGCCCCAGTGGCATGAGCCCAGCCCCTCTCACCTGGCCCAGGGGCTGATGCTCTCCAGGGGTGCCCATGGGACGCAGCTGCCCTGCACGCTCCCCCACCTCCCTGTGCTGGGCTGGAGCCATCTCCCCACCACACCAGCAGTGACAGAGCACTGTCCCCAAGGCTGGGGCCAGCAGGTGATGCAACGGGGCTTACAGATGACTCATCACAATCAGTAAGAAAACAGAGGAAACTGGTGACATGTGAGCCCTGCCTTCAGACCAGTTCACACCATTCCCCATCCACCCTGCACGGAGTGTGACAAAACCACTCATTTCAGTCATTTGCTGCTCTCTGGCTTTGGCTCATCACTGCCAGACAGTTTCAGTCCGTGGCTCGCTCATGGCCCATCCATGGCCCGTGGGGGAGCCCCCAGACACAGCTGGGTTTCCACTCACACTCCCATCCCACTCTGCTGTCTGCAAGGCTACGGTGCCCTTCAAAGGCACACCAAGGTTTAAAGTGATGTGCCAGCAAGGTTCTGCCACTGCAAACCATGGCTGAACATTCCAGCACTGCAGAACTGCTGGAAGTGTTGGCATTGCACAGAAAACTTCCAGAAATCCACGTTTTAGCCCTGCAGCAGTTACAGGAAAGCTCCAGTCACCCAACCCAAGAGCCAGGGTTGTGTTGCAGTCTCCAACAGATTTTGGATCTCTGCAATTCTCATCACTACTTCCAAGACCTGAAAAAGCAGGACATGACCTTATCTGGTCTGGGTTAATCACAGACAAATCTTCAAAGTCAATACACCTATTGAGAACTCCAGATCCTGAAACAGACACCAGGACCTTTAAAAAGCCAAAACAAATGAAAGTTTCCTTAAAATCCAATAAAAAATTAAAATATTCTCAATGACCCCAGGGTAATTGTTTAAATTTTATCTTTTTGGAAATCTTGTTATTATGCAGAAATGTCAACAGTATCTGAATTCTGGCCTTTCCAGTTTTTCTCTGGACTTTCCAAAAGCCCATTTTGCATCACCAAGCCCAGATGAGGCAGAATAAAAGTTATTAGAAACAAAATCAAAACAAACAAGGCCCTTTCATCAGCCAAATATGAAAAGCCCCCATCCCAACTACCATGTAAACTAGAATTTGAAAAAAAGCCCCATAGATTAAATGCTCAAAAGCACTTTTACTGTTAAGGTCTTATTTACTGCACACCAGCTCTGTGCTGACGAGGCAGGCCCGATTCCTCCCTTTCTCATGTAAATCAGGAGTTCATAGAAAATCAGAGTTCTACAGACATCAAATCCCTGTAGGATCTGAGTCACACTCAGTGTCTGTGAGTAGTTAACGGCAAGATTATATTTTGCAATGCTAAAAACCTTCGTTTATTTATTCTCTTATTTATGGATGGGGCATTAATGCTTTATGAAGGTATTTGAGGGTAAACGGATAGCTGGGAACGTGCTCCGCACAGACACAACAGCAGCAGGGGATGGAAAAAGTTCCAAACAGTCCTTTGAATTCCAATTTTACAGCATAATGCTGAATTTATAGATAGATAGCTGTGCCCTTTTGAAGGAACAAGCATCAAGACAGATGACGAATTAAAATTTAATCTTATTGATTTCCACCAGCTCAATCTCAAGAGCAAGACAGACGCTGCTGCTGCTGCTGCTCCCACTGCCCTGCACTGCATCAAACCCAGTTTTTCGGAGGGCTGACAGCAGAGCAGGGATGTGGCTGTTGGCACCCACAGGGGTGACGTGGGGGGACTGGTCCCAGCCCTGGGCACGCTGTGGTGGGTCACAGCACGAGGTGTCCCCTCCCTGGCACGGCGGCGGAGGGCGAAGTCACGCCACGTCCTGACGCGACCTCTCCCTCCGTGATAAATGAGCGCAGCGTTTCAGAGGAAGCTGACGTGAGCTGGTTTGCAGGGACACGAGCAGGAGTCCTGCTGGCTCTGGTGCACGGCAGGGACCTCCAACCACCAGCACCTGGCTGGCAGAGAGCTGGACACGGGCACCTGTGGGCTCCACGTCACCACAACGGTCAGAGAGATGGCACGGGTACCTCTGCGTGCACGTAAGCGGGAATTTTCGGGACACGTTTTTGACTTCGAGGAGAATTCACCCAGCCAAGCCATAGGTAGCAGCTTCCTTCAGGACACACTGCCAGCCCTGTATCCCAGGAAATGCTGCTCTCCTCCCTGGGCTGAGCAAGGGACTTGGAAATTTCCGATTAAAGCACAAAAACATCTTCAAGCCCAGGTATGTTCAATCGATTTCAGGGGAAGGCGGATGCAAGGAATCCCGTGAATGCCCAGTGGAATAAAGCTACTGCTAAAAATACACACAGATGATCTGTTCTGGTTATGGGGATTTGAGGTGGAAGAAAGGTAAATTCTCTTGATACAATAACACATCCCAGAGCTGCAAATTAAAGTCCTCAAGGAGGCCGTGCCACACAGCCACCACCTCTGAGGTGCCAGACTCAGCAGAGATCAGCTTTCTTCCACAGGGGAGACACTAAAATCACTCACAGGGTCTAATTTAGGAGATCCCCAATGTCTCCATCACTGTCAGCCTCTGGATCAACCGAGGCATCCATCCCAACCTGATTTTTCCAGGTAGTTCTGTGCCACCCTGCCAGCACCCAGCTCTTGGGGAGGAGCCCCCAAGCACCCTGCAGCCAAAACTGTCCCCTGAGCTTCCCACAGCATTATCCAAAGGCTCTTGGTAATTTTAGCCCCCCGTTTCCAAACATAATTTTGTTTCTTCAAGGACTGAACACACTTTTGAAAATAGGACTCAAATGCTTCTGACAATGCTGTCCACAGTCTGTTCTCAGGTTAGTCCACAGACAGCACCAAAAACGTTAATTCCCCCTCTCATGAATCCTTTCAGAAATGGTGCAGCTGACACTTGGCTCAGATACACAAATGTGTGTTTTTCTGTGTTATACTGTAAAGATTTCCCAAAAAGTACATTTTCGGGTGCAACTTCACAGCCCATCTTTGGACAAAAGAGAAAATGGCTTTGGTCAGCACATGGCAGGGGAGAAGGCACCTGGATCTTGAATATTAACTGTTCCTCTACAATGCAAGTCCCCTAAAAGCTTCCCAAATGCAACCACAGCCTCACAGTCAAGGATTTGACTTCAGTCAAGAGCAGCTTCTCTCCACTCTTTCCCAGCAGAATTTGTACAGTCACCTTTTTTTTCTGGAAATCAATTACATGTCCAGCAGAGTGTAGCAAGAGGGGATTACAGGTCACATTTTCCATAATTATCCTCTCTGACACCGAGGAACTTTTCAAATCATACGCGTTAAGTAGGTCACAAGAGGGAACAGCAGCGTGATGGGCATTTAGCATCAGAAAACCTGAATTTGGAGAAAATCGGATACAGCCCGGCGCCGCCCCCATCCCAACCCCACATCCATACCCAGCACGGTGGTGAGAAAAATATATAGACTTCCCTGATGAACCATAAGCTAAAATTAGAAACCATTCACGCCTGCAAAGCCACAGCAATCGCCAAAAGGAAAGTAGGTCACAGAATGGCTGGCTAACTTGATTTTCCGGCTTTTCTAGCTGCTCTGTCCTCACGTAACCCCTCCTCTCCCATGGACCGTTTTTGGTCTCTCCTTTGTTCGGGTATGACTGCGGGCAGTGTGCGGCTCCGGCACGGCCTGGCAGGAGCGGTGGGAACGGGCAGGGCAGCGCCCGCCTGCTCGGTGGAGCACAGACCCGTGGTTCACAAAAAGCTAAGCCAGAGCCAGGCAGAAGCCCCTCCACGAAGCTGCTGCCTCCCACCTGCTCGGGGATTGGCACAAGGGCTGGCTTTCTGCCCCTTCCACAACGCTGCTCTTTAAAGATCGTTTCAGGCTTTGCCAGCACTTCTGGGGTGCTTTCCTTTCTCGCCTCCTCCCGAGGCCTGAATATCCTCTTTTTATTTGCATTTCTTAGCGTGCACTGCCTCCCTCAAGCAAGCCACAAGCCAAGCGATGCGAGTAAATCTGGCTTTCCTTCCCTTTGTGCATGGGCTGGAGCCCTGGCTCAGCCATTACCGACGCTTTTCCCACAAGCAGACCTCCAGGCATCAACTTCACTGCTTTTCCACGGCACAGAAGAGGCAGAAAAGCTTAAAATTTGGCTCAGTGACCTTCATGACTCTAAATCAATGCATTTCTATCTGGCTTGCAGTCCTTTGCTCCAACCAACTCACCTTGCAATTAATTGTAAAGCTGCAGGCCAGCACAGGAGCGTCTGGGCCTCTCCCACATTCACAGACAGATGGAAACACCTGGAGGATCTGCTGCCATCAAACCCACCCTATTGCCGACCACCAGCCACTCTTTTCCACCACAATCTCAACTGACTCTAACCCCAAGACCCTTCCTCTTCCAGCTTTCCTCCTCCTGGCCCCAAAGGCAGAGCAGTCACCACTAAAATGCATCCCAAACATTCAGTACACCAGAGGCTGAAAGCTGAGCCCATGAATGTTCTTTAGAAGGGCAATTGCATCCTGATTCCCACCCTTGTTACTGGAGCCTTGACAAAGACAACACTCAGCACTCCCCTTCCCCTGCAGCCCCAGCTCAGCCTGTCCCTGCTGTGGTACTGGAAGGGCTCCTTCCACCCCCGGCCATCCCAGCTGGCCAGGGATGCTGCCAGTTCTCTGCTGCCCACAGATAGATCCTGTCCTCTCCAAAGGAGGAACCTGCCTGCAGCCTGCTCTGGTTTCTGTCAAGCCAAAGGGAAGGTTGTTGGTTGGAGTCTCCTGCCCACAGGCGAGCTCTTCACACACGACACGCAAGGGGACTTTACAAGAACAGGGAAGAATCACTGTTTGCCCATCCCTGGCATAATTCAGACATGAACACAGAGCCAGATTTGAAATTATACAAACATCTGGTGTCCAACGTGACCTCTGCTTGCTGGGCACCCACCTGGAATGAGTGCACCCATCACAAAGGTCAGTGGTGAAACCCCTGGCACCAAGCTGGCTGAGATCCCCCTAACACTGGCAAAGGGACGCCACCAGCTCTGAGCACTGTGTGTGACAGTGTCCCAGGTGTTATGGCCATGGACTTTCCAAGTGAAATGTAGAACTCCATGCTTGCCCTCAACAATCTCTGCCATCACCCAAGGGACAGGGCAGAAATGCCAAGTGACCACCTGGAGTGGTGGTGAGGCTTGGAGAGCAGATCCTGTGTGCTGTGAGAAGGTGGTGGGAGGGAATGTGTGACCCTTCTGCTGCATGGGCAGAGACAAGGGGTGACAAAGCAGGACAGGGGGTGGCTGGCAGGACACTCAGCCCTGAGCCAGCTCCAGCTAATGGAGACTGCCACGATGCAGGCTGCTGGGGATGTGATGGCTGAAGATCACCTTTCCCTCCTGCCTCACCACCATCACCCATTTCTTCGAAGCCCTTGTAATGTGGTTCAGCTACACAAGAGCGTCCACGAAGGATGGGGCTCAAATGAACAGGAATAAAAATGTTTGAGAACTCACTTTTTTTGTCCCTCCCCCTTGCACAGGAGGCACAAGCCATCTAGCCCAGGACCCCCAGAGAGGGCACTTGGTGGTGAGAATGGCTTTGAGGAACACTGGGCACCTGCCCCCAAAGCCCAGTGCTGTGCAGCCATCAGCAGCTGGCTCTTGCTAATGCTTCAAACACACCGACCTCAGCCTTCACCCACTCACACAGACCGTGCCAGCACTGGGTTTCCTACTGCTCAGGGGGAGAAGCAGATGGAAAAAGGAAAACCAGGAAAATTGCACTGCCTGGGAGCGCAGGGTAGGCGATTTTTTTTTTTTTTTCTTTTTAGGAGTCAGGCACCTGGATTTCTGCAGCTCCCAGTGAAATCGCAGGCCTCGCAATTCACAATAATTAGCGACTGGTAGTTTTCCTTTTATGCAAAATCATCCTTTTTATCCAACACCTAAATGAAAATGAATATGCTTGATTATCTACCAAAGGGCCCAATTTCTGAGCATCGCTCCAATGCACGCAGCAAAATCCATCTCTCCTCGGGCTGCTATTACAGGCAACGGCTGATAAATGAGCGGTCAAGGCAGAGATCCAGAGCCAGGCATGCCAGCCTGACCTTTGTTAATGCTATTTACAGCATCAAATATCCACAAATCCAGCCATGGCTGCATCCACATCCTTGCTGCTCCAGCCTAGGGGGCTTAGGGACAAGCCAGGAAAGCTCACAGCTGGCCTGCCAGTATTAGAGCAGCACAGATGTCACCCTCCATCCATGCAGCCCACCCACCACGTCAAAGCCCACCCCTTGAGGCAGCTTTCAAGCTGGTTCACTCCTAGGGGAGAGGATGAAGCAAACTGTTTAACAGAGAGGAGTCTGAAGCATCTATTGAATGCTTCATGTCTAAGGCTGATCACAGGAAGCCCCCCAGGCAGGTTCTTCAGAAGACATTAGTGCTCATCTGCACCATTCTGACAGGGCTCCATCTATCCCACTCCCACGGCCTCCACCCCAAAGGTAACACCCAGGAAAATCCCCCACCTGATCCTTACCAACCTCCCCATCCCCGGTGACAGGGCACAATCACACATTTGTCCTTCCGTCATTTCCACACTCACCCTGTTCTCGTCGTAGATGATCTGCACCAAGCTGCGATGTTTGGACTCAATAGGAGGGGGAGAGATGGGTTTTTCAGGCTCTGGTGGTTTGGCTGCTTCTTCCTCCAACTGTTGCTGTGGAAGGAGAGGGGGGAGGAGGAGGAGGGTGAGTCACAGCGAGAAACGCAGCCGTCCCTGTCCACACGAGACTCTCTGTGGTGCCTTGACCGAGGCAGAAACCGCCATGGCAGGAGACTTCCTGCGAGACACGGGCCGGGGAGAGGGAGGAGAGCTCGCAGCAGCCCCGGCCACGCAGGCGCAGCGCTGGCCTGCCCCAGGCACCGGCCCTGCGCTCGTGGGTCGGCGTGGTTTGGGTATGGAGGATGAGGACCTGCCTCAAAGGAGCCTCCTGGAACGGGCCCGAGGCTAGAAATAACGATTTTACTGGGAACATTTAAATGAAACCACAGCTCCAGCCCGGCTCCGTGCTGCTACCTGCCTCTGGAGCTGCTGCTGCGTGCAGGGAGAGGTGGAGGAGCCAGGGGTGATGAGCAAGGCTGCTCTCCACCCTCAGCTTCACCTTCCAATGGAGTGGTTGGAGGACATGCCTTGGGATGGCTGCGCTCGATTGAATGACTCGTGCTCCAGCCATCCCTGCACTTTGCAATATCACCTGGTCGGCAGCTAAACCTGACATTCCACCTGCAGCTCGGTGAGGTGGGAGGAGACATCCCAGCCCTTCCCATAAGTTTGAGGAACTGCTCAGCTGAAAGAGGAAATCACAGATTCCTCCAGGCTCCTCCTGGGGCCGGCCTGTGAGGAGGGAGAGCGCAGCCGTGCGCGGCAGCTGCGGGGCAGCACAGGCACGGGAGAGGGAGCGGCTGTCAACAAATGCTGAGGATTTGAGGATTTTTTCCCTGCTAGTCTCGATCTCCAAATCTTTGCAGTTTTTTTTTTTTCCTGCAGCTAAAGCATCCTCTGTTGAAGCATGAGGAAAATCGAGCGAGTCTTGTGCTAGGAAGAAAATGCACCTGGGACTTGGCTTGCACCAGAGCACAGCACTGACTTCCCAGAGACAGTGGTGGCTGGTGGCCTGAGAAGAAGGTGAATCTATTCCTCCTCCCCATCATCTCTGCTCCTGCTGATGACACCTTTAGCACACCAGGGCAGGAGGATGCACTTGGGATGAACCCAAGAAAGCACTTAAGCACCCAGGCAGGTCGAATGGCTTGGCTGAGAAAACTCACACTCCTAAAATTGCGTTTCAGTGGATCAAGCACCCCATGCTGTGGACTCCACCTCCCCACAGGTGGATACCTCTCCCCATAGAGGGAGAAGCAGCAGTATAGGGAACACCAAGATACAGCCAAAAAAGCTGCTGTTGCTGGCCAGAGTGGGGAGCAGGCTCTGGCAGCGCAGGAGAGCCTGTGTCCCGTAAATTGGCATCACCAATAGCCTTAGAGTTACTCCAGCCACGAGTGAGAACAGCCAGGAACTGCCCAGCTTGAACCATCTGCACCCTGGAAGGGGATGAAACCTTTCCCAGCACTGCAGGGATCTGTCCCTTCCTGCCTGCAAACAGCCACACCACGGTGGCACACCGAAGGCTCCAACCACAGGAACAGCCCTCAGCCCTCTGCTCTTCTCAACCACGGCCACGCCTCAGGTGGCCCAAAACACAGGACAGGGGACAAGAGCTCCTCGAGAAGCCACTGCTGAAACCATGGGCTGCAAAGCTGTATTTGGCACCAGACCTGGCACAGAAGCAGCACTTCCAGGACCTGCCAGCTCTTCCCTGGTGTCTTCCTAAGGCACGCTATCACACATCCTTACTCCCATGGGATAAACTCCAAAATCTCCAAAGAACGAGCCAGCAAAAAGGATCAGATCCATCTACTTCTCTTGGGGAAAATATTTGTGTTAAAAAAAAAAAAAAAAAGTCAAAGCATCCAAAACTTGGCTATATTGCTCTGGAAACCCACAAAAATTCTGCCAAGTGGTCGGGCGTGTAGCAAGGGATTTCAGATGAGAGGGTTTGATGGCCTATCAGGAAACAAAAGTTTGCCACTAAGTAGAGGCTCATTAAAAACAGCTCATTAGAAGAAAAAATACAAATCTAATTATAGCTGAAATACAGTAGAGAATTAAACTCTGCTTGCTGTGGTGTGGCACTGTATGGATATTAAAGGGATGTGAGGAGGGGCTGGAGGCAGCACACCTGACTGCAGCCTCGACAGCTACTCCTGGGAGCCGTGGGAAATGGCAAAGCAAAATAGGTCAGGGTTCCCAGACAGGGACAAAATGGATTTCTTAAAGGTCTGCCACAAAAGCCAGGCTGGGACTGTGACCTTTACAGGGAGAGAGCGGCATGAGAGATGAGTGCTGACTGCTGCACACCCCCTCCCTCCACCCAGCAGTGCCCAAGACCTCCCTCCTCTCCCCAGATGGAAGGCAGGGCAGCAGTGTTGAAGGGATGCAAGATGCCACCATTAGCCACAGCCCTGGCTCCTACAGAGGAGGGCTGTGGCTCATGGCTCCCACGGGCCAACCTGCTCCCAAGGGGAAGAGGTGTCCCCTCCAGGAAAGAGACCCTTTGGCTGGACCACGTGCTACAGAGGGACACTGCAGGCTGCAGCACTGGTGGGAAGGTGGGTGGTATTTCAGGAAGGCCCCATCCCTGCAGGCACCAGCTCCCGTGCTGCAGACACCTGCCTGATGAAGCCAAGGTTGTCACACACGCACCCAGCTGCCGTCACCTGGGCACCGGGATGCTTCACCTGCCCGGGCAGAGCAGAGCCTTCCAACCACAGGGCAGCTCTGAAAACCACTTTCAAAGAGAACACAGGAAACTCAGCCCGATGGAAGGGGAAACCCTGGAGCTCTTCCACCCAGCCGGCTCCACCTCCATCACCAGGTGGGAGTGTTGTACTCCCGGAGAGCCCTTGGCTGAGCTCAGCGCCCGGGGAGGCTCAGGCGCCACTGCAGAGAACAGCCCAGCAGTTTATTTCTCCTTCAGATCCCCGGTGCCGCTGCCAGGAATAAATGCATAAGGATTATCCTTCCCTGTCAGGAAGAGGGGGAGAGAGGACTCGGCGAGAGATTTAAGCGCATATGGCGCATGAATGAGCGGGGGATGGCTGACGGAGGTGGCCTCCTGCCAGGGGTGTGCAGGGTTTGGGGAAGGTTTCTCAGCTTGCTGAAGACGTTTGCTTCTTGCAAAGTCCAGGCAGAGCCTTCCCTGCCATTTCTGGAAAAACCAGAAAGAGAGAGATGGTGGATTGTGGTTGGTTGGGATTTTTATTTTTTTTTTTTTTTTGGACAGCCTTTCCATACAAGTGTATTTAATTATCCTGAGAAGGCCTCCCAAAGACAAGAGGGGAAAAGCATTAGGATATTCTGGCTGCATACAATTTCTCCCCTGCTCCACTGATGGTCCTGCAGGAGCAGTATCTGTTCCAGGCTCATTGCTTTCCCTCACTCGTGCTCCTGCACTGACAGCTCAGATGCACAGATGCACAAAACGTTCCTGGAGCATCTCAGACAGGACCCCCTGCTCCAAAAACACTTCTTCCCAGATGTGCTAGCTCTGCTGGAGGACTGGGATGGGGAAGGCTCCAGGCAGAGAGGGAAGGAGGCCATAGTGGGGGGGTTCCGTTTTGCTGCATATAACTTTGCCACCACATGCCAAAAAAAAAAAAAAAAAAAAAATAGAATAAAAGGAAGGGAGGCAACACTTTTACTGCCAACAGCCACTTTCACCTTCTTCCCCATTTAACAGAGCATTTTTGTGGGCAGGAAGAATCATAAAATTTGTTCATATGGAAGAAACAAAGCAACTGAGCATCCAACAATAAAAACCCCATTTCCTCACGGAAGGACAGCTTGATTTTAAGGGCGAGGAGCATATGCTGCCCCTGTCAGCAGCAGCTCCTCAGCATCCCTGAAAAGTCAGGCAGTGGATCATCAGAGCTGCCAAGACAGGGACCTTCCCTGCCCCTCCCACTCGGAAAGCCTTTTTCCAGAGCAGGAAATGACTGGTTTGCATCTCCTTCCTCAAATGTGAGTAAAAAACATGGAGCAGCAGCCAGGTGTCCCCTCCCAGGTGGGAGAGGACACCAGCATTCTGTCTGAGCTTCCTGTGAGGGAGAGGGGAAGGGAAGAGCCTTCACCCCAAAACCAGCAAGAGGAACCTCTGTGGTTTCCATCGCTCCAGATGTTCCTCTGGGCCCCGTGAGCTGGCACTCAGGGCTGCTGCTTCTGCTCAGACACCTCTGCAGATATGAAGCAACACAGACAAAAAAAAAGGGTCCTTCGCATTGATTAAACCGTATTGTTTGCAAACAAAATGAAAACATTCCTGCTTTGTCTTGCAGGACAGAAAGTGTTTGGTATGGGAAAATACAGATCTCATGGGGAAGAGCAAGTGCACACTCATTCTAAGGAGCTTCAACAAATAGCCCAAGTAGAGGTTTTGCTCCATTCCCAAATTCCTTCTGTAGCTACAACCCCTTGGGAAAGATCATTTCTCTTTGGCAGTTTGGGATCAGCAGCCATCAGGGAGTTCAGAAACTCATCCCAAGCAAAGTAAAAAAAAAAAAAAAAAAAAAAAACAAAACAGAAAAAAAGAGGCAGAGAAGTGATTTGCTTTAAAAAGTGAAAGCCCTTAAGTCTGTGTGTTTTTTCACAAATGTCCCTGAAGGTTTTGTCATATTAATCTCTTAATGGGTTTATGGTAATTATGTACAGGCCAACACCGAGTGGGCCATCCTTTTGCTGGGGAGTGCTCCTGTGCAGGGTAAAGCTGCAGCCAGGAAGATCAGATTGAAATCCCTGCTCAAGCACAGCCCTGAGTGGAGCTGGATCAGATGCTGCTCAAGGCTGCAGAGCTGGAAAGCTCCAGAGAAAGAGGACTGGCTGCACTGAAAGGGCCATTTGGTCATTGCAGCAAGGTTTAAACAGCCCAGTGCTGAATACTGGCAGCAACAAAAGCACTGGGGGGAGACAATTGCTGGAAAGGAAAAAGAAAAGACCTTGTGCTACGCTGGGCTGTCCAGATGACTCGGACAACCCAGGCTGTGCTTCCAGCTCTGCTGCTCACCACTTGCATATCCACAGCCAAGGCACTGCACTGAGGACACATTTTTCTCTCTTTTAGGTTCTCTGACGTGCAAAGAGCTATGAGCTGAGTTTCCAAAGCTCTCTCCCTCATCTTGTGACTACCAGCTCCACACTGCAGGCACAGCAGTCACCACCCATATCACACCAGGGAGCAGGGACACAGATGATCCTGGTGCCCTGGCACTGCCACTTCCCCTCTTGTGGCCGTGCAGGGGCAAGGACAGATCCTGTGGCAGCATGCAGAAGCACGGACACGTGCTCCCCTCCAGACCACAGCCTCTTACCTGCTTCTTCTTCAGCTTGGAGATCTGCTGCTCCACCATGGTGATCTCGCGGTCCACGCGGTCCATGTTCTGGATGAGCTCCTCCTTGGAGAGCCGGGTGGGCAGCAGGTCCAGCTCGGCGTCAGCGTGGGCAGGGCTCACGGGCGACACGGGCTCCAGTTTGCCAGGCAGGCCACGATCCTGGGAAGCGTAAAACAACCGGATCATCTCTCTCCCAGGAGACTCTGGATCCTTCTCTCATCCTCCCACAGCTCCCTGGCCCTTTCCCAGCCTTCTGAGATGCACAAAACCCTCAAAAAAACCTGCTAGACTAGGGAGTACCAGCTGTCAGATCACATCACCACAGTGCTCCACAACCTCCAGCATCTCCAAAGAGAGCCAGGTTATTCTCCCAGGGACACGAGGGCAGCTCTTCCTCCTGACAAAGCCTCAGAGGCTCACACCACCTTGAGTGCTGCTCATGTTCTTACAGCATCAATAAATCCATCCATATTCAGGAGCTCCCAGCACCACTGTCCCTTCAGAGGGCTCAAGGCTACACCTCAGTCAAGGCAAAAATGAGACACCACAATCACATCCTCCTCGGACAGTGCCACAGAGACAAGGGCAGCATGAACCACGCTGAAGGAGAAGGGGCTAGGAGGGCAGCCCCTGGGAGGAAAGAGGGCTCCCAGCTCCTTCATGGCCATCTTTCTCCATCTCTTCCTAAACCCTGAGGATACTCTGACTGTTGGATGTTGAATGCATCAATCCAAATATGGAGAAAAAGGGGATAGGTGAGTCAAGATAAAAGTAGACCAAACTGACATTTTTCAAATTCCAGGTGAAAAGGCTCTCAGCTCAACAAGACCCTTCAAGTCAGAGACTGGAGAGATCAGCAAAACCTCCGTGGCCATGACAGGGAACAGCTCTAATGGCCCAGGGCAGAGGGAAAACACACCCAAACATTCAGCTTTGCCCCCAAGCAGCTGGGATGCCAGGAGCACCCTGCAGCCTCTCCTGCCTCACCCTTCCCCTCTGCAGCTCCAAGCAAAGCAGCCCACTCCTGCCACCACAAGCTGCGTGCCTGGGTGAGCCTGCCCACCATGGATGAACACACCTGGGATGAAGCAGCTGCTCAGTAGCCACTGGCCACACAGATGGGATCACGGCACCACCAGCCTACCCTGACCCAGGACACTCCTCTCTGGCAGACACCCAGCACCTTAATTAAAAGTTTATCTGTTCATTTGCTTAGTGAGTGGATGGATTTCTTTTCCTGGAGGGGGAGAAGAGGAGTGGTGGCTCCCTGGGTAACCCTAAACCCCTGCCAGGCTGGGCAGCCAGCACAGTGCAGCTGCTGGGAGGGGAGGGGAGGGATGGGGGAGGCAAACAAGGCAAGAAGTTCACACAACTCTGCTACCTTCATTACAGCAGCCCTGTAGAAAGCCAACATTGTTCTGTGCTGAGCACCCTGCTCTCCGTGCTGACACCTGTGAAAGGCCAGGGCTGAGCCTCTGCCCAGGCTGGTCCTCCTGCCATGATGGGGCTGGATGGTGGCAGCACATTTCTCTCTCTCAGGATTTTTCATAGAGGTGCACAGAGAGAAAGAAAGAGAAAACATTTCTATTTCTGCTGCTTATTTTTCCCATGTGGAATGTGTTTGGAGAATTGTTTCCCTGGGGTGATTGCTTGGTTGGATTCTGGTGAGGACTGTTTGAGCCTGGTGGCCAATCCAATCCACCTGTGGCTGGACTCTTGCTAACAGGCTCACAAGTTGTTAGTTAGAAAAGTAGGTTTGTAGTTTTAGTATCTTCCTTTGTATAGTATATTAATGTATCATTGCATAGTTATAATAAATCATTCAGCCTTCTGAACCAGTGCTGGACACCATCACTTCTTCCCACTGGATTTGCCTGCATTTTACAATACTGGATGGTGGCTTGTGGACCCCTCTGTGCTCCCCATCTAACCAGGCTCGTGGCTGATGGCTCTGGGTTACTCACCAGCCTTGCTGCAGCTCATGCTGAACATGGTGAGTGTGCAGATACCACCCAGCACTGCTCAGCACCTCAAAGCATCTGCTGTGAGGCCTCCACCCCGTCCCTGCTGGCTGCAGCCTGCAGGCACCAACGCCCTTCCCACTGCTGCCATCAAGGGACAGAAAGCAAAGGAGCACCCCAAAACTGTCCTGCCTCAGCCCCATCCAGCCCCAGGAGCACAAAAGCACCAAAAAGGCACCAGATGCTGGTTGTATCCAGCATCCATTCAGAAGAGAAGCTAGAAGAACATGAGAGCTTCCTGGAGAATCCTGAAGAGAAGATCCTGTCTTGTTTTACTTTCCCAGCATTAGACATCAAAAATGGTCAGTCTGCTGCCATGGGAAGGCTCTGTGTTCTCCACAACTGGGGTTTTTCTTGTGGTTTTGGTTTTTTTTTCAAGTCAAGAGGAGCAGGACAACCACAAGAAGCAAAAGATAAATTAGCTGTTCATGAAATCTTGTTCAGATTAAGGCACAGGAAGGGGAAGTGGCAGTGGCTTGTAGGTGGGTAGGTTTTTCTAAAGGAAAAGAAGCTATCTGCCACAAATACAGGAGAGAAAGGCTCCTCACTGTGCACATGAAACAAATGATACTTTCTCTCATCTGCCAATGTGCAGGACAGGGCATCTTTAACTCCTACTTGGAACAAAACACCTTAGAAACCTGGTTCCTGATACATTTTTATCTTTTTACCTTGTGGAATCTGAAGCAAAAGAGCAGCAAAGCTGAGTAAGGGAAAAGCTGCAAGTCACAGCACAAACATCATCATCATCTGGTATTAGGAGATGATTACAGCAATAGAAAGAGGCACTGTCCTTGGACCTCACATACTGCATAATGTCACAAGCACCTCCCTAAATCAACAAAAGGACAAGCAGCAAAAAGAAGGATAAACCAAAACTAAAGCCAAAAAAAAAAATCTTGTCTGTGCAGTGCTGACATCCAAAAAGCAGAGCTCATGGACTTATGTAAGGCATAAAGAAGCCCTTGTAAATCACAAAAGCGGGTTGAAAAGAGGTGTGCAAAGACCAGAGTCTGCTCAGAGCACAGGGAAGACCCCAATGGTCAGGGATATTTCAGCTAGTGCTCTGCTTCCTACAAGCTCTCAAGAAACCCTCAAAATATATTCCCCTGCTCTAGACAGTGTCATACCCTGAGCAAGTGCAGTGTGAAATGTGAAATTCTCCTTATTAACGTGAAGTCACAGACTTCCCAACCAGCAAGAGCCAGGAGAGGTGGAATAAATCTGCTGGAGGGAAGAAAACAATTACTGCATTACTCAAGTTGATATTTTCTCCGTAATTATACTGTTTCCATGTGATTTGTTTTTACACATGGCTAACAGCCACTGCAGCTCCTGTTTATCCCTGGCCTTGTTTTGTGATTTATATGATAACAAGGGTGGGTGTGAGGGGGGCAGAGGCTGCACAAACCTCCCCGCAGCAAGAGGAGGTGCTGGCACTGAAGAAAACAATTATCACTGAGGAGGTTGTCAAAGAGCAAGGCCAGACTTTGGGGTGGGTTTCTTCTACATGCTTAGGAATAAAAATTCCCAACACAGCTAACGGAGCGAGCCTGCTGTTCCCTATTAAGCAGCAACTTTAAATACAAGCAAGAAAGAGAGGAAGCAAAAGGATGAGCCCACTGCCTACTGATGCCTTGAAGAGCAAGTAAGTCTCCAGGTAAATTTGATGTCCCTGCCTTCACACACACCAATATCTGGTCCACAAGAAAAAAATGACATTGGGAACCCCAAGCATGGTCCAGGACACACTGGAACCTGCACCAGCCCATCTCCGCCTGCTTATTTTGCATTACTGACCCAGCTTGTGATACTCACAGAGAAGTCGTGTGAGGTGGAGGGATTTAAAAGGGTGTCTGTGCCCTGTTTCAGCTCAGCACCTACAGCTGGATGCAGCCCAGCCTTCCTTAAGGGTCATTTTTTCAGCTGCTTCCCACCCTCAGGAGACAGCAGATCGGTAGCTCCGCTCCATCTACACCTAACTCTTGCTGCAAAGTGCATTTTGACCTTGCTGATCCCTTGACTGCATCAGCTGCCTCTTCAAAACTCCCCAGTGGAGCTTCCAAACCTCCCGAGCCTGCCAGTGTGTCCCAGGAGAACAGAGCTGCTTGCTTGGATGAGCCTCAGGATCTCAGCACGGCACACGGTGTTTGCCCTACATATCATCCTCACTAAGCTCAGGTCTCTCTCTGCCTCTCTAATCCAGATCATTTGTGAGGTTCCCACAAGCCCAGGACAGAGATTTAGGGATGCCAACATCATCTCTTCCACAGTCTGTTCACTTTCTAATTATCAGCCAGCAGCAGCATTTCCTGCTGGAGCACCAGGGGGGATTAAGAGGTGTTATCTTCAACTGCTGCCCACTCACACATCTCCTGTCCTCACGGGCTGGAGGAGATTGCCAAAGCAGGGAGGACAGGCTGGGGCCACTCAATTTGCGCTCAAATTAATTCCCAAAAATACCTCACATGAACTTGTGATCAGGGGATCTCCTTGTGGGAATGCCTCCACCACCTGAGCCAGTGAACATTCCAGCACTGCACCAGCCAACACTCCTCCCAAACCCCCATCCGTGTGGGGCTGTGCCACACTGCAGAGCCAGCAGCTCATGCTCCCTGTCCAGGAGCCCAGGGATGAGCAGCATCACACTCTGAGCAGACCCTGAGCCCCCAGGGCTTCCCACACTCCCTGGGATGAGAACCAAGCAGGAAAGCAACACCCCACTCCTCCATCCGTCAGGTTTTTAGGTAAAAACACGCATCTAAAACTCCTAAGTGAGCCAAATACAGACTAAAGGAATTTGGGTTTTTAACTGCAAAAGTGTCCAGCACATTCTGACATCTCTTAATCCTCAGGATGACAGCAGTGACAGAGGGAAAAAGTTATGGAGCTGAAAACTAATGTCTCCTTCCCCCAGGGAGGTGCATGAGTACAAAAAGTCAGGGAGTCCGAGCAGTGAAAAGTACATCGAGTTACTGCAATTCTTTTGTTGGTGGCCATCTGCTGTGCTAACGGCTCTTTCTGCAGCCTGGCCCTTCAAACGAGGTTTTAATTCTTGAACACTGCTGGGCTCTTGCTGGGCTGCATCCCCAGGTGCTCCAAGGGCTGCTGAAGCAGGATGGAGATGTGAGTGTGCTCTGGGAGCACCTGGGGTGCTGCTCAGCAGCCAGGAGCACATGGGTGGGTGTTCCCCTACAAGGCCAGGCAGTGCTCCTGCGGGATGCCAGGTGTGGGACCAAGGCATCATCCACCTCCTTCCTCCATCCCCACTCTCCATGGCATGTGCAAAACAGGGATCGCTTTCACTGGATGAAAGCTACGTGCTCTCATGGGAATTCATGAAGCTGGAGACCAAGGAGCTGTCTGAAGACAAAGCCAGGGTTTTTTTTTTTTTTTTCATGTAATTTATTTTTTTAAATAAATCTGACTTTACGAGCAGGCCCACGAAATTCCTTTCCTCCGTAATCCAGCTGAATTCCAAGCAGACAGAGCAGAAAACATCCCAACAATTTCTAAAGCTTGCACGAAAGTAGGTCAAAAAACTTCCCCAATGTTTCAACAGCTTGAAGCAATTTAATTGCAAAACCAGTACCAAATGCTGACCCCTCCCTCCCTGCCTCCCCTCCCCGGCAGATTTACGAGGGTGGTAAAACCTTGCCAGCCAGAGCCTCAGTTAAATGCAGCAACCAAAGCCTTGTATCTGGTCTCGCAAAACTTGCTCGTGCTCTGAAGAGCTGTTCCAGTGAACAGATGCTGCCTGTGGATCTCAGCACTGCAGAATTCTACAGCAGCACCACCAAACACGGCTCACGGACTCAGAGGCAGCCTAAAATAACGGGTCAAATCCGGAAAACCTGACTCGGGCAAACTCCCACAGCCGCCGAAGGCATTACCCGACAAATGGATGCTGTGCCTTTCATTCCCTTCCTGCCTTTCCCCATTAGTGCATAATAATTGCATTCAATGCGAACGTTCCCCGCTGACTTAGAGTAGTGATGAATTCTCACCTACCCATCTACTCATTACAACGAGGAGCTAATTGCTCCACCTCTCATTAAGAGTTCCCGAACACTGCCTATTCTGCACCCCTGGATTTTCAGCTGACCTTAAGTTTGTTCAAACAGTAACTGTCTGAACTGAAATTTTCCATGCTGAATACCAGCTTTAGGCATTTTAAATCTTTTTTTTTTTTTTTTTTTTTCTCCCTAAACAGGGAATTTCAGCCAAAACAACTCTGACACTTCCAAGAACAAGTTTACAAGAAAATATGCCTTTCTGCAACATTCAGAAAGATTCTGGGAACTTTTTCTTTGAGCATCTTCAGTACAGTTGATACATCTGGTAAGACTCTCTGCCAGCGATTTGCCTTTTGTTAACACTGAAAAAGTGTCCAAGTCAAAGAAAAAAATTAATTTAAAAATCTCATCTTGGTGCTTGCCTTAGGGGAATGACTTGGAGTCGAGCAGGCAAGCAGTGAGGTCCTGGTTCTGGGAAGCTGCAGGAAAGGTATTTCACTTGTGCAAAGGGAAGGAAAAGGCTGAGATGGAAGGATCATGCTGGCACACGTGTGGAGCATTCCAGGCCAACAGCAAGTGCCCCAAAAGAGCTGTGAATAACTGCATGGTTTGGGCAGGTACAGAAAGGCTGAGCCCAGCCAGCAGATGACAAGGATGGAGCAGTGCAGGCAGTGACCCGCTCAGCACAAGGCAGAGCCTGTCCCAGGCACGGAACAGAGGGGCAAACACAGGGTCCTGCTGCCTCCAGCACACAAAGGGAGGACAAGTTAAACTTGACAGAGTAGCCCACAGAGCAGCTTCTCTCTTCCACTCCTCCATCTGCAACTTTAATGCTCTTTCTATAATTTGTTCAGCCAGCAGCCACCCGGGCTGACATTGCACACACGAGCTCGTGTTTGAAGCCTCTTAAAAAGGACCAAACTGCAAAATAACTGCCTCCGATTGCATGAGGTGCCAAAGCAGGGAGGGAAATTTTTAATTGCCCAATTTGGTACTCAGCCAGGCAGTGGGGTCACCCCTGGCTGCAGAACCACATTTTAAAGGTATTGGGGAGCTCATGGCAGAGCCTGGCTCCTCCTTGCTGGGGCTCAAACCTCCCTTGCATTCCCTGGGGCCAGCCGATTTCGGGCAGCTTTCACAGGAATCTCTGATTCATCACCAGAGCCTGTTTCTGCATTTCTACTTGTGCCTGCTGCTCGAGGAGTTTCTTTAGGGAGGCAGGGAGGGTCCCCTGCCGGGGGTTCAGGCACAATCCCCAAACCTCCTGCAGCAGCCTAAGGAAGCACCTTGTCACCTACCCCAACAAACCTCAGGGGAATGAACACTCTCTCCCTGCCTTTAAAAGCTTTAGCCTACCAATTATTTTTTGTTTGTTGGGTTTTTTTTTTTTGCAAAACCACTCATCCTCTCCCAATTATCACATGCAGTAAAGCAAGTTCTGAGTCTTTCCAGCATGTCAACCAGGCAGAAACATCAAGGTCCATGTTAATCCCAGCAGGCAAGTTCCCTCTGAGAGAAGATGCTGGAATACTCCCTGCCAAATCCCAGCTGTCCATCAAGCAGGTAGGAAGTCCTCCAGGCCTAGATACCATGTGAAAAGCAAGCTCAAGTGTTGTAAAAAAGGCCTCTGCAGAATAAAAATCCCTTTTTATACCCATGCAATACTCCAGTGGACAGCACAAATGCCATTGCACTGCTGGGACAGGGCATACATCCACACCCATCAGTCCTGCAGAAGGGAGCTGGGTGCTACATCCCCTTACATCTGCTCTCTGCTGAGCATCCTGACAAAAACCATCATTTCACACCAAGTGGAAAAGCTACATCAGCCAGAAAAGCAAGCGGGCAAGCAGTCAGCAGGACTGCAGCCATTGCAGCGTCATGTGCTGGAAACACAGAGCCAGATCCTGAGCCAGGCTCAGCACCAACGCAGCCAGCGCTGCCCGGGAGTGCTGGGACACCAGAGCCCCGTTTGGATGGCTGGGAAGGGCAGCACAGAGCTCCACGGCACGGACGTGGCAGCAAACCTCCTCCTCCTCCTCTGCTCCCAGGTGGGCTGTGCCCCAGGAAGCTCCAGCTCATTCACTGGGTGATGCCAGGTGCATCCTCCAGCACATGGGCAAGGATGGGGGGAGGAGGGAAAATCCACCACGGCAGCTTCTCCGAACCTCACTGATTTAAAAATAAAAAATTGAGGGGAAATGAAAAGACAAAAGCCCTTCTCAGCCTGGTGTTATCAAGCAGAGGAAATGAGACTTCTAAAGCTCCCATTCAGAGAGGAGTGGGGGAGAGAAATCCCACTCCAGACGCACTTGAACGAACAGCTTTTGAAATGGAAATGTTGCTCTTCAGAAACATTTAAATTTCCTCCTATTGCCAGGGAGGAGGCAGGAGGCCGAGGAGGAGCAGGGACTCCTCAGCCACACACATCCCAGTGGGATACACACAGGGCAGCACTCGGCAGCCCTGGGAAGCAGGGGTTTGTCTGGGAGTTAATCGGGATGGCACACAACATCAATATTGGGAAGTCGGCTTGAAGGGGAATCAAATTTAGAGGGGAGGGAAGGGAATGATGGAAGACAGTTCTATTTAACCACTACTGCTGCAAGTGAGATACACTTAAAAAGCCAGCTCACACTCCCTCTCTCACAAACATCACCCAAAATTATTTTCCCCAAATCCCAGAGACTGAGCTGCCTACTGAGGAGGAGACTGATGGAAAAAGGAAATGCAAACATGATCTAAAATGATTTGAGCAGCAGCTGAGGTGTGTTGTGGGACAAGCCAGACCTCCTCTTGCATCCAAGAGCCATTGCACCAAGCCAAGGCTCCCAACAACTCTCCCAAGACTCACAGCACACGCAGCACAGGATGAGGAGTCCCAGGATGATGTCCTGGATGATGTTCAGTCCCAGCAGCTCCTGCTCCAACTGTGTCAGCTCCCCAAACTGAAGTAACTGCTCCTAACGGAACCCAGCGAGCTGTGCCTGCCAGCTGCACGTCACCACCTCCTGGCTCCAATGTCTTCAGGGTCACTAATGCACAGCTTCTCTCTGGCTGTGCTCTCAGGTGTATGAAGCAGGACATCAAATACCTGCCAGCTGTAAAAACCATGAGGGACACAGTGGGGACAACACCTCTGCCTGCCTCTCCACTGCCTGAGGAATCCACCAGCAGTCCCCAAGGCTGCACAAAGCACATCCAGTGACCGTCCCAAACACCCCACAAGCAGCTCTGGGAGCACCTCAGGACACACACAGGCGGGGGGGGCGTGGGACACAGCCCCAGCACGGACAGCACCCCGGTGCTGACAGGAGCACGGGTGGGGCACGGACCCGTCAGCTGCACCATCCATCAGGGCCGGCTGTGCTCAATGCTTTATTGTTCTAATAATTGTGCAGACACGTGGAAGGGGCTGCCTCGACATTTGCTGCTTGTTTGAGGAGCCATTTCCTTCGCTGCTCCACCTGGTTTTCCATCAGGAGGTGGCATCCTGTGGTGGCAGCAGGCGGGGATGTGCTGGCCATTCCCAGCACCATCCCCAGCTGGCTGGGCAGGACTGTGGGAGGAAACAGCATCCCCCAGCACCAGGAAACACAGCAGGATCTGCTGCTCCAGATCTCAGCTGGCAGCCAAGCCCTGCACCTCAACAAGCCCAGGAAAACACGCACCATAAACCTCAAGTGAGAGTTTTGGGTTTACGTGGAGATTTTTTTATGCCATAGTAACCCTGCCCCCATCCAGCAGTAGATGGGCTCAGGGTGTCGGGAGCATCAGGATGTCTCAAATGTGTCACACCTCCAGCACCTCTCAGCTGACCATGGAAAAAACCAAATACCAACAAGAGCAAGGGACAGAGCAGTTCCCAAAGGCTCAGAGCAGGAACACCACTTCTACCTGTGAATGGCTGTGGGAGCTGCTCCAACCACAAACCTCTCCCAGCCTGTTCCTGCAGAAAACCATGAAGCATCTCTGCTTCCCCAGAGCAGGGAATTACAGAAAAAACCTGAACATCTCAGCTCCCATAGCAAGAATAAGCCCACAGTGAATTTGTTATTATCTGTTAGCAAAGCAGCAGCTTCCCACCAAGGCTGGAATTTCCATCTTGGTTTGGCAGGCACAGGGCTGTGAAATGATTACTGTGTTTACTTTTCCTTTGCTAACTATAAAATCCCATTCCACTGCCCTGCCAAGAATGACTGAAGCTAATAAAATTCAGGCATTTGGAAGAAAGCAATAATAAACCTCCCTTTTGGGGGCTTTATGATGAAATTTCCCCACTCCAATCAGCGATTATGCTGCATTCATGAACACTAGTGATGTCTCCAAGTGCACCCAGATTGACTCAAATCAATATTTAGCTTTGCTCGAGACTGGGAGTCTTTCTCCTTGTGACAGCTGAAGGCAGAATCACTGAACAAGGAAGAAACCTTTGAAAAAACAGCCTACAAGAATAGGAGGCAGCATATATAAATATATAGCTATGTATGTATATATATAAATATATAAAAAATGTAGGCTTTTCATTTACCTAAAAACCTATAGAAAGCATACACACATGAATTCACAGATTTACAAATCTCTCTCCAAATATATTGAAAGCCTTTCATATAATGCACTGTATGTATTTATATACACATACCTGCCTATTCTTTAGGAGTTTTTAGTGTTTGAAAGCCTTCAACGTTCCTGTGTTTACATCTGCCACTCTGTCTGCTGCCGAGGCAGAAACACATTAGCTGCTGGGGGCAATCTGTTCTACATCATACCTGAGATGGCTGGCATGAGACAAAATAACACAGACCTGAAAATCAGCTTGAAATAAAAGCCTGTGCTTGGTTTGGTCACGTAACCACGTGGGACAGCTTGATCTGCACGAGGCAATGGTTCCTTTTTAAGCTGTCATGGGAACAACAGCGTCCAAAGTGGAGATCAGCAGGCAGAAAGGATCACTGCTGCTCCTCAGGGAACAGCACAGGAGGAGAGAAATCAGACCCTGTTAGGGCAGTGACCAGAGCAGGCTGCTCAAAGTCAAGCCTAGGAAGCATTACTGTGCAGGCAGAGGAGGGGGTACAGTGCCGTGGCAGCAGAGAAATCCGCTGTGGGCATGTGCTGGAGCAGGATGCCATGGGCTCTGCAGCCTGGGAGAATCCCTCAGGATGCAGCAGAGGACTGGGAAACACCATAACCACTGCCCATCTCCTCCTTGGCACTGCCAGAGGACCGTCCTCTTCCTCTC
The DNA here is from genome assembly GCF_026979565.1 of Vidua chalybeata. Lineage (NCBI taxonomy): Eukaryota > Metazoa > Chordata > Aves > Passeriformes > Viduidae > Vidua > Vidua chalybeata. Next base: position 2,123,624 of record NC_071547.1, on the reverse strand, counting down.
AGGAAAGGGTACCAGGTGCAGGATTAAGGCCAGATGAAGGCAAGCAGAACCTGGGCAGAACACTGGCACCTGCAGAAAATGCTCTGTCAGAGCACTGAGATGACCAAAGAGTAACTAGACAGAGGTCAGGACTGAAAGGAGGTGGTTCAGGTAATTTCATTCCACACTGCTTCTTCCCCACTAGTTCCTACTTTTGCTCCACCAAACCTGGGGTAGGACAGAGCACATGAGCCAGCTCTGCCGCTGGGTAAAAGCCCATTTCCAAGGACACAGGGAACAGGCTCCACTGTGCTCTCGCTCCTTATCCTCCTGGAAAAAGGTGCCAAGAATTAGAATTACATTTTTCGAGAGCAGCAGAACGAGCCAAGGGCCTGTCAGCTTGTCCTAAAACAACCCCTCTCTGCTCGCCGAGCACGCAGCCAGCATTCCTGACACACACCAGCGTCCATCGCCCCCCGGCCCCCCCATGCAGCACGGGGCTGCGCAGCCAAAAAAACCTCAATGTGCTCTGCCTAAAACACAGCCAAGGAGTTTTTCTGTTTAAAAAGCAAGTTTAGGTCCAAAAAGAAAGGAGGTTTTCAGCGAGTGATTTTAACTAGGCCCTTTGGCACTCGACAGTTCCTCTCTTGTTATGGATGCTAAGGGTGTTGTTAGGAGATGAAGCTCCACGAAGCACGAACGTGAAGTCACAGAGCTTTAGCAAGGGCTGTTGCCATGTTCAATATGTTATTACAGCTCCATCACCACAGGCACAAAGAGCAGCACCTCATCTCTGCCAAATCCATCTCTGAAATCACTCCCCCACTCCATCCCCTCCAGCAGCAGCAGGCAAACACCATTGATTGCTGTTGCATCTCCTCCACAGCTTCCACCCCACGCTGGGAAGGAAGGTATTAGCATGAAATACTCTCCTCCTCAAAATACAGCACCCAGAATCAATCTGATGGGTGTCACAACTCGCTGCCTTTCGTTGTGTGAGGCAGGACTGCTGACGGGCTGCACTTCCCAGCCACGGAGAAGTACAGTGCCAAAAATGTGCCTGGTGCTGTACATCCACGGAGAAGTCACCCAAGTTTCTCCCAGGAAGACCCTTGGGTAGGAGGGGCATGCAGGGATGCTGAACAAGGAGGGAGGAGCAGTTCATCTGTGAGATGTATGTGCTTGCAAATTGGTAACAACCTCCTGCTGCTTGGTCACCTGCACTAACTGGAGAGATCCCACACAACCCATCCCGGAGAGTGCCTGGATCTGATGGGAGCTGGAGGAATGCTCCTTGCCCAGAAGCACCCACACCCCTTCCCAGAACATGAGGGAAAAGAAGAAAACAGATCAGGAAGAGACTGCAAGGGGGGGAGGAAAAGCAGCTGGGATGTCCTTCTTGTCACCAGGGCCAAACTCTTCTCTTGACTTTCATTCCAGGAGAGGGGTTCTTTTTAACACAAATGAACACAACCAGTTGAGCACGGGCAAAAAATGGTGGCAAAAGTGGAGCCATCCTCACCCTACACCATCCTCGTCCTCTGGAGATCAGCATCAGTTCCTGCCATACCAATACTATTTCCTAAGTCCCACCTGAGGACTGACAAAGTAGCAAACTAGCTCCCCTCTCTCCTGCATTTCCAGGACAAAACAGGGCACATTAGAATTCTTGCTATCAGATAAAATAGATACATACAGCATGTGCAAACACTTCCTAGATGGAGAAGAAAAGTCTCCATGAATGCACACACAGCACACCCAGCTCAGCACATTGCCTACTGCAAGCACAGAGCCAGAAATATTTCTTCCAATTACAGGGGTGAGTGAGGCACACAAAATCAGGGGACTTTCCCTCCAGCAGATCAGGTGAGATGTTGCACTGCGCGAGCCTTGTAATATTGACTGAGTGGAACAGAAAAGTCCAATTATGTAAATGATGAAGCAGGTTCCCGAGAAGCAGTCAGCCTTATCACACCATCCTTCGCCACCGCTGTGGCTTGAAAGGCAATTTAAAAGTCTTTTTGGGATGTCGATCACCACAAACGAGCTGAAGAAGTGTGAAACAACCTCTGCTTGAGGCACCATCAGTTCTCCTGTTGGTTTTTCAGCTGCACTGAGCCTTTGCCCTGCTGTCTGTGGCTCGAGAACCACTGCAGGCTGGAGCAGACAGGCCAGGGGAGAGCCAGGCTGCAGGTAGCTCAGGGAAGGGTCAAAGGTTTTTACATCCTGCCTCTGGAATGCTTCTGCAGCCCATGAGGGCTTTTCCTGCCATACCTGAGTCTCTCAGATCATAATTCAGTTCTTTGGTCACAGGAGCTTCAGCTGAGAAATGGAATAAAACCAGCTGTCTTGCAATCATGGTGCTCCTTTCCTTTGCCCCTCAGCCCAGGTCCAGATGGAGGAGCCAAACATCTCACAAGGACTATGCAACGCCCAAAAGCATCTGTTTTTCAAATGAAACCAGCACAAATCCATGCATGGGACGGAGATTCCAGATACAAAACTCCTCAGGCTGTTCCTTTGGCTTGCTGTCCACACTGGTGCATGGCACAGGCTGCTGACCACCCCCTGCAGCCATCCTGGCACAGTGGGCAGTGGAATGGACTGCCAGGCACGCCAGGAGAGCCACTCTGCTTGCACACCACAGGCACATGCTCCCAAAGGTGTGTGTTCACGTGCAGCTGAGCAGGGCTTGACACACTGACACTCATCCCAACCTCCCATGATTTGGAAATTATCTTTGGAGCAGGGAGGAAAGCAGGGGGGGAAATCCAGCCAGAAGTGTTTGTGCTGTGGCAACATGAACAACGCAAATATTTCAGCTTTTAAATATGCTTGGAATGACAGAGAATGCCAACACATCCCTCATCTTCCCAGAAATAACTTTGAATCATTGCTCCCCTAACGTAAATTCCCCACCCCACCAAATAGTTTTTTTTTTTTGCAACCAGATTTTTATCAGGCACAAGGCGACAGTGTGAGCAAGCACATGGCAGATGGGTGGGTGTCAAACACGTCACAGCAGGATCCTCCTTGACTCCACAACCCCAGCTCCACTCGAGCTGCTGGACTCAACAACCCCACGCCACTCACTCCTGATGGGCACCCAGCTCCACTGGCTCAGCTTCAGAGGGAGAGCCCAGCTGCAAGGAGAGTTAACAAGAACTGCTGTGCTCTGCAGGGGAAGGAGGACAAAAGCAGGAAAGACGTAGGTGTGTTTGTACCCGCTAGAATTGTTTCATTTCACTGCTCAGATCTGAGGTTAGAGCCACTTCTACAGAAGTCCACCCCTCCAAGAAGCAGTGGGGAGGCCACACAACGTGTGGAGAACCCCACAGTCCTCAGGACAAGAAGTTCTTCTCATGGCAGAGCATTTGAGGAATTTCATTTCCCACAGGGCTGGTCAAGACAGGCACTGGCACAGGTCTCTGCATCTCACTTGGGTTCTGGATAACTGGGATGGAGCAAGAGGGTGCTGGCAGCATTGGTGCGTCCCCTGTGCATTGGTGCTACCACAGCTCCACAGGATCCCTCCACCTGGGCGTCCTGCAGGGCTTGCTGGCAGCCAGCCCCTCCACACCAGATGTGGGCACAGCCACAGCTGGCCAAGGAAGCATCTCCCCCTCTCCCAGCAGAGATGCACGGCTGGGCAAACCAGACCCGCGCTGTCTCTCGGTCCTCGCTCGCGGACATTCCGCAAAAGCCCAAGAAACAAGCCCGGAGCTCTTTTGCTCAAGTGAAAAACAGCCTCCCGTGGGGAAGGGAGAGCCCAGAGTGATCCTGCTGCAAACTCTCAGGCTATGGGAGGACACACATCCAGGGACGGCCGACGCTCACAGCTTGTTCCATTCTCCAGCCCCTCTGCGCTATTGTTCCACAGCAATAAATCACGGGGAGGCGCTGGAATTCCGGGCTGTTTCCTACGGGAGGGAGCCTGGGGTGCCGGAACCGAGCTGCTGCCTGGCTGTGCCTGCTAATTCCCTCGGCGACCGCCGTGCTGAGCCCTCCACTCCCACGCATCCCGTCGGAGCACCACGGCTCCCCCGGTTCAAAGCACTGCTGCGTGTCCGCCCCCTCCGCTCCCTTCCCCCAGCCCTGGATTACTCAATTAGAGATTATGCTTTTGCCAGTTACCTCCGAGCCAACTGGGGCCTCTGCCAAGGTCAACACAAGTTCCAGCCAGTTTCATTAATAACTGTAGACCAGCCCACTGGAAACTCTGAGAGGTTAATCCCAGCAACAGATCAATGTTCCCATAACAAAGCCACGGAGCAGAAACGCAACCGGTGATTTACCAGCCAGCCCAGCTATCTGTGCTGGGAGCTGTGGCACTGCTCCTCCAGCCCGTACCAGGGCAAACCCTGCTGCCAGAGACCTGAGCCTCCTGCTCCTCTCCCCTGGTGCATTTGTCAAGGGATGGAGCAGCTACCAGGGACCAGCACTGCCAAGGCACCGGCCAGCGCGGCGAGGAAGGAGCCGAGCTCCCGAAAGGCCTTTCTGCTGTCCTTGGTGCCCTGCCAGCCTGCGGCCAGGGCAGGAGTTAGCAGGCTGGCCAAGAGCCTTTTCCATCCCACAGCCTGTCTTCCAGGAGTTCATTGTAAATTGGGCTCTGGAACGGGCAGCCAGTGTGAAATTTGGCATGTACGCTGCTGGCTTCAATGCATCATTAAAAAGGCATTTCAAATGTGTTAATTCCTCCTTTTTCAATTAATTGCTTTTAAAGCTGCATTGATATGCATGAAAGCAAAATACTCTCTGCCCTAATTTCTGTTTTGCCATACCTATTTCCTGACCTTAGTGCTGTCTTTTCCAAGACTACCCCCCCACACACATACTTTCCTTATTCCATTTTTCAGTCCGTAACAAAACAAAAATGTTCATGCAGGCAGAAAGGGAAGAAATTAAAACCTTTGCACAATGTAAAGCAGAGTCCAATTCTTAACAACACATGGCTTCTTAATTGCCTTTTTCCATCCACAGTTGTTAATTATTTTACAAAAGAGGGAAGTGGCATTGTCCCTGTACAGATGGGGAAATCTGAGACAGGGAAAGGGGAAGGGACTTACCCAGTGACCAGCAGCCTGCCAGGGCAGATGGCAGCAAGGTTCAGGTTTCCTAAGCCTCCACCCAGCCCCATTCCCGTGGGATTACATGGCTCCCTGTCAGTGAATTCCTGTTGGAGCAATAGGCCACTCATAAGTGCAGCCAGCCAGCCCTTGCAAGGGGACTAAATGCAGATCACAACTGACTCACATCCTATAGGAAGGAGCAGCAAACCACATATGTGGTGGGAGAGCAGCCTTAAAAATGGGAAGAAGAACAGTGAAAGCATAACAGGAATAAGAAGAAAGGGCAGGGGAGAGGCAGGATGAAGCTCTGGAGAGGGGAGAGCAGGCACTGATTGACCAGATGTGCCATGCTCACCATCCCTGTGAGGCACCAGCTGTGCACGGGTGTGCAGGGCCAGGGATTGTGCACATCACCACTGGCCTGCTCTGGGCTCTGCTTCACTCCTGGCTGCTGTTACATGAGGGAGGTCCATGACTTTATGGAAAGAAAGCAGAAGCCATCGAGGGTCCTGGGAACCAGCTCCTGCCTCTCTGCCAAGAACACACCTGGCAAGGCCACATCATAGCAGCTTTTCCAGTGAATCCCACATCCAGGCTTGCAGTGACTGATAAAACAGCCCTGCTTTAGCTGGCCTGCTTACTGTCAGCCAGATAAAGGGAGAACCTTCCTGGGGAAAAGCATCAGCCCCAGCTGGCACAGAGGGCACAGGGAGGTTTCATTTCTCCCCAGGCCCTCCAGGCCATCCAGCAGCAGGAGCCCAGGACCACAGCACTGAAGCAACATAACACACAACAGCAGGGAAATAGATGTTGAAGTGGGGTAAAACAGGCAAGAAAACAACCTTCTGCCTCCGGCTTGAAAAGAAACACCAGTGTTTGAGGATATGAGCAATGTGAGGTTCATAAGGAAAGGCAATATCTTTTACTTGTCCAACTGAGATTTAGCTGAAAGCTGCTGCTTTTGAAAGGCACGCTGCCCAAAAGTGTGTCTGTTTTCTGCAGGGAAAATGCACTGATCCAAGAGCTTCTCCTTACAGCCTTGCCTGGAGTGAGGCTGCAGTGATACTGAACAGGGCTTAAGGGGCCCAGCTCTCCTCCTGCTTGGGAGAGGTAGATGAGGAATAAAAGACATGAGAAATCCATTTCTCTTCAAGGGATGAAAAACTCTTGAGCCTGTTACCAGCAGTTGCCCCATCAATTGTTCTGTCTGTGTTCAGAGCATGGATTATGGCTCTAAACAAAGGCCTTGGAAACGTGCAGGAATGGTGCTGACTTCTCTCCCCTGGGCTGAAGGTTGGTAAATCCAGTTATCAATGGTTATCAGGGATGTGCTAAACTTATATCCCATCACAGACCTGATTCTGCATCTCAGCTCAAGGGCTGCTCTGAAACCAGGAGAGACCAGGACGTATCCACTGCCTGAGAGCAACATCCATTACATCTACATCCCCTGGGACAGCCAGGCTGGCGCCCAGAGCGTGTAACCAAACCCCTACCCTTTTTATTGAGGGCTTTGTGGAGCTCTTACTGTGCAAAAATGAGCTCCATCTGCAAAATAACCATGAAGACCAGTCCTAGCACTATTACCCCAGTGAGTAAATCGAGCTTCTCCCCACGCAGTGACTGCAACAGGGAGGAATGGGGTAACGGGTAAGGGAACAACTCCTGGGATACTCTGCCTAAACAACCAGCAGTGTGTTTAGCAATACTGGGCTCACGTGGTGCATCTCACCCAAAGAGCTCACCCGGCTGCCAGAGCTGCCCTAGATAAAGTACTGAGTGACTTCATCAGACACTGAGTCAGCAGCACAGACAGAACAGCAAATATCTCTCTCCAGCTCTGGTCACTGGGACACATGTCCTGCCACCGTGTGCGTGCCACTGCTCTGGGACACACGTCTCCCTCAGCACAGAGACTCCCAGGAAGGTCTTGATCATCTCTCCTAGGTGGTGAGCTCAGAGCCCAGTGCTGAGTTCAGCTGTGGCTGGCTTAGCGTGGGTGCAGGAAGAAGTTCTAGCTGTGTGCACAGCCCAGATCTGCCAGTGCCCAGAGCTGTGCCCAAAGGGCAGCCTCAGCTCTTTGCATTTCCCCTGGACCCACAGCCAGAGCAGCTCCTCCAACATGCTGAGGCTCAGAGCAATGCACACATTGCTTCAGGAGCTTTTCCACCACCTTAATGTCCACCAGCAGCAGTTTACAGACTAGTCTGAGGACAACTGCTCAGGACTAACAGCAAAAGACTGCTATTAACCCGATTTCCCAAGCTGCAAAGGCTGATGTACCCTGTGTCCCAGACCTGCCTTCTGCTCCCAGCCACCTGAACAGCACTGAGATGATCCAGTCTTGCAGTAAGTTCCATCAAACCCACTCTGGAAGCAGCTCCTGCTAGTTTAGAGCAACTAATCCCAGCTCCACTCAGGCTCTCACCAGTCAAGGACACCACATCTTCTTCTTCCTTCCAGACTCTAAAATTACTAATGGCTCCACTAAAAGCATAATCTTGTCTTGCTGAATTGCATCTCAGCTCTCTCTCTCTCTTTCATTAAAAAATATTTTAAGCCCCATAAAATGCATGTACTTCCTGAAAACGTGTCACAGACTGAGAAGCAAATGCAGCCCCTAAACTGATGAACTAATTCCTCAAGAGCAGCTCTGCCTATTAGAAACAAATAGCTGAGACAATCCGTGGTTTTCTGGTGAGAGGCAGAACAAAACTGCTGGTGGGAATAATGTGAAGACAGAAAAGTCATCCTGGTTTCCTCGTACCTTTGGAGAGGACTCTTTTTTGTTTGGTGGACAATAGCGCATCAGCCACCCAAACAACATCCCCTGAGGCCTCCCTTGGCATCTGAACTACTCCAGAGTTAAAGATACTTCTCAACAAAGAGAGGTCAGAGGGACCACCAGTATTGTATGGGTAAAAATGTCTGAATATCCCAGCATTCCCAAGGAAAAGCTTTCTTGTCTGTGTTATTTCAATCTGCTCCCACAGGGATACAGCAAACCATCCTCATCTTCCTGGCTGTGAATGCTTCTTCCCTTTCACTTCACTGAGTGGGGAATTGCAGCTGCACCAACCCTCAGTGCCAGCATCAGAGCCCCCAGCACATTTATCCAGCTAGACTTTCCTGCCAACCAGGAGCATGTCCAACCTGGAGGTGAAATCAAATACAATTTACCCCAAGAGAAGATGAAAGTAAATCCAAACAAGCACACAAGCAAGGGATTTCTCTTTGCAACATTTATTCCATGCACAGAGGGGACAATTGTAAGTAAACGATTTGCTTTGTTAAATGAGACTGGGACAAGAAAGGCTTTCCTGGGGAAGATTATATTAAAGAACCACCAGAAAACGATTCCAGCCCTTCAAACACCAATATTAAATAAAGAGATGTGATAAATGAGAAGCATCAAGTAAAAATCAAATCAGGGCAGCGTATCCAGAAAAGCCAGACGTGACCATCCTTAATTCAGCTTACAGGAGCTTCCAAATTGTTCTGGTGCATCTAAGAGCCCAGTGAAAAAAGCCCATCACTGTAGCAGTTATGGGGAAAGCTGATATGCTTCTGTTCCCCCAAAGTGCTCACCCCACTCTCAGGGAAAACCATCCAGTACCTCCAAGCACTGCTTGATGCATTGGGAACCACGACCTACACTGAACTCAGCAGCAGCTCAGAGCCTCAAAGGCAGCTCTAGCAAGCCCAAAATGTAAGCCCCACACCCAGCTGGTGGCACAGCCCCCAGCCCCTTACCTTTGAGAGGTCCTCTGTGCCCCCCTGCTGGCTCTGGCTCAGGAGAGGCGAGTGCCGCATCAGGGGGTCCTGCAGCAGCTCCAGGCGTGGCCTCTTGCTTTCAATGAACTCCAACTCCGACGGCTTGGTCAGGTCAGAGAGGTAGGAATGGCCCTCGGTTCTCAGGTGCAGCTCCTGAGATCTGGGGACAAAAGGAAAGGAGCCTTTAGAAAAGAAACTACCTCTGCTCTTCCCCTCTCCACCGCAGATCGCTCAAGGAGGACAGGGCTCAGTTTTCCAGAAGGATCCATGTGGCCCTGCACTCCAACATCTCAGGTCCCTGCAGACCCAAAGGCACAGCCCCAGGGCTCAGCTGCTGGGCATGGTGCATGTCCTGGAGCAGGACCACCACCCTCCAAGCCCAACCCCACCCTGCTGTCCCCCTCCTCAGCACCACTGCTGTGCCACCTGGAAAGCCCTGCTGTCATCTCCAGTGCCACCAGTGCAGTGGGTGGCTGTCCCTACACCAGGACAAAGTGAGTAAGGCTGCAGGTCTGAGCCTTCCCTGTCATGACACATGGGTTGGGCTGGTCAGAAAAAGGTAAAGCTTGGCAAATCCTCAAATCTACCTCATAAATCCTCCCCTGTCCAAGACCAGGCAGAGCCCCCTCTGCCACGTTTGGATTATTTAGTCAAAGGTACCTGCCTCAGTGTTTGTATTTGGTGTCTTCTACAGGAATACCAAAGATTATATGTTGGGGAAAAAATGCCTACTCCTCCGTGGCTAGACAGTAGGGATTTATTTTTCCAGGATGGGGGAGGAAAGGAGCCAGCCACATGTAGTTGCATGTCTCTGACACAGAGCTGGCAGGCTGTAAAGGCACATTATCCAGTGAGAGCAACTGCACCAACGAGTCACATCGAGCTCCAACACCTTTTACCCGTTAAATATGATGCAGTTGGTAATACCTGGAGAGTGGGCTTCATTTTGCTTTTTTGAAAACAAACGAACTTTTTTTGTACTTCTGTTTTCCTCAGTAGGATTCTCTTGTGGGAACTGTAAAGGGATCCTACAAAAATACATTAAACCTTTTACTATGCCCTAGGATCAGCTTTGCTGCAGCAGCTCCAAGGGTGTATTTTTAACACTTCAGGCAGAAGTGTCCCTTAAAAAAAAATAAAATTAAGCACAAGAGATTCAAAGCTTGTGAAAAAACATGTTTTTTTTTTTTTTTTCTTTTCCCCTTAAACAAGATTGCTGCAATTCTCCTGAGCTGGTGGTAAAGTGTCTTCCCCAGCTACCAAACTCTAACAAGCCTTTGGAGCTGCTTGAAGAGGAGGGAGAAAGAACAAGCATAGAAGACGGGGGGGGGGGTCTTATGCATCGTTTGCCCCCCACCCACAAACTGCAACTGCTGACATTAAAAATCTCAGAGAAGATGGCACAAATGGAAGGATCCAGAGTGCCCTGAAGCTGTAATGGCTCTGGCTCACGTCCAGGGAGAGGATTTTGCATAAATCCACACTCTCAGGGCCGCCACCCTGAGCACTGCCCTATGCCCTCCCCTGCAGCAGCATGGACACCTTAACCCAGCCCCAGGGAATCAAGATAAAACTGGGAGGGTTGTTTTTTAATTAAAATCAACAGCAGGCACAAAGCAATGCATGCCAAGCTCTGCTGCCGTGGGTTTGGCATTGGGATCGGGCAGCAGCTTTGCTGCTGACACACAGAAACAGAATCTGGCTCATCCTCCTCCTCCTCCTCCTCCCAGCAAAAAGGGGACAGGAGAATGGGGAGGCTCCAGCACTGCCTTTGGTGCTCCAACATCCCAGACAGAATGTACAGTTCACACAGCAAACCTTCCAGAGCTGAAGAGCCCTGAAATCTGGAACGGAAGCACAGCTCGCTTCACCTGCAAACACTTCCATGCTGAAGGATCCTCAACTTTTCTCAGCAAGCCCAGAAATCTCTCCTGGCACCTCTCAGGTTTCCTGCTGTCTCTGCTGTCTGGTCCCAGCCCTTCATGCAATCCCTGCCTGCCCACAGCTGCATGCCAGCATTTCAGGCTCTGCTGTAAAACCCAGGAACAATAAGCAACTGTTGAGCTGGGCAGGTGCTAAAATATTCCAACACCCAAGGCCCTGCTCTACTGAGTCAATTAAAAATCAGATGCATTTATTTTCCCTTCTTCCCCTTTTTTAAGGCCATATTACCAAGAAGCTGCTAATTGACAAAGGATGGCTCCAAGACCTCTGCAGTTGTCAGGAACTCGACACAACTGCTCCACTCAGAAAAAAGCCAAGGATTCTGAAGATAAGAGCACCACTGAGCTTTACAAAGGCGGTTACTCACAGCCAGGCAGGGGCCACGCCAGGGAAAGCAGCTGCAATGTTATAAGGTGCTATTTTATTTCCATTTCCACATCCACTGGAACAGCTATTAACTTTATCCACTGGAATTTCCAGCCGCTCCCGAGATTACTTTGCCCAACACAACCCGCTCAGCCTGTCCTGGCTGCAAACACAAATGCTTTTGCTTGAAGCCTTCACACCTTTCACTCTCCACATCCCCACCTGCAGCAAGCTCTTTACAACAGACTTTTATACAGCGACAACACAGCTGTCAATAAAAAATGACTCTAAAAAAAACCCTCCCCTTACACCGAGCTTGGGGTTTGCTGCGTTTTCCAAATAGTTCCCACCCATCTGGTTTATTCCAGAGATTCCTACTTTGCTGAAGGGAAAGAGTGTTTTTAATTGCATGTGAGTTGTGCATAATTAAATGAAGCAAAGCAAATGCCAGCATTAATTATGAAGCGGGACAGGTTAGTCTTCAGCTGAGTCCTTCACCACAAACACCGAATTTTTCAGAGAAGCAGAGCAGCCTGAGATGTGCTGACACACAAGGCTGGCTGCCCAGGGTTTGCCCAACTTCCAACCACCCCCACACATCTCTGCTCTGGGTAGGTCCAGAAGACCAAGATAACCCAAGATGAGACCTTTGGTTTATTACTGACCCGACAGACGAATCACACCCTCCTGGCTGCAGAGCTGTGTTACTCATTCACTGGGGCAGATTCCTCAGCAGGCTCACAGAGGGTGGAAGGAAGGCAGGAGCAGATAAAATCCTACAGCAGTGTGGGGTATCTGCAGCTCACCCCAGCAAGCGTACAAGATGGGCTGAAAGCACAGGTTGTCCAGTAGCTGGGTAGCAAGGAATCAAAGAATCCTTAAGGCTGGAAAAAGACCTCTAAAATCTTTCAGTCCAGTCATTAAGCTGAGAGCTGGGGAGAGAGGATCAGATGAGATATCCTGAGCTGCCCTTGGTTGAGACTTGTAAGAGCAGTTGTGATGAGATCTTAGCATGAGGGATCTTACTTGAATTTTCCTGAAGCCAAATCACTGGGAAATGGGCAAGCACGACCTTTTCAGGAGGCCAAAGACTCTCCCTCCCCAATAACCCACTGTCTGGCTCCTCAGAGCAGCACAACCCTCCCCTGGCTCTTCAGACCTTCCCATTTCTCCCTCAGCAGAGCAGAAGGTGGTTGCAGGAGGAATGATGGCTATTCTGCAACATCCAGCAAGCACAGCTTGACTTCCTGAAGCCTCCTGCACCGAGAGCTCAGAACATCGGCAGCGATTCCGAGCCAGCTCCCACCAACTTCCCAGCAAGAGAACACTCCAAGAGTTGCTCCCATCTGCAAATACTGTTCCCTACACCATGGGGCCAAACAACATAACCAGGCTGGAAAACTGATTCTCAGGGTCTCCTGGAACCAGAAACAAGACAAACGATGGCCTTGCTGAGGCTGTTTACTTCCTCCAGCTGAGATGGTTTGGTGGGAAATTTTCTACACAAAAAAAAAAAAAAATTCTAAAAAAGAGTATCCAACTCCCACAGGTAGAGACAGACAATAAAATGCTTTTGAGAAACAGTAATATAGAAAACCACTGGTGTTGAAGTGAATTATTTATAGCCAATGCTAAGATTTGTCAGAGGTTTCAATAACCACTTTACAGCTAATGAGAGCCAGAGTGTGAGACTGGGCAAATTGGGACCTGTTAGAAAGAGAAACTGGAGGCTTTGTAGGAGCAAACCTGCCACCAGGCACCTACAGAAACACGTCCAGGACCAGCTGATATATTCCCTTTGTCATGTAGGTGGGGAGGAGATAAACCACCGTGACTTGACGGGAAGAGCTGCATGTCTGAGCGGGAAGATGGAGCTGCTCCCACGCCCTCAGCCAAGTCTGCCAGCAGCAGGACCGAGTCTTCCCAAGCCAAAGGTGTGGGACAGCCTGGAGCAGGATGCTCAGCTCAACATGTGGCCCAGCTGAAGCACTCCCAGCTCCTCAGGAGCTCTGACCAAGCAGCCACGTGCATCCTCAGGCTGTGCATTCCCACACAAGGGCAGGGAGCAGTGGCTCGGCTGCCCTGCACAACCCCTCAGCCACCTTCTTCCAAGCCAACTGCAATTTAGATAAGAGCAGCTGCTTTATTTAAAACTTGCATTTTGAAGATCCCCATACACAGAGCCTGAATTATTCATGGACAGGATCAGCAGAAGCTTTAACACAATGGCACTGCCTCACTCCAGAGGAAGAGAAGGAATATTTGTCTCTCTCCGCAAGGTCTCCCACATGCTTTCTCCAGGCATCCAAAACTGCAGCCTGCCAGTAACGCCCTCTTAGCAGTCCTGGGTGGCTGGAACATCCTGAACCGATGGCTTCAGAGACATCCCATGCCCTTGGTCATCCTCCATGTCCATGCACAGACACGCCAGGCAGCCCACCCCAGAGCTTGCGAGGCAAGGCTTGTCCCCAAGTGCCTCCACACCAGCATCTGCCCTCTCCAGATGTTGTTTTCCTGCGTTCAATTATGGGGAAGAAAAAACTGCAGCTCCTGGTACATCATTTCCAGTGTGAGAGACACAGATATATGGCTGTGGGGATTTCAGCTGCACCGCCGCTCACTCCTGAGAAAAGGATCACCTTTAAAAACGGAAACTTAATTAAAAACCATAAATAAAACCAAATTGGTCGTGCTGTTACCTTGGGAGCAGCTGGTGCCATTTGGCCCAGCACAGCCCCGTGTGATTTCCAACACCACACACGCTGCCCCAGCTTCCCACCCCTCCCTGGGCCAGCAGGATTTATCCCAACAAGAGGCACAGTGATCCCACCTGCTCTCCATGTGCCCCACTGCACACGGCTACCTCAGATGGCTGCAGAAACTCAGCAGCTGTTTAATGTGTCCTAAATGTCCCCCGCAGGTCGACGCTGGGCAAGCTCTTCAGACTCCTTGTGCCTGCTAAGCAGAACGGCTCCGAAAGAGGAGCATGGTCTCCTGAACTGGGAAAATCATCTTCTATGAAAATAGTGACTCATTCTGGATAAAGGTGGAATACACTGTGGTAACACACATACCATTTATTCCATTTATTTACAGCCACATTTTCTGCCAGAGAAGCAGAGAGAAGTATCCACCCCAGCATTCCTGCATTAATATGGAACCTTGCTCTAAAATCCTAACACATATGAAAAGTTAGAAAAATCCAGTTCCTTCATTTTTCAGATCCCTCACCCTCTGGCACCTGCCATTTAACACTCAACCCAGTTTTTCTCACTTCTTCTGAGGACCAAAATATATATAGAAGAGGGAAAAAAGCCCTAATCCTTGTCACCTTGCCAGGACATTCCACTGCAAGTATTCATGGTACGACTTGTACCAACAGCAGATCCTGAAATACTTCTCTTCACTCCTGCAGACCAGTTGGCACAGCCAACTGAACAAGCTAAGGGGAAGTCTGTGGATCCTTCCAAGAAAAAGCCTGCTACCAAAAAAACCATCACGGAAAGCAGCACATCCCTGCAAAGACAGGCAGAGCCAATTTTCCCTGCAGCAAGAGATTCAGAGTGGTTCAGGTTTTCCTTCCTTCTTCCAGCCAGAATTGCTACACAGGGAGTTCAATTCTTTGCCCAGCCACCAAGGGGTGATGACAACTTTTAATTCTGACGTGGAGAAGGGCAGTCTGCAGCTTCCCAACAAGCTTCTTGCTCAGGAAGCCCCAAAATGCGGGGCCATCTCAGCATTCCACTCCTTCCAGCAATTACCACTCTTTTTGCCAACAACACTCGATTAATCCTTAACACATTGTGCCCATTGTGCTTCACCTCTTGTTTCCTTTCCACTGAATCACAACTAACCACCATCCTGGTGCCCACAGCAAAACTGCAGCCAGGAGAGACTGAAAACATGCACAGCTCTAGGAAGACCATCCAAGCAGGCCCAAATGATTTCTGCGGGATTTTGAGCATCCCCAATGCCATGTGTAAAGACAACCTGCAGAGGCTTTAGAGATCTGTCCAAAGGGAAGGTACAACCAAAATAGGGGATAACACCCCAAAACCAGCACATGGGAGTAAAGTGAATCCCTGCAGTTTCCAGGACAGGAGGGCAAACAGCAGCCACTCACCAGGCAGGTGGGCTTGGAGGAACTGGGACCGAGTGGCACAAGGGCTGCACCCCCCTGCAGCTGCAGGCAGTGCCCTGGGTGAGTGCAAGGCACGGCCATGGCAGGGCAGGGATGTCCACCTGGGAATGCACACAGGGCTCGGTCTCCAGCACTGTCAGCCTGCCACATGCCACTTGCACCAGACTTGCAAGCTGATATCCTTAAGGAGCAGATCCTGGAAGCGTTTCAGCCACCACAACCAAGAGCAGACAGGCTGCTTCCTCTGAACTCCCGAAGCAACGGCGCATTGGAAGGGCTCCCCTCTGCTGACACTTGCTTCAAGGGGAGGAGTGTCATGTGCCCACCATCCCTGAGTGCCAGCTGGGCTGTCAGGCAGGGAAGCACAGCGAGGGTCTTCCTCTCAGACACAGCACACCCCTGTGCTTCCCTCTACTCACCCCTGTGCCGTGTTGTGGATGTTGTTTGCCTTGGTCTCCCTCCTCCCAGCCCCTCATGCTGAGAGCCAGCTGCCTCTGCTTGAAACCATCAATCCCAGCCCAGGAACAAAGCCAAGGCACTGAGCCTGCCAAGGGGACTCAGCTGCAGCCACGGCTGCCATCACCATCCTCCTCATCCAGGCTCTGCTCTGCACCAGGAAGAGCCACAGCTATTTTTTGGGGAGGGCACCAATGACCAACCCAACCTGCTGCAGGGTCTTGGCCCCGGAACCCTCAGGTGAGGCACCACCACTCAAAGGCTCCTCTTACAACACAGCAGGAGCTGTGTTACAGCAGCTCCTCAGACCACTAAGGTGAAACCAGCAAAGCCCCCAGAGAACGGATTTTTAAGTGCGGAGCTTAAAGATGCAGAGAAACAGCAGCTGGCTCTGAAAAACAGACTAACACCTCCCCAACCCCAATGGTACCCAATCAAATTCACCTCACTAGTTACATTGGATTGAAAATGTCTTTACGATTTCTTCAAAGACTCCTCCCCCCCCCACTCTTTCTGCATCCCCAGATGCCCTCAAAAATTTTCAATGAATATGTCCCAGCATTCTGGCACAAGATGTCAACTGAACTGAAGCAGTATTTTTAGCCGTAATTACTACATAGTATAATTTTTGCAGAAGTACTATTTTTTGGATGTTAAGGGGAAAAGGGATGAAATGCAAGTTATTAAAAGAGTTTCTTTTTATAGCATGCCAAAACATCACCATTGAGGTTGAAAATGAGGTACCATGGTAAGCATGTGGATGTGTAACATCCCCTGACAACTTTGATTAACATTTACCCACATTCATGTGATTGTCAACATAAAAATAAAGTCTGGGGACTTTGAAATACTTGTAAGCCAAAGGCAGATGCCTGGGTGACCACACCAGACCAGGCATGTGGTACAGCAGACACCAAGGTTTGCAGTTGGGCTTTTTTTTAGTGATACAGAAAAACCAAGATGCATTTTCTTTAAACAGCATATTATTGGAGAGCAGAACTGCTTCTCCATTTTGGAAGCCATCAGTAGTGTGAAAAACAAAACCAGGCAGGAGCATGTTGCTGGGTCCTCTTTACCCATCTCCCCCAAATTTAGCTAAATCTGACCCAATTCCAATTTAACCGTGTTACTCTGCGCTAAGAAATCAAAACACTGAGAAATCCAAGCGAGCCAAGGCAGTGCAACATGCTGCAATAAATTATGGGTTATCAAAAGTGGCATGACCCTCTGTACGTGCAGGTGCCACAGGCATAACCCAGAAGGGCACGTCCAGATGCAAAATGAACTTTGGAAGCTACTTTCTGCCTCCAAATTCTCACAGGTTTCTTTCTGCTGAGCACCAAGCTGAACCCAACCTACTAGAAAAAGAGGATGCTGTCTGTATTTATTATGCATCCAGCACCCTGAGCTCTTACTCCTCTCCCCTAACAGGGATGATTTTAGAAAAACAGATTAATCTCTGACTCTGCACTGGTTTTGTTCTTAGCCTAAGGAATAAGTATTAAAATAATTGCTTTGTGTACATCTACTGTAGCAAGGCTCTTATTTCACTTCCAGGCCAGTGTTTTTTTTTTTTTTTCCCCAAACCACTAAACATTGAATGCAGAAGAGAAACTGTGAGAGGGAGCAGAGTTTTGCACTGAAACAGAGAGTGAGAGCGATGTCCTTCAAACAAATCAGCTCCTGTGGTTAAAGCTTGTACAGCATTCCTAGCCACAGCACTTGCCTGGCTTGCACCTAAAACTCTGCCAGCCTCCCATGAGGCTACAACAGGAAACAGGGACACAGGGAGAGGCACGAAGGGAGCAGAGAGGAAAAAAGCAGCTCAGAGAAAGTTGTGAGGGGAATGCAGAAAGAGAAACAAAAACAATGAGAGCGGGGAGGAAGAGCAGCAGCAGAGGAAGCGGAGATGGGGGAGGAAATGAGCTCTTCTCACTCCTCCCTGCAGCCTCGGGAGCCACAGACCAAACCCGACCACACGGCTTCACTTCCTATGCTGAACACAACCAGTCACAGACACACGAAGCTCCACACAAGTGAGGGGGTGGTTTTTCTGTTTTTTTGTTGTTTTCAAGACTTCTTTACAACGCATGACAGCCAAAGGTAAGGGACCAGAAGGCAAAGGTGCCGCTTCATTAGCGGAAGGAATCCAAACTGGCTGTCAGTACCCAAAAACAGCATCCCACTGCCTGGGTGGGTCCCTCCCAAGCCTCCTGCTCCCACCCCAGCCCTGCCCCAAGCCCTGCTTGGTGCAGGCAGGGAGCCAGTACCTTTCACTGCCCGGCTGGAACTCGGAGAGCAGGGACGGCCTCCGCCGCTGCGGCTGCATGATAGACCCTGGCGGGAGGTGGGAAGCAAAATCCCTGGAATGATGCTGGTACTCCAACAGCGCCACGTCCTGCGGGAACAAACACAGGAGAGCTCGTCAGGCGGCTGGCAGCTCTCAAGCAAGCACAGAACAACTCAAATAAAACACGTAGATATTCCTCCTTTGAAGCCCTGGGCCACAAAGCTCAGTGCTTCGCCCTCCACAAAAGGTTCCCAGTAACTCCCAGTCTCACAATCGGAATGGGAGCTCGGCCCCTTGTTCAATCCAGCCTTTTCCCAGGGCTGCAGGCAGGGCTGGCTCCTGGGAAAGGACCCCAGCAAGCCCAACCCAGCCACTGAGCACCCACACAGGGATTTTTGGCATCCAAGCAGTCCTGATGACAATTGTGAATCCAAGAGTAAGAACAGGTAAGAACAAAATTAAGTCACAGGATACTTTCAGCTTCAGTAGTCCACATAGCAGCATGGAGAAAGAAAAAAAAAAAGGGGGGGGGGAAGGACAGAAGACAAATCATAAATGTTATCTTGAAAATGTTCCTTTAAACACAGCTCTCCTGGGCTGAGCTCAAGGGGTTTGAAAGGACAGTTTGCTACTTATTATGTGTACGTCCCTTTTGTTCCTTGACCCTTGGAGAGTACAGTACAGTATGTTCCTGATTTTAATTAAATAAGAAGCCCTCCTGCTCTATGCCACAGACTGATTCCAGCAGCAGTATTTTAGGCAGCTACATTCAACTGCTATTTTTTATTTGCAGATAGATACTTGACCAGCAGACTAATCATCTAATTAACTAAGACCTTCAGCAATGGCATAGAATACCCTGTCACAGAATAACCCTGGTAACACTGACACACATTTACCTTAGAAGAACCAACTCCACCTGGGAGTCTATTTTTGAACAGTTCTCAACTGGAACAAGAAAGCTTAAACTTCCTCAAAAAGAAAAAAGGAATTTCAGGGTCTACAGAAAAAAAAAAAATAATAAATAAGAGACCACATACATGCAGCTGATGTGGGCAGGGGGTCTCAACCCCAACAACTGCAACAGGAATTATTTGATCTGATGTAGTGAAGATCAATATGGAAGCTGGGGAACTGCCCCAGCAAGGTGAATGGCAGGCAAAGAAAGGGTTTGGGAGCTTAAACAGCAACAACCTGAGCCTGGAGATCCCCTCTCCCAACCTGCAAGTGAAAAGAGCAGTCTCACAGTGGATGTCATGCTGTCCTCCACCAAGCTGTGGAGTGGGAGAATCAAGGCCCAACACGTTTGACCATCAGAGAGTAAAACGAGAGATTTTCTGGAAAGTCAGGAAGAAAATCAGAGATTATAAACATTCAGCCAAGAAAAGCAGATCCCCTACCTCACATCCAACCTCTCTTGCACAAAAGCTGAAAAGGCCAAATATCAAAGGGAGGAGGAAGGGGAATTGTGGTTTCCTATGGCCACCACCTCTTGTGCCTAGAAAGCCGTGTCAGTTTTTGGAATCAAGTTTATTTCTCCCCACTATCAGGCAATAGTGTGGTGCTGCTCCTTCTCTGTTCTGACCAATGCTGGGAAGCATCAGGAACAAGAGATCTGTGTAGCCCCAGCTCCAGCCTGGCCATCCCAGACCTCAGCCTGTGGGCCAAGGGGCGTCTGCAGGCAGGTTCTTGCGACATTAAGAAGGGCATGACTTGGACACTGTCCACTCATCCTCCCACGGCTGTTCTGCTGTAAATCCAGGTGTGTGGGGAGGGTGAAGCCCCAAAAGCTGCTTTTCCTTCAGCTCTGGAGTCCATCCATGCAGGATGCCAGGGAGGCCACAGAACAGAACATGCCATCACTCCAACCACAGATGGGACAAACACAAATATCTGAAGTGAGGGAGCCCATCAGCTCTTCCAGCCCAGCCAAAGCAGAATCCCTGCCTACAAACAAGCTTCCCCACGTTCACACTTGTCCTGGTTTTAAATTAAAAATAAATATTTAAATGGAAGAGTGATGCAGCCCCTGACATCCACCTACAAAACAAACACATCGTGTCTGGGAAGACACACCAATAGGTCCAAAACCAGGACCGTCACTTTCTGTGGGTGTATAAACAAGAATTACCCGTCTGGGAGGCTCAAAGGCTGTGCCCTTGAGAAAAAAAAAAGGCTCTTGCATGCCCCAAGAACCATCTGTTTTTCCTTTTCCCCTACCCACACTCAGCTGAGCTTTTGCCTCCTCTAACCCTGTCAAAAAATGGCTGGTGGAGCTCAGAACCTGCTGGCATGGCCTGAAGTGACTCTGACCTGCTCTGCCTTGCTTACATCCGTGTTGGGTTTTACAAGGAGAAAACAAAACCTAAAAATTAGTGAGGAGGATTAAAATTGACCAATTTCTGTGCCCTGTGATGAAGTGTTAAGAGGCACCGAGCACTGGAAGATGTAGGTGGAGTAATTGCTCAGAAAGTTACTCCAGTAAATTGCACTGTGAGCTGCAACAGTGTTTTTCAAATGCAAACACCAGAAAGGTTTAGGAGTTGCCTTCAAACTGCCTGGTGGACCTGGCAGTGCTGGGCTGATGGTTGGATTTGATGATTCTATGGGGATTTTCCATTCTAAATGATTCTATGACTCAGAAGAGGCTTCAATTTTCTCTAGCAGAGTTTTAAAGACACCTGCTGGGAGGCACCTTGCTGCCAGCACCACTGCACCTTCCACACAGACACAGGAGCAGCACCCAGAGGGTGCCACCTGAATTCCCCACCACTGAATCACACAAATATGATACAACCCTCACCCTGACCTCAAATTTCTAGCACCTGCTCATGGGCAACTCCAAGACACCTGAAATAAAACAACTGAAGAACCCTGCAGCCCCAAACTACATGTTGATTCTTTTCCTCTCCATTGTTTTGCTGGGTTTTGCTCAGTTCTATTTTTCTGCTCCTCCTCTCCCTCTCTGTGCATCTCTTCCTGCCCTCTGCAAACCTTCCTCCCACCCCACAAATCTGCTGATTTGCCACAGCACCCTCTCCAGACCTTTCAAATCTCCAACTGTCTCCAGTAAGGACTTTCTTGCTTTTACATCAACTTTCCTGTTGTTCCTTGTGGTTCTGGTGCTCCCACGGGGATGTACTTTGGGAAGCTTTGCAGATTTCATTAATTCAGAAGATGTCATGACAGAAATCAAGGAAGCAGAAAGACCATGGATAGTCAGGGGCCCTGGCAAATCAGGTTAGGGGGGAGGAGGCCAGCACTAGCAGCACTGCCAAGGCCAGACAGACACCATGAGTGCCACAGCCCCACCACAAGCCATCCCAGCAGAACAGGGCAGCTTCAGGCAAATCTTTAGATAAATGAAAAGCTAAAGACCCAGAAGTGGCCTCTTTAAAACACTTCTTCATGCAGCAGACTGAAGAGGTGCTTAGGCCCTGCCTAAGGGACCGAAAGCATCCTTTGCTGCCCACCAAGGAAGTTGGACACGTCCCTGCTGCTCCTGTGTGGGGTGCAGGGAAAGCACCCTGAGTCTCAAGGCTTCTGTGTTATCCCTTGATTTGGGAGTGCCAAGAACACTATTTCCATCCCCTTCCTGGTAAATCCTTCTACCCTACATAACCTGACTCTACCAGGCCCATTTAGATTTGCTAATCAAACTGTTTAAAGCCAGGTTCCTGAACACAGTGTTACAGAAAAGTTCTTGGCAACACACAGAGAAAGCCCAGTGGAATGAAAAAGGAAGAAGCCACCCACCCCCACCTTTTAAAATTATTTTAAAGCCTCCAGCCTGCTGCCTTACCTACCATAAAGTCTCTAGCAAACTCTTCAGTGCTGTCCCCGACCTCAGGGTAACCCCCACACTAAGCCAACAACTGCAGGCAGCCGTTCTGCCTCTCTCGCTTTCTGTTTTGGACACGTGCACTTGCTGCTGTGCCTCATTTCTCCTTCCCCTGCCTGCAGCTGCTGGGTCCTGATCTTCCAGGAGGAAGAAGGGGAGGTCTGAGAGCGATGCTGGAAGCACCCCCAGGCGCTGACCCGCAGCACACGGTGCCAGAAACACCACAGCCAACAGCACCTCTGACCCTGCACTCCCAGCTCCGGCACCAAGCACATCCACACAGACAAGGCGTGCACCGACTGCTCCATCCTGATGGCCTCCCCGTGGCTCCAAGAATCAGACTCTGAGGAGAAGACCTCAGAGACAGGAGGCCTGCAGAAAGGAAACCTGGAGCTGGTTTTGCAACAGAAAGGCGAACTGCTCCTCCTCTCTTCCTCCCACCAGCAGAAAAACAAGTACAAACACCCAGCGCTTCTGGCTTCCTTGGAAAACAGCTCTGGAGCAAACCCATGGAGACCTAGAGCGCAGCCAGATGAGAACCTGCAGCACAGCTCGAGCGGCCCAAAGCGTGAGATCCATCCTCGTCGCTTACCACGTCCTCAACCCGAGAGAGCAACCGGGAGCTCCCCGCCGAGTTTCGGTGCAAGACAGCTTTGTTTGAAAACCACGGGCGCTTGTTTTGCCGTGACGCCGAGGAGGAGCAGCCTGGGGTCAGCCACCACATCCGCCAGCTGGGCCGGCTCCCCGGCGGAGAGCGGCACCGGCACCGCAGCCGCCTCGAATCACGGCATCGGGCGCGGGCAGCGCCGCACCTGCTGAGCTGTACCAGAGCTCCCGGCACAGGAGAGCTCAGCCACTGCCCCACGCTGTCCTCGTCACCTTCCACAGGCAGACAAACAGGCCTGGGCACTGCACACGCTCCTCGAGGAGCAAATGCCAGCTCCTCGCCACCTCCACCACGGATTAGGGCTGCTCCTTACAAGCTCACCCAGAGCTGTATGGCAAATAATTTGTGTTTTCTAACAATGTGCTGCTTCTGCTGAAACATTCAATGAGACCAGTTAATAATGGTGTGGCACAAACAGTGAGAAAAAACAATGCCAAAACATCCCTATTTATTTCACTTCTCACAAACTAGCCCTTATCTAATCTCACAAAGGATGCTTGGTCTGTCCCTGCTGCTCGTGAGCAGCTCACTGTGCCGTTCTGGGAATGGTTAACCACAGGGGAAGTGATGGGGCTGGATGCCCCCCAGACCGTGGCACTGGTGGCATGTGGAGCCACAGCTGGACACTTCACAGCTGCTGCTCTGGCATGTCCACGTGGCCCAGAGCAACCCAACACGGTGTCCACGATGACCATGCAGCTTTGGACTGCAAAGCCATCTCATCCCCTGGGGAAGCACGGGGCTTGTTGAGATTCCTGCACCCCCAGAACCACACAGCCAGCATGGAGCAGCATATCCCAGCCTGGCACATGCCAGGGCCTCAGAATATCCAGCAGTTAATTTGTGGAGTGCACAAAGCAGCATGGCCACCAATTTGGTGGCTTTGTCAGAGACAGGGGACCCACCCCTGCTCTGCACCCTCAACTTTGAAAAAAGAAGTTCCCTAACATCTCTTTCTGCCAGCAGTGTGACCTATTTCAGCAATAAAAGGAAGAGTTCTCTGGTGCCTGGATACCCCTTGGCACTGGCAGCACAGCATTTGCTCATTAGACCGAGAAATGCACTTTTTAGCATTCGCCTGAAGAAAATAATTTTTCCCAAAGCCAATTCTCAAAGGTAGGAGGAAGGGGAAAGGTTTGGGAGGAACCAGGATGGTAGCAGAGCTGTCACTGCATAAGGTCCAGACACAGCTCAGGCTGTGCAGGGGCCAGTGTGGCACACAACCCACCATGCTCAGCCTCCCCAGCCCAGAGGAACCATCCTCTGCTGCTGAAAGCATCCTCTGAAGTGCAAAGGAGGTGATTATTGATCCAAACAGGTTGTCCACAAGCACAGTGCTGTCTGCCCAACTTCCTCCCCAAAACCCTGTGAGGAGCTCACTGCATGTTTAAGAAAAAAGTATCAGCAACATAAACTAAACAATAACTCCTCCACAAACAGCTCTCCTATTGAAGATAAGGTCAGTAATAAAAACCTGGCTGAATACATGCATTTTTATCTTGCCTACAGGGATGTAACATGTGCTGAAAAGACAAATGCCCTTATTGTCCCCAGACAGTCTCATTGCCATCCATCTCTCAGAAGCTGCTGACTTGGCCTTTTGTTTTAGGAGGTGACCACAGTGCGCGTGGCCCCTCGTTGGAAGGCATTGATTCCTCCTGCCATCCCTGCAACCAAGGCCACGACTGCTGCCAGCACTGATGGCATCTGTACCAGCTGCACAGCACTGCACCCTTCTCGATGCCCTCTCCCACCTCTCCAGCAAAGCAGGGCTGTCAGCAGTGCTCGGCTGCCCGGTCTGAATGTGCCATTCATGGAGAAGTCACGTCTCGGTGAGGACAGCTCTCAGCTGTTGTGGCTTCCCGGTCATCTGACCGGTGCCGGGTGCTGGAGCCAGCTGCCAGCCCTCTCCCCAGCAGCCAGAGGTGCCCACAGAGCTGCAGCACATCCACTACAGAGCTGCTTTTCAGCCTCTCCCCATCACAAGACTTTTGTCCCAGTCGCATCCAGGCGCCTTTGAGTCGGGAATGACCCGTCTGCCCTTCCTCCAGCCCCCACGCCTGGTGCTGTGCTTCCTGAAGCCATGAACACACACCCAGGGTGAGCAGCTCTCTTCACACAACAAGCCCAAGCTTTCTACCATAAAAGTCACCAGGTCATTTAGCTCATCATCACATCTCTTCTGTAGCACGGCCCCCCACCACCTCCTACCACACCTGCTCCCATGCAACAGCCAGAACCTATCTGCAGGTCCAGGTAGGACCCTTTCAGCTCTCCATGTCTCCTACTCTTCCTTACACCTCCACAGTAAATCTTTCACTTGCTCAGTATTTTGAATAAATGCTGTGACAATGAAAACCAGCAAGAGTCCCCAGTCTTGCAGAAGGTGCCTCCAGGGGCTGGTGGGGCAGTGCAATCAGTCAGGCCTGAAGCACAGGAAAAGGCTCCAAAAGTGGCTATAGTGCCTTTGCCAAACCACATAAGCAGTGGAAGTTCTTTCTTCCCCTGTGGATTTACAATCATGAGATCAACCAAAAGCAAAGCATCACCTTCTGCATCAAATCACGTCCAAAAAGAAGATTAGGGAGCAACCACAGAAGTTTACTGTAGCTTGAAATAAAAGAAGTGTTTTGGATAAAGGTTGTATCCTAGGGAAAACAGATTTAAATACAAACTGTTGTAAGCCAACTTCTTCCCAGCAATGGGAGGGAGACCCTAGGGCAGGGAATTAGGTGTCCTGTTCTTTCACCTCCATGCTCTCCCAGTCCCAGAGCAGAAAGCCAATTTTCTGAAATCCACCACTGAGCTGCTCAGAGCTAATGCAATCTGTCACTGGAAAGGTACTCAAGAGAGAGCGAGCTGAGTTCTCGTGACAGACCTGATCAGAGTCAGTATTTCCAAGGTATGTCTTTTATTTTCAGGTCATTCCTTAAAACATTAGCTGGAGCCCAGCAGGCAGAATTCAGGATTCCCCTCTCTCAGCAGGTAGCAGGAGGCTGTTCTTTGTGCTCGGAGGTGGTGCACCATAACCTCTTCCGTTTCTCCGGTTCCTGCACTGACACAGAGCAGCATTTTGCTCCCAGGAGACAAAAGTGTGACTAACTACTCCAAGGAAAACCACCACAGCAGCAGTAAGGCACAGTACAGTGCCCCTGTGCAGGCTTACCTGGTGCTGCTGTGCCACACCGACCATGTCACCGTGGAGAGGAGCGAGCTCCTGCCATCCCCGGAGCCTGCGCCTCCCTCCTGACAGCACCTTCCACAGCAGGACACTGCGTTCAACCGGCCCTGCTCAAACTGCTGGGAGGAGGAGTCTGAGCAGGGAAGGCACTCCATTCCCCCCAGGCCACTTTTTGGCTTGGACACCAAATCAACACGCAAGTTTGCACCAAGCTCTTGTGTCTGGCTCACACAGACAAGGAAGTTATTTATCATGGGCCAAAGCAAACGAGCGATGGGGCCCGGACGCTCCTGCACAAGGCTGTGTTGAGAATGGGGAGCTTAATGAAGGAACTGCTGAGCTGCTCCCAGGCAGGAGAGGTGGCACGGGAAAAGCACAACAGTCTCAAAGCTGGAACAGAGGAGTTGAAGGAGGGCTTAAGTTCACCTTTCCATCCCAGATGAAGCTGTGTGCAGGGAATGGGGGCAAACAGCAGGAAGGAGGCAAAATGAGCCTCTTGTTTGGTAGGGAGGGAAAAGTGCTCACAAAGGGGAATTCAAGTGATGATGGAGCACCAATTTCATATGAATGTGTACACACCCCAATCCTACCAATCCCTAATCCTGTTTAGCATCTCTAGTACATAAAACACTTAAAACACCCCAAAAGCAGATGCTGCTGCTTGAGGACACCTTGTGTGCCCTGACCCCAGCATTTCCAGCACCTGATACCACCCTCCTGGAAAGCCCAGCCTGCATCCAAAGCCACACCATTCCTGCTCTGAAATGTCAGGGCACTAACAGGAGCAGGAAGGCTGGTAAGGAGGTCACAGCAAGAAACTGGATTCACACAGGAGGAAACGAAGGGAACCCTTCTTTTCCCAGGGAATATTGATCATGAAGAGGTTTTAGAAAGAAAGGGGGACATGCACTACACAGGAAAATTGATCTGTTTACAGAAAATATCTGCAGGTTGCCTGAAAATGAATATCCTTCATGTGAAAGTTTCCTTTGAGAGAGCATGAACTTTGGACACATTAGAAGGTTAAGAGCGTAAGTAATGTGTTTTTTCACCTTTAGCTAAAGGTCACGGAGCATTCAAACAATTCCTCTGTTTCCAAGCTGAACATGACAGAAGTCAACTGCACACCCCAACATTACAGCTAATGAATATGGAAAACAGAAATGTTTTCCCTGCACTTTGGCCAAGAACCACTCTGTGCCCTTAAGAAGAAACTGCTGATTATTGGAGATTTTAGTTTTACCCCAAGAAAGTCAAACAAACCAGAACCTTTTCACTAAGCTTCTTTCTGCCCGTTAAAAGCACGCTGAGTTGTCAAAGCTTTTTGCAAGTCATTGTCTACTAAGACAGAATTAAATTCAGGGTCATTATAAAATTTTGCACCCTTTTCACCCAGCCTTCCCAACAGCTGTTGGGACCAGAGAGGAGGAAAACACCTGAGTGTGTTGCTTACCCCGTGGAAGCAGCCGTTTGCTGCGTCAGCCATTGGAGAGAGCTCAGTCTGGGTCAGACCCACGGGTTCACAGCCCTGCCCAAAGCTGGCAACCAGGAGTGAAACCAGACAACAAACATCCTCACTCAACCAGTACTGGATCTTCCCTGCCAGCTCCAAACTCAGCAGTAGCTCGTGGAACATGCTGCTGGGAGGAGGTGCCCATATGTACAAAGCATATTTCTGTTTGTTTACTTGAAATACACTTTTTTTTCCCCCATTTTGTTGGATAGTCCCTTAGGCTTTATGTGATGGTAGAAGAAAAATCCCTCAGCCTGCTTCCACTGCCTCCTGCCCCTTCACAACATCTCCTCTCACTTGCCTCATCTGTGAAATCAAACAGCTGCAATCCTTTAAATCACTTTTCATAAAGTGTCTCCAAGCCTAAAATAATGTCACGGCTCATTTCTGAGCTCAGCATTCCTGCCGCGCCGCATTTCCCTGGGTGCGACCGTCACAGTTGAGCTGTGATTATTTATTTATATTATAATAGCATTTGCAGCCCTGCTGTGCTCAGCCCTGCACACGCGCCCAGGAGGTGACCCAGGGCGTTTCCACCAGCAGGATAAGGATCCCTGAGCTGACGAATTCCCAGTTCTCAGGAAAGGATGTCTTGGAACGCAACAAACCAGAACCAAAATTTAATTAGATGCAAGACATGTTGGTGTCGGGCTGGTTTTGGCCTCTCTTGGTTTCTTCCAAACAAGCTCTCACTGTGCAAACACACCCCATGACAAAACTGACCTGGCCAAGACATGCAAGCAAATACCGCTGACTTTTAATATTAAACAGCGCAGCAACTTCAAAGGAACTGGGCTCTCCTCTCCCAAGCAATCCCACCAGAGATCAGCTCCAGCCCCAGAGCCATGGCCAGGTTCCAGCTCACGGCGCCGCCGAGCAAGAGACACGTGTTTGTGAACAGCTGAGAGTGGCGGGGCAGATCATGCAGGGACACGCTCCCAGAAACGCTCTGCCTTCCCTCCCAGCACAGGCAAGGTGCGTTCGTTTGTGTGGGGCTGGCACGCTTCTGCCCAGAGGAGTCTTCTGGCTTTCCATCCAAAAAAAAAAATCTCAGCTCGGACCTCTCCTGCGTCCAGACACCCAGAAGGTATCACATAACTTCGGGTGATTACATGCGCCTGTAAAAACAGCTTCTAGAAGTGAACGCCAGCAGCTTCTTCCAACATTAATACAACAGAACAAAACCAGCGTTCACTGCAGGCTGCAGAAACCCCCAGCTCCAGCCCACTGCAAACAACTGCTCTGCTCATCCTGCTCTTGCAGCACTAAGGAGAAGCAGTTGGGATTTTGCAGGAGACAAGAGCTCAGCACCCCAAGGACAGGAGCCATTCACACTCTTTAAAATTTATCTCCACACTGCAGATTGAGGTTCCTTTGGTCTGCTTTTAAACCCCAGTCTTGCAACAACTGCAGATTGTGCTCACCTGGTTGCATCCTCCTCCCGCTCGGGTTTCGTATAAAAAAGGAGAACTGGGATTTTCTTTTTGAGACAAATGCTCTTGGTTATGTTCCAGCCCCCAAACAAACACGCTCACAGTGATGGAAGCAAAGCTCCCATAAATCGAACCAGGTCAGCGTGTCTCATAGCCAGGATGAAAAGCTTCTTTGTGCAGCAGCACGCAGGCCCCGAGCGATGTAGATGAGCCAGCAAACGCAGCCAAGAGCTCGTCCCGCGCCCTCCTTAACATTTCTATTTCAAAGCCTTTCCAATCTCCAGGTCTGCTCCTTGTGCCACTCAGCTGAAGCCAGGCAAAGAGGGCAAATGAGGGAATTTCAGCCCTTCACTGGCATTTCATGGGTTTCCAGGCTCTCAAGTCGAACACTAAGAGCAGCACAGACTGAATTTGACCATTGTCAAAATAACCCCCAGACAAGGTCTCCTCCCTGACTTATGTTTCAGGCACCTTCCACCTCACTGTGATCCACCAAGAAGCAGCTCAAAGACCCTTGGAAGTGTGAGCCATACTCCAGCACCTAATAAGATTCCTTTAAGCAGCCTGAGCTGACTAAAGCTGTTCCACTAAGAAGAGTTTCCTCCTTTAAGGGCTTAAACTGAAAACATTCACTCGTCTGGGATGAGCAAACACAGGCATGAGTGAGACAGCACAGAAAGGAGAGGCTGGATCCAGGTGAATTAACCTCTGTGAGTTCTGGTATTCAACAACACAGAGCCAAAAAAAAAAAAAATCATCTCCAGCTTATAACTTGATCCAAGAAGAGAAAAGATTACAGGTCAAGACTAAGAGGGGGGGAAAGGAGGGGGAAGGATAAAATGGAAAGCTCAGCAGCTCAGTTATCTTCTTGCTCCCCAGGAGAGCTGCATAAAGAGAGGCAGGTCTGCTAACAGAGGGCAGGAGGCAGGTTCACTCTCAGCAGTTTGCCTGGGAACCAGGAGAGCCCTCCTGCAGGTGTGAGGAGCAAGGACTGGGCACACTGGGAAGCAGTGAGCCCACAGGTAGAAGAGGATGGTCCTTCCCTTGTGATTCAGTGCCAAGGAAAGGCCACGTGGAAAAAGGCTGGAGGGCACGTGCTCCTGCTCCACAAGAATGGTAAAACCTTCCCCTTTGCCCCCAGGCTGGATGTGCCCAACCAAGGGTGCTCTTGCCAGGAGGACAAACAGACACTCAGAAGTGTGCTCAGAAGTGATGAGCCAGATCCCATGAGCACCACCACAGCAAGTGCTTAGGAAAAGGCTGGAAAGGGAGAGAAAAACTGAAAGCGCCATATGGAGAAACAAAAGAGGATCCCATGAGAGAGGAACAATGAAATCCTGTACCACAGGCACGGAAACGGTCTGATTTCTCTGTAACAGCCGCATCAGAGACCGGCGCAGCTGAACCACTGCCCCGGCGCTGGGGACACCCACGTGGCTCCCGCCCTGCCAGCGGCTGGGGAAGGAAAGCCTCGGCCTTACCGCATGCGGTCGGGCAATCTGCACCGGGTAGGACATGGCGTGCGGGGGGTAGCGCGGCTCGGCCGCGCGCCAGCTCTGCGTCACGGGCTGCGTGGAGCCAGACATGGCCAAAGAGCAGGCGCGGCGGCGGCTGCCTCCAAATCACCAGCGAAGGATTAGGAGAGCCGAGAGCTCCTCTTCATCGCGTGGGCGCTTTCCACGTCGCGCAATAGCTGGAAGGAAGCGGGAAAGCAGCAGGTTAAAATTCAGTCAGCCGCAGTCCTGCGACACAGCCGAGCATCAGGCCTCGAGCTGTCACCAAAACCTCGCTGCCCTCGCAATTCCCCAGCAGCCCCGTTTTCCATTTGGCAAACCCCACTGCTAAGTTTCTTCTGTACGTTACTCCTGTCACAGGAAGTCCAAATGTAAGATTTTCCCAAATTTATCCCACCCCGTTTCCCCAGAAAGCCTTCACCCACCACCAGCAGGACCAGGAAGCCAAACTGCCAGCTATTTCTTTGGGTCCTGTTGATCTCTAAGTCTCTTGGAGATGGGTATTTTTTTGCAGGGTGACTCAGTTTCCAAAAACACGGTCTAGAGTTTTGGCATTTCAACACAAAACCCAAAAAGGCACGAGGTCCCTCCTCTCCAGCCCATCCCTTTCAACATCCACACTCTCACACGTCAGTGCTCTTCTTTCCAAGCTGTGGCCACTTCTGCAGCCCTCTGAGGTAAGCCCTGATCTAATGGCAGGAGGGACACCAGGCACTGACCTCTCCTGCAACTGTGTCCATCCATGAAGCTACAAAAAAACCCAGGACTAAAGCATGTCACACACCTTCAGTGCCACCTGGATCAGCCCTTCTGACAGGGCCAGAGTGCCAGAGAACACACCACAGCCCCGAGGGTATTTTCACAAACACCCCTGTCACCCACGCTTAACTCCTCAACCACCTGTTGCAATTCCTTTAGCAGCTGCAACAAAATCAGGAAAACCAACAAAGTGGCAAGGTGCCTCTTGGCCCCAGGGGGAGATTTACAAGTTACTGATTTTTATAGATACTTCACACTTTTTGCTCGGTGATGGTTTTAAACCTCCTGGTTTTTGTCTGGATTACAGAGGAAAAAGTAACAAAGGTCTAAATGCTGCCCTTCAACGCCGTCAGTGTGAGGTGCATTAACTATTATTCTCAAATTAACAGCTAGTTACACAAAACATAAATTGCCACTGCTGCCTGCCCGGGTCAGGGGATGTTATCAGGACTGATCCCAAGCAGGGATCAGCTCCCTGAGACCCATTCTCCATCCCAGCCAGCGCTGTGCACGCTCCCACACCTCCTCCCCAGTGCAGGTACGTGTTTTGTATGGATTTGTGTAAGGGTTTTGGCGGTATCAAACTCTTCCAGCAGCACACCAGAACAGCAAAGGAAACTTCCAGTGCTCCCAGGAGCCTCTTCCCACACTTGTGGTCTCTGTGCATGGGGAGCACAGGCAGCCCCAGCCAACGCAATTTCAACTGAAACAGCAGTTGGCATGCACGAAAACCAAAAAGGGGGTGGGAAAGCTGGGAGAAAAAAATGAAAAAGAAAGAGGAAGCTTTTCTTTTTCTATTTCTTTTCCCTCCTGCGAGACCACAGATGAGCCCGTGCTGATAAAGCCCTCGCTATCTGCTGCAGGCAGGCACAGGGCTGCCTCACTGGTTTGCCAGCAGCCACGCAGCCTCACAGCCAGAAATAAACCAAACCAAGCAACGGTCCCTGGCAGCCAGGCACCACAGGCAGCCAGTGGAAGGCAGCCCAGGGAGGCCTTCTCACCCAGAGGTCAAATCTTACAGAAATCATCTTCTCAGCAAATCCCCATGAAGCTTAAGGATGACAGACACACAAAGACATCACCACGCTCCTGATGGGGGTCAGGTGAGTCTTTCTGAAAAAGGGATTTTACCAAGTGACAAATGGAAAAAGACAAGGTTTAGCTCTCCAGGCAGGGTGCAAAGGGACAACCAGGTCCCTCCTGCTTTCAGCTCACTCCCTGCACAGGAGCTGGGATTGCCCCCAGATATCCCTGCTGAGCCCCAGGGCGCCTTACCTGCCAGCCCAGGGAAGCAGTGGTGGCCTGGGAGCAGCCTGACCCTCATCCCAGATGAGACAGCCTCGCCATGCAAGAGAGCTTGGCGTGCTCAGCACAATCCACCCCGGGCAGGAAAGCCCCTGTGCGCACGGGGGAATTCAGAGGCACCCAGAACAGGCGTATTTCTACTTCCAGTATGACTGCCCCACTTCCCCTCGTGCTTCCGACTGGATGGGATCTTGATCACCCATTCCCACCCTAAGCTGGGGGCTGTGCCAGGAGCACGTGGTTCAAAACCTGCCGTGCGCACCCTCCCAGGAGACACCAGCACCCTTCCCAGATCTCCTGCAGCCCAGCTCTAGGGGCAAAACCTCCCTGCAGCTGCCAAGGACATGTGCACAGGGCTCTCAAGGGCTCTGAAAGCTCAGTGGGATCTGCAGTAATTTAAGGTACTTTCCCAATAACAGATTCAAACTCAGACATCTTGGCTTACGGCCACCTACAAGTTAATTAGCACATGTAAAAATATATATATACACACACACACACTCTCCAACCAGAGTCCATGGCAGCTTTCAGCAAGCCAAGGCTTCCTGGAAGCACAGCAGGTAGACCTGACCATGCTGAGGCAGCTGTCTGCAGTAAAAGAAATAGGATGATTTTTTTTCTTTAACTCTTCAGATCAGCAGTTCAGCTTAAAACATAGCACCAGGTGCAAAGCCACATGGTATCGAACTCTAAAACAGTTTAAAAGCTTTTTTGCCTTGGTCTGTGCAACTAAAGAAAGTTAACTGTCTACTAGGGGAATACAGACACAGGATGAAAATACAGGGGGCCAACAAAACCATCCTGCACCAAGGCACCGTGTCTGTGAGCTGTGTCCCACAATTATCACAAGCTAGCAGCAGCACAAAAGGATTTTTCCTTAACAAGGGCAGCAAACCACCTCTGCCTCTATTGAGGCTTCTTGTTAGAAGCCCTGGGAAGACAAAAGTAAAAATCACGTGGTCCTTGCAGGCAGGAGAGAAGCACTGCCCATGCATTTCCACATCTGCAACCAGCAGGTCACCAGCAAAATCCCAGCACAAGGCCAAGGTCCTGGATGTTTCTACCACAGTAGGACTGGGCTGGAGCCAAAGGTCACCAAAGCACTGGGGCAGCTCCACAGATGCTTCAGATCACACCTCAGGTCCCATTTTTACCCTCCATGTGCCCAGCCCAGCAGTGCTCCGGGGAGGATGGTCCATGACCAGCAGGCAAAAGGGCTATGGGTGTTCCCACTGGGGAGTAAAGTGAGAGCACATCTTGCAGGGCATGCACTGGTGCCCTTCTCTGGGTCCAGCTGGGACACCACCAGGACACCTATTCCAGCAAAAGACACTGGGCTGCCTCCTCCTCCAAAACTCTATTAATTATTTTTAAGAGAGGAACACAAACAATAGGAACACATTCATGGAAGTAAGAGAGAGAGTGCAGCCAGGCTCTTTAAATCTTTAAAATCAAACTGTTTAGTTCTTACTTTCTCAACTGATTTTGATGAAGAACAGACATTGTCTCACAGGAAAGGTATTTCCCCCCCCCAGTTAGAGTCTCCATCTGAGACTGTTTTACCCACAGACCTGCATTAGCCATTACAGCACTAGGTACTAGGAGATTTATGGTCTCTGATTGGGAACAGGAGAAAGCTGGAGGTTATCACCACAACCAGAATCAGGGCTACAACATGAACCTGCGGAGGAGGTGAGTGCCTATGGAACCTCCTGTACCTGTTTTATTTTCACCTGTTGAAAGACTCACAGGATTCTGGCCCACTGCTAAAGCCTTCATCATCCTCCCCCTGCCACCACCCTGCTCTCCTGTTTCTCCTCTTCACGTGCCATTTACCATCTAAAATTGTTTCCCCAACACCTGTTCTCCCAGCTCACACCACAAAAGCACACTACAAGCCACAGCAAGTCGCTGCAGGCTGGCCCACATGCCAAGGAGCTCTGCCCCAGCGCCAGCCAGCTCCAGGCAGTGTGCCCCAGCCTGTGCTAATGGGGTGCACAGCACCAGGCCAGGCACATTCACATCCAAAAGAGGGGCACAGCGCAGTCCACAACACCCTGCAGCCACCTCTGGATTCCCAGCCCACACCTCTTGGGCACAGGGCTGTACAGCTCCATCCTGGACCTTCAGTGCCACAGCAAAGCCTACACTGATACAGGCAGGACTCTGCTAAAACCCTGCAGGTCTAAAATAAGGGGTTTGCAATTAAATCCAGCTGCAAAAAAAAAAAAAAAAAATTAATTAACATCATTCAACACACTTGTTGCTCTTCAAAGTTACAGACAACCTTCCTGATTTGTTCTGGACTCCTCAGGGAGAGCAGGATTCCCAGGCGAGGTCCCTGGCTTGACTGGTGCAACACAAATGTGGGCCAGTTGCTGTAATTACCCCGTGCCTTAGTTCATCTATCTGAAAGGTGAGAACAACAAGACACTCCCAGCTCACAGAAAATACCGGTTCATCTGTTCTCAGAGGAGTTCTAAAGATCCCAATGAAAACACATGGCTCAAGTTCAAAACACACTTTTTTTTTTTTTTTTTTTTTTTTTAAAGCAAGGACATGCTGAAATAAGATTAACAGAATATTTTGTTTCCTAAGTCCAGAGTAATGTTACTCAACTTGTGGTCTACGGACCATGGATGATCTACAGAAGACGTTAAGAGGCAGCCCACAAAATGCCTGCCATACCCCTTATTAAAAGGCAAAAACTAGTACCACCACACCATGCAGACATGGCAAATAAGAGAAAAGCTGTTGGCACTCACCAGTGCATTTAACTGAAGAGTATTGACAACAAAGCTCATATTTA
Source organism: Vidua chalybeata (assembly GCF_026979565.1). Classification (NCBI taxonomy): domain Eukaryota; kingdom Metazoa; phylum Chordata; class Aves; order Passeriformes; family Viduidae; genus Vidua; species Vidua chalybeata. Next base: position 2,088,583 of record NC_071547.1, on the reverse strand, counting down.
ATTACATTAAATGATGCAGTTTTTGGAAAAAACAACAAAGTCATCTTTAATCAAATGCTAAATACACGACAATTTTCCTCTTCAAACAAGAAATAAAAGGTATATATCCTCCAGTCAACTTGTGTATTTTCAAATAAAAGTTAAGGGAGACCTTTGTAACGCTGCTTAATTAATACCAAGCTGTAACATCCACTTCCAAGAGCCCAACCAACCACGATGCCTAAAAAAATCCCAGCACCCAGTTGTGTGTGGCACAGCAGAGTGCATTGTTTGTCAGCCTCTGCCCCACTGACGTGCAGCTCTAGATCAAAACCAGACCTGAAAAGCAGCTAAGAGATTTACTCACTCTTGCTTTAAAGGACTAGTGGAAGCAGAAATAATTTAGATGTGATGAAAAGGTAGAGAGCTGCTCCTAAGAAATGCACCACAACATAACCTTAATGGATTTGTCTAATCAATATGTGCATGAAATTTTCTTGGAAGACAGTTGACATTATACACAAACATTTGTATGTACTGTATCTATGAAGTCCTTTCAAGAGGAAAGCAGGCTGTCTGCCACAAATTTAGGGCTCTATTCAGAACAACAAAGATAACAATGTCAATGTCTGCAGCCCGGGAATCCACAGTTCAATCACAGCAGAGCACAGAGGTTTTGCATTAACATTGCAGCACGGGGTCAACATGAAAGATCAGGCACATCCTGAGCTCTGTGGCATGAAGGAGAGGTTATTTCAACCCTAGGGATCAAGGCTTGTACCTGCATATGATCCTAAAACATTTTCCTTGCTTTGGAGGAGTACAGAAGTCAAGCCAGACTGGCAGCACCCTGCACATGATGGTCAGACCCTGCAGTTCCTCAGCTGCTCCTCCAACATCAGTATCCAAAACAGCTCTTGTCCCCTTCCCCATCTCACCCGCTTGGCAGAGCTCTCCTCCCTCTTCTCTTTTGTCCAGATGACTTCTGAACTAGATTTCTTCCTTGCCTGACCAACGGTGTGGCTGCACAAGCAATTATGGCAGCAGATCTGGGGGAAGAAGGGACCTTGCAGCATCACCACAGAGCTGCTCAGGGCAGAGTGTTGCCTTTGTAAGAAGGTACAACCAGTCCCAAAGGCCATAGAGGGGATGAGAGAAGCTCAGGAGTCTCTCATGCTGGTTTGCTGTCTCATAGCTGCAATCAGGCTGCATCAGCTCTCCCAACCACGGCATGGCTCCACAGAGAACCGGTTCCAACCCCTGATGAAAGATGACTTCTCTGCCCTGCTCCTATCACTGCCCAAAGCCACAAAGCAGGATTTGCCACTTGCATTTCTCCTTTTCAATCTTTCCAAGCTATTTTGGGCATGAGACCCATTTTAGCTCTGCCCCAAGATAACCTTTGCCAGCATTTGTGTACAGATCTTGGCACCGCGGCGGCACGGAGCAAGGTCAGAGCGCTGGATTTTGCCAGCCCCATTCCCAGTAGCGTTTCGAAAAGCAGGTTTGCCAGGCCAGCTGCTCCCAGCCTGATGCTTCTGGAAAGGACATGCTGACTGTGCACTGTGATTCCTGTCCCTGACAGCCCTTGCTCAGACCCCAGCCCAGAGCAGGAGAATCTGATTCCCCCAAGAGCCGATGACACACCTGCGCAGCCGCCCCAGCGCTCCTCCTCGCCAGGGGAGCGCTTGCAGGAGGTTTCACATGCTTTAAATACATCTCAGCCCTCAGCAGAGGGGCTGCAAGTGACCTTGTGATGGTTCCCAGAGGGACATGTATGTGCCTAAAAGAACAAGACTGACCCATTTCTCTTTGCAGGAGCACTTGGCCGTCACTGCCCAGCTGCAGGGACTTTGTCTTATTAAAATGCACAAGCCACACACCAAGTGCCAGCCTGGCCATGCCTCCAGCCTCAGGTCAGCATCAACATGGCCAGCCTGAGTCTTTGCTTTTCAAATCCAGTCTTAATGTGCTTCTTTTTCTTTAGTCTCCCAACTTCCATTGTTGGATTCCCCCCCTTGGAATCAATCTAAAGAACACGAGCACCTCCAGATTTTGCCATTGAGACTGGTAAGTCATGCAGACAACGCATGGCTCTCTGAGCAGTGAGCCTGTCAGCAGGGACACGATGGCAGAGCTGTTGCTCCTGTTATGCAACAGCATCACTGCTCCCGTGTCAAGGCACCCACAGCCCTGCAAACCCTTTCCCAAGCTGCTCCGAGGGAAGCGGGGACAGCCAGCACGCACACGGCCACACGCAACCCACATGCCCAAAAGGGACACCTCAAGTAATTAAAGATAGTGACAAGGAACAGTGAAACAGAAACCCACACCAAAAAAAAAAAAAAAAAAAGTTAAAAAAAAAGGGGGGGGGAGGTGGGATTTGGATCCACACACAGGCCATTCATGGAACAAAGGAGTTATTTTAAGTCTGGGCTGGAAAGAGAAAACAAATTAGACCATGCAAGGCCTTTGTTGAAGATGATCTGCAAAGACAAATGGAAACGCCTGGAGAGGAAATTAAAAAAAAAAACCAAACATGAAACCACCCGGGCACTGGGACTGCAAAGGGAAACAGGGCAGGGGACTGGAGAAGGAAAGGAAAGGAGTGACAATCAGATTCCAAAAAGGAGACAAGATAAGAAAACCAGTGCAGGACAGCAAAAGCAGACTAACAGAACTGACTGGTAAAACCCCAGGGATGGAAAAACAGCTGAAAATGTCCCATTTTGTGGTGGAAGCCCATCCCAAAGTTCCAGATACAGAAATGCAGGAGTTGAAATTAAAAAGCCCATCTGCCGGGGCAAGATGGGCTGTGCAAATAACCAACCAAACCCTCCTCCTCTTCTGCCCTACCCCCTGTCTGGCAGCCTGGCATGCTGCAATATTCACCCTGTGCTGCCACATCCACCTGGGATGGGATCCAGGCAATTTTAAGCATGGTGCAAGAGCAGACAGCCCGTTCCAGGGCAAAGCTCCTTCTCTCCCCACTTCCAGACCCCATTTTTCTCTCTTCCCTGCTCACACTGTACATCTTTCCCACTTCAGCTACCCCCCCTCTTATATTAAACATGGACTTAAATGCTGGAACTGTTACGCAGTTCTAATCTCAGTTGAATAAACACACACCAGCAAGTTTAAATCAAAAAAACCCCACGCAATTCCTTGCTGACAACGATACTGTAAGCATATGGGAATTTCAGCCACGCTCCCAAGTGCATTAAACAGCACATTAACAACCTGTGCTGTAACAACACATCACCACTGTGTCCACTCGCTGCTCCCAGGAGCTCACCTAAAGCCCAGGCTACCCAGACAAACAAGGCTTGTAAAATGCAAGGCAGATTACAAAGCACCTGCGAGATTTATTTATATATTTTGCACAGAACACGCTGTTCATTTGATTTTCAAACCCTTCAGTTCATGTTGCTAAAGAGACAGGTCCTCTGATGTCTTGGGCACGTTCATGAAAGCGAGGGGAGTCATCTCCACCAGATCCTTTTGTTGAACAAATTACTCAGCTCCGGAGTGACATTTTCAGTTATTTACATCCTGAATAAAGAAGGGAAATTCATTTTCTGGAGTTCCTAAGATAAGTTCCTTGAGGAAGATTGTACCACTAAACATTTTCTCCTTTCGCACGTTCCCAGTTTTCAAAGGCGACAAAACATCTTTGCCTTCTAAATTATTCCTTTTCTTTCATGATCCTCTAATGATTCAGGAGTCTAAACTTCACACGAGGATCTTTGAAGAGCACCAACTGCCAACATAAAAGCTGAACTATTATGACAAACTGCACAATTTAATGCCTCCCTAGGAAGACACGTGCAAAGGAACAGAATTACCCTAGGGAACCAAAACGAAGCCTGCAAATAAATTAAATGACCTGTAAACCAAGGTACTCAAAAATATATGAGATACTATGCAACTGTGCCATAAAATATCACTAAAGGAAGGGGTCTTTTGGGAGCAGAGCTATTTCAAACTAACCCATTTCACTCCTGGTTTTCACTGCAGTTGTTTCACACACTCGGCGTGGCCCTGCACCCCAGACTCCAGATGGGAACTGAGGTAATGCTACCTCAGCCACTTGTGATGGTCTGTCAAATACCAGCTCTGAACCCTCCCCTGGGCCTTCCTCCTAACATCCTCCAGGTAATTACTAGCAGATAGAGTCAATTTTCAGCCCAGGTTAATAAATGAATTCCAGCTATTTGTTGCTGCATATTGCTGCTGCTTTCATTTCTCCCCAGGAACACTGATGAGAAGTTCTGGCTCGCTGGTGGCCCGGAGAAAGGAGCTGCTCATTAGTTCACAGTCAGACAGACAGGTCCAAGCAGTAGCAGCCATTAATTGGCTATATTCTGCTTTTCTTGTCTAGGTAATTAATAGCTTCTAGACAGAAAGTCAAAGTCTCTCTAGAGGCACCAAAAAATTCCAATGTTTGCATACAATGAGGGCAATTTGCAGTGAGGGAAGGGGAGCAGGAGAACATCACCTTCACCTCCTCCTCCATCCCCTTGTCAGGTACCCTGCACATAAACCACAGCTCACTGCAGCAAGAGGCCTGGACTGCAACAAACCTGTTCTGAATCCACAGAGGAGTGGATTCAGCTGTGCAAGCCTTTCCTCCCTGAAAAGAGGGAAAGGCTTGCACAGCTCCAGCTCCCTCCAAGGCAAACAGCACTTTGCAGGAGCCAGGCTTTGGGTTATGTTTCTAGGGATGGGCTTACAGAACAGCTGGGGATTCCTGATGTGTTTAATAACTGAACTCATGCAAGTGGGCAAACAGGATTTCGGTGCCTCCCTGCCAAGCTCAGTCCTGCTGACAACAAGCTGTCCAAAGCTGTCAGTCACTCCCCAGCAGACCAGGAGTCCTGCCTTGTTGATCAGGACACTTCTCCAACTGCAGCCTGCTCAGACCCTTTGTCATTTGCCTCTCCTGGGCTTGGGGCAATGGTTTTCAGCCTGTCATTTACAGGTTTCTGGGAGCCTGAGGAGTAGTTTGCATGAGTCCTTGAAAGGTGACTGTAATTCATGCTACACAGATGAGATATCTTGCAGGGTCTGCTCCTCCAGGGAGAAGCAATGAGCGCTGGGGTCAGAAGACTCTGCTCTCCCAGCCCTGTCACATGGGAGGGAGGGGAGACTTTTGCCTTGTTTGCTGGCAAAATGCCCAGTCCCTGGGCTATCAGTCCATCCTGTTTAGCTATTGCTGAACTCAAAGATATTTAGTAATAATAATTAATAACTACTCTAAAACCCCCCTGAGCTGCCAATGCCAAGCTATTCCTAAAATGAGTCACTGGCCCAATTGGCTGTTGCCACTGTACAGGTACCAACAGGTACCTCCTGTCCCCCTCCACCTGTCCTGGGGCCAAGCTTTCAAAGGGCCCCTCACCCTCCAACCTTTCAGCCATGTAACAGAAACAAAGAAAAACACGAGGGAAGCATGTGACAGAAAGCAATCCTCCTCATCTGGGCAGCAGAGCTCCTGGGCAAACAGCAGCCCTGTCTCCGAGTCACTGAACTCACACCAAGCTGGGTCTGGAAAAGAGCACTGGGAATGTCAGCAGAGGAAATAGTCTCAAGGTCAAATACTGCTTCTGTGGAGCTATAGAAACAAATTATGGCATAATAATCTTTCCAGAGTCCATCTGGGAGGTACTTAAGGATGCTTCCCAGTACTTTCATGCACTGAGCTAATAACCTTGATGAAGGCCTCAGATTTAAACTAAGATGAACGCTCATCATGCACAGCAAGAAAAGACATGGCATCCAAAATTGTCTCTGCTGAGGCAATGAGTTTCCCATGGTATCAAGCTGAAACAGGGCAGCTTACACAGGGATAACTAAGACAATTATTGTCCCCAAATCTCCATGACTTCTGCTAGGGCAGTTGAGCTGCTCTTGAGACAACTGCCTTTAAGAGCCCTGCTGCTTTACTGGGAGTAGTGGATTTCACTGAATACTGGATTTTCACTGAATACTGGTGGATTTCACTGAATGATAGCTGTGGTGCCTGTGAGGGCTCTGCACCACAGCACACAGCCCTTCCCACTGCTCCTGCAAAGCCCCCGAGCCCACCCAGAGAACACAAATCCAACCAAAAAAAAAAAAAAAAGAAAATAATCAAGCCAAATGCTTTTTAAATAGCCAAGAGGCAATCACAGCACTCCAGGTGTAAAGCAGTTACTCCTCTACACAGCTAGGCAGTGTGCTCCTGGGGCTCTCTGGCACGGGAAAGTCCTTATTTGTCCATCTTTGGAGCAGCAATTCCAGAAGAATTCACACCACTGGGTACAGATTACAGCTCGGTAGGCACAGACATGCCACTCCAAACTGGAAAAACAGCAACTTTCTGTATTTGGAATAACTTAAAGCTTTTAAGTTGTACAGGGGATTTTATGGAAGAACACAGCGCACACACACACATCGTGAAGCTCTGCTGCATGCTTTACCCAGGAAACTCATCCTGCTTTAATACAAAACACTTGACCACAATTTCAACCAATGGAAGAACTGCCTGCCCTTCAAAAGGAGCAATGCCATCCTCCCAGAAGCTGGGAAATAGCAGGTTTCCCACACAACCACTGCCAGACTCTGCCAGCAGAAGCTCCACAGAGCTCAGGGGTGCTGCCTTGCAGGACAGAGATGACCCAGTGGAAGGTTGTTCACTGGCTTAGGCAGGCAGGAGAGGGAGCTCCTCAGTCCTCCTCCCACAGCTCTGGTTTAAGGGGTGTGGAATGACTTAATTATGCCCCTCAAGGCAGGAAGAAGTCGCTTGTCTTTAAATACTCAAACTTTTATTGAGTTAACAAGTTTTAACAAGGTCAAGGCTTGAACAGTAAACTCTTACCCAAAGGGGAATTTGCTGTTTTCCCCTCTCGCAATTCATTAGTGTCCCCCACAGTTTACTTCTTATCCTTGGGTCAAAGTGATAAACTTTACAGAGAGAGAAAAATCAAGGAAAGAAAATATTAGAGCAGTTCCACAGGGTAAATAAACCTTCATTTTCTTCATCCTATCACAATGTCCCAGAGAAGCACCTGGCACTGTACACAACACCCACACACATCCCCTTGGAGGGGACACAGGCACTCCTCTGTCACCTCCTGCCCAGCCTAGGGGTAAGCTCTGGGAAACCCCCTCTGTTCCAGTCACTGTGGTCTCTGCACTGCAAACAGCTGCAGCACAGCTGGCTGGGAACTGAACAATGGGCTCAGGCCACTGGAGCCAACCCCTTCTCCCTCCATTTCCTACAGCATGCCTGATTGCCAAGGAGTGGGAAAACTCCAGAAACAAAGACACAAATCTTGCAGGCAGATGCTAGAGGTAAAGAAACGAATGCTGAACTGTTTAACAACATGGAAAGAGAAATATTAATTGCAGCCTTCCACAAAACCACCTCCTTGCTCCCCAGCCCAAGCCTGGAAAAGGCTTCCCAGTTTTGTTTCTACATCAGCCACCCACAGGGCAGGACCATTCCCACGTCCCCATGTGCTCATTTACATCATCAGCCTTGCCTAAATATTTCCAAGTCTTACAAGCTCAGACTGCCAAGGGAAAGGACAGCATTACCATCCAAACATACACCAGGCAGCAAGATCATTTAACCATGTGAGCAGAAAGTCACCTACTGGGCAGGAGTGGGGACAGAGGAAAAGTCAGCCCTGGCCAAATTTTACCTTCTTCCCACAGCCCCGTGAGAAGTGCAGAGCACCAGGGATGTACCTTGCTCAACCTGCACTTGAGAGGTTCTGTTCCTTGTCCACTCAAGGATCCCTCAGCAGCAGTTACTGACCTGAGCAGAAGTGCCATCCATCGGACATAAAGCAGTTTTAATTCCTCTGAGCAGGAGTTTGAACTGGTTTGACTGAATTTGCTTTTAAATCGGGTCTGCTTAAACTGGAGCTGGTTTCCTGCTGCAATTCAGATATCCCATTACACAGCTCATCCCAGCTGCCAGCTCTGTACAGCTCAAGCAAATGGAAAGTTGAGCAGTTCATGGAAAAAAATGCTTTTATAAACAGACAAAGAAGTCAGATTTTAAAAAGCCCATCTTCTATAATCTTGTGTACAGAATTCACCTCTAGGTTCTATTACTTGGTTAAATAAAGGTAAGGACAGGTTGGATTGGGGGGGAATGAGCAATCTGATCTAGTGGAAGGTATGGGGGGCAGGGGGCTGGAACTAGTTGGTCTTTAAGGTCCTTTCAAACCTCACCCATCCTGAGATTCCAGTCAAACTCAGAAGACAGCACATTTCTGGACACGGAGCAGGATGCAGAGCTTTGCCTGTACCTCTTCCCTTTCAAAGCAACCTTCCTGCTCTCCCACTCCAACCCAGCCTCTTCTATGAAATTCCAGTTTGGCATCCCATGGCTCCAAGCAAACCACCCTGTTCCCTTTACAACTTTTAGCTCCCTCAGCCTAAAGGCAAGGGAGATCAGACAGGCCACAGGGGAAAGTGCAGGACCCCACCTGCTCCAGCAGCAGCCAGATCAGATGGGATGTGTGTGAACAGTCACCAGCACCACCAGGGCTCTGCTCCAACTCAGCAAAAAGCTCTGTCAGAGCTGCTGGAAGGACAGAAGCAGACTGTACTTCTGTGCCTTAAACACACTGTAACAACATACTTAATACTTCAACACATGAAATATCATTTCTGTCAACAAAATTGGTGTTACAGGTCCACAGCCTATTTTATTAGCTAGATGCTAATGGAACTACAATACACCAGGTCCCATTTTAGAAGTTGCAAATAGTTTATAAAGGCTTAATCAATCATTAAACAGGTGTTTGAATAAATGGCTAAATCAATCATTATAAGCCCTAACTCTAAGTAAGCTATTGGACTTTGTAATAACCTGCAATATCTCCAGCTGAGATTCCCACACCTACGTATAGGACCCCATCATGCTACAGACCTGAAGAACAGAACATGCTACCTATAATTTCTTAACTATTTGTGCATAAGCTTTAATGTAAATATAGACCATATATTGCCATATTCCATGTAGGTGATGTTAAAAATACAGATGAAACATTGCAGAGCACTAAAAAGCGGTCCTTTGGGATGGCACTGGAGAATATTTAATAAAGGCAAAAAGCTGCAGGCTAATTTCCCCTGGGAGTTCCCATTTAGAGCCTGTCACAGTGAAAATCCATCACAGACAGCACTGCTTCACCCAAATCAAGGGAAAAAACTCTCTTCCTTCCCCAGTGCCAGTCACCAGGATATCACCTTTGGTAAATGAAGGAGCACCTCCTGCAGAGCTGCCAACAGCCCAGCCATCCTCTCTGTGGGTATCCAGCAGTGGGATGGACAGGGATGGAGCAGAGCTCTCCCCCAGTGCAGAGCATCCCTCAGAGCTCCCACCCAGCACCTCTCATGAACCTGCCTGACAAGGGCTGTGATCAAGCTCTTCTGTTTGATCCTCCTGTAATTCATGCTAGGTAACCTCTGTAAATGCTGTTTAGCAATCCCAAAGAACAAAAGATGCAGTTTAACGTGTAGAGTGATGCATTAAAGTCACTCACACCCTGCAGCACCACTGTTCTCTCTGGCACACCAACCCAAAGGTTACTTATCAGCAGGTATTCGAATTTCAAAGGAAAACAGTTAAACTTTAAACCATTTAAAGTCTGTATCACACCCATGTGTGCTAAACAGAGAAGGGAAAGGCACCCTGTCCCATGGTTTAAAAAGATTTCAGGTCACTGTCCCTTATGCAATGAGAGTTACTCAGCTGGATAAGATCAGCCATTAAGCAGGATTACAAATTTATCTTCCCTCACTACTGTGATCTTCTACTAATAATCGTATCGTGAAAAATAACATAGAAAATGTTTGAAGAATTGCCCTTTTGAGTCACTAGCAAGGCTCAAAATGCTCACTTGGCAAAAGGCAAAATCTTGTGTTTTAACTGCAAGGATGCTGCAAAGAACTGAGGTGGGCAGAAAACAGAACAAACAGAACACCATGGCCCTGGAGTCACCACCAGCACGAGAAAACTCTGGCACTGCTGAGACCCTGCAAATGAAACCAGTGGGGCTCAGCTGGGAGGGAAGATGTGAAGCATCATCAGCTGACTCACCCTAAAAAGCTGGGATTTGATACATTCTGCTTCTGATGGCACCTTTCTTACATCTAGGCAGTGCCTTCCTGCCCCAGGACAGTAAAAATAAACACAGACACAGTCTAAGACATCCCTTGAGAGAATTAAGGCAATTTTTACAGTCTCACCCCCAGCCCCAGTGTGGAGCAGAGGCAGCTCCAGGATCAGTGCTGGCCAACAACTGCCCCACACCTCCCAGCGTGGGTACATCCCACTTTCCATCACCAACTGCCCCACATCTCCCAGCATGGGTACATCCCACTTTCCTTCACCAACTGCCCCACATCTCCCAGGGTGGGTACATCCCACTTTCCATCACCAACTGCCCCACATCTCCCAGGGTGGGTACATCCCACTTTCCATCACCAACTGCCCCACACCTCCCAGCGTGGGTACATCCCACTTTCCTTCACCAACTGCCCCACATCTCCCAGGGTGGGTACATCCCACTTTCCATCACCAACTGCACTGACACTTCAATCTCATCCCACTAATCTCTGCACCAGGGAACACTGGACTCCTCCAGCAATGACATCATTGGCAGATTTGATTACAGTGCTGATTACATCATCACCCACAAGAGATTATGCAGCTTTCCAAATGGCACCAGCAGCTTCTAAATAGCTTACGTGGAGGAAACCACGAAGGACGTATGAATTCCAGAAGTCTCAGGTTGTAAGTATAATGGAAGAACTTTCAACACTATCTTTTGGAAATATCCGCGCACGGACAAAGTATTTTCACATGCCGTTGCTCATGTCAGTGAGCCAGCACACGTTCAGGAGAGCATTTTGGTTTCTGGAAAAGTCACACGCATGGCGAGTGAAGGCTCCGCATGAGCGCAACCAGAAGAACGTCACTGCCGGTCGCGGGGCAACAGGCAACCCCAGATTTGCCAAGAGCACGACAAGGAATGCGTGTGCTGAACCATCTCTCTCCAGGGTGGGAAAAATACTTTTAAAAGCCTCTTTAAGTGACTTTCAGCAGAAGATAACAAAGTTTAATAACAGGAACTCAAATGAGAAGCAAGGACCCATTACAGAGTCTGGCACTGCGAGTCCAGGAGCGTGAGAAGGACACTGTTCTGCTGTCCCCATGCCACACACCAGCATTAGCTCTGTCACGGGGTGCTGCTGCTTGCTCAGCCTTCCCTCCTCTGCGTGGACTATTTGCAGAAACAGCATTAAAGCAACCATCAAGCAGATGCTTAAAAAATGCAGAATGACGTTCAAATGACATCTATCCATAAATCAGCCCAAACCACAAACATCTGAAGAAGATTTTCACTTAATCCAATTTACTGTAATCTCTCTCTTTAGTTAAAATGACAGAAATGTCAAAATGGGACTTTACTCCTCTGTCAAAGCATCTCATGGTGAAAAAGGAAAATAAGCAGGCTCTCGCACACAGCACCACTTATTAGGTTAGAAATGTCAAAACTGTACTTTGATTCTCACTATTAGCAGTCACATCCACATGCTGTGCCCTTCTGTTGCACTTCATTTCCCCCAAAAGTGAGCACATAGCATATGCTCCATGCCAAGCATCATCCAGGCAAAACCACAAGTTTCCCATTTCTGTTCCTGACGACCCTTGTGCTCATCCCTGTCTGGGAGCAGGCACGCCCTCCCAGGGCCTCTCAGATCACACAGAAACAGTCTTATTTGCCATCAAAGCTCTTAGGAGGACCGTGTTCTGCTGCTCCCAAAAAAAAAAACAACCATCCAAGCCTGCTCAACAGACCAACTTCAAATTGCTTTCCCCTATCTCCCCACATTAATTAGCAAATGGGGTAATTGACTCTCTGTCTGGGAGTTAAGCACGTGTGTGTCCATATATATATTTCCATGTGTGAGAGTGTGTATTGTTTTCCCCGATGGTCACAAAAATTAAGCCATAATCCAAGAGTCCAGGGAAGTGAAAGAAAAATACCTACTGTCAGGAGTGGGGTCTTCATGCATTATTTAACAAGAACTCTGTTGGCAAAACTGGTGTTGTTTTTATATAAAAGCTAATAGAAATTGTACCTCCAGGTGTCAAAACAGTGATGGTAATTCCTGCTGCCTCAGACATCTTGATGTTTCAATTTTAGCAGTATGAGGAGCCTGCAGGGAATCCAAGAGGGTAAAGTGCTTGTACTCAAAGAGAAGCAGAGAGAAGGAGAGCCTTTTTATTTCTTTATAAAGGGCTCAGGGGAACAGTTCTACTCACTGGAATTATCAGATCTGGTTCCCCTGCTCCTTCCCTTCCTTGAAAGAGGAAAGAGCAAGATAGGCTAACAAGGAGTGATTGTATTGTGTCGACAGAGAAAAAAAAATCCATGAGGCTGCTAAGGATAAGTGAAAAGACAAAGAATTGGAGAACAGAAGATATTGCTGGGGTGCAGCAGCACAAGAGCAGCTGGAAGTAACAGGACACTTCAATGATCTCCAGGGAACAGAAAAGCTGCAATGGAAGAGCAATTTTAATACAGATTGGGTTTTATTAAGTTTGTGCCTAAAAGCACAGCGACATGTAGGACCCCTCCCTCACTAACTTCCACCTGTACTTCTTCAGCCCATCACACCTCCACAGAGCAATGACAGGGCTGTGAAACAGTAAGAGACACATCAAGAGTCCTCTCCCTGACCACCCCAGAACGCACAGCCAGCTCCAGCCAAAATCAGAGCCACAGCAAAGGCACCAGGCAGTAAATAAGCTCTGACATTTCAATAATCAATTATGGCACCTATGAAGCAGCAGTTTCAGGCCAATGGTGCACCTGAGAACCACAGACAATGCAAACCACTGCCCCCAAGTACCCCAATGGAGGCTGTGGGAGGAGGGCACAGCTCTCCAAATCCACCCTCCTGGGCTCAGCATGTAGGAAAGCCCCAGGGACCACCTCCTGGTCTGGGCAGTCCTGTTTCCGTATCACTTCCAGCATGGGATGGCGGGGGGGGACAGACAAGAAGAAAACAATAGCTCAGGAATCCACACATAGCTCAGCATGGAGTTCAAGGGAAAAGAAAAACAGCTTCTCCAGGCAGCCACTCAGCCAGGGACACAAAGGTCTCGGAGAGATCCTTCATTGGGTCATGAACTTTCGCAACCCCCATTGCAAAAACAGCGCTGAGGAAATTCCCGAGGAAAAGTAAATGGACACAAGAGCAAGCTCAGACAAGGAATGCCAGGACTGCTGCTGATCCCATTTCACCGAAGCACATGCCCAGTCTCCTTCCACCTGGCAGCCCACCAAACAGCACAACCACCCCATGGAGCTGCAGTACCCCAGATCCTGCCGTGCCTCGTACCTGGAGCACAGCAGGGACCGGGAAGTGACCAGGGCCCTCCCCTCGCACACGGATCTGACCCCGTAAGGTTTTCCCAGGGATCTGTACCAGGCCCCCTCCCCACTCTGTCTGCCCAGGTAGCACTTACGGCTGACTAACATTTCAGGGATGGGCGGTCATCACTCCCACCCGCTCCGAGAGAGTCATTTGTTGCCTTCTTGCTCCTCCAGCCATGTCTCACAGTGCGTGGTATAAACTTTAAGAGGCAATGACCTCATCGGAGCTGGGAAGAGGGAGGCGGGGAAATTGGCTACTTGCCACCTTCTCATTTTTCACATAAGAAAAATAATTTATGAGTGAAAGCCCATTTTATTCATCTGAAAAAAAAAAAAATCCTACTAAAAGCAGCAGGCCTGCCTCCTGCCTTGGAGTGCATCACTCACACAGCAGCTCCTGGAGCAGCACCCACCTGGGGTGATGCAGAGCAGGACCCCCAGCACTCCCTGTACCCCCTGCTCCAAGGAACAAACACCCAGGCACCCCCAGACACCTCACTGATCCACCAACCCCACAGAGCACATCAGGCTGCGGGGCAAGCATCCCTCCCCTCTCTGTTAAGGCTGGCTTCCGTTAAGGCACAGGGAGGGACTTCCAGCTCTAATTTGTAACTCCTCCAAAAGGGCAATTAAGCAGCCAAACCGTAGCTGTGACTGGGATTTGAGCTCAGCTCTCTGTGATGAGGCCATCAGACAGGGCTCTGCAGCGAGCAGTAACTCCAAGGCATGTCATTAATTTTGCCCAGACATGTATCACACCCCATTTCAGAACGCACACGGAGCATGTGTGCGGTGCTCTGCAGACACAGGACACACAGATCCTGCATACTCACACATTTTATATACTCGTATTACTTATGTTATAGATTCACACATACATTACTCATAGCTCTTACGAACAGAACATACAGTTCATCTTGGCATGAATCCCAGAGAAAGGAAAAAAAAAAACCCCAAAAACCCCTGCAGTAACAAATCCAACTTGCATTGAATCCAACAGCATCTGTGGTAGGAGTTAGAGCAGTATTATGGATCATTAAATGATTGAATTATTTTGTGTAACACACCCATGCGTCTCTGATAACAGCAGGCAAACCTGCTGTTTCAAGGGACATTTCCCCAGGGAAAGCGTGTCACCACTCTCCCAAGTTTTTGCCCATAACTGTGGGAAACTGTTGAAAAAGCAGTTTATTTCTGCAGTGTGGATTCAACAAGCTGTTGTGTACATCAATTCCACTGAAGCACCCCCGTGTTCCAAGACAGAGCCCAAATATGTCATATGGGACTGCAGCTGTCCCTAAGGAGTGCAGGATCTCTGAGTCACAAGTGCTGGACAACACTGGAGTCCACTCTCAAGAGTGGGCTGGCACAGCAGGAGGGATATTTCATCTGTACACACCATACAACAGTGGCAAGAAGGCAGATTAGCATGGACTGAGAAGGTAACTCCTTTGTAGGATGCTGTGCAATGAAAGAAAACAAAACAAAACACACACAAAAAAAAAAAAAAATCACAGCACACTGCAGCTTCTATACAGCTTTGTAACCTCCCCAGCAAGTTTGCAGCATATCAAAGCATTCTTCTTCATCCCCTCCAAAAACAGGCTACGATCACTCTCTGGAGCTTTACACCCAATGTTAAAGAGATCTAGAAAGTCACAGTTGCAAGATTCTCACTGACTGAAGGAGAACTGAGCAGGATGAGGAGCAGCACAGCTCTGACTGTCCCAGCACAGCCCTCCCATCCCACCTGCAGCATCCCTCTCCCTGCTGCCGCTTTCCAGCCCAGCTAAAGCCCCATCTCACCACCTCTCCTGGAATCCCCACCTCACCAGAAGTGTCTTCCCCAGGATTACAGGACCACGACCTTCAGAACCAGCAAAACCACCCATTCTCAAAGTTCTGCAGGAGAGTTCTCCAGCAATAACTCCCTGAATGCAACAGCCAGCACCAGAACAGCAGCTGCAAACTCCCACTGGCCCAAGTCAGAACACACCGAGCGCCGCTTTTCAGGCAAACCCAAATTACAGCATCACCTGCTGACTGCTCCCGAGATAAACAAACTCACATTAATTACAGGCTAAACTTTGCAATTCACCGCTCAAAAGCATGAAACATCAGCAAAACTGCTTTGATCCCACTGACAAATCCCCTCTCCAGCCGACGGAGCAATGAGTGAGACCAAAGCGTCCCGGAAAAAAAAAAACTCCCAAACTTTTTCTCTCCTTTTCCCTTGTTGCTACCCTCCCCCTAAAATTACATGCTCCCCGTCAAGGAGGGCTGGAGGGATCAAATCACCTCAGAAAGTAGCAGGGGCTCACAAAACCTCGCACTTCACCTCCACCGGCAAGCAGCCGGGCAACCGCAGGAGTGTGTGCTCAGCCTCCAGCACTGAACACTGCTTGTGTCGCCGGGCCAAGTCCCAGTTTTTCAAAGCAACTTCTTTCTGCTGTGGCCTAGTTTAGTTCTCCACACAAAACGCCACCAAAACAAAAGCCACCCAGCCAGCCGGGGGAGGGAAGTGAGGGGTACTTACCTAGCAGCATCCCCACATCACCTCCCGCATCTTTAGCAGCCACCCTCTTAACTTCAAAATAAATAAATAAAGCGAGGCCACACAGCCTTAAAACCAATCTGGAAATGAAATGGAAAGCCTGTAATTATTTCTCAATGCTCCTGCCAGTCTCAGCCTATAAACACAGTGGATTACATAAGTCCACCCCTCCTGTTTTGAAGCCAAAAGTATGAGCTTTTCCTCCAGCTCTGGCAGCAAGTAATAATTCCTCGTCGGCATGGCAACGCTGGCTGGCTTCCAGCAGACAATGGGCGAGCTGAAATACTGCTACGGCCTTTTTATAGCTTAGCTCTGAAAAACCTCTAAAATATTAGCTATCTGATGGCTAACCCAACTTGACAACCTCTCCTCCTTTAACCGTTTCCTTCCTGCACCACCAGTAGGAATTGCCCAGAACGGTCCAGGGTCACCGGGCAGTGGAGCAGGGGATGCTCCTCTTCCCAGGGACAGCAACCGTCTCCCATCTACTGGATTTGTTGATTTGTCACAGACACAGCATCTGCAGTAAGTGCCACAACCCCAGCTGGGCTTTTCTGGGGTTATTTCACTCTGTTACTCAGCAGGTACATTTGCTCTGCTCACTGGCTCCAGCGAGCTGCGTGCGAGGTTCTCCTCCAGCTCACCTGGCCCGAGAGAAAACAGACCACAAAATAACACTTTGTGCATGTGGTTCTGTCACTGCCCTCCTGGGCGAGCTGTGAGCCGGCTGGTGGGGCTCTGGGTGTGATATGCAGAGCTGCAGGGAAGCAAGATGCTTCACAAATCCTCCCTCATCAAATGCCAGGAGAAGTCATGTGTCCTTTCGGGATAGCACTGCAGGGATGTCCTGGAGAAGCAGCTGCACTCGAGATGCCCCCTACTCCTGTGGCAGTGTAGGGCAACCTGCCCATACTGCTGGGGCTTATTCTGAAGCTGAATGAGTTAAAAGCAGTAACACATCCCAGCAAGACTGAGAAACAGCAGCAAAACTCAAACAGAAGAGGAACAGACACTCAAGCCATCATTAGTGTCAGTGGTGTAGGAAGACTGATGAAGTTAAGGAGCCTTATGATTGTGTTTCAACCAAATCCTACTGAAATGAGCAGCTAACACACACACACAGCAGCCCCCAAGATCATGTGAAGTTAATATTTACCCTGACTACACACACACACTCTGTCCAGGATGACCCCACCATCTCCACACCAAGCACAGTCCCTGACCACCCGAAGGCCAGCAGGTCCCAGTTGCATTTACACCTCTGAGCATGAGCTCAGTGAGTGCCACTGCTGGCTCACTGCAGCCCTGAGGAAAACTCACCCCAAGGGCTGGGAGATCCTCTGCAATTTGCTGAATTTTGCAAGTTAGCAAATAAGCAAAGAAAACAATAGAAATTAAAGGGAAAAGTGAAGAAGAGCAGAGCCAAGGCCACCACAAAAAACATAGTTAACTCCATTCTCGATGCTCAGTTCTCAAAAGGGCCTTGCCAGTGCTCACAATCCAGCTCCATTTCTGGCTGGGAACCTGCCAGAAACCCAAAGGCTCCTGCTCTGCACTGGTGGCTCTCCATGGCCAGCCCTCTGCACACAGCAGCCCACTGCCCCCGTGACCACCAGGAAAGACTTGAATGCACGACCCCTGGGAGTCTTTAACACTCAAAACCAGAAGGCAAAAAAAAAAAAAAAAGAACATTTCTTTCTAAATCTCATTACGTTGCAGAGCATGATTATGATTTTCTAATGTGTAGAGGTGATAACACTGCTTGGAGCTCTAGTTCAATTAATTACTTTATGGGAATAAACATACCAGGAGAGACTAAATGCAAACCATAAAGGTTCCTTGGTACGTGTCAGGCTCACAGTTGCTCAGCCTTTGATACAAGGCTACAATTCCTAATGCCACAGAAGAGCCTAATTCCCACTGTAAAAAAAAAAAAAAAAAAAAAAAAAAACAAAAACAAAACCAAAACCCCAAAAACCCCAAAACAAAACAAAAAAAAAAAAAAAAGAGTCAAGCAATCATCTTAGCACAATCCAGGATGGAGCACGTCCTGGCAGATGCTGGTTCCTATACCAAAGTGTGCAAGATGGCCAAGAGCAGCAGCTGTTGCTGCTGATAATTGAATACACGTTATGCTACCACAGAGCCAAGCAGAGCCACACACAAGGGGAGAGAAAACCAGACCTGTCACAGAGCATCTACCTGAATCCATGAGCTCAGAGTGGGCTGAAGTTAAGAGGTGCCAGCCTTAAATCTCTTAATGTTGTTTTTTTCTAATGAGGACTCAGGGTCACATGACTGGAACACTTGTGTTTTCTAGGCGAGAATAATAATTTAGTGTCTTTTAGTGGCAAATTTTCTGGGTTTCACCCCAGTAGGTAACAGGTGAATGAGCCACAGAGAACCCTAAGAACCTCCATGGGGATGGGACTCAGCCCTGCTCTGCTGAATGCCACAGACACAGCTCTGTCTCTTGTTCCTCTATTCCAGTGAAACCTCAGCGTGTCTCACGATACCTTCCTGAGCAGGCTGCATTTGATCCCAGTCTCCTGCCCCTTCCCCCAAAACCTCCACCCCAATTTGCTATTACCAAGATAACATCTAAGAACATGACTCTCCCCAGCCTGAAGAAAAACCCCAAACCATTAGGGAAAACCAAAGCTGATATTTCCTCCCGTGTGTAACACACCATGTGCACGTGCCTGCAAAGACAGCACCTTAAGGTGGGCATCAGGAGCCACAAGAAAGAGAAAATAGTAAAGTCAGGGCTAAAACATCTGGAGAAACCTTATTGTTCTTACACAGACCAAGCTCTGTTCTCTGGGTAAGAACACCCAGCCCCACCATGACCCCAGACACAGGGATGGATGATGCAAGATGAGGAATAACAACTACAAAACCCCGCTGAAACTTTACAATGGCATCACACTACACACGCTCTTCCAGCTTAAACCCTTAATTAAACAGACTATTCTTTATGGTGCTGGAGCCACTCCAACTCCCATTGTTAAATTTAAAATAAAACCCCAAAACCCCACAGCATCTGTAAGACATTAGAACATTCAATACCGACTTCTTTATTCAGCTTTAAGACATCATTTAATAATTTTTCCCCTCAAACCCCAAATCTAAGGATTTAAAGGAAATAACCACCAGCACCTCTTACAGAATCTTGTTTGTTTTTTTTTTTTTTAATGATCCTTCTGCAATAATATCCTTGACCTTTAACAATTCCAGACCAATTAGGTGTGTGCTCGATCATGTACAGCCTCTGGACAGACTGCACGGCCAGGGCACGTTCAGTGCTGGGTGTCAGGATGAAGCAGACTCTGCAGCCTGAAAGCCAACTCCAAATACAATCCATTCATGCACAGGGACAAAACAAGAAGGCAGATTTGACCACAGAAAATCACTGGGAGCACAAGAAAAATACATTAGAAAATCAATTTTGATCACTGCTAATAAAGCTGGAAACACAAGCCAGAACCTTGTTGTTATAACCTCCATTATTCCAAGGTGGGTCTTCACTTCTGCTTTCCCTGGAGAAGGAGCCACTTGCAGCCACTTACAGCTCCTGTACCCCCCCCAGGTGGTTCCCATGGCCTGGAAAAGTCATGTCCAGCCATGCCAGACATGGTGACTTTCCTGACAGGACTGGGAGAAGAACTCGGGCTGAATCCCAGCCCCTGCAGAGTCATGGGGAATCTCTCTTCACCCATTCACTGCAGGGAGAGCAGGATTACAAGCTGAAATATCACCTGTTAGCAACCTCTGAAAACATGCTGGCAGGCCATGACAAACCTCCAGGTTCCGTAAAGCTCCCACAGCTTTAACACCACTGCTGATATTCCTCCTGTAACCAGTTTCACAGCCTCTGAAATAGTTTGAGGTGTCAGGTGGAAGAGTAGATGACCCAAAGATTAGCAGTGTGCCCAAGGTGCACCTTGGCTCCATGAGCAGCCTGCCCAGGTGGGGGTACCAGACCAGGGACTGGTTCCCACCATCAAACAGCCAGCCTACACACCAGAGTCAACTGCACAGGAACTTTGATCTCTGTTCAGGTGATAGCATCTTACCTGGGCCACATCCCCGGGCACTCCTGCCTGCTTGCTCACAGCAACTCTGCTGTGCCAAAAACATGAAAAGGGCAGCAAGGTTTGCAGAAAATCCCAGTAAGTTCTCTCCAGCAGTTCCCACAGTTAAACTGTTCAATCATGCATGATGAAATTCAAAAAAAAAAAAAAAAAATCCCAGAAAAAAAAATACAAAAGCTGGACAATTGGTGGAAGCAGGTTTGTTTGATCAACTCTCCTCCACCTGCCAAGCACTTCTGTGGCCACAGTAAAAAATGCTTCAGGCAGCTCAGTCCTGTGTGCTGATCCTACCCCGCAGCTCCAAGTCTCCTACACCCACAGCTGCATGGTCAGGGCTAAACCATCCCTCTGCTCCACAAGCCAGAGCCTCCAAAAAACACACCCACCCCAGGTACAACTGCACACTGGGCACACCTGCCTCTACCAGAGCCTGCAGCAGAGAAAAAGCTTTGCAAGGGCCAAGCCACATCCTTCAGAACAGGCTCCAACGTCAGAAAATTCTGTTAACACAGGCAAAACAAAGGAAGCATGTGGCACGTATGAAGGAACCAAAAGATGTTGGATGAGGAACACAAAGAAGGGAGGAGGTGGAAAAAGACGAGTCACTCAAGGATCTGTGCAAAAACAAGCTGACATTACTAGGCAATGCCTCTCCAACTGGATCAAGAAGTCCAGCAGCAGAGTATACCCTGCAGACAGTAGAGAAAGGGAAAGAAATCCAACAAATTGGAGTAGGGAAGTAGCTCATCACAGCTTTTAGTGGAACAAAGTGGAAGGGAATAAAAACCAAACCAAGAATCTGATCCCAAGCCGTGCTTTACTCCAGTAAGTCTTCTCTGTTTCTGTGAGTTCTGGACCATGTCCTTGGCAAAGGCACTGCCTAGGCAATTAAAAAAAATTATTATTTTAAAGCATCAAAAACTAGACCTCTGAAAGGTATAACAATACAGTGTGCAGAGCCCTGAGGATCTTCCTGACACTTGGGAGAGAGCTGCAGACATGTAAGAGGCCACATGGACAAAGAGATCCTGAAAGCAAAGCAAGAACATGGTGAAGGTACTCAACAGCGAAGTTATAAAACAGAGCAAACTTCTCAAAGATCAAAAAAACCAGCTAGCTCTGACTGGATGTGGAACCAGAAGGAAAGATCAGTGGAAACACAAATCACTCCTGTGCAAGCCAAGAAGTCAGGGAGAAATTGGAGGACAAGTGTTCAGCCACCGACTGGCAGAAGTCACAGGGGCTTTGAAACATGGCTGGAACCTATGTAAAGCTTGTTTTTTAACTCAGGAAAGGTAAGTTCATAGCCATCCAACCACCACACCAGCCCTCTTCCAGAGGATTCAACATTTCCTGAGTTTCAGTCTGAAACAGAAATATCCTGTCAAGAAAAAATTAAGTCCAAATAAAAAAATCTAAACAAGAGGGCTGTACCCAGGCCATGCAACTCAGCTGCTTCCCAAACACACACCACTGTTATCTGTTTATTCTCAGCTGGAGCTTCCCCTCCACGTCCACCTCCTCCCTCCTTTCACTTACAAACTGATAAGCCATTTAAGATCTCCTATCTGCTGGCTCTGCCCACTGCATCCTCAGCATTTAAAATAAGCTGTGACAAGCTGGGTAAACCCAGGCAGCACTATGAATACTGCAGAGCTGAGTGGCTGAGGGGTATTGCAGTCTAGTCATATGCTTCAATATTTTGTCCCCAAGAACTCGGCCAATCCGTTTAGCAATGGAGCAGGACTCTAATAATAGACACAAGGATACACAGGAGATAAATGTACACAAGACAAAAATAAATCCCAGCCTTGTTATAATTTTAATACGGGAGCTAAACTGGGAAACGATAAATGAGGACTGTTTCCACAATTGAGTCAAGAGGAAAATTTAACTCCCAGCAGCCCAAGAGTGAACACATTCAAAACTGGATGGGAATTTTCAGGAAGTTGGATGAGCATTAATCCTAAAGTAAGTTTTTCATTATTTCAAACTAGACCAAAAACCCCAACACTTTAAAGAAGCAGACTTTAAACAACTGTGCATGTTCTCAGTCATCAAGCTGTGGGGCCACCATCCATCTCAAAAAGTTGCTCTCAGCTCTCTGTAAGTGGTTTAGCTCCACAGCAGCTCATTCTAATCTCAGCCAGTGATCTCAAATTGAAGTTCTGATACATGCATATGCATCTATAAACTCCTACATACATTTTTCCTTTATGAGCTTTAGCCTGTCTTCACTCTACATGGTTAACCACGCTCCCCCACAGCCCTGCCTTTGCTTTAGAAAACAACCTCTGGTGTTTATGGGATTAACTATTTCCCCATGGAAATTATCTGAGGGATAACTCTTCCCTTCCCACAGGAATACCCAGAAGAGCCTCAAAGATTTCACAACCTTAAAGCCCTGTGTCATCATGAGTTATACTTTTGCATACACAAACATCTCCTGTGTGATCAAACGAGGAGGCAGAGCAGGGACTGTGGGCCAATGTGATGCTCTGATCTGACCCCTGGCCAGATGTCTCCAGCCCAGGGTTTCACCCAGCAGCTCTCAGACACTCCCCAAGCCTCCAGACAGGGGAAACCACCATGTTCTTCAGCCATCTGCCCCAGCTCCACATGGAAGTGGCTTTGTGACTGGCCATGGTGGGGCCTCTCACAGGGCAGCTGAAGGGGGGCTCCAAACAGTCCTGGGAGTCCTCCCATCTGATTCCCCCAAGCTCTGGCTCTGCAGCTCAACATGCACAGGATCATTACCCAGGAGTGATGCAAGATGACCCAGAGCAGATCTTCAACCACATTCAAGCCCATCCTCTGCTGGATGAGAACTGCTTGGTCCTCCCCTCCTCCCTTACCAGCCATCCCTGCCCGTGGCTTCAAAGCTCATTAAAAGGCTGAGCATCCTCCTTCAGGTGACTCCCAGACTGCAAGAAAATCCATACTGGTAGTGAAGTAAGATTGGACCAGGCTAAATTTCACTGCATGTTTATCTCTGCTCAAATCATCCTACTAAAAAGGAGAAAACAGTCATGTTCCAGATGGGAGAGACTTTTTATAGCAAGCCATGGATATCTGGCACGCTTGACTGAAGGTCTTTCATCATGCACACAAGGTATAATGCTATCTAGTAATCTGAGGAAACATCCATGGGATTTTCAACCTCCTCTAGAAATTGAGATTCAACAGGAAACCACAAATACACCACGCAATTAATTTTTCTTTACCAAATGTTTCCAGTCATGTCGCAATTTTAACAGTAAGCAAACTATTTGGGTTCTTTCCAGTTCTTGTGCAACAATGTTCCTCAATTTTCATTTATTTTTTAAAGAATCTGGCTGAGATTTTTTTTTTTTAGAGGAGAGTTTAAAACAAGTTAGGAAGTCAGTGTGAATAGATCATACTCTCCCTGTTAAATACTTACACACCACCCCCCCCCCAAAGTTTCCGTACCACACAGCAGAGGTTTTGTACAAACAAAGTAAAGACTTTTCCCAGCTAAAAATATAGCAAGCAGTCTAAGAAATAAGAGCAGAACAACATCTCTACCGACACAGGCAATGCTGAGCTATCTGAACCACATAAATAAAAGTCTCATTCAAACATTCCCCCACTCCCCTCCCAACACCATTCCAGGAGAACAAAGAAACATTAAGTCTTACTTTCCTGGTGTATATTTGATCAGACCTTCTGTTAACACAATATGACAACAGCAATGAAGGGAAGAATATCACAGCTAAACAACCGTCTACCATTCCCCTTCCTTCTGCCGAGTCCGTGCTGACGCAAGGATGGAGCAGCTGCTGTCTGTTTTTAAACAGCTCCATATTTCATAAGAAGCTGCTGATTTCTGAAAGGACAGAAAACCCAGCCAACGGCTTACAAAATAAGAACCAAATTAAAGCAATTCAGGACACACTATTTAAACATCGTGTCCGTTTGCTCAGCCTCCCTCCAGCGTACCACCGCAGCTGAAATTCCTAAGACACGTCTGTCCTCTGTCTCAGCCTGCTCCGTTATCACCACAAGCACAACTTTTTAAGTATTCATCTAGCACAGAGCAGAGGACAATGGAAAATGCCTCCCACAGCTCTAGATAAAACAAATGCTTGAAATATGGGAGAAAACAAACTTGTGTCCAGCTTGATGCAATCACAGAAATTACTTCACCGGATTAACATAACTCTCCCCTAGCTGCGTGTTCTGCTGCTGAGGGACACTTTATCAACAATAAACCAACATCTGGGATGGAAAGACTCTCCTTGAGGGACACAGCCATGTCTCAAACTTTTGAAAACTTACCCAACAAATTATATAGCTATTGGTATTCATTTATATTTAATCCCGGATGTATCAGGTATCTGGGAAGCCCCTGATCACCACCAAAATTCCACATTTGGGGCTTCTTAAAAATCTACACCATAGCATACAGGTCACTGTGTATTAGGACCTCAAAAGAAAGAAGCTTAAAGCTTTTCTGTTCTGAGTCTGCAGCTCCCACTCTGGCTGTTAAAAGCAGTGGGTTATACCAGGCAAGTCCCTCCCGAGGGGCTCCAGACACCCGCTGTCTCCTTTCTAGTTAATAGCTGCTGTAAGAATACTGCTTTTTTGGCTGTTTGTGTCATGTTGATTAGCTTAGATAAGGGCTTGGGGAAGGAGCAGGGAGAAGAAGAGAGCATGTGGGGGGAGGAGGATTTAAAGAGGAAAAAAAAAAGCTTTCATCTGCTCTGATAATTAGCAGGTCATGCTGAAAATGATCAGCATCCCTTTAACGCAACTGCGCATGAAATGTGCAGAGCCCTGCTCAGGTCACTGCACCCATGCAAATCACGTCGTTACATCCCTCACTACACCCTGTGGTTTACTAAACTCCTCTGCCTTCATAAGGACTCTAGCCAAGATCCTTCTACTTCCACACAGCCACGTGGGAGATGGGGGGTCACAAGGGTCTCCTTGGGCTGCTGGGCATGGAGGCACCAAGGCCAATCAAGGACTAACTGAAGGTTTGCAAAAGACCTCCAGATTCTCTGATGAAGCAGCACAGGGAAACACTTGCCATTCCTGGAGAAAAAGTAGTTGCATGATCCTCTTGTTCATCACCTGGAGGTTTTCCCAGAGAAACCATCAACAAGGAAGAATCAGACTGCCCTGAACGTGACAAAAACCTCCTGTCATTCCTCACCTGTAGGTGCTGTCCCAGGCATCTCCCTGCAGAGCATTTATTGCTTCGTGCAGAACAACCTCCCTGCCCAAAACACACTGCCAGCTGTGGGTCCCCAGGAGCACAGCCCCTGCATCAGGCAAGCTTGGCTACTACACTGAAGACACCACCTGGGACTTAGCACATAAATCCTGGTGCAAAATGAACAGTGGGCAGGGGGGAAATTCAAAAAGCAGCAACAGAGCTCTGGTCATTTGGGCTGTCCCTCCTCCCCACACCAACTTTTGTCTTCAGAAAGGTCAGGAGTCATCTCCTGCAGGGACAGGACCAGTTCTGCTGGAGCAGAGACCCTTTAATAGACCTGCCCTGCTCAAAAGGAGGTGAAAAGATGATAATGACAATGACAATTCTTCCTCTGATGTACTCACATCCTTCTATTAAGGACACACTACCTCAAAGGTCAGTAATTGCCAGCCAGAGCCAGCTCTGCCTTGACAACCCATCTTCAAAATGCACTGAGTGCCTGACTGTGCCCAGGACAGGGAGAGACTGCCCTCAACGTGCTGTCTGGAGAGAGGAGAATTCCCTTTGGTGGCTGTGAGGGCTGCATTTTCTCAAGTGTCTTGAATTTCAGCCACTTTTCCTCACTTCAAAATTGTTCTTCTGCCTCAGCTTAATGTTTATCCCCAAACTGACACACACCTTCAAAGTGCTGCTGTTTGAAAGAAGCCCGGAAGGATGAAGATGAAGAGATTATTTTCAAATAAAGAAATAGGCTAAATCATTTTGCCCAGAGTTACCAGATGTGCCATCCTGCTTCATGGAAACAGGAGCCACTTGCCAGGTACCACAGGGATGGAAAAGAACAGGGAACAGTCCCAACAAGGAGATCAGTGGGGCACAGGGACCAAGGAAACAGCACTAAGGCTGGTCTAGGAGCAGAAACCCTCTGTAGGAATGTAAAAAACCATCATATAAGCAGCAGAGACTGTTATCACCCAAAGTCCCTCCACAGGTCTCAACAAAACAGAAAACAGCAACACTGCAATGGTCACAGAGCATCAGAGAGGAGCCAAAGCAAACTGAAGTGTAAAACACATCCCCCTGTGGTACCAACATTCACCTGGGAAAGGGGAAGCTTCAGCCAAGAGGGCAGTGTGGAGTTCCTCAATGACAAACCTACAGCAATTATTAGAAAGGCATCATCCATACATAATTTTGAATTTAATTTAATTAGGCACCCTGCTAACTTCATTACTTATTTAACTGGACTGCTCATTCAATTTACATTACTACTGTTCCAGATAACTGCTCCAGGCCCCATGCAGTGGGAAATGCACAAGAGGACACAATTGGGAACGCTGTAGCCCCAAGCCACAATTGGGAACACTGCAGCCCCAAGCCCATCCCCTGACACTCAGCATTTCTCCTGGAACAAAGGCATTGACCATGTCTAAGGTTTTCTTTTTTTACCTGCATGCAAAGAAGTCTAGAAGAGCTCAAAGAGTTAAAAAAAAATAGACAAAAAATCCCAGGTAAACCCCCCAGATTTATCATTTTTAATGCTTGTGTACGCCAGTCAAAGCATCAGCCTCCTACACAGTTGCCAGATTCTTCTTTTTCACCTAAGAAGTACAGAAAAATAATACTCCATGGGGCTTGGGGGAGTATGTATCAGAGCACTTCACTCACCACCCAAGAGCATCTTTATAAAACCTCTCCAGAACACGACACATCAGGTCAGGACAGAAATCAGGAAAGGTCTCACGCAAGCAACGGCTCGTGCCACGCTGCTGGGCCAGGGAGGTCAGCAGCCTGGAGCCAAACCTTTCACACCAAATCAAAGCCAGGAACGGAGGATCCAGCTCCCCAAAGCCTCACTGGTCAGTGTGTGCATCCTCCTTCCCCTGCTTCAGACAGTCACATCCCTCCTCGTCTGGCAGCTCTGCCTGCCCTCGCCAGCTGCTCAGACACAGCAGAATTTTCCCAGGCAACTGCAGGAGTCTCCTCGGAGGACTGAGTCCAAAGCCTCAATTCCCTGCCTGATCAGAAGGGATGCAGCAGCATGGCTGTGAAATGGAAAAGGAGCAACAGCACCTCAAGCAGATTCCTGAAACAGCCTGAAGTATGCAGGAATACAGCCTCAGACTGCAAGGTCTGTCTCAGAGAATTCATACTCATTTAAAAAGATCCCTGACTGACAGGAGTAAGAGAGTGTGACATGGTACAGACACCAGCCTCAAATTAGGCAATCCTCTGTTGTGTGTGGATTGGGGTTTTTTTAATTCCTCCAGCTCAACATTTCTTCTTTAAATCAAACTGCTCTGAGAATTCTGACCATCCATTTCAAAAAATATGTGAACAAAAAGCTGGAGAGCAGCACAAAGCCAGGAACACCCCAGGACAGCCACCCATTCCTTGTGCAACAGCCCTGTTAGCAGGGAGGTGCTGCTCACCACAGTGCCTGCACAGCCTGGAACAAGCATTATTACCTCAGGCAGCGTCTTCAAGACACTTGTGACATCCATTTTTCACTCTCCAAATCAACTCCAGACCCAAAAATAATTTAAGAACTCAAGAGTTCAATGGAATTTGCTCCAATCAATGCACAAGCATCAGAAGTTTAGAAGAGTGCAGACCAATCTTCACCTGGCATTTTGGAATCTGCTACCTCAATGGGAAAGATACAGACCCAGTGGTAGTGAGTTTTTGATGTTACCTGGTAAAACAAAAGGACTAAAATCATCTCTACAAAGATCAACAATTCTGTGATGAAACCAACACATAGTCAACAGCAGTAATACCTCAGTCACTACAAAACCTTCAAGAAGAACCAGCATCAGAAGTGATGAGTTTTCCAGCTACCTCCCATAAAAATGAGACTGTCTAGCTCACAACCCCCCTCTGATCTTGTCTTCAAGAAGTTCAAAACGAAACCTCTCACCAAGGCAATCTAGTATTTGGTTTCATTAGCATGCAAGTGCAGCACAGACCATTTGCCTGTTCCTTGTGAAAATAAAGTTGCAAAATGATCTGCACAGCACTGGGGGAAGTGTAAGCATTACAGTTCCCATCAGTGGGGAAGGAGACTGACAGTCCCAAAGCCATCTCTGCTGGTCTGTCCTTGTAGAGTGGTGGCAGAGGCAAATCATTGCATCAGAAGGAGCAGGCTTTGCTATCTGGCGAGGCTGAAGTGGCAGTATCAGCATTATTTCAGTCTTCACAAGGGGAAGGGATCACATGGACTCCATTGAAATACAGGATCCTGGCAATTCTCATTTCCTACGGCAAACAGTTCTCAGGGGCCTCCTCCAACCTCCTCCAGCAGGAAGAGGGGAACTTCTAACTCCTAATCGCTGACATTTAAGAATGTG
This sequence comes from Vidua chalybeata, assembly GCF_026979565.1. Lineage (NCBI taxonomy): Eukaryota > Metazoa > Chordata > Aves > Passeriformes > Viduidae > Vidua > Vidua chalybeata. The sequence goes on along the minus strand of NC_071547.1, from coordinate 2,059,976 downwards.
AAGCTTCAGCCATCAAGCTGACATGCAGCAGGGAATGCAACTAACAGGTATACAGTTGCAGGCTCCCAGACTGTGGATTTCAATTTACAGTTTAAAAAAGGAGAGAGGAAACTAACCTACAAAAACAATCAGCTTTATCTGGGCTATTTATCACACAAACCATGTGGCCACACCATAATGTGAACAACTGTGTGGATTACGCATTTTTCCTCCACTAGCAGTGTCCAAGACATGCTCACATCTGGAATCCTTCATGTTTTAAATGCTACTTCTGCCTTCTCCCTGGTGCCAAAATGCCTTGAGCAAGCAGCACACCCATGGGGGAGGAAAGGAGCAGCAGAAGAATCACTAAGGTACCAAACACTTCAGGTACCCACGTGAGGAACACAGTAGGTAACTTGAGGAGCAGATGTCCACCAGCGTGCCTGTAGGCAGAGATGCTGTGGTTCACAAGAAGATCACACTATGTGAAAGTTGCTGTTTTCCTGTGGCTAACAATAAAAAGCAAAGACACACTTCTCCTAAATAAACCCAATGTTTGTTATTTCTGTTCCTTTGTTTGCTATGTAGAGCTCTAAAGCCAAGCAGGAACATTTCCTGCCCAGCTAATGCCATTCACTTATAACTTGCCAACCTAGGCTTGCACCTGGACTTCTATATGACAAGGAGTTGCAGCAAGTTTCACAGGCAACCCCTGAGGCACACAGCACTCCCCAAAGACCCAAAAAATGCCTTACAAGTCCTCTCCAAGGCTGCCCCAGCTTGGCTGCTGCCATTTGAGGTCCTTTTAAAGCAAGAACTTTGTAATGCATCTCTCTCGCTGCTCTGGGAGACAGCATTAAAACACAAAGCCACACAGTGCTCATGCTAATGTTTCCATCTGCTCAGAGCCTGGGTTTCTTTAAGGACAAAATAAAACCAAGCGTGTCGTGATGATCCTGTGCACAGACACTTGGGTGCCTGAATCCTCTCAGGCATCTCCAGAGATCTTCAAAGTGCCCCAAGGACACACACATAAACAAGCATTTATAGGGAGATGTGTGTCGAGAGGTCCAGCAGCAGGTCTGTAAGAGATGTGTGGCCTAAGAACTCAAGACAGAAGGCCATGGGAAAGCCCCCTGCCTTCAATCACATGTGGGCTGACCCTCCCAGCAGTCTCACTCACACAGCCTGCCCCTTGCCTTTGCTCCAGTTACCCCAGCAAAGACTGGGGTGACCCCAGCTAGCCTTTCGCTCTTTGCTTTCAATGTCCAGCCTTCAAAGAAACCTGACCCAAAGTCCAGCGAGGTTAAGGGACAGGCACACGCTGACGTCAGTGAGGTCCCTGGATAAGGTCACTGCAGTGTTTGCCTTATCTTGAAACTGGCACTGCCTGGAAGCCAAGGAACAAAGTTAACACTGATCAGAGGTTTGCTGTCTTCGCCTTTCCAAGGCCCAGCTTCTCTTCTGCACCCCTGGCAGGGCTCAGGCAAGAGGGCACTGGTATTAGAAAGCTTTTTCAACCATCCATATGGATTTCTCCACATCAAGCAACCAACGTGGCCAGACTCAGAAGTCAAACCCCAAAGGCAAGACAACAGACTGTGGGGAAAACTGCACCCAAAATTGGTGCGCATTTCCTCTCGAGGGCCAAAGTGCCAAAATCAAAGACTTGGGTTCCTCAGAGGTCCAAGGGTTACTCATTGTCTACCAGAAACAGCAGACGTGACCTCGTTTGAACACGGCGCATAACGTTGGGACTCACAGTCCCAAATATTTGCCTCATAAGGCCAGAGGTTGCAGTGACGTTATTTACTTTGAAAGTTTCATTCTACCCAAGGCAATTTTTGGGCTGCACTCCAGAGACATTTGCCTCCTGCACCAGCCTACCCTGCCAGAGACACCAGCAACCCAGTTATTCATCAATCCCTTAGCTGAAAAAAAAAATTACATCATTACTAAAGTCAGCTCTTTGATAGAGACTCCCTGATGATCCTCACGTGACAAGAGACAGGAGCTCAGAGACAAACACTCCTCTGCTCCCATGCCAGAACACCTGTTTATTTCTATGCCAAATTCCGATGGCTCAAAAAGAAAAAAAAAAAAAAAAAAAAAGCCATCTTTCTCCCTTGCTTCTTTTGAAGATGATGGATGCATCTGGTGGGAAGCTGAGCAGCACACAAACAGGCCTTTTTAACACCCCCACAGCCCACAAGCAAGACACGCAAAGCAGTCACTAACAAAGATCAAGTCCTCATAAGACCTGAAATATGAAGGGATCATACAGAACAGCATTTCTGAGCATTTGTGTACTAAAGCCACTTTTCTACAGCAGCCAAAAAACCCGGAGAGCCTAAGGCAGTCCCAGGCAGGACGTGCAGGCTCAGAGTGAATGTTCACACTAACTAACAGGGAGAGAGACTGAATCACCCTCCTCCCCTGTAAATAAACACGTGCAGCTCAGCACAGAGGCTGGAGCTCCCCAGGCCTGTGTAACCTGCCCCAGGCTGTCGCTGTGGAAAAGGATGATGGGTCACTGGGTGTTAGCACAGCCTGCACCCAAGTTTGCAGAGCCTTTACACAACACAGGAGGCACAGCCAAGGCAGTCTGGGGGCTCACATTGGGCTGTGCTCAAATCCCCCACCAGCAACCTGGATGTCAGAAGCTTCAGGCATTTCTCAGAAGGAAGGGGCTTGCTGAAAGCAGCATTACTGGCCACTCCAGGAGTCTTAATCAGAGTTTTAAGCCACTGCATCAGTAAAGGTCTATGACTGCCCTAAGACCAGGGCAATGTGGCAGCAACCACTGAACACCCACCAATAACCACAGCACCAACAAAGACCAGAGGTGCACAGTCTTCAACCAGCCCTCAGTCCATCTGTGACACCCCAGAAGAACTGTGTGATCATTCTAGGACCCTACCCAAGGTCAGCAATTCCTAGAGCAGAGCCTGAGGAACAAAAGCACGTTACCAAGCCACAGAACTCCACTTTGCAGTGTTCACAGCATCACACCAACTGAGCACGCCTTTACCAAGAGAGGCTGCCAGGCTCTGCCCACGCTGGTGCTTTTGAACGCGCTCCGCAGCGGTGGAGGCGCCCTCAGCAAAGCCCAGCACAGACAAACCAAGAGAAGGTCACCGAGGGGAGGGCGGGAGCTCTGCAGAAAATGTAAGGCATTGTTGGGAAAGCAGCAGGAATGTGGCACAAAGGTAACTGCTACAGCCTAGGGCCGCCAGATGAAAGCAGGATCAATACTCCACTATGTTGTTTAACCCGTTTATTAGGGGGGAGGTGGAGATAAATGAGTATTTGAGTTGCCAAAGGGTACACTTTCACCCCAGTCTGAGTCAGCCAGAGCCGAGTTCCTGCCCAGCAACACCATCGCAGCCAAATGATTTCAGCCTTACAGTTCACTTAACCACAGAATACAAAGAGCCAGTAACCCAGCAGTCGATAATGGAATAAACTATAGGTCAGCGACCAGGAGAAAACACACCATTTAAAATTATTCCAATATTGACAGGCACAGGAAACAGGCCTGTGTATTTATTTGTTTGTTTTAACCAACCTATCTGCTCAGAGGCAGCGCTGAGCCAGCTGCTAAAATTACAAGGTTAGATTCTCAAAATTTGTGGGTGAACTGCATGATGCCAGCACACTCTTACAGCCTTCAAAGCACAGCACTGGCAAGCAGGACTGAGTGTACATGTGATCAGCCCCAACACAGCATGCACACACTTGCTTATCAGAACATCAGCAGGCGAGGGTTAGGGGGTACCTGAGCACCAAGCACAGCTCTGCCAAGCTGCCTTTGAAAGCCTGGCCTGTAGCCAAAAGGGAGAGCACAAACTGATTCAAAACACTCAGCCAGGAGCCCAGCCAGGCTCATTTATAGCTCCATTTCCTCTCAAGGCTGCTTTTCCCTGGAAAATGCTGCAATGGCAATTTGCACCTTAGGATTAAAGATCACTACGGCTCTGTAGCAGCTGAAAGCACCCAGAAAAGCCCTTTTCCCTCCCAAGTCTAAGGAGCACTTCTTCCATTGCACGTGAGCAAAGTGAGGAGGAGGAGGTGACACCAACTACTGCACAAGCACCAAGCAGGGAACATTGCAGGTGGAGTTCACATGGCACCACAAATCAACCCTATTTCCCCAAAATGGAACAAGACAATCCTGCCCTGCGAGTTTGGCAGGGCAGTTCAGACAAGCAGTAGGCATTGCTCCTGGCCAACCTCTTGCTGCACTGAGTAAAGCAAAACCAGCTGCACCATGAGCACCAAGCAGAGCTTCGAGCCTGCAATACCAAAGAAGAATTCAGTAGGACCTGATGCTTACACCCCACCACACAAGTAAGATTAAATTACAATTACAGTTAAATTTTAACACATTCAGACACAGAGTGTCAATTCCAATTCCTCCTATTTGCAGAGCTGGCCAACCTCCCCACGCTGAACCAGATCCAGAGTGCTCTTCATCCATGCTGGCACCATCAGAGCCATGGCTCCCTGTGCTAACCAACCTGCCCAGCCTGAGACAGGCAGTGCCAGCAGTGTGGCACCAAAGCATCATTTCTCGACAGCAGCGAAGGGAATGCAAAGCCAGGACTGATGACTTTTCCAGGAGAGTACCAAGGAAATAAATTACACTGTTTCCAAAATCCGCTTTTCGTCAGAAATACTTGCTTACCAGAGGGGAAAGACTTCAAGGCTGAATTTAGTGCTGAGGAAAAAGACTGGATTAAGAACCCCAGAGAGCACTTGCTCTGTTTTTTTCTCCAGCAGAAGTGAAATAGAGCTGCAAATCCCAGCCAGGCAGATCTCCTGCACACCACTGAGGGGCAAGTGACCGACATGATGGGCCACAACGGAGCTCAGCTTCCCATCCCAGCCTCTCCTTGGCATCTTCTCACCACTGCTAACAAGGCCACTGCGATTCCCACCAGCAGGAGCAGCACCTGCCCATTAACAGCTGGACTCCTGCCACCCTGTGCCATGAGACAGCTCTGGCTGTCCACTGCCAGCCCTGAGCCTGGCAGGTCCTGTGGCTGTCTGCTTCCCTCCAGAGCAGGATGAGAAAGCACAGCCTTTGTTCAGTGTCTGCTCCTTCCTCTCATTTGCTTGGGAAATAACCAGCAGGTAAGCAACACCCAGCATCTGTTTACCAACAAAGAAAACCCTCACCTTTTATTTCTTCACTTCTTTTCTCTTGTTGTTGTTGGGGTGGGGTTTTTTTTGTTTGTTTTAATTCCAGTAAGTAACAAAGCCTTAATCCAGCTCACTAAAACACTGCAGAGCCTGGCTCAGCTCACTTTGGCTAGAGGCAGATCAATAGCTTTCTTATATCTCTCTGCTCTGCTTGGGAGGGAAAAGGGGCCACTTCTTTCCCAGCCAAGACATCTGCACAACGCATCTATGTGCTGTGAGCCAGGACCCCTCACAGGGAGAGCTGAAAAGAGATGAAAGAGTGCTTTGGCACAGCAGAGCCTTCTCCTCTCACCCTCATCCCTGCTGGCACTGCCAGTGCGTTTTATGTGGGAAAGTTTGCAAGTTTTGGCCTCCCAATCACCATCAGTTCTGCACTGGTTAGCTACTCACAGTGGGGTGGGGTTGGGAGGAGGGGAAAAAGTCCCTTGGAGCAGAGGTTCAGACACTCCAGGTAGGACTGCACAGGCCTCCTGTGCTGTCCAGGCAGCTGCTGACAGAACTGATTGTTCTGCACATCCATAAGCTTAAAAAATGAGCTCCAGAGGCACTGAGGAAAAAGCATACAGGAAAGCCAGCCCTGGAGTCAGGAATGCCTCAGTGGAAATCCATCAGTCCCCAAAGCTTCCCTGAAGGTCATGATGGGTGGCTGCTGCTTCTTTGGGGAAGAGAGTGACATCCAAAAAAGCACCTGTGCAAACATCCCCAGGCTGGGGAGCTTTGACTTTTTGAAGTGAAATGAGCCTGGACCAGCCTTTCACCTCCACCCATGAGCAATCCCTGGGCTGCCACCATGTTGGTCCAGGAAAACCCAGCTCCACACAGCATGCTCAGTCCTGCAGAAGAAGGGAGCTGACTTCACAAGATCAGTCACCAGCTACCCCAGCACAAACCCCACAGCTTTAAAATAACAGTTCACATAAACCCATATTCCAAACATGAACAAAGCTCTGTCAATTGCATTAGGCTCTGCCTTATCCATCATGTTTACAAGACATGTGAATGCTTTCTAAAGAGCAGATGCTTTTCAAGTTTAATAATTCAACCGTTTAGAACTGAGTACGGAAAGACCCTGCACGCGAAGAAATAAATGTATGCACAACAGAAGCCTTTGCTGATTTTCAACTTTTTTCCTTTCAACAGAAACTACCAAGAATGTCAGAAATATTTGCTTGTGAAGAAATGACTGACAAGGAGGATGCCTAATAAATGGAAAGCATTTGAAGAAGGAAAAACAAAAACAAGATGACCCTCAAACGTATTCTTGTGGGACAACTTCTGAAAACCACATGAATAAGTAATACAGGCTTCCCTTGAAACAGCAACAGCACAAGCTTCAATGGACAACGTCACCAGGACTCGATCTCTGCTGCAGATCAAATGCCACACAGCAGGAAACAGCTGACACACAGCTCAGCCCAATTATATACAGTGCCCTTTGCATCCTCTTTAATGCACCTTCAGCTCTGCTCTCTTTGCTGGCAACCAGCCCCTTCTGCCCCTTGAAGGAAAAAGGCAAAGCTGGATTTGTGCACTCTGCCACGCAGCCCAAGGGAACGCAGAGCTGGCATGTCTCAGGGTGTCTAACCTATGCTCTCTCTGCACGGATGTTCAGCAGCACAGGCACAAGATGGAAAGCCACAAAACACCCCACGGCTAATCTCAGCTCTGATAACATCTTCCTGGAACATGTCACTTAAGGTCTCCAAACCTCAACTTCTCTATCTGTTAAAAAAAAAAAAAAAAAAAAAAACAGCAAAAAAAAAAACTTAGCCAGTGCAAGGGCTAAATGGAAAACACCCATAAAAAAGATTTTCCAGGTGTGCCCTGCACTCTTTGTACTCACTGTTATCAGGGCTCAGACTGAGTTGTTCAGAGCCTGAACTATTTGCATTACCTGGTGAAAACAGTGCAGTCTGTTGCTAATGCTCAATGCACGGTATTTCCTACACACCCATCTCATCATCTCAGTCATTCACACCATGACTAGTTCTTTTACATGTACTCACACATAACCACCTAAGTTTGGCATTTACCGCATTATCACTACAGAGAAATGACTGCAGGGGACAAATTAATTACCTATGCAAAGCAGGCTGAGAATAGTCAGCAACATACTGTACCACTGAAATGCTAGACAAAGCCTCAAACAGAACTTCCCTCATGTGGAGGATTATAGGCTCTACCCACAAAGGACTCAAGTGTCTTGCCTTATCTTTTTTCCATTTAAAAGGAAAGAGACTTTCCTGAAAACCTGATAGAAACATGCCTTTGCAGAACAAATGCAAATGGATTAACACACTTATCAGCAGTAGGCTTGAGGGGAGGCAAAGACATACTTCTCCTGCTGCCTAGATATTCTAAGATGCTTTTAATTTAATTATAGAACATCATTAGCTAATTAAATATTCTGGTCCATCATTACACATCCCTACACCTCCTGCTGCCTTGCAGACCTCCATGGTCTATGAACCACAGAACTGGTCAAGCTGGAAGGGACCAGAGCAAACCATCTGGTCCAACCTCCCTGTTCAAGCAGGACGGTTCTGAAGACCATGGGACAGGACTGCATCCAGATAGTTCTTGAATACCCCCAGTGAAAGAGATTCCACAACCTCTCTGGGCAACCTGCTCCAGCATGTGGTCACTCACACAGTAAAGAAGTTCTTTCCTCACATTTAGGTGTGCATCATTTTCTGCCTGTTGTTCTGTTGGTTGGCACCATCAAGAGAGAATCCACATAAGCATTTCAAAGACATGGGCACCATAAAGGGAGTCGTAGAAGAAAATCTCACTGCTCTTCCTTCCTCCACAGGCCCACTCATACTTTATTCTGGGACACAGACAATCCCCCTCAGGCATCTTGTACACAACCCTGAGCAGCACAACTGCCTGAGCCCAAAGAGCAAGAGCTCAGCCAGGCTCCTCTGCTGCTCCCAAGGTGATGTGAAAACACAGGCACCTCCCTGCTCACCCATCACAGGCAGCATCTGACCCCCAAGGGAAGCAGAGCCCCCCCAGGTCACACAAGTCCACAAGCATCTGCACAGGCAGAAGGTCTCATAAACTGTTTGGCTTTCAGTGCCTTGCACTGGCTGAGGGGTTTAACAAATATATTCCAAAACATTGCCTTGTCAAGTTCTGGATCGTCAGCGTTAAATCCTTGAGCAACCAAGTGAGAAATGAACCTGCAGACAGAGAAACGTGTCTCGGTGTTCTTCCCCTGCCTCGCCCTCTCCGTTAGCCAGTGCATGTTTGCTTTTGCTTCTAAACTTCACTTCTCTGTGCAAACAGTCTGCTATGAGAGGTATTTGCTCAGTCCACAAGTTTCCTGCATTTTTTGTCCAGCTCCAGGGCCTGATCATCAGGCATTTCCAGCTCAGAAATACAGGCTATTAACAACTTCAGCCCTGCAGAAATGATGCATCAGAAACAGAGACACTTCTGCACACAGTTATCTGAGGACCAGAGCAGATGAGAGGGATGCTGCAGAGGACCTCAGGGTGTCAGAGGCACGGGGCAGCCCAGCCCTTTCACCCAGGAACAAAGACACCCAAAGCACTGCATCTTTGAAGCCACGCTTTAAACACATCAAGCAGCTGCAAATCCATGGCACAGCCTTCTCTCTGCTCTCCTGTCTGCCTACCTACTCCCAAACAGACTCTGTCTTGGTCATGCTTTGTAGGCTGGCCACCTCTGAAACTCAGCTTGCTTAAAATCAGCTTTTATACCACCATCTCTGGTCTACATCAAAGCTTTACACCTCACTCACCACCAGTCCACGTGCCCTGGATTCGTGTGCCCAGCCTATGGAGATGTAATAACTTTCCCTTTTCCAAAGGCCTCTGACACCCACGTCTTCAAGTATTTGCTGCAGCTCTGCACGACACCGTTCCTTGAAGAGCCTGTAACATGTCCAGTACACTGAGCAGCTTTGACCTGGAACAGCACCAAGCACAAAGGGTCCTCAGCAGGCTCTGTACGCAACAGCAACACAACAAGGAACACTCCAGTCCAACAGAAGCCCAGGGGACACAAACAGTTGAGCAGGATTTGGTGGATGGAGGTTATTAGTGCATTACAAATAGAACAGAAATTCAGGAAGCAGTTATCTCCAGAAAAGAAAGATTCATTTCCTTATGGTGCTTGCAAATCACACTGCTAACTTCAGATCGGAAGAGCTGGTGCTCAGTAGAATGAAATTAAGCATGTTGGATCACACAGGACACCCGAGTGGATAATAGCAGAAAATTAATGGAAGCATATGTGCCTCAGGCAGAGGACTGGAAGACCAGCAAGAGAGCTGTGCTCAACTAAACTTCACCATGATAAATGAAAGCCAGAAAACATACTGCAAATGCAGAAATATGATGATTAGCTCTACACCGGAGGTTCAACGACTTAAACATTAATTTGCTTTCTCCAAGAGCATCACTCCCAGCCAACATAAGCACATGTACAGTTCTCCTTCAGAGACAAAAGGGTACAGGGAAAAACAATCACAAACTTTTGGAAATCACTGGCCTCACACAAGGATTTTATTCCTGGATCATGTCCAAAGAAAGCCTTCCAAAACAACAAATGAAATGGGACTGCAGAGACAAAGCAATCTGCCACTTCACTCCTGACAGTTAACAGTCTGGTACTTGGGCACCTGGTGACCCTCTGGCACTGCACAGCTCACCTTTCCTCAGCAAGTAAAATCCTGAGACAGGTCCTCCCACCTCAGCACCACAGAGTGGGGGTCAACAGAAAGTACAAGGCACTAACAGGGGACACTGACTCAGGCCACCATTCCATCAATGCTGAAGAAGTCTGTGCCCTTGTACCACGTACCTGACTGTTCCCACCGCCCCTGCCATGCCGCCTTCTCTCCTCCACCAGAGCATCAAGTACTTTGCTTGCACATTTCCAGCAATCTGTTGTTTTCACTGATGCCAATTCCCTCCTTGCAAACCTAAATCTTGGAGTCTCCCTATGACTTGCCTTCACAAGAATGCTAATTAGGTCTTTACTACCCCCAGGCTTTCTGAGAGAACACAAGCATCTGCCATGTGCACTCCCACTCCAGCTATGTTTTCCCACTCCAAATCAACAAAACAAGTGTGTTACTCGGTCAGTGACATGCAGAGGACACAGCCAGATTTTTAAGAAACCTGGGAAAGGAGCTGCACCACCCACCACATTTCACTCCCGAACACCACGAGGAACACACCTTCTCCTCCAGGAGACCATGCCCCTCGTGAGAAGCTGCAGTGCCTGGCTCTCTGTGTGCTGGGTCCTTGCTCCAATGGTGCTGGGCTCCCTCAGCATTTCCCAAGGAACAGGCTGCTACCATACCTCAGCCCACACACAGGCTTTCCAACCTACACCATTCCCTTCCCATGACACCCCGGTATTTTTAGCATGAGGTGCACAGAGTGAAAGGCAATCTGCTCCCATCAGCTGGTCACACTCATTACATCCACCCAGAACTGTCCTTCTCCAGACAGCCCACACCAAGGAACACTCAGGTTTTCCAGCCAAATAACCTATTCAAGGACAGCTGCCAAGGTGGTAGCAGCTTGTTTCTCCTGTTTATGTTGGCTCTTCACTCCTTCCTAAAAAGGGGGCATTTCCCAGGACCAGGCTGCCCCCAGCTCTCACGTACAAATGAACAGCCACAGAGTAACATGAGGAGGGGACTGCTCTGTCTTCTGCACACTTCCTGGATGACAGACATGCCCTGCAAATGCTAAGCCCTGCAGGTCTCACCTTCTGCCTCAAGTACAAGAGAACACAGCACTCCCCGCCAGACTTTGGGAAGGTGTAATTTTGAGGAGCAAAACTATCTTCACACTGAAGGGCCTCTGATGCAGGAACAGGCACCCAAACACACTGAAACAGATAACCAGATATGTCAGTGTGAATTAGGAAGACGCCACAGGCCTCCCAGTTTCCAAACAGGTACACCATTTTGATACTTCTTTTCAGCTTCCCAATTCAGAAGATGGCTCACAGTGGCCACTGCCCACCTCCAGAGGGACTGGACATTTTCCACAGCTAATCTGTATTGTACTTGGAAAGTAGGGAACTGCAAGATAAGGAAATATGCTCAGATACAAAGAATGTGGTACAAGTGGCTTTGGGGGAAGCATTCTTTAAATGCAGCGTTTTACAAGCAGAATAAATCCTAGACCATGTGGTGACAACTGAGCCGCATGCAGCTGCTGAGCCAGCTATCTCTTTCTAGGGGCAAGACTAGTTCCCTGCATAAATGGTTCTTTAAACTTTATAATGCCAACTGCATGAATAGGACTTTTATGGATGCCTGCAGTGACGCACAAAGACATCCTCAACATTTCAGAGCTGCTCAGTAAGCCCACACGCTAGCTGCCTTCACCAGAGCGCTCAGACCCCATCCCAAAACCAAAACTCTTCCAGGAAGCCTGTCTCACCAGGGACATCCTGCTGTCTTTCCAGGAGGTCAGGACTGCCAGCAAAGTTTGGTTCAAGTCCAAACAGATCAGACTCTTGGTTCCCAGAGGCCACACCAGACCCTGCTCCACCACCACCACCACCCTCTTCAGACCACCGCACAGGGTTTCTTTGTCTACACAGTTGTGCCTTCGAAGAGGGGCACAAAAGAAACTGAGATGAGCGTGTAATCAACAGGCCTCACCCTCTCCTGCTGGCCCTGCCATTTCTCAAGGGGAACTTCTCCTTCCTCCCTCCCCTTCTGTATCATCTTCCCTGGCACCCAAACCAACAGCTGTGGCCGTGCTAAGCCAGCTCTGGCAAGCTGCTCTGTGGAGCTGACCCTGGCCATGCCTTGGGACAGCGACGTGCCAGAGCTGGGACCTCTCCATGAGCTGCTTCTGCTGGTGTGGCCAGGGCTGCTCTGCTGCAGCTGCCTCGAAGGCACTCTCCCACCCCAGTGGACACAATCCAGAAGCATGGCCATGGGAGAGGCTGTGACCCCAGGCACACCACCGTGTGTACCCCCTCCTGCTGAGAGGAGGCACAGCTTCAAGGCATGAAGGGAAACAGTTCTGCTCCTCTTACAGCAGCCAGGGCACCAAAACCACCCTGCAGATTTCTGTGGCTATCCAAGGAATGCCTCCCCCTCAGTTTCCAGTACAAGAGCTTTACAGCCTGCTTCTCTTAAAAAATTCCCTGATGCAGCCCAATCCCACAGCGTGTCAGTGAGCAGCTGGCACTCACTCTGCTGTTTCCAGCTGTGCTGCTTCTGCAGAGCAAGACAGGGAAGCCTGTGGTCTTTCCAGGACACGTGGGAGGCTCAGCACTCAAAGAGCGTCAGAGATAGGCCCACTACAGGGAAGCACGGAAGAGCTGCATCTCTGTGAAGGCTGAACAATCCCATCTGTCCTGCTGAAACTCCTCAAGGGATGGACACAAAGAGCACAGCGACAGAGATAAAAGGTATGTTCTCAAATGTGCCAGTGTGGCTGCAAGACACAGAGAACAGTCTGTACTGTGCTTTCAGGAAATCCTCTCCCTTTTCCATATTCATATTGATCCAAAAACTCCTACATGACATCTCCTCAAGCTCAGTGCAAGCTATTACAGAACTCTGAAAACACAGACAAAACCTTGAAGACAATCTCACAGCAGATTTAACGAGGCTGATGGTTTATCCACCTGACTTTAATCTCCCCCGCTTGTCTTCAGCAGCTCTCAGTAACACACTCAGAGACCTTCTGGGACTTTTTCCATGTGCAGAAAAAGTGCTTTTCACTGCAAGACCAGGTTCTCAGGATTGAAATTCAAGTACTAAGGCATGGAAATACGTAAGACAGCACAAGCAGCAGCTAGTATCAGGCACATCTCACCCACTTTTGTACACAACAACCAACTGAGCTTGCCCATATTCGCAGGGAAATGCCATGGCCAGGGCAAGGCAGCCCCCCACATCACCCCAGACACTGTGAGCTCGCTCCAGTCTCGCTGGCAACGAGCACAACTCCCAGCTGCCAGGCTGCTGCACAGAAACCTGGCAGGGTATGTGGGAAATGAAGAAAATCAATACTGGTTGGGTTGTTTGCAAATCTGTTTCTACCCTCACCTTCCTGGTCTCACAGAGGACAACTCATTAGGTGTCTGGAGAGCAGCCAAAGCCAGCTGGGCCTGAGCAAGGATGCTGCTGCAGTCCTGCAGGACAGATCCCCGATAAGCACAGCCTCTCTGCCCCTTTCAGCAGCCCCCTCCCCGAGATGGCAGGTGAAAGTGGTGCAGGCAGCAGATAAAAAGGGTAAATATAATTCAGCCCAATGTGCACCTGTCCTCCAGACAAAGCCCGCTCCCGGAAGCCAGGCTGTGCCTCTCAGCACACAAAGACGGGTCTAAATCTGTCTGTAATAGAGCTTTTCAGGCTGACTGAACAGTAATGTTCACAAGCTGCTCCCCTCAAGGGAATACTGTATCCTCCTCACTGCATTACCCCAATCAGAAAGATCAGTGAGCAGCTCAAAGGCAAAGGTGGAAGAGGCACCGCTGATGTGATTCCATTTAGAATCTATCAGAATATTTTATTCCTCCCTTTGAAAGCGACAGATTAGGTATTTCCACTTCTCTTTGAAGTCTGGCAGAACAATTCACACCAGTGGACCAAACACCCCTCACTCCTCTCCATGTGCCAGGTACTGCAGATGGGAGAAAAGCCTCTTTGAAAGCCCCCCAGAGTCACCCGAGGCAAAGCTACCTCTGCCATCAAAGGCCAAACTCCCAGCCAACAGGGTAGCAATTTCTCTTCATCACAGCAAGCTTTATTTCCATTCCAGCTTCTTTATTTTCAGAAAGTCTCCTGGAAAATTAAGTGTGGTACACCTCTATTCCAAAAATCTTTCCTTGGCAAGTGCTGGCTTCCCACTTTCTGGCAGACACTGAAATTAAATGCAGCCTCCCTGTTTATTTCCTTCTTGCTGTGGATATGCATATCCTTGCTGAGCTCTGGAAGCAATTTTTTAGTTGGGAAAAAAATAAAGAAAGATTCCAAGCTCTTACATAAACAATGGCTGGTGACGAGAGGAAAGACAAGGGTTGGAAAATTTCTCACATTTTATTAAAGCGTCTCTCAGTGCAGCAGATCAGACAAAAAGAACAAACCCAAACAAACAGACTGAAACAGCTGAATATTAAAATGGTACTGGAGGGATCAGCTGCAGCATCTTTCCGTGGCCAGGACCAGAGCCTCCACCAGACAACATCACTGAGACACAAACAAGGGTGGACTTTGCTGTTCCATGGTAGAGAAAGAAGCCTTCGAGAAAGAAGGTGCTCAGCACAGACCCATAATGGAAAAGCAGAGCCCAAGGCTGTTGTCTTTGTCAAACACACCTCTCCTGGTCTCAAGTCTCAGTGCTGGAAGGAAAAGGGAAGAAAAAAGAAAACAAACTTCCTGCACAAAAAGGGAAAATAAGCAACTTTGTCAGTGCTTCCTCCAGCCTGAAGCACACATTGATAGGATCACACTGATCTAATCCAGAGGGCATTCCCCTAGAGATTACAAGAGTCTCAAAGTAGGTCATGCTTGGGCTTGAGCTCCTCAGCCAGCCCAATTCTGACATATTTCCAGAGCCCGTGTAGGTGTGTGTGTGTTTTCCCTTTCCCTGCAGCAGCTCGCTCGTTACCAGAAACCCAAATTAGACAGGAGGGAAGTCTAAGGGCTGGATCTCTGCTTGGAACAGTAAGAGATGGAGCTATCCAGGCCAGTGACCCTCCTCTCCACACGCTGGCCAGAGCTGCCAGCTGTCAGTGGCAAGGGCATTCCCCCTGCCGGGGTTTCCAGGGGATGATGCTGAAATACCAACCAACCCACACGCTGCTGCAAAGGGGGAAGCAAGCAGGGATGTTAATGGGTCCAGGGCCACGCTGGCCACGAGCTGAGCTCAGGGGAGAGCAGGGCTTTCAAACAAGACCTGAAGCAAGACACACTGAGATTCTGGTGTCCACACAGGGTCCCCATTCCTCCCTCAGGCTTTCCCTTTCCGCACCAGCTTCAGCTCAAGGAGCTCATGTGGACACAGCTGCCACTCCTCGCTGCTTTGGATATTACACAAGGCTGCTTCTCCAAGCTGTAGCTGACTCCAGGCTCATCCCTCCACCCAGCTGCACACTTCAGGCTGGAACAAACAAACAAAACCCAGAGACATTTACCAACCTGCATTTCACTCAGCTACAATAAGAACTCCTCCACTTCTCTACTCCAGCACCTCTTTACCTCTCCCCTTACCCTGAACACCAGAACCACATACAACACATCACAATCAATGTTTGCATTCAGAACCCCTACAAAACAAGGGATATAAGCACAGCAATACTTTTAATTCATCAGGACACCAGCACATCCCTGTTCACCCTAGAACAGCTACAAAACAAAACACCCATCCATACCAAATTGCTTTTACACTCATGCACTCAGAGCCTTTCCCATAACTTTAATTTCAGATCCTCCCAGCTGTCACAGCACTTGCCTCATCCTCCAAGGACTACAAACACAGGCTTTCTTCAGGGTCCTGGACTGTTTATGTGCAGAGCAGGGAGGAGAATTGCATTTCCTGAGGCTATGAATGATTTATCATCGCACTGAATGCGGGAGGAGCGGGGTCCCAGGGCTCGCTGCATGACCGGAATCTCACAGGCAGGCTGCATCTGCAGAGATGTTTGTGTGCACTCTTCAAATCATCATTAACCAACAGGACCCTCAAGAGGAGCATTTATTTCCTTGGGATTGTAAGGGAGATGGCTGCTGAGAAAACAGCTGGGCAGGATTTAGCTCCATTATATCCGTCTATCTTGTTCCACTCTCCCGCCCCTCTACCTCTCAGTTTAGTTGAGTACAAAAATAGAAATAATAATAAAAAATTTAAAAAGAAAAGAAAAGAGAGGGAAGTGCAGTACACAGCACAGGCCAACTGCAGGTCACAGCTCTGGTCACTGGAAGCACATGCAGCTGCACAGGGCAGGTTTTATATTTCCAAATACCTCCCCCCCCGGGGGTTTAAGTACTCATCCCATTCTCCAGATGATTTGCGCAGCGCTGTAAATGCAGGTGTTATAAATAAACAAAAATATGCCCATGCTGGCATGCAGCTTTCAGCTAGTAAAATGGGCATCAAGGATTCTTAATGAAACAGTTTCACAATTCCCAGCAGTTCTGCATTCTCTGGAGACAGGGTGATTAAACAAACACACAGAGCAAGAGCCCAGCCTTGACTCCATCTATGGGAGTTTTGTCACAGACTGAAATGAGGCAGGAATGCCATCCCATGGACCTCCCCCAGACAGCCACACAAGCCGTAACTTAATATTATGCCTCTTGTTACGTGTTCATACCAAGAGGCAACCATATTTAATACAGTACTCTGTATCTAGGGATAAAGCAGGATGGAGCCAACCATCAATCACTCAGCTTCTCTTTCCTTGTAGGATTACACAGGCCAACCCCACGGCTAGGAAGTATTTATAAAGTCTTTTTTTTTTTTAGTTCTAGATACTGCAGACTTTTTTTATAGTTACTATAGGCCTCTATTTTCTGCGTACCATATTTCCACGCACATAATCTTCACCTCAAACCCACTCATTAAAAAAGTACTGCTCCCTTGAAAAACAGTCCTCAGATTACCCACAACTCACCCTCTCTCTCCCAACAGCTAAAAGTGCCATCAATTACCCCAGCAAAAGCTCCCAGCAACCAGGGAGAAAACTGGAACCAGGAAAAGGGAGGACCAGGCAGGGGGTAGGAAGCTTTGGAGTAAACCTCCCCTATTTCCTACACTTGAATAATTTCCTCCTTCTTCCCCAGGCAACCCATGGATTAGATGCATGAAAGTACAGCAATTACCCTCTTCAATTACCCTAAAGACTCAGCAAGAATAAATTGTTTGCAATGGAGAACCCTCTTGCCTTCTCCCCCCCTCAAAGCCAAACCCATCCTCCATCATCTACAGCCAACCTATGGAATCTGCATGCTCTGCAGACTGAGACCACTGCTAAGCAGTCAGCTTTAATTTCCTTGGAGTCCTCCAAAGGCAGCACTGTGGCTCAGACACAGTTATCCAGCACTGCCTTTGGAGGCTCCATTTCTCCTCTCCCCCTCCCCAGCTCACAGCCCACATATCACCAAATACAAGCAGGAAGAGAAGGGAGCAGGAAAACTTCTCTGCAAAACCATCTCTTTTATTTCAGGTTTCTTGGATGTGGTGCAATTCCCGTCTGGAAAATAAATCCTCGCTCCCCACAGCCTACTGAGCTTCCAAGGGCTGCTTGGAGAAACAGCACCAGACATCAGCTGACACTAGCAATTACATCCAAATAGCAGATACAAGTCTGTTATCGATCTGTTCCTAGAGGGAAGGACAAGCTATCCAGTAAAAAGGGGTGTCACGTTATTAAATTCTGAAAGGATAATAACCCAACACAGAGGGCACAGCTGTTACTGGTACACTTCAGGCTTCATTTCCAAGCCTGACAGGGAGCAAAGATCAGAGTGCTTCAGTGTTCAGAGGCAGGCCTAGAAATTAAAGGAACAAATTAACATATCCATATCTGAATTACTGGGCTAAGTTCTACTGGCAGGAACTGGGCAGCTGCTGAAACCTCTTCCTAGCCAGTGCACAACACTCAAGCACTTTGACCTCTCCAAGCTCTGCAGCTTTGCCCCAGAACAGAAGTTTTAACAGCTCAAACACTTGCAACAGCCCATGGAAAAGGTGCAGAGAGGTTGTCTCCTTCAGTAACCTGAGCCAAACATCCTGGTGAAGACCAGCGACAGACAGCTCTGTGGAAAAGCCCGGATCAATTTTGTTGAGAAAAAGAAAACATGGCTCAGGGTAAGCGAACAATATCAGCAACTCAAAAGAATGGGAGAATTTAACCAAGCTGCTGCTGGGGAAAAAAAAAATAAAAAATCCACAAAGAGTTATCGATTTTTATGAGCTTGGAGTCAAGAGATCCATAAATTATTCACAAGGCAACAGAGATGGCAGATTTCTTGGACATTTCAGCGCTGCACCGCACAAAATTACGAGCTCAGATCATTTGGCCAGACTGTCCCACAATTGAGCCTTTAGAAACAGCAGCAGTGATGTCCAAAAGGGGCCTCTGGACGTGCGACAGCCAACTGCCCTGCTAGCAGCTTGTGGGACATGCCAGGGGCTACAGGCAGAGCTGGACAGACAGAAGCACAACAGAAAGTGGTTTCAGAGCATACTTTGGGGATTTTCCACCCCACTGCAGACAGCAGGTCTCCCTGTCTGCACTAACAAAATTACAAACATAACACCACGAATCAGAAGGGAAATGCACCCATATCCCTGCCCAAACAGACTTGGCCAAGGAATCAAAGTCCCTCCAATCATCCCAGAAGGCACTTGGAAATCAAGGTGTGGAGAGCACTACAGACACCAGTATTTATCTCAGATGTAAGTCTGGGCAGAAAACTCAAGCTCAGGAGCTCTGTGAGGCACTCCCAGCTTCATCACAAGCCTCAGGTGCAGCCTCTGGCAACTCATCTCTCCAGGCCCCTTTGCAAAATAGAAGGCAACAGCTTTCCTCCTGCTGCAAGGGAGAAGCATTGATGCCCCAAGATGTGAGAGCAGCCGAGGCCAGGCAGCGCCTCAGATCCTGAGCTCGTCTGCACAGATCCTCATCACCACAGCCAACCTCTGACACCAAAACAAAGTGGTCCCTTAGATTTGCAGCACTCAAAGCACTGGAGACACCTGGGATTATCCCTTCACAAAGCCAAAAAAGCTTTGAGCCAGCCACTGCCTTCCACTGGCTCCAGTCACACCAGTCCCTGGTCCTGGCTGAGAACTGGGGAGTCTCTGGTTGAACCTAAGCCAGGTATGACTCCAGTGCATGTAAAAGACCTCAGCATTGGAAAGACTCTTGTTTAAAAAGCAGTGGATTAGAAACTTCAGACCAAGGTACATTTTTATGAAATCTACTGGGGGAAGATCAAATATATTCTTTTGTAGGTAAATGTGGTCATTGGAAACACTGAGCAGCAGCTCAGAAGACAGACTTTCTGTTTATCCATACCACCAGAAGCAGAAGTGACAACAAAAGGCAGCTGTACTTACCCACCACCCCAACACAAATCTAATCCAGGATTCTGAGCCTTTAACTCAGAAAAAAAAACCCATAAATTTCACTGTGCTTGTGCAGAAAGAGCTGGAGGTTTTAAAAAGTGCTGGAAGGGAAGCCAGCCATTTGTCCTTACCCTTTCCAAACCCAGGGACTTGGATGCCTGGCCAGCTGCCCATAACAGCACCTAAGCCCAAGGCAGTGGTGCAGCTGTAAACATCCAAATCCCCAAGTGTGCCAAGGCTGAGTCAAATGTGGGTTTCCAGCCCAAACCCCGCATACTCTGTGGCAAACCCAGCAAGATGCTGGGGGCACACTGATGGGAAGGCTTTCACGCTGAGCTGCCTCACACTAATGACCCCACAGCGGGATCTGGCAGGCAAAGGCAGCCCCCAGATTTAGCCAGTGCTGCTGGAGTTTCAGATGGTGCAGAACAGCACATTGATCCATTTATCGTCTGTAGGTTGCCATGGAGACCACAAGTCATTCCCCACCATCACCACCCCCCCGCAGACCCCCCCCCCCACTGCTTTTCAATTGATAGCTGGGCACTGGGGAAGCATTTACAGCACCGTGGAAATTAAATCCACACCAGAGGAGCAGAGGATTCAGAGCCAGCACAGCCAAGGGACCTCAGCTTGAGGCAGTCTGTCCTGTTCTTCCCCACTGAGCAAGGCCAAGCAATCAGGCACTTCAAGCCTGAGTATTATGGGAAATTAACAATAAAAAAAGTAGGATATTAATGCCACTCCATGGGTTCCCCTCTGACAATTCTCACAAGGTAGCAGGGAGGAAAGACTTATATCTCTCTAAGTGCATGTGCCAAAACAGGCTTTGGCATATCCCAGAGCACTACTCCACCAGGGCAAAGCACCAGGGAGTTCCCATCTCCCCAAACAGGGGACAGCAGTCTTCTCCTTTTCATACAGCAGATCCACTCGTGAAGGATCACAGCTGACCCTTCACTGAAGGGAGCAGAGCATCAAGCAACTTGTGCACACTACACGCAGGAGGATGAGAGTGGGTGGATCAAACTCCAGCCACCTGCTGCTGGAAAAAAGTCACTTCTTGGTGTGTAGAAGATACATGAGCCACCAACTCTGGGGGCAGCAGAGCAAAGCTTGGGCACATCCTGAAAGCCCACCCTTCAGATATACATCCCCCAACCTCTCAGCCAGGAAGCAGAGGAAATACTTGAACTGGTTTTGGGGCAAATGTCCCAGTGGGGTGCACAACACTGCCTCCCCACACCTACCCAGTCCAGGCTCCGGCACCACAAAGTATTCAGGTGCTGTTCAGCACTGTCATTTACTAGAACCAGATAGTATCACATTTCCTTCCTCCCACCCCATGTAGGATGAAAAAACACTATCAAGACAACCTGAGAAAATTTTTCAAACCTTAATGCATAGGGTTTGAGCTCCACACACAGCCACTCAAGTCAGTCACCTGCTCAGTCAAAAGAGCTGATCCCATGTAATTCCCTTGCATTTTAACAAAGAGCTGCTGCGCAAGTGTTGCACTTCTTAGCAGCTCATTCCCTGCACACACCAGTGTGAAAACTTGGTGCTGGCTTTACCCCAGGCTCCAGATCTGGATTACAACAAGCATCTCTTAGGAGGCCAAAGGACGAGCTGGTGTCACCAGCCCCCCCAGCATGGTGGGCTGCTGCCAGAGGAGCCCAGCAGCCAGAACCCACCCCAGGCACTGGAGCATGAGGACACAGGGCAGGTGGCAGAGCACAGAAAGCAGCTGCAGGCTGAGAGCCTTCAGGGAAACTCAAGAAGCGTGGTGTAAATACTGTATGCGCCTGGAGCCAGAAAGCTCAGCGAGGGCTGTGTGTGGCATTTCCTGAAGGTTACCTCTAATAAGTGCTGTCAGCTTGCCAGCCTTCGACTGTCTGCTGAGTCCTTCTGTGGGAAGCACGGCGCGGCCCAGACCTCTGTGGCATTGTCACAATCTGTGACAGCAAGAGCTCAAAAAATAAAATTCCTCCCACGCAGCACAGACAAAGCAGCAGGTGTAGGACACCAGGGCAGGCAAACGCACTGTAATCTGGCAGGGTGGAAAGGCTCCTCTCTTCTTGCTAATGCCTGCTCACAGAGCACTGTGTCTCTCCCCCTGCAGAGGGGAGGTGGCAAAGGCTGCCCTGTGCACAGGGGCAGGTGAGCAGGTGGCCCAGGCTGTCCTGCTCTGCAGCCCTGCTGTGCACGCAGCTGCTCAGCCCATCCACCCCATGCCACGCAGGCGCATCCACTGGGATCACGCCGTGATGCTCAGGCCACTCTCCTCCTCCAGCAGCAGCTGGGGTGCTGCAGCAGCTGCCTCACCCCTGCAGAGGGCTGGGCACTGCACCCACCCTGTGCCAGAGTGGTCGGTCAGCACAGCCAGAGCACAGCAGTACACATTTGTCTGCAGTCATTTTCTAGCTGCCACCCAAGACATCATCCTGGCCCTCCCCACTCATTTACTTTTTCCACTGGGAACAGACAGGGCATCTTCATCTATTCCCAGGCATTTTCTGTAGTCAGAGTAAAGTTTACTCACAACTTTGGAGCCTTTCCAGCCCCGTGCTCACAACCCACTGGTGAAACGGATCTGCTCTCTGCTGTTCTTCCAATCACCTGCTGAGCTCAGTGTAACACATGGGCTTGCAACCAACCACATGGCACCAGTCCCTCCAGCAAGGACACCAAGCTTTCCTGCAAAAGCAGAAAATGTCCACGACTCCTCTTGCTGAGCCTCTGCCTCAACCCCGTTTCTTTTCTTTTTTCCAGGGGACAATTCCAAACACAGCACTGGAAATAAATGCCGGTGGTAAGCAGGCAGTGCACACCAGATGAACACTGCAGCTGTGAGCAGAGAACTCCGGAGATCTGTCTTTCCAGTTTCCAGAAAAAAAAAAAAAAAGCCACAGTTCAAGGCCTCTCTGGTTACGTAAACTTCATTTCCATGTCTTTTATCACTGATAAGATAAGCCATTGCTCAAGTTCAAGTTCTGTATCAAGTAAACCATGATAATCCTCTTAGGAATTCCCCATGCCCCAGCTTGAACAGACCTGCAGAAAAGAGCTTAAGAGGTTGCCTTCAGCTTAAAAAAAGAAACACACAAGCACACAGCCACAGACTTATTTATAATGTAGGCAAATTTGGGGCCTAGTATAGAGCACTGGAGGCTTATACAGCTCTGTCTGAATAAGGGATCTACTTCTGCCCTAGTTCATAAATGCTACAAGCTACTACTTGGTCATGCATCACTCAGCTGAGTGCCAGCCTGGAGATGATTGCCTTCCAAGGAGGATTTCTTGCAGCCATAGGAATCCAGAGGGTCACACCCCAGAAGAAATGAAACTGATTCACAACCAGTCACACACACTTTGTCCTGGATTAGAGCAACAAGACTTTTCCAGGCAGCTGTATTTTTTTATTTATTACAACACAGGATAATTTTATATCCTTTAATGCTGGCAGCAGAATTACAGTGATTTTAAGCAATTATTGCCTTGCTTTGAGTACAAGATGTTAAACTCACTAAGACCACCTCCTCCTGTACTTTACTGTCAAAACACCCAGATGCAAAACATCACTGTCTATATTTGTTAAGAGGATGATTTGATCCAATCTAGCAACTGACTATATTTACTAACCACTGAAATATGCACTCACACACCCCGCACTGCAACACAAAAGGCCATTTCATAAATATCTGATTGCAAGACAGATGACAGCAATAAGCAGGCACACAAACTCTTGCCCTCCTCTCTGCTGCTCATCATCAGGACACAAATTACCTGGGCCAGCAATTTTATCACAGCGTCTTCCAGGGAACCGACTTAGCCTGAAGGCAACGAAGGCCAACGTTTGAAGCTTTAATATTTTACTTCACAGGGCTGCATCTGGCCACCCCCAGCACGCTCCAGCGACGTGCAACCACACGCTGCAAGGGCACAGCATTAAGCCCTTCTAAGCTGGTGGCTGCCAGAAGATCAAGGCACCAGGCAGTGGGTAACATCTGAAATTGGTGCTTAAAATGCAAATTTTCTTCAGGTCTATCTACTTCCTCAGCCAGCACCCACAACTGTTTCTTACACATTTCCAGCTACCATGACTTTTATCCCTCTGATGGCTCCTCTCCATTAGGGTCTTTCGCACATCTCTCAGTATTTTTATGACACTCAAACTAAAAGATGCAGCATATCAAATAAAACACATCTCTCTCCTTCCCACCAGCAACTTCAAGATCCTTCAGCATTGACTGACAACCCACAATATTGTGGGAAAGGCTGTTTTCAGATCAGCTGCTGGAAAAGCTCTTCCAAGGTAGCAGCTGAATTCAAATCACACACCAATTAGCTCAGGGGGATTTGTATGTTTTTCTTTCAGGAAACCTATTTGAAAACAAAACAAAGAGGGAAAAAAAATTGTTTAAATCTCATTAAAATATCTCAAACTGTGTCACAAGAATGCCACGTTTTCTACTGAAGAAAACAGGAGCAGCTTTAACTAGTTTCACCTCACCAGACGGAATTTTGCCCTTTAAACCCACTTGCTGTGCTCCCCCACCTCCAAGAAGACAACACAGAGGTCCAGAGCAGCATCACACAGCAAGTAAACCACTGGGCCAAACTGCCTGGGTCTGTCCTATATTTTTCCCACAAGATGAGGTTTTCCACCCCGCTCTCCTTAGGTTTTCGCCTCCCGCCTCAAGGCCACATGCAGATGACCGTGCTTTTTCTGAAGCCAGTGCCAATGAGGCCACTGCATTCGTTATCCAGCAGGATAATGACAGAGTGCAATTCAGTCAACAGCAAATCCTCCCCAGGGAGATGCCCTCTGACCTTCCCTGAGCTGGGGGATGAACGCAGACAGCCAGATCTCAGACAGGCGGCAGGGCTGAGTGAATAATTCCTAATGAATCCTTTCATCTCTTCTTTTGTTTTGGGGAAGGGAGGGAGGGGGTGAAAGGAAATAGTTTGGTACTATCCACCAGCAGAAAATTATTTTCTAGAGCTACCCCCAAATCACTGTCATCTGAACAACATTTTTCATGGCTTCTGCACAGTACGTGGGCACAGAACACAGGCTGCTCTCTGCAGAGAAGCCCCTCGTGCAGACAGACAGTCTGGGAGAGGGGAGCAACAGCCAAACACACAGCAAGAGCAGGGATGCTGCTGGAAGCCTCGCTTAAAATCACCCTTAGGCAGGCAATTGAGAGTTAATCTAAGATATCCACTCAAACCACATTTTTGCCAACGAAATTCAGTTCCACTGACACATCAGCAAACGCATGAAGGACAAGAAAGTTCATGAAATGAGGCCCACAGAAAGCCAGGATCTTACCTCTCTCCACATGCCACTCAGACCTCACTATCAATTTTCTCTAATTTTCCAAGCCACAAGCTGTAAGGATAACAAGGATGTGATAAAAGCAGATTTATTTTTTCCCCAACAAAAAGAAGCAATTCTCATTTCTCCAGTGTGAATTCAGCTGTAGAATTCAGTTTAGCGGCATCTGCTGAACGCTCTGTGTCACCCAGAGGTACTACAGCAAATAAGGGTGGAAAAACAACTCCCAACTCCGAGATCTCAGAGCTGCTTCACAAGCTTTCAGTCATTCTGAAAAAATTTTAGCCACGCAGTTTTTATCCCCATCTCTCAACTGGTCCTAAAATCAGCCACATCTGAAGCAGTCACTTCCAGCTGCACCAGCATTTCCAGGGATTTACCCTCAGCAGATTGTGGGTTATACTGGGAACAGAAATCACACGGAAGGACCATGGTGGTAAGATGCTCCCAGCCCCATTCCCAGACAAATGAACTGACATGAACCTACACACTTAAACAGAGCTTGGCTCGTGTATTTATATAGATGCCAAATCCCAGGGATATCAGTGACAATCTCTTCCCCAGTAAAATCTGATTACAGTGCTGGACTCTCTAAAGCCCCCCTGCCACCTCAGACATCATGGGGAGCAGCCAGCAAACCCCTCCAGGTGCCCTGAACAGCAGGGGCTGCAATGCCAATGATTAAGCAAATCTTCAAAGGGAAAAAAAAAAAAAAAACCACCAAGAGTCCTGGTCAATGACTGACCAGTGTAATAGCTCAGGCTACTATCATGTGCTCTTCTCACACCACATTTGTTTGCTGGGCTGCCCAAGAGGTTTCCAAGGGTCAAACATGAGGTCACCAGCTTTGCTGAAAAATATAAAAAGCTGGAGCTGCAAGTAAGGAAGGTCCCAGTACTTACAATTAAGGCTAAAAAAGACATGAAAATGCAAATCCTCTAAGTTTAAACATACCAGAGGCAGCATCAAAAAGGAGCAAAAAAAGAAAAAGGATCTCATGGTTTTTGAAGATCAGACCTTCACAGTATTTAGTAATCCACAAAAAATTCTGACCGGCCTCAAGGACCAAGAGTGGCTGTGGAAAGCAAAACCTTGCTTTCAGGCTATTTTGAGAAGCACTCACAAGGTTTATCCCAGAAACTGCTTTCTGCCTACTCAGATTTCTCAACTGAGCCAATCACATGGTGTTTCGATGGACTGCTGGAGACACTTGAGAATAGCAGAGCTGCCTGCTGCTATCTGCCTGGCACAGGGTGGTTTTTAATTGAGGCTGAACTCTTAAGTCCCTGCTGCAGTCTGCAGCTCCAATCACTGAAATAATAATTAAACCCAGGAGAAACAGTGCAAAGCAGCAATGCCTTTAACCAGTACATTAAGATGAGGGAACCTGAAGATGTGCACAGACATCTCCAGGATGTTCTGTTTTGTTTCAAGCCTGAGGATTTCACTGATTTTTAAACAGAAAGTCAGGGTGGCAGATATCCTGCAGTACAGAAACAGGAGAGATGCAGGAAAGTATCCACTTTCACCTCACCCAGTCCAAGGAAAAAATCAGAACGTGTTTTTTTTTTTCCATCTGAGTTTGGGACCTTCCTTCCATGGGAATCTGAGGGATTACCCAGAGGGAGGAATGCAGAGCAAGAGACACACGCAAGACATCAGACCGATTTGAGCCAGCCTCCCCAGTTCCAATTAACCTGTGAAAGAAACCTCTGAAAGAAACCACTCTGAAAAAGTCTGTGCTGGCTGTGGAGGCTGCTGGCGGATCAGACAACACAAGTTCAGCCCTCCGAGGGGAGACACTCAGCCTGGAAACGACTCTCCATTAGGTTAATTAGTCAAGTTTGATGTATCCAAGTCGGTTACCATGGCCACAGGAACTTAAGAGCAATGCTTTACACAGATTTCCTTGTGTGGGACTGCGGACAGGGGAGCTCATCCAGCCCCTCTGGCCAGGCAGGGAGGAAGGAACTTGCCACCCTGGGCTCCGTGCCAGCCCCTGGGCTGGGCTGGGCTGCTCACAAACGCTTTACTGGAACTGCTCCTTGTCTGTAAGGCTGCTAAAAATAGCACCCGAGCTCAACCAGGTTAATGACACATCAAGAAGATGCATTTGCACATAAAAATAAACAGAAGGCGTGTGAAATCTACCCTCCACCTGGCTTTTGCTTGGCTGGTTTTGACTGGGGGGAAAAATCAAAAAGCTGCTCTGTTTTCTCTTAAAAATTCAATGCCTATCTGTCAAAGAAGTGACAGAAAGCTGTCCATCTCTCCAAACACCATGCCAAATACAGCTGAAACTTGTCTGTCAGAGCCTGGAAACAGACCACAGTATATTACAAACAAACAAACATTTTAAAGTGTCATTAGTTACATTATGATCAACATCATGTCAGTTGCTTACAACTCTACTCTGCAGCAAACACTCACGCATGCACTAGCACACATGAGTAAAATCTACTGCAACTTCAGGAACAGCAGCAGATTTAGAAAAGAGTGGGAGAGAAGAAGCAATCTGTAATTCAGCAAGGCTCCTGTGGCAGAGCAGTTTTAAACTCCCTTGAGAAAAGGACCCTCCTCTCACACTCTGTTCATCAGGTGCCTCGCTGAGCCAGGACTGACACCTGCAGAAGCTGCCACACAGCACTGAGGATGGCTTCTGCCCAGTTTTGCTCTTCATCGATCCCCCCTGGGAATGCAGGGCCACGGCACAAAGCACAGAGCACTGGAGTCTCCCGGGGCGCACGAGCACGACTCCAGGAACAAAGCAGCAACAATGTGAAAAACCCAATCACCACTCCCGACCAAGCACTCCATTTCCAGCTCACAGAAAAGGAGCAAATGCCACAGACCACGGCAGAAATGACTGGACTGTGCCACAGCAGTGCCCGGGCTTGACTCCAAGCTGAAACTGCTGCTGCTGCAGGAACACCAAGAGAACCCTAGCTGAGGGTCTGCATCACCTGCTGCAAAACTGAATGGTGTCCCACACCTGAGAGACACATGGCATGCCTGCAAACAGGTCTGTGCACAAGTTTGGGGGGAAGATCTCCCCTTAGAAGGGAATTTCAGTCCTGTGGAATTTATTCCTGCAAAAGAAAGGCTTGAAACACAACCAAGCTGTGTAAAGTACAGCCACTCTTCCCTGATTTCAGGCCCTGGCTCCACATCCGTCCTTGCAGCACCCATACTTTGAACTGACTTAAACAAAACCATGACTGCTTGGTGAAGACATTAATTCAGCTACTCAGGTCAAAAATAAGAGGAGAGAGAAGCACTGTGATAGAAACATGCTGTGAGGCAGGGAGGTGGCAAACTTCTTCAACCAGCACTACGGCCAAAGTCCCCTGATTTCACAAACAGCTTGAACGAAGTGAGCTAAATGCTGTGAAAAAGGGGAGCAGGAATCACCCCTGTTCTACAGCCCCAACCCCACCAAAAGTTACAACCAGCCCCACAATTCTCAGTAGGTTAATATTCAGCTGTTACAACAGCTTCCCCCCCTTCTCTGCACATGCCTTAAAGAGTTGCTCATGCAGATTTCTCTGTTACACTTACCAAAAAACTGGGAGTGGCCATGTGACAGGAGCACAGAACATGGAGAAGACCATTTGCTTCTGTAACTAATTGCTCAGCCCCCTCAACACACACCAAATTGCCTTGGCAAGGCTGCAAGGTGAAGCTGCTGTATTTATTTACACATTTTTTTCTGCTGGTTAAGAGGCTTTGTAAAGCAGATTGCAAATGGCCAAGACAGCACAGGCACCTTTTTCAAGCTTTGCATAAACTGGAATGAGTGAAGGATAGCAGCATTCCTGGCTGTGTCCTTTACAATAGATATTTTAGCCTCAGTTACCTAAGAATTAATTGGCAAAATACTCAAGAAGTTCGTAAAGGCAAGTGTGAACACTTATTTCTGGCTTCTTACAATAAGGATCATGCTCTAAAAGAAAAATCAGTGTGTGCAGGCTGGCTGATCAGCAGGCAGGGGAGTGCCTGTGTTAGCCAAACACACTCAGTGCCTGGAGCAGCACCCGGGTAAGTCCAGGCTGAGGAGTCGTGCACGGACACGTTGTTGTTCCTGCAGCAGCCACGGGCCTGACTCTGCACCCATCTTCCAACTCAGCCAAAGGTTCAAGGTGTTTCCGCATGAAACAAGGAACTAGAGCGAGGCAAACACAATAATACATTGTGTGGGGACTGAAACCTCCTGCTGAGAAGAAATCCACAGACGTTTAAAAAGCGCAACCGAGCAAAACTCAGAAAAAAATAAGACACAGATGGAGCTTAATGCTCTTGTCTCATTGAACCAGGCCAAAACTCACTCCACCTTTGGCAGGGGAAACAGGAGTAACCAGGGTGCTTGAGTCTGCCTCTGCAGCATGACTCCTCCACCTCAGGGCAAAGCAAATTCCCCATTTTCTCAGCCTTCTCTGCTGTTGGCAGAGTTTAAGGACATTCATAAAAGTGCATTAGGTTTCATGAGCACCAGTCTCAGTGGAGAAGATGCAAACCTCAGCTCTCCACAGTGACAGAGTTAAAATAAAAACACAACCCTTAAGGTACATGCTGACTTCTCTCTTTACTTCTGTTTCATAATGCTGGAGAAAACCCAAAACCCTGCAGTGTTTCTCACTCCAACACCACACAGCCCTCAGGAACGCTGCTGGCAGCTGGCTGGGTTCGGGTCCAAAACCACAGCAGTTCTTTATGTGCATCTCAAGACACGTAGACATCAAAAAAAAAAAAAAAAAAACCCACCCCAACATTTTTTTAAGTAGCAACCCTGTCAAGATATCAAAATAAAGGCAAAACTAAAACCTACAAATGAAGCAAAAAAAAAAAATAAGAGAGGAAGAAGAAAAAAAGGGCTGGCTGACACCTCCTATACATGCTGCCAGCAGGATCATTTGCTCCAAAAATAAGGATGCTCAACACATCTCAACTGATGACATGACAACTGCTTCACGTCCCAGCACCGAAGTTGCATAAAAACCTCTGAATACCCACTGCCTTGCAGCTCAGTAAAAAAAACAAGCACTCAGAGTACTCACTCAGAGCAAGCAACAGACACCGTGTGCCGCTCCTCAGAGATTTTCAGCTCTTCATTTCCACTCAAGCATCCACTCGGGCTGCAGAGAAGCATTTTGCCCCTCCGCCCTTTGCCAGTCACGCTCAGCAGCTCCAGCCACAAGGCTGCAGCTGAGCTGGCTGCCCAGCCAGGTGCCTGTGCCCACAGCATGCAAAAATATCTCAACTGGAGCTCTGGATCCCAAAAAACTCCGCAGAGCAAGCGCACAAAGGGAGCCCTACTGCCTCCAGGTCACCCCAGACAGCAGCAACCTCCTGCAGAGCCTGGATATGCTCAGGCTGCCTCAGCAGCACTGCCTGCATAAGGGACATTTAAGACTAGAAAGCCTTCAATAAGAATTCTGAAGGCTTTTTCCACTGCCAGTTCAGAGAGTTTTCCCAAAACACTGAACACACAGATTCCTGTAATGCAGACTTTGCTGCATTTTATTTCTTTGACAGTTTTTGATCACCTCTGGTCTAGCATTTGGAAATTATTATTCACACACACAACAGGAACAAGGCTGCAGGGAAACATGAATTTCACTGGCCTGCCTGGTTTTGTCTGTGGACACCACCTCACATATTACCAAATCAAAACAAGCCGGCCAACTTGAGCGTGAGGGGGAAATGAAAGGGCAGACCGGTGACCTAGAAATGAAGCTGACACTCTGGCATGAGCTTGAAACTCTGCAGCAAAGGGAAGAAAAAAAAAAAAAAGGCTGTAACTGCTTTCAAGATGAAGCTTAGAAAGTTTATTAATGAAATTATATGATGCAGTAGCCACAGAAAAGCAAGGAGTTGATCAAGGAAGTTTTTCCAATAGGAAAGAGTTATCCCCTTCACTAAACAAAAGAAACTCTGACACCAAAGCGTGGACGTAGTTATTTAAGGTTCAGATGCCATAAAAACACCCCTACCAAACCACTGAAGAAACTTCTGGAGCACACAGCTGTGGTACCAAACACCACTGCTCTGACAGACACCCAAGATTTACAGACCACATGATGTCACAAATCACATGAGGCAACAGCATGGGCTTGAGGAGGCAGCAGACAAAGCTTTGGATCAGGAATGCCACAGTCTCAGCACTGATCCAATGCAAACTCACCCTGCCAGGTGTAACTGGTTCAAAGAGGCTGTTCACAAGCTACCTTTGTTCCAGCATGTTTCAGGCTTGAGCGAGTAATGTCCACATCACCAGCATAAACTGACACAGGATCCGCATCGCCCTTGGCAAGGCTGACAGAGAGGCTTCCACGAGCCAGCATCCAGCCCAGGCTCTGTGTGCACCACCAGGTAAGCCAGTGTAAATCACTGGGGACTCACAGCCTCCCAAAACCAGCTCCTTGCAACATCAGAGCAAGGAGATCACGCGGCCTCGGCAGTAAACACTTACACAGAACGCTTCTGCTGCGAGAGCCAGGTGCTGCCACTGACAAACCACGTGCTCACCAGGGTTTCTGCAGCACTGCAGGTACGGGTTTGAGAAGTTTGCAGAGGCCAAAGACTGAGTTATTTATGATGTGATCAAGTACCACGAAGCTGAGATCTGGTCTTATAAAAATTTAGCTGCTGGAGTAATTTAAGGTTTTAAAATATTTTCAGAAGAAAGCAAATTTTCCATTGTTTGCCACAGCTTATTAGAAGCCCACACATCCCGCAGTGTAGAGGAAAAGACACCCTCCACCCTCTCCAGCCAGTGCTGCACGGCTGGAGGCACAGGCAGATTTTCAGAAAGCTCGACTTTGCTTGCCACTCTACTCAGCAATTCAATTCTCCCACCACATCCCACTGACACCCAAGCGCAGGGCTCTGTCCTTCACCATGCTGTGTTGCAATAATCAGGCCCCAGTTCTTTACACAACCACCTAAGCCTCCAGACCTTGCAATTAAACACTCCCTGAGGAGGATGAAACCTGCCCACCTGGGAGGCAGCAAGTCCTCAGGGACTGATCACAGACGATGGGATGATCTGCACCAGGAACCTTCCCAAATCCCGTCATCCTCCACCCACGGGCTGACACATTTCTTTCCTTCTGCCTTCTTCAACACAGAGACAAGGAAGAGCACACTGCAAACGACTCTCCTGCCCTAACATGCACAGGACAAACCCAAACTGTGTTGCTTAAGAAGCTGGTAGGCAACATTCAGGTACCAGCACAGAGCACCAGCCAGAGCTTGCAGAAAATAGAGTTTAGAGGACGCAGAAGTCCCAAAAACTACATGATAGATGGTCACGCCACTGAAGTATTTATTCAGTTTACAGCCAGTTCCCTGAGCAGGCAGAGAGAAGCACACCCAACTGGAAGAGTTAACTTCCCACACATTTGGCCAAAAGTGCATTTCTGGGCACCGCCACTCTGTCCAGCGTTACGCCAGGGAAACAATGCTAAATAAAGATTACGTGGAGTGGTATTATGTAAATAATTCTCTTCCACAATGAAAGGATAAACCTAGACTGCCTGGTTAGTTATGAAGCCAGGAGCCAGCGCTGCAGAGAGGAAATCCTGCCTGCTCTGCTCCCTCCCTGACACACGCACCACCCACCCAGAGAGCCACAGCCAGGCCTGCAGCCTCCAGAGACAATACCCACACCATCCCCGGCCGCCCCGCGTGCTGGCACTCTCCCTCAGATCACTTCCCACAAGAGGAAACTATTTGGACCCCACCACATTGTCTCCTCCCAGGGCAACCCCGCTCCCAGCCTCATCACTGCTGCCAGTGCTCAGCTTGGCCTCCTTCCTCCTCCTCCTCCTTTCACCATCAGCCCAGGACACGAAGGGTTCCCTGTGCTATGATGGGAACACACACCTTGACACATCCCTCCTCTTGAAGGCCTTCCCTTCCCCTCACAGCTGAACCCACTGGAGCCTGCCTTGGCTTGCACATCTTCTTCTGCCCACAATAACTTAGTCGACCTTTCTGCCTCCATTTCTCCCTGCAACCTTCCTCCTGCCTTGGCCTCACGTCTGAATGCTTTATGTTTGTCGTACGATTTTAAATCTGTCAGCAATTCATCCATCTGCCACCTCCTGGGTTTTTAATGCCACAAAACGTTCTGGGATACGGCCCTGCATAAACCTCTTGGTGGAAAATTAAGCTGTACCTCATTCAGAGACCAAACTGGCTTTGAGATCATTTCTTTCCAAGGTGCTGGGCTATTTCAAAGACTGGCTTCTTCCCTACAGCGAGCAGAAAAGCCATGATGCTATCCGGGCTAAAATAAACATTATGGAAGCAGCGATAAGGGGAAATATTTCAGCTGACTAAGAGCAAAGCGGGTTCAAATCCAAGTGTAAGCTGATATTGCTTATAATTTGTTCCCAAGCCAAAAACACAGACTGGGATGAAAAAATGGAAGGCATTAAACAACAAGCACCGTACTCAGCGACTCTGAAAAACTTCAGCATTTTCATTTACATTATTATTTTTTTAAATAACCTTCAGTTTCACGGATCATAAAGTTAATTTGGAGTAACTTCCCTTCTCTGTAACTAGACAGAGATGCTATCCTTTACATTCATTAATGTTTGCTCAGTGCTCTGCAGCTATAAAGAGAGCACTAACCATTATCAGCATCCTCTGTGCACCCAGCAGGCACTTAACCACTGCTGTGCTCTCCCTGCCCCCTCCCCGTGCCCCAGATCCCCTCCAGCTCTGGCACTGTAACAATCACACTCATGGACACCCACCTCCACCTTTACTGCTTTTCTTCCAGTGCCAGGCACCTCTCCCCTGCAGGCAGGGCTCCTCTCTGGGTCTCTCCAAGCCAGCCTGGGATCAGCAGCCAAGCACTCGCTGTTGGCAGCGGGGTCTGCAGCAATCAGTGCCTCCTCGCCTGCCCACCCCCAGCCAGGTCGCATTTCTCAGCTTCACACAGAGAAGTGGCACGGGAGCTGCTACTGTGTGGGCATTGCCCGCTCACCAGAAACATCCCCTCCCGGGGCACCCCGCTCACCTTCAGCAGGAGCAGTTCACACCCCAGAGAGACTCCAGCTGCCAAAGGCAGGTTGGCAGGAACAGAGATCTGAGGGCCTCAAGAAGGGAAGTGACAAGTAGGGTGGGCAGCAGGATTGGGGGCGCAGCCCAGATTTCTCAATTCTCAGTACAGTCCCGCTGCTGCCTCGTGCTCAGGTCACGGATCACTTCCCAAAACTGATGAATCACTCATTTCCTTCTGCTCTTCTGTCCTCCTTCCCTTCCTGCCAGATCCATCCCTCACTCTGATCAAGCTTTTACAGGCATTTTCATGCCCTCTGTTCTGGAGCTCCAGCTCCCTCTCCAATCTTCTTTTTGGGAAAGCATCTCTGCTCTAGTCATGCTCGTTAAATGAGACACATTTCCATTTTCTACTGCAATGCAAAGATCTATCCCTTGACATTACAGGGCAAATCAGAGACCTCAACACCTGTGTGCCAGCACAAGCCCGGCCATAAATAGCAATTCTCTGCTGCTTCCTATGTCGATACACAGCAAGGGCCCTTCAAAGCTGTGCAGGAGCCTGTGCCACAGCAGCCTAGATGAGAATCCATGACCTCACAATGCCCAAATCCTTAAGCAGCTGCAAAAGCCTCAGTCAGTAATCAGAGAGGCGACCGGGTGCTGCTATTCCTCATTTCCAGCTCCATTAGAGCTGACCCTGCTCTCTGCTGAAAACTCTCAGCGAAGACTAAAGCGAGCCACGGCTCCTAAAAACGCAGCTGCAAAAAATAACAGTGCTCCGAAGAACACACTGGCCTGGATTCCCATGCTTGTGCACCCCTGCAGCTAAGCCCATGGTCTGCATTTGGGGACCACAGCTCAACAGCTCACAGGCACAAAACCCAGGGGGAACCAGCACTTTGCCACCGGGAGTAACAAGCAAAGCACTCATGGAGAAAGAGACTCTTCACCAGCTCTCCAGCAGACTTGCTCTGACACATTGAACTTCACATAACCCCACCAGCCTCAGTTTTCTGACTTGTGAAGTGATCTGGTCAGAATGAGACACTGCATTAAGGATGGGGAGTACTGCACCCCAAAGGCCCTCCTCCAACCCACTGCCCTTCACAGCTGCTCAAATCAGCCACCCAAAACCCACTTGTGAAAAGTTACCGATTTAATCCTCCTTTTGTACCCACTCATCCAGAAACTGACAAGATCGTAACTTTCCTCCCCCCACAGGGACACGAAGATGATGGTATCTCAGGCACACAAATTATAGTTGGTTTCAAACAGGTTTCTCCCAGGAAAACGAGATTGCAAAAAGGACTGTATTGCAGCAGAGGCCACTAAAAACCAGGACCAGCAGTGGGAGGAACACTGGGAGCCATCAAGGGGGAACAAATAATTCACAGCCATGTCACAAAAGATGAAGATATCTCCTATGACCCAATTCCAGCTAGCGCAGTCCAGAGCTGCCGTGGGGATGAGACGGGGAGCTCTCAACACGTGCAGCTATCAGCACAGCTGCATGCACACCATCGCTGCCAATCATAACAAAACTGCCTTTACCAGACTGGATCTCCTAATTACAAGACGTGAACACGGCCTGAACCAAACCCTCTTTGGATTTAGCGCAGGATGGCTCCAGGGATTAGTACAACCTCCACTGGAGGCAGCTTGGTTCAAATCCAACCACAGCCATTAGCAAGTGAAAAGTATTGCCAAGCAGCAGCTGGCTGGTGGCTTGCACGAAACAAGTTTATGGTTTCAGTGCAGATCCTGTCGCAAAAAAAACGCCAGTCGCCCCCCCTGGAGCTCCAAGGTGTGAAGGCAGAGGCACCCACCCGCTTCTCCAGTGCTGGAGATGTGGTGTGGGAGGCGTTCCCGTACGAGCCCAGGACCAGCTCCGCAGAGCCAGCCCTGACCTCCGCAGGGGTTTCAGAACCAGGTATGTTTTGCAACTTGGCAGAAACACACAGCTAAGTAACAGAAACCACCACCCACATGAAGCCCGAAGAACAAAGTACCAGTGTTTTCCTGCCCCAGACATGTGCGTGCCCCATCTCCTCTCTCACACCAAAAATAGCTTCTACTTTTTCCCTTTTGGCAACAACAAACCGAGGTTTGAGTGCATTTGCTTTCAATAAACTAAACACGTTTTGCAAGAGTCTCTCTCACAGGGAAACTTGCTCAACTGAAGTTATAAAATATTTGTCACACACAAAACTTCCCTCCCGTGGCATCGTGGGACTGAACCCCAACACAGGTCCTGCACAGAGCTGGCAGACCCAGGCTCACAGGAGTTTTGAGCTAAATCCCAAAGTCACCCAACATCAGCACTGAAACTCAGAGAATTAAGTACGATTTGATTAAAACCATCCAGGAATACACGGCTTCACTAGAGCCCTTGAAGAGTTTTGTCACCACTTCCAGAAGAGAGGGAAATGCTCACCCAGTTGTCCCAACTCACACTGGCTCCCTTTATGAATCAGTAGTGGTACCAAATCTTTATCTGTAAAGCACACGGCAAACTTAAACTTAACCTTGCTGA
Organism: Vidua chalybeata; assembly: GCF_026979565.1. Lineage (NCBI taxonomy): Eukaryota > Metazoa > Chordata > Aves > Passeriformes > Viduidae > Vidua > Vidua chalybeata. Next base: position 2,023,810 of record NC_071547.1, on the reverse strand, counting down.
TAAAACCCCTATACTAAATGGAAAAACTCTCACCCCACATGACCAAGGAATACCAGTGGAAGGATATCACACCCACCAAACTGATTAAAAAATACCAGATTCAGCAAAACCCTGACGTTTTCAGGCATCCAGAGTGCTTCACGGGAATACTGAGGGGAGAGGTCGCCGCAAGAGTTCAAACCATAAATGCCTGTGCACCAGCGGGTTCGGAGACATCCACTGCACAGATCACCTCCAGCAGCACTGTCCTCTCCCGCACATTCTCGAGCTGACCCAAAACGCAAAGTTCAGGGAGCAGACGCAGCCTCCGGCGCAGGCAGCAGTGCCTGCAGGCGTGCTGGGCTTCCAGAGGGTTCAAAGCGCTGGAAGCAGGGATGGGTTTGTTGGGTCAACACGGCCCCGCGCCCCAGGCAGCCCCAGCCCGAGTCCTGCAGGTTTTGCTGCTTCAGTGGTGTTGGCAGCAGCCCACATGGCAGGCAGCTGCCTGCACCCACTGCAGCCTGCTCTTTGTGCATTGTCCGGGCAAGGGAGCAGGAGGAAGGGCCGAGGGAGAAGAGGGAACAGGAAATTATAAGAATCAACAGGAAAAAAAAAAAAAAAAAAAAAAAAAAAACAACGAAAGAAAAAGCCATCACTCCGGAGACCTCAGCTGGGGTTCAGAGAAACGTGCACTTGTTGCCTGCAGACACCGGCTCGGTTACCTCCCGTAAATATTTACACCACACCGCCCCAGGAGCCAGCCCTGCAGCTCGCGTCACGGCCAGGAGCCGGCCGTGCCCCCGCAGCCCCTGGCACGGCCGGGGGAGCGGGGCCGCCCTCGGTGCCCCCTCGGATGCTCATTCATTGCTCCGGCTGTGGGCCAGCGCCAACGCACCGGCTCCCAACGTGCGGGGGGGGCAAGACCCGGAAAATACGGCGGGATTGAACGAAAGGGAGGAAAAAAAAAGAGGAAAGAGTGGGTTTAAAAAGGCCCTCGGGGTGCCCCCACCCCGCAGAGGGGTGTCCCCGCCAGTTTGCCAAGCGCGGGGGCTCCCCCGCGCTCCCGAACCCCGCCGCTCCCGGGCGGCGCGTTCCCTTGAGGCCAAAAACAGCAAACCCAACAGGAAAAAAAAAAAAATAATAATAATAAGAGAAAGTTTCTCCCCGGCGAGCAGCTCCCGTGGCACATTTTCATTTTACGTAACGCGGCCGCCTTTCCCCCACCTGCGGGGAGCGGAGCGGCCCCCCCAGCCCAGCCCGGCCCCCGCCCGCACCCCGGCACCGGAGGCTGCCCCGGGGCTCCCCCCTCCCGACTTACCTAATCCCGCCGGCAGCTGCCGCCCCCCATCGCCGCCGCCGCTCCCGCTTCAGCGGCCGGCGGGGCAGCGCTGGGCGCGGGGACGCGGCCCCGCCATCTGCGCCGTGTTTATAAATCCAGAGCCATGGGGCTGCGAGCCGCGCCGCCCGCTCCTCCGCCCGCCCGCCCGCCCGTCCGTCCGTGGGGCCGGGCCGCCCCTCGCCGCAGACGCCAGCCCCGCAGCGCCCTGCCCAGCCCTGCGCTGCCCGCCCCGGCGCGGCGGGAGGCGGCGGCGGTCGCTCGCTCGGTGCCTCGCTCGGTCCCTAAGGCCGCCCCACAGGCGGCCGGGCCGGGCGGGGCGGGGCGGGGCGGAGCGGGGGCTGCGCCGCCCGCGCGCATTAAAGGGGCCGCGCCGCCGAGCGCCCGGCGGGACCCGGGGTGGCGACGCCGCCCGCACGCCCGCCCCACGCGGTCCCTGCCGCCGCCCGCACGCCTGCCGGCGGTTTATCAGCGCCGCCGGGTACCTCGGTGCTGCCGGTGCTCCCGGCTTTGCCGGTGCGGCGGGCCGCGTTAGTGCCGCTGCGTGTCACCGGTGGTGTTTTTTGGTGCGAATCAGGGGTTCTGACTCGTGGCCGGCAGTCCCCTCGTGCCGGTGGTGTTTCGGGGGAGGAGGTCGGGCACCGCTTGGCTTTCTGAGCCCTGACAAAGGTTCGGCCCCGGAAGATTGTCCGGAGCATTCCACGGCAACGTAGTTATGAAACTTCGGTTTTCCCGCAAAAGGAAGGTGGGGGGGCTTCAGGAGAAGACCCCGTGATGCTCATTCCCAGCCCTGGGTTAGTGTCTGTACTGTGATTCCGATTGCATCAAAAACCTTCTCGGGGTGGGATCTTTGAAGGAAAACCTGAACAATTTAATAAGCAAATGCCCACAGGAATCAGCACTGAGGCAACCCAGGTCACTGACAGATTTTAACTAATATCTTGTTTTTTTCACACTTTTTTTCTTCCCCTCCATCCTCCCAGGGGGGACGAGGAAGGTCATATCTCCTCAGCCACCACTGTTCCCTGCGCTGCTGGGTGTCCCTCCCCAGGCGAGTCCACCCCCTCTCCCTGCCACGAGTGATGCATGACCCCAACAGCTGGAAAAGCAAACCTCCACTGCTCCGGCAGCTGTAAAAACCTCCACGTCTCCCACCCCGCTCCAGCAGGGCATGCAGGGGTGCCCTGCCGCTCTGCCTCCTGCAGTTCCCTGCTCTTTCCCCGCATCTCCGCGTTTCCCCGGGAGCGGGAGGGCAGCAGAGCGGGCAGCGCACGGCATTCCTTGCCCCAATACGGCTGCGCTGCTGCAGGGCACAGGCACTTTCCCAGGCCAGCACTGAGTCTCCTTAAGTCACCCCAACTCGATCTGTAAGCACGGGCGCACGCCACGGTGTGAGCATAAACACCAGGAGCGCCAGGCAAATTGCCTGAAATGAGCCTGGCGCGTCAGAAAAAGCAGGAAAAGTTGCCCTCCTGTGCCTGTGGCACTTGTGTGTCTGCTGGCTCAGGGCAGCACCTTTGGTGCGGTTCGAGTCTTTGGTTTATCCACGGGCTGAGCGTCTTGTGAAAGCAAAGGAGCAGATCAGATCTTTCTCTTGAAAATATGTTTGTCTTGGTAGATAAAGGACCGAATTTATCCCTGTTGCATTGCGGGGCTTCTCTGCCCCAGCCATTTAGCATTTTCTGAGCTTTTTTTTTTTTTTTTTTTTTATCTGTGACGTTTCACTTAATGAATGGAAGGTAAGTCCTGTACCACAGCAAGACGACTCAGGACTTCAATTTTACAGCAGCCAGGCTTTTATATCCCAGTGACCTTAGAACAACATTAGAATCAAATGTATTTAAATAAACCCCTTAGGGCTGAACGCACTTTCCAGCAACACCGAATACCCTGCCAGAGCACAGATGGATTTTTTTTTTTGCCTGTTCTTGCAGTCCAGAAGGCCATGGTGCCAAAGGGAATCACCAGGCTGGTGTTGCAGTGGGAATATGGGTTTTTCGCAGTGGCATTGCTCTTAGAACAGCGGGGATTGTTTCCTTGTGCACTTCTGCCTTTTGGAGCCTTGAGGCTTTTTGTTTTCAAGCTTTTTCCCCTGCGATCGTGGAAGCTGGAAGCTTCTTGCACAGGAGAAATCACAGATAAGATCGTGGCAGCATCTCAAGGCTCTGGGAGCTGAGGCTGCAGGTGAGCAAAGCCCGGGGTGAGCCTGCCTTGAGCATCCCGGAGCAGAGGGATGCTGCCGTGGGTGCTGTGCTGCAGCTGGACACGTACACTCCCATTAAAGCCGGGAGACAGAGCCTGGCTGTCGCTGCAATCACGCTGTATCTGTGCTGCGAGGCTGCAGATAGCTTACACAGATTTTCCTTAGCGTTTCACTTGGAAGCCGCCGTTGATAGCTATTCCATCAGATAAAATGGTAACGCGAGCCGTCCAGCAGCAAAGATGGGGATTTCAGCTCTCAGTGGAAAACTGGAGTCCTGCCTCAGATATCTGAGATGGTCTACATTAAACCTGCCCCATGGCCGGTGCAAATGCAAGAAAATTGGGGTGTTTTCTTGCTTAGGTTGACCTGAACTCCTCCAGGAAAAGAAGTGAGATGCAAAACAGGAGCCACCCTCCCTTTGAAACCACCCTCCCATAGAAAGCTTCAGGGGAAAGTGATTACATCTAAAGCAAGCCGCAGCCTTTAGCTTCAGTCAGCCTGTAATTGACTTTCTCGGAGCATCAGCCCACTAGGACCAACGTGAGTGAAAACTTTGGCAGGGGTTTACCCTCCACAACCACGAATCCCGGCACAGGGACCAGGGGTCTTGGGGGGGGTCTCAGGGAGGGGTTGGGGGGTAGGTCTGGCAAAGGGTGGAGGCAGCAGGAGGTTTGCAACCCTGCCCTGCATGATGCAACACAGCTGCCTCCAAAGCACCTTCCCACCGCCCTGGTGACCTGCCTTTACTTGCTCCAGGCATGAGAGGAATTCGGTGGGACTCGGGCGATGTGAAGGGATGGAGTTCACCTTAGGGAAGTGGATCTGTCTCAGAAAAACAAAAAATCAACCAAAGTAAAGATCTCTGCATTTTTTTTTTTTCCTGGAGAAGGGGGAAAGGCAAAGCCAGAGGATGCAGCTGGTGTCATGGGGTCTCGCACCCACTCCTCACTCCTGCCTTGTTCTGTGTTCACCCTCAAGCAGCCAATGATTTACAGAAACAAATTATGTAATGTGAAATATCCCAAAGTCAGTGGCACTCAGCTACGTGCAGAGAGGCGAAATTGAAGTGATCCTGGATGGTGGCTGTAAATTGGGAAACGATTCAAGCATCACCAGGCTGCCTTCATCCCCAAGGTGCAAAGGTGATCCCACCCTGTGCATCAGCCCCACCATGAGAGAGGGACCCCATCAGCACCCTGACACACTGCAACGAGTTCTGCTCTCCCAGCCAGTCCTGACCCTGGCCACGAGGCTTGGCCTCTCTTTCTCTGGCCATTTCCTCGGCTCTCTCTCCCAAATGGCTGGGCTGAGTGGTCCTGAGCGGCTGTCCCACTCCCTCCCACGGTGGGTTTGGGTTGTGTTTGGACACGCTGTGCCAGGGCCAGCAGTGGGTCATGCTCCATCTGCCTCCCCTGCCACCGTCACACACCGGCACACTCCCATCAGCTCCTCGCAAGTTCTCCAGGGGCTGCCTGAGATTTCAACACGGCAGGGGACAGACAGGACCCCAAAAGCGTCATGTCCCTCCTGAGGGGATCAGCTTTTAAACGCACATAAGTGCAGATTGGTTTTAAATCCAGCTAAAAGCAGCAAATGCATTCTCCCCTCCCACAGGTGCGTGGCGACCCCAGGCACCAGGCGTCGATTTTGAGCCAGGGGACAAAGCTGTCCCTGTGAAAGGCAGCGATGGGGACAGTGACAGGCAGGACACAGGCTCAGTGACCAGCCCCACGTGCATTTTGGCCTCCCCAGTACACACCTCCAGCAGATGGTTGCTGCCTCCCACGGTGATGGGGCAGCTCACAGAATAACTAACTAGTTTTTACCACGGAAATAAATGGCCACAGCTTTATTAAATCAATATTAATTCATAATCTTTAACAGACAATTATAGTTATCTCACACACAAAACTACCCACCTCTTCAAATCTCTGATCTGACAGGGTTATAATTAGCTTATTACTGGCCATACATCTGCTAATAACTTTTCCCTCAGCCCTGTGAAGTGAATTAAGGAGCGCTAATAAACCATGGCTGTTAATCCATTTATATGTCTTATGCTTTTGTCTAGGCACCGAATTTAAAGACACATAAAAAGAGGTTTTATCCTTTCTTTCCTCCAAGGTCTGACTACCCTGCAGCCCTCAGCTGCTGGCTGTGGACAAGGTGGTCTTTTTGATGTCCTGCCAGATGCCATCCTCACCGGGAGCAGGGTGCAACGGCAAACCTAGGAGAGCACTTTACAAGCTGAAACCCCTCAGAATATTTGAAGGCAGCAATATTTTCCCCAACGCTTTCCTATTCTCAGCCCACGGGCCCATTCCTGGCATGAGGCAGAGGGTATTTGGGGAAGGTCCACTGGCAAGACTGTGAAACCCCAAAAATGCGCCGCGGGAGGGAATAACGGGCAGGCAGATAAGGGGCGAGGAGCTGGTTTGGGCAGCGCTGGCAGCGCTGCCCGCCCGGCTCTCCTCCACAGCACAGAGCGCTGCCAGGGTCATTAGCAATAATGAAAGTGAGATCAGACGCGGTTGGGGGTGGAGGGAAACGCTGATCTCAAATGACGGCCGGTAATAGGGGACAGCGGAGAGGCACCGTGTGATGTGGCGAGATAAAAGCAGATGGCTGGCTGCTGCTTCTAATTATAGGACCCTGCTAACGAAGAGGGCGCTGATTAGACTGACATTGTCCGAGGGCGTGCATTTCTAGAAGGATCTGCCACTAGGGCTCGGGGTTTGGGGGTGATGTGGTGGGGATCCCCACTGCCCGCCAAGACCTGTCCCAAAACCTTCTCCTGCCCCGTCTCTGCCCACACCCCCAAGCGAAGTTTGCTCCCGCCATGGAAGCACTTGGGTCAGGGGCTGGGGGGATGTCAAAGAGGAGCCAGCAATGATGTCCCCATGTGTTCAGGCAGCAGCGGGTGGGAAAGCCCTGAAATCCACCACCTGCCCAAGAGGCTCTGAGTTCCAAGGCTCTGAGGAGGAAAGGAAGCTCCTTTTGAGTAAGAAATGTGGCTGAATTCACTCATGGGTGAATAATTTATGATGCTTACTGTAATGAGACATAAAAAAAAAAAACATTCAATTCTGGTTTCATCATATTTTTGGCTATGAGTAAAAGAGAAGAAAATTATGAGGGCTTCCCACAGCAAAGCTGAACCCCTGAGACTGAAAGTGGTAGCCAGGCCACTTCTAACCGGTGAGTTGATTTTATGCATATTTTTGGTCGTGTTGGCATTTTTCCTCCTCCATGGAAGAGATCTGAAGTGTACTGGTGATGACAGCTCTGTCTCTTTCTCAGCTGAGCTCAGCTGGGGATGCAGAGAGGAGGACACTCACCAGCCTGCCTGGTTTGGTGGCAATGCCCTGACACCCATCCGCATGGGGACAGTCCCTTCCTGAGGGGCTCAGGTACTCCTGCACCAGTGTTCCAACCCCACAGCATCCCCTGCACCTTTTCCCCTTTTCCCGTGGTGGTTTCAGGGGAACTGAGGTGGCTCTGGAGCGATAACTCCCATAAGGGGGGGGGGGGGGATAACTCACTGGTGCAGGATCCCAAAGGAAGATTCCCCGTGCTTCCAGCCTCTGGCCCTGCAGAGGTAGCAGGGTTTTCTTTGCCAAAAGAGCTGAGCTGAAGTCAGATCCCCTTGTCACGCCTCCAATGCCACCCTTGAGAAACTGCTTCCCTACTTTGGATATGCTGCAATATGTAGTAATTGGGAAATTTTGCTTCTCGAGGTTTTTCATTTTAAGACATCTGGTATTTTCTGGAACTGGGAAAAAAATATTTCCCTCCTTTGTAGTCACTGAAACTCCAGTGAGAGCTCTGCATTGGGGTAAAGAAGCATCAAACAAAAGACATAGGATGTGCAGCCCAAGGAGGAGCCAGAAAAAAATGAGGTAGAAATTTTGCCAGACAGGATGTGGATGGAGAGGCTAGAGAGCAGCTGGCTGAAATTTGGCAAAATCTTGAAAAAAACACCTCCAAACTCAGCAAAACCAAACTGATGCATGCAAGTCAGTCTCTAATCCAAATACCTTTCAGGCAAGGACTTTTTTTCTGTGTGAAGCCCACAGGAATGACCCTCGTGGCCCTGAATTGGTATTTCCCGTGGGGATGGAAAGGGGTGGAAGAGGCACACAGAGAAGCTGATGAGGCGACACAGGATGGGACTGGACACCCAGGTGCCCAAGGGGCAGCTGCTCCCAGCTAGGAAACCTGTACTTGTTTAAATCTGAGCAGCTTTTCAGGAGGATCCTGTAGCTGAGCTGTGGGCATCTTCCCATGAACAAGGAGCCCAGCAAGCGCCTGCGAATTCCCTGCAGGATGACTGCAGGAATTTCAAGCCCTGCTTAGAGAGACGAAGCAGTTGCCAGGGCACCCAACCTTTTGACATCTTAATGAGCCAAGAGTTCAAAAGGATTTTTTTTTCTTTTTTTTTTCTTTTTCCCCCTCCCTTCTCAGAGAATTCAACTTTTCATCTCCCTCCTCCCAAGCAGGAGACAGCCAAACAGGGGATGACAAATGAGCGTCTCGCTCCACCTGAGGAGTTCAAGCTGCAATCATCCAGCTCCTTGTAGCTCCAAAGAGCTGAGAAGTGCCGGCGTGCAGGAGAGGAGATGTAATTAGGTGCGATTCAAGAACAGCTCATCAGCTATATTTAACAGACGGGACGAATCCTCAGAAGCACAGCCCTGCGGAGGAGCCAAGCTGTGGCAGAGCTGTTTGCCCCCAGCCTTGGCTCTCTGTTTGTGTTTCTGCCTGAAACATTCTTTTTTTTATTATTATTATTTTGCAATTTGAAGTTGTAATGGTTGTTTACCCTGCAAACATCCAAGCAGGACCTCTCACCCAGGATTTTTTTAGCATGTAGATTTCCCCCTTCACCAGGATTAAAGTTAGTTGGAGGGAGAAGAGCACAATAGCCCCTTGTATCCCAATCTTTCAGCCTGGAACAGATGGAGAGTCCTGCCTGAGTCCCAGTGACGTGCCACGAGGACGGGGTAAGAGAGGAGACGCTGTGCCTTGTGCTGAGAGACAGGACAGGGGCTGGGAGTGCTCCAGCCAGCTCTGCTCCTGCACGGAACCTCAGAATGGTCTGGGTTGGAAGGGACCTTCACGGGGTCCAGTTCCAGCCCCAGCACCATGGGCAGGGAGGCCACTCTTCTACACTGAGCTGCTGAAAGCCCCATCCAACCTGGCCTTGGATCATCCTGCTGGCCAGGCTCAGCCCAAAGGACCAGGAGGTTTGGGAGCACCCAGGAGAGCTGGAATACCGGGCTGGGGGGGTGGCAAGGCTGCTGAGGGTTATGGTGGCTCTGACTTGTCCTCAAACCACCATCTCTGCTCTCCATCTCAGCCAATGCTGTGCTGGGAGCTGCTCCAGTCCTCCCTCAGCTGCCTCTGCCAGACCCTGTTCCAAAATAACACCCAGAGATGAGGGAAAGAGAAGTTCAGGAACCAACCATGGCAAGTCAAGGAGCCACAGGAGATTGTGCATCCATGCTTGCCTATGAAGATCCCTTAAACACACAAACTGCATTAAAGTATTGGCTTAACTACGGAAATCACTGAAGTAACTGTTGCAGCTCCCTGGAAAACCATTCATATTCTCCTTCTTAATGACAGTCATCAAAGAGACGGCCATTTCATGTGTCAGACTTTGGTGGTGCTTCCCAGCCAGAGGATGGGACCAGTGATGCTCAACAGCTGCAAACAGCAAGCCACGCTGGTGCACAGCAAAACACCCCCACGTTCAAGGGTATGCTGACAAAAAGAATTATCAAAACACACAGGGCAAAGTCCTCTGGCCTGTGGGGATGGGCGCCCCCCTCCCACAAGGCTGGAGCTGAAACAGTGGAGAGCAGGGCATGCTCCCCTCCTCAGGGAAGGATAAAAGAGCTATTATGGAGATCCAGACTCTGTTCAGACTCATGCTTGGCTCCTTGTGAGCAGAGGGTAAAGAGCTACTTATGCTGGAACATAAAAGCTGGGAGACAGCAGAGTGCTATAAATAGGGCATATAAACTTTCAACTGACAAGGCTCTGATTTTGTTATTGTAAAAAAAAAAAAAAATAAAAAAAAGAGGGAGAAAAAGTGCCTAGGTGGAGCTGACAAAGAGGGAAATACATGCAGAGTACAGGTTTGTTCCCAGGAATGTGCTTATTATAAGTCAGATGTAGTTAGAGCTATTACTTTAGCTTGAAATGAATGGAAGGAGAATAAATCTGCCTTTGTGCAAGGCTGCCTGCAAATAGCATCTCCCTCTAGCAAACCTGCAATTGTGTTTGCATGAGACATTTGTTAGAATAAATGCAATTTAAAAAGAAAAACAGTTCACACCTACGGCAAGGGAAGGCTGGTGGTATGAATGGCAACCAGCAGAGGAGGAGGAAGAAGCACAACAGGCTTCAGCAGCAGGGGGCAAAGCCTGTGGCACTGCAAGGGGCTCATCTGGGATGCCTGGAAGGATGGAGATCCTGTGAACAGCTCACCCTCAGTGCCTGTCTCTATCATTACTTCTTTACACCAATGACCCCAAAACGCTGAGCTGGTTTCACCCATTTTCTCACTTTCTGTCCCCAGGGGATGGTGTGATTACACACGGGTTTTCTAGGGAAAGGATGAGCCACAATGAAGGTGAGGAGGAAATATCTGGCCCTGCTGGATCCACCACAGCTGTGGGAGCAAACCCTGAAGTTTGTCCTGCATCCAAAAAACTGGGACACCCCGGGCTTGGAATCCCAGGAAAGTTTATCTTTGTGAGCCAACTGAAAAGTACAAGCACCTCCCTGGAAGTTTTTGGTTTTGCATCTCCTATTCCTAAATTACTTTTCCAAGGTATTGAAAGTGCTTGCAGGTCATTTTCTTCTGTTTTCAACTAATAAAGTGTTTTTCTTCTCAGAGCACATCAGCACCCTGTTCTGACCTCCATCCTTCATGGCTGCAGCGGCTTCAGGGAGGAGATCTGCAGGGTTGGCACCTGTGGGGGCTGTTTGTCACCTCGTGGTACCCACAGGCACATCCATGCCCACTGCCATTTCCTCCAGATTGCAACGGTGTGGATGGACTGTGGCTTTCAACAGGCAAATGCAGCATCTTGCTTGGGTGATGGCCTAAAGAGGGGAGAAAACCCTCTGCAAAGTCCCCTCCTGCCTTCTATTATTACTTTTTTTTTTTTTTTAAATATTATTCCCATTGAATTTATAGGAGTAACTGTCTGGGAAAATGACTTTACCTCTGGCTCCTTCATAAATTTTTAATAGGGCAGAAATAGAACCAAAAGGGATTAAAAAAAAAAAAAAAAAAGCGTTAGCGTCAAACTCTGGCTCTATTCATAATTAATTATACTTTCAGGGGGAGGGGAAAGAAAGAGGAAACATAATTACAAGCTTCTAGTGAGAACATTCATTATCATGCTAATGCAGAAATCAGCACTGCTGTGCCTGTGTGTGTGTGTGTGCTCAGTCTAATTACTCGGCAGTGATGTGTGTCACTCACGGTTACCTCGCTGCTGCTGCATGGGATTGCAAAGTCAAAGTTAAAAAAGAGGGGATGGTTCACAGCCTGGATGGATGGGGATTGGGGGTTTTGCCGGGTGTTTCTCAGCTCTGGCTCCTCCAGCATCCCTGGCCAAGGTGTTCATCAGTGAGTACCACCCCAGCGTCTGATATTTTGGGCTGAAAGGCCATTACAGGTGTGTTAGGAGGCATTTCAGGTGTGAAGAGCAGCGCGCACCAGGGGAGGGAAGAACAAGCTGGGCTGAGGGAGGAAAGAGCCCAGGAAGAGGTGGGAGTGGAGAAAAGCAAGGCAAAACTATTTAGTACCTGACAACTGCCCATATTTGCCATGCCAGGGAGATTCTCATCTCACAAAGGGATCCTGAACATCTCCCCAGGAAAAGGATTTGGGCTCAGCTGGGCTACAAAGCTACCCTGGGCCGGGTGGCCTGGCTGTTCCCAAACGCCAGGGAGGAAAGGGAGATTTCCCATAAAAGCAGGGGCTCATTTTAACCCCAGAGCACTGATATTACCAGCAATAGGTGCTTTTTCCCCCCTTTTCTACCCTGTTTCATTAGGCACAATGAATGCCAGCACTGAGTCTGGCATTGTGCCCCAGCACAGCACCTGAGTGCCCGGCTGCCCACAGCACCCTTGTGAAAAACTCTTCAAACCCGAGAAAAAAATCTTCCTCAGCATTCCAGACCTGAACCAAGGGGTCTGGTGGTGTCCAGAGGGGTCAGGCAATGGGATGAGCCTGCTCTTGGAGGATACTTGAAGCTCCAATTGAGATCAAGGAGGAAAACCACAGGCTCGGATCCCTGGCTTGAACATCACATTCAGTCCCAGACATGTTTATAGACATGAATTATCTAAATTATATTAAACCTAAGTTCAGCATCTGCACAATCTGAGCATTTCTGGGGAATAATTAAATGGATTTCCCATTATTTCTCGAGCTGCCAAGCGAATGTCCTACTTTCATAAGTCACAGCACTGCATTTCCCCAGCAATAAATCCTGCAGCAGACTGCAGGAACCAGAGGCTGGCAGGCAGAGCAGAGCCCAGGGAGAAGGAGGCAGTGCTGGGACACCCAGCCCTCCTGGATGCCCTAAAAACCTTGGAGCAAAAGAGCTCCACGGGCAGTGTTCTGGATGGGGAGAGGGCAGCAATGGGCAGCTGAAGGACCTGGGGCCAGGAGCAGCCAGAGTTCCAAACAGGGATTAAAGAGGGGAAGAGGTGGAGCCAAGTGTTGGTGTGGTGCCATCCCTGATTCAGGAATCCTCTGCTGGGAGGAGAAGGACGGTGATAATTAAAGCAGGAATGCTGCTTCCCTTCCTCAAGTGGGAAAATCAGCTCTTGTAGGAAATTGGAGGGAGAAAAGACAGAGCTGGGGATGAATAATGCTGTGGGATTTAATGCACCGCTGCCCTGCTCCAGCCCCCTGCAAACACCTTGTGCCTGAAATTTCCTCCTGTGCAGGATGAAAAACCCTCCTGGGCACTGCCAGGATCAGGATGCTGGGCATCACAGGTTCAGTCTGAAATGATGCTTCTGGAGAGCTGCCAAAAAGGGATAACAGAAAACTTGTGGCTGCTGTCTTGTGCCTCCATCCAGAGGACAGCAAGGGGGAATTACTGTCCTAAAAAAAGAACGGGAGCTCTGTCACCCACAAGCACCTCAGAGTGTCCCCAGCAAAGGAGCATCCAACACCTTCAAAATGTACCAATTTTTCTTGGCATAAAAGCAGCTGCTGGCACACTGGGATGAGCACATTAAATTTAAGTGTGAAGGCATTAAAAAAAACCCGAGAATTGTTTGCACAAAAAGCCACCACTACCCAGGCACGACAGAAGTTCCCTATGGAAGGATGCTCCACGAGCAGCACCAAGACCCTGCTGTCGGTGTGGAGGTTGGGAAGAAGGGAAAGTTAATGCCTGGAGTCCTAAGGATAAGATCAGATGTTTTTTAATATTTTTTTTCCCCCAGAGGTGGGCTTTGTACAACATCTGTGAGCCATTCCCCTTCCCATGCGCTCAGGCTCGGGTGAGGGGCTGCTCTGGCCTCACTGGAGCTCCAGCTGTGCCTAATTCCAACATTTCAGGTTTGCCTGCAAAGCTCCCTGACCCACACCAGCCCTGGACAAATGGACCAGGGGGTGTTTTCAGCCAGCGACAGAGCTCAGGGCTATTTGGGAACCTGGAGCATAATTGCTCTGCAGAGTCTGCCAGCTGCTCTAAAAATATCCACCCCACCTCAGCACGCCGACACTCCCATCCTCATCCAGAAATGCCTTCTGGAGGCAGAGGCTAAGAGTAGCACCGGGTGCTGTGGCCTCAAAAGGAGCAATTACAAGGAAAATAAAGGGGGGAAAGCACAATTTGGCCATCCCCATGGACAAGTGGTGAGGTGCTCAGCGTGGCTGGTGCTTGCACAGTTGCTGGGTCCTGAGGATTGGGGTCAGAACGGCTCCAGCGTGTCCCCAACCTCTGCCCTGCCCCGTTGGAGCACTTTGCCAAGGCATAAAACAGAGCACAGGTTTTATGTGAGGGTCTAAAATGAGTTCTCACACAAGGGAGAGAGCAGCCTGCCATGCCCCCTCCCCAAAAGCCCTTCCTGATAAAAGGGCCTCACTGTTCTTCCAGATGATGAAATGATGAAACCGGAGCCAAATCCCTTGAAAGGAAACAGATGACCTCTTTTGCTGGGAACTGCTCTGGTCCCTCCATTAACTTGATCAGTGCCAGAGTGCTGCCCAGAGGAGAAGCAGTAAGAACATCCATGTCCCTGTCCTAAGTGGGAGGGAAGCACGTCCCCCCTGGTCCCTGATGAAGCACCTCATTAGGGCTAACGGGGTCGGGCTCCTGCTGCCCATGGGACTCCCTGTTTCCCCCACTTTGCAGGTGGTATTTGGTCTCTGCCAGAGCAGGGTGATGTCTAAGCCCTCAGCAGCCCTGGGTGCTGGTAGGAGTCACGGTTTTATCCAGAAAGGTCACACTGAGCATTGCTCCCCTCAACCCAAATGCTGGATGCAGAATTTGGCATCTGAATACCCATATTTTAAGTGGATACAGCCCAGGCCACAGCTGAAGGTTTTTTTGTTGGTTTTTTTTTTTTCTGTTTATAACCAACCAATGGGAAAATAAAACAGGATTGTGCATGCCCTTCATAGAGATGTTTTATGGCGCAAAAAAGTAGCCCCGAAGCTTTTCCCAAAAGTCTCCCTGATGGAATTTGGGAACAGCCAGCCAGGGACAGCCCAGATGTGCCAGGGGACCTGTGCTTGCTGAGCATCCCCATCCTCCACCCTCCAGGCAGAGGCAGTGGGAGCTGTTAACTTTCCACTGAGACATCCTGTGCCATGAGAAATGGTGCTGTTGGAAACAGATCATCTTTAAGGTCCCTTCTAAGCCAAGTCATTCTATGATAACTCCAGAAATTCTGGCTGTTGGTTTTTTTTTTTTTTTTTTTTCCATGGAAGTGGTGGCTGTCGGTGCAAGGATGCCCTGCCCACACCGTGGGCAACATCTGCCCCAGCACAACCTCCCCGTGCCCAGGGAGGGCAGGGCAAACTCCTCCTTTCCCTTGTGGCACTTTCTCCATCTGTATCAAATAGCAGAGCTATGAATATTCAAGGAGACAAACGTGTTAAAAATCGGTGACATTTTCAGCATTGGCTCGTGCTAGCCAGAGAACGTCATTCACAGTAATTACAAATAAAATCCACAGCCCTTCACAGATGACAACAAATCCAAATGGCCTTTTTGCACAGTGAAAATATTAGCCTTAACACTTTTTTTTTTTTTTTTTTTTTTTAAATCTCTTCCAACCAGTTGCTGCTTTCACAGGCACCTCTGAGAGAGCTGATTTTGGGAAAACTTTTCCTGTCTCAGTGGCGTTTGCTGCCTGATACAGAGAGCAAATTGCACTTTCTTCTCCCCCTCCCTCTTGTTTGAGAGTTTTCTTGCTGGGGATGAAACCACGAAACAGAAGGCCGCCTAAATGAAATTATTAACCCAGAGAAACCACTAAAGAAACTTGATTAATTTGCCAAGTAACAGAGCCTGGTTTGTTCTTTTAGGCAACACATCTTAAAGTAATTGAATCACCCCTTGGAAAAAAAAAAAAAAAAACAGTAGATGATTGAGCCCTGAGGTACGCTTGTTCACTATCCTTAATAAATCTCTCTTTATGAAGGAGGTAGTATGCTTTTCTCATCAGAAACCTGTTAATTTTTTTCTCCTTTAAGTAATTGAATACAAAGTTCAAAATCT
Organism: Vidua chalybeata; assembly: GCF_026979565.1. Lineage (NCBI taxonomy): Eukaryota > Metazoa > Chordata > Aves > Passeriformes > Viduidae > Vidua > Vidua chalybeata. The sequence continues at coordinate 2,008,518 of NC_071547.1, read as the reverse complement.
ATCTGCAGCATCCTACAAGAGGAAAAAAAAAATCAAAGGTTTATCTCCTGCTTCATCTCAGCAAGTTAATTATGGTCTCATAATTGAGTTAAACCAGCAGGTTATTAAAAATACCACAGGATAATTTTTAATTTTTTTTTTTTTAATGAAGTATCATGAACCCCAAATCTTTAGCAGAACCAAGTCTCTCCCAAGACCTGCACTGTGCCCTGCATGCTGCTGGGGGTGCCCAAGACGGACCATGCCAACCTCATTCCAGCTAAGAAAAGTCACTGAGTGGTTTTATTCCTCCTTTTTTGGGAAGAGAGAGGGTGGGCCCATCACCAGCTGTGGTACCTCGGCCAGAGCTGCAGAGCCCCTGGGCACATCCACGGCCTGAAGACAATGGTGCACCTCCCCTGCATCTCCAAGCACCTCTGGCTGCTCAAACTCCCACCACAGAATGGGGTCACTGAGCCAGGAATGGGCTGGGCTGGAAGGGACCTTAAACCTCATCTTGTCCAACCCCATCCATGGGCAGGGACACCTTCCACGATCCCAGGGTGCTCCAAGCCCCGTCCAACCTGGCCTTGAACATTCCCAGGGATCCAGGGGCAGCCACAGCTTCTCTTGGCATCCTGTGCCAGGGTCTCAGCACCCTCTGAGTAAAGAATCTCTTCCCAATATCTAATCCTCCCCTGCCCTCTTTCAGTTTGAAGCCGTTCCCCCTTGTCCTGTCAGTCCATGTCCTTGCCCCAAGTCCCTCTCCAGCTCTCTTGGAGCCTCTTTGGGCACTGGAAGTATTGTAACTGCAGGGGAACCTGGTGGGAAGAAATGCTGATGTGTGACTCCAGCTCAGAAGGCTGAATGATTTCTTTATTATAACTGTGCTAGCATACATATACTATAATATATTAATATAGTATTATATTATATTAATATAAGTATATTAATATATAATATATTAATATACTATTTACAGGAGATACTAAAACTACAAACCTACTTTTCTAACTACCAAATCTAACTCACAACTCGTGACCCTCTCTGAGAGTCCAGCCACAGGTGGGTTGGGTTGGGTTGGATTGGATTGGATTGGATTGGATTGGATTGGATTGGATTGGGTTGGGTTGGGTTGGATTGGGTTGGATTGGATTGGATTGGATTGGATTGGATTGGATTGGGTTGGATTGGATTGGATTGGGTTGGATTGGGTTGGATTGGATTGGATTGGGTTGGATTGGGTTGGGTTGGATTGGATTGGATTGGGTTGGGTTGGATTGGGTTGGGTTGGATTGGGTTGGGTTGGATTGGATTGGGTTGGATTGGATTGGGTTGGATTGGATTGGGTTGGATTGGATTGGATTGGATTGGATTGGGTTGGATTGGGTTGGGTTGGATTGGGTTGGGTTGGGTTGGGTTGGGTTGGGTTGGGTTGGGCTGGGTTGGATTGGGTTGGATTGGGTTGGGTTGGGTTGGATTGGATTGGATTGGGTTGGATTGGGTTGGGTTGGATTGGATTGGATTGGATTGGCCACCAGGCTCAAACAATCCTCACCAGAATCCAACCAAGCATCACCCCAGGGAAACAATTCTCCAAACACATTCCACGTGGGAAAAACAAGGAGCAGAAACAGAAATTGTTTTCTCTTTCTTCTCTCTGTGCTCCTCTATGAAAAAATCCTGAGGGAGAGAAGGATGTGCCTGCCACACTGGAAGGGCCTTTAAGTTCTCCACAAAGTCTTCTCCAGGCTGAACAACCCCAACTCTCCCAGCCTGCCCTCATAGGAGAGGAGTTTCAGCATCTTTGGTGGCCATGACCAAGACATCTTTGACTGTTCCCCAAGAAATTTGAGTTGAGCTTTGTTATGCCCTGGGATGGAGGAGGAGCCCCCAAAGCCCCACCACAGCACTCACGGTGCTTCCACATCAAGTGTATTTCTAATCAGCATTTCACTTCAAATATTACCCATTCAACTAATTCTACTAATTCTAGGGAATTACAGAAATAATTGCTATTTTCCAATAGACACAGGACTGCCTCTCGAGACAGAAAAAAAAAATAAGGAAAAAAATTCACTGAAGTACTGTTTAAGGGAAGTCAAAATAAGCTATTTCCATCTCCTCATTTGCAATTAACTTCAGAGCATGACACAGTGGGAGGTGGTTCATGGGAAAAGTACGACTTCGTTGTAATCCTCCCTCCTTCTGAGCAGAGGGCCCAGCAGAGAGGGATGCACCCTGCCAGGTGGCAGTCACCCCGTCCCCTCTGGGCTGCCTGCCAGCAGGGAGGGGCAGGAGAGCTGCCAGCCCCACGCTGTGTCCCTGCCCTGCTGCCCCAGCAGCCTGAGAAACAGCAGCTTTGCCCAGTTGTGTGTTCTCAGCACTGACACCTTTGTGGTCCTTCCTGTGTGAGATGCTCCATTGCCATCCTCATCTCCATCCCTACCTGAAGGCAGATCCCAGAGCACAGCTCCCAGGAGACAAAGCAGAGGGGGGAAAAGGGACCTGAGGCTGATAACAGCCTGGAAGAGCAAGCTTCTTTCCTGGGAAAAACAGGAGTTGGGTTGGACTTGGCACAGTGAGCACAGAGTGGGGCGGCAGAATGGAGCTACTCTCCTCTCGCTGGGCTGCCTGAAAGAAGGGCTGGTTGTTACTATAATCTACCTTTTTTTTTTTTTTTTAATTGCAAAAAAAAAAAAATTAAATCAGGATTTTTCTGCAGCAATGTCCTTCTCCCCCACCAGTGCCACTACTGCTGCAAGAAGAGGTGGCCAGCAGTCATCCTTCCCTGGGGAGCTCTGGGTACTCCTTGTAGAAGGGTGCCAGCAGGACTTCTGCTCATTGGGACACTTTGTCCCCACTCTGCCTTGCATCAGCCCTGCCTCACCTCAGAACACCTCTCTGCTTATGGCTGTTTCTGCCACATTCCCAAACAACCCAGGCCAAGCAACGGCTTGGGAGCTCTTTTGAAAGAGCCGGTTCCCCTGCATTGTCTGGCAGGGCTGGGAGCTTTCCCTGCTCTCCATGCAAATGTTCCTGGGAGGAGGAGGAGGCTCAGACCCAGCCATGGGAACCTCCTGGCAGTGTCTGCCCAGGGGCAGAGAATCCAGGCTGCCAGGAGTTGTCCATCACGTGCCTCGGCTGACTTTCGGCTCGTGGGTGCATTGCAAACCAGCCAGCGAGCACAGCGAGCAGCACGAGGCTGGGGCTGTTACCAGGGCCGTGCCCTGAATCCCAGCCCTGCTGCAACCAAGAGCAGAATCCTGCAGGGTCCACCCTCAGACTCCCCCTCTGTGCCCCGTGACCTTTGCTCTGTCCTCCAGCAAGCACTTCCCCTCCTCTGCCCTACAACATTACCAGCACCACTGACGTGGCAGCCTGCTGATTGTGCATTAAATATTCACCTACATGATACTTCCTTTGAAGAATTCTCCTTTTAACTGTTCTATTTTCATCGCTGTCCTCATCCCTCCGTTGCGCTCCATCTTCTGCTTAAGTGTCATCTTCAGATTTTGTTCCCAATTAATATTTCTATGGCAACTGCATTTAATTTTGAAGTGGTAGCACTCACTCTGCATAGGAACCAGAGCCTCCTCCTCGCCTCACAGCTCTGTGCCTGTGGTGGACATTTATGCTCTTGTGTTTGCTTTCAAAAGCCATGGTTCTCTGGATCATCTACATCCAGCCTCAGTGCCCCTGCCTTGCCCTCTGCATGCCAGTCTGGGCACAGCCAGTAGGTTGGTCCAGGCAAAACTGAGCTCAGATTAATCCATCAGCTGGTGGTTCCTTATCACCAAGGGCCTGTATTTGCTACAGCCCAGAGTAAAGCACAGATACTTGGGGAACACAGGAACTGCACCCAGGGAGCAGCCCTGGAACAGGACAGGACAGGAACACACTGTGAAATGAGAAGTGGTTGGGAATGCAGGAGGTGGCAGAAGGGATTGCTGTGTTTGAAAGCCCAGCCTTCACCCCGTGTCCAGCTCCAGATGATGACCAGAGCTGGGTGGAGAGTTCTGCCCCAACACCCTGAGCTGTGAACCCAGTGATGGGGCGCAGACATGTCCCTGGTTCCTGTGGCCACCAGGCACTCCCCAGAGTGATGGGGAAGGCACCCACTCGTGTCCACGTGTGGGTTTCCTCCTCATCCAAAAGGTAGAACCAATCCTTGAAGGTGGAAACAATCCACGAAGATCACCAGCAGCACAAGATGGGGACATCCCCAGCTCAGTGCCACTGAGTGCACCACAGGACCCTCCCGTGGGCTCTGCACTGGTGAGAAAAAAATGGGCATGGAGTGGTTAAAATAAGCCTGGGTTAGGGCCTGGAATGAGAAGTATTTGTGTGCTGGTTTCCCTGACATGGCTGCTTTTGGTCTGGCTGAAACCTTGCAGGCATCTCTGGAATGACAGAAATGCTGAACGTCCTGTTAGCTGGGTTCTGCAGCCTCAGCACAGCCCGGCTGCTTTGTGCAGAGGAACCTGTCCCGGATGGCCCCGAGGGGCTGGCAGCCTGACAGATGGAACTGGGCTACTGCATGTACCACGCAGGAGTTTGGGGATTAACTGCATCAATCCACCTTCAAAATCATTTTGTTCCGAGCCAACATCCCTGCTGCCGCCGATGCCCTCCCGGGCGCCGTGAAAGCATCTCCTCTTCATGCACGGTGACAGTACGTGCACAGAGGCTCCCCTGTCACATCGTGGCTTGGTTCCCCTGCCTGTGTGTGAAGGGTGTTTTCCACTGCAGCCTGGGGCACCTCTGCTGTTGCACCACCCCTGGTATTGCATATTCCCAGACTTCTTTCCTTACCAAAACATCTCAGACGCCCCCAAGGGATATTCTGGGGGTTTGCTCTGGTTTTGGCCCTGTGTTTCAAGTTGGCATCCAGCTCTCTGATCCCAGACTCCATTCCCCACAAAGTGCCCAGCTGAATTCTTGCCTCCACCCAGAGGCTGGCATGCAGCTGGGATGCCCTCCTGCCTGCTGTGCCCACCATGCCATTGCCACCCAATAAAGTGTCACCAGCAGAACAAGTGCACTCTCCATAGGTTTGGTTTTCCAAGAGCTCCCAGACAAGCTCTGCTCACAATATCTACATTATTCCTCATTCAAATGAGGGAACCACAGAAAAATGTAATTTTGGAAGCCGAGTAACTTAACTCCCTGCAGCTGTGCCTTGGGCTGGGCTCCAGCTGCCTGGTATCCAGCCCACAGGGCTCCTCCACGCTCACACAAGCACCAGATTCCTCCCAAAACTCACTTCCCAGGATGGGCAGTTACCGTGAATGAAATCTGGGACTCGGATTTCTTTCCTCGGCCAGCTGGGCCGCCCCGTGGTGGTGGCATGAACACGTTTTCTCCCGGAGCTCAGCACTGCAAGGACACGCTCCTGACCACTGCCCTTCCCCAAAAGATGCTGTTACCCAGCTGAGCTGGGGGAGGATCACATTCCCCACTCCGTGCTGGTCAAACTGTGTGCTTTTCCCCACCCAACCCTGCACCACCAGGCACAGAGACCTCTTTCAAAGCCCAGATGTTGGCTATGGATCCGACCTCACCCCTGCTTTGAAACAATTCCTATGGCAATGACGCGCTGACATCCTACCCCAAACAAACTCTGTGTTCTCTGTGTGCCCTGGGGACAACAGGAGCTACCCTGGCACGGCCTGGGACAAGGTGACAGGCCAGGGACAGCAGCTGGGGAGGGCAGGGCAGGGTGTCCCCCCTCTCATGCTGCAGTGAACCTGGGAGCGCTGCGGTGCCGCTGCCGCTGTCCCTGCGCCGCTGAGCGCCCTTCTCTGCGCATTACTGGGCTCAGCAGTGAAGGGCTGCTGCCCTGCTCAGCCTCCCGGAGCGACGTGCACAAGGCAGCCCCGGGCTCGGGGAAGGCTCTGAACGCCTTTCTGCTGCTGCCAGGCAGGCCGGTGGCAGCACATGGCCCCAGGCACGGTGGCACCGCGGAGCACGTCCCGCATCCAGAGCCGCGTGGCAGCTGTGCCACAGCGCCCATGTCCTCGGTGAACTGGAAGGGACTGCTCATAAAATGAGCTGGGCCAGGAGCTGAGTGGGTCCTGACACCCAGTGTCACCTTAGACACCCAGTGTCACCCTTAAAATGTCACCCTCAAACACCCAGTGTCACCCTTAAACACCCAGTGTCACCCTTAAAATGTCACCCTTAAACACCCAGTGTCACCCTTAAAATAACACCCTTAAACACCCAGTGTCATCCTTAAAATGTCACCCTCAGACACCCGGTGTTACCCTTAAACACCCAGTGTCACTCTTAAACACCCAGTATCACCCTTAAACACCCAGTGTCACTCTTAAACACACCCTTAAACACCCAGTGTCACCCTTGAAATGTCACATTTAAACACCCAGTTTAAAATATCACCCTTCAACACCCAATGTCATCCTTAAAATGTCACCCTCAAACACCCAGTGTCACCCTTAATATGTCACCCTTAAACACCCAGTGTCACCCTCAAACACCCAGAGTCACCCTCAAACGCAGGCACCATCCTCCCGGAGGACAGAGGGAGCTCCCTGCTGCCCTGAAGGGTTTGTGCCGGGGCTGTTTTCCAGTGGGATCCATCCCTTCCGAGCTTCCCCACGCATCCATGCCCTGACAGCTCTGCTCCAGCTCGTGTGCAGCTTTCCCACCCCAGCATCCCAGCACCAGCCCGGTGTCCCAGGGCTGGGATTTCACTCCTTGGCTTCTCCCGTGGCTTTATCAGGGCTGTGCTGAAGGCTGAGCCACAGGGAACCCACTTAAAAACCAAGGCACCTCCACAAATCAGTCTGACCCTGTGTGCTTGTCTCGCCAGCTGAAGGACTCTGTGCTGTCCTGCTGAGCACCCGGGGACAGTAAATCACAAATGAGCTCAGAAAATGCAGCTCATGCTTCGAAACCTTCCTCCCTTGCCTGCCCCGGCCATGGAAAATAGCACCAATAATAACAGGCACGGGCTTTCTCTTTAACCCGAGATCTTTACGAGTGATCAGCAAATTCGAGAGGCCAATTAAGGAAAATCAGCACTTCATTAGCTTCGTGAAATGCAGTCACCGCTGGAACGAGAGACAGCAGAGCTCAGCACAGCGCGAAATGCAGAGGAGGAGAACGCTCCGGTCACCGTGGGCTACAGCGAGGGAGGGCTCCTGGCGCCTTTCGGAGTCACCGGGCACGGCGCTGCGAGGGTCAGCAGCTGGGATTCTCTCCCTTTCCGGCTCCCAGGCTGCACAGCAGCTGGGGGGAACGTTTTCTTTAAAGGCATGGCTTGTTTGATGGTGTGAAATGCTTCCCCACCACTTGTGCAGGCTGGCTGCTTACTGTGGGTGAGCTCGTTCTCCATCGCGGTGCTGGTGCCCCGGCCCTGGCAGAGCTCTGGTGACACCGGCACAGGTTAAGCCCAGCTCCAGGCGGTGGGAAGCCCAGCCCCCGTGGCAGATGAAAGGGAAAAGCCTGAGGTTAAGGCTCGGCAGTGAAGCGCGACACCTCTCCCCTCCCTGCATCCCTTCCCTGGCTTACGGGACGCTTTGTTTTTCAAGCCAGCCGTACGAAAAAGGCATGAAAATTTAATCACCCCGGCACAAAATCCAGTAGCTGCTCTTCACACGCACCTCACTGCGATTTATTCTCCTGCTAAAGCCTTCACAGTCCCCCTGCACTTAGGGCAGCTCCTCTGTGCCAGGATTAGCAGTGTCCCCAGCAGCCCGGCCTTTCCCACAGCCATTCCTGCAGCTGCAGGAGGGGCTTTAGGTGCCAAGTGCTTTTTACACCTCTGTGAGTATTGCTGTGAGCACGGTGGGGGTCCAGGAGCACCTTCACTGGCCTAGGTTGCCCCCAGGGCAGTGAGATTGCCCGGTCAGGAATCCCTGCAGGGCCCCAGCCTGCCTTGGGCTCCAAGGAAAGATTTCTCAGTGGAAACTGAACATGAGTGATGAGACACCCAGTGCTGCAAGCCACGGGCTTTGGCTCTTTACCCTTCCCTGGGCTCGTGCTCAAGGAAAGCCATGACATTTATCAGGAGAATATCCTCCAGTTAAAGCCAGAGACCCTGATTCTGTTAACAATTTGGCAATGAATTAATGACATTTTCCAGTGGAAAAGAAATTGCAAAACTCTCCCGGGAGCTTCCAATTCGACCCAAACAATCTGTCAAGTCAAGCTGACTGGAGCCTGCCCACTCAGCAGCTCGTGTGGCTCTGAGCTCATCCCCAGCCCAAGCAGCAGTAAATAAAAAAGCAGGAGGATGACAGCAGGTGCCAGGGACGAGTTGGGATCTCTGGCTGCATTGACACCCCTCAGCAAGAGGACCTGAGAGGATGGACATAAAGGTTTTTAGGAGTTCGGTGCCTTGGATGATGGGTTTATTTAAAATATCAATAATATCAATATTCTTTCAAATATCAATGAACCCTACGGTAAGGGTGGAGGTGCCACAGTCCTTCCAAATGTGGACTCCACCACCTCCAACTCCAGCCCCACATGCCAAAAAACACTCTGCCTCAGCACGGACATCCCTGGCCACTGGATATCAAGAAAGAAAAGATGCTTAAAGCAACTAATAGCTGGAGCTAAAGGAGAGATTGCCATTTTCCAAATTGCCTGCTCCTCAGAGAGAACTGGGCAGACTTCCAGGGGTGCAATGGATCCCCTTTCCCTGGGCAGCTGAGGGATGCTCTGTGCCCCCTAAGCAGGAGGGCTGTGCAGCTGTACCAAGCTGAAGGGATGAAGGGCTGAGGACCTCCCTGGTGTAACACCCCATGGGATCCCCACGAGGCAGGAGACACCCTGGGAGAGGCTCAGAACAGGGCTGGGGCTCACTGCAATTCCTCAGCAGCATCCTGGTGGCATTGGGATGGAGTGTGAGCTCACGGTGCTGCGCAGCCCAAAGCTCAGCTTATAAAGAGGGAGATAAACGCTCATTTCTTGGGAAGATCAGCTGCCCTGTCAGTGCCCACATCCCGAGCCCCCTGATTTACAGTTGGAAAGTTCGCCTTGACTGCGCTCAGAATCATTAAGCTACAAACCATAGACTAATTATGGGGCCCTGGGCAAGAACGTTAATCCAAAGAGCATAAAATTATAATGACTTTCTTGGCATAATTAGCCCAAACAAGACAAGCAGTCCAAATAGCAACGGCAGCTCGGGCACATGCACAGTCCCAGCTCGATCCTCTGCAGGGTGGTGGTGAGGGGCAGTGGCAGAAGGGATGTCCTGGGGGCAGGGAGGCTGGGGAGCTGTGACAGCCCCACTTGAGCGAGGTGTGGAGGTGTCACAGGGCAGCTGGGATGTTCCCATTTCTCCATCAAGCAGAGCTGCCCCATGGTCTGCAATTTCCCCAGCCACCGTGGGGACCAAACCCGATGCACCGTCAGAGATGCAGAGATGCAGAGATCCCTCCTTGCCAAACCACTGCATGGCAACAGGGACAGCACACCCCAGCATCAGCTGGGCCAAAACTTCATCACACCAAGGCAGGCAGGGCTCTCTTAGGTCTGCCAAATCCAGGAGTCACTCAGATCCCTGTGCCTCTTATCAGTGACTGAGTCCAGGGGCCCAGGGAAGTGGCCCCAGGCAGAGTCAGAGGAGCCATTTCCAAAAGCGCAGCCCAAGTGTAACACTTGCTCTATCTGCATCTTCATTTATTTATTGCTGACTGGGAAGTGCAACACAAAAGCTAATTATTTGATAAAAGCTCTGGGTAGGGTATGAACGAGCCAGACTTCTAAGCAGATTTCCAAACCTCTTTTTTGTCTCTGCATCCAGATCGGAGCTGGCTGTGTCGGGTGGGTTGGGAGACACGGGGGGCCCTTTTCCCTTTCACGTGTGACTGTGGCTCACCCTGCATGGCCTGGGGACAGGCATGGCCCAGGGGCAGGTGTGCCAAGCCTCCACTGCAGCACCACAGGGCTGCTATCCCTCTTTTCTCCCTCCGGGAGGAATGCTGGCTGTTCCTAGTTCCAGAAACAGAAGGGAGAGAGTTGGAAGAGGATGGGCAGCAGTTCAGACGCTGAGCATCCATCAGCATCTCCTTCCCAGACCCTGTTAGGGTTTAAAGCTGTTCTCACCCTCCCACCGAGACGAGCCTTTGGACTCATGTCCCTATTTCCTATTTTACCAGACTACTCCAAAAGCAAAAAGAGCTGTCTCAGTGCTGGCAGTTTGATGTGCCCAAACTGCCACCCTTGGGTACCAACAGAAGTGCCCCTGCAGCTCAGAGCCTGCAGTGAGGGCAGGGGACACACGGAGTGCTGGGGACATTTTCCAGCCCAGAAAATCCCAACTGGACACCTGAGAGCTTTTCCTGGGTCAGCGTGACATTCCTCTCCCTGCCTCCCCCCTGGCCCCAGCACCAACTGCCTTGATGGACACCCATTGGAGCCATTCCCCAAAAATCTGCTGTTGAAACTAGCTGTAAATCCCAGCTTCCAGTTAATTTTCTCCATTCCAGGCAACACCCTCGAGATGAAATACTGCTCAGATTTGCAGCCACGCTCAAGAAAAGGTCAGACCAAAAGCATGTGGCTGGAAGCCCCACGGAGGGGATCCCACCCCTCCTCCCCAGACTCTCTTTGGGCACTCCACCAGTGAGCCTCAGGTCTGGATTTCGGTGGGAAAATTAAATAAATCCATCTCGGTTTCCCCTGCAGGTTCATCTGTGTGTGGGGCTGCCCTTGTGGCAAACCCACCTCCCACCCACTCAAGGCAATGAAACCACTCAAACGTTTTAAAAACAGCATGTTAGCTGGTAGATTTTGCAACCACAGGATAATGGAGACTATCTCCGGGCAAGCAAGAGATTAGGAAGATAAATGACATCGATAAAGGACATTTTAGCCCAAAGCAATTTGAAATCAATGCAAATGGGAGAGTTTTTGCAGGCAGATGTGCAGGTGCTGGGGCTGCCCATGGGGAGGGCTTGGCCATCAGGGCTTCAGGTTCTCTCCTGGCAGCACAGCCAGCGAGCCAAAAATGGCTCTTACGCTGGAATATTTATTGGTTCAATAATTTTAATTTCCTGTTAATTGGGAAAAGTGTTGAAATCTAATGTGCCTTGAACCAGCGACTATTTCAAATAAGGGTGAACAACAGTGAAGCAAGGCTTGTGAGCAAAGTGCATCTTCTAGGTGTGGAAACGCTTATTTGTCCCAGCAGCTAAACCACCACCAACACAAAAATCAATGTGTGTGCACATGCTGTCCCTCCCATCTGTGCCTATAAAGCTCCCCACAGGGACACCCACCCACCCAACAGCTTCCACACACCACCACTCCTCTCTTTTCAGCCAAACTTCAGGGTTTTTTTAGGACGTGACACATGAAAGAGTAGTGCCAACGAAGGGGGTTAGCAACATGAAAAGCCAATTCCAGATCCTGTGAGCACAATGAACTGCTCTTAAAAAAAAAAAAAAAATTCTAATCAGGAACTTTTCCTTTCCTCCCTTTTTTCAGGTTTTTTTTTTCCACCAAGGATGGTGTGTGATCTGTAGTGTAGAGTCTCAAAAGCAGATTTACTAGGGACCGCTGTGACTAAGGCAAGATGTAATTAGAAGAGGGGAGGAACATTTATCATTTGCCAGAGTGAATTAGGTATTTCGACTTCTCAAAAGAATTGAACACAGAGGGTGAATTTTTTTCCAATTTCTCTCACATCTCCAATATTATTAAGTTCAGCTAGAAAACACTTGAGACAAATTGACTCATCTGAGCCCATCTCTTCATAATTGCTACACATTTTAAATTGGCTTAGTTAAATGAACACTTCGCATGGTGGTTGACAGGCTCCGTTGTCTGGATGCAATATTAAAAATATCAAAATCAACACCAGAGCTAGAGCAGAGCTCGGGGATATTGCTTTTCTGAGCACTGGATATTGCTTTAGCTGGACTGCAGCAAATGCCTACAACTCTCAAGGTGTTTTTTAGACATAGATTAAGAGATACTATTCCTTTCCCATTAATAGTGAAGCATTTTTTCCCCCTTTTCTTTCTACTTAGCAAGAAATTTACAAGCTCATGCTCTAAACTGGGCCACCAGCCATGGGTTGTGTACAGAAACCATCCCAATAATGGTTATTCACTTTGCAAGCCTCCACACAGTGCAGTGCCCTCATATATTGTGCATTTCCAGTTGTCTGCATGGAATGTACTCCACTCCCAGCAGTCAGGAACCCCAAGGTGCCTGATCCTACCCAGTTTTTTTATGACTCCAGGCAGTGTCAGGAGCTCTGGGGCAGAGCTGGAGGTGCTCAGCATCTCCCCAGATCCCAGCAAATCCTCTCTCCCTGCTCATTTCCTCAGTGCTATTGTGCACGTGAGAAGTTCCACGGGTCTCCTCTAAAGGCTACTGAGAGAATCAGACAGAAGGGAAGAATTTGGGTCTGGGCTTTGCCAACGTGATCTCAGACTGCATTTGTAAGACTCGAGAGCTTTGTGAAAACCCAAAGCCAGGCAAAATAATTGCTGATACAGAAACATTTGAGCAGCTCAGGCATGCATTAGATAAGGGATCTTGTTTCTGCTCCCCCTCCCCTTGGCCTGCGTGCTTCCTTTCCACATTGTTTTATCATGAACAGAAAATAACAGCAGAGACAGAAAGGCAGAGCCTGCCAACAGTGTGATTTATGTTGGCTTTGGAGCTGAAACACTTGATAAAGCATCCAAAGCCTTGGGTGACCGCACAGGGGCTGCAGCAGAGCTGGGTACCAGTCTGGCCTCTCGCTGCCCGTGGAGCTGGCAGGGGAGGAAGGATTGGGGCAGAAACCCCAGGGATGAGCTGTGATCAGAAATGGTGACACTGGGCTCAGGTTTCCCAACCTCCAGCCCCGTTCTGCACCCACAGCCACCTCTGCCCCAGCCCCTGAGCCAGCCCTTGGGAGCCACATGGGGAAGTGCCCGCTCCAAAAAAAGGAAGAGCAGGTGCCCACCCAGGTCATGAAGCTGCAGCCTGATGCTGATAATCATTATCACTCAACATCTTGCCAGAAAATGCCCCAAAGATGGAGGTGGAGACCATGGAGGGATGTGTCCACAGCGGGATGGACTTTGCAACTTCTCAGCCCAGTTTGGTGCAGAGATGCACAGAGAACCACACTGGCAGAATTTTTCACAGGACTGGGATGGAAATAAATGGGTTACCAGAGCCCAGTGTGTATTTGCTCATTCCTACCCCAGCAGTGAGATTTCTCCCTTATTTAAATAGCGTCTCCAAGGCTTTAGCCTTACTCATCTAATAAAGCAGCGTGTCAACACCAGTTCTGCATCACAAAACGAAGGGCACTCAGCGATTCCCCCACGGGACAATTAAATAAAGAGAGAAGAAAACAAAGGATCATCTCTGCCTGAGCAGAGATCTCTCATTGCACACAGCACCACGGGGCCGGGGGGAGAGGGATTCACCCTGCCTGATGGGGCACTGGGATGCTGCCCTGCCTCTCCTGCCAGGAGAGCAGGGCTGGACACAGGAATTCAGGGCTCTAAACCACTGAATAAAAGCTCGGGGATAATCCTCCAGGTGGGATGGACAGGGGGCTCTGGCAGCAGCCCTCACAGGGATGTGAATCAGCAGCAAATGGCTGAATTGGCTGATTTGGAGAAAAAAAAGCCAAGCAAAACACCCCAATTTAGTGCTGGGTTTAGCAAACCCCGCCCTCACACAGCCTTCCCACAGCCCCACCACCTTTCCCCTTCCCTGCCCTTTCCCCCTCCTCAAACATCTGCAGACAGCAGCAGTGATGGCATCCCTGGGTTTAACATGAAACTTTTTAAATTCTGGTTTTTTTTAATGAAAAGACTTGAGGGCATTTTTAGCACATCTCCATTGAGTTGTTTGCCCCCCTCCCCCCCCCCCAAAAAAAGGACACTTGGAGAAAAGAGCTGTCCTAAAACATCGTTGCTGTCAGGAGATATGGTGCTCTTATCCCCTTCGTAGAAGGGAAGCAGGAAATGTCTCCTTTAAAGTGCCTCAAAATGAATTTAATTTAGAATGGATTTCACATTCGCATTTGATGAATTAAAACCAGTGTGGTTTAACAACTATGTAATGGGGTATATATATGATCTGTTAAACAGGTGTTTGAGGTTTGGCAATTATCTAATAAGAGACTTATACATATTACAGTAGATAAACTTCAATAAATATGTTCTTAATCAACCGGAGAGCACTCAACATACAATTACCGTCCCTGCCACATCTTGTTGAAACGAGCAGCTGATTCAGTGCACGGTGGGATTTTATGTGCTGCCTAAAAAACCCTCCCCTGTCTCCTGTTTGTGCTGCTGGGGTGGGGTCTCCACGCTTTCCCCCCACTCCGGAGCTGGGTAGGAACCTCAGCAGTGATTTTTCCATGGAATATCCATGATGGGGGTCCGTGTGACAAGCACAAGCTCCTGCCCTCCTTTCCCCACCTTGCGACCCCACGCGTGCTCATTCACCAAGAGAAATGGAAAGGGGTTCAGGATGCCGAGCTCCGTCCTGACGAGGGATTTGCTGTTTGACACTGGGAGGTGTCGAAAGCGGAGCGATTGGCTTAATGAGCACCACAACACCTTGGGATTTTCCCGGTGGGAAGCTGCGCCGGTGATCCGTGCCGTGTTCCTGCCCCCCGGGTCACCCCGGAGAGGGATGCACTAAACCCAGTCCCATTGTGAGGTTAACACCGTGATCTTTTGGCTAATTTACCACGTTTCTAGCTCGGGTGTTAAATCTAATTAGCACATTAGTGCTGGCTTTCCCAGCTGTAAAACAACAGGGAAATCCCTCCTAACACCAGAGACAGATGCGCGAGTTGCCTCGGCAGCTTCCCCCGTCCCTGAAAGCCGCGTTTCACCCCAAACCCGAGGACAATGACAGCGCACCGTCCCTCGCACAGCCGGAAAAATAAACACGGGCTGCTGTGTGGAACAGGAAAGTACCCAGAAAATACCGCTGGGTTCACGGAGTTTGTGGTGGTTTTTTTTGTTTTGTTTTGGTTTGGGTTTTTTTTGGTTTTATTTGGTTTTTTTTTTTTTTTTTTTTAACGCACGGACTCCGAAGCGAGAATTTCGCAGTGGGTTTGAATCAGTGCTGGGAGAGAGCAAAATTCAACCACAGCAGCACCGAGCTGCTGAAATGGCATCCAGCGCTCCCTGCTCCCCCGGGAGCTCCCTGGGATGTCCCGCAGCCCCTCCCCACCGCGTTATAAGCGGGTGGGCATCCCCAGCGCGGGATTAACCCCGTCCCTTCCGTGGAGAGAGGGGGCTGTCTGCTGGGATGGGGGTTTGGGCTCTGCACCGCCTGCGGGACCCCCTCTCCCCGCACATCCGGGGACACGATGCTGCCAGCAACAGGCACACAGCAAGGCGGGGGAGGCAGCGATTCCCCCTTCCCAGGGAATTTTCCTCTCTTTCCCCTCGGCTGCACGAGAGATGCACATTTTAAAACACAGCATTAGTGCTGTCTCCGGCTGGGAAAGCTGAGTCCCATTGATCTCACAGCAGCCAAATGCCCGGACACCAGGCGTGCCCGGGGGGCGAGCAGCTCCTCGGGCACAGCCTGCCCCGGCTTCATCATTTCTGCCAAAAAAAACCAGAGGCTGTGGAGCCCTCCCTCGCTCTGCACAGCCCAGCACAGCTTTGTCTGCTCCTGGTGGTACTTTTTTTCCCCATCATTACCAGTGCAATTTTATCGACGCCTGTATTGCTGGCTATTTAATTATTCCTTTTTAATCCCTTCAAGCAGACGAGACATAAAAGCAAAGGCCATTAGTGACTCTGGCATTAGCCTGGCGGGCAGAGCGAATCCCAGCCTGGATTGTGCCGCCCACCCACCATCCCTGTGCTGGACAACCGTGTGGGAAGAGGCATGCCAGAGGGAACAGCGCTTTAAATAGACGACAAAGTGGGAAAAACAAGGAGGAAGGTGCCAAGGATGCCCCAGGGCCTGTTTCCACCCTCCCCAGAGCTCCCCAGCCCGCACTCACAGGCAGCCGTGGCAAGAAGCAAAGGCTGAGCATCCTCAGTGGGATTTTCTGCTCAGCCCCTATTCACAGCACCCAAACCCTGCTGTTGTGAGGCTGTCACCCCCAGCACCCCGCAGGGGTGCCTGCCGTGTTCCTGCTAGGTTTCAGCTGACAAGCTCAGGTGGAAGGAAAGCAAAAGACATTTGCTGCTTTTTTTAGACCTGAACGGAGAAGCTGTACAATTTCAGCGTATAAATAATTGAAGGGCTAATGTGATCTCAAACCGAGCACTTATGAAATGGAAACGTCCCTGTTGACAGATGAATTCCTGTAAATTTTCTTTGGTTGAGCTCAGATTCCCATTTTGTGCTTCGAAGCAGATGAGGTCACCCTGGCTGGACAGCACACGCTGTGCCTGGCAGGGACCTGGGCCTTTGGAAAGGAAAAAAGGATAATAACAATAATAGCTGTAATAAAGGGCTGAGATTTTAAAGGCTGCAGGATGGCACATACAGCTCAGTGCACACATTTGCTCTCCCTCTCTTCAAAGACCCAAAGAGGGTTCCCTGGGATGTCCCCAGGCAGCTGGACATGTCCCTGGCCAAGTCCTCGTGCATCCCCCAGGGAGCACGGTTCCAGCAGTGTGGGAGGGATGGAGGGGAAGGTCAGGACCCCTCCCAGAAGGGCAGCACAGAGCTGCCCCCAGCGTGCCATCACCTCCCCCCTCGCTGCCGCTGTGTTTACGTTCTGCCTTCCTTCAATTATAATTAATAGCGGCTCATTATCAGGAGGGGACCGTTTATAAGATTCAATTAGAAGCCATTTATTTTAATGCTTTTGAACACAAAATGAGTTTGATCTCAGGAAACATTTCATTAGCATAATCTTCCCATAACAAGATCATCTCCTGAGCTTGACATATTCACGCGCCGGTGCCAGGCGAGGGACGGCGTCCGAGCGTCTCGAGTGGGCAGAGGGGCACGGCCAGCGCCCTGCAGCACCTGCCACTGCCCAGGGAATGGCAGCCTCAGGGCAGGGCTCAGCAGTTCTGTGGCTGAGCTCTCCCCTGGCACCTGTGGCTCCCGGACCTGGCTCACCCTGGCAGCCCCAGCGTGGTCAGAGGTGCCACAAAGCCACGAGCAACGCTTTGCCCTTGACCAAGCACAGCCCGGGGGCTGATGGCAATGCTCCCACTGACCCCTCCAGCTGGAACCCGGCCTGCTCCAGCAAACAGCTCTCAGCAGAGCTCTGCCATGGCACAGAGAGGGAATGAGATCATTTTATTTGACTGTTCAGCTTAGGAAATTTAGTCATGAAGCAGGAATGAAAACTTGTGTCTACTCCAAGTCAAAATGCTCAATACAGCATGGCCATTTTTTTCCCCAGGGATAATCATCCCTGATTTGTTGCCCATATGGAAGATGTATTGGTTTTCCGTACACCGGATGAATTATACATTTCATAAGCTAAGCTGTCCATATATTCAAAGTAATATGATATCATTCACTTACACTTTAAGTTTCATAGTGCACCACCACGTATTTTGGGTATAAAACTATGCCATGAACATATTTTTAAATGCTTGGTCTTTATCAGAGCCCTGTCTGGAGCTATTGCCTTCCAGAAAATGATGCTCTTGGTGTTCTGCCACATCAGCTGCAAAACAGATGGATAAAACACCCCAACCCTGCCTCAAGCACCAAGCCCTGGCAGTGCCTGTCCTTGGGAGAACAGGTTGGTTTCAGGGCACAGGGATATGGGGCTGCAGAGTGCAGAAAAGCTGTGCCTTGCTGGATGGAGAAGGAGCCCCCTTAGCCCAGGATCTGCCTGACCCCAGGCTCAGACACCCTTTCCCAGGCCTGGTGCTACCTCCCTGTTTAATCCAGTGCTAGGCATGTTGCAAACAGGCAGGAATTGAGGTCCCCAGATCACTGCAAATGGACAAAGGGTATAAAAGAATGCAGTTATTACCAGAGCATTGGCATTGGAGAGCAGGCATAGGCCCCTGTGCTGCCCAGCTCAGGCACCGGGCACGAAGCCAAACACTCCCTTCCCAGGATCATGTTTTAAAGCTGCCTAAAACACCGGGAAATAAATTCTCCTCCAAAGAAATCTCTGGTGTCACAGCTCCAGATTATCTGCTAGTGCAGGAGGCAGTGCTCAAATATTTTAAATGTATGGGCCATACGTTCTGGGAAATGTAACATACACAGAGAAAAAAAACATTGCCTCCCATATGGGCTCGGAGAAGCTGCGGATTGCAGCGCGCCGAGCCAGATGGCCACTAACTCAGTGCAGCTGAACAGAAATCTCTGGGCCAAATTCATCCCCACCACAACCACCCCGAGCCCTAAAGGCTGATGACATTGCTCAGCTCCTCACGTTTGGCTCCTGCAAGGTGGGAGTTATCTGCCTGTGGGAGCCAGGTTGTGACAGGCAGCTGGAATCCAGCTGGAATCGGGGATCTGCAGTTGTTCTTCCCGCCCTGGCGTGGGCCTGTCCCCCCTCCCAGAGGTGCTGGAGCCCCCCTGGTTCTCTCACTCGCAGGCTGGGAATGGGAAGGTTTGGGGGAATTAGACAATAGGGTCAGAAGCACTATGTGGTACCGAAGCATTTCACACCCACTCCATGGGCTCTCCTTCACTGGGGCGTTGGGTACCTGTGATTTGGGGCTGACCATGTCCTGTCACCACCTCCTCGGTGCTGTGCCTCAGCTCTGTGCTGCTGGACACCCCCCCTCCCCTCTGTCACTGTTCTCTAATGTTTTGGTCAGGATAAATGAGCAGAAAAATCCATTTTTGTGCTTAATTTGCCGCAGAGCTCGGGTGGTGAACAATCCCTGAGGAGCCCTTGCAAACCCCACACCAGAACCACACAGCCCCTGCCTGCGGTGGGACCTGGGCACTTCTGGCACGGCCAGGTCACCAAAATCACTCCCTGGAAGTCCCAGTTGTGCCCAAAGCCTGGAGGGACAAAGGAGTTCCTGCAGCCATGGGAGCAACAGGCAGCTCACCCTGCCAGCACCCGCAGTGGAAGGAAGCAGCTCGTAGGGACGGAAACCCAAAACCTTTCCCAAAAGGTGACGGAAACCCTCCTCGATACCACAGGAGCTGTGTTTCCAGCTGTTACACAGCTGAAGAACCAGCTCGGGAAGGAGCAAAGGCTGGAGCTGCCCAGGCTGCTGGGCCAGGCTGAGCCTCCTCCACACCACGGGATTTTCCCCGGGAGGCCGGAGCGCCCAGCGTGCCGCATCCTGCCTCGCCGTGCGCCGTGACTCACCCGGCAGCCTCCCCGTGGAAGCACCAATCCTGCTCCTCTCCCTCTGCTCCCCTGGGTTACTGTCCTTATGAATCATTAGTCTGCAGCAGGGACACCAGATGCGCTCCAAGTGAGTCATTTGAAGGAGGTGAAAGGAAAACCAGACCTGCCACATATTGAAGCTCGCTGGAACAATAAAAGGGCTGTGCACATAAATCACTCTGTTTTGACTGCAGCGATGAGGATTGTTGGGAACACGTTGGCTTGAGAAAGAAATGCCAGGCCAGAACACTTCCAGGGATGGGGCAGCCACAGCTTCTCTGGGAAACATGTTCCTTCATTAGTGTCCTTGCCTTAATGATGTTGAATTTAAAGAGCTCAGGGATGGAATGGCTCCCTTGATGCAGCACTGGCTGCCCAGGTCCCATCCCTGAGGTGCACAGGAGGTCAGGTGCTGCTGCAGAACAGGTCCCTGGGCTTTGGGACAGACACCACAGAGAAGCAGCCCATCGGCCCTGCCAGGAGCTGCTGCTCCAGCCACGCCTGCCCACCGAAGGGGAGGCAGGAGCAGTGGGAATAAAGATAATTTAGTCTGTGACACAGATCAGATTATTGCCTGGCTATGGTGTGATTAGAGGGGCTCAGTGTCACCCCAGAGGGGAGACAGAGAAGAGAAAGGGAGATGTTGCAGGAGAGCCTGGCCACACATTTAGTGAAGCACAAGCACAGCTTTCCTCGTTAACCCGGCTCCATGATGGGGTTTTATGGAGTCTCACAAAGATCTGCACCCTGGAACACCCCTGAAATCCTGGAGAAGGGGAGAGGGGATGAGCCCCTTGGGGCCCCACGTCCTGCTCGGAGCTCTGCCAGCACTGGGCCCTGAGGATCCCAGCTGGCAGAGGGAGCCCTGGCAGTGCCAGCCACCACCATGGCTCTGCCGGCTCATCCCAAATTGTTCACATTCCTCCCCTAATTCCAGGCTGCCCACGATGCTCCTCTCGGCATCTCTGAGGAACTGGGGCTGTTTCTTCCCTGCTCTGCCCAGAGCTGCTCAAGGAGCTTTTGCAGCAGTCCCAGGGAAAGCAGAGGATGGGACAGGCATGGATTAGAGGCTCCAAAATGATGCAGACAAAAACATCCTTGCTAAAAAGCAATACCCTTCCTCCAGCTAACAAAATGGGAGCAATCTGCCTGTCCCAGAGCCCACAGCTGAGCAGACCAGACGTGTGGGGCAGGGCTGTTTGCACCCTCAGTTAACACCAAAGCACAGCCCTGCAGCTCCTGCCTGGGAAAGGCCGGGAGCAGAGCCACTGCCAGCCAGCAGGATGCCAGGATTTGTGTGCACCACGTCTCCTACACGGCTAAGACAGAGAGGAAGAGGGTTTTGAGCAGCAGAGAGAGGTACAGAGAGCTCTGAAATCCCTCTGGCTTCACTTCACCGAGGTCTGTGTTTAACCAAGCCAGCTCCCTCCCCGCCAAATGCAAACATGATCCTCGGGGGAATAACAGAGCAAAGAATTTGGATGAAGAAGCTTAAAAAAAAAAAAAAAAGAGAGAGAGAGAGAAGAAAAATGAAGACATCCAATAAATACTTAAGGGACCAACTGAAGAAGAGATTTCCAAAAAATTCAGAAGCATAGGGGGTTGCTCTTAGGGGAAAGCCAGTCTGAGCATTTCCAGGAGCTGCTGTTCCAGCACCGTGCTGGTGCTCCCTGGGATGCCCCTGCCTGCCCCAGCAGCCTCCCACGCCCAGGAAGTTTGGCTTCATTTCTGAGCATCCCCAGGGGTTACCCACCGACAGAAAAGTCAGAAACCACCTCAGGACGTGTGCAGTGGTTAAAAAAAAAAAAAAACCTAATTCATCTTGAAGGAATCTGGAGGTCCTTCACCATGTGCTCCAGGCTGAGCAAACCACCAGGAATCCCCTGATGCCACCTGCAGGGCAGCCCAAGGTGAGTGCAAGCCCCTGGGGACAGCAGATAAGCCAGACTCAATTACATCTCTATCTTCCCTTCTCAATTTTCTGTCCCTCCGGTCCTGCGTTTCTAGAGTGCAGCCACTGCTGCTCCCCGGGGCAGTGGGATGTGGTGGTGCCTCCCCTACAGCCCCACGGGCAGGATGCTCTGTCTGCTGAGCACACTTGGGAACAACAAGATCCACCCCCAAAGGCCCATCCTGCATCCCCCCAGCTCCCAGCACTGACAGAGACACGTGGGCATCAGCAAACAGGAGAGGGTGAGGAAAAGGGAGCCTGCCCTTGCTTTAACTGGCCTGGCAGCAGGGTCCCACTGGTTGGATATCAGGAAAAAGTTTTTCACAGAAATGGTGATAAAGCTCTGGAATGGCTGCCCAGGGTGCAGTCACCATCCCTGGGTGTGTTTAACAAAGCCTGGAGGTGGCACTGGGTGCCAGGGTTGAGTTGAGCTGTTGGGGCTGGGTTGGACTCGATGATCTTGAAGGCGTCTTCCAACCCAGTGATTCTGTGAATTCTGTGAATTCTGTGGGGCGTTAACTCTGCACCAGCCCTGCCCCAGTGCCCCCCAGGGTCCCCCCACGCCCCAGCACCCACTGAGCAGGCAGTGAAGGCCGTGCATTACATAAATGATGCTGGTGCAGGATGGGTTTAGCTGCGAGTGGTGCATCACCATCCCATCAGGGGAAGGAGAAAAGCCTCTCCTTCCCCCCAAGCCACGGAGGAGGAGCTGTGGAGTGGCCCAGCAGCTCCGTGCCTGCTCCCCTTGGCAGGGCCAACAGCAGGATGGGAAGGGAAGTTTGTTTTCAAGACAGCTCCCTCCAGGTTCCAGGGTTTTCCAGATGGTTTGGCTGTCTGGGGATGCCTCTCGATGCCTTTCACAGGGCGAGCCCTCCCTGAAATATGGGAAATGGGAACTCATGCTAAAGTCAAAAAACAGATTGTAGGAGACTAAGAATGCAGATGTGTCATGAAATCGAAGAGTGGCTTTCCCCCTTCCCCACTATGGCTGTGGGACTCCTTTTATAGCCAGAATATTAATGTAAAACAAACCTTTCCCAAAATGTCTGAAGTCAAGAGCCTCTTTCTGCAGCGGAAATTGCTAATTCAGTGCAGGGTAGACCAATGTCCACAGGAAATGGGAGTCTGGAGGAAAACCAGGGAATTCCTGGGGAAGGCATCCCTGGATGAGCAAAGGGATGTGCAACACTGCAGATGGCTCTTGTAGGTCACTTCCAACTGAACTATCTCACCCAATTCTGCCCTGTTTTATCTGTCACCCCTGGAGTCCCCACAGAGATCTTATTTTGCACCCCCAGCCCTTGGAAAATCTCCATTTCCTCGAGCTGTTTCCAGGGAGACTCTGCCACTCCAGCAGCAGCCCAGCAGGGAGGAGAAGGCACGCTCGCTGCCTGCTTTGAACAAGAAAATCCATACATGGTAGGAAAGTTTGTAAAAGGCAGAATCATTTCGATCTCAGATAGAGTCAGCACGTGATGGAAAGAATTTCCCCATTGGCAGGGCAGGAGAATCAATTTAAGGTGTTTACACAATGCAAAGCTCCCAGTGTATAATTATCATTTTATAGTCAATCAATTGTAATTCTGATCCAGAGCACAGCACAGGAAAATTAGCATTCAGGAGCACCTTTGATAAATTAGCGAGGATTACGGAGTCTGTGTTTGCAGAGATTTTGGTCTGGCACTAAGGGAGGATTTAAAAATGGCAAAGTTTTTGCCTCTGCAGCTGAATACACATGGGACTGAGGAATTTAAAGCTGTTTAGTTCTGGAAGAGAAGTAGGATTAAAGCTATGGAAAGGGCAGGGATCTATTCTGTATTTGATTAGGAGTTTTATGATGCAAAGGAGCTTTAGGGAACGCTTCAACTCTCTGTGCACAGGATTATACACACCACTCTATTAATTATTAGTATTAGAATAACACCCAAAAACCCCAGCAGCGTGCAGAGCCCTCCTGCTCCATAGATTTTGTGTTTGAGGCAAGCCCAGCTGAGGCAACCCGGGATCTGAGCTGATCCCTGGGGTAAATTACCTTGAATCACCCCAGCGCAGCCACAAATCTTTCCCAAAGGAAATCTCAGCCAGGGGTTGATGAGCATTTCCAAAAAAAGACCTTCCCTACAGACCTGACATCATCATCCTTCGCCCAGATTCCTGCAGCAGGCCCCGAGAGGGAATGCAGCATTTCTCCCTGCCCAAGGAGCACTCTGCCAAAAGCCAAAGCCTGGGGGGAAAAGCCAAACCCCTCAAAAGGTTTGGGGGAATCAGCCAGCCCTGGGTGACAGGGAAGGTGGGACGGACTTGGTGCAGATGCAGAGATGCTCCCAGGACCCCAGCACTGCCTGCCTGCCTCACCAGATCTCAGGGATGAAATCACTCCCAGAAAACAGCAGAAAAATCAATCCAGTGAAAAGAGATGTTTTTCCTGCCAGGGGAATGACTCGCCCAGCTCTCAGACTGCACATGGAAAAACAGTTTCCAAGAGCTGCTGAACTGAGAAACTGAGGGTTGGGATGGCTCCTGCCAGGAGATGCCCAGGAATTGGCAATACCCCCCTCACCCACTCCTCATCCACCTGCCCCTCCAAGGCTTTTCTTTGGGAAAATGAAGAATTTGGAAACCCCTGATCCCAGAGGAGCCGGGCAGTTGCCAGGATTTCCTCCCCTGACATGTCACACCACAAGCCTTTTCTGAAGTGCCTTTTAGCAGCACAATTAACAGACAAAAATGGATGGGGAGGAGGAAAAAAAAAAAAAAAAAAAACCACCAAAAAAAACCACCAGCAGCAAAAGGGGTCCAAGCAGCAGCTGGGTGCAGGGACTGCGTGCCCAACAGTCCCTCACCAGTTCCATCCTTGGGGGAGCCCCTGGGCTCGGGCTGCAGGGAAGGGAAGCTGCTCTGCATGCACAGCCCACCCTTCATCTGCACCGCCTTTATCATGGTAATACCGGGAGCCCAGTCTGGTGGCAATAATCTCCTCATTCTCTGCCATTTCCTCACGGGGGTAAAGATCATGGAGCATTAACACAACGGATGTGCACTCTGAACCAGAAGCTGTTCCCTGGGCTATAAATCAGTGCCTGCCACTGCAGCACAATGGCTCTGAAATTAATTACCCTGTCGCTTTGCCACGGGGAAAGCGCCCTGTGCTGCTGTGGATGCAGGCACGGCAGGAGCACAGCCCTGGGGACAGCCCTGGCGTGGCTGGAGCCACAATTTTGGCCCCACATCTCCCTTGAAACCTCCCCAGCCGTTTGACTGTACCTGGGATAGTCTGTCCTGCTCCCTCCTCATCCCTGCGATGCTGCTGGAGCTTCAGGAGAGCAATAAAAATACCGGGTTGGAGCCCAGTCATTCATCCTGGGGTAAATCCCCCCTGGATTTTGTCCCTGTGCTGATCAGCTCTCCCAGACAAATCTGCTTTCCACAGGTTTGAGGATGGTCTGCAGTACACAGGCCAGGTTTACAGGGAGTGCAGAGAAAGAACAAGCTGAGAGCCAAAAAAGGGCAGAGAAGGAACGAGCTCTTTTCATTAAAACCCCCAAAACACAGGACATTTCTAACATTTCTCAGATTAAAGAGCCATCCACTCTTTTTACACCTTTCCCATTGTTTCTCAGAGGCAGAGAGAAAGGGAGCAGGGAAGACACAGCAGATCTGAAATCTGGGTGATCTCTGGGTGTCTCCCAGTTCCCAAAAACAGTGGGACACCGTTGCCTCAATTTGCCCCTCCACATTCACCAGAAAGTCTCCCACCACCATGGGTTGTATCCCCCCACAACAAATGCACATTTTTTTCCCTCTGGCCCTTCTGGCTGAAGCTCCCTGCCAGCAGACAGCCCTCAAATGACACACAGACCCCCTGCCCGGCGGGCACTTGCCAAATCCCATGCCCAGGAAGCCAAGGTGGATGTGCCAGCAGTGCCAGGTGGGAGTGGTGCCCAGCAGGAGCTGGGCTGCGTGGGGTTAGCCCTGAGCTGCTCTGGGGGATGCTCTCCCTCCACACCTCCTGCTCTCCTGTGAGCTGCTATTTGTGAGAAACACAAACCTGCTTTCCCTTCCCCACAGCCAAGGAGGTCACATCGAGCGAGTGGTGAAGCTTTCCAGCTCGAACAGACTGTTCGGGGGCTGTCTGCAGTAAATTTTCTCCTTGGCTTGTTGGTTTTATATTTTTTTTTAATTTTTTTTATTTTTTTAAGAACTGGCACAGCAGAGCTTGTACACAAGACTTTGTCTCACATGAGACGCAAGAAATTAAAACGCAGTTGGCGCCCAGTCCCTTCAGGGCATCTCCTGCCTGACTTGCAGGTCCTTTGAGCCTCTGGAATCTCTCAGCAGTGCCAGGGCTGGCAGTGCCACCCGTCCATCTGCACACCCCAGCAGGGTGGCTGCTCCTCTGAGGCAGCAGCCCTGAGCAGGAGCTGAAAGCATCGCTGCCTTTGGGAGCCAGAACAGCAACATTTATGTGAGAAACGAGACCTAGAAACATTGGTGCTAATGGAAGGGAGAGGTTGTACAGCACAAATAAAAGCCTGGTCCAAGTGATGCAGAGTAAAATGGCAGCATCCATCAGCCCTGAGATGTTTGCTTGCACAGCACAGGCTCTGCCTGTTAGTTTTACAACCATTACAAAAGGAAAAGGGGGAATTACAGCACTTTTTCAGCCTTCCTGCCTGTGCAACCCATCCCTCCCTGTACTAAAAGGTGCAAAAGAAAGATGAACCCACCAACCAAAACCCAGGCCACAAGAAAGTAAGGGCATTTATTGATGAGATATTTACATTTTAGGAAAGAAATCTAAAAGTATCCCAAAGGAGCAACAGTTTTGAGCTGCTGCTCCTCTCTCCATCTCCACTGCAGCCCATCACTGACAGCTTAATAAATAATACCCTGCATCCCTTTGCACCTGGATGAAACCTCATTAGGCAATGCCTCTTGGGAACTACCAAATATTGTTAAAAATTAAAAAAAAAATAACAATTTTTTTAAATTTTAAAAATTTTAAATAAAAAAATAATGTAAATTTAAAATTTTTAATTTAAATTTAATTTAATTTTTTTAAATTAAAAAAAAATTTTTAATGTTTCCTTGGAAAATTAAGATAGGAAAGATGGAAAATCCTGAGAATTCACCACAGCACAACCTGCCAGGACATGTCAGCACCAGCTCCTCCACCAAAATACATTTTCAGGGCAATTCCCCCAGAAAAAAAAAAAAAACCTCTCTCCCTGTCATTTGCTACCACAGCATTCATTATTTCTATCCTGACACTCCATAACTGGGACAGAACCCAAAGCACGTTGGAGTCCTGCAGGAGAATCTCTAATAGCTGTTTATAGCTGCTGTGTTAGAGTGAAAATAAAACCCCTGTGCTCAGCAAGGCGAGGAACAGCTCGCCTCTACAGGGCCATTTTTAGCTGCCCAAGGTACACGAGCACTCAGAGGCAGAGCCTGGGGAAGGGCCCACTTGTCACCCATGGAGAGCTGATGTTGGTGGGAGAGAGAAAGAAAAAGTCCAATTTTCATCCATGGAGAACTGATACTGGTAGGAGAGAGAAAGAAAAAGTCCACTTGTCACCCATGGAGAACTGGTATTTGTAGGAGAAAGAAAAAATCCACTTTTCATCCATGGAGAGCTGATGTTGTTGGGAGAAAGAAAAAGCCCTGCCTGCCTGTGGGGATGCTGCGACTCTTAACAGAGCATCTTCACAAAAAATCCTTTTTGTTTAAACTAAGTAAGTTTAGTTCTCTTTTTTTTTTTTCCTTTTCTGTCTTCTTTTCACTCCTGGTCACACATCCTTTAGTGACCTGATCTGATGCGACCACTTTATGAATCACTTTATTTTTTTTAGTCTGAGGGTAAATTAGACCCAAAAGGAAAAATCCTCGCTCACCACTGAGTTGGTCTGGATGACCCTTACAGGTCCCTTCCAGCTTGAGATATTCCATGATTCTAGAAGAGTTCTTGCTGCTGGAGGCATTTTTGGGGTCCAGAGGAGCTGTTGCTTCCCACAGCCCTGTCTCCCTCCCAGGGGGCACATCCAGGCTGTGCTGTCCCTGCTCCCCACCTCAGAGCAGCTCCCAGACAAGCAGAGCAGGAAAAGTACATTTTTAATTAAGTGATTTTGGCTGAAGTTTTTATAACCGAAAAGGCCCCAGAACAAGAACAAAAGCTTCCTTTCAGGCAAAATAAATGTTTGATGAGGTATTTAATCAAAACCAGCACGGCTTTGAGGGAAGGGGAAAGGAACTGTGCCAAGAGGGTGTATTGCTGCCTTGTGGAGGACAGTAGGTCCCCCTGCTCAGGACAACATCCTGCAGCTCCCACCCCACAATTCTGCTTTAACAGGGGACAAACGATCAAAACCTGGGCTCTCCTCAGCGATGCACAGGAGAGCAGGGAGGCTCCCACTCTGCTGAGCCCCCCAGCCCCTCACCTTCCCAAAACAAGGCTGCTCCTCCCCAAGTCCCAGCTCAGCAGATGCAAGCAGGGAGCCGAGTGAGCTTAGAGGGACCTCACACCTCTTCATCCACTGCAGAGGATGCTCTGGGCCCCTCATCCTCTTCAGCAAGTGACCCATGCAAGCATCACCTCTCATCCTGCCCTCCCAAAACCCTGGATCCAAGACCTGCCTTGAATATATATATCCATATCTATATCACAATTTTTTTTTCCTTCTAATAATAAAACATTTAGTTCTAGGTCACTAAGCAGAGGAGATGGAAGACGAGAGGGAGAGCTGCTCTGATCTCTTTTGCAGCTTTTTATAGAGGAATGTTCTGCTTAACAGCCTTGCTGAAAAAAAAAAAACAACCAAAAAACCTGCCCGCAGCATAAATGGGGAACTGGCCCTCAGCCAAGGCTGCCCGGCTTCAACCTGCTGCAATTATCAGCTCCGGGGCTCACCGGTAGCCAGAGGCAAGTGGCAATTTACAGGACTGGTGTAAAAGCCCGTTTGGATATTCACAGGAGAGCTGAGCCAGCCCCAGAAACATCCAGCAGGGGCAGAGCCTGAGACAGGAGATGGGAGCAGGGCATTGCCTGGAGCAGCACCCTCCACAGCCAAAATCCTCCTCCAGGGAGACACCAGAGCCAGCTCAGC
This sequence comes from Vidua chalybeata, assembly GCF_026979565.1. Classification (NCBI taxonomy): domain Eukaryota; kingdom Metazoa; phylum Chordata; class Aves; order Passeriformes; family Viduidae; genus Vidua; species Vidua chalybeata. The sequence goes on along the minus strand of NC_071547.1, from coordinate 1,980,233 downwards.
CCTTCTCCATGCCCAGGGCCCCGGATCCAGCCAGAAAACCAGCACAGCTTTCGGTGACACACTGTGCCAGCACATTTCTCTCTCTCAGGATCATTCATAGAGGTGCGCAGAGAGAAGAAAGAAAACAATTTCTGTTTCTGCTCCTTGTTTTTCCCGTGTGGAATGTGTTTGGAGAATTGTTTCCCTGGGGTCATTGCTTGGTTGGATTCTGGTGAGGATTGTTTGAGCCTGGTGGCCAATCCAACCCAATCCAATCCAATCCAATTCAACCCAATCCAATCCAATCCAACCCAACCCAACCCAACCCAACCCAACCCAACCCAATCCAATCCAATCCAACCCAACCCAACCCAATCCAACCCAATCCAACCCAACCCAACCCAATCCAACCCAATCCAACCCAATCCAATCCAATCCAATCCAACCCAATCCAACCCACCTGTGGCTGGGCTCTCAGAGAGGGTCACGAGTTGTGAGTCAGATTTGGTACTTAGAACAAGTATGTTCGTAGTTTCAGTATCTCCTTTAAATAGTATATTAATATATTATATATTAATATACTTATATTAATATAATACTATATTAATATATTATAGTATATGTATGCTAGCATAGTTCTAATAAAGAAATCATTCAGCCTTCTGAGCTGGAGTCCCACATCAGCATTTCTTCCCCCCGGGTTCACCTGCAGTTACAATAACACACCACCTCCCTTCTCACATCAGCTACTGAGATTGGAAACACCAGGATTGGAAAAGACCCCCAGGCTCATCGAGTCCATCCCTGAGCACACATCTGAGTGGTTTCTGAGCACTCCCAGGGATGGCCACCTTGCTTTGCTCCAAGTCTCTGAGTTATTTTGGGAATAACTCCAGAGAAACAAAGGGAAAAGGGAGCACAGAGCCAGTGCTGGTATTTGGCTGGATTAAACAGAATATGAATTTAAACAACTGGAAGTTCATACGCTCCTATGGCAATATGCTATAAAGCTTTACACACATCGATTTAGGAAAAAAGAAAGCAGTTTGCTTATTTTTATTCAGCATTGTGAACCAATAAGAGAGCAAAACCCAAGTCATTACTGAAAAGCTGGCGCTCACGTAAGCCTTACAGAAAATGTCTGTCTCCTGGCTTGATAGCCATAACAAAAATGATTAATAATCTGCTGCAGACACTTATAATTGCGATAGCTTCCTCTTGTGAATTTAAATAGCTTTCTTGAATTACTGCCTTTGACATAATCAATAAAGCTGAGTTATTGCTTTATCAGCCGGGTCTCTATGGCAGGGGAGAAACAGAAAACTGGGGAGACAAAATCCCTCCAAAAATTCCAAGCCAGGGGGCTTGTCCCCAGCAGGGCTGGGCCACTGTGACCCCAGAGCCCCTCCAGGCTTATTTATATCCCTTTAAACAGACCTGACAGCGAGCTAGAGGCAGAATGGGAACCCATCAGAGCCCAGCAGCAAACATTTAATGACTCCTTGTAAACCCAACAACACGTTTAACTTTTCCCCTTCCCTGTAAAAGGGCTCTTATTTAGCCCTAAGAGGGCTCTGAAGTTAAATACAGGGTCTTATGACGTGTCAGGGGGACACGGGGAGAGCTTCCAGGCCAGGATTTCCATCCTCTTGCTGTGGAATATGGTGTGAGCCTGTCCCAGGGTAACCCACGCCAGCAGCACAGGGATGTGACTTTTCCCTGCCCCCCAAATTAAACTTTTCACCACAGCCAGCAGTAAGGACAAATATTGTGTTTTCAAGTTCCAGATGAAAGTCAGAAATTTATAGGTTCCCCCCCCACCTCCTCTGAAGAAAATAATAATAATAATAATTCTTTCTAACAGGCAGAAAAAAACAAGAACTCTTTTTGAGCTCTCAGGAAACTGATTTGGCAAAGCCCTGATTTAATTCAATACCCTTCCACAAGAGCTTCAAAGACTACAGAAAAGCATTCCAAAGGCATTAACTTCATGACTCTGGGGGCAGAGCAGGCAGTCCCAAGGAGGTGCTGTCCCAGGCAGCATCCCTCTCCAGTGGCCAGCACAGAAGAGAGAGGTTTCAGTTTTTGAGGCCAAACTAAATGTTGACTTTTTATTAATTGGGTGTTTTTTTAGAGCTCTTATCTCTTTCCTTGACTGGGGATGGAAACATCCATGCTGGTGAGAACCCGGTTTCAAATTTGGCTACCCATCACACACAGATAATGCATTGACAAGATTTGCTTGGTCAGATAAAGGGATTTTGCTTGTTTTCAAATTCAAGCCTTTGATAGATTCTTTGAAGTGCAAAATATTTCCTTTTCATAAATGCTGCACCATATTAACATTAAACGATTTTTTTTTCTCTATGAGAATTCCCTGCTAGATCTGCCCAGAAAGCAAAAAACACCCCCAAAATTAGGGGGGGAAAAAATTCCCCTGAGGTTAACAAGGACTTCCCATAACTCACTGTGAGCCTGTGCCCTAATGGAGATGGATGAGTCACAGGTGGGGCTGCTCTGAGAAAAACCACATTTTTCATTTTGATAGCACCTTTTAACAGGAGCTCTCAAAGTGCTTGAAAACCCTTTAGTGCTGCTTCCCAGGCGTGGGGCATGGATGGAAATTCCCCTTGAGGGAGCGGATCAAGGCAAGCCTCGGGGTTTTGTTTTCCCTCTGCTCCAGGCAGCAAAACCCAGCCTGATGCCACGAGCTCTAACATCAGCATCCTGGACCAGTCTTGCCCTGCCCGTGAATAAAGAAATCCCCAGGCTTTTCTGGGATCCAAAAAAAAAAAAAAACCACAACAAAATAATAATAAAAAAAACAAACCCTCCCTACTGTTTTGCTTCATCTATACTCTCAGCACCGTGAAGGAGCCAGCACAACAAATATTTCCCACAGGATCATTTCTTTCTGAAGAGATAAATGAGCAAAATCTTGTTAAATTGAAGACCAGAGAGAAGTATAAAGTGGGATTTTCCTGTCTAGGGAAAAAAAAAAAAAAAAAAAAAGTTCCTTTTTCTTGACTAACCAAAGTGTGCAGCACCTTAATTCCCCAGTGGCTTCCACCACATCTTGGGAAAAGCCTTGCACAGCAGGGGAGCACCCACCACGCTCCCAGTCACATCTCTGGGGGGGAAAAGGGGATTAACACACGTAATCAAATCCCAGTTTTAGTGGAAACCTGTCTTTAATTTAATCAGCAGCACGGATATCACACCAGTGACACGTTAAGCTGACACAGGGGCACTGTGCTGGAGAATGAGGGTGGTTGAAAGGCAGGGGTGACACAGTGCAATTGCTCCAGGAGAGGCTCAGCAGCTCCCTGTGGGTCTGTGCAGCCCCATGCCCGGGCAGGGAGTGCCCTTGGATGGGACAGAAGGCTAAATTTAGGATCACCATTCCAGGGAGAAGTGGATTCCTTCTCTCACAGGAGGGTCAAGCAGTGACACAAAGATGGGGCATGAAAGGGACATCAAATGCCAGCTCCTGTGAGGTTTGGGTTGCATCAGATGTCATAGAACCTTAGAATGGTTTGGATTGGAAGGGACCTTAAAATCCATCTTGTCCCACCCCATCCATGGGCAGGGACTCCTTCCACTGTCCCAGGTGCTCCAAGCCCTGTCCAGCCTGGCCTTGGGCACTGCCAGGGATCCAGGGGCAGCCCCAGCTCCTCTGGGCACCCTGTGCCAGGGCCTCTCCACCCTCTGCATATACAGAATTTCTTCTTAACATCTAATAGAAATCTTCTCTCTTAGTTTAAAACCACTCCCCATTACCCACCCATACAAAAAGCTGCTCTCCCTGTTTCTTATACACCCCTTTTAAACACTGAGAGGAGATGACCAGACTCCAGAGCTGCCAAACCCCAAAGACAGCCCTGGTTTGGTGAACACGACTGCCTGTGCCTCAAAGCACCTCCTGCATTCCCAACACAGCCTCAGAAAATCTCAGGAAATTAAGAAAAATAAAGAGTCTCTTGCAGCAGCCCTGTGGGAAGGGCGAGGGCTGGCAGCAGAAGGAAACATTCCTGCACTGACTCTGCAGCTCTGACACCTTCTCCAAGGGATAAAAGGAAGATAAAGTTCCCATCCCCTGCCCAAATGATGGACGATGGCAAGGGAAGGCACAGCTTCTGGGGAAAGGGAGAAAAGCAACCCTGAAAATCCCTGCCGAGGGGAGATGCTCTCTCAGAAGTGCTGTGCAGAGTCGTGCTGGGCTGGATCCTGCCCCACCCAGGGCACCCCTGCTCCTCAAGCCCCTTCAGCCCCCTCGTGCTGCCCCCAGGGAGGGCTGCCCCTCACCCTGGCCTCTTGGCACCGGCAGCCTCCCTTCTCTTCCTCCCCCCACGCTGTAAACCTTGTGGGATCGTGGGTTTTCGTTTCCACAACAAAATGATTTAAAAAGCAGAGGGGCCAGCTCCTGCTCTCAGCTGCACAGAGGAAATTCCTGTCTGTCTCTCTGGGGCTTTGCTTTATCCGTGCATCCGTACTGGAGCTGCTCCCACCACCACCTTTTAATCGTTTTTGACTCTTACTTCCTCCAGCTCCTCATTCAGCTGCTTCAACCACCAAATCTCATGATTTCCTGAGAGCAGCAACAACAACAAACAACCAAAAAACCCCATTAATGCTGAAAATAAACCTATTTAAGGGCTGCAGCTCTGGGACTCGGTGGTGCAGAGCAGCAGTGGGGGAGCCAGCAGAGCTCCTGGCCCAGGGAAAACCCTTTGAGTCCTGGGCACGCTGGCCAAAAATTGTAACCACGGAATTCAGAGAGTGCCATGATTGCTGAGACAAGGCAAGCAGGCAGGATTGGAGCAGGGATGATTTGTGCACCAGCCCCCAGCCTGGATGCAGCTGGTGCTGCTCTGGGATGGAGCCTGCAGCTGTGCCAAAGCCTGTGAAGGATGTTAAAATGATTGGTGCTGGTTTAAGTGATCCCAGCCTGGCTTTGAGCAGTGTGGTGTAAATAGGGGTAAACTGGCTCTTTGCGGGAGTTTCTGCTCTGAATTCCTAGGAAAAACAACTGCCTTGGCATCCCACAGGAGGGAAGGGTGTAAATAATCCTGAATGGACATTGGAGCATCCCAGGGACCACGAGGAACAGCCCCAGGGTTAAAAGCTTGCTCTGAATAAGGGAAAAGCTTGTGATGGGAAAAGGAACTTGTGGGCTTTTAGGCACAGATCCAACAAAGGTGTGGTAAGGTGCAAACTGAGCAGGAGCCCTCCAGCCTCCCCCCTCCTCTCTCCCTTTTCCAAATGGAAGCAAAAAAAATGGTGAGAAGAGCCAGGAAGCTGGATTTAAGAGGATACCTCTGACCTCATGCATTCCCCTAATAAAGACATCAGCTGAGGATGAAGGAGGAAGGCAGGGGCTGAATCCAGGCCTTGGGGATGGTTAAGGAAACACCAGTGAGGGCTGGAAAAGCCCCAGGCATGGCTCCGGATGGAAAATCTGGAGGTTGACCCATCAGGTTTCCTGTCACTGCTTCATTGCCATCATCCCTGGAACATCCCCATCTCCCAGGCTGCAACACACGTGTGCCAAGCAGGAATATTTTGAACAACCCTGGCACCCGGGTGCAATCCCCCGTGGAATTACGGCTGGAGGGGACGAGCAGAAGCGACGATACACGGAGTGCTCGGCACGCCCCAGAGCCAAAACACTTCAAGGAGTTACCAGCTGTAGGAAGGGGCTTTTTGCAGTGGAAGAGTTATCCTTGAAGGGTCCTCAGGGACCTGGCAGGTCTCTGCACATGAGACAGAGCTCCCAGGTCAGCCTGTTCCTGGGACACGAGCCCTGCCTGGCAGAGCTGGCACACAGCAGGCGCCTCTCTGTTTATTGACACACATAAACATTTCTGCTTGAAGTTTTTACGGTCACTTTAGTAGCAAAAATGTTAACGGGGCTGAAGATTTGCAGGGTTTAAGTGTGTGCCCCGGGAGGGCTCTGCAGGGTCCTGCTGGGGCTGTGACCTTTGTTTCACATCCCCCACGGGCCTCTGAACCCACACAGGACCATCTAGGGCTGTCACAGCTCCCTCCCAACAGCCTCACCCAAGGGGCTCTCTGCTCTCACAAACACATCTGGAAAACTTGTCAACATCCCAAGCACAACCCCTTGGCTTCTGGGGACCCATTCAGCGTCCCTCTGGCTCAACCCAAACTCAGAGCCCAGGAGAGTCAAGGGGACACCTGCAAAAGCAGAGTTTGGAAGGTGAGGTTCATTTTCTTAAACCTCCAATGATCATAAGACCTTTACCAAAGCTTGGCCAGATCCCGGGATGAGGGAACATCATGCAGCCCATGGAGGAGCCCTTGAAGGGCACATGGGGTGTCCCAGAGCTCCTGTCACCTGGCCAGCTGCGGGACAAAGGAGAAGCAGCATCTACCTGGTGACTGCCACCTCCCACACATCTGCAATGGGGGCAGTTCCTCCAGCAAATACCCACAGAACTCAGGCCACATATTTAAAGGAATCCATTTCAAGGCAGCATCTAGTGAAACCAAGAGATTTTTGTTGAGAACCAGTTTCTGTTCCTTGGCTCTTGCTCCAAGCTTGTGGAGAGACTGAAGATATCACCTGCTATATTAAGCATGATATGCAGCTTAATGGCCAAAACCCACATATTTGGCCTTCAGCTGCCTCACCCACCCATGCTCCCAGCTCTTAGGTAATTTGCTCCCTTTCATGTTTTTATGTGAACAGGTTTTCAGGCATGGCAGAAATCCACCACTACCAAAGACAAGGAGACAGGGCGAACAGACATGTTTTCTAAACCCAGGAAAATCTTGTTTGCAGGTCAAGATAAACAGGCACCACACACAGAGAGAGCCAAGTGAGGAATCCCTGGCTTCCCACAGCTTTGGGATCTGCCCTGCTGCAAGGACACGAGGGGGGCCAAGCCCCTGACACCCCAAATCCATGCCAGTGTTGGGGGGGGGGCACATTAAACCTCAGACCTCTGCAGAAACACGGCTCTCATGATACACCAAAATTCAGCCACCCAAAAATTAAAGGCATGAAAAGCTTTTTGATCCCCATGGAAAGGGAAGACTCAGCATTTGGACGAGCCTCCCGCAGGCCACCCTGTCCCAGGAGGGTGGGAAGCAGCCCCTGCCAGGGCTTACACCGATTAATGGGGAGTGGAAATACAAATTGTTTAACCAGCAGCCGAGGGAACGCCGTCCATCTCCCCCAGCCCCCGGCGGCTCCGGGCTGACAAGAGCTTAATTGCAGCTGTGGGGAGAGAGGAGCCGAGCTGCGCGTCCCCCGAGGCATCTTCCCCTGCGAACGAGCTGCTTATTTAACAATCTGCCAGAGCCAGGCACGTTCCCAGGCCCAGGAAACACCTCTTCATGAAAGCAGGAGCTCTCCCGGCTCCGCAGCAGGGCTCCCACCCGAGCCCCTCGCCTGTGCCACGCAGCAGGGTTTGCTCTCCCAGAGCATCTCTACTTTTCAAGCATTCCCCCCGTGGTGTTTTTGGCAGGCAGTGAGGCAAGAGCATCAGTGCCACGTCCCACCAGGTGTTTGCTCGGTGGGGTCATCCCCCCAGAGCCCTGGAAGTGCTCGAGGGGGCACTGGACAAGGCTGGGACGGGGCTTTGAGCACCCTGCCCACGGCAGGTGGTTGGAACTCAATCCTTAAGGTCCATACCAATCCAGACCCCGTCTGGGTTCCACGATCCCAGCACAGCCCAGTCCTGCTCCCACCACCGTGGGCATCCCTCCCTCACAGCTGCACAGACAAGGCGGGGGAATTAAACCACGCAAGATGCATCAGCGATTTAACAGGGGGAAGGAAAGGACTGCAGATAAACCTTAATGATGTAAATGTAACCTATAATTAACAGTTAACATGCAGGGAAGATGGCCCTCAGATGGAGCCAAGGAGAAACGTGGTCATTTATATTCCACGTGGGTCCAGGAGCAGGCGAGGAAGCTCCCACACACACTGCATGTGTAAATAACGGCTCCTTCAAATGAGGGGAGGAATTTACAGCAAACAACATTCTGTGTGTGCTTGCTCAAGTATCTTATGTTTAAATAATAGGAGCTAAGTGATGCATTTCTGCTCAGGCACTAATCACTTCCAGGGGCCTGCAGCTCCGTTAGGGAAATTGCCTTCTTCAATCATTTAGGACCATCTATGGCTTCTCTGGACCCAGAGCCGTTCATTATTTGCCTCAGTGCTCTTCTTCTTCACGCATGGATTTTTGGGGGTTAAAAAAAATCAGGATTGGGGATTTAGGAGCCCAGGTGTGGGTGGCAGCCAGCCCGACAGCTCCGGGCAGCTCTCAGCATTCCCTGCCACAGCACTGGGAGGGAGGGAGGGAGGAGATCCAGGAGACCCCACTGCCACCCACCCCAGCCTGACACAGCCCCCCAGCCCGGGCAGCACTGCCAGCGTGTGGGCAGGGAGCAGAAATAAAGAGCAGAGCAGTTCCCAGCAAGTGCAGCAGTGTCTCTCCCCTGCGAGCATCACTCAGGGCTTCCCTTGCCAACCCAAACATTATTTGAACCGCAAAACCCCGACCGTAACCCGCGGCACGGTTGGAGACCAGCAGGGTTTTATAACCAAAGCTGGAAAGCAAAAGGCCAGCACACTTCGTTTTAATGCCTCACAGCTTCACCCCAACCAGGTAGGAGGGGGAAGTCCTTCCCCCAGGGCCCTGTGGATCACCTGGAGGTGGATCCTAGCTGGAGCTACCAGCCAGGGGGAGGAGAGGACACGAAACCCAGGCATGCTGTTAAAGCTGTCGTGCTTTTCCAATTGCTAAAATTTCAAGTAGGCATTAAATATCTTATTGAGACTATCAGCACATACAATTTGTGGTCATTAAATGCATTTCCTTTATGTTTCCCCGAGGCTAGAACAAACCTTATTTTCAGCTCATTTGCAAGAAAACCCTCTGAAGACTATAATTTACCTGCTACCAACACCATAAATCTTTAAAATTAGTTACTTAACTGTTTGCTAATGACCATGGATGTGTTCACTAATACAACTACTTTTCAATTAGCTCTCAAGAAGAACTTTGAGCAGAGAGGAATGCTTGGATTTTTTTAAATGTAAGTTAATGCTATCCCAAGATAACTGAGACAGCACTAAAGGGCCCATCCTCCTTGCCACTCCAAACCCAGCAGTTTGGGGACAGTGACCCCAGCCAGGCTTGGATAGCTGGATTCAGGCTCATTTCAGCATCCAGGGCTGGCAGCACACACAGGTACAGCAGAGCAGCAAATAAACCCATGAATTCAGGAAAAAGCAGGATACCCCCACTATGGGCAGGCAGATGGGAGTGCAAACAGCAGCTGGGGCCAGCACCAGAAGGACATGGAGACAGCAATGGGGCCAACAGAGTTCCCCTGAGCTGCACCTCCCCTGCAGCATCCCCTCCCCTTCCCCCCAGAGCTGGCTACACGTTGTTACGCTCCCCTCCTGCACAGGGCAACAGTTCTGCCCGAATTCCCACATTTATTCTTAATTACCTCATGAAGAAGTCAGATATATCGACTGCCACCTGTTCGATACATAATTCATGTGCCAGGAGAAGCAATTTCCAGAAGTTCACCTTGCTGGATCCTTCCAGGGGAAGGGAAGGCAGGATTTTTTCCTGGGTGTCAGCAATCACATGCTGTTAGCAGAGATGGATCCCTGCACGGGCTACAGGGGCAGTGGATTTCCAATCACCACTGCAAAACACGGGGGGCTACAAATATTAGCACTCGGAGGCATTTTGCAAGGCAGACATTTTAATTTAAATCGATGAGTTATTGATTCATTTTTCATGCAGGAAGGAGAGCTCAGTGTGTATTTCTGCCACTCGATCTGTACCTCTGATGACCTCAGGCATACAGTATAAACCTGATGTAAAATATTTCCTTTCCTAATAGGGAAGCTTTTATGGCCTTGGACCTGAGTGAGCAGAAAGTCATCTGGGAAAAGATGCCTGACTAGGAAAACCATGGCAAGGAAAGTAATTAATGTTTAGCACATACTCTCAAATTAGCCTATCCCTGAATAGGAAGGAAATGAATCACGAGCTGAACTTTTATATAGCCTCAGGGTCTTCTCAGACACTTACAAAATTTCCTGGTGCACAGGAGCTGATAAAGGGCTCAGATCCCCACACCTACAGCCTTGGGAAGGAGCAGAATGAAGCCGGGAGGGAGAGACCTGTCTGCTTTTGGGAAGCTGCCCAATGCCCAGAATTTGCTTTTGGGAGTAGGGAAGCTGGACAGGGATTTTTAGGGGAATATCTCCATTAGGAAGATAAGGAGCACAAGGAAAGCTGGCTTTCCTGTGACACTTGAGAGCACAATCCCCCTGCAATTAAAAAAATTACCAAGATGCCATTGATCCTGGACTCTTCCTGATGGGAACCAACCCCACAGCCACCACAAGCACTGCCTGTGCTGCAGGCAGGGTCCCCTGCCCTGTTCAGCTGCTCAGGGCAGGATGGGGAGCTGGCACTTCTCCCTGGCAATGCAGAGAGGGAGAGAACTGTGGCTGCAACACTATCTGCCTGCAGCAGGAACACTGCCCAGCTTCTGCAGGTAAAGACATCCCTTTGCCAGCCACTTGGCTCTTTTCTGAGGCAATTCCCCAGCTTTGGTCTCCCGTAAGTTCATGCTCCCCAGCCCTAAAGCCATCACCCAGCACTGGCATCCAGCTGAAATGCCACGGGGGGCAGGTGAGGATGTCCAGCCAAGGAACAATTAACCACAGCCACCAAAGACCTTGTCTGAGTGGCATCTCTCTCAGAAATCTGCACATGCAATGAAAAGAGCAGCAGTGCAGCCTCGCTGTGCAATGAGCTCTGGAGGGAAGTGGTTTTCCACAGATTTCCAGGAGATACCAGCAGGTCTTCGCCCGCTCTGCGTAATTGCATTCTTTGAAGTCTGGCTCATAAAGCAGCAACAACAAAAAAATCACTTTCATGTCTCTAATAGAGCAGAACTGTAAAACCACGAGCCAGCTCCCAAGGGAAGCTGACCTGTGCGAGTCAGGACGCCAGCAGGGATTGGGACTGAGTGCCTGGCTGAGCCCAGGGCTCCGGGAGGAGATGGAGAGAGCAGCAGCCAAAACAAGCCTGAGGGGAGGGGCTGTGCTGGGGCCACACCAACCCCTGCCCCGAGGGATGTGGCATTTGAAGTTTTTGCAATGCCCCTTTTGAGAAATAACGTGTTTTAGCCCCAAAAGCTGCTCCCACATCCCAGCTGTGGCTGTGAGTTGGGAAAGCTGTGTGCAGGTCAGCTGCCTCCTCCCAGTGCCCATGTGGTGCATCTGGGAGCACCAGCAGGAGCTGGGCACCATCAGGATCAGCCCTTTCTGCTGCACCAGAGGGCTCTGAACCAGGACAGCAGCCCAGGTGCCTTCTGCCCTCTCTCTGTGCCAGCCTTTGGGGACAGATTTGCTTTCCCCAAGTGTCAAGCAAGACCTCAGCACCCCTCTGCAAGAGCAAGCTGCCACCACTGCGACAGCAATGCAGAAAATTCTCTATTCCTGGGGGCACAGCATGCCAGAACCAGCCCCCTCCCACCATCCAGGAGTGCCCAGGCACCACGGTGGTCTTTATTCACCCCCAATTCCTTTTTCCATAGAGAGGAATAAGGTCTGGGGAAATATTTTCCCCAGCTGCCTGATAAGAGATGCCAACGGTGCAGTCCTGAAAGAGTCCCTAATGCAAAATCCTCTGCGAGAGCACAGGGAGCTGCTGCACTCGGGCAGCCTCAGCCAGGTGTTAATCAAGGCTTTTTGGTGAAGGAGACATCACATCAAGGGCAGTTTTTCTCCCCAGCACTACAGGAGAGCAGCAAGCAGACACCAGGAGGTTTTTGCAGGTGAAAGGAAGAGCTACCAAACGTTATCTGGGTAATCATTTCTGGGATGTTTGCAGAAGAAGCCCTTCTGGTAATATTAAATGATAAATTATATGCCAATAAGTGCCTCAGCAGCGATCAGAAGGCATTTCAGAGACGAGCAGGAGATGGGGCCGGCCCTGACAGTGACAAATTGGAAGTGCCGGCAGACACGCCGCCCTTCCCAACGAGACGGTGAGGAAATGCCATGTGTCAGCATTTACAAATTAAACCTGCGAGGCTGCCGCAGCCCCGCCGGGGCACAGAACAAATTCCTCTGAGTCACTCGGGTTCAGAGGCGGCTCTCTCCCAAATTAGGCTGACTATGGGCTCATTTGCAGAGGGAAATGCAAAAGCCACATTTGTCATGCACCAGTGTCCCCAGCTGGCAGCAGGGCTCTGCTTTTAACCCTCTGCTTTCCTCTGCACAGAGCTTCCCAAGGGTCCTGCTTTGGGCAATGCATTTTGACTGAGACCCCGACGTTGAGGATTTGATGCTAAAGGACATTAAAAGATTTAGGGCTAAAAAAAAGACATTTCAAGCCCAAAGCTCAGAACACTGCTCCCACTGAAAGCCAGGCAGGGATCAGCCCCAGGTCCCATCCCTGACAAAGAATAGGGGCGCATCTCACTGGGGGAAACTTCAGGATTGTGATTAGACGAGGGAAAGCAAGAAAAGCCAAGCCGTGCTGCTGTCAGGGACAAAGGCTGCTCCGAAGGCACCTGCGCTTGCCAGCAGAGCAGAAGGACCCTTGGCAAAGCCCACAGAGTGCTCCAGAAGCAGAGCTACCTCGCCAGAGCACGGATTCCCGAGCAAACAATGGCTCTTTGTAGGGCTAAAACGCACCAGATGGCCCGGGGTGAGAGGATCCAAGTTTAAGGATGCTCTAAGCCGCAGGGATGAGGAGCAGAGCAACCCCAGGCTCCGGCAGAGCTCCGGGTGTGGAGCCACAGGGAGCAAGGGCTGCAGAGCTAACGGGGTGTAACATCCCCCCTGCCTCGCCCAGCAGCCCTGCAGGGAAGCTCTGCCCTGCCAAGACCTACCAACACATCCAAAACCCCAAAAGTGCCCTCCAAAGAGACCCAGGGAGGGAGCAGAGCTGATTTACCAGGCTCCACAGGGGAAAAACACACCTCTCACGTGTCACAAAAGCGGGATGTAGATGTAGCAAATAGGAGTAAAACCAGCCAAAGGCTGACTCCTGGTGTGCTGTGAAGAAAACTCTCTCCCAGAAAAGTGCCCTGCGTGTGCTACCCCCTGCAACGGGTGCAGCAAGGGGGAATTATGCCAAAGTCAGCAGCCCAAAGGGAGGAAAGCACCAAGCAGCGAGTCAGAGTCAGAGATTTTGCCTATAGATGGTAGAAGAGCAGCAGAGAGCTGTGAAGGGGGCAGAAGGGAGTGGAAAAAGCCACCACCACCAGCAGAGGAGGCGATGGAAGGAGCCACGAAAGCTGAGATGCAGTGCAGGACGAGCCTGGCTGGAGATCTCTGCATTATGCAAGGCAGTAAAAGCAGGAAGAGCCCAGCCAAGCCCTGCATTCTGCAGCGCTGCTGTCATCGTCCCAGCGGGCACCACAAACCACGGAGCAGCAGAGGGGAGGCACAGGCGGGTGATGTGAGCAGTGGGAAACCAACAGTGAGTTACAACCAGCTGAATTCATGAATCAAACGAGCCCAAAGCTGAAGCGAGTGGTTCCTACGAGGGGAAAAACTAAAATCCGTGCCCACAGCTGTTGAAACCCAGGGAGATCTCCCCTCAGGTTATATGGCTGGAAGGGATGGAGCATCTTCTGAGCACAGGTTTGGGCTGGAAAACGTGAAACTGCAGCATCAGCTCTGAAGATGTGCGGGGACACCTGGCACTGAACGGGAGGGGAGAGGCACAGGAGGAGAGAACCAGCCTCTCCAAGCACTGCAGCAGAACAGAAACACGCTGTTTTCAACCCAAAACCACCCACAGAGCTGCACACGGGCAGATGTCCAGGCCAGGGGAAGGTGCTGGTCAGGGTGGGGGGCACAGGAGGGTCCCCAGCAGTGGGGTCTGGGGCCAGCCCGAGGCTGTTCCCATTCCCTCACACCTGGCACCCAGCTGAGCTCACCCAAAGCAGCCTCCAAGGAGTTTCACGCTTCCCTCAGCTGCCAAAAACCACACACGGGTTTGCACCCTCCCAGCCCCAGCTGTTCCAGGCCTCCAAGGACACTAGCACCCCCATTCCTTTTTTAATCAACCCCAAGTTGGTCTAAGCAACAAAACCTCGGTTTCCTGTGAATTTGCACAATTTATCCTGGCAGCCCATCCATGCTCCCTGCCCACAACACGGAGCAGGAGCACCCAGGGTCCCACACTGCCAGAGGCTGCTGGGATTGTCATGGGCAAGACAATAAATCTCCTGCAAACCCCTGATTTCCGCCTGTGCCTCACTTTCCACCCCCCAAATCACACATGCTGTGGCTTTTGCCAAGCTGAACTGTCAGGACAGAGAGGGAAAAAAAAAAAATCCCTTTTGGAGGAGGCCTTCCATGCCAAATCCTAATGCAAATAAATAAATAAATAAATAAATAAAAAGAAAATAATAAAATCACATTCATTAGTCAGCTCTCTTGGCTGGATCTGCAATAAGAATGTAATAAACTTTCCATATGTCTCTGATAAACTAGACAGCTTAAGTTATGAGCAGAAAAAGGCATCAATTTTTAAAATGTCAAAATTTGCCATGAGACTTGGGCCAAGCACTTGTTCCTAACGAGATGGTGGAAAGAGTCAGATCCAAGTTTAGAGACAAAAGAGCTGGAGGAGGCCATGCCAGCTCAGTGCTCGTGGCTCCTCTTAAAGCCCTTGTTTTCCCCAGAAACCAGCTCCTTCCCCTGGTGCTGTCAGCTGGCTCTCCCTGCTCCCAAAGCAGGATGTGTCCCCATCTCAGCACAGATGGGAGGCTCTGCTGCCCTGCCAGGACATCCCTCGCAGCTCTGGCACGGAGGGGGCTCCAGCACAGGCACCCTCTGCTGCGAGCAGGGCATTGATGAAGAAACTTTGCATGCCCAGCGTGGGACTGTACATTTTGCCCTCCAGGGATTTGGTGCATTTACACCGACCCCCGTCCCACCGCAGGAAGCAGTGAGACAACGACCTTTCATGGCCAGGGGCATCACCCTGAGCTCAGCTTAGAACCCAGCAGCGTGCACCAAACCAGTTGCAAAAGGCTCTGGAGAAGTTCTGATGCCCCTGGCTATGACCCAAACCCACTCTGCTGGTCACACACAGAGGTTCCCTGCCACATTCCTGATGCTGAGCTCTCTGAGGGATGGGGGCAAACCTTCATTGTCTGACCCCAGCACGGGTGGCAGCACAGGGCACGCAGAGTGGGACCTGTGGGGTTTTTTCCCAGCCAGCCCAGGGTACAGAGGCTGCTCCCCAGCCCCACTCAAGCACCAGGGATGACAGCAGGCTGGGGCTGATCTATAAATATTTTGCAAGCTGTCCTGCTCGCAGGTAGGCACAGAGCTGGCCCCCACCCGGGGTGAAGCTGAGCAAACCTCAGAGAGTGATGGTCTTTCAGCACTTTAATTACAAAGCAGTAGGCGAGAACAGCCTGCCTGATGTTCAGCAGGAAATTGAATTGCACCAACACAGCAGACATATTCCTGCACAGCTCCCCGAGCAGCTCTGGGAAAGTTTCCAAATTCCTGCACCATTAACATTTAAGGAATCGTCTCTGAACTCTGGCAGTTAAACAGGGAGAAGAAACAAGACCCTGTAAATGGATTTGTTCGGTGTAGGGCAGTTACTGAGGGGGCTGCTTAAATCAGGGCTTGCTGGCTCACACTGCCAGCACAGGCCTGCCTCAAGGCACTTCATCATTTCAAGATTTCCACCTTTCTGTTACTCTTTGACCACTGTCAGGCCCTGGCAGCATCTTATGGTCATGCCCTGCTGCAGAGTGAAGGTGAGGAGAGACAACCTCAGGTGAGAGCAGCTGCTGCTCGTGCCCACCCCGAGGCCACAGTGATGGGTGAGCTGGTGGCCACATCCCAAATTCCTGGCTGGGTCAGGCCAGTGGCCAGGTACAACCAGAGCAGTCAGGTATTGTAAATGCAGGGGAACCTGGTGGGAAGAAATGCTGATGTGTGACTCCAGCTCAGAAAGCTGAATGATTTCTTTATTATAACTATGCTAGAATACATTAATATACTATTTACAGGAGATACTAAAACTACAAACATACTTGTTCTAACTACCAAATCTGACTTACACCTCGTGACCCTCTCTGAGAGCCCAGCCACAGGTGGGTTGGATTGGATTGGATTGGATTGGATTGGATTGGATTGGATTGGATTGGGTTGGACTGGATTGGGTTGGGTTGGATTGGGTTGGATTGGGTTGTGTTGGGTTGGATTGGGTTGGATTGGGTTGGGTTGGATTGGATTGGATTGGGTTGGATTGGATTGGATTGGATTGGATTGGATTGGATTGGATTGGGTTGGATTGGATTGGGTTGGATTGGGTTGGGTTGGATTGGGTTGGATTGGGTTGGGTTGGGTTGGGTTGGATTGGATTGGGTTGGATTGGATTGGATTGGGTTGGATTGGATTGGATTGGATTGGATTGGATTGGATTGGATTGGATTGGGTTGGATTGGATTGGGTTGGATTGGGTTGGGTTGGATTGGGTTGGATTGGGTTGGGTTGGATTGGGTTGGATTGGGTTGGGTTGGCCACCAGCCCCAAACAATCCTCACCAGAATCCAACCAAGCAATGACCCCAGGGAAACAATTCTCCAAGCACATTCCACATGGGGAAAACAAGGAGCAGAAACAGAAATTGTTTTCTCTTTCTTCTCTATGAAAAAATCCTGAGAGGGAGAAGAATGTGCCTGCCACGATCAGGGCAGTGCCTGGCGTGGGTGGCACGAGCAGCCCTCACCCCCAGCACATCACAGCTCTGAAATCACTGCCTGCCCCTCCCTGGCTCCCCCTCCCGCTGCACCAGAAGACACCTTGATGCCGTGGGCAGGAAAACAACGCTGTGATTTATCTCCCCACACACAGCAGCCTGACATCTTTATTGGTGCTCGCAGCAGGCACAGCGCTGCACACACGGGCCCGACAGGCAATTGTGCTCCTGCAGCGCCCAGCACAAGGGGCTCGGGGGGCTCGGGCTGCCCTGAGCATCCCCCCCTTGGCATGAATCGTTTCCTGGCTCAGTCACCATCTGGCCGTGCTGCAGGAGCTCGCTGTGCCCCAGCCTGGGCGGGCAGCCACAGGGCAAGGCTTTCCCCTGGTTTTTTCCAGCAGCCACCTCACATCTAAGCTTAGCCTGAGTGCCCCCTCCCTGAGGGTGGGTGGAAGGAGAGAGAAATTGTTCCTTTTCAAACAAGCTGCAGCTCCCTGGCCTCAGAGTTTAACACCAGCCCACAAAATGCAGAGTTCCTTCCCTCCCCTCTTTTATTTAACCTGCCCAATGCTACACAAGTGGAATTATAGTTATAATGATTCGTTGTCCTCAGTCCCAGACAGAGAACCAGTTCTGCCTCCACTACCCTCCTGCAAATGCATGGATTTGGGGTCCTCAACTGAAGAATCTAATTTATTTTTTTTTTTTTCCTAAGCCTGGGTCTATCCTGATGCAAGCTGCTGGGCAGCACAACCCAGCCAGGCTCCAAACTATTCCACCTCTTTTAAGAGAGCGTTTTCCATGGCCCCTGCCCCCTCCTGCAGGCAGCAAACGAGAGAAAACAGTAAAAACCTGACCAAAACGAGTCCCTGTCCTGGCTGAGCTGCCCCCAGCAGGACGCACTGGCCCTGCCCAACTCCTCTGAGGTGGTCACACACATCTGGGAGTCATTGGAGGGGAGCAGTCCCCCAGCTCTGCAGGGAGAGCAGGACCACCCAGAGCTTCAAAAGGCAGGATCTGCACCCAAAAGTCCACGTGCATCCCATCCTTGTCCTGACCCAAGCTGCTGACGGCCCCTCAGTGCCAAATGCAGCACTGGAGGAGTCACAGCACCAATAAACTGAGCAAACTGGTGGACACAGCCTGCTGCCACAGGGCTTGGATCCCTTGAGTAGTGCAAGGAGCCCGTGATTTAAGAGTATGTAATTTTTAAGTTTACATTAAGAGTATATAATGAGTTAAAATCACCTCCAATTAGTTTTTCTGGGACCACCCTGTGTATGAAAGTCTTGCTTCAGCCTAATGACTCTGCCTCTCCTGCAAAAGGCACGGAATCGTGGAGAGCATGTTGGCAGAGGGGACTGTCCCCTCTCAGGTCTCACAGACAGGAGCAGGAGGTACCAGCACTGCCTCAGAAAAACAGATTTGGCATTTGGAGACAGCACAAAGCACTTGTGTTCCCCTGCAGCCCAAATGTTTGCTGGATGTGCAATTCTCTCCACTAACAAATCCAGGCGGAAAAAAAGAAAAAAATCCTGAAAGAGTTTATGCACACCCTCCCGGGACTTGGTTTCAAGTCTAATTGCCACTTACACATATTCAGTTTCAAGTGTTGACCTCACAATTTCTCCCAATGCAAAATGAGGATGGGAGGCAGAGGCTGCTGCTCTCCCCAGCCCCGAGCAGCAGCAATTGCTGGGTCAGGCAGGAATGGTTTTCCCAGCCCTTTTTGGTGCTGTGTCAGGCAGGAATGGTTTTCCCAGCCCTTTTTGGTGCTGTGTCAGGCAGGAATGGTTTTCCCAGCCCTTTTTGGTGCTGTGTCAGGCAGGAATGGTTTTCCCAGCCCTTTTTGGTGCTGTGTCAGGCAGGAATGGTTTTCCCAGCCCTTTTTGGTGCTGTGTCAGGCAGGAATGGTTTTCCCAGCCCTTTTTGGTGCTGTGTCAGGCAGGAATGGTTTTCCCAGCCCTTTTTGGTGCTGTGTCAGGCAGGAATGGTTTTCCCAGCCCTTTTTGGGTGCCAGGGATGGGGCTGAGGCTGCCCCAGCCCCTGCTGAAGGATGTGGATCCACAGGCACTCCCCACACCTGTGAGGAGTTCGTGAGTATTTATGCTCAGCAGTATTTCAATAAATGCATAAAGCCAGTGAGCTGCTCAGCCCTGCACAAGCCCAGAAGGGGACCCCAAAACCCTCAAAGCACTGTGAAGCTGGGCTGGGAGCAGGCTCTGAGGTTAGCCCTGCGTGGCAAAGGAGCCAGCAGCCCTCCCACAG
The DNA here is from genome assembly GCF_026979565.1 of Vidua chalybeata. Lineage (NCBI taxonomy): Eukaryota > Metazoa > Chordata > Aves > Passeriformes > Viduidae > Vidua > Vidua chalybeata. Next base: position 1,961,226 of record NC_071547.1, on the reverse strand, counting down.
CTGCAGCAGCAAGGCAAGCACAGCCCCAAAACACACCCTGGCCAGGCAGGGCCAGCCCACACAGGGCCCTGCTCACCTTTGGAAGGAAAAATCCCACTTGCTGATGCACAGCCCAGCACTCCTGGATTTCCTGTTATCTATTCCTGCAAGTCAAAACCCCCCTGGTCAATGCAGCTGGCAGGAGAGCCCATCACTCAGCCGCCCTGGCTCTCAGGCACGATGATGCACTGGCATCAATCACCAGGCACAGGAGAAATAAAAGCTCTGGAATATTGTTGTTCCAGGATTGATGCCTTTTGCTGTGAAAACAAACGTCCCAGACTTGCCTCAACATTCATTTTTGATAAATGATTTGACTTCACCTTGACGCTCCTGCAGCAGCAGGAGACCATTATCCTGAGACAATGTTTTATTCCATTGACATTATCTCTTAATTATAATGTGAGGGATATCAGAGAGAGCAGGAGCCCACCAATCCCTCAGGCAGAGCTTCTGTAGTTTCTCCTGTCAGGATATCTGGAGAGGTTTATTACAGCAGTTCAATGATCTGCTCAAGTCCAGCCTGCAAAGGGGGCCCTGCCCCACCTCTGTGGCACAGGAAAGCTGTGCCCCTTCCCACAACCTCCAGAATATCTGGTTTTATCCAGCAGCAAGAGATTGCTGCTCTGGTTTCTTTTCTCTCTCTCTCTTTTTTTTTTTTTTTTTAATTTCCAGAAGCAAAGAGCTTTTCAGAAAGACAGAAAGGTCGCTTGCATATTTTAAACGGAGATTTTAAGCAAGATTCAAAAGGGATTTGGCATTTGCCATACATCACTTAACATTCAGATGCAATTTTTGGAAGGGATCACAAACCTTATGCTTCAGGCATTCTGCCAATTGCTAACTACTGGCAGGAGGCTGACGAGGTGAGTTCTGTGCTCACCTGTGCTATTTTGGGGTTATTTTTACCCCCGGAGCCGTGGGGAGCTCAGCCCATGCCCGGGGGCTGGGCTGTCAGCGAGTTTGATTGGCATTAATTGTTTGAAAGCCTTTGTTTTGCAAAACCCTTTCTCAACGCAGTGAATAAACAAGAAGGCAGGGAACCAAAGCCCTGTCCTGAATCCCTGAACCACAGCGAGCATCTCTGAACCACAGCGAGCATCCCCGCTCCTGTCCGAGAGCCCCGCGGAGCGCACTGCTGCTCTGCAAGGCAACATAAAAAAACAACAACCCAGCAAAGAGCGTTTTTAATATTTCAACCGAGCCAAATTCATTAACTTGCAAGGAAAAAAAAAAATGGGGTTTCTGTCCAGCAGGAAAGGCGTGGCTGCCAGCCCCGGCTGCCACCTGCAGGGCTGGCACCGGGCGGAGGTGCCCGCGCCGCCCAGGAGGGCTGGGCCACCAAAAATTCAGCAGTGACAAGGATCCGGGCGGGAGGATGGGGCTCGTCCCAACATCTTCATTCCCACCCCGCAGCAGGCACCAGCCGGGGCGGTGACAGCGCCGGAATCCCCGAGCAATTAGCGGTGCCCTAATGACGCGGGGCAGGGAGGGCTGACACGCTGCTGGCACCTAGGGACGCCTCAAGTAACCGGGGGCTCTACCGGGGGCAGAGTGACGGGGACAGAGCCCTGTCCCAGCCCCACAGCCATGCCCAGCCCCACAGCAGCAGCTGGAAACCAGAGCGTGAAGCTCTCCGCAGGGAGCGCGTGTTGATTTGTTTCACGATTTCCATTAATTACCAGGTAAATGAGATCCCTGCACGCTCCTTGGGCACCTTGCCTCGTCTGTTTGGGCTCTGACAGCTGCTGGAGCAGTGAGTGTGTTTTCATCACATGATGCCTGGCAGTGCATCCTCTCCTCGCTCTGACCTCCAGAATCATCCCATCTGCTCTGTTCCAGCATCCCCCCCCTTGGAATTTGTTCTCAGCAGCTAAAAATCCATCCCAGTGCAGGCAGGGGGGGGGCTCTGAGCCGCTGAGGCTTCAATTAGCAGGGGAAAGGACCTTGGAGCCTGGAGGTTGGCTGCAGTTTTTGGGCAAATGACACCCAGAGTGCTGAATTTGGGACCTGGCACAGGGCTCACATCAGGCTGAGCTGCTGCACACAAGGAACCGAGCAGATCAATCGCTGGTGCCTTCAGCTGTCCCCCTGAAACCTTTCCTGGAAAGCCAATTAACAGCACCTAGTGCCCGCTCAGCTGCTCTTAATTTGTAATTAAAGTCAGGCCACAGCTGAGCAATAGCAACCTTTGAGGGGAGGCGATGGAAAGAGGGGAATAATCTTTGATTTATGACAAGGGAGAGAGCACAGCCTGGCTGCAAGAGGGACTTGTGGAATCACACGGGTTTGATGATGGCTATCGACCAGCAGGGCTGGGGGGAGGCAGAATTTCTCCTCTGTCCCAGGAAATTCCAGGGATGGAAAGCAAACTGAGTAGGGCAGGAGGTGCAGAAGATGCCACAGGGCAGCCCCAGTTAATGGGGGCTCTCAGGGAGGTTCTGGGGGACACAAGCAGAGGTGAGCTGGGGGCACCCAGACCAAGGCACACACCAAATCCATCCCCAAACTGCACCCCCAGGGAGCTGCCCCTGGAGGGGAGCATCCTGCTCCAGTCCCACACGGAACCACACGTGTGGGGCCAGGCACACTGACCCCAGGCCAGCAAGCTGCAGCTCTGACCTAACAAGGGTGATTTTTCCAGGGCAGGGGGAGGTTTTGGATCACGTGAAGGGCTGGGACATGCTCTCACCCCGCTCACTTACAGCCTGTGACATGCCCCAGTGATTTACAGGCACGAAGAGGGCCTGCAGCCCGCTGGCCTCTCAAGGATTACTTAGCACAGGATGAAGTAGATCAAATGCAAGTGGGTGCATGGTATGTGAACCACTCCAGCCAGCCAGGGCTGCTAAACCCTCTGGTTTCTTTCACAAGGCTTTGAAATGGGGAAATGTAGCTTCAGATAATTTATTTGCTAGGGGCACTGAGGGCAGGGGAGTATTTATGAGCTGAAGAAAATCCACAAGGTATGTCTCCAGGGCTGCACCCGCCAGGACACGGAGTGCTGCTCAGGTGGGGAGGGGGAACGTGATCCCTGCCCTCAGCCCTGGCTGCCAGGGACAGGGGTCACCTCCTCCAGAGCCCCCAAATCATTCCCTGTTCCCATCAGGGCATGGAAATTAACCTTGCAAACACAGCATCATCAGGAGAGGGGGGAAGCACAACCACGAGCTGCCTGGCAGCTCTCTGCAGGCAGGCAGGGACTGCCCCTCTGGGGGCAGAGAAGCTGTTTGGTCACCCTCAGGGGATCCCCCCTGCACCCCTCCAGGATGCTCAGCACATCTGGACCTGGAGCAGCCCTGCCACGAGGGGGTGGGACTGAGTTACCAACACCAACAACTGCTGCTTGCTAAAGCAGATCTCAAAAAAAACCCTAATTAATTACCAATTATTTTAGTCATCACTGAAGGTGGCTTTCCTGCTCCTCGTGGCATCCAGAGCTCTGGAAACACAGTGCTCCCAAGGGAGAGAGCTGAGAGAGAGGCTCAGTGTTGGAACTGGGGACACTTAAGGAGATAAGAGCCACGGGCTGTGAACCTGGAAAACACCAACTTCCAGCCCCGGATGTTCCCATGGATCTGCTCTGCTCCAGTTACTGCAGAAATGGCCCCGAGCCAGAGACTTACTTGGAAAAGCAGAGGAAGTCTGCAGCGAGGGGGAGAGGGTAATTCCTTGAAATGCTGTCTTTGGGGATGGATCTGCAGTTGCTGGAAATTCCTTCCCTGGAAGCTCAGCTGCAAAGCTCAGCTCTCCCCCCTCGATGGCCTCCAGGCCTGGCAGTGCCCTGTGCTCAGCGCCAGGAGTGCTGGGACACTGTGACCCACCACAGTCCCAGCTCCTGGGCACCAGGTGAAGCCTCCTGTCCGTGGCACTGCTCGCTCAGGAGGCAATTTCCTCCAGGAGCTGGTCTGGGAGCCAGAGCAGATGGAGAAGACAGAAAGCAGCTGGGTCACCTAGGGAGATGGGGCTTTTAACAGCGCTACAAAGAGTGTCAGTAAGGCCAGAAATGCAGCTGGATACCCCCAGGAACACGCAGCAGCAGCACCCACAGGGGCAGGCAGTGAGGGTGGGAAGGATCACCAGGCTGGGAACCAGGCAGGCAGCCCTTGGGGTGTTGCCTGATGAAGATTGTCCCCACCCGAGGAGAACCCTGTGGGGCTGGCAAAGCCCCTGCTCTGGAATCAGCTGCTGGGGATGCTCCCTGCTCCTGCAGCACCCACAAAGCAGCTGGAGAAGGGCTGGGCACAGCTCTCAGACCCTCCTCATCCTGCAGGCACCACACACACCCAAAGCAGCATCTTGTCCCATCAGCATCAAATCTGAAGCCAGTTTGTATCTCGGAAAATGAGGAACTTACAAAAGGAGGAAAATAGTAAACTTTTAAAAAGAGAAATGCCTCTAAAATAGCACTGTGTGCCTCTGTCCTGACCCCCAGGAACCACAGGCTGAGGGATCAAACCTCGTTCCTCAAGGGACTGAGAGCACCATTTGGTATCAATTTGCCATCTGACTGCTCCTTTTTAGGAACTGTTTCTCCCAAACACAGGGAGCACGGATGTGAGCCGGCTGCACATCACCACCCTGAGCCCCACAGGCCTGGGTTTCAGTGGGATCTCCCTGCTGCCATGTGGGCACTTCCCCACGTGGGTGGGGAAGGGAAACAGGGGCTCCAGTGGGGTTTGTCCCATGATCAGCCATGAGGAGGTGGCACTAGGGTGACTTGGGAAGCCCACAGCAGCAAGGATGGGCATCCCAAAGGGATGCTCTGTACACGGGGGCTCCTTGGTAAAAACAACAGCCCAAAGCAAGAAGTACAGGGGGGTTTGCTTCCCGTTTTGAAGGGCAGGAGAATTTCTGGCAGCCCTGGGTGGAGGAACTCGTGCACAGACAGGCTCATTCCCAGAAATGGCCCAGCCCTGACTCTGGCGAGCAGCAAGGCAGTAACATTAAGCTCCTGTGCCCTCAAGAGCAGGAGGTGGAAGGACATTCAGTCACACTCCTTCAATGAGGCATTAAGCACCGTAAAGTTTAACCATCCAACACCCCCGAGAGCCCAGGCTTCTCTGCCAAAGCCCAGCTCCTGGCTGGAAGTGGGCAAGGCAGGTGTGGCAGACAACTACAGGCCAGTAACTTTCCAAAAACATTCCTAGGCTTTGGGGTTCCTTCCCATGAAAGTGGGGCCCAAGACAAGACCACCCAGGTCACCCAACAGACCATTTCAGAAAGCTGCAATGCTTTAATCAAACCCTACTTAAGGCCCTCCAGCAATTTTCTTCCAGACAGAGAGGTTCTTTGTGGCCGAACACAAGAGAAACCAGGTACCACGAGTCACTTCACCTCCTCCAGGCAGCTCTTGCCTGGATTTTGGGCCCTGCAGTCCCACACTGCAGGGACATAAAGCTGGGTACCACACAGCTTCCAGGAGGAAAAACACTCCCCCATCACACAGCACCATACCACCCCTGTAACTGCAACAGCTCCACACTGCTCTGTTTCGGGGTTTCTTGGGGTTTTTCTAAGCAAGAAGAGCCTGAGCTCTGCCCCGAGAGACGCATCTGCCCACAAGCACCCCAGCCCCAGCCCCAGCCTGCATCGCTGGAGGATTTGGTCACTGCTGGAGGAGCCTCACGTGCAGGAGACCAGAGCCACAGCTCAGGAACGGACCTGGCTGCCGTGAGGAGGAGCAGAGCAAACAGAGCCCAGAGCAGAGACTCGCTGGAGCTCAAAGCAGAGCCTTGCCAGAGCAAAAAGCAGAACCTTCTCTGCCCAGCAGGGTTTTAACCCAGCACGGCTAACGTGGAGCACCTGGGAGCCATGGGGCACAGTGAAGGGGATAACACAGAGATTGCTCCTGGGGTAGGAGGGTTTGCACTGTCCCCTCACCCCTGCAGCCCCAGAGGATGGCCAGGCTGGGGGTGCTTCAGGAAAGGTGGGATAGAGATGGATACCTGGAGTGGGAAAAGCCCCTGTGCTGCGTTTATGAAAGCACCCTACCCCCAGTGTGGATGGAGAGGGCTGTGTTATCTCTGTTCTCTCTTCCAGGGGAGACAGTGGAGCCTCTGTCACATCGTGGGGGAAGTCGACACCAAGCCCTGACAGTTCCCCCCGGGTGATGAAGTGCCTCGGGGATGGAGATGACTCCTTCATTTCCCATGGCTGTGCCAGGCCGGGTGAAAGGCGGCTCCCACAGTAAATCGAGATTGTTGTGATGATAACTGAGCCTGTGGGGGCCAATTAAAATCCTCGGGAGAGGGTGAATGACTTCAACCTGGCCTGGCACAGGGGAGGGAGCGTGCTGCACCAGGGCTGTGACAGCCCTGAACGCCGCGTACGGAGGGAATTGGCAAGGGAGAGTGACTCAGGGCCAGGGAAGGACTCGGCGCTGTGAGAAGCATTTTAAAACGAGTTGGAAAATTCACAAGCAGCCAACAAGGTGACTGAAGTACAGGAGGAAAACAACCGGAGCGCTGCGTGCCGATGGACAGGCACACGGCGGGGCTCGGGGCAGGGGATCAGTGCCGAGGATCTCTGACCGTGCCCGGGGCCCTCTGTCCCCCAAGGTCAGACCCTGGGTCCCCCAGGATCAGATCTCCTGTCCCCCAGGGTCAGACCTCTTGTACCCCAGGATCAGACCCTGGGTCCCCCTGTCCCCCTGGATCAATCCCTCTGTCCCCTCTGTCCCCCAGGATCAGACCCCCTGTCCCCTCTGTCCCCCCTGTCCCCCAGGATCAGTCCCTCTATCCCCCAGGGTCAGATACCCCCGGATCAGAGCCCCCTGTCCCTCTGTCCCCCCGGATCCATCCCTCTGTCCCCTCTGTCCCCCCTGTCCCCCAGGATCAGACCCCCTGTCCCCTCTGTCCCCCCGGATCAGTCCCTCTGTCCCCTCTGTCCCCCAGGATCAGACCCCCTGTCCCCCAGGGTTAGTCCCTCTGTCCCCCCCTGTCCCACCCTGTCCCCCCCTGTCCCCCAGGGTCAGTCCCTCAGTCCCCTCTGTCCCCCAGGATCAGACCCTCTGTCCCCCCCTGTCCCCCCCTGTCCCCTCTGTCCCCCCCGTCCCCCCGGATCAGACCCTCTGTCCCCCCCTGTCCCCCAGGATCAGACCCCCTGTCCCCTCTGTCCCTGTCCCCCAGGATCAGACCCTCTGTCCCCCCCTGTCCCCCAGGATCAGACCCCCTGTCCCCTCCCCTGTCCCCCAGGATCAGTCCCTCTGACCCCCCTGTCCCCCAGGATCAGACCCCCTGTCCCCTCTGTCCCCTCTTCCCCCAGGATCAGTCCCTCTGTCCCCCCTGTCCCCCCTGTCCCCCATCCCCCTCGTCCCGCAGCGTCCGCAGCCCCACAGCGCCCTCCGGCGGCCGCGGGGCAGCGCTGCAGCGCCGCGATCCCGCCCGGGCCGCAGCGCCGGTGCGAGCGAGGAGCTCCAGCTCCGCGTTCTTCTGCAAAAGCACACAAAAACCACCCGCCAAGGCCTGTGCTCACAGCCGTGCGCCCGTGGTTTAGTCGTGTTCGCTTGTCCGGCTGCAATCAGCACCGTAACGTGGTCAAAGCCCCTCAAAGGGAGCCCACCCGCGTTCTCGCTGCTGTAGCCTGCGCTGTCCCCGCTCCCGGCTCCATCGCCGCTGGCCGAGGCTGCGGCTGTGAGCTGCTCTCTGCCGATGGATACATTCGGATCCAAGGCCAGAGCGAGTTCACAGTTCACAAATCACTCTAAGTGGCGATTTGTGCCATGGGCTAACCCAGAAGTGGTGGCCACAAGAAGGGACTTGGCCGGTGCTGTCACGCCTGCAAGACACGCTTCAGGCATGGAGGGGAGTCCAGCCCACGGACCAAAGTGCCACCTTTCCCCGTTGTGAGCTCCATCAGGGCTGTTTCCATGGTCAGGCAGCCTAGGCCCACTGCAGGACTGGGACATGGCCAGCAGGGAATGCACTGGGCCCAGAACTGGGTTTATGTCCTGTGCTCCTCCTGCCCAGTAAGAGGAATGGAGGTGTAAAAGTATTGCTTGCCCCACGAGAAAGTCACAGGGCTGTCCTGGACAAAGGTTTCCAGACCCCATGAGCATCCATGTCACACACAGTGCAACAAGTCCTCTGCTCCAAGCCAGAGCAGAGATTCCCCACCTCTGTCTCATCCTTGTCAGATGCTCCAGCGCTGGCCCCTTTGGTTTTCCCAAACTCCTGGCTGGAAGTGGGAATGGGCAAGGCAACTACAGGCTAGTAATTTTCCAAAAATATTCCTAAGCTTTGGGGTTCCTTCCCATGAAAGTGGGGCCCAAGACAAGACCACCCAGGTCACCCAACAGACCATTTCAGAAAGCTGCAATGTTTTAATCAAACCCTACTTAAGGCCATTGTTACTTTCACGATTGCACATGTTCCTGCTTCTCCAAAGCACAAATATCTGCATTAACACACAAGGACAGGGTGAAGCTTCCCCCTCGCCGAGGTCAGCCAGTGTGACCAGTGCCTCCCAGTGCTGATGGCCACGGCCAGAAGAGCTGATCCCAGAGCAGGCAGCAGGGACAACTGCCAGGAGCTGAGTGACAGCTCAGATGTGCCACCGAGCTTTTGCCAAGGCTCATCTCACACAGCCACCTACAGCCAGGAGAGATTAACAGGGCTGTGAGCTGGAATCGCTGTGCAGCACAAGGGCACGGCACAGAACTGGGGCTTTAAAAATCACCACGACTCTCCAACACATGCAAAGGCTGGAGCAACCCCAGGCAGGCTCCAGGTACTGTGGGAAGGGACATCGCTGAAGTGACAGCACCCAGAAATGATTTGCAGCCTAGTCCAGTTACATCAAGTGGCAATAAAACTGTGAGTGGCTCCAGGACAGCGTTGCCCCATTTGGTGAGATGAACAGTGGCTTTTAAAATGATCACTAAATCCCATCAGTGCTACCTATACAAACCTCATTTGTTTTAAAGGCTGCCATTAAAGTGCCTTTTATCCCTAGCAATAGGCAGTTTTAAATTGCAAATAACTTCTCAGATCAGTCAGCAACCATCTTCATTCCACCAGAGAGAAGGGCTGTGGCTCAGGCCGGCCCTTGGGGACAACAGGGTTCTTGAACAGCGTTGAGGCTTCTGGATGAGCAGGAGTGCTGAGCAGCAGGACCGTCCCACGCCTGTGCTGTGCGGGATCTCGGCCGGGCTGTCCAGGAGCTCATCTTCCAGAGAGCTCTGGGGATCCGAAGCAGTGTCACCTGCAGCGTGGCCGTGGCCCAGTGGGAGGGTGTCCCAGTGGGAAGCGTGCCAGGGGGGTGGCTCAGGCCTCGGGACCGTCCTGGCTGGGGCTGTCGGCGTGGTGCAGGAGCGGCGTGGTCTCGGAGCAGGGGGCAGCTCCGCTCTGCCTGCCGGGGGGACGGGGGCTCTTCTCGGCGGCGCTTCTCTGCAGGGGAGGGACACAGGTCACAGCCTGGCCACACACCCGGCGTCCCCACCCAGGCCATGCACACCCAAACCCTCCTGCAGCGGCCAAGGACCCTGCTCTTAAGTGGAACATTTCCGTACCTCCTGTTTGTACCTTAGCAAAACGAGGTTATTTCCATTCCTGCCCACCAGCACCTGTACCACCACCCAGCCTGGAGAGCTGTGTGGAGGAGCTATGGGACAGTCATCCACGATGGAAGGGACAGGGACAGTCTGCTGAGGGGCAGAAGAGCCTGGAGAGCCCCAGGCACCAGCTGGAGCACACACAGGCAGTGCTCCTTCCTAGGATAAAGGTAGGTGCAGCCTCTGGGCAAGCGTGGAAGCTGGCGCCTTCTGGCACCAAGGTGGCTCCTCCTCACCTAAACACACCTACAAAAGAGGTTCACCACCCTCAAAGGTGAGCAGGAGCCAGATACGCCTTCCAACAGACCACGTGGGCCCTGACCCTAAATCACGTGGGCCCTGACCCTGATTAATGCAAGAACCTCAGGAGGAAGCAGCAGGTGACAAGAGTGGGTCACTTCCTGCTGCTGGGGACAGGGACATCAGCCTGACCCTCCCCCAGAGCCTTTTGCTCGCTGGGCACGTGGATTGGGGTGCTGTGGAGGGACTGTGAGGCTTGTCTAACCCTTTGACTATTGCCCTTTGCTGCTCCAGTGTGGGCACCAGTGATACCACCAGGAACACCTGGAGACTCTTTGGGCATGGTGGCATTTGGCTGAAGTTTGGACTTGAGGATCTTGGAGGAATTTTCAACCTTAAGGAGTCTATGAGCCTAAAAAGGTCTACAGACCTCTGGTGAGGGGATGCAGTCAGGGCAAAAAGCATGGCTAATATTCAAGTTCAAGAACAGGCCACCCTAACAAGCATCCCGAGCCAGGGAAAAATGCCAGCAGGGCAGCATGGATGAACCAGGAGCTCCAAACAGAAATGCAGAAAGGAGACACGTGGAAGGCGGGAGCAGGGACAGGTAACCTGGCAGGAACATAGGGAAACTCTCCCAGCATGCAGGGATGGAGTCAGGAAAGCCAGAACCCAACTGGAACTGGATCCAGCCAAGGATGTCAGAGACAAGAAAGGCTTCTCTAAGTACCCAGGTGACAAAGGAAAGAGGAGGGAACCATGAGGGCCTGGGGCTGAATGAGGCAGGGAACCCCAGAAACCAGGGGAAAGTCCAGAGCAAGGAAGATGCACCCTTGGTGAAGAGGATGAGGTCAGAGAACACTGAAGGAACCTAGACATGCACAAATCCAAGAAACAAGATGAGATGAGTGTCACAGCAAGGCCATTCCCTGTCATCTTTGACCAGTCCTGGCTCAAAGACTGAAGGAAAGCAAATGCCACTTTTGCCTTGAAAAGGATCAAGACGACCCCAGGAGCTACAGACCAGTCAGTCTCCCTTCATCCTCGAGAAAGTGATGCAGCAGCTAGTTCTAGGAACCACTTCCAGGCACATGAAGGACAATTAAATCATCAAATGTAGTCACTGGGCTCCATCAACTGTGCTTGATCAGCTGTGATGAAACGACTGCCTCGGTAGAGCAGGGGAGAACAGTGGATATTGTCTACCTGAACTCCAGGCTTTTGACACCATCTCCCATAAAAGCCTTATAGGGAAGCTGATGAAGTTGGGATTGGATGAGCAGGCAGCGAGGTGGGCTGAAAACCTGGCTGAACAGCCAGGCCCAGAGAGCTGAGTTGGAGGCCAGTAACCTTCAGTGTACACCAGGGGTCAATTCTGGGTCCAGGCCTGTTTAATATCTTTATTAATGATCTGCAAAACCTGGGGGAGTGGCTGGTACACCAGAGGGACCTCAGCAGGCTGAGAAAGGGACTGGAAGGACCCTCAAGAGGTTCAACAAGAGGATGTACAAGCTCTTTGACTCAGGATGAACAACCCCACACACCAGTAACACCCTAAAGGTCGCCCAGCTCTGCAGCAGTTTGGCAGAAAAGGACCTGGGGGTGTTGGGGACAGCTGAGGGTGAGGCAGCAAAGGCAGCCAGCTGGTTCCTGGGCTGCACTGGGAGTGTTGCCAGCAGGTCCTGGAGTGATCCTTGCCCTCTGCTCATCACTGGTGAGGCCACACACGGAGTACTGTGTTCAGTTCTGGGCCTCCAAGCACAAGAGAGAGATGGAGCTACTGGGAAGAAGAGTCCAGCAAAGGACCACTGAAGTGATTCAGGGACTGGAGTCTCTTATGTGAGCAGAGGCTGAGAGAACTGGGCCTGTTCAGCCTCGAGAAGAGAAGGCTCAGGGGGATCTTACCACTGAAAACAAGCTGCTGAAGGGAGGGAGGAAGTACAGAGCCAGGCTCTTCTTGGTGGTGTCCAGGGGCAGGACAAGAGCAAAGCAAAGGGACACTTAAAGGGGATTCCATCTGCACATTAAGAAATACTTTTTTTTTTTCTTTTTTTTTTTTTCCTTGTGAAAACTGTAAAAATGGGAACAGGTTGCCCTGGGGAATCTCCATTCCTGAAGACATTAAGAGACATCTGGACATGGTGCTGAGCTAGGTGACTCTGCCTGAGCAGAGGGATTGGAATAGATGACCTCCAGAGGTCCCTGCAACCTCAACGACTCAGTGGTTTTGTGTTCCTGTAATACAAACCCAGACATTTTATACATCAGAAATCCCCTCCTGAAAGCCTCTCTGTTGAGGGGAGGGGTGACACCCACCAGTGGACTGACCTCTGTTACCCCCACAAGTTTCTAGCCCTTCAAAAAACTTACCTCTGGAACTCAAACACTCAGAGATGGGGGGGGCGGGGAGAAAACAGGCAAGAAAAGTATTTCCTCACACCAATCCTACTTTTCCCCTGATCCCTGCTGACATTATCAGGGCTGCAGATCAGCTACACCAGGAGAAACAACAAGAGCACGTGCTTGCAACGTGGTTTAGTGCCAGCATTAAGACATCTGGATTGCCCCGGGTAAAGCCAGGAGACAACACTGTTCCACCAAGCTCGCCAGGAGGGCATGTCTGGGAGATGTGGACAGCAAACGTTTCATTTGATTGGTTTTAAGTGAAGTTTAATCAAATCAGGAGAGAAAAGCATGTTACCTGCCGTGGGTACCCACCTACAGTCTGGCTTCCCGCAACACCGTCCCCTTAACCGGAGGCAGCTTTTTGGCAGAGGTGGCCTGGTTTGCCTTATTACTGTCTGAGCTCTTTTTATTGCTACTCCAAAATAAAGAGCACTTTTCCTAGAAGACAATCAGTCTGGTTTATGGTGCACTCGGACATGAATTTCAGGAGGGTTCCAATTTTTGGAGGAGATTTGAGAAATCACTTAACTAGAATCGAGTTATTAATGAGGATTTCGAAATTTAGATTAAACTAAGTCCTATTTAAGATTTTGTTCAGTGTCAAGCCAGTTTTAAAATGGTCTGTTTGCCTTTTGAAAGAGTCACCACACAGGTTTTATGCCACAATGGCAGAGAGCTACAAAATCTGGGGGTATTTTACACCTGTACAGATTATGCTTTTTTTAGAGCTGCGAGTCCAACAGATGCATTTCAAACTGGCTCCACTATAAGCTAGACTAAGATTCAAGTGTTTCACAGTACCTCATCTACACTGGCCCCAGAGCACACTGCTCCCTCCAGAAGCCAGAGGCACACAAGACACCTGAGGGAGGAGCTGGGTTCAGGGAGACCTTCACGCTGGCAGACACGTGAAGGTGTGGACAATGTCCCTGCTCAGTGTCCCCTCTGACATCGCCTGTGACTTCGGGAGGCAGGACTGTGCACGATTAAGCAATCAGAGCAAGATCAGCAACACTTCAATCAAATGAGGAACACACCTTGGCTGCAAATCGCTGTCTTCCAGTTTACAACCTCTTATCTACTCATTAGGTGGAGACGTTCATGTGCTCTGCAGCCTTCTTAGAGATTCGTAAAGTCATTGAGGCTTTTTATTCACTTTCCAGGTAGTCAGGCACTTCCTGCGTGGATTTTTAGTTCTAACACTTCATGACTCTTTTGGCTGAGCACAGAAATACTGCTGGCTTACGCCTGGGTTTGGGACATCTCACAAGCAGATATTTAGTTGGCTTCAGTGAGTAAAAATCCAGCTTTTCTCCCTGACCCATGGTTAAATCTCTTTGATACCAGGAATTAAGACTTGCACAAAGCAGGGTGAGGAAATGCCAGCTCAGGGCTGCATAAGGTGTCAGAAACAGCTGCCCAGCCCTTTTTCAGAGCCCCTGGGCTCATGCAGCAGAGTGCAGCCTGTCTGCCAGCAACCACTGACATGTGCTGAAGGGGAGCAGTTCAGCCCAGGACCATCCTGGGAGCACAGTAAGGGTTTGTTGGTGAGCTCTGGGCTCCATGCTGGGCCCTAGCATCACTCCCACTCTGCAGGGAAGTGTGTGGAGGAACAAGGGGATTTGGGATCATGTGTTTAAGTCACTTAAGTAATTGTAGACTTGATTAAAATCCAATTACCTGGTACTCTGAGAAACCTGGCACTATGTAAGGTGGGTTTGCATCGGTGTCCCAGGAAGGGCAGGAACCAGCTGAGCAAAGGCAGCCCCTCACACAGGCTCCCCCTCATTCTGCTCTCATTCCAAGAACTGCCTTTTATCCCCACAAGCAGCCTCTTCACCTCTGCAGCTTTAGAGCCAGCCTAATCTACCTGACTGCAGTGCAAAGCTAAATCAGCTTCCTTTGATATAGGGTTAGGCTAGGAAGTTAGATCCCTACTTCCAGAACTAAAGCTTGTAGAGAGAGCTTAGTGTTACCAGATCACTGTGGAGCCAGAGCCACAGCTCTGCACTGAGTGTTTTGGCTGTTTTATACTCAGTCCTGACAGCTCAGCCTCACCCCACTGCCTGCCCCACAGCCCAGGTGCCAGCTCCCAGCAGGCTTCAGAGGTCTTCACTTCTCAGTAAGGCCAGATCCACAAGGGCTCTGAGGGTTTCACTCCCAGAGCTCTTTGGAGCAGTTTGCACAGCAAGGGCGTTTCAAGGAAATACAGAATCTGTGCTGGGCTGAGAAGCAGCCACAGTGGCTGTGTCCCCTCTGTGAGAGCACAGCATTTCACTTAACATGCTGTGTTCAGCTAGCTCCATCCTCTGGAGAAGGCTCTGTTCTGACTGGAAAAACGCTGGGACCCTGCAGAGATCCAGATCTGTGCAACAGCACAGACCTGCTGCTGCCTTCTATGGAGGCTGGGTTGATAAACTAGGATTGTTTCTTCACTAGCTGGGTGAGCTGAGAAATACCTCCTCCCCCAGGAAGGCACTTCCATCACTGCTGTGCACCAAAAACGCCAGAAATGCTTCATGTTATCTACCTGCTAGAAGGCTAAGGAAGTCCTGCTGCTATCTGCTGGCACCTGGCACCATTAGGAGATTGTTGGTGGCATCAGCCAATGTTTCCTCAGACAGGTTAGATTGTCAGCCCAAGCTACGTCGTCTGATTGAGTCTGATTTGACTGGCAGCACTTCCCACCAGGCACCTGCAGATTCTTACCTTCCTCATTGCCACGAGCACAGCTGCTGAGATAATGAGTGGGACACTCAGGCCAAGCAGGGTGTACTGCAGGTACTCCAGCACCGACGGGAGCAGCACCAGGTTGTTGTAAAACTGCTTTAGGACCGAGCCTTCGATGGATCCGCTCTGCTCGAAAAAACAGAGCTTCAGTGGCACTTCCCTCCCGTCCAGGGCTGAGACAGACCAGCTGCATGATTCCTTTCCCACCACCTCCCAGCATAAATTAGGCGATTTATGCAAGGTTCAGTCAGGTTAAGAGCTTTTACTAAACAGCAGTAGTCAGCTGGACACGCACCCACAGCTGGAGGCTGCACTCCCTGGCCCACGGGAGGACGGAGATGCTGGCAGCTCTGTCCAGGGCCCTATTTAACCCCACATCTAGGGCAGAGCCAGAGATTTACCAAGTATAGTGCAGGGTTTGTTCAGCTCAGAGGGATTAATGGCATAGCCAAGTATTGAAAAGCCTTCTGTTGGTGCTTAATTAGTCTGGCTGGCTTAAAGCTTTATCCAAAGTGGAGTTTCCCCAGCACTGGGTGATGGGGAAGCAGGAGAGGCTCTGCAGAATCAGGCTGAGGAAGGCAGCTCACCTCTGCAAACCACAGCAGCGGCAGGACCACTGGCTTAATCTTCCCTGTTTGACTGGGGGGAAGAAAATTTAAAAAGAAGCTTAGGTTTATGGTTGATCAGGTCACAATTAGCACAACAATTCTTCCTAAGGGGACACGTCTGACAGACTGACAGTGGCCAGGAAACCAGCATAAGGAGGTGGCAATCCCTGCTGCTCCAGTGAGCTGCTCCCACCTTGGGGGACCAGGTGCTTTCCATGCAGGAGCAGAGCTTATGCTTCCACGGGGGGTTAGCTGCCCAAGGACAGCAGTAAGTGCCATCCCAAACCTGGGCTCCAGGGAGATGAAACTCAGTGAGCCAGAATGCCAAAGTTCATGTCTCAGTCACCTGGGGGCTGTCTGCAGGTGTTTGCCCCTCAGCCCAAGCAGCAAGAGCACACTCCCAACCTTGCTGGTATTTAACATCTGGCACCACAGAGTTTGGTTACAGAGACCTCCTGTTTGCTTTCACAGAGCTGGAAGTGTCTTCTGGACACAGGCTTCACTCTCTACCCCACAGGCAGAGTGGGTTTTGCCTCTCCATGTTGCAGGTGACTCCTGAGAGGCAGCACAGTGTAGGTGAACAGCTCCAGCCCCACCAGGAGGAACATAACATCCCTCAGCTGTCTGGTGAGGGACAGGGACACTGCCCGAGCTGAGCAAACAGGCAGCCACTCTCTGCACTGCTAAAGGATGGAGCTTGTGGTCACTGGAATGGCTGATGTTTCAACAGGAGCCAGCTGGCTCCAGCAGTAGGACAACTGCTCATGGTAAAGCTTTGGAGAGAGTAAACTCTGCAGCAAGCTCAGCGTCAGCAGAACTCCCTGCTCAGGGAAGGCAGATGGACATTTCTAGGAGGTGACCACTTACGTGATACCAGACACGTGCTTCAGGTACAGGTTCAGCTGGAGCTTGATGGAGCAATTCATGGGGATGCCTGTCATCTGCAGGAGAAGAGAACAACCAGTTCATCAGTAACTTCCTAGTGACTTCTTGGGACCAACAGACCCTATCCAACATTCCAAGACCATGAAAAGCATCACACTTCAGAGCTGGTCTTGTTGACACCCATTAAGACATTGATTTCTCATGACTCTGCAGTTTTGCAACACATTTTTACAAGCAGAGAATTTTTGTTGGACTGTCCCTGTTTGTAGTCAGCAGCATGCAGCTAGATAAAAATGTAGTTAACTGTACTGTTATCAGTAGATGTTTGATACTGTAATAAACTTAATTAGATTTTCATAATTGCGATAAAAAAAACAGTCAGAACCCAATGTCTAGATAAGACACAAGATTTTTTCTTACCTCAAGAGGGAAATAGTTTTTTTTTTTTTTTTTCCTTGAGCAAGTATCACTGAACATTTAGAAAAACTGACCTCACACAACACAGGCTGTGGGTGGAAAATCCCAAAGTCCCTTTGCCATCAGCAGCTGGGACAGTGACACCTCAGGACACCCCAGATCACCCCTCTGGAGTGGTGACTTCACCCTCACGCTGTGGGTACGTGAGGGGTGCAACACAGCAGCAGCCCAGTCCAAAGGCAGTCAGCTCCAGATGGGCAGGCTGAGAGAGTGGAAGAAGCCAGCCCAAGAAATGGAGGTGCCAGCTTGAGCCACAGCGTGGTCTCCAGACTTTGCCAGCCAGTTCTCATGGCAGTGTGCCTCTGCAGATTTGGCTGCTGCCAGACACACCTCCTAGTCTTATAGGCCTGAGTCAGTGGAAAGAGTTTCACTGTGCTTATCGAAACAATTATGTTTATCATTAGTTCTGCAATTCTCTAGAAGCCAGGCTAATTATTCAATTAGTTTATGGCTTTGACATTTTTATCTGCACATGTCCTGGCCAGGCTTTGCACTATGGAACCTGCTCGGATCAGCGCCACGACAGCAGAGTGCTGCCACCACTCAGCTGATGGCAGTGTCCCCCCCATGCTGGGCTGGTCCCTGGGGTGAGGGGAGGACCCTGGTGGGCTCACTCACGGGGTGCATATCGAGGAAAAGCCCGTGCTGGTCCTTGTTGGGGTGCAGGCCTTCCACTGCATTCACCAGGGACGGGTCGGCGTTGTAGAAGTGAGGGTGGGAAATGAACATCGGCGCATCTGGACAAGATTGAAAGCATCTTAATCTGCTCCACACCCACTTACAAGCTTTTTTTGAAATTTTTAAGCTCTTGCAGCACTTGCTCTGAACAGGCTTTTGTGTTTTCTCCTCCCAACCAGCAATCTCCTTCCCCTCCCTCCCTGCAGGTTGTCCCACTGATCTGGGAGGATCCAGGACCAAGCCGCTCTCTCCCCGCAGCATGCGGCACACGATGCCTCGGCAAAGTCCCTGTTCCCAGACACGAGTTAGGACAGCCAGCCTGGTCTGTCACACACACACTCAGTGTCCAGAGTTAACATTGCATTT
Organism: Vidua chalybeata; assembly: GCF_026979565.1. Classification (NCBI taxonomy): domain Eukaryota; kingdom Metazoa; phylum Chordata; class Aves; order Passeriformes; family Viduidae; genus Vidua; species Vidua chalybeata. The sequence goes on along the minus strand of NC_071547.1, from coordinate 1,943,244 downwards.
GGGAGCTAAGTGGGCTGCCTCTTCCTTGCTCCCCCCACCAGCCCAGGGGATGTAATGCTCCCACTGTATCCTTGAGCATTCCCACAAATGCCAGGCTCTCATAGGGCTGGGCACTGAAGGTTAGGCCTCTAAAAAAGGTTTTCCCTCTTTCCCACATTGCTGAGAAGCCTGTGGGAGTGCAAGCAGAGCCCAGCAGCACTTTTCACCATCCCAGCAGGCACTAGAGGTGTTTTTCTGGACAGTCAACCTTCTGTTGCATCTCAAATTTAATACTGTCCCACTAAGGAGAGCCGGGGGGGAAAGGACTTACTGAGCCTACAGGTGCTGACGTTCAGGATGCCAGACTGCAGGCAGGGGCAGAAGCCCTCGTTGGGTGGGTAGTCTGTGCCGTTGGCAAAGAGGGTTTTGGGCGCCACGAAGCGATAGGTGGGCACACCCTTGAACTCCCCTGACTGCTCGTACACCAGCCTCATGGATCTGGAAGGGTTGCAGTGGAGAAGGATCAGGATTAGCCAACAGGTTCCCAGCACAGAAGTGGGTTCTTATCTTGGCTGGACAAGATGCAGTTGCAATGTAACTTAGACTTTGAGATCAAGATAAACCCTCAGCAGCGCTCCGGGGAACAGGGAATGAGTATTTGAGCCTTTTGATTTCCATGTTTTAAGCACATCTAAAGAGCTGGTCAGGACTAGTTATGGAGAGAAACCACAGGCTTGTTTGCTATATTCAGGTCAGATTTGTTTAAAGGCATGTAGTAATCCCCAGGGCTGCTCTCCAAGAGATAATACCCACTTTATGCAAACCTTGGCTCCGAGGTGCTCCGTTACAGGGCAGGGACACCAGATAAATCTCTTTTGCAGGCCCACTCCAGCAGTAGACTGCCAGGGGAGTGGAAAATTTCCCTACCTGACACAGCAAGATCTTTTTCTTGCTACTAGAGGCTGTTGATATTGTGCTGCAAACTTGCTGGCCAGGTTTGATGCAAGTCTCCAGGACAAAAATTTGCTCCCTTCACACGTGAGTGAGGCTTGCAGGGATCAGAGGATCAGAGAATGGGCGAGTGGGTCACAGTGGGCTACCAGGACAGCCTGGGCAGGCCAAGGGGATGCTCATTCCTACAGAGGCCTTCTGATGCTGGGACCAAGGAGGGGGGGATTCAGGGCATGTCCAGCAGTTACACACGTGCCTCTTGGCTTTGCTCACCTCCCAGCCAGGAGGCAGAGCTTGCTGTAGCCCTAAAAGCTTGGCAGCTGCCTCTCAGCATCAGCTGCACTTCATGTGCACAGAGCAGAGATGGGCCCTGCCTGCCCTGCAGAGGCAGGTATGCTCTTAGCCTACCAACTGATGTTTGTGACTGTGTGAACAGAGGCTGAGGCAGAGGTCTGGGGAGAAGACAGCACTGTCTGAAAAGCTGAGCCACTTCCCCACAGTTCTGTGTGGCAGGAGCCTCCTGTGCCAACAAGAAACCAAGCTCGGTTTCCTCCACTTCACTGGAAGCCTTGCCTGGAAGCAGGCTCTGTTCCAGAGGTTCCTGTAGTTTCACAGGGACAGGTATGTGTTTAAACTTCAGTTACAAGTAAACTTCCCTGTAAATTCCTGGCTCGGGGCCATTCTGGTGTTTGCTGATGTCCCTTGTGCAGAGGAATCCGTGTGCTATTGCTCAGCTCAGCTGTCTGTTTGTTCACTGGTCATTGTTCTCTGTTCAACAGGAGCACTTGCTTGTTTTGCAGCACTATCTACAAAGCTGGAATTCTCATTATCTTCCCCAGGCTAGGGACAGGGGTTTTGTGCGTGCTTCCCCTCCTTCCAGCCTCAGGCACAGGCACACTGGGGTACTTTAACCCCTGTGTGATGATCAGCTAAGGTCAGGGTGTCTTACACAGGCAGGGAAAAAAAAAAAAAAAAAAAAGAATAGAAAAAAAAGAGGAAAAAAAAGAAGAAAGAGTCTGGAAAATGGTGGCATGAATCTCTTCCCAGACATAATTTCTCCAAGAGCTTAGTCAGCTGAAAGAGTTCTGCAGTTGCAGTTGCATTTCCTTCTGACAACCCTTACTTCTCCTTCTAACTGCCTACATTAGATAACCACATCTGGTTATTTTGTACTGATTCAACGTGGGCAAGCTGGACATCTCCAGTGACCTGGAAGGTATTTATGGACACCACAAGATGCTGATAATGAGACAACTACGCTGTTTGCAAAGCTCAGAGGTAAGGCAAACCCAAACTGCAGCTGAACTTTAACTACAGGAACAATTCCTGAGCCCTCTGCTTGTGCAGGATGGCTGCAGCGTGTCCTGCCACCTGCATGGGGACAGGCTGGCAGCTGTGGCCTCACCTGCAGGCATCAGGGCTGTAGAACTCCAGGAAGGTTGGGGACATGAAGGGTGGCCACATCTCCCCTGCCGTCCCGTTGATCATGTTGCAACTACCGCTCCGCCAGTAGTTCACCTGTGGGACAGGTGTGGAGAGAAGAACTCAGAAGGACGAGCTTGCTGGAGTCAGCTCTCACCCCTGCATGGAATGTCCACCACCCCACACTGCTTCCACAGCAGCAGCCAAGATCTTTCCCATCTTAAGCACGTTTTCCATCCTCCGTGGTTCTGTGAGCCAAACATCCACCCAATTAATGGACAAGATCCACCTGCCCCCAGAAGCTGATCTCTATCTTCAGCTGATTTTAGTTAGGAGCAGAATTCCACAAGGGAAGAGTAAAGCATCCTTTAACAAGAGCATTTAACACCTTCAACACAGGCCACAGGAGCCTGAGACTTCAACCATTATAGGCAACCAGCTCCAACAGCACTGCAAGGGAGTGCAAGTGAAAAACCCATGAGGAGATGAATTTAATGCTTCCTGAAAAGCCCCTTGCCACATGGCTGCCTCCTGCCAGCTTGCTAGAACAGAAGTTGCAGCACTTGAAGTCCTGTAGAAACTTTCCTTCACACCTGACGCGTACACAGCAGCACCCAGAGCTTTCAGCTTACCCTGCTTTAAATCAGGCACTCCCCATTATCCAAGCTTTGCTGCCAGACACTCACCTTCTTCAGCCCATTCCACGAATCCACCATGTGAACTTCACTGATGTTCTTCATGCCCGTGTTTACTGTGAACAGCCCCGAGTTGGAGTTGTTAAACTGCAGAGAAGAGGAATGATTGTTTAATCTAAGGCTGCAACACGCCCCTGACTCACACACCATCAGCTGCTCAGCTTCTGCTTAGCTGAGTGTCTGAGCTACCCCCAGGACCAATACTGCTGTGATTCTAGCCTTCCCAGCCAACACTTTTACTTACATCCATGAACAATCCAAACTTCCCCTTGAAAGGGAGCAGGCCAGGAACAATCAGATTTATGGCATCTATGAGGGGGTCGTCATACCCCCACATGATCTCCCCCACCGTCCGGTTCATGAACGCCTCCTGCTTCAGGCTGGCCAGGGCTCCGCTCAGCAAGAACTTCACCAATCCTGGCAGCTTTTCCACCATCACAGCTGCTCCCTGAGGAAGAAAACAAACTTCTGCCATGAGAGGCTCACCTGTAGCAAAGACGAAGCATTTTTGGTGCTAGCCAAAATCATTCTGCTATCATCTCCCGTCTATACCCCAGAGGAATCCTCAGGGCAGACCAAGGTTCTTCATTTATTCCCAGTTGGGGAAGAAAGCAGCTGAGGGCTCACCGGCTTGATTTCCCCACAGGATGCTCAGATGAGGTTGCAGACTCAAAACCAGCTGCTGTGCACACTCTGGTTTTGGAACGGTAGCCGCCTAACAGAACAATTAAAACCCCACAGAGCAGAAAATTGCATTATATAAGCTTAACCACCTCACTGTTCAATCAGCCTTAAGCCCTACAAGACAGTGAGTCAGTAATCCTGTGGTTCAGTGCTGCATCTCGCCACCCTCCCTGCAAGCTCAGAAGGGAGAACCCCTGCAGGCAACAAGCACTTACCATCATCATGATGTTTGGCACAACAATGTACTCGTCTTCCGTGCCATTGGACAAGTCTGGCTGGAAGAAAAGGTGCCGGTACTCCAGGTAGGAAACGGTATCGTTGTCGTGGAATGTGATATTTGTTTTAAACCTGTGCTCCCTGCAAAGAGATGGGACATCATGGGAACCATCCCCAGGCAGAGCCCCTCGAGCCAGAACGGGCTGCACAGGCCTGGGCTTGCTGCTGGGGGACACCAAAGCCCAGCGAGGAGCCTCGGGGCAGCTGGGGAGGCAGTGTGGGAGCAGATGTAAACCTCCCACCCCAGCCAGGGTTAGGGCCTGGCAGGAGGAGAGGCCAGCCCAGGAGCCAGGCATTCCTGACAGGGTGGATTCTTGCAGGCACTAAGTGTTTCTTCCCGACTCATTACCCAAGAAATTTAAGACAAAATAGTAAATCTCCCGTGTTGCTTCACCCACAGCCACTGTTAAGCCCAGGCACACCAGAGAGGTGCCAGGCATGCAGAGCCCATACACCAAAACCACCTGCACACAGGAGAGGACCAGCCAAGATGCCCCATGTTCCACCAGGGATTTGTTCCCAAGCTCCCTGATGGCTCCTGGGTCCAGGGCAGCCTGACCCTCCACACAGCATCATGGCCCTTCTGCTCCTCAGGGCTTCAGGCCATCCATGTCCTGCACACTGCCTGATGCCTTTTAGCTCTCATATTTCCCAGACTCTGCACTGCATTGCTGTGTAGCTCTGATCTCCATACGAAGTGCCAGCAGCTCTCCTCACAGCTCAGGCACACTGAACAATCCTTTTCCAGCCCCAGAACCAAGGACACTGTGACAGCTTCAGCCCAAAAAGTGCAAACAGCAGGGGATGGAGGAGAGCAACCTGGGAGGGTGGGACTGCACAACCTGGAGCTGGGATTGGACAATTAACCCCAATTAACAGAAATGGACCAAAACTTATAAAAGTGTGAAAACTCATGACATGCCATCCACCTTGGATGGAGCCACGGCTGGGCTCTTGCACTGCCCCAGGTGCATCCTTTGAAGGCCTTTTAATAAATCCCTGCTTTATTCCTTTAACACTGTCCAGCCTCTGCTCTAGGGAGCCTCTCAAGGCATCAGCCCAGTGCTGCTGGACTTCAGCCCACACCACAGGGGCAGCCCAAGGCTCATGGAGGCTGCAGTGCTCTGCAGCAGTGCGAGGTTGTCCCCAACACCACAAGCCTGTTCCTGCTCCTGGAGGAACTAAAGCTCAGCTCACCAGCAAAAACAAAGTCCTTCACTGTGGAGCCTCTGTTTTACAGCCCACATTAGGGAAGGGCACTAATCTAGCTCAGCAGGAACACAAGGACACTAATAAGCTTTGCCCCTTTGTTTATTCTTACTTACAGTAAGTGAAGCTTTTCCCCAGGCCAGGAGAGCGATGCGATGGCAACATACAGAACCCACCCTGGCAAGGCCAGGGCAAACAAGGGCACACACATACTGCAGGTGTCCCCTCACACTGCTCAAACAGCTTTGGATTAACCAGTAATCTTCCCCCATGAGCTTGCTTAGGCTGCTGTTCAACCTCACCCCACTGCTGTAGGTACTAACATATTGAAGATCACTGCTCACGGGGAGGTTCACACGCTCAGCATCAAGCACTGCTTCCTCTTTCAGGTGCTGAGAAGCAGCTGGGGCTTCAGCCACCATCCTCAGCTATGGAAAACAGACCCAGCCCTGCTGTGTGTGGGTCTGACCCAGTGCTGGTGCTCCATACTTGGTCTCCATACTGGTTCCCATGACCAGAGCACTCGTACTGGGCACGTTCTGGGTCTCACCTCAGGTAAGGACTTGGGCTGACCCATGAAGTTTGATATTGAGGCGACTCCAGCTCAAGAGCTGGGCTCTTAAATGCACAGTGAACAGCAGCACTCTGAAGACAGAGTCACCCACCACCACACCAACACCCCTCATACCCATGTTTGGACCGTAGCAGCCCAGGTCTGCCTGCCCAACAGGCCCCAGAAAGAGACTGAGCTCCACAACTCAGTGGAGCACCCACCAATCTCCCTGTCTCAGTGACCAGAGGTCCTACGTGTGTCTTCAGCAAGATCAGAGCAACCAGAGCACATCTGGGTCACCTAAAATCCAGTGCCCCTGGGCTCTCACCGAGCCTGCTGATGCCATGCCCTCCTGCCAGAGGAGCCAGCCAGCAGCCTGGCAGGCAGCACGGTGCTCAGGCTCGTGCCAAGCTGGACCACCAGTGGTACCTGACCTGTACACGTAGGGTCCACGCTGGCTCAGCACCGGCTTCGCTCCCTGGAGGACCTGCTTGGGGTTCAGCACTTCAAAGAAATGCACTGTCAAGTAGAAAGGAACAGGGATGTCTTTCCACATTTGGAAGGAGATGCTGCTGGGGTCGATCCTGACGTTCTGGAAGGCAAAAAAGAAAAGAAAACAAGTGGTCACAGCATTTGGGCTCTGTGGCTGCAGGTGAACACATCCACCCTCAGCTCAATGTAAGGCACAGCTGAAGGTGGCAGTTACAAGAGAAGCTCTCCAGAGGATCCAGGTGTGTTTGGCAGACTGAAACTCAGCTAGATACACAGTGAGAAATCCTGTGTGTGCAGAAGCATCAGGTTTATGCCACTGGATGTCTGCTGGCATATTTTTTCAGGTTTAACTTTTCTAATCCTACCCACAGGGTTTCTGAGTGTTTTGATGTGCTGCAGGCTTGGCTCTGAATTATTCACTATTCTGCATGTTTTACTTCTCTGTCCCAAAGGCCTTTGCTCATGGGTTTGGCAGCTCCACAAAGCTAAAAGCAACAAGGAGTGGCACAGATATCCTCACAACTGTTTGGGTACCAGCAGGGAGTGCCCATTAGAATCCCAAAGAGAAGATGGAGAACTGGGATGGCAAGGCATCTGTGTCCTACCAGCACAGCACAGGACACCTCTGCCTCCTCTCAGCTGCCAACCTGCAGTGACTCACAGCTGATCATGAGGCAGGTCAAAGGCAAGGCACAATCATGCTCCTGCATCACTGTCCTGCGTGCTGGGAAATGCCTGCAGGAGCTCAAAGACAACTGAAGCCCTCCTTAGCTCAGACCTGACAAATGGGTACACCTGGCTCCACTCCCTCCCTGCCTCCAGGGTGCTGCAGGAAGAGCTTGTTCCTTCTGGGACACTCACTTTGGATGTGTTCCACCATAATCTCTTCTTCTGGGAGCACACAGATCCTTGTCCCTGCTTACGTAACCCAGCCAGCTTATGGAAGCGGGGTTGATCCGTGAACAGGAGGAGGGACGTGGGCTTTATGCTGGTGCAGCTCAGCAGCTCCAGCTCTGGAGCAGCTCCATCTGCCTGGGCACGTATTTGCTGACACAGGGAGTTGAGGTACCAGAGGTTTCCCCCGTAACATCTCCTCTTTCTTGAGGCGTTTTGTGGCAAGGCTGAGCTACCCGTGGGTGGGAGGCCTCTGCAAGCCCCTCATCCAAGCCCTATCCCTGGGAAGACATCTCCACAATGTCATGTAACCCATGGAACCTAGCAAACCCTTCCCACCACCACACGCCGCTCTCATTTTGCCAGCCTCAAGGATTTCATGGCAAAAGAGCAGGAATTAGGAGAGATTTTAATTTAGTCTGCTTTACAACCCTGATTTCCAAGCATCAAATGGATTATGATCAACAACATCTCCTTTCCTTTAATTGCTTGTTCCGTCTTGCACTCCCTTGACTACTTGTTGCATATGCATTTATTTATATAATTTATTTTTATAAATAAGCTATTATTTTTATAATAAGTACCCAGTCAGATGGAGCTACATCCCAGCTCCCTGCTGCCTTTCCCAGCTCCTTCCCCACCTGGGCACAGCAGCTCAAGGCACTCCACAGGTGCTGCTAAGATCCACAAGGGGTAGCCTTAAAATTAAGCTATTTTTAGGTCAAAACAAACATGGTCATACATCTGGAATAAAAACAAGAGTACTTGTCAACTAGATGGGTTGCAAGGGGCCATTGAGATGTTTGACCCCTCCTGACCAGGCTGATCTTTGTTCCTGAGGAACTGAAAGGAACTGGTTACTGCCCATCGGCTCCAGATGGGGCCAGAAGAGCAGCAGCTCCGCCACAGCAGCCAGGCACGCTGCTCAGTAAAACTGAGAGGTGAGGTTTCCCCTGCAGACTGCAGCAGCTAAGCCGGGTGTCAGTCAGAGCTCACCCTCCACGTCCTCTCAGCACCCTCCTCCTCACCCAGGACCGTGCTGCTCCTGGCTCCTGCCACCCAGGAACAGCACCCGAGCTCCCACGGGGACCAGCCGCGGGCAGCAGTGGGATGAGCTGATGCAGCCTCACTCTGTGCAAACTCCTACCTTAGGCAGGTCTGCGGCATTCCAGATGTTCCCAGAACAGCAATATTCCCCAGGTTTTGCAGGGCCAACCCCACAGGCAGCCCAGTGCAGATGGGGCAGGCTCCAAGCTCCTTGCTTTCCCTGCACACTTCGCCCAAAGATATCCTAGAAACAACCACCTCTCCATGACAAAGTGCTTTTCCATCAGGATATGGCATCCTGACAGAGCTCAGGAAACCAGGATGGGCAAACCTTTACCTGCCCAACCCCAGCCCTTCAAGTTCCTCTTACCCACGCTGCTCTGAAGACCTACCCAGGAGTTTCAGTAAGGGGCTGAATGTTTCTCACCACCCGTCACCATTCAGTTATTAGGCTTAATGTGAAATGGAAAAAAAAGGAGCTCAGGGTAATTTTGTGTCATGTTGAAGATGGGGAGACCAAGGGCTTGAGGTGAAGGGAGGAGAAACAAGGGTTGATCTTTTCTTCATCTTCTGCTCTCATTGCAAATTACTATGACTTAGCTAATTAGGTTGAAAAAAAAAAAATCAGGATTAGCTAAAAAGAGGGCAGAACTTTTTTTGTGCAAAAACCTGTCATTTCTGTTCCGCGGGGGCCATTCAGCCTTTTATTTGCAGGTTCCTGATGTCCTGAAACTGAACAAAGATTTTCTACTCTTTAATCCATAGGACTACCTGGCTCTGCCCAGCCATTAGCACTTCCAAGGGATATGTTTAAGTAGGTCATTTTCAGCAGAGACTTTGTGCCACACACAACGCCAGCCATTGGCTATGAGGTGTTTGTTCATCTCTTTCATCAGAAGGAAATTTTCAGGGGCTGACCCGGGTAGGTGGAAGCTTGGAGAAAAACCAAGGCAGGGAGCACATCTGCCTCGGACAGGAAGAAAAAGGTTTGGCTAAATGTGGGGAGCTCTACACGACAGCAGGATAACCGGCGTCCCAGCAGCAGGGACAGGAGTGCTGGTTCAGAAAACTGCTCAGTTACTGAACAGACCAACAACTCCATCCACAGCCCCACGCTTTGGGGACAAACCCTCTTCTGCCTCAGGACCTCTCCTGGGGATAAAAGAGGTCTTCAGAGAAGCAACTCCTCAGGCTTTCAGTCTAGGAGAGAGGAGAGCTTGGAGGCTGCTCCGTGCACAAAGCTTCTCTGGAGCGCTCCTGCACATCATCCTCTTTCCAGCTGGGAAAGCACCACGCCTGGGAGCCCGGCAGCGCGCTCATTTACTTACGAAAGGAATAACTGGCGCCGCAGGTAGAGGCAGGAGGGAAGGGAGGAAGTGTCGGTGCTAGCGGTGATGCTCTGCCAAGCACTTTTTGCATCCCCAGCCAATTCCGGGGATGCAAAGAGGGATGGTTAACCTGCTCGCTCCGGGCACATTTGCTGCCGACAAAGGTGGAACACCCCAAGCCCGCGTTCGCCCAAGACTGAGAGCCCGAGGCTGCTCGGAGCTGCAGCAGCGACACCGCCGCCTCCAGCGCTCGGCTCTCCGCACCGCACCAGGCAAACGCGCACCGAGCCCCGCACCGCCCCCGGCAGCAGAACTGTAGAACAGAGCAGATTTGCGTTGGAGGCGACTATTAAAGATCATCTCCGCACCGCCGCCCGCCGCCCGCCGCGCCGCGCTGACCTTGATGACCTGCTGCCTGATGATGAGAGGCCCCACGAGCAGCAGGCAGCCCCCCAGGAGCGCGCAGGCCACGCCGGCCAGCCCCAGCCCCACGGACAGCCTGCGCTGGGCCACGGCCATGGCGGGGCGCAGTCGGCAGCGGACCGGGACCGGCAGCGGGTCCCGCCGCCGCCGCTTTATGGCCCCGCGGCCCGGCCCGGCCCGGCCCGGCCCGGCCGAAGGGGCGGGGCCGCGCCGGGAGTGGGCGGGGTTTGTAAATGAGGCCACGCCCCCCCCGCGCGCGGCGCCGATGCGGGCGCGCGTGTCCGCGCGGAAAAACGGGCGAATCGGTAAAATGGAGAGAGAAAGGAAATGTGTGAATAGGTAAAATGCCGCTCATGTCGCGCAGGTGTGGAATAGAACGGGTTTGCGTTGGAGGGGACTTTAAATATCATCTCCAGCCTGGCCTTGGACGCTTCCAGGGATCCAGGGGCAGCCACAGCTTCTCTGGGAAATGTGTCCCTGTGCCTCACCGTCATCACAGTAAAGATTTTTTTCCTAATATCTACTCTAAACCTATTAATTTTTTTTCAGTTTGAAGCCATTCCTTCTTGTTCTGTCACTACATGCTAGACAAAAAAGACATAAATGTGTTTGCATTTGTGTGTGTGTGTGTGTATAAATGTATGTCTTGCCTGAGGAGTAAACGTCCCATCACCCATTAACCTGCCTCTGTTTTTCCATTTAACCCAGCCCTGCTTTTCCAAGGAACTGGGTCTTTTGTCTATCTTGTGCATCTGAACATGGCCCTGAATAAAAGCCTCGCTGAGATTCATCCCCAGAAGCATCTAGAAGGCAGCAGAAAAATAAAGAGTCCAGTTTGTGACAGCCTGTTTTAAATCTGTTTTAAATCTATCATGTGCAACTTGCCATTGTCCCAGCTGAGCTAACACATCTGGAAACGAGTGCTGCCACGCACTGTCCTGCACGATGAGAGGAGACAATCTCACAGCTGCCACCAGCAGGGCCCAGCACAGCACAGGACCTGCCTCTTGCCATGGCCCCCACATCGGTGGAACATTTGCATCTGTGTCTTTACACTTAATTGGGTCTTTTTTTTTTTTTTTTTTTCCTTTCTAAACCTTTTACCCTGATAGTTGCCTCTGTTTAATTACCCGATCAATTAACCAATGTCTTTATTCAATCCTGGCCTGTCTCCACTGTGGGACGGGCCCCGTCTCCCAGCAGCAATGCCTTCAGAGCAGCACAAAATAGGCGTTGCGTTTTCTTTTACTTTTTAAAACTTTTTTTTTTTTTTTTTTTTTTACAAAGAAACGCGGTAAAAACAATGTTTCTTCAAATCCCAAGAAATCCCAATAAAATCCAGGACATTCCCCGAGGCACTGTGGAATAATACTGCCGTGATAAGATCTCTGTGAACAGCGTGTTCTATCACGAATAGAACAAAACACAGCCCTAAAGTTTTGCTTTTCTCATCAAATTTGCCTGTTGTGTGGGTTGATCCCACCCCAGCTGTGGTCTCTGCTCACAGGTGCCACCTCTGAAGTGCTGGCACTGCCACTCTGAGCCTCGAGGTGGTGAGTGGTGCTGCATCCAGCTGGGGACAGTCACCAGTGGTGTCCCTCAGGGCTCTGTGCTGGGACCAGTTCTGTTTAATATTTTTATGGACGACATGGATGAGGGCATCGAGTCCTTCGTTAGTAAATTTGCGGACGACACTAAGCCGGGAGCTTGTGTTGATCTGTTGGACGGAAGGAGGGCTCTGCAGAGAGGCTTAGGTCGGTTGGATGGATGGGCAGAGTCCAACAGCATGAAGTTTAGTAAGTCTAAGTGTTGAGTTCTACATTTTGGCCACAAAAATCCCCTACAGCGTTACAGGCTGGGGACAGCGTGGCTGGACAGTGTTCAGGGACCTGGGGGTGCTGGTTGACAGCCAGCTGAACATGAGCCAGCAATGTGCCTTGGTGGCCAAGAAGGCCAATGGCATCCTGGCCTGGGTCAGGAATGGTGTGACCAGCAGGAGCAGGGAGCTCATTCTGCCCCTGTACTGGGCTCTGGTGAGGCCACACCTCGAGTGCTGTGTCCAGTTCTGGGCCCCTCAGTTTGGGAAGGACGTTGAGATGCTTGAGCGCGTCCAGAGGAGGCAACGAGGCTGGAGAGGGGCTGGGAACACAAACCCTGTGAGGAACGTTTGGAGGAGCTGGGGTTGTTTAGCCTGGAGAAGGGGAGGATCAGAGGTGAGCTCATTGCTCTCCACAACTCCCTGAAGGGAGGTGCAGACAGGTGGGGTCGGTCTCTTTCACCAGGCAGTAACTGACAGAACAAGGGGACACAGCCTCCAGCTATGGCAGGGAAGGCACAGGTTGGATATCAGGAAAAAAAATTTCACTGAAAGAATAATAAAGTACTGGAATTGTCTTCCCAGGGAGGTGGTGGAGTCACCATCTCTGGGTGTGTTTAAAAAAAAGACTGGACGTGGCACTTGGTGCTACAGTCTAGTTGAGGTGTCGGGGCATGGGTTGGACTGGATGATCTTAGAGGTCTCTTCCAACCTCATTATTCTGTGAGGTTCCTCAAACCCAGCAAAACGACCTGTGGGGGTAACAGAACTGTAGAATGTCCTGGGCTGGAAGGGACCCACTAGGATCAAGTCAAAAACCAGCACAGAACAGCTCCAAAATCCCACCATGTGCCTGAGAGTGTTGTCCAAACTCATCCTGAAGCGTGGCAGGCTTGGTGCTGTGGCCAGCCCCAGGACGCCTGTTCAGCCCCACCCTCTGTGGGAAGAACTTTTCCCTAACAGCCATTCTAACCCTCCTGACACAACTTCCCTTTGTGGTCAGCAGAGGCTGACCCAGCTCGCGAGACCACAGCACGGGTTTCTCCTCCAGGCTTCCTGCTCTGCCTGCTCCAGGCCATTACAGATTTGTACAGCATCGTGGTTTTTTAAATAGGACACTGTAAAGGTTTTTCACTGTGACATTGGAAATAAAAGGATTTCTTAAAGCACAGCTCTGTAGTCGTTTGTGGAGGCTCTTGACATTCATCAAACACCCCGTGTCCTCCTGCAGCTCTCCCCTGATGGCAGCCAGGCTGCCTTTAAATCAGAGCCACGTGCAGTTCAGCTCCCTGCACTCCAGCGACAGCCTGCCCCGCGCTGAGCAGACACCTGTGTTTGAGGAGCTGTGCAGAAGAGACGCCGAGTTTGTGAATTCTGACGTCCTCAGAGGACAGCAGGCCCACACAATGGCCCAGTGTTCACTGCAGTTGTTGGGGCTCAGCTCAGGAACCGGGAGCCAGGGCAGAGCCCGGGCACTCCTGTGGGGGAGGACAGGATGTCCAGGGTGGCACAGCATCAGCTCCCACCCACACAGGATTTAGCTCCTTAGCATTCAAATGCTTCCTCCAGCACAGCACAGATCTTGGTGCTCCAAACTTTCTCCCTACAGGCCACATTAGTAAAAGGAACTGATGTTACTGGAGTCACACCCTGCTCTCCCACCCAGGCAGTGTAAGCTCCCTTCGGGTCCCCCTGAAGCCAGTCACCAGCTGAGACCATTACTCAGCTCCCACCGTATCCCCTTCCACAGGTGAGTCCATGTCACCACTCCTGGAAAGGGCATTTCTGTGCCACTCTCCCTTTTCCCTCTCCAAACCCAGCACAGCCATGGTTTACTCCTCACCAGCCCCTCCCGCAAACTCCACAAACACTTGAGAGGCAACTTCCCTTCTGCCAGGGGTTCTGCAGCATACAGGAACTGCTCTGTGACAGCTCAGCATCTCTATTTGGGGCACAGCGGGAATGAAGCACATTCAAATTTCCAGTAAGTACATCTGGAATTACTGCTTGCTTAATGTCATTAAGCCTGACAAAAAACAAGTCCACCCCGTAACTGATGAGATATACACTTCCCATCCCACTTTGCAAGCCAGAGGCCTGCAGGACAAACAGTGACATCCTGTTAACCCAGCCTGTGACAGAGCCACAGGATCACCCTTCTGCTGTTTCTCCACTAATCCCAAAATAAGGGTAGCTGCTGGACAACCAAGAGTTATCTCAAAGCCCTTTAACTCAGGAGCATCTACAGCTCCCTGCTGCATATCCCTGCTTACACAACACCACAGCTGCACATCTGCAGGCAGGCACTGAGCTGCAGCCAGGTATCAGAGCACTTACATAAACCCAGGAAAGTCACGGCTGAGGGATTAGCTACAAGCACCAGGAATGTGCAAGCCTTGCATAAGGCAGCTCTGCCAATTCCTTTGTCTGTAGAAAAGGACATAATTATTGTTTATTAGAGACCGGGAGTTGGGTAATGTCACGGACGGCTGTTCACGTAACCTGGGACACAAGCATTTACAGATGCAACAGCTTTATTGGAATGAACAAGTGCAGGGAACCTTTTATTTGGAAGCAACAAACTGCTGGTTCAGTTACCACCCCGCAGGCGCAGAACAAGGTGCAGAGTTGACTCCTTCTGGATGTTGTAGTCAGACAGGGTACGGCCATCTTCCAGCTGCTTGCCAGCGAAGATCAGCCTCTGCTGGTCAGGGGGAATGCCCTCCTTGTCCTGGATCTTGGCTTTGACATTTTCAATGGTGTCGCTGGGCTCGACTTCCAGAGTGATGGTCTTGCCAGTCAGGGTCTTCACAAAGATCTGCATGCCACCCCTGAGGCGCAGCACCAGATGCAGGGTTGACTCCTTCTGGATGTTGTAGTCAGACAGGGTACGGCCATCTTCCAGCTGCTTGCCAGCAAAGATCAGCCTCTGCTGGTCAGGGGGAATGCCCTCCTTGTCCTGGATCTTGGCCTTGACATTTTCAATGGTGTCGCTGGGCTCGACTTCCAGAGTGATGGTCTTGCCAGTCAGGGTCTTCACAAAGATCTGCATGCCACCCCTGAGGCGCAGCACCAGATGCAGGGTTGACTCCTTCTGGATGTTGTAGTCAGACAGGGTACGGCCATCTTCCAGCTGCTTGCCAGCAAAGATCAGCCTCTGCTGGTCAGGGGGAATGCCCTCCTTGTCCTGGATCTTGGCTTTGACATTTTCAATGGTGTCGCTGGGCTCGACTTCCAGAGTGATGGTCTTGCCAGTCAGGGTCTTCACAAAGATCTGCATGCCACCCCTGAGGCGCAGCACCAGATGCAGGGTGGATTCTTTCTGGATGTTGTAGTCAGACAGGGTACGGCCATCTTCCAGCTGCTTGCCAGCAAAGATCAGCCTCTGCTGGTCAGGGGGAATGCCCTCCTTGTCCTGGATCTTGGCTTTGACATTTTCAATGGTGTCGCTGGGCTCGACCTCAAGGGTGATGGTCTTGCCCGTCAGGGTCTTCACAAAGATCTGCATGCCACCTCGCAGGCGCAGCACCAAGTGCAGAGTGGATTCTTTCTGGATGTTGTAGTCAGACAGGGTGCGCCCATCTTCCAGCTGCTTGCCAGCAAAGATCAGCCTCTGCTGGTCAGGGGGAATGCCCTCCTTGTCCTGGATCTTGGCTTTGACATTCTCAATGGTGTCACTGGGCTCGACCTCAAGGGTGATGGTCTTGCCCGTCAGGGTCTTCACGAAGATCTGCATTTTTCCCTGGAAGAGAGAAAACCCGCCGTGCTTTAGTTACCGCGCCTCGTCCGTGACGTCACAGCGCAGACCCCGCCCACTCCCCCCTTCCCGCCCGAGGCGCGCGCCCGCCACCATCTTGAAGCAGCGCTGCGCCTGCGCAGCCGCCATTTTGCCAGTGGCCGCCCGCCCCGGCCCTTCCCCGCCACCGCCTCGCGGTGCTGCCGTTGAAGGGGAAGGCAACGTCCCAGCCCTCCCCCCGCCATCACCGTCCGCCACCGCCCCCAGCCGCAGCGCCTCAGCGCGCACACACCCCTCCCTTCCGCCCGGATGCCCAGCCCGCATCTAGGCCCTCTCCCCGCCGAGCTCTCACCGCGGCACCGCTCGGCCGAGCCGACACTACAAAACCTCACCCAGCGCCAACTGCGCCACGCATCGCCCCCCGCTCGGTCTTTATACGGCCCCCGGCGCCCCGCCCCCGCGGCCGGATCACTCCGCTGCGCACTATTTTCTCCGCGCCGCGCGCCTCCGCTGTCCTGCGCGGGTGAGAGGGGCGCGCGGCCCGGCGGCGCGGAGGGATCGGCGCCTCGCGCGGCTGCGCTGAGGCCGCCGCGCGCGGGCCGGCGAGCGGCGCGAAAACCCGGCCTGGAGCGGCCGGAGCGGGGCCGCGGCTGGGCCGTCTCAGTGAGCCCCAATTTGGAGACGCAGCCGCACGGGAAAGTTTCTGTGATTACGTTCGGGGGTTTAAACCCTGCAGTTGCGCCCCTGTTTGATACGCACATCCTTGGCTTCTACCCCTGGGGCAAAGCGAGGGCCGGTTCTGCCCGCGGCCGCGCCGTGAGGGGGCTCCTGAGGGAAGGAATTCGTTGCTTTATGCCGAGCGACGCCTCGGGTGTTGTTTCCGTGTGAGACATCGGGGAGCCCGGAGAGGGGACGTGAGGGACCAAGAAAGGCCGAAGATAAAGAGATAAGTCCTGCAGATGGTGAGGGATAATCAATGAGCGTGTGTGTGAAAACCGCCAATCGCTTGGTTTTTAAATTTTAAAAGTTTAATAATAATAAAATGGTTATAAAAAATAGCAATACAATTAGAGTAATAAAAATTTAAAGTTAGGACAATTACAAGACAATAAAAAGCAAAGAATTACGGATATCCGGATGCTCTCGGGCACTTAAACCACGACAAGCACGCCTTGTGAACAAAGGAATAACCTTAAAAGCAACAGCCTGTGGCATATTCCTACGTCTCATACATGATGCATAAATTCCTTGCAAATTAAGAGCTTTTCTGGTTTTTGTCAACTTCTTCCCCTTAATCCTGGTGGTTCCATAAAGACGGAGAGAAGGTGGAAGAATATTTGTCTTTTCTGATACGAAGGCTGTAACTCTTTATGTGCCCTTTCGCTGTTATCTCTGTGCAAAGGATTTCTTGATTATCTCATCTCTTTCTTGAGCTAGTTAAAAAGTATCTTACATAGCATAGTTTCTATTTTAACATTGTGTTATAAGTTAAAAATACATTTAACACACTACTTAGGAGAATTAATACAGCATAACGTTCCAGCATTACACATATAATATTCATTGTAACACTTGCGAAAAGCCAATGATAAAACGTGCATTTTCCACAGTGTGTAATATGTGTGCACACATAAAGTGGAGCGTGCACCTGGGCCGTAAGGGAGTTTGTGACTCAGGGGTAAAATCAGAAATAATAATGCCTATTTCTGTTGTCAAAGAGCACCTTCTGATAGGCGTCTGACAGCTGGCTCCTGCACCATCCTACTCACACCACGCAGCAGCTCCGTGCCTCCCTCTGGACAGAAATGAGCCAGGAAAAAGGACCCCGTTAAAAGAGAATTTACTCCTTACGAGGGGTAACCTGTTGCCTATACAAAACACTTCATGATTATGCATATATTTCATTTAAAAGAAGAAATTCGTCTGGTACTTGTCAAAAAGTTTCTGTTAATCCCCAGGCGCCTTCGAGTCTAAGTAAGGCTTGAAGAAGTTCGTTTCTGTTGATAAGAAAAGCCATAAATTCCTCTCCTCTGGAAAATTTAGGGGTTTCTCTAATTGTTATCTGTGTGCGAAGAATTTCTTGATTATCTTCTCCTTTTCTTGAGCTAATAAAAAGAATATCTCACACACATAGTTTCTATTTTAACTACTAAAGCTTAATTACAAAACTACATTTACTCTATTATTAAAATGTTAATACAGCATAACTTTCCAACGTTACACATATAATATTCACTGTAACATTTGCGAAAAGCCAATCATAAAATATGCATTTTTCACACGAGGAAAGTGGAACACCGGGAACACCCAGGGCTGCTCACCAGCAGGAAAAGGGCAGAAATCCAGCAACAGCTTTGTGGTTTGAGGAAAAGTGTGTGCCTGACACATGGAGGGGAATGCTCTGGGGAGCTCTTTGGCCTCTGCTGCTTTGTGTTCTGTTGCCCCGATTGTTAAAAGTGTTAAGTTTTCTTTTATAGTTCTTTTGAAAAGTTTTAAAGTTCTCATAAAACTTCTTCAGCCTTCTGATAATGTTCACGTGTTTGAGAGTCAGAGCTCCCACACAATTTCATGTATAAATAGAATAGTTTAGATATTTCTCTGTGGGTGGAGAGAAATGATGGATTGATCTTTGGACCAGTGTGGTTGGAGAGGTGGTAAATCCATCCTCCAACCCACGGTCACCTCTGGAATTCTAGAAACACCAGATGTTTGAATAAAACTGGCTCTTTCTCTCTTTTGAACTTACCGAGCTTCTGTTGTACTCACAGCGACAGTGTTTGTATTAACACTCACCACAGCTGTAGTGATAATAATCTCAAACACTCCGGTCATTTAGATGGAAAAAAAAAAAAAAGCCACAGAAGTCTTTTGGTTACTGCTCAGTGGCTGACACTTTGGGGAGTGTATAAACATCAAAAATCAGAGAAGCCTTCCAGGTTTAGGTCTTTCCTCAGCAGAAAGGAATAACACTGTTAAGGCTTGTTCTTTTAGTTACAACTAGTGAGCACTTAGGACTGGTCAGAAAATCATCAAAAAGGCACATGGGAAAGTGTTTTGTGACCAAAAGTCCATCACTTCATGCCTATTATTGCAAACTATCTCTTAAAATCACATCCAGGGAGTAATTTACAGCAGGGATCTTCACACGTATCAGCACCGCAGCCAAACATTGGCTCAAAATAACAACTGGAAGTAAGTGAGCAAACAGCACACGGAGCTTCCCAGCCGCATTTCCGTGGCAGGAAATGTCACTTTGCGTTTGTCAGGGCCAGCTCCTGCTGCTGTCGGTAACCAGGCAGCGAGACAGAAGAGCTGCCACTGAGCTGCGTCCATCAAAGCTGTCTCCTGCGTGGGCTTTGGTGTCTCTGCACCAAACCTCTCAGCTGTGCCCTAGTTCCCAGCCCTCCCAGCCCCTCAGCTTCCCCAGCCGCCCCGAGGAGATCAGAGCAGGGCGGTTGTTTCCCCTGAGAGCTCTTCCCAAGCTGCTCACGCTGCCGAGGGGCTGCCAGGACAGCGCAGGGAGCGGGCACTGCAGAGCCAGGAGAAGCTCCCGCAGCGTCGCAGCCAGCTGTGGTGTCCTGGCCTCTGTCCTTCCCCTCTGGCTCCGGGAACGTGCAGCAGAGCCCCTGCGCTCTCTGCGGCTGCAGCTCTGCCAGGCTGCGGGGTTTTGGCAGTGTCGGCCTGCGATGAGTGGCCACTGTCCCCCTGCATTTCGGCGTCTGGTGCTTTGCCCTTCTTTTCGTGCCTCCCGTGTCCCTTAGCGCACAGATGGGACACCCAGTGGGACACAAGAGCCGTGTGTGTTCGCACAGGCCTGAGGAGAACCAAATGGGTAAAAAACCAACAAACAACACTTGATGGCGCTGGGAAGTGCCACTGCGGGCCCATTCCGGCCGCACGGTCAGTTTGCTGCTGCTTAGCGGGACGCAGCGACTTTGAGCGGATAAAACAGCACCAAAAAGCGAGAAAAAGAGCAGCACCCACGTGGAGATGCCGGGGATTGAACCCGGGACCTCATACATGCAAAGCATGCGCTCTACCGCTGAGCTACATCCCCCCGCCCACAAAATACCTCCTGCCCACCGGCCAGCTCCGTGGTGGGCCAGCCCCGGTGCGAAGAGCGGCGGGCGGGCGGACGGGGCCGCACCGAGGCTCCGCAGCGCTGTGGGGGCTCCTGTCTACAGAGCCTGGTGCGATCCTCAGGCAGCCCTCAAAAAGACAGGAACGTGCTGGTTCGCACACAGAAAGCTGGATGGTTTTGCTCCGTCGGAAATCAGAGAAATCCGTGCGGAAAGAAAAGAAGAAAAAAAAAATTAACCAAAGGGAAAGAAAACATATGGACAACCTCCCCGTCGGGGAATCGAACCCCGGTCTCCCGCGTGACAGGCGGGGATACTCACCACTATACTAACGAGGACGGCTGAAGAAAAAGCTCCCCGAGGGCCAGGTCATGCCCGAGCGGCGGCCGCAGGACGCGCTCCATCGCCACCGCCCTTCGGAAAGCGGCTCCTGACACAAAAGTCCCACACACGGGAGCGCCTGCGATGGCACCGGCTTCAGCCGCCCGAAGCAGGGACAGCAGCCCCCGCCCCTCCGCTCGGCGGCAAAAAGAACCGTCTTAACGGCAAGGGGAAAAAAAAAAAAAAAAAAAAGAGAAAACCAAAAACCCTCTGCCGAAACCCGGGATCGAACCAGGGACCTTTAGATCTTCAGTCTAACGCTCTCCCAACTGAGCTATTTCGGCGGACGAGAACGCCTTCACTGGCCGTGGATACGACCCCGCCCCGCGCCCCCCTGGGCGCCGCTGCCCGCCCTTCCGCGCGGGTTCCGCCGCCCGGTTCCCGGCGTGTCCGGCCATTCGCACCTTCCCGCACGCATTTCCACTCCGAGGATCCCAGGGAGCCCCCAGGTACCGGCAGCGGCGGGCTGTTCCGCACGCACCCTGGGGTGCGCGGCGGGCCCGCTCCGCTCCCCTGACACAAAACGCGGCCCTGCCGCTTCTGTCCCGCCCCTCCGGCGGGGGTTCCACGGCAGCGTCACAGACAAACCCTGCGCGGGGCCGCCCACAAAAAATGGCACCGGGCGGCAAAATTCATCGCACCTCCCCGTCGGGGAATCGAACCCCGGTCTCCCGCGTGACAGGCGGGGATACTCACCACTATACTAACGAGGACGAGCACGTTAAGTTCTGTTTTGCGTTGCTCTATGAGGGTGCGGTGCCGCCCCGTGCGGAGCTGCCGCTGTCCCGCTCCGCTCCGCGGGCGCAGCGCGGGGCGCAGGGGACGCGGGGTGACCGCGCTGTCACCGCCGGGCGCAACGCGCGGCTCCTCCTATCGCTGTCTATGCTGTGTGCAGCCCTTTGCTCATCGCGGGGATGTAGCTCAGTGGTAGAGCGCATGCTTTGCATGTATGAGGCCCCGGGTTCAATCCCCGGCATCTCCACTTTTTTTTTTTTTTTTTTTTTTTGCCCCCGCCGAGCCGGTTGTTTTTGATTTTTCCTGCCCCGTTTTTGAGGGGAGCCGAAATTTCCCAATTACACACTCAGGAAGTGCCTGTTGATTCTCTTCCCTCCCCTCAGCACAGTGTGCAGACTTGTGCTGCGATTCCTGCTAAAGAAAGGAGCCCTGCCAAGAGCCCCCACACCCTCCTGCCTGGGGCCATCCCAAACCCAACGGTGCTGAAAAAAACCCCAAAAACCCAGCCTTTGACTGAATACACACCAAGGGGCTGTGCTTTCCTTCTGGCTCTAAAGCTAGAATTGCTGTTTCTTCAGCTTTGGATGTTTTTAATGCTTGCTTGTGTTCTGGCCTTGCCCCTGAAGCACGTGGGAGCAGTGGGAATTACGGACACACATCCAACCAGCTGGGCTGCACCACTTTCCTTCAGAGCACGGCAACAGGAGGGTCCCTGTCCAGACCTCCTCCTGCAGGAGTGTCACAAGCAGCAGTGTGAGCACCAGGTTTACCAAGGTTCAAAAGGAGCTTCTTCCCTTCACTAATTAAACTATTAAACTGTTCCTACCTCAACCCAGAAATTTCCTCATTTTTGTGCTTCCTGTCCTGAGCGCCTGCCCAGGTTCTGTCTGACACCCGTGAGGATGTGCCTGCACAGCTCTGATATTCTGCTCACTGCAGCATCCCCACACAGCAAGCACTTCTCCCATGCACACCAAGAACTTTACACCTTTATTACAGTTCATATGACTAATATAGTCCAAAGAGAAATTTCAGGTTAAAAAAAACAACAACAACAAAAAAAAAAACTTCATAAAATACAATGGATAAAATTATCCAAACATTAATATTATGAAATACCAGCCAAACAGCTGGCAGGACTTCTGGGAAAGCAGAACAACACCTGGTTTGCTTACAAAAAGGTATTGCTGCAGTTGGTGAGTCCATCTGTTTCAGATTTCCAAGGAAACCCTTGGAAAGGTCTCAAAATATCTCGGAGAAAAGGAATCCATCAACACCAAGAGTCACAGGGCTACTGGTGGCCACTTCAGGGCGAGCTCCTGGTGCATGGCCTCGGGCACCCACTGGCAATAGGCTGCGAGCAGATCTGCAAGGGGAGAGGAGCAGTTAGAGTTTGGCTGGAAAAATGATCACCCCACTGGGAGCCAGGAGCAGCATCCCACTGCTGGGATGGTGCTGGAGCTTGGATGCTGCCATGCACAGGTGACAGCATCCCCAGGAATGTCTGTGAGCCATCACTGCAGCACTTTGCTGCTGCTTCTGTGAAGGAATTCTTATCATCTGGCACCCAATATTCAAGAAAATTCACTCTACCAGAAAAAAAATTCAATATATCCATGGAAAGTACCACCATAGTCCATACATTTAAACTGGTTACAACTACAGGAAAAAAAAATCTTAGAATACAAATAAATGTTACTTTCTGAAGTGCTTTCTGTCAAAAAATCTTAGAATACAAATAAATCTTAGAATACAAATAAATTTAATGAATTCTTATCATCTGGCACCCAATATTGAAGAAAATTCACTCTACCAGAAAAAAAAATCAATATATCCATGAAAAGTACCACCATAGTCCATACATTTAAACTGGTTACAACTACAGGAAAAAAAATCTTAGAATACAAATAAATGTTACTTTCTGAAGTGCTTTCTGTCAAAAAATCTTAGAATACAAATAAATGTTACTTTCTGAAGTGCTTTCTGTCATTTTTCAGAAGAACCAAACACAAGGCATTACTGCTCCTGGTAAGAAAACAGGAACTATTTGAAGCTTAGCAAGTGAAATAGTCAATTTTTTGAAATTATAACTCAATAGTGCTCGAGGTACCCCACTGATATGACTGATAATTAGGAAAGCAGAACACTTACACTTAGGATTTTTCTTCCATGCAGCCACCAAAGCATCACGATTATCACAGTTTTCTTTCACGAGAGCCTGCAGGAGGGCTTCTGTCCTGGGCTGAAGTCTGAATTAATGAAATGGAGCAGTAAAACAAATGAACATTCCTAAAGGAAAGCATTCAGCTTACCTTCGGGAACTCTACATCCTTTGAAAAGGCTAAATACAGATGTATAAACACACACAACCTCTGCATACAGAGATGTGCCACTGGCTGAGGAAAATTCAAAATGCAAGTAGTTTGTCCCCCCCACCACAACCCCTGGTGCTTAAGAGCAGCAGCAGGTCGCTCTTGTGTCTCCTCTGCAGAGCTGCAGAGCTCAAGGCAGAGCCAAAAGGAGTCCCCAGGGGCCATGCTGAGCTCTGACCCGACTGAAAGTGGGGCATTGCAGGGCCCTCGGACAACATCTGCCACTTCTAACAAAGAGACAAAGCCCTGCGCTCATCAGCGCCAGGAAAAGTCAGAGCAGACCCCGAGAAAGTTCCTTTTGGTGAGGGAGAGAAAGGGAGTGACGGCTGACAGCCTTCTGGAGGGTCACAGGCCTGTCAGTGCCACCAGAAAAACCCCACTGTCGGCTGGAAAGGTGATTTTGAAAAGAAATAAAGGCAGAGTAAGCGGCCAAACTCCAAAGCAAGGCTCGGAGGGGCTGCAGTGCTCACCTGTCACTCCTCACAGGGGTGGGCAGCACCTGAGCAGAGCTCAGAGCCCAGCAGAGCCCAGCAGAGCCCAGCAGAGCCCAGCAGTGGCCAGCAGAGCTCAGCAGTGGCCAGCAGAGCTCAGCAGTGGCCAGCAGAGCCCAGCAGAGCCCAGCAGAGCCCAGCAATGGCCAGCAGTGGCCAGCAGTGGCCAGCAGAGCCCAGCAGTGGCCAGCAGAGCCCAGCAGAAGCCAGCAGAGCCCAGCAGAAGCCAGCAATGGCCAGCAGTGGCCAGCAGAGCCCAGCAGTGGCCAGCAGAGCCCAGCAGTGGCCAGCAGAGCCCAGCAGAGCCCAGCAATGGCCAGCAGTGGCCAGCAGAGCCCAGCAGTGGCCAGCAGAGCCCAGCAGAGCCCAGCAGTGGCCAGCAGTGGCCAGCAGAGCCCAGCAGAGCCCAGCAGTGGCCAGCAGAGCCCAGCAGTGGCCAGCAGAGCCCAGCAGTGGCCAGCAGGCTGCGTGTCCTGCACTGCCCTCACCACCACCAGCTCTCCTGGGACACAACTTTTCTTGGCAAGAAAACTCATTTTCCCATGATCACAGCCTCCACCTCCCTTCTCAGCACCGGATTTTTTAAATTTAGAAAGGAAGTGGGAAGTGTTTGGTGGAGACAACGACCTGAAGTTTGTTTTTAACAACTTACTTGGACCATGTCTTCAGCATTATGAGGGGACTGGACAGCAGGCACTGGCTGTAAGAACTCAGCTTTTTAATGACCTGGAAGATTTGTTACAACAATTACATAATGAATAAGGTAAATTAAATGTGATATGGTAACAACCATCAATGAACTTGTGCTACTACAAATTTCCATGCCATATTCTCCATCACCATCTTCCTCCTATCCATGTGTCCATAAGTCTTGTCCTGACAGATTTGCTGGACAATTCTTCTGTCTCAGGGTGGACAATGACCTGGGCTATCAGCTTTTTTTACTTCGTAAAAACAGGACTTAAATTTGGGGGTGTCTTTCACTGAAATAGTGATTTTTCATGCTTTTTTTTGTGTTTTAAAGATCCCTTCCCCACCTCACCGACCACAACAAACTCTTCCATACACCAGCAAGTGCTGAGGAACGGGAAGACACAAAAAAATGAAGCCATAAGGCTCATCTCCTCCAGAAATTGGGCTAAAAACTTACTGACAACGTCAGGGAAACGGTGCAGCTGGAGCACACTCACCTTTCCTTCCAGCAGGAACCTGGCAAAGTGTTTGTAGCGATCAATTCCCGCGGGGTAATCAACTTCCACAGCAGGGAGCTGCCAGCCCACTCGGTCTGCAAACAAAACACCCCCAGGTCTCCTCCATGCTGCCCGAGGAGGGCACAGGTGCCAGGAGAAGTGGGGAGGACACTGCCAGCCCCACCCAGCCTTCCCAGTGCCCGTTTCAGCGGGAAATGCCAATATTTAAGTGCTGCGAACCCCACGGGGGTGCCCAGAGCACTGCTGAGCTCTGGACCTTCCTGTGAGAGCCTTGTTGGGGCAGCATCACAGCAGCTCCAGAGGGACACTCACAGAAGACACTGGGCCTGTGGCAGCGAACTCGGCCCGTCCCAGGGCAGTAGGAGGGAGGAGGCTTTTCCAGAGGCTTCCCAAAGTGGCAGTAGGGCGGCAGCAGGGCAGGGATCCACTCGGGTTCCACTGCAGACACACCTGAGGAGGGAGAACACAACTTTGCTGCCGAGGGCCACAGCAGCCCCGGGGGTACAGGGCACGCTCAGGGTCTCGTCTCCACAGATTTACTCATTTTTTTCAAACTTTTCCTGTTGTAAAAAACCTGTTCAGAGATCAGCAGCGGGCAGCTGTGGTTGGCAGGGCTGGGGCAAAGCAGGCATTTCAGAAGCTGAGCTTTGCTCCAGCCAATTCTGCCAGGTAAATAAATAAATTTTAAAAGGCCAATTTATCTCCTGATCCAGATCTAGGAAGCCGTAAGGATCCAAATCCCAGGAGTCACAACCACTCAGTAAGGACACCACAGAGGGGGAAACGCTCTGCCAAGGCATTTCTGAGCTCCTCACCAGGGCTGCAGCACACACCCACAGCACTCACCTTTCATGTACAGCTTGGTAGTCTCAACAATTTCTTGATACACCACGAACTCTGGGAGCTCTTTGAAGAGGACTGAGCTGGGGTGGATGAACACTGGGTCCTCCAGGAGTGCAGTCTGTAAGGATTGAAGCAGAGTAAGACCAGTTACTGACAATTCCATTTCTTCACTGCATCTCATTTCAGTCTCTCCCAGATGTAAGCTTTCCTTAAGTGATGGAGGTTTTTAAAAACCCCATCATTTTCTGCTTCACCTTCTCTGGAGACACCAAGCACTTCACAAGATGAACTAATGGTACTTCTTAGCCCTTTTACAACATTTCCTATGTGAACACCAGGGAAATGGAAACACTGCAGACTTTGATTCCATAAAGAGAAGTTACAAACTCCAATTCCACAGAGAGAAGCTGCAAACTTCAATTCCACAGAGAGAAGCTGCAAACTTCAATTCTGCAGAGAGAAGTTGCAAACTTCAATTCTGCAGAGAGAAGCTGCAAACTTCAATTCTGCAGAGAGAAGCTGCAAACTTCAATTCCGCAGAGAGAAGCTGCAAACTTCAATTCTGCAGAGAGAAGTTACAAACTCCAATTCCACAGAGAGAAGCTGCAAACTTCAATTCCACAGAGAGAAGCTGCAAACTTCAATTCCACAAAGAGAAGCTGCAAACTTCAATTCCACAGAGAGAAGCTGCAGGAAGCCAGCACAGGCATCCCCAGTGCTGCACCCAGCCAGAAACCCTGGCTTTGCACAGGAGCACCTTTCTGCCACGCAGGGGAGGAGGAACTGAGCCCAAGCAAGCTGTTCACCTTGTAGGCATTTTTCCACTTGTCATCCAGCAGCTCCTCATCCTGAACCCTTCGGGCAAGGTGATCCCCCAGCCCTGCCAGCACAATCTGCCTCAAGTAGGTGACTTGAGCTTCTGTTGGGGGCTTCATCTTTGGGTCGACGTAGAGCCCAGCGTCGCCGCAGACAGAGTTCACTGCGGGGAACACCAGCGAGAGAAGATGCAACAGGACCAGAACCAGCTCTGTGCATGTGCCAGCCCCCAGGAGGGAGCCAACACAGCAGTTCCCCCCACCCCTGTCGTGGTTTGACATGGAAGTGAATTTTTTTTCAGGAAATTGGGTCAAACCAATCAGTGGTCAGGTTTGGATACTGGCACCTAGAGTGACCACTGAAAGTATGGACACGCCTCTGAGAACACAGGGGGTTGAAAGCAAGAACTCCCAGGGGAACTGTCTCTTTACTTCCGGTCGTCAGAGAGTGCAGGCTCTCTAGTTGTTTTAGAAATTAATAGGAGAGGGGTGTTTTAGAGAGTCTTCATCCTAAATTTACTGTGTGTGTCTTTTATAGCAGCAGCAGTTTAATAAAGTTTTTTCCTTTGTTATTAAGCTTAAGCCTGCTCTACTCTGTTCCCGATAACACAGCATTTATTTGAAAAAAGTGTATTTTCATAGGGGCGCTGGCATTGGGCCAGCGTCAAGCCACGACAAGCCCCCCTCACCTGCTGTGGTCAGCTGCCCTCTCAGGCGCCGGATCTCCAGCATGGCTTTGTGCCGGAGCCCGTTCTCCTCACAGAACTTGCGCGTGCACCCAGCGAACTCACAGGCCCCCACTGCTCCTGGGAGAGGACAGAGGGGCTCTCAGTTCTCTAGTGACACCCTCGGGGCACAGCAGCGTCCCAGGCAAGGCGGGCACCTCGGGGTTTCCTCGGTGTGGTAGACAGGGACAGGCAAACGGAAGATTTCGGGATGTAACGGAGAGCAAGACCCTTCCCCCCTCATCCTGTGATATGTAATCAGTCACTCCTAAAACATGTAGCCCCTCCTAACACCAGCAGTCCTCCACTCCCTACTAACCCTAGCCGGGCCCACCGTCCCCCTTTTAATGTAGTAGGGCCCCTTGACTATTTAACCACAGGAGATAAAGTAATAAAGGCCATTTTAACCATCCACCACACTGGTGTCTGTGCACGTCGGTGGCCCGAGTGACCCGGGCGAGGCCGGGTCGCCGTGCTGCGTCTTAAAGCCAGGTCTCAGCAGAAGGCAACACCTCGGGCACGGGGAGTGGAGCCCGGGAAGCACTGCTGAACTGCGTGCTGCAGCACGAGGGAGCACTGCTGAACTGCGTGCTGCAGCACGAGGGAGCACTGCTGAACTGCGTGCTGCACGAGGGAGCACTGCTGAACTGCGTGCTGCAGCACGAGGGAGCACTGCTGAACTGCGTGCTGCAACACGAGGGAGCACTGCTGAACTGCGTGCTGCAGCACGAGGGAGCACTGCTGAACTGCGTGCTGCACGAGGGAGCACTGCTGAACTGCGTGCTGCAGCACGAGGGAGCACTGCTGAACTGCGTGCTGCAGCACGAGGGAGCACTGCTGAACTGCGTGCTGCAGCACAAGGAAGCACTGCTGAACTGCGTGCTGCAGCACGAGGGAGCACTGCTGAACTGCGTGCTGCAGCACGAGGGAGCACTGCTGAACTGCGTGCTGCAGCACGAGGGAGCACTGCTGAACTGCGTGCTGCAGCACGAGGGAGCACTGCTGAACTGCATGCTGCACGAGGGAGCACTGCTGAACTGCGTGCTGCAGCGCGAGGGAGCACTGCTGAACTGCGTGCTGCAACACGAGGGAGCACTGCTGAACTGCGTGCTGCAGCGCGAGGGAGCACTGCTGACCTGCGTGCTGCAGCACGAGGGAGCACTGCTGAACTGCGTGCTGCAGCACGAGGGAGCACTGCTGAACTGCGTGCTGCACGAGGGAGCACTGCTGAACTGCGTGCTGCAGCACGAGGGAGCACTGCTGAACTGCGTGCTGCAGCACGAGGGAGCACTGCTGAACTGCGTGCTGCAGCGCGAGGGAGCACTGCTGAACTGCGTGCTGCAGCACGAGGGAGCACTGCTGAACTGCGTGCTGCATGAGGGAGCACTGCTGAACTGCGTGCTGCAGCACGAGGGAGCACTGCTGAACTGCGTGCTGCACGAGGGAGCACTGCTGAACTGCGTGCTGCATGAGGGAGCACTGCTGAACTGCGTGCTGCAGCACGAGGGAGCACTGCTGAACTGCGTGCTGCACGAGGGAGCACTGCTGAACTGCGTGCTGCACGAGGGAGCACTGCTGAACTGCGTGCTGCAGTGCAAGGGAGCCTCTGGCCGGGCCAGGCCGAGGGCTCGTGGGGACAGGAGGAGAACAGGACCAAGGGAGTGGCACGGGGAATCAGGCTCTGTACCTAACATCACCATCAGGTCCCCCAGCTTCTGCATCGGCCCCTGCCCAGCCCAGACCTTCTGCACCTGCAGGATCCTCGCCCTCCTGCCCTTCAGCTGGGCCGCCTCCTGCTCACTGCCCGCTGGCCTGCAAGGGACACGGGGCAGCTGTCAGGGCTGTGCTCAAGGCAGAGGGCACAGGGACACAGTGCCAGGCTCAGGCACTCACCTCTCCAGCTCCTCAAAGAGCTCCCTGACGGTCATGGCAGACACGATGGTGATGGTGTAGGGCAGGCAGTTGTGCTGCCTGCTCAAGGCCAGCATCTTGGCGTAGCGGGGGGCCACGGGGAAAGTGGCCATCACTCTGCCCAGGGCACTGATGGGGCAGCTCAGCTTCGCTGCCAGCTGCTGCTTCAGCCTGGGCCGATGGGAAAGAGAGCTCATGTCATGAGGTAACTTTGAACTGGAACAAGTTTGTGCTCCCCGTTCTGGCAGCCCCATTAATTTGAGGTGTTTTCTCAGGTTTTGTTACGCGCTGGTCCCAAAGGCTGTGGGGGGGAAGATTCCCCTTCCTCACACGGCTCCCACCTGGGGCTCGCTGAGGAGGGAAAACACAACTGGATGCAGGTTTGCTGCCAAGGGCCACAGCAGCCCCAGGGGTACAGGGCACGCTCAGGGTCTCATCTCCACAGATTTACTCGTCCCTCATTTTTCCAAACTTTTGCTGTTGCAAAAAACCTGTTCAAGAGATCAGCAGCGGGCAGCCGTGCCCTCTGCCAGCTCCCTGCCTGGGGCTCCCAGCACAGTGCTTCCCTGCCCAAACACAGCCAGGGCCAGTGGAACAAGCAGAGGGGAACCAGAGACTGAGCTGGTACCAGTTTCTGAGCCAAAGGACATCCCCGGGTGTGAGGTGGAAGGGGAGCAGGAGGACAGCAGAGCCCACAGTGCAGGACATCAGCGGGGGGACCACAGGCATTACCTTCCTGTCATGGGGGGCTCCTTTAAGGCACCCAGGGCTATCAGCAACTCCTCAGCTGCTGCCAGAGCTTCCGTGGGAGGAGGTGTTGGGAACGGGAAGTTGATTACCTAGGGAGACAAGAGCAAAGCCCCTGAGTCCCTCGCTGACACGGCACCCACTGGAAAACAGCCTGAACGCAGCAAGGAGCTCTGCAAGGGAGTGAAATCCTCCCCTCTGCTTCACGTGTACCCAAGAAAAACACTGAGGATGTTTGCCAGGAGCGAAAGGAAAGGACACATAATGGCAGGAAATGCTCGGAACAAAAACATGAGGAAACAGGAATACCAGAATCACCCTCAGCTGCCACTGAGTGCAGGCACCGCCTAGGGCAGGCTGCTGCAAGGTCTAAATTTAAGTGTTGTGCTGTCTGAAAATGCTCTAGTATCTCCAAAACACAGACCCTGTTTAGACCAGGGTTTTTTTTTTTTTTTTTAACCTCTAAGAATATAAGCAAGCATTTACTGCTTGAACAAACATGTCTGCTAAGGCCTAGTGGAATTCAGAGCAGCTTCTGCAATGTGCACAACCAAAATGGACTCTCAGGATCTTAATTTCTACCACAAGGCATAGCTTCAAGCAACAACAATTAAATACATTTCTGTTTGTTTCTGGCTCCTAAGGGCAACCACTTTAATGGGTGCTGTAGTACAAAGCCCTTTCCAGCTCACCTTTTCTATATTTAATGCCTTCATTTGCAGAATCAAGTCTTCTACTGGTCGATTTGTTATTTCTGGAGCAGAAAATTTCTCAAAGTCCATGAAAACTGCTGAAGAGTATAACCTAGTGGACCAGAAGTGTTATTTAAATACATAGAAGAAATCTTAGCTCAAAGGATATGCAGGAAAAAATTAGCAAGGGATTAAAAAAAGGCAGCTGTGGATAGCATTTACATCATCATATCATTATTTAAAGGTTGGGGCATTTGCCTTATTCACAACAAGTTAACATGGCTCAGAGTTAAATCTATCTGGCCATGGTGAAATTTCACGTGGCCATGGTGAAATCTAACCCAGCCATGCAAACAAAGAGTTCTCAGCAAGAGAAACGCCCCCGAGCAGCCAAACTCAAACCAGTATCACCAGAGACAGCTCAGGCTTGGCTTCACCTCGCACTGGGATGCAGGGCAGGCAACCCCAGAGCACGTGGGGCAGCAGGGGAGGGGGCAGTGGATGTGGGATTGTGGCAGCACATCCTTCTCTCTCTCAGGATTTTTCATAGAGGAGCACAGAGAGAAAGAAAGAGAAAACAATTTCTATTTCTGCCCCTTGTTTTTCCCATGTGGAATGTGCTTGGAGAATTGTGTCCCTGGGGTCATTGCTTGGTTGGATTCTGGTGAGGATTGTTTGAGCCTGGTGGCCAATCCAATCCAATCCAACCCAATCCAATCCAACCCAATCCAATCCAATCCAATCCAATCCAATCCAATCCAATCCAATCCAATCCAACCCAACCCAATCCAATCCAACCCAATCCAATCCAACCCAATCCAATCCAATCCAACCCAACCCAATCCAACCCAACCCAATCCAACCCAACCCAATCCAACCCAATCCAATCCAACCCAATCCAAAACAATCCAATCCAATCCAATCCAACCCAACCCAACCCAATCCAACCCAATCCACCTGTGGCTGGGCTCTCAGAGAGGGTCACGAGTTGGGGGTTAGTTAGATTTGGGAGTTAGAAAAGTATGTTTGTAGTTTTAGTATCTCCTGTAAATAGTATATTAATGTATTCTAGCATAGTTCTAATAAAGAAATCATTCAGCCTTCTGAGCTGGAGTCACACACCAGCATTTTTCCCCCCGGGTTCCCCTGCAGTCACAGTGTGGGATGATGCCAGATCCCCAGGCAGAGCCCTGGCTGGGCTGACCTGTAGCAGTGGCCGGGCTCGGTGCGGCCGGCGCGGCCGGCGCGCTGGTTGGCCGAGGCCTGCGAGATCCAGGTGACCCTGAAGGACGAGACCCCCGTGATCCTGTCGTAGAAACGCCTCTTCACCTTGCCACAGTCCACCACGTACTTGATGCCCGGGATGGTGAGGGATGTTTCAGCCACGTTGGTGGCCACCACGCAGAGCCTGGTGCCGGCAGGAGGAGCCTGGAACACCTGCAAGAGACAGATGGGCATGGGAGAGGCGGTGGCAGCAGGGAGGGGACGGGGAAGGGACAGGGAAATCTGATTTTGGATGGGCTGCAAAGGCATGGCAGTGTGTACGGCACTGCAAGGGGAATGCAGGAGTCACAGCAGACCTAAGCCCGTGTCTCCTGCTCTGAAGCTCTGTGCCCAGCTCGGTTAAGGCTCAGAAATGAGCCCAGGGGCTGCAGGTGGGGCACACACCAGCACTGAGCTGTGCTCAGACACTGCTGCTGCCTCCAGAGACAGCAGAACACAGGAATCTGTTCAAGCTGCCTGTTGGCAGCAGCACCTCCCGGTGCCCGGGGCCAGGATGGATTTAGAGATCCTGCAGGGCTGGTGCTGATCATCTCTCCCACCCTGCTGAAGTGGCACAGGGAGACCACAGCCCAAGCCAGGCCTGCCCCAGTCCCATCCCAACCTGCCCACCGGGCCATTCAGGCTGACAGAAGAAGTCCAGGGTGGGAATTTTATCTCACTTGTGACTTCAGACAATGATCACTCTTATCTGTAAGATCTTCTGCTCACTGTGACAATAAATCCTTTACCTTTGCCTGTTTCTCCGGTGCCAGCAAGGAATAGAGTGGGAGCACATAGAGGGGCAGGGACGAATCAGATTTCTCATCTGTGGGGAAACAGACCAACACTGCTCAGTCCAACTCCCAGGCTTAGTCCCAGCAACATCTGCACAAACACCACTTCATTGAAACCAGGAAAGCAACTGGTGCAAACTGGTACCAGTAACTGGGACTGGAGCTGGAAAACCTGAACAGCTCTGCCATGGCACGGGGCTGCTCTGGTGCCACAGCTCAGCACAACCAACTCAAGTCACTCATTTCACACGTGACACCAGATAGGGATTCCTTCTTTCACGTGTGCCAAACCTTCTTCTGAGTCTCCATCTCCTAAATCCAGGTCAAGATCAGAGCCTGCAGCATCATCATCACTGTCAATGTCTCTGTCTTCATCTCCTTCATCCACTGGCACCACAGAGTAATTGTTCAGATCAATTTTGGGGAGCGTCTGAGAAGGAGAGGGAAGATGAAAACAGCACATTAAGAGGGGGACACAAGCAGCACTTTGCATTGCTTTGGAAGTAAAGCTGAGACCTTAGGCCTTCTCAGGTGCAAAATAAAGTATTTCCAAATTCGACATTTTTCAAATTGGAGGCATTGCAAAAGCATACAGTGCCAAACCCCATTCCATCTCTTTATATTGTAATTTAATATAACACTCTCAGAAAGAACTGGCCTCCTAACCCAGGTATGTCTAACAAATGTTCAAACGTTTCTGTCAAGATGGGTTAGTCTTAGAATTTTATCTCTCTGTCAAATCCAGTCCAAATTTTGGGTAACAAATGGCGAGATGAGGAGCAGCCCTGGTGCCAGCAAGCCTGGAGCTCCTTCCATTCCAGTTTTAGTGGTCAGTACTCAATGTAAATCAATCTCCTGCCCATAACACCCCGAGTTTCAGCACTCTGCACTGAGGGGACACCTGAGGGCTACAGGGCTTCAGGCAGGTGTGGAAGAGCTGGACAGAGGCACAGGCACACAGCAGTGCTGCTCCCTCCTGTCCCTTGGAGGAATTTTACCCATCACACGTTACCAGAACTCTCCTCCGCTTCCTCGATTTCTTAAATTTCCTGATTTCTTCCTCCGAGTCTTCTCTGTCATCCTCTCCTCCTACAAAGCCAGCAGTGGAACAGCTGTTAGCTGGGCATGCTTTCCTCTTGGAAAAGGCAGGGGGAGGAGTCTGGTCCCACTCCCACCTTTCTGGGGATGCCCAGTGTGGAAGAAGCAAACTGAAGGCAGAGGGGAACTGGAAGGGGACCTTTTCCCAAACTCAAACTAGCACAAAACTTAACATCAGTCATGACAATCATCCACAACGAGCCCTTTCCCCAAACCTTGTCTTTGGTGGTTTTAAAATAAAAGTTTGTGTTTTTAGATGCAAAGCAAGCCCACTTCTCAGGGGGATAAATTTGAGGTTTAACAGTTTCTACAGCATTACCTGCAGCGTTGTTTTTTTGGTATGGGAATGCTTTCCTTAATCTTCTACAGAGAGAGTGAACTTCTGCCTGGCCTGTTAAAAACACCAAAATCCCACCTGCAAGAGGAAAAAAAAAATAAAAAAAGAAAACCAAACAACAACAACAAACTTTGGACATGTTCAGTATGAGCAATTTGAGAGGTTCTCAGCAGTGAAGTTCTCTTACCTGCAGGCAGCATCCGATGGATTTTACACACTTTCCTGAAGCACTCCCCACTGTAGTCATCCAGGGGGGTTTTCTTGTTAAAATGGACAGTTACAGGGAACTGCCTTGCATCGACCTGGAGAGGAAATACCAAATAAAGGTATTTATATAAATAAAAGGTTTGTTTGCTGTCATAACTCCACACAATCATTACAGCGCTCAAGGGACAACCAGAAAAGCTCACCCTGTATTTCTGCTCACCTCTAGGGTTTGGTACCCTACAAAACACCAAACTCACAGAAATTACTGGTGTTGTCAGCTCTGAACACCATAAAACCATGCCAGAAACCAAAGCTTTTCTCCCTTTCACACCATCAACTCAGATTTAAGCTTTCTAGTTCTCCTGAACAATAACTTAAAGAGTTTCTCAAGACAATCAGATTATGCCAGGGCAGTTTTCTGATAAAAGTGGAAAGAAAAACACCAAGTCCCAAAAGAAACAATAGCCTAAACAAAATGACTGCTTTTAAATCGCTTATCTGAAAGATTTCAGCACCAGCTGGAAAGATTAGAGCGCCCCTGTTTTGTCCCTGGTTTTGTAAGGCTGTCCTGGCTGTATTTCAGCTCCCAGGGAGGGGACAGTACCTGGATGACAGGAGGTTTAACAGAGAACAGCCTGGTGTTGTCAGTGAAATCCTCCACTCGCAGAGTCGCCGACATGATGATCAGCTTCAGGGGCAGCCCCTTCTGCAGGGACACAGATCTGTCACCCTGTGCCCAAACAGCTCCCCCCGAGCACTGCTGCTGGCCACTGCAGCAATGAACTCCTTGCTTTCTCCCAGGCTGCTGGAATTCAATTATCCCCACTCTCTAAGTCTCAAATGAATTTTGCCTGAGAAGTCACCTCTTGCTACTGATCTGTGCTATTTCCCCCTTGGTGTAGGCTCTGTGCCTCTTCAATCATACAGAAAGACAAATCTGTTAACTGAGTGTTATTTCTGTCAGATTTCCTGGGAATTCTACATCACAGAGCCTCTTCATGGGGAACATCCCCTCCCTGGCACATCCATGTCCAGAGCAGGAGCCCTGCCCCTCTCGATGCCTTGAGAAGGCTGAGCTAGAGCAGAGGCTGGACAGAGCTGAAGAATAAAGTAGGGATTTATTCAAAGGATCTCCTCCATGGATCCACCTTGGGCAGCAGCAGAGCCCAGCCAGGGCTGCACCCAAGAGGAACCAAAATGGTCCCAAAATGAACCCAAGGTGAACCAAAATGGTCCCAAAATGCACGAGCGCTCCCGGGGGCTCTCACCGGGATCAGCTCTGCTCCATTTGCACCTTGCAGTTCATTGTCCCATTCCAGCTTTAGCCCAGGCACTCCCATCCTGCTTGTTTTTCTCTCTCCAGCCCACGCTGTTTGTGCTCCTGGGCCTGAGCTTTGGATCACTTGTCCTTGGTGCCCAGCTGGAGCAGGAATTGTTTTGTCTCCCTGCTCTGTGCAGAGAGCTCACCATCCCATAATGTGAAGCCCAGACCCACACACTAAAGCAGAATCTGAAAAATAGAAAAGCCAAACCTGAGGCACCTCTCTCACCTTCTGACGGAGGGGCACGATGCGAGACAAGAGGCCTATCAAGATGTCTGTGTACATACTCCTCTCGTGGGCTTCATCAATGATGATGACTTTGTACTTTGAAAGCAGGAAGTCCTGAGGAGAGAGACGGATTTCACCACAGGAGGCCTCAGCCAAGGATACCTGAGTCAGGACACCCCAGAGCTACACAGCACTGACCCCATCCCCAGCTCTATCTCTCACTCAGTTTAATGCACTCACCCTACACAAAGCAGCCTGGCTCCCAAGCCTCTTCTTGCTCTCATTTTACCCAGCAAGATAACCTAATGTTTAGGGACTTGGGCAAAAATATCAAGGGTAGAGATGAAATAAATCTCTGGCGCTGAAAGGGATTCTGGCAACAAGTCCACGTTGGCCTCTCTTCCCAGCTATACAAAGAATTCCCCCTTTTTTTTTTTTAACACTGAGGACAGCAAGTTACCTTCTGAATCTCTTTGAGCAGCACACCATCCGTCATGAACTTGATCTGCGTCTCATCCGTAACGTTCCCTTCGTACCGGATTTGATAGGAAACCACTCTGTGGGCAAAGGCCAGGGCAGCCCCAGGAAGAAGCACAAAGCCCATGTCACCCACAGAGCACCTGGGAGCCACCCTCCAGCGAGGTTCTCAAGCCTTTCTGAAGCTCACCTGTGTGGCAGGTTCATCTCCCTGGCGACCCTCTGGGACATGGACACGGCGGCCACGCGCCGAGGCTCCGTGATCCCGACGGCGCCGCCAGAACTAACGGGGTGGGGGAAGGAAAAGGGGGAATGGTTTTAATTAAACACAGCAGCAGCCAGAAAAACGACAACAGGATTTCTCACTGATGGTTC
The DNA here is from genome assembly GCF_026979565.1 of Vidua chalybeata. NCBI lineage: Eukaryota > Metazoa > Chordata > Aves > Passeriformes > Viduidae > Vidua > Vidua chalybeata. The sequence goes on along the minus strand of NC_071547.1, from coordinate 1,906,636 downwards.
TAGATTAATGGCATCGGTCACACAGCCTCACTCTTGGATACAACTGGAATAAAAACACAGACAGGAGGCTCTGGGATTCCCTTCTGTTCTATCTGTACTAATCTGAAGATGCATGGATTACAGCTTCGTTTTTCCCAAAGTGCTGTCTCTGCAATTCCATTTGCTGCATAGAAAATCCAATTCCTACCTGGCATATCCAGCTTCGTAGAGAAACTGAGGCACTTGGGTGGTTTTGCCACTTCCTGTCTCTCCACAGATGATCACAATGGGATTGTCATTAATGGCTTCCATGACCACTTGCTCTTCAGCAAGGATGGGAAGCTTTAGTCTTGCCTCCTAAACAGTGTAAAACACATATTTTAGTTGAGCTGTTTCTCACCCTTTTTTTTTTCCTCAGGATTGAAAACTGTTACCCTCCTCAGACAGGATGGGAAGCTTTAGTCTTGCCTCCTAAACAGTGTAAAACACATATTTTAGTTGAGCTGTTTCTCACTCTTTTTTTTTGTTTTCCTCAGGACTGAAAACTGTTACCCTCCTCAGACCATAAAACCCACAAAAGGGAATTCTGCAAGCCCGTGACTCAGGAAGCTCTGAACCAGCTAACACCACACGAGCTTGGCTGAGAACCAGAGTCATCAGAGCAGCTTCCCAGCAAGCCGAGGGCAAGCCCTGCACTTCAATCTGTGAAACTTCAGGGCCCCTTGAGCTTCTTAATATAGCACTTCAAGGGAAAACTCATTTCACAACTGCCTCGTCTGCTGAGACTCGTGCAGGGCTTTTCTGTTTCTGCACGATGCCCTACCTACAACAAATGGGACAAAACCACCCAGCACAAGGTACAAAACAACAGAGAGCTGAAAGGGACCTCAGAACACTTTCCAGCCAAGGAAAAGGGCTGTTAATAAATTCTGTCTGTAAAACTAAAGGGAAATGCTAATAGCCTAAAACAAGGTGAGTTTTCCTGCTGCTGGAGCAGAGCTGAGTGCACCCAGCTGCTGGAACCCTCTGCAGCCCCTTGGACAAGCACTGTGCTGTTCACAGAGCCTCACCTGGATCTCAGGACTCCTGTCCACAGGGACAAACACTGCAGGCTTGCAGGGAGCCTTGCTGGGGGCTGCCTGGGGAACTGGGGCTCTGGGACCAGCTGGAGGCTGCTCAGCCCCTGCCTTCCCCACTCCTCCCTCTGCCTCTTTAGCAGCATTCACAGCACTGCCTGAGGACTTCTCAGTGTCTTGTTTCTGCTCTTCCTCCTCCTCGGAGCTGCTGGGCTCCTCCTCAGGCTCTGATTCTGAACCTGAGCTGTGCCTTCTCTTGTTGGCACCGCTGACGCTCCTGATCCTTTCAGGGACATCAGTCCTCGGCTCCTGTGTCACCCTGGAAACAAAACATCAACGTGTGAGCTGTGCTTTGGCACCTCAAACCAGATATGACTTCCCCAAAATCCAGCATCTCCACTCCTGGAGGTTTTCACAACTCTGCCAGGTAAAGCCTTGGCTTTGATTGATGGATTTGTATCTAAGCATTTCCTATCCTGGGCTTGATCCATTTCTTCTGAAGGCATCTTTGTAGTTTAATCTACAAATGCAGCTCTTGATAAATCCAACTCTTGATAAATCTAGCAACTGTGGTCAACATTGGTATATGTCTTCCAGCACAAGAAAATAAGTAAATGTTTATCCACCAATTTTGTAGTTTAGCACAGTTGCTAAAAGCCTGCAGATTGTGTCACCCACCTCATCCTCATCCTGTAGGAAGGACCAAGTTCTTGTAACTAACATCCTCTCACACAAGAAAATAACTATCACATTATCAGATAAAAATAGCAAATTATTTAACTCCATCCATTCTGAAGAACCTGCCTGCACCAAGAAGAAAAAAACAAATCAAGGGAAAGCTCAGGATGCTGCTGTTCAAATGCAGTGATCAACTGCAAGGCTTCCACCCAAAAATCACTTTACCTTTTAGCCTGATACATGCGCTCCCCAGTGCCCAGTTTGGAAGTAGTATACAGGAGTTTCATTTCTGCCTCAGAAGCCTGGACCTCGCTCAGCTTGCTCAGCAACTCAGCTCTCTGTTTGGGGAAAACAACCAAAATCAGTGCTTGCTTTGACCAGGAAAGAATTTCATTTCAAGATCTGCACTTGAGCACTCCAAGGTGTGCTCTGCGCTCTGGCAAGTCCTGCAGTTGTAAAACCTTGCTGCTGCTCCAGGGTCAGACCTCCCTGGTGAAGATTTCAGCAAAAATAGGAATGGGGACTTGACATCACAGCAGTGAGCAGCTCAGCTGCACCCTAGAAACAGCAGCAAAGAAAACAGATTTGAACTGAGCCACTGGAACGAGGCCTGGAGCAATGGGAGCCTCCCCTCAAATCCCTCCCGTGGGACCTGGCAGGAGGTCAGGCAGCCACAGTTTGAAACTGCCTCCAAACCAGAGCTCCTCTGTGAAATCCATCGTTCACACACTAGCAGGAGCAGGAATTCTGCCTGGAAAGGCTTTACAAAGACAGAAAAGCTCTTATTTCCACAGTGAAAACACACAATAAGCATTTCAGAAGCACTGACAGGCCAACGCTGGGCTGCAGGGAGGTTTTGCTCCCAGCACCTGCTTCACAGAGTGCTTTCAAAATGCAAAAACATCACTGACTGCCAGTGGTGTACTCCCCACCACTCGTACACCTGGGCAGAACAGGAACCTGGGCCCACAAACGACGTGTTCCTGCAAGACCTGACCCACTGGGAGGGCAGGGAATGCCTCCCCCACTGGAGCTGCATCTTTGTCACCACGCCCAGCAAAGAGGGGCTGGTGCTGCTGTAGCATCACCCTCAGCACCTGCACACCCGTGAGAGTCCCCTGAGCGTTCACAGCTGAGAGTTCACCCCCCACCCACCAACACCAAGCCATCATTTTAAGAGAGGAGCAGCAGCACGTTGTTGCCCTGATTTTTTAAGATTTTTCTAAAGCCTTCCGAGCTCACATTCTTGTAGCAAACTTTCTCACGCAGCTTTCTGTAAATAACTTATTGTTTTGCATTCCTTCATAGAGGAGGAGGAATTTGATGCACTGGTGGTTTGTCCAGTGTCATTGGAGAGGTGGCACTTTCACCCTCCAATCCACTGGCACCTTTGGAAAACAATAAATGCTGGAGTCAGGAATAAAATGTTCTTTTTTTACCGTCTCAAGAGCAGAGGAGTGCGTCGTGTCCTACAGTGACACCACATACCTGTTTTTTCTTTTCCTTCTGCTCCAAAACCTTCTGCAGGTTTTTCTTCTGCTTCTTGCTCAGGGGTTTCTTCTGCTGTTGCACAACACACGTGACTTTTTTCTTCTTGGCTTTTTTTGCTGGCAGGACCAGGGCATTGCTTTGATCAATTCCCTTCAGCGTTGCTCCATCTGAAGGCAAGGGTTTGATTATTCACCTTTGCCAGGTGGATTGTTTTCAGCATGCTCCTAGCAGGCTTACCAAGCACCAGGCCACATTTAGCTGCTTCAAACAAACACAACCCTCATGCCCGGCCAAAAAAAAAAAATCCTGCAACATCAGCAAGGGCAAAAGACCTCGAAACTGGGGATTCAATAACCCTGAGCTTTCTATAGCCCCAAGGGTGATTTTCCAAGATTTATGTAACAATATTATGCAATTTTTGCCTTTTTACTCAATCCCCCAGGGTCAGGACACAGGACACTGCCTCCCCAGTGTCCTGCTTCACCCGGGCACCAGTGGATTTTAACACTAAAAAACTGCATTACTAAATTATGAGTAATAAAAATAGAATAACAAACGCCATTTTTATAAAGTTAACGCCATTTTTTTTTTTCCTTAAAGTTTGAGAAAGCGAATGTTTAACGTAAGAGATACGCTTAGTAGTCGCTTTAATGGACTAATTCCATAATTAAATAATGGAACCACTGAGTGTCGTGATTGGGAAGGGACCCCCCGAGCCCAACTCCTGAACCCCCTGGAGGCAGTCACTGCTGGAACAGAGCTGTTAGTGCAAAGGCGGCGGGATCACGGAACGGGGGAATGAATTCGGGCGGAAAAGAGCCCTGAGACCACCGAGACCAGCCCGTGCCCCAGCACTGAGCGCCACACGCGGGGACGGAGAACCCGCCGCCTCCCCGGGGAGCTTTAAAGTTAACAATAACACTGCGACAAAGACACGACAGCAGCTCCGATCTGAGCGGCTCTGCGGCCCCTCTGGGCCCGAGCAGTCGCTACTGAACAGAGCCCGGCTCCCGCCGCACCTCCCAGCTCCAGCGGCAGCTCCAGCGGCAGCTCCAGCGGCTCTGCGGCGGGCGGCGCCGCGGGGCCCTGCGGCAGCCGCGCCTTCCAGTTGTGCCGGCGGCGCGCTCGGCCCATGGCGGCGGTGGCGGGGACGGTGACAGTGACGGGGACACGACACGACACGACACGACAGGGCCCGGCCCGGCGCGGCCCCACGTGCGGCCCGCGCTGCCGCCACTTCCGGGAGAGCGGGGTGTCGCGAGACGCGCGGGAAAGGGGCGGGGAAAGCGCGGGAGAGGGGCGGGGAAAGGGCGGGAAAGGGGCGGGGGAACGGCGGGATGGGCTCGGGATACACCCCCCCCCAAACCCATACCGGGACCCCCGATCCCCTCCCCTCCCCTCCCCTCCCCTCCCCTCCCCTCCCCTCCCCTCCCCTCCCCTTCCCGTCCCGTCCCGTCCCCTCCCATCCCATCCCATCCCATCCCATCCCATCCCATCCCATCCCATCCCATCCCTCCGAGCCTCACCAGGCACTCGCAGCTCAGTGCAAAGTCTCAGTAAACATTTATTCGAAGCTTTGCCACAATTAACCTTAAGTTGATTTGTGAAACTGGTCTACAAATACTGAACTACGGAGTACATGGTTTGGATGGTCCGATAAAGGAATAAATAAAGGCATGTAAAGCTCTGTAAAAAATAAGTCTGGTACAGTTGTAACTACTTAACAGTATTACCAGTAGGATCTCGGATGTGTCTAGGATCAGAAGTGAACACACGGCATCTCTTCAGACCAAATCATTTTTACATGAACAATTGTACAAACTTAAACACTGTAATCATGAAACCTGATGTACAAAACAGGACGTGAAATCACTACCATCAGTGCCAACAACAAGTGCTACCACAGCAAATATAACTTCTGAATAAAAGGAAAAGATCGGTTTTTACATGTGCTGTCATCACAGGTCGATGGAATTATCCAAAAAGTTTAAAATACATGCGGATACAATAAAACCTTTTATTTTCCAACCCAGACAAAGAGAACTCATGGTCACTTAACGCCATTAGCTGCCAAATACGGATCAGTATGTGAGGCAAACCACACTGAAACACTTCTACACCACCGAAGAGCTAAGGTTGATACTGGTCTATTTTCCACACCGACGATGCAACGAGTCTTGAGAAGCAAACCACGAAGTGAAGGAGGCGCTAGAAGTACAGCACTGAGCCACGCCAGGTTTTACACTGCACTCTGACACCCAAAACCACTGCGGAAGTGTCACATTCCACAGGACACTCGGGTATCTACAGGTGTGTGCGTCCAGGGGAGCCGCCCTGCGAGGGCAGGAAGAGCACGGCAGGACCCCAGAGGCTGGGTCCTAAAGCAGGCAGGTGAAAACCTTCAGGAATGGGAAGAGCACGGCAGGACCCCAGAGGCTGGGTCCTAAAGCAGGCAGGTGAAAACCCTCAGGAATGGGAAGAGCACTGCAGGATTCCAGAGGCTGCCTCCCAGAGCTGGAAGAGCACTGCAGGATTCCAGAGGCTGGCTCCCACAGCAGGCAGGTGAAAACCCTCAGGAATGGGAAGAGCACGGCAGGACCCCAGAGGCTGGGTCCTAAAGCAGGCAGGTGAAAACCCTCAGGAATGGGAAGAGCACTGCAGGATTCCAGAGGCTGCCTCCCAGAGCTGGAAGAGCACTGCAGGATTCCAGAGGCTGGGTCCTAAAGCAGGCAGGTGAAAACCCTCAGGAATGGGAAGAGCACTGCAGGATTCCAGAGGCTGGCTCCCACAGCAGGCAGGTGAAAACCCTCAGGAATGGGAAGAGCACTGCAGGATTCCAGAGGCTGGCTCCCAGAGCAGGCAGGTGAAAACCCTCAGGAATGGGAAGAGCACTGCAGGATTCCAGAGGCTGGCTCCCAGAGCAGGCAGGTGAAAACCCTCAGAACGCCATCGAGTTCCCGATCCCGGGCAGCCAGAGCCCATCCTTGGGGCTTGTGCCAGCTGCTCACTCAGGGATGGGTTCTCCAGCGGCCACAGGAAGGTCCAGGAGCAGGATGTGTCCTGCAGGAGCAGCCAGGTGAGGCTGTCCCTGTGTCACCTGTGCCCCAGCAGCAGCTCCCAGCAGGGCACCACGGGCATGGCTGTGGCAGAGCTCCATGAAGTCACGGCAAAAAGCTGAAGCTACCAGGGTTGTCCCGTGCCATCCCTGCCATGGGACAGGTGTCACTGCTGAGGGTTGTCCCGTGCCATCCCTGCCATGGGACAGGTGTCACTGCTGAGGGTTGTCCAGTGCCATCCTCACCTAGGACAGGTGTCACTGCTGAGGGTTGTCCTGTGCCATCCTCACCTAGGACAGGTGTCACTGCTGAGGGTTGTCCTGTGCCATCCTCACCTAGGACAGGTGTCACTGCTGAGGGTTGTCCCATGCCATCCTCACCTAGGACAGGTGTCCCTGCTGAGGGTTGTCCTGTGCCATCCTCACCTAGGACAGGTGTCACTGCTGAGGGTTGTCCCGTGCCATCCCTGCCATGGGACAGGTGTCCCTGCTGAGGCTTGTCCAGTGCCATCCTCACCTAGGACAGGTGTCCCTGCTGAGGGTTGTCCTGTGCCATCCTCATCTAGGACAGGTGTCACTGCTGAGGGTTGTCCCGTGCCATCCTCACCTAGGACAGGTGTCACTGCTGAGGGTTGTTCAGTGCCATCCTCACCTAGGACAGGTGTCACTGCTGAGGGTTGTCCCGTGCCATCCTCACCTAGGACAGGTGTCACTGCTGAGGGTTGTCCAGTGCCATCCTCACCTAGGACAGGTGTCACTGCTGAGGGTTGTCCCGTGCCATCCTCACCTAGGACAGGTGTCACTGCTGAGGGTTGTTCAGTGCCATCCTCACCTAGGACAGGTGTCACTGCTGAGGGTTGTCCCGTGCCATCCTCACCTAGGACAGGTGTCACTGCTGAGGGTTGTCCCGTGCCATCCCTGCCATGGGACAGGTGCCACTGCTGAGGGTTGTCCAGTGCCACCCCTGCAGGTGTCACCTGCCAGGCTCGGTTTGCCCACAGGTGACACAGAGCCCTGCCAGTCTCTGAGATGCTCTGTGGGATACAAAAGCAGTGCAGCCACTGGCACGGGTTTCTAAAAAACAGCAAAAACCTCCGTGGATAAACTAGATGGCCCAGTATGGAAAACACTTGTAAAAGGTATTTACAAAAGTTGAAAGAGATTAAATACAATACCACATTCATGTCCCCAAAAGCGCTTTCACTACAGTGCATGTTTAAAAATACAGAGCATTTTTAAAGTATATATATTTATATATATGTATATATATATATTGAGGATTAGATTGTGCTTTAAAAAAATTGTTACTTCTGAATTTGACTAATGTGAAAACTGAGTGCTGGGAAAAATACTGATTAAAAATACCCAATTTTATATATACTGCTTTTCACATAACATTTTGCTATACATGGGATGCAAGTAAATATAAAAATACCATTTTTCAAGCAGCAGGGTGATCGAAATAAAGAATATCAATATAGGAGGGCTGATTTTACAAAACTAAGATAAATTATTAGAGTGAGACAGGGAGAAACTATAATCCAAATTAACATTCATATAATACTTTCAAAGAAATCTTTATCATAGACAACTCTTAATATATAAATGTTCAGTATTTTTAACTTTAACGTTAAATATGGATTACACAAAATACAATCTATGCAAACTGACCCATGCACATTGTCCCAAGAAGGCGGTGGAGCCACTCACATGAGCATGGTTTGCAAACTTTGGTCCTCAGGTCTCAAATTTGGCAAAACACATCAAGACCTGACAAGCTTTACTAGACAATTCCTAATTTCCAGGTTGGCATTTCAGCCCAGTCCTCTGTGCACAACAGTAGGGAGAACTGAGTCTACAGGGAAGACTCTGTAATAATATGGAAAATGAGCTGAAAAAAGGAATTTACTGTAATTTACATTTTCAGCTTGACAAAATGGACTATTTGTTGCCATAGTCCCTATCTGATCACAGGAAAGATTTTAAGTTGTGATAACCAGTTATTTAACAACTCTAAACCATGTACTTGTTAATAAATGGGGTGCAGGGGGATTTACAGGTGACATAAAAAATTAAAATGCATTCCAACTGTGCCAAGTGCATATGAACTTCAACCGTGTTGAACCGAAGTGATCACCAGGAGTAAAGGCCATTAACATGGATTTAAAAATAACCCCCATGGAAATGCCACACACAGACCCAAAGAGGTTAGGCAAGTAATACACATATTTCAAGAACATTAAACTCCAGCATAAAGAGAAAAATAAACTCGCCCCACAGTTACATTCAGTTAAGCATCACATCCAGAAGCTTTGCCCAGTGGAAGAACAAGCTGTGCTCAGCTGCCCCAGCCTGTCCCACCAGAGCTGGCACTGGCAGGCACACCTGGGGAACCTCCTCCTCCTCCTCCTCACTCCCTTGCTTTGTGGCCAGGCCCCATCCCAGACCAATTTTTGTTGCACTTTTTGATGTAGTTGTTCGTTTGGACCCTATGGAATATGGAATGCTCCAGCTGTGCTCCATCCTACCCCTCGTGGTATCAGAACTGTGCTCATCACTAGGGGTAGGTGCTTCCCTTCCCTCCTCACGTCTGTGTCCTTGGATGCTGCTGCTTCCAGGTGAAACCACATTCCAGACTTCCTTCCCTGAGGTTACCTTTGTTTCAGTAAACCAGCACAGCCAGTGATGCCCTACCAAGCTCGTTAGCTCTAAGAAATACAGAAACCCTGCAAAATAAAAATAAAATTGCTCCAAAGCTCCACGGCTTTGAAAGAGAACCGTTTCCTGCACCCTCCTCTTAAAGGTGACTCGCTTTTCCCAAAACCTAATGAGGACATAGACTTCAAGCAAAAAGCTCCTATAAAACTATTGTAATTTTAGAAAAAAATCCAGATCTTCCTGAAGGTAATTTATTGCCGCTGATTGGTCCTGAGAAAGCTTTAAGCAACAATACATTTGCACGTGTTTCATCTGCTGCCTTTTCTGAGAAGGTACGTGGGTCCTGAGATTAAAAGCCATGTTTTAGTCTATGTACTTAAGCTTGGCAAATGCTTCACTGTGCAGATCGAATATGAATTACAATTTGTCGCGCTACATCTTCCTTCTGTGCCAATTTATTAAAGCAGATTTCCTTCCAGACACTAACAAATTAAAGTTCTCGGGATGAAATGCAATGATAAAATGCCACACGTGTGCTTCCTCACATTGGACTGGCATTTAAGGACTTCAGATCTTCCTTCTCCCTCATTCCCCACCTCCTGTTAAAAGCTATGGTGTGAATTTTTTGGCCTGGATACCAGAAAATTCCTCATCTGATACTCTATGAAAGGCAACTTCAAGGCAATGGAATAAGCCAACAAAAACACAAAAACATTCACAACTCTGAAGAAAAAATATGGACCCACAGCAGTTACTTCTCAATGGAAGTGCTTGGTAGCTTGAGATTTTTTTTTTTTCTTTTTAACTGTTAAATTGTCAAATTTGCATATGTTTAACTCAATTTCAATATCTGAAAGACTACTCAATTTGCTTTTATAAAAACTTTACAAAAGATGCTTTTAAATGCTTGTAAAAGTAAGCGTTTATCTACTGAGAAAATTCTAGTACTGGATAAAACTCTGAATATACAGCTGAATTTTGTAAATGTTTTTTCCTTTCTCCTAGAAGTCTAACGGCTGAGTGTTTAACCTAGACAAATTAAGTCTTAGACACGATGGAAAGTTATAACTTCGCACACTTTTTACCATGTGATGTTTTGTTGCTTTGTAACTTCGGATGAGACAGTGCTTAGGATTTTTCCAGAGCTGGTGTAGAGTGGTGAGTAGGGGCGGGTTCACTGCTCGCTGCCCCTGTCCAGGTTCTCGATCACCCTGGAAAGGCGGATGTTCAGCAGTCTGATCTGACTATCCAGGTGGTCCATCTTCTCCTCCAGGCTGCTGTTGCTGTTTCTTCTCCAGTAAAACCCAACCGGCCCCGTCATGAAGTAGACGGCCACGACGAAGCAGAGGGGCAGCACGGCGTGCTCCGGGTCGCCCTCGTACTTCTGCAGGATGTACACACAGGACAGGGTGAACAGGGCCACCCTGGCGATCCAGAAGAAGCGGCCAAACAGCATGTGCAGGAGATAGAAGAAGAATCCAAGGAAGAGAGATAAAAACCAGTAGGCCAGTAGAATGGCACCGATCAGCAGGAGGGCGCGGGTCGGGTTGTTGGCAATCGCTGCCGGGCTGAAATAATGAGTCAGGTTGGAGGCTGAAAAACAAAGGGAAACGTGCAGGATGTTAGTGAGCGCGGGCCGAGGGTGGCACGGGGCAAACACATGAGCACAGCTCCAAAGGGTCAAACCCCCACAGCAGTGGGGTCATGCCTCGTGTTTTCTACAGTAAAGGGTAAAGCTGGTTCACCTTTCACTTCTGGATGAACCTTCTTCAAATCACTGGCTCAGCTCCAGCATTCAACTGATCTCAATCCAGGAAAGGTGCTAAAGGCTTTTTAAAGAGAAACCACTGTAGAGCCTGAGGTCAAAATTCATACTGGGGCTACAGACCCTGCTTTGTAAAAGCTACATTCTAAAGGCTCTCAAATGCATTTTTCTTTTCTGTACTCCTCATTGATTTCCCTGCACTGTTCCTGGCTGTGTGAATCCATTTAATGATGACACCAAGGAACCAACCGTGACTGGTAATTCATTCTCTACACATCCTGTAGATACACATACAGAGATGGAATGGTGGGGTTCAGTCTTCTTGTTTGAAGATACTAATAGGAAAATCAAAATGTGAAGCAGAGAGAGACACCACTGATGGATGTTTAAGCAGCATGATAAAATGTAACTGTTTTCCCATTTGCTTGTAAACACTGATACAGGCTGAGACAGTTCAAGGGTGAGCAGGCATCACACTTACCATCAATTCCAAGAACATCTAACAAATCAGTCCATATTCTCCAGAATGTGTCCATTAATACATCCACCCCATTCACAAACCTCTCTGTCAACCTTGAGAAAAACTGAGAAATAAAATTGAAAATTAAAAAAATCCTCAATTCCTAAAGTAACACTTTGAGACTTATTCGTCATGAGTAGAATTATAATTCATTAAGCAAGAATTGCAGATTATTTTGTAGTCCCCACGGTAAAAATGGTAAATCTGACATTTTTTAACTCTGTGAATCATGAATTTATGCGTTTCAATTATAGTTACTGTAGGTGATTTGGAATGTAAATGTGTACGTTGGCAAGATTTAAAAATGCACTTTATTGGCTTTACTATCGTTTTGAAGATTAGAGAAAACACTATTACCAACAACTGGCAAAGCAAACCGAAGAATTAGTTTTATTAAGGAACTGAGAGATGTCCCCAGCATCACACGCAAATGTCTGGGGTGTACTCAGAGGTCAATCCACCAGAATTTATCCCTGCCTGAGGAAAGCAGGCACAGAGGGATGCACAGCTGCCTTCCTGCGAGTTCCGCTGGCCCCACGAGCACAGGATGCTCTGCCGATGCGGACAGACCGGATTTCAGCCGGAGGGCTCCGCACCGCCAGCGAGCGGCCCCGGCCGTCTCCCCCACCTCACACCACCGACGTTTAAGCATTTAGCTGCTATTCTCCCCCAGCTTGCTGCAAGCCTGGCCTCCCGTTTTCCTCCCCACAGCAGCGTTCCGCCGCCTCGCACCGGGACGAGGCCCCGGCCGCCCCGGCACCGAGCCCCGCACCGCGGGGCGACGGGGGCGCGGGGCTGCGGCCCCAGAGCCGCCCGCTCGCCGCCGGAGCAGCGAGGCGGAGGGAGAAGAAGCGAAGGAGACGGGAAAGGGGAGGAAGAGGTGGGGCGAGCAGCAACCTCACCTTCTGCAGGGCCCGCACGTTGTCCTCGCCGAAGAGGCCGCTGACGCCCTGGTAGAGGCCGCTGGCGGCGCGGCGGAGGCTGTTCTGGCGGTCGGCCCCGCGGCTCCGCGCGGCCCGAGCGCCGGGCCCCGCCGCGCCGAGCAGCAGCAGCAGCAGCAGCAGCAGCAGCAGCGCCCGCAGCTGCACCCGCCGCGCCGCCGCCATGGCCGCCCCGCCGCTCCGCCGCAGCGCCGCCCGCCGGCCGCAACAGCCCCGCACGGGCGGGGCTCCGGAGCGGCGCGGGCCCGAGGAAATGACGGGAGAAAAGGGCCACGGGAAGCGCCGGGGGAGCGGCCGGAGAGGGTCCGGCCCCTCCGCTCCGCCGCGGAGAGACCGCGTCCGGAGCGCCGAGCACCGGTGCCTCAGGGTGCGGCTTCTCTGGTTTTCAGATTCTGTGCTGCTTTAGGGTTCGTGTTGGTGAGCTCTCTTCACGGAGTTGGTAGACAAAGCAATTCCTTCTCTAGCTGGGGACCAAGGACAAATGATCCAAGTCACAGGCCCAAGAGCATAAGCACCATGGACTGAAGAGAGAAAAACAAGCAGGAGAGACCGCGTCCGGAGCGCCGAGCACCGGTGCCTCAGGGTGCGGCTTCTCTGGTTCTCAGATTCTGTGCTGCTTTAGGGTTCTAAGCTTCGTGTTGGTAAGCTCTCTTCACAGAGTTGGTAGACAAAGCAATTCCTTCTCTAGCTGGGGACCAAGGACAAATGATCCAAGTCACAGGCCCAAGAGCATAAGCATCATGGACTGAAGAGAGAAAAACAAGCAGGATGGGACTTCATGAGCTAACACTACAATTGGACAATTAACTCCAATGTGCAAATGGAGCAGAACTTACAAAAGTGTGAGACCCCGTGACCGGTCGTCTTTTTTGTGACCATTTCTGGGTGCAGCCCTGGCTGGGCTCTTGTGCTGCCCAAAGTGGATCCACGGAGGAGAGATCCTTTTAACAAATCCCTGCTTTATTCTGTAACTCCGTCTAGTCTCTGTTCTAGGTCAGCCTTCTCAAGGCATCGTGCCCAGCTCGGGGCTGCTGAGTGCAGGAGAGATAAGGAGCTGCTGGACAGGGTCCAGCAGAGGCCACAAAGATGATTTGGGGTTTGGAGCATCTCTTATGAGGAGAGACTGCGGGAGCTGATTTTATACTCCATGTTCTTGATATTTAAACTCTGTGGCTCAGCCTAGGACTGGTAGCTGAGTAGACATTTAGAACACAGACATCTCTGCTGTGGCCTTTTTCCCAGTTTTATTCTGGCCAAAGCACTTATTTTCACATCTAGCAGAACAGCTTAGACATCTCAGCATTGTTTTCTATTTGGCCCTGGAAGGGTTGGGCCCACATCCAGGAAGGTACTTAGGATTCGATTTCAGCAGGATATAGATGTTTATATATTTATAAAGGGTGCTTTCATTTAAGATTTGCTGATCTGTTCTTACCTGTGTGCAGTCTGAAGCCTCATGCTCTTCCAGAACAGGTTGGTAGCTGATTTTTGGAGGTATTTTAGAGGTTCTTATGAGGTTTCTGGTTATCTGCCCTCAATTCCACGTTGTGCTTATACTCTGAGCACACGCTGAATGTCAGCTGCTGGGGCATTTCTTGCATGTTAAGAGCCTCATGATACAAAAAAAAAAAACACCTTGATGATAATTAGCTGTCATGAGTGTTGCTTTCTGTGCCTGATATGATTCTTTGATTTGCTTTAAGCTGGCATGGCCTTTCCTCGTGCTGCTTATGGTTCAGTGGGTTGTTTGTGCAAATTTGGGAACGTTCCTATTTCTCTGAGTGAATTTCTATGGGGGAATCCTGTCAAAATCCCTTCTCCAAAGTACCTGTTGTTTCTTCCCATCTGTTCTTCACAGAGTTCCAGAGGCAGGCCTGTGGTAGTGGCTGCCCTTGGCACGAGGTCAGGACAATTTGGGAAACTTTCCTGGTATTTCATTGATATCCTGACCTGTCTCAACGAGCCCATTTCAGGTGTGTTTATCTCCCCAAATACCCAGCTCTTATGAAATTACGTGGTATTTCACCTTCCTCGTTCAAATAAACCAAACAGTGTCTGATCAAAGAATACATTGCATCATGGCATGAAACACAGATCTCAGCCACACTCAGCTGCTTAGTGAGGAGAGCTGGGAGGTTTCTAGAAAGGTCCTCTGGTGAGGGTCTCACTGTGCAGAGGAGGCGTGAGTGTGCTTCTCTATTTCTTCATCTGCACTAAAAACTGTGTAAGTTGTCTTACTCAGAGATAGGGATTCAACACCAATTTGAACAGTGTTTAGAAAAAACTGGGGGCTTCTAGGGGTCTGAGTTTTAGCAGATCTCTTTTTGTTTTTCATCATTATACTCAAAAAAGTGGCATGGCCTTAAAGAAAGCCAGCTGATGTTACAGTTCTTCACCTCATTGACCTTTATATTTCTGTCTTTGCTTCATCTCAGCCTCAACCTGTCATAGCTGATCTCTTTATGACCATTTGTCATTTTAGGCCTTTTTTTCCTTAATGAGGTTTTTCTTGCAATGTGTCAATGTTCTTCTCCTTTCTCCTTTCTCCTTTCCTTTCCTTTCCTTTCCTTTCCTTTCCTTTCCTTTCCTTTTTCCTTTCCTTTCCTTTCCTTTCCTTTCCTTTCCTTTCCTTTCCTTTCCTTTCCTTTCCTTTCCTTTCCTTTCCTTTCCTTTCCTTTCCTTTCCTTTCCTTTCCTTTCCTTTCCTTTCCTTTCCTTTCCTTTCCTTTCCTTTCCTTTCCTTTCCTTTTTTCCCTTTCCCTTACCCTTTTATTTCTTTTTCCCTTTCTCCAAACACCTTTGATTTTGATTCTGGTTACTTTTACTCCTGACACCATATAGAGCTTGCAGGGATCATGGACATCACATAAGCCAGGAATTTCTTATTCTTATCCAGACTCATTAACCAGCTGGCTGATGCTCTGTATGTAGGACTTAAAAAAAAAAAAAATCCAAAATCTTTAGATATCTTAATCCAGTTGTTGGTTCAAGGGATCATGGTCTGGCCATGGCGTATTGCCGAGATTGCCCCGAGGTATTATTACAAAACTTTTATCTCATAGATTCTGGCATTTCATCAGTCAGTTTAGTCTTGCAGGTGACTCCAGGTTACCTCAGAGCCCACGGTGGGGTAGTGCCATCAGCAGCATTATTGCTGCTCACCAGCTCTGAAGCATCTTTTGAACGGCCCCTAATCTAATCTGAGGCAGAAAACATGATTTCGTGCCTACCCTATTATTACTATTAGCAGGCATAAGGCAAGGCTTAAAAAGATTAGGAAATGGACAATTCCAGTTAATCTTATTCAGGCTATTTTCCTCTGGCTATCCTAATCTAGTCTCCAAACTAATTGCAATAGTCACTGCAGTCCTGTTAACGCCCATTTTCTCATTAAAGGTTTGTTTGATTTTCCTTCTTTCACTTCTGACTTTTCCAAAGTCACTTTTGAAAGAGGGAAAAACTGGTTTGGATAAGGGAAAACTGGAATGAAGGCAGGGAACATGGATGCACAACCCCGTCTTAAAAAAGGACACGATATTAAAACTGCTGCCAATAAGGGAGGAAGTGCTACCAGGCTTTCCTAAAAGCCCAGTTTTATCAGTAAATCCATCAATCCCCTTCCTCCCTGAGCTGTAACCGGGTCAGTCCTGTCTAAATTACACCTTTTTCAGTTCAGCTAGAGGATTTTTAGGTCCCTTCTCAGGTGATTTAGCCACTCATTTTCTTTTTAAGAGTTCAGGTTGCTTTGGGTAGGAGAAAGCGACAGTTTTGCTGCTGCTTTTAGGAGGAAACACTTGGCAGAAAGGGTGTTTGAGACATTGGCATGGGCTGCTGGGGGAATGACCGGCCCTGGAGGTGTTTCAGGAAAGGTTGCACGAGGCGCTCACTGCCGTGGTGTGACTGACAGCGTGGTGTTGTGTCATAGGTTGGAATCGATGACCTCAGACGTCTTTCCCCGCCGAATCGGTTCAGTGACTGAGCTTTTTTTACCCTAAAAGGGGCAATTCCGGCATCGCCTCGGCGCTGAGGGGAGCGGCGGAGGGACCCCTGCCCCTCCCGCCGAGCGGCATGAGAGCGCTCCCCTGATTGGGCACGCCTCCCCCCGATCCGGCCGCTCATTGGTCGGCAGGGAGAGGGGGCTTAAGAAACCTCTGCGCCGATTGGTCCCTGCTGGCGTCGGCTCTTCCCCCGTCGGGCCAGCCGCGAGGAGAGCGGGCTCTGGGCTGATGTGGGGCCAGGCGCGCCGCAGCCAATCAGACGCGGCGGCGTCCGGGCCGCCGTGCGCCGCGCGGGATCCGTCCGCAGCGCGGGCCCGCCCGGCCCTGAGGGGCGCGGCGGCGGCGGCGGCGGCGGCGGCGGGCGGAGTCACGGCGTGGCTGGGTGGAAAGCGCTGCTGCGAGCATCGGGGCCGGCCTGCCACCCTACACCGCCTTGTCGTCCAAAGCGGAGCCCGCAGTGCCGTGTCAGACCTTTCCTTAAACGGCGTGATTCCACCACCTCGCTGGGAAGTACATCCCAGTGTGGAATTTCTTCTGGGAAGAAATTCTTAATGTCCAACCTAAACCTCTCTCCTGGCGCAGCTTAAGGCTCTGTGCTATCATTTGTTCCCTGGGAACAGAGCCTGACCCCCCGGCTGTCTCCTCCTGTCAGGAGCTGTGCAGAGCCAGAAGGGCCCCCCTGAGCCTCCTTTTCTCCAGGCTGAGCCCCTTTCCCAGCTCCCTCAGCTCCTCCCGGGGCTCCAGATCCTTTTCCAGCTCCATTCCCTTCCCTGGACACGCTCTTAATGTCCTCCCTGAACGGAGAGGCCCAGAACTGGGCACAGGACTCGCGGTGTGGCCTCAGCAGAGCACAGGGCTCGGTAGGCGGCCCCACCCTCCTGAGCTGTGGCCCCCTCAGTAAAAATGACAGATTACAGCTTCGCTTCCAGTCCCGGCGAGGAGCGCCGCAGCCATAGACGGCACCCAGCAGGTGTTTGCTCAGGTGTAATGCTCCAGCTGTCCCACAGCTGGCCCTAAGCTCACCGCAGAGCAGGGCAAGGCTCTTCATCACCGGGGGTAAATGGTGCGGAGGGGCTGCCCGGGGGTCTGAGGCAAAACCCGCCTGCCCCTTTTGCGTTGTGAAGTGTTTACGACACTAACAGAGCTTTAAACCTGTGTGGGTGGAACACGACATGCGGGCAACCAATATAAGTTATCTCTTCTGCAGATTACAGGAAGATGGATTCTCCAGGCAGAACCCCAACACGGGCTGAAGATCCCAAGGCCATTGAACCCTCTGGCACCTGGACACCGGAGCTCCCGTCCTGCCTTCTCCCTTATCTCTGTGCTTGGCAGCTGTCCGGCCATGGATTTCACACTTCCACTGACCTCCGAGCGCTGCCAAGGCGAGGGAGGCACGTCGGGCAGATAACGTGTTCCCATTCCGCCTCCCCGAGTCCCTCAGGCTCTGGGGAGAGTTATTTAAAAATACGCCAGATTTAAGGCCTGTCTCGAGGCAAATCAAAATTGTGGATTGTTTAAATCACGTTTCCATCGCCTTCAAATTTAATAAAGTAGTTGTATTCTGGTAGCACAAAAAATCTGAATGAGATACAGAGCAAGTATACAATCTGCTACACTTATTTTACTTTCATATACAGTACGTCTGCATAATTTTCCATCAAATTCCCATTTTTGAGGAATTCCCATGAATTAGAAGCAAAACCATGACCTTGAAAATAAGTTACATAAGCAGCACGGTGAATCGTGGAGTCCTTTAGGTTCTAAAAGACCCTTAAAGATCACGGACTAGCAGTGAATTGCTAAAGAAAAAAAGCACGTTAAGTGCTTTATTCCAACCAATTCCCGGCTGAAATCGGTTGGTGCAGAATCTCGATGGTCACTCGCAAAGCCCACATTTAGAAAGCAGAGCAGCAACATTAAGTTTTAATCCAAGGTGCAAGCTGTGTAGGCTGGGAGCGTTACACAAGCGCGAGGCCACGGAGAAACGCGTTTCTTGCCTCATTTTTGGGTCAAAGACACTTGTTGGTACTTCTTCATGCCTCCTTGGCGGGGGGGGGGTGGAAAAAACAACTAAACAGAGCGGCGGTGGTTTAGCGGCGATCCGGTGAGAAGCGCGAAGCGATGGTTCCTCCCGGGGTGCCCACGCGGCGTCTGGTGACCTTTAGAGGGGACGGGGCGGCTCTCGGGTGTCCGGGCGGCCGCTCCCCGGTTCATCCCGCACCGCCCGCGCCCTCCCGGGGCCGCCGGCGCGGGTGACCCCGCTCTGCCCGGGCCGTCCCCGCCGCCCCTCCCCGCTGTCCCCGCTGTCCCCGCCGTCCCCTCGGCGGGCGGGGCGGGGCGCACCGCCCCGCACTTTTCTCTGCGGCGGAGGGTTACGGAGTGATGCGATCTCAGGCGCCTTTAAAGCGTGCGCAGGGCGGAGGGCCCGCAGTCAGCGCCGGGGCGCGGTGGGAGCGGTGCGGTTCGGGCCGTGACGGTGCCTGCGGGACGGACGGTGCTCGCCTCGCTCCACTGCCGCCGCCATGTCCCGGGAGCCCGAGATCATGGAGTCGCAGGTGATGTGGGAGCCTGACACGAAGCGCAACACCCACATGGACCGGTTCCGCGCCGCCGTGGCTAGCAGCTGTGGGCTCCGCTTGGGTGAGCGCTGGGCGGGGGCAGGCGGGCTCTTCCTGGGGCCGGCAGGCGCTGCCTCCCCGGGGTGGCTTCACCGTGGGCCCGCGGCAGGTGTGAAGCCCGTCCGTGTGCCGCTCAGGTCCCGGGCACCCCGCGGGTACGTGGGCACGGAGCTGCGGGCGGGATGCCCTGCTTGAGCCCCAGCCAGAGGCCTCCGGGGCAGCATCCGCTGGAGCGGAGGTATGTACAGCTAGGAGGGGCAAACAGCCTTATCTGCGCCTGCTGCTGCGGCTGGATGTCAGCCCAGGCAGCGCTACCTGCGGAGGCTCCCGGTCTGGAGAGGCTAGCAGAGGCACTGGAGTGACTTCGTGTTTTAAAGGGATGTGGGAAGGCCATGGCTGAGGTGAGTGTAAGCCCTTAGCACGATCCTTCAGCAGCAGAGGCATGTGAGAGTGGAGTTATGATCACCTCACCGTGAAGAGTACGGGTCTTACAGCAGTCAGGTACGCTGGGAGGTGAATGGTGATGCCTAAGCTTGTTCAGTGGTGGAAGTTGCTGTGCATCTTCCACGGCTCTCGAACTGCCATCCCTGCTTTGTGCTTGTTCAGAAATACCTGTGTGGCTGTGAAAATGTGTGAGGTTCTTTGGCTTAGAAATAACCTGTTGCCTCTGAAGTGAGGCCCGCTTTGAGCAGGGGTTTGATGTCCTGACGTGTTTCCAACTCAGAGTGTTGTTTTTTCCCATAACTGCTGGCTGTAGGTTTCCATGTCTCCAGGCTGTCAGGAGGCAGTGGTGCTGGCTCTGTGGGCTCAGCTAGATCGTGGGCTGAGTAAACTTCAGTGCACGTGGAAGTCAAACCCTTCAGTTCTGACTAGTTTGTTTTATATTGTTCTCACTAAGTATTTGGGGCCTATATAAGCTGCTTGTGTAGCTTTCCTGTAATCATTTATCTGATGGAAGGTGAAAGGAGTAGTTTTGGCAAGTGGCTTGGAAGCTTGTCAGTCTAGCATGTGTGTCAGTGGTGTGAGCAGGCACGTTCTGGAGTGGTAGCAGTGCCAATAGTGCTTCTGGCAGTTCATGTCTAGGAAACATTTCCTTACCTTGATTACTGTGTGGGTAATCCAGCTCATTATTTTGATTGCTGGTAACTTCCTATTGGAATCCAGGTGTGCAGTGTCTTAACTCTCCTGCTGGATGGGAAGCAAGTTAATCAGAGTTTTAGGCAACTCCTGAGTGGAATGATGTAATTGGTGCACATACAATCAAGAGCAAATGCAGTTTCAGATGGGCTGCCTGTGTTTATGGCTGAAACAACCAGAACTCTTTTCATCCCACTTGGAAGTGGCTTTCTCTATTGGAAGGTGCACTCCTGTGTATATTTAGAAACCTTTGTCAGCTTCCATTAGGCTTGCACTGGTGCTTGTTGGTGTGAGTGCAATTCACAACAAAGAATGGATGCTCTCCCACGTTAACATGCGGACTCTGAGGAGAGCTGAGGGCAATATAGTCCCTTAGACAATGGTTCTGCTGGGCCCTGGAAATGTAATAACAAAATGCAGTGTTTGATTGCTGAGTTACAGGCCTGTGCCCTGAAGGACATGCATGCTGAAGCTTATTTGGAACAAACTGTTTGTGCTGTAAGAAACCAAATTAATAGCGACCTGTAGCTTCTTCTTTATCAAATGCTTTGGAACAGGTGGTACAATTGGGTTTTGAAGGAGGAAGTGGAAAATTGAGTTCTTCTTGTGTCAAGTCTTTGTGCAGCTGAAGTGTGGAGTAGAGGGTAGTGATGAGTAACTTTGGGGTGTAAAAAGGGTGTGTAGAGGCTGGGATTTGGGCAATGTGTGGATAAAATCTGTGTTATGGAGCAGTCTTTGCCTCGTCTATCAATAATACTTAGGGGATAATCTCACTTGGATGGAAAGGACAGACTGGGTGGGGGAAACAGTTAAGCAGTGGCTAAGTGTGAGTAACAGTGCAGAGATGGTTTTGAATATTTTTCTTTTTAAAAGCTGGAAGATGTCCTCCTTGTAGAAAAGGGATTGCAAAGATGACTTTTGCAGCAATTGGCTGGATAAAAGGCTGAAAAACCAGAGATAATTGGTGAAAATGCTTTTGAGTGGTTTAGCTGAAAGCACCAAATAGGGAACAGTTGGCAGAGCAGGAAACTTACTGTCACTGATGGCAGAAACATTTAATTGGTTCCTGGCATAGCTTCAGATATTGTGGACACGATGAGGAAATGTCACTTCCAAGCTTGCAGTGGGAATTTTGGCTTTAGTTATTAATGCCTAGAACTGTTTTACACTAAATTTCAGCATTTAGTTTGAATTCTGGGCTTTGTTATGCATGCTTCAGGTTGCTTCATGTGTTTCACAATTGGGTAAGACTTCAGCTGCTTATTTGCATGTTTTTAATGACAGACCATGGTTTTAATATTTAGCTAGTAAACATATTGTTCAACTTCATTCATGCTGTTTCAGCATGGAAAGGTGAGCTGCAATTTGTCAGACCTCATACTCGCCGAAAATTAAATGTACTTCCTGTGACAGTTGATGCCACAGCTGGATAAAGAGTGCCTCTAATCTCTGTGTGCCTGAGCTATCAGAGGCCTTTGGCCCCAGACTGGGACCTTACAGCAAATGTCTTTTGTCAGGAAGCCTTGTTTATCTTTTGCTGTGTGAAAGTGTCCTGTCGATAGATAGGAAGTGTCAACAAGCAGGACTTGTTTAATCTTCAGTTGCACTGATGGGAGGGGAGTGTGTGTAGGTATTGCAGGGAGTTGTTAGAAAAGGTCACTGTCTCTGTGGTGGCAAATGGCTCAGAACAGTCAGGTGAAGTGATGCCATCTGTTCAGGTGTGCAGGTGCACTCTGTTGGCTCTACAGTCACTTGCTTCGAGCAGAAGTGATCCACTCTGGGGTCAGATTTATCCTCCTCATAGTTTTGACCACAAATTTTCTTTATCCGGGATATCCCTAATTGTAGTTTGCTGATCCCTGTAATTCTCTGCATAATGCTGACACATATCTATTACTTCCAGCCAACTATGATGATTTATACCAGTGGTCAGTGGAGTCCTACTCCGACTTCTGGGCAGAATTCTGGAAGTACAGTAACATCGTCTGCTCTCGCCTCTACGACCAGGTAAGTTCAGTGCTTATCTTGCAGCAAGTGCGACACAAAGTGGAAATAAACTGATGTTACAATCAACCTTTTGACCTCTCTTAGAACTCTGGGAAGTGATACAAGGAATTGGCCTCGTCCTGAATTTCCCGGTGTGGTGGATGGTGGTGTTCTGTTGCTGGTACACTTTAGGATGGTGAAACCCTCGAGTTTTGTTGTGCTGAGCAGTTCTGCTGTAGTGTCCTTGTGCTCTTGCACACCTTGTCATTCCTGGCTGCTCGTGGGGAGTCTGCCACTGCACTGCCTTCTGCCTTAGGGTTGTGCTGGTGGAATATCATCCTGGTTTTGTAAATGCTGGCATTCTGTCAAGTTCACGTTTGCCTTTCCTGAGTCAGTTTACCTAATGAGCACACCTGCTACACTCTGGCTTTGTAGAACTGGTTATGGAAGCTCCTGCAGTCAGGTGCAGGCTTGAAATATCTCTGAGGGAATGGTGGTGGTTGTACAGGAGCGTGGGTGGAATACCAGACAGTGCCCCAGAGCTCCTTTGGAAGAAAGGTGACTCTGCAGATTTTGCCAATGGAGCCCTTGCATAGAGCTGGTGTAGGATACCAGCATCACCCTGTGGTTTTCCATCTGAGGGACATGTTGGGCTAATTACTTGAACAGCTTGATGCAGTGGAACCTTCCTGGGATTTAGTAGGGAGGACTGGGCTTGTCTTAATGCCTGGAGTCCATCTGTTCCAGAGCCCTCAGAGTACTGGCAGTCCTGCAGAGGAGACTGATAAAGTTTCCTTTGACTTTTCCTGTTTTACTGATTTCTGTACTGATGAGATAGATCAAGTGGTTCTTCCTGCCTTGGGACTGTGTGCTCAGGTGTCTTATTTAATGTGACCCACCCTTCAGAAGAGGGACTGCAGCAAGAGTGTAAGAACTAGCCTGCTTTGAAGTGTGTGGTCTGAGCCCTATCAACACTTAAAATTTACATTTTCTGTAGATGCTAGTTCAAGCTCTGGGAACTGTCAGAGTAACTGAGCTGGTCTCTGGTAGCTAGAGGGCTGAAAAGTTTGATTTGAAGTGTCTTACAGATTGATCCTGGCTGTCTGCTGGAAGTAAGCATTATGTTTTGAGGTAAATACAATTTTTAATGAAACATAGTGACTCTTGTTCCCAAGCGGTGAAACAGCTTCTACTTCCATTTCTTAAAATGACTTGGGTCATTCTAAGAAAAACAATAAAACCTTGTGTACACAGAATAAAAGCAGCCAGGATTTTATTTAATCCTAGTAAAAGTTCTGAGTATGGGATGTAGTTGTGCTGATGTTGCTCTGTAGCAGTTGACATCTGTCACCCGTGACATGAACAGAGGAGCTTCAGTGTGCAGAGCTGTGCTGGCAGGGCAGCCCTGGAATGTCAACTTGGAGGCAGCTGGGTTTGAATGAAGGATGTGTCTGAATTTCTCCTTTTGCTGTGAGAAGCCCCTGACACCTGTTGGTCCTGTGGAGGGGCCTCTGAGGGAGGGATCAGGTTGTTCATCTAACAAAGTACCACTGCCCAGGATTGAGCTTAACTAGGAGTCACAGAAAATACTGGGGTGTGAGTCCAGCTCCTTGTGCTTGTGGAGCTCTTAGAAGCTCTGTGAAGGATTTTTTTTTTTTTCAGAAAAAAACCCAATTATTTTGGATCTTGTCCTGGAAAACGTTGAAAGCATTCTGCTGACTTTTCTTCAAGCTGAGGAAGTCAGAAATGAGTCAGTTTTAAGAGCAGCTTCTAATTACTGCAGTAATGTATGTTAGTATAAAAACCATTTGTGCAGCCTGAGTTGATATTGATGTTAGAACTCAGTTCTTGCCAATTATTAGGAGCAAAGGAATCTGAGCTCCCTTTCTTAGAAAATACATTTGAAATAAAATAATGCAGTAGTGCTCTTCCACATGAGTTTTTACTTAAAAGTTAATGTTCATATTGCCTCCAGTACATACATTACACTGCTCTCAAAGCATAAAACCATTGGGTTTTCTGGAATGGGATGTATTTTGGGGCTTGCTTGGCTTTCAGAAGAGCCTTTCACTTGGGCTGAAGGAATGCTGTTTCTGTAGTGTATGTGCAATCCATGAGAGAGAACCTGAGGGTATAAACTGAAGCTTTCGAAAACACAGCTCTAAAATAAAGTTTCCATTTAAAGATTTCCAAAGAAATGTGCTGCTGAGCAGCTGAATCACTAAGCAGAAGGGCATTCTGGAAGGAATTTAGACCTCTGGCTAATGCTAAGGGACTCTTCACCTATCAGTGTTATTAAAGTTAGTCTTAACTGTGACTTATGAAGAGGTAGTTTAATGCTTTGAGGCTTAATCAGTTCAAGATGGGGGAAGTTTTTTCAGCTGACTATAGTTTTGATTATTTTTCATTGCATTCAATTCTTTGCATGTCTTAGGATTAAGTGGGGAGCTACTTAATACAGGTTTATGAGGTTGTAGGATCCTGTTAATCCTAAAAAACGGAGAACTTGAATAAAAAGCTGAAACCCTTCAGTTACGTTTGACTCCACAATTAACTGTTTTGAATTACCATGGTGTGAGCTCGGCTGGTGGTGGGGAAGGGTGGGTGCTCACACCTTCCCAACAGGGTATGGCCTGGCACAGGGTTCACATGTGCTGTAGCTCAGTCCTTGTTTGGGCTGTTCCCAGGGGCAAACCCCCAGTGTTCCAGAGGTCTGTGTGCATCTCCTGCTCTGGGTGTAGTCACAATGGTTTGTTCTACTTGTGTATTAAAGGCTGGGCAAAGGTAGAACTGTCAGCAAGGAACTTTCCCTGGCTTTGTTGTAATGACGTGTTTGCATGTGCCAGTTGACAAATAATTAAACTTTCCAGGCCTCTAATTACAGGATCAGTGCCTGTTTGCCATCTGTAAGCTGGGAGAAGTGATTCTTGCCTAATAAAGCCTGCAAAGAGCTTGGGAACTGATGAGCTGACTTCTGTATGATGCTGTGAAAAAGCGATTCTGTTTGATTTCTCCAGGAACGAAGGGTGTGTTTCTTTCAGGTGGTGGATACATCCAAAAGCATCGCAGATATCCCCGAGTGGTTCAAGGGCAGCCGGCTGAACTACGCCGAGAATCTCCTGAAGCACAAGGACAACGACAAGATTGCACTCTATGCAGCAAGTAAGGGAAATTAATGCCTTGTGTTTCTAGTCCTCTCAGGACTAGGCCTTATGAAACATGGAAATAAACTGGTTTGGATGAGGAGGAAAAAGGGTGATAAAGTCAGTGTGACACTGTGCAGTCTGTGATACAGCTCTGCAAGAAAAAACCCAGCAAAACATGCTCTGGGAATATAGATGTGGAAAGCCCTTTGCAAGTTAAATGGAGTTTTCTTAGAATGTGCTCAGCTGCATTGAGGTAGTGGAGGTCATGCTGTGCTTAACATCACTCAGAGTTTGAGGTATTATTTCACATTTGTCTTTAACACCTACTGCTTGCCTTCAGGAAGTATTTTGGCACTGTAGCTTAATAGTGTCTCTTCCTATCCCTTTTATTTTAGGAATACTGAGAGCTATGTAGGGTTTAGGCAGCAATTAACTCTGCTTTTGGCACCACAGAAGACTTGGAATTTTACTTTTCTGGAGCACTAAATCTCAGTCTTAGTTTGTGTTATGCTAAGATTTGAGCCTAGTAAAATCTGTGTACACTCATAAGGATGGTCATGTTAAGACACAGAAGAGACTTTTTGTTGTCTGCTGACTTTGGTAACTTAAAACAAGTTCTAATCTTCGTTGGGTGGGATTAACTTCTGGGCAGGTGTGTGAGTGCTTCTTTAGGGAGCTGCATTTGGGGCTTCCCTTCTGCTGGACCTAATCCTTACCATGAGACTGACCAAGCAGTGATGCTTCTTAATAGCTTATCAGTGAACAATGAAGCCTTGCAGCTCCTCAGTAGAGAAAATGGTGCAGGACTCTGCATTGATTGTGTAGGTGTTAAAAATCTTACTTTGATTTTAGTGACACGGGAATAAGTTTCTGAGCTACAAATAAATTGTTTTTAAACAGCTGTGTGAGACAACAATCATGTTCTGCAAGCTTTTTGCTGGAGAAATACTTATCAGTTACATCTCACTGGTTAGAAGCATTGAAAGAGACCTCTCTGCTCTCATATATATTAAAATCAACTACCAGTTCAAAGAGAATGGTGAAATCTTTGGCCCAGTTTTGTTGGAGTAAGAACTGATCTGGTCAAGTCTGATGGAAATGAAGCTTGTAACCAAAAGCTGGCTTTAAAGTAATTGAGTCATCACTTTCAGATTTTGAGATCATTAGAAAAGCTTATCTATTATTTAGTGGAGAAAAAACATCAATGTAGCTGAGTGCATCTTGTGGAGCACCTGAAAGCCAAACATTGATTATTAAGTCAGTTCTAAATGTTTGTAGAATTGATGTGATTGATTTGTTAATGTTAAAAGCTAAACATGCAACTTGGGAAAGTGGAGTTAAATACTGTCACCTCAAAATATCACAGGAATTATTATCAATTCAGTGAATTGCTTGGTTTGACATGTGGTTATTGTTCTGTAGGTCTTTTTGTTAGGAAGTCACGGGGTGCATCAGAGACTGTCACGTAATCACAGGTGGTGATAGCAAAAGGAGCAAAGCCATTTCCTAGTTGATTATAGTATGAATGCTGGAATGAGCAGTTGGCTCCTTTGTGGTGAGCAGACTTCCACCTGCATCTCTTCTGTGACCTTCTGCTGTGTTTAATCTTCTTAAGACCTCTTAAGTCAGAGTATTTCTTGATAACTCCCTGCTGCTAGGTCAGAGTGGTGGTTTGGGGGCCTGGGTCAGGTTTGTGTTCACTGGGGATGATTCTGTGGGGGCTGTGTGGATGTCACAGGGCATAGGAATGTAACTTTCCTAAACAATTTCACTTGTCACTGGCTCCCATGGCGAGTCTTTTTTGTGATTCCCTTCTCCTGGGGCTTTAATCGTGGAGCAAGATCAGTGTCTCATTTCCTGGTGCTCTGTGGGAGCCCAGGCTCTGTTGGGCAGTCCCTGCTCAGTTTATGAACTACATGGAACAGGGACTTGGGCATGGCCTGCCCCCTTGCCCTGTGTAAGTCCAGATTTACTGCTGTGAAGGTCGAAGAAGGCAAAAGAGTAAAAAATGCCATTCCCTGCTTAAGGCAATCAGACTGAGGGCAGCTGTTCTGAGAGGAGCAGGGTGTGCAGCTCACCTTTCCTGTGGCATCCTTGGCACGGGTGTCTTCATGGGAAGTGCTGGCTGGTGGAAATAGGACAGCAGTCACGCTGAGGAGGCACAGGAAGGGACTTCAAGGTGACAGAGTTTTGCTTTCATAACTCTTAGGTTTGTTTGTTTGTTTTGTTTCACGAGTGATTTGTTAAGTGCTTATGTAACACCTGACATTCGGTACAATAGGGAAAACACCCTGCAGATCCTTTCAGAGGTGAGTTGAGTCCAGCTTTGTTTGTTGGCAGAGGCAGATGTTCCAAAAGCACATCAAAAGTCAGGCCTGGATGTGCATGATTTTCTAGTCACTGACTTGCTGTAAGAAAACCTGAGCTTGTGCTGCTTCCTAGACCTGATGAGAAAACTGAACAAAAAGGGAAAATGAGGTTCTTACCATGTTAGAAATTAGCCTTGGTGAGTGCAATCTATTTACCATGAATCCTCCTTGAGAGCACACCTTTCTTCAGTGAATAGTCTGTGTTTCTATAGAGCTGTTTATCTTTAGAAATGCTCTCATGCTGGCTGAAGAAATACCACTGATTAATACTTGATTCCCATTAAAAAGAAGAGGTTTTGGTGCAGCATAAGAGACCTCCAAAAGTGAAAATATAAATATTAGTGTTCTCTTAGAATTGCTTTCTACTAGGATTAGTTGTTTGTACTAGACTCATGTTGCAATGCCTGGTTTCTGACTGATGGCTTTAATTTTTTTTCCTCAGGGGAAGGCAAAGAAGAAATCCTCAAAGTTACCTTTGAAGAACTGAGACAAGCTGTAGCTTTGTATGCTGCAGCCATGAGGAAGATGGGAGTAAAAGCAGGAGACAGAGTTGTGGGTGAGTAACTTTTTTAAGGGACAGGAGATGGAATTTTTCTTTGAAATGTGCAAGTGAGTAGTCAGTTACAGAATCATGCCTGTGAAATAGTGCTTCACAGAAAACTTCACATAAACTTTCTAAAGAAAAGGCTCTTGTGCTGCTGTATTTACATTTGTAGGAAATACATTTTTAGAGGGAAGGAACATGGATTAGCCTGCAGGTTCTCTAGCACTGAAGGGGGAAGAGATGAGAGCTAGAACCCTGTGATCCTTTCAGCAGCTCACCACATCTTCTGCAGCAGTATTTCCTGTCAAGAGATTGTCATGTGTGGTTTTCTATATAAACAGGTTTTTGTCCTGTGAACAGCTTGTCCAGTGTGCAGTCCAGGCTTGGAAGGGAGTTACATTTATTTCTAAATTGCTGGGTTTGATCTTCCAGCTGAGCTGCTTCACCTCTGTTTTGTGTGCTCTGTGACACTCTTCAATTTGTCAGCAAGTCAGAACTGCAATATCCTTGAAGCTCCTTGGCTCAGGAGCAGTTCTGGTGTTTATATTGTTGTGCTGCTGGAATCCCATGTTCTTTGAGCAACACTTGGCCATTATCCTAAATGAGGGTGTGTAAATTCTTGCATGATGCAAACCCACAGTGATGAAACTCTTGGTTTGTTTTCTGCATGCTGCAAACTTGAACATATGTCTTGAAAACTAAATTTTAAACCCACAGCTATGGCCTGGAAATGTAAATCTACTCAGTAGAGCTCATTTCTTGCACATGGTATGAGTATATTCTGGAACTGGAAATGTGAAATTATCACAGCTGGTGGCTTGGTTTTTGACAAGGAATTAGAGCTAAATCCTTAATTAGGTATGAACCATACAGTGAAGTTGAGAAGGCTTGTCTGAATGAAGATGGAGATGCTTGAGTTTTATCTCCATTTTCAATCTTAATGCTGTCATGTTCATATATGACTATTTCTTGAGCAGCAGCAGGGAAAATGTAATCTGCAGCTGGAGAAAACATGGTTTTGAAATACAGCTGTAGCCTGTGCTGTTAATAATGCTATTATAATTTTAGTAACAGTTCCTTTTAGTTAATGACTGTTGTGTTTAGCACTGCAGGCTGGCTGATTTTTGAATTTTTCTTGTTTTGGTGGCTGGCTTACCTCTCATTTAAATTAAAAAGCATAGTTGATACTTTAAAAAAAGTATTAATAAAGTCACTTCAGATACTTCTATGGGGGTCTCAGTTTCTTTCCTGTGTTTCTCTGCTATGCCAGAGGATATTGGCAGTCATTGGAAGAGCTCAAGTGTAACATTGCAGAGCTCAACCTTCCCAAACTGAGTTGGGCAAGAGGCATTAAGTATTGGGTGGGGAAGCTGCAGTCCTACACCCATTTGTGGTATCAAAAATCGGGCTCTCCAAAACTTGCAGAATCCATGGGGTTGTAATTTATCCCAAAATTTAGAGCAGGTGGCAGAGGGAGAGGCAATTCTTGCTGTGCTTCATAGTAGTGACACAGGGCATGCTTCTACTGCTTCTGAAAAATCAGGTTTTAAATGGAAAGGAGATCTTCTATGAACTTCATTACAGCTGCCTAACATGTAGTCAGCCTGACAGGTTCTGACACCCTTTGTTGACACTTTCTCTTAAAAGCTGAGCTGTTAGAATTACACATGAGACTTTTACTGTTGTCTTCCTGTGAGCTTCATCTCCACGCTTCGCTGCCTCTAAGACAAGGCTGCTTTAACTTCTCATTACACTTAACATACCCCCTAGTTTGTTCAGAACAATTTATGGTTGCATCATGGCAGTAATAGTATGTTGGAGCTGGAGGTGGGCGAGTGTGGGTGGACAGGCAGTGGTGTCAGCACTTTCTTTCAGCTTGATTTCATTCCATTCTTCCCCTTCCCTCACTGAGAGCACTTAACAGTGAACATAATTGAAGCAGATGTGTTGTGAAACATATTTCTTCCTCTGAAGATGTCTTGCAGTACTGTCAGTGATGCCTGAACAGTTGGAAGAGGCATGGAAATCCTACTGCAACCTGCCCAGATCCACATGTGAGCTACTCCTGGTCTCCCAGTGGCCATCTGGCAAATAACAATGACTAGAATAAGAACAAAACCCAACTGGGAGGATGTTTCTCCTCTCTGGGTTGCTGCTACTCTATCCCTGGAGCCAGCTTTGCTCTGTTACAAGTCAGCAGTTACAAAACAATCAGTTACAATCCATCCTCAACAAAACATCAATGAATTACATTGTCTAAAGCTGCTATTTTATCTCTAGCAACTCTATTAGCCCTGGTTGCTTACGTGGGTTTTAAAGCTAGCTTTGTAAGAAGCTTAGAGGGGTACTAATAGTTCCAGGCCACAGTAATGTTAGGCAGGGTGGCCACTTGCAAGTCCTACAGGAGCAGGAAATGCTGAAAAGGGAAAATAGGAGTCTGCTGTCTGAATTCTGCTCAGTTTGAGAGCTGGTGTAGTTCAGTAATACAAGACATTGAGAAGATATTGTAGTTGCTGCTCCCTATTTTTCTTCTTCCTGAAGTATTCTTTCAAGGCTCAGACAAAACCTTTGATGCAGGGCACCAGTTCATTTGTTGATTTTGGTTTTTCTCCATGTACAAAACGGAATGTTTGGGAGCATCTTTTTCCAAGAGGAAACCTTTATTAAACTTTATGAAGGCATTAGGTGCTTGCATGGAATATGTCTCAGCACTCTGAGAAATCAGACTTTTGCCACAGTTTTCAGCATAATTATATCAAATTTTTGGATTACAGTTTTTATCTATTCCGTTGGTAAAGTGCTGCAGTGTAAACAAACACATGTAAGTGTAATCTTGGTGTGTGCTAGATTAAGCAAATAGCAACTGACAGAAAATGCTGAGGCACTTATTCCTGAGCAGATCAGGCTGTAAGTGCCTCTTAAAAAAATCCAGGCAGTGTTTTTAAAATGACACTTGTCCTGCTTAGAGATTGCACAGATTTTATGTCAGATAAAGCTTTCATTTCTGTTTTTATGGAGACTGTCAGGAGGAGTGCTGCTGGGACCCTTGTGTGTCATACTCTGGTATTCCTGCTTGATGAGTTCCAGCTCCTGAGTTTTGAGCCCTTTAGTCAGTTGCTTTCTAGTTCACCCAAAGGAGGAAGATCCTTTTCTTTCTGGTAACAGAAGGTAGTTTCCACCTTTCTTACCACCTTCAAGAAAGGGGTAAGGGAAGAGGCAGAGATAAATACCTTCTGTAGCCTTCCCCATGCTGACAAATCCTAGTCTTGATCCTTAGCTGAAATATTATCTCAAGGAACATGGAGGCTCTAGTTAAATACATGAGCAAACATGATAAATATTTAAATCAGCAGTACCATTATTCCTTTATAATACAGAGCTTTTACACAGTGGTCACTGCTCTGTGGCTCCTGCCTGATGTTAATCCAGCTGAAGAAGCTGCCTTTTTCATCCTCTGTCTGCAACATTCCTGTTTCTCCTGTTTTAGACACTGGGGACTGTGTCAACCCACTGAGTGCCCTGAGGGGTGTGCTGGTATCTCCAGGGGCACAGACAAATGCAGGGGGCTTGACATGCATGGCAGTTGTGATCAGCTGGAGAATCTCAGATGTGGGAGGGAGAAAAAATTAACTTCCTTCTAAATGAGAATCCAGTTTTAATCTGAAAGACTGGCAGGAGATGTAGTTTGTGTCATGTAGCTGTTGAGAGAAAATGAATGTGAATTCTTACTCTGCTGTGTTTGGAGCATCTCCAGCCAGAACAGACCCATATTTTTATTCCTGGTGGTGCTGGGACAAATCTGTGAGAGCCCAGAGAGCAGCAAGGCTTCTGGGACGGGGAGAAGGCACAGAAATGCAGAGTCAGTTGCTGTGCATGGTTTGTACCTTTGGGCACTTCTGGCTGGTATCCTCCAAAACTCAACCACCACCTCGCAGCCAGCTGACAGATGAAAGCAATGATTTAATTGTCTGGCTCACAATCATCAGCAGAGACCTGTGATCTTGCCTTGAGGGCTTTTGTGTGAAGAGATGGGAAGGAGAATTGCTTAGAAGAGAGCTGAAGCTTGTAAGCTGTGGCAAAGTAACAACTGCTCCAAAGCACAGGCAGAGATCTCTGTTTTCCTTGCACTCTGGCCCCCTGATGATCCCGTCCAAGAAATGCTCAGTGGAAATATTTGGCATCAATTAAAGAACAGCTTTCGTCACACAAAATGACATTTTGGTCTGTTCTGGTTCATATATTTTAAATTTGTCTTACAAGAAAAATCACTGAGACTTTGGGATACTGTGCCTTGTGTAAACCTTGACCCAAAGGGGAAAATAGCAAAATAAATAATGCTTTTATGGGCATGAGTTTTTGCTGTACTTTATGTGCTTAAGAACTTCATGGAACAAACCACTATAAGCTGTAGGCAGTTCTAGGGAGCAATTTATATCTTAACATGGCATGAAGCTTTTATTCACAGTTGTGTGCTTTCCAGAAATTGTTGGGTTTAAGTCATAATGCTGTTTTAAAAGTTACTACTCCCAAAAGCACAGCAGCTTTCAGTAGCTGCAGTGGCCCTGCTGGTTAAGAAACTGATTTCACTGATTTTTGAATGAGGAAAAAATCTCAGTTTAAGACTTACAGTTGACTTTTTACAAAGTTGAAAAAGGATGGATTTTTTTTCTCCAATGTAGAAAAACCTCACAAAAATCCATCTTGGCACCCTCCTACTTGGTAATATTAACATAGCAGAAATTGCTGTTAAGATCTGTGTTCTTAGTTCCTGTCCTGAAATGTGCATCCATAAATACCCTTCTTTGGGAAGTGCCTTGCCCTGGTGAGTGTTTGCTGTCAGTAGATATTTGTGGTGCACCTGCAGTCCGAGATCTCAGTGCCCACCCCTGCTGCTGAACAGGTTGGAAAGCATTTTTATTGCCATTTAACTTTTGCTTTCAAATGCAGAATTCTATTTGCATGTCAGAGTACTGCCATTACGCCCATCCTCTGCTTTTTTAAAGTACTTGGCCATCTTTTTGGTTGCTTAAGAAAGGTGATCTGAAACTCCAGATCTTTGATCCACCTCAAGTAGTTTGTAAATTCCAGTTGCACTTTCTCATTTGTGGGCTGGATTCTAGTCAGACTCAGCCACCCAGCACCTTCAGGAGAGTTGCTCAAATTGAGCTCACTGAAACTAAAATCTGACTTTCTTGACATTAATTTATTCTGTATGCCGTGATAAATTGAATTTAAATCTTGAAATCTTGCTGCAAGCTAATGAGAGAAACCTGAAGAGCCACATTTATGTGGGAATGTTCCAGGGCTTGTCCCACTCTGTTACTCCCTTATCAGCTGAGACACTGGTTTTACTTGTTTGTGTTTAAGATTCTGGCAACGTCTACCAGACAACATTTAGCTTTGTGAAGCTGAATCTTTGCTCTTGAGCTATTTATTGTCTTTCCTTACAGATACTGGTTCTTTCTCTGATGGCTGTTCCTGCAGTCTTGTTCTGTGCCCCTGCATGCTGCTGTATTTTCAGTCTCTCTATACCCTAATCAATGCACTAATTTTCTCTCCCAGTTACTCTTTTCCCTGTGCTGCCCTCTTATCCTGAAAGGCTTATTAATTAAGCAGGAACATTTGTAAATTGGGAGTAATGTAGATAAAACCCCCGATACAAATATTCTTATAGATGGATTTATTACTAATTCCTTGTGTAACTGATTTGGCTTCAAGGCACAACATTGATTGTGTGGAAAACTTCAAAGGGTGCTTCAGTCTAGGATTTTGCATTTTTAAAACCTATTTACTGTAGATAAAATACATTTTTTTAGTGTTGTTCCATCTCTAACCATTCCACCTCTGCCCTAGGTTACTTGCCCAACAGCATCCACGCAGTGGAAGCAATGCTGGCTGCTGCAAGCATTGGTGCCATCTGGAGTTCCACATCCCCAGACTTTGGCATTAACGTGAGTAGCCTCAGTGCCTGTGCAGAGCAGCCCTCCTGTGTCCCAGGCTGATGAGTTAGGGTGGCAGATGGCTTCTGTTCCCTTCAGCCTTGCTGCCACCTCCTGGCACAGCCAGGAGCTTTTCCAGCTGCACACACCCGCTGGCTTTCAGTTGTCACTGCTGATCTTCAGCTGGGTGATTGGAGTGGCTTTAGCTGCTCTCTCTTGGGATATTTTCACATGCACTCCATCATCTTGGTGAGCTTTTGTTATGTTAAATGTGCAGATGAGCAGCAGTGCAGCAGAGTTGTCTGAGCTTGGCTCTTTCTTCCCAAATCCTGCCCCAGGCTTAGCCACACTCCAATTTCTTTGCCCAAGTAGTCCCATCCTTTGCCTCCTGTCAGGGGGAGCTCAGCACCACCCTGGTTGGTCTTTCCCACAGTGAGGGATTTCATACTAATATCACTAACCTGATTAACTCTTTTTTTAGTGTAGAAATAAATGCTGTGTGTGAAATTATGATGTCCAAACGGATGTGCCCTGGAAACTTTGGGAATGTATTCTGCTTGGTTTGGAAAGTTTTTAGTGGACATCAACAACACATCTAAATCACTTCTAAGGGGGGTATTAAACCTTTCTTCTATCTAAAAGAAGAAAAATGTAGTGGTTTTGAATTGCACAGTGCAGAGAGCAATGTTTTTAGGTAAACCTCTCAATTTCAGTGTTTAACCCCAGTGTCTGGGAAATGTATGGAATAATCATTCCTGGGTTAGCACTAGAGGGCAGCAGCATTCCATGTTCTTACACTTGAGGGTGTATCATTTGGAAAAAAATGATTAAAATCATTACAGCCTGTAATGATCAATCTGTTCTACAAATATTTTCTGCTTGCTCAGAAAATGATGGTATATGGAGTATTTTGTGCAATGTGATTTGATCTCTTATCTGGGGAAAGACTGCTCACTTTACTTGAATTACAAAGGACTGGTATGTTTTCTGTCCATGTTGGTGTGCTGTTGTTTTCAGTGCCCAGCTTTTAGTTTTTTGTGATAGCTTTTTAATGAAACTTGGCCTTGGAGCTGCAGTGCCATCAATATAATTTATTTTCCTTTGGCAGTGTGTATTGGCATGAATTCAAATCCTAAAATCATGAGGGAGATCAGCAGAGGCCCTCAGAGACATTGGCTTCCACCCTGAGGAAAAGCTATTCCTCCTTTTGTGAAGCTGCATTAGCCCTGTTAAAATACACCAGGATTTTTGTGCTTGGAGGAACAGTGTAGCATTTTCAACATTTGAAGTCCAATTGTGTGTGTGTGTGTTTTGTGGAGCTCAGAAATGTCACTCCTCAGAGCTGCCTACACACTGCAGGCTCTGAATGCCATCCCTCCAAAGGCTTCAAGCCTTGAGGAAGTCTGCTGTCAGAGAAGCACTGAGCTGCCTCCCACGCACCACGCCACTCTTGGCAGCTGCTGCTTCATCTCCCCACTCCCTGTTATCCATCCCCATAAATTAATGGCAAAGGGGTGGCCTGTGCATGAGAAATGGTTGGATTTGTGTGGGAATCCAGCACATCCCTCTGGCTGCCCTGGCTGGCTCCAGACCCTGGCAGGGGGCTCAGAGACCTTGGCACAAAGTCAAAAACACCTGTGGCTTCCATTTTAGCCCGTGGGAAAAAACTGCCAACTCTGTGTGAGGAATTACAAACCACAAGGGTTTGAGCAGTGTGGTAGTTGAGTTAACACAGGGTGAAAAAGTAGAATTTTGGGGTTTTTAGGATGGGGTTCAAGGGGACAAGATGGAGGGATTTGGGCGTGTCCTGACCTTCTTCTCCTTCTCCTTGCCCTCCATGTCTTGCTGTGCTGGTGACACTTTTCTGTTGGTTTAAGGCACAGACACACTGTCCAACACCAATGACAGACATTGGCACGTTATTGCAAACACAGCACACGGAGTTTTGGGTATAAAATGTGAACACTGCCCTGAGGGCAGACAGAATGCCATGGCCGAGCTGCTGGACAGAGCTCAGCAGGGCAGAGAGAGAATGTTCTAGATCAGGGAAAATAAACACCCTTGAGAAGCCGACCCTGCACATTCAGACTCCTCCTCTGGCTGCAGGGCTGGGAGAACAGGGACTTTTACACTCTGGGATCACCTCACACCCAGATCCCGAGAGATTTGTAAGTTCATGAAGAAGCTCTGCTCCCAGAAATGGGTGA